>NC_137735.1:20067670-21440170 GCF_963264785.1 Psittacula echo | reverse complement strand
ATTCTATTTTGTCTCATTGACTGCTAGTATGACATCTATTTCAGACACCACTTTGTTACCACCAGCTTTATAGTAGCTGGCTTCTCCAGATTCAGGTGTTCAACACAGTATCAAGAACTTCAATAAGAATAACATCATGTTCAGAACCTGAATTAGCTTTTCACATGTAAAATCTGATTTCAAATTATTACTGTTTTGGGTTTGGCTTGGGTTTGTTATTCAAAGTATATATTAAAGACAGAAACCAATGTTTAACTCTTTTTTTTTGGTTTTTTTTTTTTTGAAGTTTAGAGAAGAAATGAGTTTCCTTCAATTATGTTTTTAAAATAAAACAAATAAAACAAAACAAATGGAATGTGTGTTTTGCACAAAAGAAACTCAAAAGAAATTGAACTTTTTCAGCTGTTTAAGTTTGAGATATTTAAGAAAACAAGATTATAAGCAATGTGTTTTCTTATGTCAGAAGATCATACAAGTTCCAAACAACTGTACTGAACCAGCCATTAGTCTACAGTGACTGTTTATTGAAATTTTTTGCATGTCCATGACTAGAATTCCTAGAAAACATGATTTTTAAAATTTCTTTTTCTTTCCCTCAGTGGGAAAAATTCAAGTCAAGTGAGAAGTAATAAAAGTGTCTAGGGAAAGCTCTAAGTACAGCATCTCAGTGTCTTGAAATTGTAGAGCATAAAATCAAAGACAGAGGAAGGACTAATTGTACAAAAAACCTTCATCCAGTTATGCTACTTAACCAGAATCATATACTATTTTTCCTTAAATTAGTAGAAGTCTATTACTAGCACTTCTACTGATAACAGAAAACCAGAAATCCAACAGACATTGTTTAGTGGTTAATAAAGCTTATAGAATATTTGCACTAAGCATGGTGATATCTAATTTTATATAGGCAGTTTGAATGTTCTGAGTTTTGACCTCCATTAAGAGTTAAAAGAGAGGAGAAAACTAATTTTCACGTTTTCTTTCTCAAACATGGTTGAAACTTGAAAATATGTATTTAGGTACACATATTGCCCCCATGTAAGTGGCACGTTGTTGGAATAACATAATAACATAACTCCTTTGTAGTGTTCCGGAAGCTGTCACAGATTTGAAGCAATTTGTAAGGGCTAGCTGCAGCTCTTTCCTGTAGTAGCAATATGTGGGACATGAAAATGTCTGTAATGACACTCTCAGAAGCCTGGGTACACCTTGGCTTATGGGGATTTGGCTGCTGGGACTTGGGGCCAGCTTGGACATAAGCCAGTGGCTGCCCTAGATGAAGTGCTCCACAACAGCTCAGTGGGGGCTCCCCACTCTTTTGCTTAGGAGCCTGGCCCTTATCCTGACCCCTGGGCCTGGTCTCAACCCACCCCCATACCCATGGCCCTGCTGGATCATCTCAGTGCTGTGTCTGACCCTGGTTTCCCTCACCAGGCCTTATCCTGATCTCCATTTTTGAGTTGACATCCCACTCTGAACTTGGTCTGTCCCCATCCCAGCTCTTGGGGCTGGGGCTGCCCTCTAAAACCTGCTTCATTTCTGGCTGGGGCCAGTGGGACCAACCCTGGCTGCAAGGCTGTGGTCTGCCCACCCTGGAGAGCCTCCATGCCCCGAAGGAGCTGCTGGCTCCTGCTGCATCCTGCTGCACCCTGCTGCATTGCGTTAGGTAAGAAGATAAGAAGTGCTCATGGGTCAGGAAAATGGCCTCATGCACATGAATCATTCTTGAGAGTAATAGTTCATAGATCTAGCTAAATTTAGCCCTAAACTAAACTTAGCTCTGCTTTTTCAAATATTGGCCTCCTTTTTTTTCTCTTTCTTCTAAGATTTGCTCATCAAGAAGTAGGTAAAATGTCAAACTAAAGTGGGAAATTCCAGGGGAAAGAAAAAAACCAAACAACTATTAGCAGATTGATGAGGAGAAACAGAAAGAAACCTGTGAGGTTAGAGAGGACATCTCCTTCAAAACATTGAGTGCTCAGAAATAGATAATACAGATGATGTATCAAAGACAGTAAAGTTAATTTTAATATGCCTCAGTGGCTTTTTTTTCCAGCTACAAAGATTTCTAGGTTTTGGGAAAAATTTAGTGTTTAAGCCTTTCTATTTTAGCTCTATAATGTGTTTTGTGGTCACATGGTGGATAGATTTCATGCTGCTTTTCGTCACCTTTTCCCATCCCATTTAAGAAATCCTCACTTCACACTTCTATCTAGAAAGGCAGAGCTGGACGTACATAAATATGCTATTCTTCATTTTCTTTCCCTTTTCCCACATTGTTTAGTGCTCTTAAAAGAGGATTAGTAAATCCCTGGCTACTTAGAATTTTGTCACTATGCCTTATACCATTTCTTTTCAACCATTTGACAGCGTGAAAAAAGCACTAAGTTTTCTGAAAAAATATTCAAGGTTTTCTGATCATGTCTAGGATGAGCAATATTTCCATGTTGTATTTTTAAAATCAGATCTTGAATTAACTGAATAAGAGTAAGCTGATTTACAGAAATTTAAAAGCTGACTCATAAAGTTTCTTTTTCAGTAGCTCTGTTAATCTATTTTTAAATCTCAATTTCCAAAACCTGCTATGTAGTATATATCTGGTGGAGTTGTTTGTTTTTAACAGAAACCCTCACTTTGACAAAAAAAGCCAGTCTGACCCTAAATGCTTGGAATAGTAAATCTTTTGGTGGCTATCAATGGTTATATCTAATATGTATCACATTCACTTTTATTTATTTTAAAATCATGTATAGAAGATTATTATTCGATTTTTTTTAAAATAGATATCTTTATCAAAGATATTCCCAGTACCTGGGCTTGGGCTTTAGTGTGGATTTTCTTTAAAATATAGGCCAATAATGTTTTTGCTTCTTCAGACTTCCAGAGCACCCCTCAGAAACAGGGTCATGGTTAAAAAATATTTTAACCATGACATCTATCTAAAGGCTGACTCTCATAGGTAGAGTACTGATAAGCAAATATAAATGTTGGTATGCAACCAAAAGGTGTTGTCTACAATAGCTAACCAAGTAAGCTGCCAGAAACTGGCAGGTGAGCTGGTATAAAACTAATTTTTATTCAAAAATACTATTTTAGTGCCTTCTGGATACTGCATTATGGGTATCTCAAGCCACGACATGTGCTCCATCAAACATAAAGTCACATTACCAATAAAGTGAGATGTGTATCTGCTCAAGAAACTGAATTTATAGATAGGAATAGGGACATATTGTTCTTATATCCAGTCCATTGAGCATGTCTGGGCTATCAGTTTAAAAAAACCAAACCTGCTTCACCTTTAAGGTATAAGAAGTCTGGTAGTTCTATTTTTAGATATGTCTTTCTTAAGAATATTAACAGGTGATGAATATTAGGCTAGATTACTTAGTTTCTAAAATGTAAACCTGAGATCACAAAAAAAAAATAATTGTACTGATGTTGAAATACGTAAAACACTATTCATAATATGCAGATCCAGTTTTCATGCCTATTTACATTTCTGTCTGTATATTTATATCTTATTTTACTTAAAATTACTTTAATTTTAAGTAAGAATAAATGAAGCATAGAGGGCTGAATTAGCTTTCAAACAAAACCAGCAGAACAGGAAACACTATCGAACAAAAGTAAATATAATCCTTTTCTTATTAATTAATTAGAACAAAATCACTTAGTTGATTCTAACATGGCCATTCAATAGTTTGTAAGTATATAACTTGATATTCTATTATTTTCTTTGCAACAGAAATATGTTTTGCATGAGACAGAATGTATCTCTGTGAAATATCATAAAAATAAACTCTAGGATCATGGTAAATAGTATAGATCTGTTCCTTGTTTATGACATAGACATGCTGAGCAACACTAGCATAGAATCTGCCAAAATATGTATGAGACAGAGCTGTTTCATGAAAAAAAGTGTTGTGAGGAAAACGCAATATGGAAAAAGCACAAGCAGAAACATGGTACTTGATACTTGGCTTTTATGAAAAAAATGTTGGCTTTTATGATGTGAATATAATGGAAAAAACCTACAAACTGTATCACTCTGTTCGTACAAAGTTTTACACTTCTGTCTTTCATCTCTATTTAAAATATTTAAGGCTTCAGTATCAGGTGTAATATAATGAGTTTGAGGAAAGTCTATAAAGCTGTGATGATGAGTCACAGCCAGATACAGACTTGCATAAGTCTGTTAAATCTGAAAAACAGGAGTAACTTACTTAACTGTTTTATATTTATTAAGTATTCTAAAAAATCTTGTTTGATAAGTGAGACAGAGAATATTAATTAAGAAAGCTTTATAAGATGTCAGAGAACCAAAACACCTTAAAACCAAATGAGAACCTCTTTCATTTGCTTTGAAATTTTATCAGAGAGAGAGACTGGTTATCTTGTAAAACTGTGCATTTTCATAAAGCTTTCAAATATCCTAAATGATAACCTAAGGATAAACTTAAACTTTGTAGGGATTGTTGATGGAGCACTGCCATCTTTTGGTTGTACAAATATGGATTATGGAAGAAGGATATAATTGTCACAGAAATAAGGCCATAGGTTGAAGTAATAAATGAAAATATTGCTTTGTTCTAACATTTATCTACTTTACTTTTCCAGATAATTTGCTCCAATTGTCTATTAGTAGACTTCTTTTATTTCTAATTTCGCCATCCAATCAGTGAAACTAAAACAACAAAATGGCTGTAATGCTGCTTATGATGTTGGCTTTGATAGAAAATCAACAGCCTAGGTTCCTATGATTTCCTATAATTTTCAAACTTCCTCTAATCTTTATTTTTTCCAGTAACTGATTAGCAAGGAAAGTTTTATTATATTCTAGATAAATTTTGAAATTATGAAATCTAATCAATAGCAATGTTCAAGAATTATCTAAGAACTAGTTGGTGACTCTTAAATAATCTACCTGTATTTTATACTAATAGCAATAAAAATTGTTCTAAATTTCTTAAGTTATGAATTTAACATTGGTACTCTAAAATTCAGTGCTGTAGTACTGATGAGTTTCTTGAAATGTTTTGCCAGTTACCTATTTAACAACTTTCAGAGGATAAGCAGTTCTAAGTAAACAGTGTACTAATGTGACAGAATTTTTTTCTTGTATGTGAATTCTTTTTCATATTTAGCAAGTTAATAGAATTATTAAAAAATGCAGTGTATGTTTTGAAGGTGGAAGCCTAGTATGAGATTCAGTTTATTTAAGATGTGCAGTATTTTCTATTCAGTCTTACTGACATATAAGCGTTTACCTTTTTTTAATTGCAATATTAGTGTGAAAATCTTATAATAAGCAAATGTATAGAAGTATAAATATAACTTTCACATGAAGATTAGTTTTTAAAAAAAATTAATTATGCCTCAATAAAGCATTGTTAAATTAAGATTTAAAATGATCAACCAGCATCATCTTGAATGGAAATGTATCAAAAATCCTGCTTCTAAGAAATCCTATCTTTAAGCAAAGTTATTTTTACTTTCAAGCTTGATTTAAAGAGTAAGAAATGGGAGTTCTGCCATAAGTCAAAGACTTATGATGCGACATTTTTCCTGTTAACTCCAATATCGGCAAAATTGTGAAATGAAAATATGCTTGCACTGCTAAGGACTGACTATCAGCACACTTGTTTGAAAATTCAGTCAGCAAGCAACATTCAGAAGGTCAGAGGCCTATGATATGGAAATCAAATTATTTTCTGATACTGAAGGGAAGATGAGAGGCTTTGAAGAATTTTTAAAATTAAGACAAGAAGCTTCTGCACATCTACTGCCTGAGATAGTGATAAAGGAGCTAATATCAACATTTGGCAGGTCAGAACAATTGTTACGTCATTTCACATATACTAGCAGAGAAAGCTGCAGGTAAGACTAACTACAACAGTAGCAGAAATGGTAGCCTGCAGTCTGGGCAAACTAGGCATTTCTTGATATATCTCATTGTCCCAACTGCTGTCAAACATCTTTTGGGGTTCCCCATTCTAGGTCATAACTTCATCCTCTAACCTAGTCCTGGTTATCTTCTTCATTCTTTCTCTGTACAGTCTGCTCACGCTGACACCACCTCACATACACACACCCCAGCCTCCCAGTAAGACTAGTGATATTTGGAAATCTTTGAATTAAGAAAACAAACTTTTCAGAATTCTGTTTAGATATAAAGAGGAAAATATATTTGTGAGGGTCACAGACTTTTTAAAATAAACTAGATAAACTCCCGTTTTTCCTCTAGATGACATGAGAGCATCTGAGATGATATGAATGTGTTTTCGTTGCACACATAAGCTGGAAGGTTCAGATAATAAAAATCTCATGCAGAAAAGAAATCTGAAAGTTGGAGATCTTGTCTTAATTTCCAGGGTTGAATGGAAGCTGAGCAATATCAGAGAATCTGAATAACTGAATGGCAGAATAGAGTCAAATTTCAGTTTTGAAATCTTTTTATGTAAGAAAGAAATTATATAGTCTGTACAAACATAGAGAACACTTTCCCACAAAATGTTGCAGCTTTTTGCAATGAAATCCAACATTTGTTCTTAGATTGCTCCACATAATTGCCTCTTTCTTTTTCCTTTTCTTTTTCTTTTTCCTTTTCCTTTTCTTTTCCATTTTACTTTTACTTTTACTTTTACTTTTTCCCTTCTTCTTTCACTTTTCCTTTTTCCCTTTTTCTTCCCCTTTTCCTTTTCCTTCTCCTTTTTCCCTGTTTCTGTTTTTCTTTTTTTCTCTTTCTCTTTATTTTTCTTTTTTTCCTACTTTTTTCTTTTTTGAATACAGGCTATTTACTAAAGAATCAAGTTATTATAAATGCTTGTGAGGATTTAGTGTGCAAAAAAAATGCTCTGCTGAAAGCTCTAAGGGATACAAATACACGGGGAAATTACAAATGCACAATTTAATGTGAAAAAATTAAAAGTGGGAACACCTGTGCACTTTCGATACTTTGCAGTCTGATTCATTTACTTCTCAATATGCACACATAATTCTCACTCATGCAATTCAAGTAACATCCATATATTTAGTGAAAAAATAGCCATGAGTGTTTCTGTTGCTTCCCAAAGTATCATCACCATTTTGGTCAGTTTCTGTAGAATGACATGATGATACTGCTAATAAATCTTCTCTTTTTAATGTATATCTGAATGTAAAATTAATGAGTCACTTAGAAATGCACATTAGAGCTTGGTTTCCAATAGGGAACTGGCCCAAGCTTCCACATACATACACCTGCATGAACATTTCCAAATGCTAACATCTGCACATCAGTATAAAGTTTGATTAATTGTATGCATCAAGACATCACTGTTTTATCATGCAAGAAGTTTAAAACAGAGGAAAAATCATACAATGTGTATTTAATGATAAAAATTAACTCTTATAAAAGGTTTTAGAAGACAAAACTGAAAAAAAAGAGCTTAAATACACTTCTTAAACCACTAGCTCCCGGAACCTGAGAATCAATATTTGCCAATTTTGTATATTCTTTCCCTTAGCTCTTTTTCTTTCCCACTTCACAGACAGGATGTTGTGCCAGATAAATCTTTAGTTTGACTCAGCATGATCATCTTTTATGGACGCAAAGAAAGGTATATGTAGTTACACTTGGAGGGACAACAGAGAGACAAGATCTTGCAAACCTACTTCCTAAGTCTTAGGGTTGGATTTAACTCCAGTGCCCTGGTCTTCTTCAGTAAGAACATATTCTTTAATAAAACTGCTTCAAGTTTCCAATCATATGGATGAGCTGCTTCTCTGTACCTGATGACCAGTATACTCTCTTATAAAGGCATTGAAATTCTTATATGAAAGCAAAAACCTTATGAAACTGAATACTGAAACTGTCAAGAAGACATTACGGTTGCATAAGTAAGCATGTAAATGTCAGTGGTTTCCTTACAGCCATAATGGAACAATTTTCTTCCCTTATTTTTCTCTCATGCATTTTTACATTTGCAGAGTATCTTTGAGTAACTTTGACTTAACTATTATGTACCTGATTTTCATCTTTCAAAGCCTCATCCTGGACATATCAAAGTCAAATAAAAGGCTTTCATTGACCCCAGATGTCTTTTAGTCTGGTTTACAATGAAAAACAATATCACAGTACTTCTGTTGCCATACATGCTGAATAGTACTCATCATACAAGATGAGTAGATAGAAGGCCACATTTTACACCTTATTTTTTTAACCTGTCGCTTTGTGCCTTACTAGGAAGGTTAATGCACAATTTCAGGCATGTTAAGCTTGCTAATTTAAACTATTCAGGCAATTTTATGATTTTTTTCCTAATGATTTCTAACTTGTGATGGTAAAAAAGTTTTCACACTCTCCCCAAAGTGATGGATTGGCATTTCAGAAAACCCCACAGATGGAGGATTACTGTGATAACATTAAATAAATAAATAAATAAATAAATAAATAAATTAAAATAGAATAGAATAGAATGAAATAAATAAAAATTGAAAAAATTACTAGAGAAAATAAAGTTTTAAAGAAAGGCTGACAGGCAGCACTAAAGATAATTATATTAGTTCCTTAAATGTGACTTATCTAAGTAAAAAAGGTTTAATATGGATATAGGAAAACATCACTTCTCTTTAAGAAAGCCTGGATATTAAGTTTTCTAGATAAAATAAAACCAAAACAAAATACAGAGAAGATTAATATCCATAAATGAAATCTGGTTTCATAATTTGTGTGTGGTGACTTCATTTTCCCAATGCATTTCAATTCTTCAAAATTATTTTCATTATTCAGTCCAATATTTCTGGGCTTAATGAATTTTTATTTTAATTTTTTTAATTTTTATTTTCA
The DNA here is from genome assembly GCF_963264785.1 of Psittacula echo. Taxonomy (NCBI): domain Eukaryota; kingdom Metazoa; phylum Chordata; class Aves; order Psittaciformes; family Psittacidae; genus Psittacula; species Psittacula echo. The sequence goes on along the minus strand of NC_137735.1, from coordinate 21,431,343 downwards.
ATTTTATTTATTGATTTGAAAACAATCCCAACCTTGATTTTAAACAGACAGAATGAGGCAACTTGTAAACAAACATCTTTCTCTGAAGTATGTTTTTGCAGAAGCTCAAAAGTAAATTTTGGACTGGATGTTTAGGTTGCAGACTAGAAAATTCAGTTTTCAAGCTTTTCAGAAGTTGTTCTATTGTAGTCAGCAATAAGAATTATGTTTCCAGAACTGTAAAGATGAGAAAAGAAGACATATGTATCATGGAATCATGTGCTGAACAGTCTGGAGAAGATCTTCCTTGTACCTTGTATTTTATGTGAACTGGCACTTCAAGATCATTTGCAAATTTCTCTGAGGTTACAAAGTGGAAGCAGTTTCCAAAGGTTGTGTAGGAGCCTTCTGCAACTGTAAATATTAAGCAGCCAAACACTATTATGTTTGAAATACCTGACCTAGCTCAGGAGCAGTTTAAGTTGTTGGGAATGTTGTATAGCAAAGCAACTCTGAGTTTTATTTTTAGTTTTTCTTTTCAGTAAAACAAATCATCTCATCAGGACTTAGTCAATTTTATTGGAAATGTGACAGGTTTGGGAAGAAAGAAAGGGGGAAAATGGAATTAATGATGGTGCCTACATCTAATGCCTGTACTTTTGGAAGAATGCGTTTACTGGTTCGCCACAAAATTTCTAAGAAAAGAATATAGTGTATAATTACTGGCATCAATTACATATTCACATCTTTGAACAGCTTAAGGGAAAATGTTGAAAGAAAGCATTCTGAATTTGAAGTGCATATGTAGTCAAAAGTGAAAATAAAAGACGTTTACCTAATAAATAGCTTTCAGAAAAATCATACTTATCCTTGTATGAAACAGATAAGATATTTTTCTCAAATGCATTTTCTTTATTCATCCCATCTTATTTTAGGCTTACAAAATATGCTTGTATGACAGGGAAGCTATGAAAGAGAAGGTGAAATGGTTCAGAAATACAGAATAAGAAAAACACAGTCAAATTGGAATAGCCCTTTCGATTTCAGCAAAGATGTATGCATTAAAAGTTGATGGGTGGTTTAAATTTTCACACTTTGCTCTGGTTACCCCTGTCAGGTGCCTTCTGTAATCATACAACTGCCATTACATAGTCAACTCACTTGTGTACCTTGGGAAGAAAGTGAAGTTTTAAAAACACTTTCAGCTGATTTAAACATCTACTTTCAAAAAGTCAGGAAATGACCAACCTTTTCACTTGAATAAAGTATTCATGTTCAAAATGAATGTCAGACTGTTTTTACAACAGCCTGTAGGGTTTACTCTTTTGCTATTAGAACTGTGATTCTTTACAATGAGATACCAGGGATCTCTTCTGCATGATTATTCCAGAGTAATACTCATGTTGTGGACAGTTCAGGCCTCACAACTTCATGCAATGGCCAGAATAATTAAATAAGGTGTTTAAATTGTTGTTCTGTTTTCCAAGTCCTTCAAATGAAGATTGGTATTCCTTCTGAAAGCTGTGCTTTACTGGAATGCAAACTATTAAAATCAGTTTAGGGATAACTGATCAATTTAAATTTAAGAACCTGAAGTACTAAGGACAGAACAGATGAAATAGTAGCATCCACTGATCAGAGGATTTCTGACTTCTGTGAACCTTTGAATCTGCTTACATGCATAAATCTTGAACTGTCAAATAAACACTTGACAAACATTTTTTAAGAATTCTGTACTACTGAAGTATTTTTTATGGTAAGTTTTGATGCTATTGATATATATGTATCTATAAACGTATTTATTAAAGTAATTGAAGCATTAACTGATTTATGAAATTATAGAACTACTACTATTGTGAAAATATTGAAGTAAAGCTAGGATCTTCTTCCTGAAACAAGATACAACCATCCTTAAAGTATAGACTGTGGGCAAGAAAAAAAGTTTTGCAGTTTACAGTCTAAATCTTTGGAGTTACTTAGTCCTAAGAAGACAACTAATCTGTTAGAACCTTTTGGTATCTTTTGGAACAGACATTTTTTCTTCAGCTCATGACTTTATACAGTGACAAAATACTGTTATTTTATAGTCTTTGCAAACAGCTACACATCCTTTCATTAAAATTGCATAATGCCACAGCTACAAGGTTGTTGTGACACAGCAGAGTTATTAAACACTCAGATGCTGCTTACAAGAAACTTTAATTACACACAAAAAATACACACACACACACACACACACAAAAGCATAAGTAAACCAAATCAGAGAGCAGAATTTTTTCTTGAGTTTCTTGTTTTCCTGTACTTCTGGTTAATTTTGGAAAAAATGACTAAGTCTATGTCCTGAGTTCAGCAGTAGCAGTCATTTTTTCTCCTTATTAGTAGCTGGTGCAGTGCTGTATTTTTGACTTTCGGCCTAGGAACAGAGCTGATAACACCGATGTTTGGTCTGACCAAGAACTTTGTGAGTCTCATGCTCTGCCAGGGGGGAGGGGAAGCCGGGAGGAAGCAGAGGCAGAACACCTGACCCAAACTAGCCAAAGAGGTGTTCCATACCACAGCACGTCATGCCCAGTATATAAACTGGGGGCAGTTACCCAGGAGGGCTAGTTTGCTGATGGGGGGGGGGGGCTAGGTATCAGTCGGCAGTTGGTGAGGTGCTGTATTCTCTTCACTTGTTTTTTTCCTTTATCATTATTATTATTGGTGGTAGCAGTAGTGATTTGTGTTATACTTTAGTTACTAAACTGTTCTTATCTCAATCCATGTGAGTTGCATTCTTTTCGATTTTCCTCCCCACCTCTCTGGGAGCAGGGGGAGGAAAAGAAGGGGGGGGGAGTAAGAGAGAGACTGCGTGGCTAGCTTGATGACAGGGTTTAAACCACGACAGTCTAATAAAACTAGTAACTAATTTGAATCCACAATAACTAGGAGTAATTATTAATTACTTTATAAATGTTGTTCTATAACAGCTGCTTTTACAAGTATGGTATATGAATGGTTTTGGAAAATATGCTATAGCACTGTATACTATATATCACTGTATACCACTACAATGCGCATGTTTAAATACAGTTTAAGTTAACATTCTTGTGCTGACAAGTGTAAGCTCAGAGGGCAGACACCGGAGAACATATACAATAATAGTCCTAAAAAAACCACTTTAAAAGGTAATTGTTATTGCAATGCAAAGGAAGAAAACAAACCTGTCACAAATTGCTGTGCAATTAAAACTAAATATTGTCCGAATTATCTTGCCTTCCTTGTAGTCCATTTGTGGCATATTATTAACATCAGATACTCCTTTTAAAACCTTAAAAATTCACTGTATTTACTGAATGTCACAGCTCTGACCTAAACTCTTTAAAGAAGCAGATAATAGAAACAATAAAACTACAGGCCCTCACATTTTTTACATAACATTAGCTATGCAGATTTAGGGTAGACAAATACATACGTAACAGAGCCATCACTTTAAGTAAGCTATACATCAATGTGTATTTATTGGTGGTGCATTGTACAACATTCCTTGCACACATGAAACCACACATTTAACTGAGAACAACTGAAATAAATGTCAGGAATAAGGCTCATGAGAGGCAAGTATTTCTCAAGAAATCTAAAGATATTAAGTTGTGGTATGCAATGCTTACTTTGAAGTCAGATTTTTTTCATACAGCATACAGAATTGTCTGCATTTATATGCACAAAATTCTGCAAATTGAAGTCTGGGTAAAGGTATCTTCATAGAGTTAATGATAACTGGGAACAAAATTTAAGAGAAGCCTGCACTGAAATGTTCTGATTTTTATTTTATTTTATTTTATTTTATTTTATGTATTTATTTTACTTCTTTATCAGTCACTCAGAATAAAACTTTTTCATGAATATTCATTGTTTTCATTTCAAGTCTCCTCAGATTCTGGGAACTGATTAACTGAAGTCTGCAGGTCTTCCTCCACCAGGTTAGGAATATCACTGAGTTGTTAGAACATTTTCTTCCTTTGTGGCTGTCCTGGGTTCAGCAGGAGCGGTCATTTTTCTCCTTCTTAGCAGCTGATGCAGTGTTGTGGTTTTGACTTTCAGCCTGGGAACAACACTGATAACAACGATGTTTTCAGTTGTTGCTAAGTAATGTTTACTCTGACAAAGGACTTTGTGAGTCTCATGCTCTGCCAGGGAAAAGAGAAAGCTGGGATAAAGCAGAGACAGGACACCTGACCCAAACTAGCCAAAGAGGTATTCCATACCACAGTGCGTCATGCCCAGTATATAAACTAGGGGCAGTTACCCGGAAGGGCTAGATCACTGCTCGGATCGGGCTGGGTATCGGTCGGCGGGTGGTGAGCAGTTGTATTCTCTTCCCTTGTTATTTCCCTTATCATTATTATTATTGGTGGTAGCAGCAGTGGTTTTGAGTTATACCTCGGTTACTGGACTGTTCTTATCTCAACCCGTGGGATTTATATTCTTTTGTATCCCCTCCCCATCCCTCTAGGAGCAGGAGGAGGAAGAAAGGGGGAAGTGAGCGAGCGGCTGTGTGGTTCTAACTTATCAGCTGGGCTTAAACCATGACAGTGGCTTATTGAATGTATAGTTATATAAGTGGATGGAGAAATAAAAAGTTGCAAGGATCACTTTCTACTTGAATGTTAGACTATGAACATGAAATGTGGCTAATTGTGCTTCCAAATCTCTTTGAGTTGATGAATCACCAGTATTTAAATGCTTGCTATTGAGCTATTGGCTGAATAGAGCTTCCCTTTTTTGATAATAAGAAACCAAACTCAATGATGTGATATATATCTCTACCATAGAATAAAGTACAGAAGGTATTGAGTTGGTATGGTAGAGATGGGCTGAGAATTTTTCTTTGAAGTGTATTTCAATCTCAGATGTTGATATTGTTACCATCAAAGCCAGCTACATGAAGACAATCAGAAAGGCACCTGAACAGGAAGGGAGAGAACAGGCCACACATCACCACTGATGTAACTTCTGCAGAAAGCCAAAAGCCTTTTTTTGGGAGCAGAGTACTGGCTGAAAGAACACCTCTGCTTCTGTTTAGGAAAACTGCCTCTCATTCTTTCCTTTTTCTGTGTTCAGGAAAAGCATTCTTAGATTCTTTGTAAAGCGATAGGACTGCAACCAGAAATTTTGGATGCATGTGATTAAACACTATTGTCATGGTTTAAGCCCAGGCCGTAAATCAGAACCACGCAGTCTACTTCCCCCCCCACCTTTCTTCCCTCCGCTCCTGGAGGGACGGGGAGGAGAATCGAAAGAATGCAACTCCCATGGGTTGAGATAAGAACAGTTTAATAACTAAGGTATAACACAAACCACTACTGCTACCACCAATAATAATAATGATAAAGGAAATAACAAGGAAAAGAATACAACCGCTCACCGACCGGTACCTCACCCCCACCCTGCCATGTTCCAGCCCTTCCGGGAAGCTCCCAGTTACATCCCCCGGCATGACGTGCTGTGGTATGGAATACTTCTTTGGCTAGTTTGGGTCAGGTGTCCTGTCCCCGCTTCCTCCCAGCTTCTCCTCCTCCCTGGCAGAGCATGAGACTCACAAAGTCCTTGGTCAGTCTAAACATCGGTGTTATCAGCTCTGTTCCTAGGCCGAAAGTCAAAAACACAGTGCTGCACCAGCTACTAAGGAGAAAAAATGACTGCTACTGCTGAACCCAGGACAACTATCCTGAAAGAAGCAATTCAGGAAGATCATTAGTATCACCATGAAAGCTAGTCTGAGGCAGAAGAGATAAAGAAAATGTAGTTGGACGGAAAGGATAGTAAAATAACAAACAGAAAGTAATAAAATACCATGGACTTTTTGACTTTCTAATTCATCAACCGTCAGTATAGTATTTTTAGACAACTAACCTTAGATAACATACATTTTTCATTATTTTCTTCTCTGTAATGTTTTTTGTCTTTCATCGTTATACTTCCAGTGCTTACTGATCTGCCTCTTTCTTTCTACTGCACTTTCTTCTTCCCCCGGTACTTTGTATTCTTCTTTTCCTGTTTCATCTCCACTATAGCTTTGAATTAAAGGAAGCTTTTTCAACCACCAAAATGGCAATACCAACCAAAATGGTAAAAGGGAACAATTATTACAAGTTAATGCTTACGATGGATTATAGGTAGAACTAGATCTGGAATGCTCTTGTTACAGTGACAATGAGAAATTCCTAACTAGTGACGAAATACAAGCAAAATCTGGTGGTTTTTTTGATTGTTTTGTACCACATTTTGTATTTCTGTGCTGGAAGAATCTTTAAGTAACTTATTAACAGCTTTAGAAATAGAACAGCAGAAAAATAGATCAGTCTTACCATAGTAAACAAAGCTATTTCTGCATGTAGGAGTTATGAGGAGCTGAGCAGAAGAAGAAAAAGTAAGAAAGGGACATGTGGCACTCTGAAAGCAAAATTTTAGCACGTCTTAACTGAATTAGCTGTTTTTTCTAATGTTCATGATAGGTCCTGGGAACTTCTCATGACAAGAGAATGAAGGCTGAATTAAAATTAAAACCCTACTCTATCTGGCTTCCATAAAAGCACAGAAGCTCATAATGTATGCCAGAGCTTTTACAGATATAATTTATATGATGGCTGAATCTACTGGTTTTTTTCATTGGTATTTTATAGACAAGTAGTTTTTGTTTATGAGAAGAAGTTAGTGAATGGAAAGGATACAAAAAGTTGGTAAAATGCAACTGCTAAATTTACTTTATTTCCAAAACTATAATAAACATTCTAGTGAAAAAAAAAAAAAAATCTTCCAGAGAAATGTCATCAGAAGTTACAAGGACTATGAAACTTGAAACCTGTAGCTTGCTGACAGAAAAATTAGATGCATAAATGGTCAATAATAATAAATTGTTGACCCTTTATTCACATGGAATAACTAGAAGTAACTGGGAAATAATTCTTTTCACTTGGAAAAAACTGAGAGTTCTTGTTCTCAGGGCTCTGAATACATCTATGCGTCTTAATGGCCCCAACCAGCATTCCCTGACCCCTCTCAAAAATGCACACACCTCCATAAACACACACTCCTGTCCGTGTTCCCAGATATGCGCAGGTCTGAGCACCATAGAATCATAGAATCATAGGATAGTTAGGGTTGGAAAGGACCTTAAGATCATCTAGTTCCAACCCCCCCGCCATGGGCAGGGACATCCCACACTAAACCATGCCACCCAAGGCCTCATCCAACCTGGCCTTGAACACCGCCAAGAACAGAGCACTCACAACCTCCCTGAGCAACCCATTCCAGTGCCTCACCACCCTCACAGTAAAGAATTTCTTCCTTAGATCCAATCTAAACTTCCCCTGTTGAAGTTTGAACCCCTTACCCCTTGTCCTGTCACTACAGTCCCTGATGAAGAGTCCCTCCCCAGCATCCTTGTAGGCCCTCTTCAGATACTGGAAGGCTCCTGTGAGGTCTCCACGCAGCCTTCTCTTCTCCAGGCTCAACAGCCCCAACTTTCTCACCCTGTCTTCATACGGGAGCTGCTCCAGTCCCCTGATCATCCTCGTGGCCCTCCTCTGGACTTCTTCCAACACTTCCATGTCCTTTTTATGTTGAGGACACCAGAACTGCACACAATACTCCAAGTGAGGTCTCACGAGAGCAGAGTAGAGGGACAGGATTACCTCCTTTGACCTGCTGGTCGTGCTCTTTTTGATGCAGCCCAGGATACGGTTGGCTTTCTGGGCTGCGAGTGCACACTGCCGGCTCATGTTCATTTTCTCATTGACCAACATCCCCAAGTCCTTCTCCACAGGGCTGCTCTGAATCTCTTCTCTGCCCAACCTGTGGCTGTGCCTGGGATTGCTCTGACCCAGGTGGAGGACCTTGCACTTGGCATGGTTAAACTTCATAAAGTTGGCATCAGCCCACCTCACAAGCATGTCGAGGTCCCTCTGGATGGCATCCCTTCCCTCCGGCGTATCAACCAAACCACACAACTTGGTGTCATTGGCAAACTTGTTGAGAGCGCATTCAATCCCACTGTCCATGTCACCGACAAAGATGTTGAACAACACTGGTCCCAACACCGATCCCTGAGGGACACCACTCATTACCGGTCTCCAGCCACACATTGAGCCATTGACCACAACTCTTTGCATGCGGCCATCTAGGCAGTTCTTTATCCACCGAGTGGTCCACCCATCAAATTGATGTCTCTCCAATTTAGAGACAAGGATGTCGTGTGGGACAGTGTCAAAGGCTTTGCACAAGTCCAGATAGATGACATCAACTGCTCTGCTCCTGTCCATCAGTTTCGTAGCCCCATCATAGAAGGCCACCAAATTGGTCAAGTAGGATTTCCCCTTAGTGAAGCCATGATGGCTGTCACCAGTCACCTCCTTGTTTTTCATGTGCCTTAGCATGCCTTCCAGGAGAATCTACTCCAAGAGTTTGCCAGGCACAGAGGTGAGACTGACTGGTCTGTAATTCCCCGGGTCATCCATTTTCCCCTTCTTGAAAATAGGGGTTATATTTCCCTTCTTCCAGTCGTCGGGAGCTTCACCTGACTGCCATGACTTTTCCAATATGATGGACAGTGGCTTAGCACCTTCATTCGCCAGCTCCTTCAGGACCCGCGGATGGATTTCATCAGGTCCCATGGACTTGTGTACGTTTAGGTTTTTAAGATGGTCTCAAACCATATCCTCTCCTACAGTGGGCCTAGGGTCTTCATTCTCACACTCCTTGCATTCATCTTCCAAGACTTGGGTGGTGCGGTCAGAGACTTTGCCAGTGAGGACTGAGGCAAAGAAGTCATTAAGAACCTTCAGCCTTCTCCAAATCCCGGGTAGCCAGTTCTCCCGATATCTCCCGAAGGGGGCCTACGTTGTCCCTAGTCTGTCTTTTACTAGCTACATACCTATAGAATCCCTTCTTATTTTCCTTAACATCCCTAGCCAAGTTCAATTCTAACTGGGCCTTAACCTTTCTCACCTGGTCCCTAGCTTCCCGGTCAATATCCCTGTATTCTTCCCAGGCCGCCTGTCCGTGCTTCCACCTTCTATAAGCCTCTTTTTTCCTTTGAATTTTCCTGAGCAGCTCCTTATCCATCCAAGGAGGTCTCCTGGCCCTCTTGCTGCACTTCCTTCTAGTTGGGATGCAACACTCCTGAGCTTGCAGTAGGTGGTCCTTGAATAACAAGCAAGAGTCTTGGGCCCCCCTGCCCTCTAGGGCTGTATCCCATGGAACCTTACTAAGCAGGTTCCTGAATAGGCCAAAGTCTTCTCTCTTGAAGTCCAGAGCAGTGAGCTTACTGCACCATGTCCCTGCCTGAGCCCTGCCATAAGTGTGCCTGATCCTGTTGATCCTGACTTGCTGACTGTGCTCTGTAGACCAATCTCTGACCTCAGTCTTCACCTTACATTTGCTGTATTCTTGTTGCACTGCTGGTGGTGTGCACTGATGTGGCCACTCTGCCTTGCTCTGCTTAACTGCATGAGGACACCCTGTTGGGGAGGGTGCTGCCCTGCCTGAACAGGCACCACCCTCCCACCCTTGCATTCCTCCCTGGCTTTTATAACTTTCCCCAGGTGAGTCCAGTCCCTTAATGCTTAATATTGTTTCCTATACTGACTGTGGCTGGCGGCAACACTTCTGAATAACAATATTTTTTCCTGAAAGGAAGATTTTCTCCATTAATTAGTAAAAGTGATAACCACACTCTCTTACAGCTGTGAAATAGCTTTACCTGCATACATGAGAAAACATTACCTTGGTTTCTAATTTTGCTATTAGGAAGAACTTGACGTACCTAGTTAAAACAGAAGTCCTCTCTGCACAGGTACAGCCTTTGTTATTATAGAATGCAAATTTCTTGAGTTCTAGGATACTAGGATGATGTAATTTGTTTCAATAGTGTGCTTAAATGGAGATAATACCCAAACAGTTTAATGACATGGATTATAATAGTTACTATGAATTTGAACAAAATAATCTGGAACTCATTTATACTTCTGGTCTGTACAGCATCCTGTGACGGAGTTCATAAGCATGTGAAGTACTTGCTTTTGCATGTTTTGAAGCTGCTATTTAATATTTCACTGGCTACACTCAAATATAGGTACTGCAGGAAATTACAAATGTTCAGAATTCTGTTTGCTTATGCTAGGTTACTCATGTTTTTATGCATGGCTATAATAACCTTCACCTATTACTTTGTCAAGGGTTCCTCTGTTTGAGTCTCCTTTGCACTGAAATCATTTCCTATCTTTCATCACACTTCCAGTCTTTCTCCAGAGCCCTTTTATAAAAAACCCCAACCAAACAGAATATTACTCTGTCTTTCCCAAGATATAATGAAGCTAATATTAATCGTATAAGTATATATGGTCTTACAGTGATATAGTGATGTTCATTTTTTTGATCTGTTTTTTTTACAATAATTCTAAACTTTCAATAGTGTAATAGCCTTGTTGTACAAATGATGAATTAGAGAAGTGAGCCAAACTCTGTAGACAAATGGCTGCAAATATAAAAAGCAGATGAGTTTTCTGAACACACAACCCTTTATTTCTTGCTGCTGCACAGCCAAGATTGTGTTTCATCCACTACCTCAACAAGGAGTGACTGTTCAAGTGATATTTTCAGATAGTTGCCTATAGCAATTCCATGATTTGCATTCTGAGTGATAATAGCTCAATTAGATACCCCATTTTGTACATGTGGCTTTCATATATTTTGACACTACAGCTCAGATCCTTTCCAAGTTTTCCACCATTGCATTCCTTTAGTCTCTTGATAAATATGTCTTTAAATACTTTTGTGTATCCTAGTGTCAAACTCAAAATGTGTTTGTAAGATGCACTATGGTCTGGGTAATTATGCAATTTCTAGTGAAGGTGAGGAGTTGTAAAAGTCAGGCTTGCAAATACATGATTTTTTTCTGAAGTAATTTAGCCTACTACAAAAGATTAATTTCTATTCCTGATTAGTTTCATCAGAATATTGTTGACATCAAAATGTAAACCTTAACGTAAAATCTTAAGATTTGACAAAAATCTTGAGGTTTTTCTTGGTTTTGGATAGAAAATATTCAAGTTATAATAATAACAGCTGTAGTAGTGTAACTTCCCTTATATAATGGAAAAGTTGCATCAATACTTTTGATATGTATTGATATGGGAGAGTTCAAGTCACAAAGCTGGCAAATGGATAAAAAAGACACAGTGAAGATGAATTAATTTTTATTTCTTGATCAGAATGGTGTGGTATTTGATTTGATGAAATAAACATGCATTATATTACTTTGGTGTGTTTCAGTGAATTTAAATATCACCTTGCAAAGCTCTAGGAGTATCATAACTGCCTGTTAACGTTTGTCATAACTTTGTAGCATTCAGGTAATTCAGTGATTACCATAATGCTACAAAGAATTTCTTTAATCACTCCTAAGCATAAATATAACAAATTTAATAAACATAACTGCTGAATACATTTATTGATTTTCTACAGCAACAATAGCATTAAAGACATTATTAAGACAATGGGTTGATGCAGGAATGCCTTTTACAATCAATGATCGTCTCAGCAAGTCAAACTTTTTTTCTTCAGAACCTATGGGACCTAGTTTCTGCAAAGCAAATCAGATGAAAAAAAAACCCAACCAACCAACCAACCAAAGCTCTAATCCCCCAAAAAAAGAAAAAATCGTCAAACTGAAACCAAACAACACCCTCTGAAAAAAAAAAACAGCAAACCAAACCAAAACACAAACAAAAAGGCCCCAAACAACCAACAACCAACCAACCAAAAAACACAAGAAACCAAAAACAGCTCAGGTAGATGCAAATACAAATTATTTGGGGAAAATTAACAACTTTGTTTTTTTCATTCAGGGCAGTGGTGTTGCAAAGACCATGATTGCAAAACCATAGAATTATGGAATGATTTGGGCTGGAAGGGACCTTAAAGCTCATCTAGTTCCAACACGCCTGCCATGGGCAGGGACACCTTCCACTAGTTGCTCAAAGCCCTATCCAGCTTGGCCTTGAACACTGTCAGGGATGGGGCAGCCACAACTTCTCTGGACAACCAGTTTCTTACCACCCTCATAATGAAGATTTTTTTTCTAATATCTGATGCAAATCTCTCTTCTTTTAACTTAAAACAGTGAAGTTTTACTATTAATTCATTTCTAAGTTGTTATGGATGCTTGATATCCTGTCAGTATTAAGCAACATTCAAAATTTTGGTGAAAAATTGTTCTGAGCTTGGATGCCAAATCTTCTTTCATGGAGGCATTGACAAACATTTGTAAGTTTTCTGGAATAAAACTGATTCTTCACTGGAGTTACTTTTATGTCTTGACACCTTTCCAAAGAGTGGATAGGAAAGATAAAATGCAGCTTATGTTGTCTAAAAGTGAAAGACTCATAGAATTACAAATAATAGAATTTTTAAGATTTGAAGACCCTTAACATCCTCAAGTCCAACACTTAACTCTGCACTGTCAAGGCCACCACTAAACCATGTCCTTAAGTGTCACTTCTGAAAGTCTTGTAAATATCTCCAGGGAATGTGACGCAACCACATGACTGGGCAGCTTATTCCAATGCTTGACAACCCTTTTGGAGAATAAATTTTTCCTAATATCCAATTTAAACTTTTCTTGGTGCAATTTGAGGTCATGGCCTCTTGTCCTATCACTTGTTACTTGGAAGAAGGGACTGACACCCACTTTCTACAACCTCCTTTCGAGTAGTTGTAGGGAGTAGTAAGGTCTCACCTGAGCCTCTTTTTTTCCAAGCTAAACAACCCCAGTTACCTCAGCAACTCCTTACGAGACTTGTGCTATGGACCCTTCACCAGCTTTCTTGCCCTCATTCTGACGTGTTGCAGCATCTTGTAGCAAGGAGCACAGAACTAAACACAGTACTCAAAGTGCAGCCTCACCAGTGCCCGGTACAGGGGAATGATCACTGCCCTGGCCCTCCTGGCTATGCTATTTCTGATTGTCATGGTTTAAGCCCAGTCAGTAACTCAGAACCACACAGACACTCACTCACTCCCTCCCACACTTTTTCCTCCCCCAGCTCCTAGAGGGATGGGGAGGAGAATCAAAAGAATGGAACTCCCACGGGTTGAGACAAGAACAGTCCAGTAACTGAGGTATAACTCAAAACCACTGCTGCTACCACCAATAATAATAATGATAAGGGAAATAACAAGGGAAGAGAATACAACTGCTCACCACCCGCCGACCGATACCCAGCCCGATCCGAGCAGTGATCTAGCCCTTCCGGGTAACTGCCCCTAGTTTATATACTGGGCATGACGCACTGTGGTATGGAATACCTCTTTGGCTAGTTTGGGTCAGGTGTCCTGTCTCTGCTTCCTCCCGGCTTCCCCTTCTCCCTGACAGAGCGTAAGACTCAGGCAGTCCTTGGTAGGTGTAAACATTACTTAGCAACAACTGAAAACATCGTTGTTATCAGTGTTGTTCCCAGGCTGAAAGTCAAAAACACAACACTGCACCAGCTACTAAGAAGGAGAAACCCAGGGCACTGACACAGGCCAGGATGTCTTTGGCCTTTTTGCCTGTCTGAGCACAAGCTGAATCCTGTTCAGCAGCTGTTAATGGGCACCTCCAGGTACTTTCTGCCGAGCAGCTTTCCAGCCACTCTTCCCCAAGCCTGTAGCACTGCCTGGAGTTGTTGGGGCCCAAGTGCAGTACCCAGCACTTTGTCTTGCTGAATCTAATACAGTTGGCTTTGGCACATCTATCCAGCCTGTCCAGATCCCTCTGCAGAGCCTTCCTACCCTCAATCAGATCAACACCTCAGCCCAAATTGGTGTCATCTGCAAACTTACTGACATCTGTAACAATGCTCATATCTCCTTCTTATGTCATTTGATATAGGAAAATAAAAGTGATAATTTATAATCAGTACTATAACACATTAGATTTTTTTATTTCAGCGCTGATGGCTTTTGTTCTTTTTGGTCCATATGAGTTCACACTTAAGAATCCTAATTAAAATTAAAATAAAGTAGATTACAATCATTCTGTCTTCCTGATAGCCCTAAATATATATTAGTTATTTTTATTTGCATATATTTTATGAATAGCTAATAATTTAAAGGGTTACTGAGTCATACTGATTAATGTGGCTTTTAAAATCCCATTTATTAGTTGACAGTAGCTAATTAATTCAAGAAAATTAATATATTTAAAATATGTTTACTCTTACATTGTTGGAAATGATATCATTATTTATAATTAGCAAAATATTGTAAAATATCTTAGTTGATTTTCATGGTTTTGCTTAACAAAGTAATTGTGTATATAACAATCTAATTTCATTCATATATCTTACCAGATATTTGAACACAGTGGTAACACTTACTTTCTTGTCAAACTATTGAAAATCATCCCACTAAATAATTTCCAGCTTGTTATTATCTGTGCTTTCAAACCATCTACAGCATTTTTGTCAGTCATAATCCTCATAAACTATAATGTACAATAATTTTCTTTTTCTCTTCAAAATCATTACCTTTTTTGGGATGTAATATTTGTGTATGCAGTGTGTGCAGAAGAGAAAAATCATGCAGAGAAATTCAATTAGAGAAGTAACCCTGAAAAGAAAAGACTTATGGTACTAACTATTCTTGCCTGTTCAGAATAATGTTAAAACGTGGAAGCTTTTGTTCTGAAATGTAATATAGCAATAAAATTGATCCTGGGCATATGTTTCCTTTGCTAATTAGTACTCTCACTCTGAATAATTGAAAGAAGGATTGCATTTGTGCAATGCTTTACTAAGCTCAATGAAAATAAGAATATTTCATAATTTAAGAAAGATTAAGCAAAAAAGTAATTTTAACTTCATATTCTAATTACACATAATTACCTTCACTAGGTATGTTAGATTTGCCCAAATTCCTGATGCACTTTTCTGAAAGAGTGTTACCTCTTGTAGGTCTCAGAATACCAGGTAATCCTGATTATTAAAATAGAGTAATTTTTAATGCGTGAACAGATAGCAAATTCAGTCCTTTTTCCTGAAATCAGTTTATGACTGTCATCTCATTTGCAACTTAGGTGGCAGAAGTGCTGTGCTTTTCTCTGTGGTTCTCTCAACCTTGATACTCACAAGATGATACTCTTACGGTATAAACTGTATTAATGTATAATTCAGGAGTGTAGTTGGCATGAGTTCTTATCCTGGATTTCTAGTGTCTTTTTTCCAATATTTACACTCTTGGTGACAGTTCAGTACCCACTTTCTTTGAATTCCATAGTCACCAGTTTAAAGTCTTAAGCTGATATTTTGAAAGACAGATGTTCATGTAAATAATAAAACTCTTTATCCTTAGACAATACAGGATGGAGTACCACTTTCTTTATTATGAAAGCACCAAACCCTCTCCTCTTTCTCACCTGTAAGTTTTTTGAAAGAAATGGTGAGTTCATAACCCTGGTTGCGTTGTTTTTTCTGCAGTATTTCCCTTCATTCCCTTCTTAAATCATGTCTTTAATACTTTGTGTAACATAAACGCTTTGTTTTCTGATTTTGTGCAGCACAGAAGACAAGAAGAAAGAAATTTATGAACTCACACAAGATTGTGATTATACCAGGTTAGAAAAAGCATTAAAAAAATGTTTTTATACCTCAGAATTACTAATTAATTAATGAGAGAAAACACTTGGCAAAGTTGACAATGTTTTGGAACAACCTGGGGAGATTTTAAAACCTTTTCATGATCAGATTTCAACCATGGGTATTCACTGTTTTCTACCTTCTCATCTATCCACTCGTCATCTGTTCTGTTGAGGGACAGAAAGAAGACCATTCTAGGAACTGCTGCTTTGAGATTTAAGGCTGTCGGAAACTTTGGATTTTTATTACTATTATTCTTTTATACCTTATTCTTTTGTACCCCATATACAGAGCACAAGAGATTACAGCTACAGAGCTAAGTCCATGGCAACTGAGTATAGAGACTTCTCACTGTAAGAACTGCACATACCTCTTAAAAGAATCTATTCTGTTTCAAAATGTGAAAGAATGCATGTTTAAATTTGCTAAATTTCTGTGAACAGAGATATCTTTCTTCACATAACTCCAAAACCCTTTTTTTTTTTTTTTTTGTGATGAGTATCTAGAAGTATTGTTTTACAATTGCAAACAAGTATTGTTTTGCAGTCTGATGAAAGTATAGTAGAATCAAATATCAGGGATTGATCTCAAATCAATAGGCAGTTTTGCTGATGAAACTGAATATCTAGTGACAAACCATGTGATTTAAATTTCAAAATCGATTAATTCAAGGTTTGTTCCAAAAATATTGATATAATGAAAGAGTGTTGTAAGTGAAACCTTACATTTTATTCTGAGAAAGCACTTGAAAATGTCTTCTCAATGTCAGGAAATGTTAAATGATCGGAAGTGGCTGCCAAAAACATAATGTCAAAAGCTTGTTACCGTAAAAGAAATAATCCCTAAATTCCAAAAAGTTTTTAATGTTTTAATCAAAACCAGAGTTTTTGAGAAATAATACCTGCATTTTGTTACACTCTGCTTCATCAGAACAGAGCATAGAATATTTATAAGGCATGCCAATCAAAATTGAGACATCCAACTTAAGACCTGTCATATTTTCATATAGTTACTGATCCTTAATGTAGTTGCTGATATTTCCATCACATTCACACAAAGGTAATAATAATAATAAAAAACAAGATTTCTGGTGCAAAAAGAAATTAAAACAATATTAAGAATCAGCCTCCGTGGAATTTGGATAGTTTTCCATCTGGTTCAAATCAATATCATTTTGTTGCAAGGCACAATGTAGATTATTTCAGCTTTCTTTGGAAACACTGGGAAAACATTAGTATATCCTAGTAACTCTACCTTTACTATATAATATCCTTATCCATTGGAATAACATGAATTACCAGATAATAGAACTCAAGTACAAAATTTTAAGATCAGAGAGTATTGTATACTTGCTGTAAAAAAATCCATCATAAATTCAAGCCACTGTTCTTTCATTGTCTTTTATACCAAGAATAAATACCAAAAGATATTCAATCAATTTCTCTGCTCAGTTTTGCAATAATATTAATAATTTACATGCATATATACAAATAAAAAAAGTCACTTGATTCTGTTTATGAAAGCTAGGCCTGCATATTTCATTTGTCATATCAAACATTTGGCTGTTACAAAGCATGCTGACAAGCTGTAATTTAGCAAAGCAGGTAAAAACATTCTTTATGCATCATAAAATCCCAATGGTGGCTTACATGCTTGTAAAGTTACAAGAAAAATATAGCTGCTATGAGCATCAAGTCAGTTCTCTTGAAGAAAGACATGGATCATCTTTGCATAAATAAATATATAAGCATTTGGGGGAAGAAGGTTATGATAATATTCTATGAAATAAAGTTTGGAATAAAGAGGGTGAATAAGTCAATTTGTTCTTATACAAGTACTGGGTGTAACTACTTTTATTGAATTAGTTTAGGGGCAAAATATGCAACTTTATTAAAAGCAGAAATGCAGTGATTATTTTTTTCTTTCTTTTGAAAATGCAGTCTATTTGGGAGTAAAAGAAAAGGGATAAATACCTTCATTTGTTGTCTGCCCTACTTACTTTATGAAAAATTAGCTTGCTGTTCTTGAAATATCCTGAAAAATCTTCATTCTTTTATGTCTGATTCTCTGTTTCAAGTTCAATTGTCCTGATTTAGAATCATAGGATAGAATCATAGAATCATACAATCATAGAACAGTTAGGGTTGGAAAACACTTTAAGATCATATAGTTCCAACCCCCCTGCCTTGGGCAGGGGCACCTCACCCTAAACCGTGCCACCCAAGGCTCTTTCCAACCCAGCCTTGAACACCTCCAAGGGATGGAGCATTCACAGCTTCCCTGGTGTCATGGTTTAAGCCCAGGCCGTAAATCAGAACCACGCAGTCTACTTCTCCCCCACCTTTCTTCCTTCTGCTCCTGGAGGGACAAGGAGGAGAATTGAAAGAATGCAACTCCCACGGGTTGAGATGAGAACAGTTTAATAACTAAGGTATAACACAAATCACTACTGCTACCACCAATAACAATGATAAAGGAAATAACAAGGGAAGAGAATACAACCACTCACTGACCAGTACCTCGCCACTCACAGACCGATACCTCACCCCCCACCAAGCAGCGATCCAGCCCTTCTGGGAACTCCTAGTTCTACCCTGGGCATGACATGCTGTGGTATGGAATACCTCTTTGGCTAGTTTGGGTCAGGTGTCCTGTCCCTGCTTCCTCCTGGCTTCTCCTCCTCCCTGGCAGAGCATGAGACTCACAAAGTCCTTGGTCAGAGTAAACATTATGACCAGCAACTGAAAACATCGGCTTTATCAGTATTATTCCCAGGCCGAAAGTCAAAACCACAGCGCTGCACCAGCTACCATGAAGGAGAAAAACTGACTGCTGCTGCTGAACACAGGACACCTGGGCAACCCATTCCAGTGCCTCACCACCCTCACAGTAAAGAACTTCTTCCTTATATCCAATCTAAACTTCCCCTGTTGAAGTCTGAACCCATTACTCTTTGCCCTATCACTACAGTCCCTGATGAATAGTCCCTCCCCAGCATCCTTGTAGGCCCCCTTCAGATACTGGAAGGCTGCTAGGAGGTTTCCACGCAGCCTTCTCTTCTCCAGGCTGAACAGCCCCATCTTTCTCAGCCTATCTTCATAGGGGAGGTGCTCCAGTCCCCTGATCATCCTCGTGGCCCTCCTCTGGACTTCTTCCAACACTTCCATGTCCTTTTTATGTTGAGGACACCAGAACTGCACACAATACTTCAAGTGAGGTCTCACAAGAGCAGAGGGGCAGGATCACCTCCTTCAACCTGCTGGTCACACTCCTTTTGATACAGCCCAGGATACAGTTGGCTTTCTGGGCTGTGAGCATGCACTGCCGGCTCATGTTCATTTTCTCATTGACCAACATCCCCAAGTCCACCTCCGCAGGGCTGCTCTGAATCTCTTCTCTGCCCAACCTGTAGCTGTGCCTGGGATTGCTCCAAACCAGGTGGAGGACCTTGCACTTGACATGGTTAAACTTCATAAAGTTGGCATCAGCCCACCTCACAAGCATGTCGAGGTCCCTCTGGATGGCATCCCTTCCCTCCGGCGTATCAACTGAACCACACAGCTTGGTGTCATCGGCAAACTTGTTGAGAGCGCATTCAATCCCACTGTCCATGTCACCGACAAAGATGTTGAACAGAGGTGAGTCTGACTGGTCTATAGTGCCCTGAGTCATCCATTTTCGCCTTCTTGAAAATGGGGATTATATTTCCCTTTTTCCGGTCATCAGGAACTTTACCTGACTGCCATGACTTTTCAAATATGATGGACAGTGGCTTAGCAACTTCATTTGCCAGTTCCTTCAGGACCTGTGGATAGATTTCATCAGGTCCCATGGACTTGTGTACATTCAGGTTTTTAAGATGGTCTCGAACCAGATCCTCTCCTACAGTGGGCCTAAGGTCTTTGTTGTCACAGTCTCTGTGTCTGCCTTCCAAGACTTGGGTGGTGTGGTCAGAGACTTTGCCAGTGAAGACCGAGTCAAAGAAGTCATAAAGAACCTCAGCCTTCTCCAAATCCCGGGTAGCCAGTTCTCCTGATAGCTTCTGGAGAGGGCCCATGCTGTCCCTAGTCCGTCTTTTATTCATAATGTACTTATAGAATCCCCTCCAGTTACCTTTCACATCCCTAGCCAAGTTTAATTCTAACTGGGCCTTAGCTTTCCTCACCTGGTCCTTAGCTTCCCAGACAACATCCCTGTATTCTTCCCAGGCCAACTGTTCTTGCTTCCTCCTTTTATAAGCCTCTTTTTTCCCTCAGATTTTCCTCAGCAGCTCCTTATTCATCCAAGCAGGTCTCTTGGCCTTCCTACTGCACTTCCTTCTAGCTGGGACACAGCACTCCTGAGCTTGCAGTAGGTGATCCTTGAATATCAACCAACAGTCTTGGGCCCCGCTGACCTCTAAGTGCTATATCCCATGGAACCTTACTAAGCAGGTTCCTGGAGAGGCCAAAGTCTGCTCTCTAACTTATTTATTGATTTTTTTTTTCTGTATTGAATGGCTTACTTGTTATTTTCTTTACCTAGTTTTTGTTTTCTTTGCGATTTGCAAGATATGCTGTTTCAGCTTTACATCTCAGCATAAATTTGTCCTTTTTTATAGATTATGCATTTTTTATGCTTACAATTTCAAAACCAGTTAATAAAATCTGAACTTGGTCTAAACTATAAAAACTGAAAAGTGCCTTTCCTTTTTTTTTTAATAAAAGAAAAAGCAAAGACATGCGAAAATCAGAAAAATGAAAGAAATTGAATAGAAAATATTCATATTCATAAAAGATTTGAGAGAAATAGCACCAGAATGAAAAAAAAAAGTAAAAAAAAAAAGAGTAAAGTAAAGGATAAAGTTCAGATTTGATCATATTAAAGGTCTTTTCCAACCTAGTTGATTCTGTGATTCTGTGATTCTAGGTAAGGATCATGGGACCTGTGGATGGTGTGCTCCAAACCATAATGAAGTCTGACATTACATTATAATAAAAAGCTTTATTAAGGTAATAAGAAAGATGTGCAACAATGCATATATATAGCAAGTCACTCAATCCCTGATAGCAGAGGATCATAAGTGACGCTGTTGCTTCAAGGTGCTGCTACAGATATTTAGTGTTTGGGTCATTTGGCTGCAACAACCAGTTGTGCAGAGACCTCTTAAATGTGGTAAAAATTGTGATGCACTTTGGTTCCAGCAACAATAGCGTGAATTAAGAGACTCATATCTTACACTGGTAATGTAGGAGGCATCCAGCCTACATTGCTAATGTTTAAGGGGCAGGGGTCAGTAGTCTGTCTACGCTGAAAACATTGGTCAAGGGGCAAGCTATCAGTCAACACAATAAGTGTTGATATACAGGTAATTATGACCTATTCTATTCTTAAACCTAAATGTTTCTTTAATTGACAAATTCAAAGAACTTTGGAAGTATATAAATATTTTTAGTTGTAAATAGGAATTTGAAATTCAATTTGAAATTCAATTAGCTCAATTTTGTACATGCAAAATGTCCTGGGTTCAGCAGCAGCAGTCAGTTTTTCTCCTTCTTAGTAGCTGGTGCAGCGCTGTGGTTTTGACTTTCAGCCTGGGAATAATACTGATAAAGCCGATGTTTTCAGTTGCTGGTCATAATGTTTACTCTGACCAAGGACTTTGTGAGTCTCATGCTCTGCCAGAGAGGAGGAGAAGCCAGGAGGAAGCAGGGTCAGGACACCTGACCCAAACTAGCCAGAGGTATTCCATACCACAGCATGTCATGCCGGGGGATGTAACTGGGAGCTACCCGGAAGGGCACGTCCTTTTTTCTCTCGGGCTCTTTTCCGGCGGGTGGTATCGTATTCTCTTCCCTTGTTATTTCTCTTATCATTATTATTATTGGTGGTAGCAGTAGTGATTTGTGTTATACCTTATTTACTGGACTGTTTTTATCTCAACCCGTGGGAGTTACATTCTTTCGATTCTCCTCCCCATCCCTCTGGGGTGGTGGTGGGGGAAGTAGACTGCGTGGTTCTAATTTACAGCCTGGGCTTAAACCACGACACAAAGAAATGTTTTGACACTGTGAAAAAGGTACGTGGAAGTGGGATCTTGACATTTCTTGATAGCATCAATAGGATTGCTCGTATATACATCACTCTGAAGTCTTTGAATTGTCTCTCTATACAGCTGAAGATGCCAGTGCAAAATCTAAACCTTTTCAGTCAAAATGTGAGAGCTTCATCACAGAACCGCTTCAGTATCTCTTTTTTTTTAAGGAACTTTTCTTTAGTGGCTGTCAATAAAGAATTACAAATAATTAAAGAACACTGAGCACTGAGCAGGATACATCTGTGTCATTCATTTGTTTAATACTAATAGCACAAAAATGCCACTCTAACAAGAACTGTTAATAAGGCCTTTTATTTAATCAGCCTGTGAAAGTCTGGAAATGATAAATAGTGCAAGTGGGATAAAAGTTATTCTAAAAAAATAGTATCATGATCAAAGCTTTTTGATTTATTTCCTCAGTACCTAAGTCAGTGGGTTCTCATCTAAGTATTATGGTAGTAAAAATCACATGGCCATGGTCCCTTAAAATTTTCAAAATCTGTCTCATTTTACATGCTTTTGTTTTCAATTTCTACTTTATGACTATATATAATATTTTTTTTCTTCAAGTTCAGTCCCCGAAGTGGAATTTTTGAATCAGCTTAACATTTTTAGTGTATTCCAAATGGAATAATAGTATTGTTATCTATTCATAATACAAGCACATAAAAAAATTTGAATAATGTCAGTACTGATAGCTTATTGAAGTTTGCCCTAGAAAGTGAAAATGCTGAAAAGCATTTGAGATAAGCATATCATTTACTTCTTATGATTCTGTGTTTTTTAGAAGGTCAGTGAAATATCCTGGTTTTAAAAAAGAGGAAACATTCTGCTAGTCAGTCAGCATCAACTTTCAGCTCTTTCACTGAACAATACTGAAGATAGGTGATTTCCTTAAGGGAAAGCCACATCAACTCAGCATTAGAGATGACATTTTCATATAGTATATTTGGTGTCAAACATAAGTCATATCAGTGTCAACAACTGTGAGATTTTTTTGGGAAACATTGCAGATCAAAACATTTAAAAAAACAACCTGTAAAAGGATGTATCTTCTGCAGAAAATGTTATCTGAGACCAAAACCTGTTATAATGACTACTAATGAGATGATGTATTGAGAGAGAATAAAAAAGAGGCTGAGATGAGACTCTCATAGTAATAATAAGACGATTCAAATAGGACCTGTTTAAACAATGCATGGAATGATCAATGAATTAAATATTGTTTAAGACAAGTAAGATCAGCAAAGGTAAGTCCCTAATGATAGCTCAGACTATCTAATAAGATCTGATAACTAATAATGGCAATTTTGGCAGAAATTTCTACTGTTAATAAACAAATCTTATCAAAGGATTAGTTAAGAGGTTGTTTGCAGAACATTTCACCTGCCTTCCTGAGTCAAGACTGTTGTAAGATACAGTATTGATCATAAGATAAATAGAACAGATTGTCTTGGTTTAACCCTGCCAGCAACGAAGTACCATGCAGTCACTCACTCACCCTCCCATTCCACCTTCCCAGGGTGGGATGGGGTGGACAACTGAAAGAATGCAAATCCCACAGGTTGAGATAACAACAGTTTAATAACTAAAATAAAGTACAATATAATGCCAATGGTAATACTACTACTATTAAGGGGAGTAACAAGGAAAGAATATAAAACTAAAGGGAAAAAAACCCCACCAAAACAAACAAACAAACAAACAAACAAACAAAAAAAAAAAAAAAAAAAACCACAAAGAAACAGCAGTGATTCATAATACAATTGTTTCCCACCCACTGGCTGATACGCAGTCTGACCTGAGCAGCAGTCTGCCCTTCCAGGTAACTGCCCCCAGTTTATACACTGAGCATGATGTGCTGTGGTATGGAATATCCCTTTGGCTAGTTTGGGTCAGGTGTTCTATCTCTGCCCCCTCCTGGTTTCCTGTGCCTGTCCTCACTGACAGAGCATGACAGACTGAAAAGTCTTTCATCAGGGAAAGTGCTACTAAACATCAGTGTGTTATCATCATTATTCTCAGTCTAAAGCCAAAACACAGCACTGCACCAGCTACTAGGAAGAAAATTAACTCTATCCCAGCTGAAAACAAGACAGAGATGCATTAACATTTTAGGTATAAATAAATAATAAAATTTAGGTATAATAATTTTAGGTATAAATAAATAAAATTTAGGTATTAATAGGTCACCAATTATGAAACAGGTAAAAGTAGTTTATATAATTTGTTAATACAATGTTACATAATAGAAAGTTCTTTACAACATTCCCACTGGAATATGAGATCAGCAAAGTTCCTTTGACCTGTTTTCTGAGAGAAAGCTTCTTCAAATCAGGACTCTGAGGAATTTGTTTCAGCAATTTTTAGATCAAATTTTTTTCAGTGATATCTTTTGTCAGAAGCCTCAGACTAATTCAAGACTACTTATCTCCTTGCTATTATCTTCCTACCCTGGATCTGGAGAAGGCTGAGGTTCTTAAAGACTTCTTTGCATCGGCCTTCACTGACCAAGGCTCTGACCGCACCACCCAAGTCTTGGAATGTGAACTCAGAGACTGTAAGCATGAAGACCCTATGCCCAATGTAGGAGAGGATGTGGTTCAAGACCATCTTAAAAACCTAAACGTATACAAGTCCATGGGACCTGACGAAATTCTACTCAACTCTCGTGAGACTTCACTTGGAGTATTGTGTGCAGTTCTGGTGTCCTCAACATAAAAAGGACATGGAAGTGTTGGAACAAGCCCAGAGGAGGGCCACGAGGATGATCAGGGGACTGGAGCACCTCCCGTATGAAGATAGGCTGAGGAAGTTGGGGCTGTTCAGCCTGGAGAAGAGAAGGCTGTGTGGAGACCTCCTAGCAGCCTTCCAGTATCTGAAGGGGGCCTACAAGGATGCTGGGGATGGACTATTCATTACAGACTGTAGTGACAGGACAAGGGGTAAGGGGTTCAAACTTCAACAGGGGAAGTTTAGATTGGATCTAAGGAAGAAATTCTTTACTGTGAGGGTGGTGAGGCACTGGAATGGGCTGCCTAGGGAGGTTGTGAGTGCTCTGTTCTTGGCGGTGTTCAAGGCCAGGTTGGATGAGGCCTTGGGTGACATGGTTTAGTGTGAGGTGTCCCTTCCCATGGCGGGGGGGTTGGAACTAGATGGTCTTAAGGTCCTTTCCAACCCTAACTGTTCTATGATTCTATTCTATGATTCCTTCAACTTATAAAATCTAGTACTGTTTCTCTGAATGGAAAGGTTATTATTTCTTGTAGTGAGATTGTGGTGACATTTCACTGTTGTTGTGGTTTAAGCCCAGGCCGTAAATCAGAACCACGCAGTCTACTTCCCCCCCCACCTTTCTTCCCTCCGCTTCTGGAGGGACAGGGAGGAGAATCAAAAGAATGCAACTCACACGGGTTGAGATAAGAACAGTTTAATAACTAAGGTATAACACAAATCACTACTGCTGCCACCAATAATAATAATGATAAAGGAAATAACAAGGAAGAGAATACAACCACTCACTGACAAGTACCTCACCCCCACCCTGCAGTGATCTAGCCCTTCCGGGAACTCTCAGTTCTACATCCTGGGCATGACGTGCTGTGGTATGGAATACCTCTTTGGCTAGTTTGGGTCAGGTGTCCTGTCCCCGCTCCCTCCCGGCCCGTCCTCCTCCCTGGCAGAGCATGAGACTCACAAAATCCTTGGTCAGTCTAAACATCGGTGTTATCAGCTTTGTTCCTAGGCCAAAAGTCAAAAACACAGTGCTGCAACAGCTACTAAGAAGGAGAAAAACTTACTGCTACTGCTGAACCCAGGACAACTATCTGTTCTAGTGTTGTTCTTGCACCAAATTGGTAGTGTGTTACTGGCTAGTGTTTTGAACAAGGTTAGTCATGCAAAGTCTTTTATTATCTCAATATGTCTTTTCAGAGTGTTACATCTAACTCAATAACATGTCTCTAGAAACCTTTCATTACTGGGAATGGAGTTCTTCACTTCTGTGTTTGTATAGCAGCTATTGGATGTTCCATTTCCAGTTGACATGGACTGAATTTTGCTTGTTGATAGACGATAAAAATAGGTAGATTCAATTATTTGTGATTTGTTTTGATGATGTCAGTTCTGATTCTATGGATGAAATCTTGATTTTCTTAGATTCAGAGAAGAGATTCTACGGTTTTTGGTAAAGGTTCCTCCTTACATATTTAGTACGAATTACATCTGGCTGGCATACTCTGCATTAGTAGCCTCAGAATTAGCACATGTCTGTAAATTTAACAGTCGCTCTGCTTACCAGCCCTTAGAGAGTTATATCCTGGCAGCTGTTGAATATCTTCAGCTTCCAGCTCTACAGAAGCTGAAGAGTCTTAGGAAAACAGCATAGGATTATCTCTGCAGTGATTAAAGGAGAAAGCAGAAGATAAAAAAAAATTTTTACAGAAGATGTAGTAAGCTGTTATTGATTTGTGCCCACTTGTATTGCTGAATAATAGTATAGCAGTATGTGTGTACCACAGAAAAAGTAAATGTGATATTAATTCACTTAAATCCTACCTTCTTGTTAAAGAGGACCCTGAATTATATTTTTCAAAAATTGACACAGAAAAGTGAAAAATGTCCAAAGGACTTTGCAATTCATCAATTATAATGGCCACAAAGAGAAATTTATTTACAGTACTCACACTTTGCAGCCACAGTGGAAGAAGACTGAACTACAGTCGTTTTATAGAGTTAGGAATTATCTTTCAGTTTGAAATCAATAAGTGTCATATGAGGTCACTACTTAGTAATCCCTTGATGGTTTTGTGACAGAGTCTTTCTGATAGATGTGAGTACAAGAGAGCTTTACAGCCTTTATCTGGTGATAACGAATTTACTGAAAAATTAAGAACTGATGAGGTATTGTAAACTATATCTTCTAACAAAATCTGCCTAGTCGATATTCCTTTACTCTCTCAGAGGTCTTCATCACACCTGTATGGATTCCATATGGTAATCATATGGTGGTTATTGCTATATGATGTGCTGCTTTAAAAATTGACCTTTTAAAATAGAATAAGTTAGAATAAATCGACTAAATAAAGAATAAACAGAATAAATAAAGAAAACAAGCTAAAAATAACTATAATTCCTGCTGGCTGCCTATTACACTATAAACAGTTATTTTATATAACCCTTCTTAGTGATAAAGTTCATCTTCTGTAGTTAAACTATATTTATAAATTACATTCAGAATTCTAAAGGGATTGTGTTCTTACAGATGTTCTGAGACTTTCCTCATATTACTGTGCAGCAACCTGAGAAAATGTTAGAACAATCTTTTCTTCCAGTATCTGAATATTCAATATAGTTTAATAATTTTATTATCTAGAATATTTGAAAAAAAGTTTTAGCATATGAAACATTTAAAATTATGGTATTAAAGACCATAACTCTGTCACTGCTTCAAAGAATACCTATTCAATTTCTAACAACATGAAAAGTAAACTTTAGGAAGCTTCAAGATGGTACTATGTGGTTCATCCTCTGAATCTAAAAGGCGATCAAATATGTCTAAGCAATTCTTTTTGGATGTTTGTATAAACTGAAATGTAGGTAAATGTAGTAATGGAATCTTTTGTTAATATTCATTTGTGGTTATACAGAGAAGTGGACCTTAATCTTCAACCTACATTTTTCTTGCAGATTTTTAGTCACCTTGCTTCCTATTCTCCTTTAGAAGATGTGGAGAACTGTTTATTTCCATTGTTCTTGCATGCACATAACGTAATCTGAAAATTTGCTTCTGAATCCCAACTAGTTCCACAATGTCTGTGTACTCAACAAGATACCTATATGAACAACAATATAGATAACTATTATGATGATGTTTCATGACTTGGTTTCTCTTAAGTTCTCTCTGTGAAGGACTAATTTACAATGTCTTAACATGGTGTTTTTGTTAAATTAACAACTCTATGTATAGGGAATTAGGAACATTTTCACTTCAGAATTTTTTTAAAACTCCATTTGACAAATACTATTAAACCCCTAAATTCTTCCTAAGAATCATAACAGAACACATAGAGAAATAGTTTATTTTCATTATATCCAGGGCAACATCATAGATTGCCATGATCCAGGATACTGAAGGATTGCTTAGGATTTGCAATGCTAGATTCAAAAAATATTTCATTTTACACTCCTTTTCCATTGCTGGTGTCATTGACGGTAAGACTCTTGTTGGAGAAGAAAGCAGCAACACAGGCTTCATGCTTACTTATGTATTTTATTTTCAACTTTGTATGACTTCATCTTTACTTCACTTGACAGAAGATGTCATGAAAGAGTGAAAAAACAATTATTTTTTTTTTCAGAAAAAATAATGTGTATTTTCTACACATAGCATTATTTCAAGAATTAAATTAAATATTATTCAGCCAGATGAACTCTTTCCATTCTTCCCTCAAAGAAGCCAAACCAAAAAAGAAATAAACAACAGTGTTACCAAAATGAATAACAAATTGTTTGTTGTTGTGAAAACAGGTGTGGCCAGTTGTTCTTTTTGTTCCCTACAAGTTTAGGCAACACATACATTCACATTCTAAAAATTCATAATCTTTATCATTGATATCTAATTATAGAACTTGTAGAAAACCCAATTTAATATTTTGCTAATAGTTGAATTAAGATGTAGTTGAAGCATTAAGCAGTCAAACTAAGTCTCAATGTGAGAACAAATTTGCTCTAAATAGGTTCAGTTTTAATTTATACTCTTTAGAATGTTCAAATATATGAATATTTTTTAAAAAGATTCTACAATTATCCTGTTTATACCTGTTTATTAAATCATCAGTAGATACTCAGAAGAAAGTGACAGCTATTGCACAAATCTGCAGCATAACAGCTGTAGGTGAAACAGATGAATTATTAAAATAAAAACTTAATTATTTGAACGTACACCATACAACAAGTAATTAGGAACATATTAAATGTATTCTTCTTTGACAACAATTTACTTTCAAAGAATAGGTTCTTAATTTTATTTGTTCCCAGAAAGAATTTCATATAGGAAGCTGAGAAGACTGCTATTATTTCTCAGTCACAATTCCTGTAATCCTTGAGAGAAACAGCATTAATTCTGTAGATTTCTAAGGAAATTGCTTAATGTCATCAATTTATTTGACTTCTGTGGGCTCTGGACATAAATCAAAACACAATAAGCAAGCAATTAAAGAAAGAATAAGCAAAGTTTTGTGACTAAAATCGTAAAATGGCTCGTAGCAGTATCAATTGTGTTTTGTTCAATGCTGCAAAAAGTATACCTGTCAATGTTTTCTGTATATAAACCATGGATGATAAATCATTTGGCCTTGTCCAAAGTTTTTTTCCCTTTATAGCATTAAGTGCTGTTTCTGTATCATCAACAGAAATTAGGAAAATGCTGAAGCTAGGTAGCCGTAGTTTCATGTGTTTATGTGGAACTCAGCATATCTATGTGCATTATCAGTAAATCAGTCTTCAGATTCTCAGAGCAGCTTCAAATATTTTTTCCTTTTGCTAGATTTTGGGTGTTTGCCTGTTTAACTGATGAGGCAATATGTGCATGATCATTTTTCACGGCATTTAATACCACCCCAAGGGCCAGAAAAAACTCAAATCTGAGATTTTCAGCAGGACATGTGGCTTAATCACATTGTTCCTTTTTATTTCCTGATCTTATAATTATATGGTATATTTTGATTAATGCCACAATGCTTACTACCTTGTTTTCCTTTTCTATTAACTCACTCTTTTCACAATGTAGCAAAAAGCTATGCATATCTAAACATACTGCTTCTTGATGAATCAACCTAATATCAACTACTAAAATTTCTCATTAATCTGTAACTAATACTAAGCAAAACCAAAGGCTATGCATAGATTGTACTGTAACAGTAGTATTAAAACATTCTTTACAATAAACTGTATTTGAATATGAAAAACCTGTTGATAACTTTACCTGAATCTAAATAATATCTACTATGCTTATCCCTTTGTATTTCATTCTGTATACTAAAATGGATAATTTTAGCATTGCTACAGTGCTACTTTGCTGAAGCAATTGCTTAAACTTTACATAGCTTTTGTTTCATAGAAAGTATAAATTGGAGGATCTAGTCATTAAACCAAAACTTGGATAGGAAGGCTTTTAGAAGGAATAATTCCCATTAGTACTATGTCAAAGTGGCCAGCTAAATCATCTTACCTTAAAAAAAATTAAAAAAAGGAATGTATATGCTGGCACTTCTACTGGGTCAATATGACCCTCACAATCTAAAGAATATAAAGTATATATGAACTTTTCTTTCTGTTAGCTTGGAAAAAATAATGGTAATAATAATAATTCCTATGTTCCTGTACAATGTCAAGAATATTTATACATGCATTGTGAAGAGTTGCTGATTAAGTAGGTAAAGTTTTCTAATGCTTTGTCAACAAAAAAAAAAGCTATTCAGGGTAATAGTCAAACAAATGTTTTCTTTTAACATACACATTAAAAATGAACAAACAAAACCCCAAACAAAAATCTTAATTGATTCTACTCAGTCTGTATTATTCTTTACTGCAGATTAAGACATTAATACTACCAGATATTAGTACTATTAAATACTTGTAAAGGGTAGTAGAATTAATAAACTACTACAGGCTGTCCAATATATGGCAGGGGGGTTGGAACTAGATGATCTTAAGGTCCTTTCCAACCCTAACTATTCTATGATTCTATAATTCTATATCACTGTTTGCATTTATGTATTCACATGCAATATATGTATCTTAGCTTTTGATTTGTTAATAGCCTGTTTTCCATTTACATAATAGAATGCGTGATAAGACAAGAAATTAAAACCAGGATTTCCATTTTCAGCAAACCTGCTGGAGGTAAACATCTGTAAGTCACATCTATTTTTTTACCCAGTGTGACTCAATTTTTTTTTTTTTGTGATATAAGTAATGAATGGAATTGTGATGTGCTTGATTTTGACAGGTACAAAGTATATTTCAGGGGATTTAAATCGTACTTATTACTCATATATTCTCATATATAAAAAAAGATTGGGCATCACATTTTAAAATGGCTAATAATATTCTTATAATTGTTGTGCAAAAGAAACAAAACTTAGGTAACAAACTACAGTTTGAAACAGAATTGAAGTGTCAAAAAAGGTCAAATAACGTGTATTATTTCCCAGTTTGCTTAACGGGGAGCAATTGTACAGTATGGTTATATTTAAGTTGGAGGAGGTGTTTGTTTTATCATAACAACACCAAGTCACTACAGTCTTCTTACTAATAGCAGTTTATTTGTCAAAATTTCTTGTTTCACTGAAAAATAGCTACCATTGCAGAAACAGGATGAGGAGGAAGACTAAGGTAGCAAACTGAGGTGTCAGCATGGCTAAGCATGAAACTAACCTTTGCAGAGTACTGGAGACCTGAAGTCTATCACCATGATTCTCCCAGGGGGATGTGTAAAGGTCAAATGCATAATATGCCATAAAAAATTGTGACAGCTGCATAAAAATATTAACTGCAACTGTGGTCTTTTTCCAATAGGTTTTATATATGCTTCAGTAGATGCAAGTAAAAATAAATAAATAAATAAAATTACAATTGTGAAAAAAGACAAGAAGTATAGTACTTTTCAATATCTCCAGAATATGAATCTGTTTAAATTGTGAGGAATTAATTAAATTAGAGATGCAGAATGAAATGCCTTTCAAAATTTGTTTAATATATTTTGTATGAGCCTTCATTTCTATCTTTGTAAGCTATGTTGTTTATATAAAGGAGTGGTTATCAGTTATATATTTCCTATCCATATGGAAGTAGTAACAAAAATGTAGGTGTCATGTATTATGTGTAACTGAATATATCTACAATTATCTAATACAAATTACATTAATAGCAATTTTTTATTCAGTAGAACGATATTTTTTATCATAATTGTTACTTATGATTATTAAAAATTTTCATTATAATAAACTAGATATAATCTAGCTTGGAATAAAAACAACTGTGCTGAGCTTATTGAAAGAACTATGATGACAGTAATTTCTTATACGTTATCTAATTTATAACACTGGTGTGAAGTATAGGTGATCTAATCTAGAATTTTAACAAAAGAATGATACCATACCTATCTTTTGCAATCTACTAAAATCTTTGGACTGAAATTAAGACTATAGAGGAAAATCTACTAAAGTAATAGAATGTTTTATGATACAATTATAGATATTTATATACATAAATGTTAATACTCTTGGGGTATCAAATTTCAGTTTTCCGCATCACTACCTTTTTTTCTTTTTTTATGAATTAAAGAAAACCCAAACCCAAAACCAAAATAAAACCAAAACAAAACCATTCATAAGGCAATAAAATGTAAGCATTCACTTACTATTTTTTTATTTACTTATTGCTACTTTTGCAGAATAGAATAGCAACATTTGACTTGAACATCAGTTGACTGATCAACCCTTGACACTCAAATAACAAGTTCACAGTATCACAGTATGTTAGAGATTGGAAGGGACCTCAAAAGATCATCTAGTCCAAACCCCCTGCCAGAGCAGGAACACCTAAATAAGGTTACATAGGAATGTGTCCAGGCGGGTTTTGAATGTCTCCAGAGAAGGAGACTCCACAACCTCCCTGGGCTGCCTGTTCCAGTGTTCTGTCACCCTCACTGAGAAGAAGTTTCTTCTCAAGTTTAAGTGGAACCTCTTGTGTTCCAGTTTGTACCCATTACCCCTTGTCCTATCATTGTTTGCCACTGAGAAGAGCCTGGCTCCATCCTCATGACACTCCCCCTTTATATATTTATATACACTAATAAGGTCCCCCCGCAGTCTCCTCTTCTCCAAACTATAGAGACCCAGCTCCCTCAACCTTTCCTCATAAG
The DNA here is from genome assembly GCF_963264785.1 of Psittacula echo. Classification (NCBI taxonomy): domain Eukaryota; kingdom Metazoa; phylum Chordata; class Aves; order Psittaciformes; family Psittacidae; genus Psittacula; species Psittacula echo. Next base: position 21,398,705 of record NC_137735.1, on the reverse strand, counting down.
GGAGATACTCCACTCCCTTAATCATCTTAGTCGCCCTGCGCTGGACTCTCTCCAGCAGGTCCCTATCCTTCTTGAACTGAGGGGCCCAGAACTGGACACAATATTCCAGATGCGATCTCAGTTCTTAACTTGAATGTTGGCAGATGGTAAAGCAGAGTTAGACCTTGATCTTTTATGTATTTCAGGTCATACTTAGTCCATCAGTTTCATTTGTGCTACATCTGCAAGACAACACCATAAAATTTAATTGCTTTTCATCCAGTTTTGAGAATAGTAATATTTCTTCTGTCTTACACAGTCTTTAAGTACATTAGATCTGTCTTCATGGAACATAATTCTTGCAGCAATTTTTTAATATAGTCAATATATGTAGTGCTACATCAAAGAACACCCAAATTTGAATAGTGGGACTCTTTATTTGCATGAGAAGCAAGATACACTGTGTTTGATCAATGACATAGCACAATAATGTCCACTTCCATGTCAGAGAATTCGGACTAAATGAACTTTAAAGGTCCGTTCCCCCAGACTTTTCTATGATTCTATTATAAATAATACTGTCAGGAAAAAAAATAAAAAAAAATAAGGGGATTTCCTGAGGATGGAGGGTGAGGAAAGCCAGCAAAACTTCTAGATGCAGAATCTTAATTTAGAAGCCTGCCAGGGTAATTAGTGATTCTGCCAGAACAATACCTGCCCTGGTTAGTAAGCACTTCCTGTTCTTTATTAACTAAATGACTTTCAGGTCATATATCCTATTTCTGACAAGAAAGCCATTTTCATAGTTAATTTCTTAAATAAATGTGTAATTAGTGTCTGGTAATGGGATCATGAATCTATGCAGAAATAATATTGTAACGACATGGACAAGTTGCCTTGTTAGGCTGTATGTAATTGATATATATTACATGAATGTTTTATAACAACATTAAGAAGGTTTCATACATTTAACATGTTGCCTACATGAGCACAAAAGGTTCATGAATGACAGCCACAAAAAAAAGAATAATTCAAGTATGTAACTGAATTGTTACAAAGAGCTAAATTATAGCATAAAGTAAATAGTAATATTTGTATATTGATGAGTTTGTCTTTTTTTCTCTTTTTTTTTTTTTTGCATTGGTTTGGGGGTTTTTGGGGAGGTGTGTGGTTTGGGGTTTTTTTGGTTTTGTTTTTGGTGGTTTGGTTTTTTCCTTTTTTTTTTGTTGTAACAGTAATGACAGAGATAAAGAATTTTTAGCACTAGAGTCCCACTATTCATAATAGTTAAAACTATTTTCTTAATAATTTTCTTAAGGATGATCAAGGGACTATGTAAAGTGTAAAATAACACTATTATTTTGAAATCTAATAAATGGAAGAAGCAGGGCTTCTGGTAAACAATCAAGCAGAAACCCTCAAACCAACTTGCATTTCTACACAATTCAAGATATTAAAGCTCAAATATACTGAAAGCAAGTGACTATATAGGAATTAAAATTTGCATAAAGGAATAATGTGGAAAGGCTAGGGTTGGTTCTTCACAGAAATTTTTAATTATTAAAAATGTCCAACACATTGTGCAAGGTTTAGTTATATTAAGAGTGAGTTAATGTCTAGATGAACAGAAAATTGAAAGTTGTGTATATAATAAGTAATTTCACTTAAAATAAAAACATTTCTATTTATCACATTTTTTCCCACAAAAATAGATAACACAGTTCACGTAGTTTTAAGGAAGCTACTATTCGTGTAAACTCATGTGATTTTTATTAAAACCAAGAAGCTGCAATGCCATATAACAATATTTTTTCATGTAAAGTTAATCTTAGCACAAACAGTGGATTACTAAAATTCAAACTTTATTTTATTTCTAAGTAGAATTCTTGGTGAGAAAATATTGCTTGGTAAAAATGGCTGTCATTAAAATACAATAGAAATAAAAGAATGATTAATTCCTCATGCAAACAATGACGCTTAGAATGTTTACAATATTTCAGACATCAAGACAGCACATTAAAAATGCACAACAGAAAAAAATGGCTGATTTATCCTTTATACAGAGCGAAATCTCTGAATAGAAAAGCTTATTAAATAGATTAATAAGGACATGGTAGGAAAATTAGGTCCAGATTAAAAATTCAGCTACCTTAATTTGTTAAGGGTGTTGAATGAAATACCAGCAGGTCGTGAACATCTGAAACTTATTACAAGCAAGGACTCTCAGCATTACAATGGAGCACTGTGTTATACAGTGTAAATTTTTTCTTATATTAAATATATTTATAGCATTGTGCAAGTGGTCCTTGCACATCAAATTGATGGAGTTATGACAAGCTACACCTTTTGATCTTTTATCTTCAGTCTCTACAATATCTGCCATATAAAAGCCCGTAGATAGGCACAAAGATATCAGTGTTGGGTCTTCAGAACTCCTGTTCATCAACTTGACAATTTTAGACTGAAGATTCATTTAAAGCTGTGTTATTGTGTTATTTTATAAATTATATATAAAAATAAAGTCATATGAATACATTTACTGACTAAAAATCAGCCTTGCAAAAGTTGCTAATTATAAGACAGCTAACCATTCTGAAAACCTAACCTTTTGTCTTTTTAAGAGACTCAAGAAATAGATGCTTATCATTTATTTTGATGGAAGAAAGAGTAAAATGATTACAGTTACAGTCAGAGTTTTGGCACTGAAATAATGTTTCTGATGTTTTCATTCAAAAGTGGTATTACATGAAGAGAAATAAGTGCTCTAGATAACACTGTGAAGAGTTGGGGAACCAGAAATTCTCAGAAATTCAGGTTCCAGGAATGCTTGCATATAGAAGCATCACTTTGTTAATCCAAAATTGCCTTCTAAGAGGGAGTTATTACAGCATTATTTTTTATATATTATACCAGCTATTACCTGAGATGTACATATATAGAAAAGCAATCTTCTTACAAGATTACAAACACTTACGTCATCTACTTTGTCTCCCTTTTCATTTCAACTTGTAAAAAGCATCCTACATAACTGCTGAAGAAATGTGAATAGATACACTATCAGCTGGAAGTGAATGAAGAAAATTTTATTTCTTAGCAACCACAACATCTATTATAAAGTAAGGAACTGAATATAAAGTTTAATTCTGAAGCTGAAATATATCAGTCATAAAATTAATTGATTTTGTAGCTGGGTGATGACCCACTCATTTCCATGAGTTGCTCTTATCTAATCTTTGAAAATTGGGATGACTTCAAAGCAATACACTCATTCATGTTCCGCTGAGGGACTTGTCTTTATAAATTTGCCCACAGCATGGGAAAGATCCTAGGGCTATTACTTAATGTGAAAGTAGAAATACGATATATTACATTCATTTTACTTTTCGTCAGTTATATCTTATAATAACTTGTGGTTCATAATGTAATACAAAGATCATAATATAATAAATAAAAATATCATAGCATAATATAAAGATCAGGTATCTTTATATTGTGTATATAGCCCAAAATATGAAGAAACTCAATCACATTTATTTAAAACAATATGTTCAGGTTGCCCAGAGGTGGTAGATGCACCACCCCTGGAGAGATTCAAGGTCAGGCTGGATACAATTCTGGGCAACCTGATTGAGTTGAAGATGTCCCTGCTCATTGCAGGGGCGTTGGACTAGATGACCTTTGAAGTTCCTTCCAACCCAAACTATTCTATGATTATATGATTCCGTGACCATCAGCTGAAGATAAATCAGATAACTTTATTTGGCTTATGAGAATTATGTTTGGTAGACATTTGGGAGACAAAGCTCTATCAAGGGTTACCTTAATACTGGTAGCAGAAACTTTGTCAATGTTGCCAGTGTTACTGAGATGCAGCTGATATTTCTCATTATCCTTCTCTTCTTATTGTACACAAACACATATTCAATCACCTCAACTTTGGGAGAATTCTTAAATAATAAAAATAATATTTGTATTATATATATTTTTAAACACTCTTGGACTAAATTATACTTGTTTATTACCTGCATTCTTATTTCCAAATTTTAAAGCCTGGTGATTTGCATTTCATATTTTTTGTTTCAAAATAAATTTTATCACAGTCTTACAGTAAGCTATGACAATTTATAATTTAAAAGGTTAGAAGGTATAACTTGATTTAACCACAGATGCTGGTTTTGTACCTCCCTGGCACTGTGTAGGGTTCAGGGTAAATGTGAATTATTTATGGAATGATTAGTTTTAACTAGCACCTTTGTAGAATCCCATATAGAGATTCTCCTCACCCTGGGAGAGGTGATTAGGGGCTCTGGAGCTAGGATAGTCTTTTCATCAGTTCTCCAGGATACAGGGAAGGACCCCAAAAAGGCTAGGAGAATTGACCAGGTTAATAAATGGTTAGAAGGGTGGTGCCATAGTCGGGGAATTGGGTGTCTTGAACACGGGACCCAAGTTGGTAGGCCAGGTCTACCGGGGGCTGGTGGAGCTGTTCTGACAGAGAAGGGGAAGAGCAGTTTTGGGAGGAGGCTTGCCAGACTGGTCAAGGATGCTTTAAACTGGATGTGTTGGGGGAGGGGGGTATCACTCCACCCCAACACACCCAGCCAGTTGCTAGCATCTATAATAAATGATTGGAGCAATACAGAGATATTCCAGCCACTCCAGCCAATGAGCTGGCTTCATTTGGAGCTCGGCTCACATACCCCTATACAAACACCCGCAGCAAGGTGACCAAAAAAGAGGAATTAGAGTTGTGTGCATGTCTATGAGGGTATGATATAATAGTCATCACAGAAACATGGTGGGATTGCTCCTGTGACTGGAGTGTTAGAATGGAAGGTTACAGGCTCTTTAAAAATGACAAACCCGGCAGAAGAGAAGGGGGAGTTGCTATTTATGTTAGGGATATGCTGGAGAGTATGGAACTCTGTCTGGGGACAGGTGACCAGTCAACAGAGAGTTTGTGGGTCAGGGTTAAAGGGAGAACAGCTATGGGGGACATTATTGTGGGAATCTGTGGATGAAGCACTCTATAGACAGATAGGAACACCCTCACGTTCTCAGGCCCTTGTACTCATGGGAGACTTCAATCACCCTGATATCTGTTGGAGCGACGGTACGGCCCGGCACAAGCAATCCAGGAGGTTCCTCGATTATGTGGAAGACAACTTCCTTCTGCAAGTAATAGAGGAGCCGACAAGGAGAAGTGCCATGCTTGACTTCGTGCTCACCAACAGGGAAGGGCTGATTGGAAATGTGGTGCTCCAGGGCAGCCTTGGTTACAGTGATCATGAGATGATGGAGTTCGAGATCCTCAGGACAGTGAAAAGAGCGTGCAGCAAGCTCACTGCTCTGGACTTGAGGAGAGCAGACTTTGGCCTCTTCAGGAACCTGCTTAGTAAGGTTCCATGGGATATAGCACTTAGAGGTCAGCGGGGCCCAAGACTGTTGGTTGATATTCAAGGACCACCTACTGCAAGCTCAGGAGTGTTGCATCCTAACTAGAAGGAAGTGCAGCAAGAGGGCCAGGAGACCTGCTTGGTTGGATAAGGAGCTGCTGAGGAAAATCTGAGGGAAAAAAGAGGCTTACAAAAGGTGGAAGCAAGGACAGGTGGCCTGGGAAGAACACAAGGATGTTGTCCAGGAAGCTAGGGACCAAGTGAAGAAAGCTAAGACGTGGTTAGAATTAAACTTGGCTAGGGATGTTAAGGATAACAGGAAGGGATTCTGTGGGTACGTAGTGAATAAAAGACAGACTAGGGACAACGTAGGCCCCCTTTGGAAGCTATCAGGAGAACTAGCTACCCGGGATTTGGAGAAGGCTGAAGGTTCTTAATGACTTCTTTGCCTCGGCCTTCACTGACCAAGTCTCTGACCGCACCACCCAAGTCTTCGAAGGTGAACGCAAGGAGTGTGAGAATGAAGACCCTAAGCCCACTGTAGGAGAGGATATGGTTTGAGACCATCTTAAAAACCTAAACGTACACAAGTCCATGGGACCTGATGAAATCCATCCGCGGGTCCTGAAGGAGCTGGCGAATGAAGGTGCTAAGCCACTGTCCATCATATTGGAAAAGTCATGGCAGTCAGGTGAAGCTCCCGACGACTGGAAGAAGGGTAATATAACCCCTATTTTCAAGAAGGGGAAAATGGATGACCCGGGGAATTACAGACCAGTCAGTCTCACCTCTGTGCCTGGCAAACTCTTGGAGCAGATTCTCCTGGAAGGCATGCTAAGGCACATGAAAAACAAGGAGGTGACTGGTGACAGCCATCATGGCTTCACTAAGGGGAAATCCTGCTTGACCAATTTGGTGGCCTTCTATGATGGGGCTACGAAACTGATGGACAGGAGCAGAGCAGTTGATGTCATCTATCTGGACTTGTGCAAAGCGTTCGACACTGTCCCACTGTCCTGTGTTCAGCAGCAGCAGTCAGTTTTTCTTCTTCTTAGTAGCTGGTGCAGCGCTGTGGTTTTGACTTTCGGCCTGGGAAAAATATTGATAAAGCTGATGTTTTCAGTTACTGATCAGAATGTTTACCCTGACCAAGGATTTTGTGAGTCTCATGCTCTGCCAGGGAGGAGGAGAAGCCGGGAGGAAGCAGGGACAGGACACCTGACCCAAACTAGCCAAAGAGGTATTCCATACCACAGCACGTCATGCCCGGGGATGTAGAGTGGAGAGGGCCCGGAAGGGCTGGATCATGGCAGGGTGGGGGTGAGGTACCGGTTGGTGAGTGGTTGTATTCTCTTCCTTGTTATTTGCTTTGTCATTATTACTATTAGTGGTAGTAGTAGTGATTTGTGTTATACCTTAGTTACTAAACTGTTCTTATCTCAACCCATGGGAGTTGCATTCTTTTGATTCTCCTCCCCGTCCCTCCAGAAGCGGAGGGAAGAAAGGTGTGTGGGGGGGAAGTGGACTGCGTGGTTCTGATTTACGGCCTGGGCTTAAACCACGACACCTACACGACATCCTTGTCTCTAAATTGGAGAGACATCAATTTGATGGGTAGTCCACTCCGTGGATAAAGAACTGGCTGGATGGCCCCAAGCAAAGAGTTGTGGTCAATGGCTCAATGCCGGCTGGAGACCGGTAATGAGTGGTGTCCCTCAGGGATCGGTGTTGGGACTGGTCTTGTTCAACATCTTTGTTGGTGACATGGACAGTGGAATTAAGTGCGCCCTCAGCAGGTTTGCTGATGACACCAAGCTGTGTGGTTCGGTTGATACGCCGGGGGGAAGGGATGCCATCCAGAGGGACCTCGACATGCTTGTGAGGTGGGCTGATGCCAACTTTATGAAGTTTAACCATGCCAAGTGCAAGGTCCTCCACCTGGGTCAGAGCAATCCCAGGCACGGCTACAGGTTGGGCAGAGAAGAGAAGGACTTGGGGGTGTTGGTCGATGAAAAAATGAACATGAGCCAGCAGTGTGCGCTCGCAGCCTAGAAAGCCGACCGTATCCTGCGCTGCATCAAGAGAAGCATGACCAGCAGGTTGAAGGAGGTGATCCTGCCCCTCTACTCTGCTCTTGTGAGACCTCACTCAGATTATTGTGTGCAGTTCTGGTGTCCTCAACATAAAAAGGACATGGAAGTGTTGGAAGAAGTCCAGAGGAGGGCCACGAGGATGATCAGGGGACTGGAGCACCTCCTGTATGAAGACAGGGTGAGAAAGTTGGGGCTGTTGAGCCTGGAGAAGAGAAGGCTGCGTGGAGACCTCATAGCAGCCTTCCAGTATCTGAAGGGGGCCTACAAGGATGCTGGGGAGGGACTATTCATCAGAGACTGTAGTGACAGGACAAGGGGTAACGGGTTCAAACTTCAACAGGGAAGTTTAGATTGGATCTAAGGAAGAAATTCTTTACTGTGAGGGTGGTGAGGCACTGGAATGGGTTGCCCAGGGAGGTTGTGAGTGCTCTGTTCTTGGCGGTGTTCAAGGCCAGGTTGGATGAGGCCTTGGGTGACATGGTTTAGTGTGAGGTATCCATGCCCATGGCGGGGGGGTTGGAACTAGATGATCTTAAGGTCCTTTCCAACCCTAAATATTCTATGATTCTATGATTCTAAGTGGCCTGCTTATATGCTTGACATTAAATAGATGCTAAAGAGCTTTACTCGTACTTGACATAAATGACTACATAAGGTGAAGAACAATTTGTTTCTAAAATACGTGTTATTAAAGTTTTCCCTGAGACATACTCTACGTGCAACATGATTTCAGTTGGAAAAATGATAAAACTGTAAACCAAGGTATACTGCTTTTCTAACATGCATTACAAACTTTTTAAAAAACTCTCAATATGCTGCCACACTACTGAAAGAAGCTCCTTGCTGGTACTTGCATCAGATCCTTGTCTTAATTTGCAATGTCTTCTGGCTCTCGCAATAAATTTGGGTTACTCTTAAAGCCCCTAGTCATTTAATGCAGGTCTCTTATGTCAGTGCACATTGCCATGGCTTCTGATGAAAGGTATTTTTGGTCAGACTTTTTTTCCAAGACACATTCCACTTAAAAACCTTTTGCAACTCCCTATGGCATTTGTAGGTCCTAAGATGATTAACTAAATCTTAGCATATTTATAAGAGTGCAAGAGCATCACTCCTGTATCACAGAGTGATATCAATAATCCAGTCTTTTTGGAAACATGATATTCATCTAAATCCTGATGCTCAGTTGTTTACACTGGATCTGCTCCTCCCTTAATATTCCAAAATGTCTTTAATTTTCTAAAACAAAATTGTGGCACAAGGAACATATGTTCTGATTTATTTTTTTTTTTCCTGGCAGCCCTGTGAATAAAAATTTGTCACATTGTGGCAGATCAAAGAATCTGGTAATGCACCTATATTTAACAGAAAATGACATTTTGTCAAATATTCCCACAAAGGAGGTTAAAAGGAAATGGATCAAGGAAACTGATAAAGGTGTGAAGCTTGAAAAATTTAAGCTGAAAGTAAACAGATGTGCTTATATGAAGCTTATACATTTAAAGAAATCTTATTCAGAGTTTACTTGTTTTTAAAAAAGGTGATTAATTACTGAGGCAAAATAATTAATATGAATGCCAGCAAGATAAAAACAATATTTGTGACAATTTTTCCTATATGAAACAGAACATTTGTTCCAAAACAGGCTAAGTCTATTAAGCATATGAGCAAACAAACCCTAACTATCCAGATATAATTTATTTCACTTCAGATATAACTTGTGAGTATGAAAGATTTTGCTGGTTGAAAACTCATTTATCTTGGCTATATTAGACACTACATGCTAAAAAGAACAAGTTATTTTAAAACAGAAGAAAACTTCAGGAAATGTGGAAAAAGAGAATCTGGATTATGGAAGGAGGGGCTGGCCACTTGGGAGGAATATAGGACAGTTGTTAGAGGATGTAGGGAGGCAATTAGGACAGCTAAGGCCTCCTTGGAACTTAATCTTGCAAGTCTGGTTAAGGACAATAGAAAGGGCTTCTTCAAATACATAGCAGATAAAACTAACACAAGAGGCAATATAGGCCCACTGCTGAACAAGGTGGGTGCCCTGGAGACAGAGGATATAAAGAAGGCAGAGGTGCTGAATGCCTTCTTTGCCTCTGTCTTTACTCCTGCAGACTCTCCCCGGGGGCCCCAGATTCCTATAGCCCCAGAAGGAGTCAGGATAAAGGAGGAGTTTGCTTTGGTAGATGAGGATTGGGTTAGGGATCAGTTAAGCAATCTGGACATCTATAAATCGATGGGTCCGGATGGAATACACCCACGGGTGCTGAGGGAGCTAGTGGAGGTCATTGCTAGGACACTCTCCATCATCTTTGGTAAGTCGTGGGGAACAGGAGAGGTGCCTGAGGATTGAAGGATGGCAAATGTCACGCCAGTCTATAAGAAGAGCAAGAAGGAGGACCCAGGTAATTATAGACCGGTCAGCCTTACCTCCATCCCTGGAAAGGTGATGGAACAACTTATTCTTGACACCATCTCTATACATATCAAGGATGAGGGGGTCATTAAGAGTAGCCAACATAGTTTTACCAAGGGGAAGTCATGTTTGACCAACCTTATAGCCTTCTATGAGGACATAGGTGGCTGGATGATGGTAGAGCGGTAGATGTGTTTTTTCTTGATTTCAGTAAGGCATTTGATACTGTCTCCCACAGCATCCTCATAGATAAGCTAAGGAAGTATGGGCTTGATGATCAGGTAGTGAAGTGGATCAAGAACTGGTTGAAAGGAAGAAGGCAGAGGGCTGTGGTCAATGGGGCAGAATCTAGCTGGAGGTCTGTGACTAGTGGAGTCCCTCAGGGGTCGGTGCTGGGACCAGTGCTGTTTAATATTTTCATCAACGACCTGGATGAGGGAACTGAATGTACCCTCAGCAAGTTCGCTGATGACACTAAACTGGGAGGAGTGGCTGACACACCAGAAGGCTGTGCTGGCATTCAGCGAGACCTGAATTGGTTGGAGAGTTGGGCGGGGAGAAACTTGATGAAATTCAACAAGGGCAAGTGTAGAGTCTTGCATCTGGGGGGGAACAACCCCATGTACCAGTACAGGTTGGGGGTTGACCTGCTGGAAAGTAGTGCAGGGGAAAGGGACCTGGGGGTCCTGGTGGATAGGAGAATGACCATGAGCCAGCAATGTGCCCTTGTGGCCAAGAAGACCAATGGCATCCTAGGGTGCATTAGAAAGGGTGTGGTTAGTAAGTCAAGAAAGGTTCTCCTCCCCCTCTACTCTGCCTTGGTGAGGCCGCATCTGGAATACTGTGTCCAGTTCTGGGCCCCTCAGTTCAAGAAGGACAGGGAATTGCTTGAAAGAGTCCAGCGCAGAGCCACAAAGATGATTAAGGGAGTGGAACATCTCCCATATGAGGAGAGACTGAGGGAGCTGGGTCTCTTTAGCTTGGAGAAGAGGAGACTGAGGGGTGACCTCATCAATGTTTACAAATATGTAAAGGATGAGTGTCAGGATGATGGAGCTAAGTTTTTTTCAGTGATGTCCAGTGTGTCCTGGGTTCAGCAGTAGCAGTCAGTTTTTCTCCTTTTTAGTAGCTGTTGCAGCGCTGTGTTTTTGACTTTCAGCCTCGGAACAAAGCTGATAACAACTGATGTTTAGACTGACCAAAGACTTTGTGAGTCTCATGCTCTGCCAGGGAGGAGGAGGGGCCGGGAGGGAGCGGGGACGGGACGCCTGACCCAAACTAGCCAAAGAGGTATTCCATACCACAGCACGTCATGCCCGGGGATGTAACTGGGAGCTACCCGGAAGGGCACGTCCTCTTTTCGGTCGGGCTCTTTTCCGGCGAGCGGTATCATATTTTCTTCCCTTGTTATTTCTCTTATCATTATTATTATTGGTGGCAGCAGTAGTGATTTGTGTTATACCTGAGTTACTGGACTGTTCTTATCTCAACCCGTGGGAGTTACATTCTTTCGATTCTCCTCCCCATCCCTCTGGGGAGTGGGGGGGGGAAGTAGACTGCGTGGTTCTAATTTACAGCCGGGGCTTAAACCACGACAGTTCTTTTTGGCGCCCAACGTGGGGCGAAGGGTTGAGATAACGACAGATCTGACCGGAGTGTGTCTAATCGTATTTGTGATAAGCATTCAGTGTTTTAGATTAATAGTCACTCGTCACAATGCTGATTTATTGGCTCTCAAAGTTGTTGTTTTTGATCTCACAGTCTCAATATGCCGTAGGTTACTTAGAGCCGGTATTTGCTGTGTTGGTGTTTTTCAAGTGTGGGGCTTGGGCTAAGGTTGTTGTCTCGTTGTATTTTGTGGCAATGACTTGTAATACAATAGAAAAATTGATCATGAAACTGATCTGGCTTGTGTTCCCAGTGTGGTCACCACCTTTATACTTTGGGAGGTATATAATACAAATGCTTAGCAACTATACATCTTTTTTCTCCTTCCTGGGTGGTCAACCTATGAAGGAGACATTCTTTTACCCTCCCAGTGCCCCTCCCAGACCGTTTACAGCATCGTTTGAGAGTTTTGAAATTTTTGAGTGGCCTTTTAATATTGTTGAGACCTGTTTGCTGATTGTGATGGGGGTCACCATGTTGGCACGCATACAGAGTGTGTTTTGTCCACAACCATTACGTCTGATCTCAAGAGTTAAGCAGAGTCGGGTTTGGGTCTTGCCTGGGGTTAGACGACAAAATAGGGGGACCGAGAGATTTTCCCCGAGGCTGGACAGCCATGAGTGGCAAGGTGTGTGGGATAGTATGGGCAAGTACCTAGGTCAGTGGGCCCCTCCAGTGTTTTGGAATTTCACCACCGAACAACTGCAAAATCCAGAAGAATTAGTAAAACACTTAAATGAGGTGTGCTGTCATCCTGGTCATACCAGAGAGGGACAAATCATGTCAACGTGCTGGGGCTTGGCCTATGCCTACCGGGCCTTGTTCAACGCTATCCAGCACCTTCAAAAGGGAAAAAATGTCCCTGGATCTGAGAGCGAAGCAACAGACAGCGCAGCTTCTCCAGCTCCGAGCACAGCAGCTACACCACCCCCAGCGACAAGTACAGCCACTACTCAAACTTCGACTGCAACAGACAGTGCAGCTACCCCAGCTCCAAACACAGCAGCTACACCACCGCCAGCGACAAGTACAGCCGCTACTCAAACTTCAACTGCAACAGACAGCGAAGCTACCCCAGCTCCAACCACAGCAGCTACACCACCCCCAGCAACAAGTACTGTTGCTACTCAAACCACAGTGATGACTGCAGCTAAACCAGAGGACCAATTCGTACCAATATCGATTGCCCCTCTACGCAAGAGAAAAAGCAAAAAAGAGGCAAGAAGGGTGAAGCGAGATAAAGAAACAATGTATTCACCACTCAGGACAGCATCTGGTCAGGAGTCATCATCACATGACGAAGAAGAAGAAGAGGTGACTTCTCGACCTCGGACCTCAACCGAGCTACGGAATATGCGAAAAGATTTTACCCGTCAACCAGGGGAGCACATCATCACCTGGTTGCTGCGATGCTGGGACAATGGGGCCGATGGTCACGAACTAGGAGGTACGGAAGCCAAGCAGCTGGGATCACTTGCTAGAGAAGGGGGAATTGACAAAGCAATTGCAAGAGAGAAAAAGTCCCTCAGTCTTTGGAGGTGGCTCTTGGCAGCTGTGAAAGAAAGATTTCCATACAAGGACGATGTTACGAGTCGTTCGGCCAAGTGGACTACTTTAGACAAAGGCATCCAGTCTCTGAGGGAATCAGCCATCGTAGAGATGATTTATCACATCAAACCGAATAACGGAGATATACCCATAGACCCAGATGAAGTCGAATGTACACGACCCATGTGGCGAAAACTTACACGGAATGCACCCTCATCATATGCCCATTCATTGGCAACAGTAACCTGGGGTGACATAGTAACACCAACAGTGGATGAAATGATTCATAAACTCCGAGAGTTCGAAGACAATCTCACCCCTTCCATCATCTCAGCTGTGGAAAAACTGTCCCAGGATGTCAAACAATTGAGGGACGATCTATCTGATTTATCCAGCTCCTCACGTGTACCAACACAGGTCTCAGCTGTTAACAAAAGACGTCCTATTGTTCGAGACAGAAGATATAGAAGGCAAACACCACGGGCCACCCTATGGTTTTACCTGCGGGATCATGGAGAAGACATGACGAAGTGGGATGGAAAACCTACTTCAGCTTTGGAGGAATGGGTGCATGAATTGAAAATAGGAACAAGGGTCAAGACTAATCATCCCATGAGAGCTGCGGCTTCAGTCTCTGGTGAGCAGGTTCCCAGATGGAGTGGAAGAGCTGATTTTACTCCAGCTCCTATGGTAACGAAGAATAATCCCTTTCAATACGACTTAGGTGTCCAACGTTGTGATGACTGTTAGAGGGACCCTGCCTCCAGCCAGGTGGAGGTAGGGGATAATCGGATTTACTGGACTGTGTGGGTCAGATGGCCTGGCACATCAGTCCCACAGAAGTATAAAGCTCTCGTAGATACCGGTGCACAGTGTACCCTGATGCCGTCAAGCTGTCAAGGGGTGGAACCCATCTATATCTCTGGAGTGACAGGAGGTTCCCAAGAGTTGACTGTACTGGAGGCTGAGATCAGCCTGACTGGAAGGAAATGGCAAAAGCACCCCATTGTGACTGGTCCAGAGGCTCCATGCATCCTCGGCATAGATTACCTCAGGAGAGGGTACTTCAAAGACCCAAAAGGGTACCGATGGGCTTTTGGTATTGCTGCTTTGGAGACTGAGGAAAATGAGCAGCTGTCCACCTTGCCTGGTCTCTCAGAGGATCCTTCTGTTGTGGGGTTGCTGAAGGTCGAAGAACAACAAGTGCCAATCGCGACCACAACAGTGCACCGGCGGCAATATCGCACCAATCGAGACTCCCTGATTCCCATCCATAAGCTGATCCGTAGTCTGGAGAGTCAGGGAGTGATCAGCAGGACCCGCTCACCCTTTAATAGCCCCATATGGCCAGTGCGAAAGTCTAACGGAGAGTGGAGACTAACAGTAGACTATCGTGGCCTGAATGAAGTCACACCACCATTGAGTGCTGCTGTACCGGACATGCTAGACCTTCAGTATGAACTGGAGTCAAAGGCAGCCAAGTGGTATGCCACGATTGATATTGCCAATGCATTCTTCTCAATTCCTTTGGCAGCAGAGTGTAGGCCACAGTTTGCTTTTACTTGGAGGGGCGTCCAGTACACTTGGAACCGACTGCCCCAGGGGTGGAAACACAGCCCTACCATTTGCCATGGACTGATCCAGAATGCACTGGAACAGGGGCAAGCTCCAGAACACCTGCAGTACATTGATGACATTATTGTGTGGGGTGATACAGCGGAAGAAGTCTTTGAGAAAGGGAGGGAAATAATCCAAATCCTGCTGAAAGCTGGTTTTGCCATAAAACGGAGTAAGGTCAAGGGACCTGCACAGGAGATTCAATTTTTGGGAATAAAATGGCAAGATGGACGTTGCCAGATCCCTACAGATGTGATCAACAAAATAACAGCAATGTCTCCACCAACTAATAAGAAAGAAACACAAGCTTTCTTGGGTGCTGTGGGGTTCTGGAGAATGCACATCCCAAATTACAGTTCGATTGTAAGCCCTCTCTATCATGTGACCCGGAAGAAGAACGATTTTAAATGGGGCCCTGAGCAACAACAAGCCTTTGAGCAAATTAAACGTGAGATAGTTCATGCAGTAGCCCTTGGACTAGTCCGGAACGGGCCAGATGTAAAAAATGTACTGTACACCGCAGCCGGGGAGAATGGTCCTACCTGGAGCCTCTGGCAGAAAGCTCCAGGGGAGACTCGAGGTCGACCCCTCGGCTTTTGGAGTCGGGGATACAAAGGATCTGAGGCCAGCTATACCCCACCTGAGAAAGAGATACTGGCAGCCTATGAAGGGGTTCGAGCTGCTTCGGAGGTGATTGGCACTGAAGCACAGCTCCTCCTGGCACCCCGGTTGCCCGTTCTGGGCTGGATGTTCAAAGGCAGGGTCTCCTCTACACATCATGCAACCGATGCGACATGGAGTAAATGGGCTGCACTAATTACACAACGAGCTCGAATAGGAAATCCCAGTCGTCCAGGCATTCTAGAAGTCATCATGGACTGGCCAGAGGGCAAAGATTTTGGAATGTCACCAGAAGAGGAGGTGATGCGTGCTGAAGAGGCCCCACCATATAATAAACTGTCAGAAAGTGAAAAGCAGTATGCCTTGTTTACTGATGGGTCCTGCCGTATTGTGGGAAAGCATCGGAGATGGAAGGCAGCTGTATGGAGTCCTCAAAGACAAGTTGCAGAAACTGCTGAAGGGGAGGGTGAATCGAGTCAGTTTGCCGAGGTGAAAGCCATCCAGCTGGCCTTGGACATTGCTGAACGAGAAAAGTGGCCAGTACTTTATCTCTATACTGACTCATGGATGGTGGCAAATGCCCTGTGGGGGTGGTTGCAGCAATGGAAGCAGAGCAACTGGCAACGCAGAGGTAAACCCATCTGGGCTGCTGCACTGTGGCAAGATATCGCTGCCCGGGTGCAGAACCTGGTGGTGAAGGTACGCCATGTAGACGCCCATGTACCCAAGAGTCGGGCCACTGAGGAACACCAGAACAACCAACAAGTGGATAAAGCTGCTAAGATTGAAGTGGCTCAGATGGACTTAGATTGGCAACATAAAGGTGAATTATTTTTGGCTCGGTGGGCCCATGACACTTCAGGCCATCAGGGCAGAGATGCAACATACAGATGGGCCCGTGATCGAGGGGTGGACTTAACAATGGACACTATTGCCCAGGTTATTCATGAGTGTGAAACATGTGCTGCAATTAAACAAGCCAAACGGTTAAAGCCTCTTTGGTATGGAGGACGATGGCTGAAGTACAAATATGGGGAGGCCTGGCAGATTGATTATATCACACTCCCACCAACCCGCCACGGCAAGCGCCATGTGCTTACCATGGTGGAAGCAACCACCGGATGGCTGGAAACATACGCTGTGCCCCACGCCACTGCCCGGAACACTATCCTGGGCCTTGAGAACCAGATTTTGTGGCGACATGGCACCCCAGAAAGAATTGAATCAGACAATGGGACTCATTTCCGGAATAACCTTATAGACACTTGGGCCAAAGAGCATGGCATTGAGTGGGTATATCACATCCCCTACCATGCACCAGCCTCTGGGAAAATCGAACGGTATAATGGGCTGTTAAAAACTACACTGAGAGCAATGGGTGGGGGAACTTTCAAGCATTGGGATACACACTTACCAAAGGCCACCTGGTTGGTCAACACCAGAGGATCTGCCAACAGGGCTGGCCCAGCCCAGTCGGAACTTTTACATATTGTAGAGGGGGACAAAGTTCCTGTGGTGCACATGAAGAATTTGCTGGGGAAGACAGTCTGGCTTATTCCTGCTTCAGGTAAAGGCAAACCCACTCGTGGGATTGCTTTTGCTCAGGGACCTGGATATACTTGGTGGGTAATGCGGGAAGATGGGGAAGTCCGATGCGTACCTCAAGGGGATTTGATTTTAGGGGAAAACAGACAATGAACTCAATTGTACGCTGTTGCCTGCTAGAGCCATCAACTAGAAGTCTGCAGGGCACCAGCGACTGGCCCTGACTTCCCTCCGACCATCATCCCAACAGAGAATGAACTTTGATAGAACCGGATGAGTTCTACAGTGAAGGAACGATCAGCATCAGCAGACAACGATCCAACACTGCACACAGCCTCTCCTGCCCTGAAAGACTGTTACAAGAGATGGAGCCCAACATCATGAACCGAACGGACTCAGTAGCTTTATAGGAATTGGTCCGTGCACTAAGATAACAGTGCACTGAAATGAGAGTGAGGGTATATGGAAAATGTGGGATCTGAGCATGACGTGAATGGTATGGAATAAGGGGTGGATACTGTCCTGGGTTCAGCAGCAGCAGTCAGTTTTTCTCCTTTTTAGTAGCTGTTGCAGCGCTGTGTTTTTGACTTTCAGCCTCGGAACAAAGCTGATAACAACTGATGTTTAGACTGACCAAAGACTTTGTGAGTCTCATGCTCTGCCAGGGAGGAGGAGGGGCCGGGAGGGAGCGGGGACGGGACGCCTGACCCAAACTAGCCAAAGAGGTATTCCATACCACAGCACGTCATGCCCGGGGATGTAACTGGGAGCTACCCGGAAGGGCACGTCCTCTTTTCGGTCGGGCTCTTTTCCGGCGAGCGGTATCATATTTTCTTCCCTTGTTATTTCTCTTATCATTATTATTATTGGTGGCAGCAGTAGTGATTTGTGTTATACCTGAGTTACTGGACTGTTCTTATCTCAACCCGTGGGAGTTACATTCTTTCGATTCTCCTCCCCATCCCTCTGGGGAGTGGGGGGGGGAAGTAGACTGCGTGGTTCTAATTTACAGCCGGGGCTTAAACCACGACACAGTGATAGGACAAGGGGCAATGGGTGTAAACTGGAGCATAGGAGGTTCCATGTGAACATCAGGAAAAACTTCTTTACTGTGAGAGTGACAGAGCACTGGAATAGGTTGCCCAGGGGGGTTGTGGAGTCTCCTGCGTTGGAGATATTCAAGGCCTGGCCAGACAAGTTCCTGTGTGATGTACTCTAGGTTACCCTGCTCTTGAAGAGAGGTTGGACTAGATGATCTTTTGAGGTCCCTTCCAACCCGTTGGGAGTCTGTGATTCTGTGATTCTGTGAAATCTTGATTTAGAATCAAAACTTTCATAATAACCAAAAAAATTCACACAAGCATGAATTGTTACATAAGAGGTCACACTTTGTCGTATCTTATTAATTAGTCCTTGCAATCTGTGCAATGTTCTTTGCTAAAACAAAATAAAGAAAAATAAAAAATACTTATATGTCGGTTCAGAGCGTATAAATTAATTTTGTATGTATTTATAGTACAAAAGAGTAATATTAACATATAGAGGAATACGGACACTGGAGCTATCAGTATCAAATAGTCAAGCTGTAAGTTTGTTCTGGATGGATGAATAAATGCTGTTGAAAAAAGTAATGCTCCCAAACCTCTTGTCTATATTTATTTCAAGTTTAACTCCATCTTCCTATTTATTTTTGTGTGGGGTTTTTTTGGTGTTTTTTGTTGTTGTTGTTGTTTTGGTTTGGTTTTTTGTGTTTTTTTTTTTTTTTTTCCATTATGCCTAAATGTTATGTAACTCAGTTACATGTACTGGACCTCTATACCCTTCATGCTTTTTAGATTGTCTATCACTAAGGATGAAAAGAAAAAAAAGACTAGATTCAGACAAGAAAGCCTTATTACAAGTTCACATTTGAGACGCTGAAAGAAGTTTTAACACAATCTTTGATTTTTGCCTATTATATACCACTGATATTTCTCAATGTAGATTTTTCTGTACCTACAACTACTTTTTAAAATTTATTTCTCATAAACCTCTGTAATGTCCGGGTTTAGCAGTAGCAGTCATTTTTCCTCCTTCTTAGTAGCTGGTGCAGTGCTATGGTTTTGACTTTCGGCCTGGGAATAATACTGATAAAGCCGATGTTTTCAGTTGCTGGTCAGAATGTTTACCCTGACCAAGATCTTCGTGAGTCTCATGCTCTGCCGGGGAGGAGTGGAAGCTGGGAGGAATCAGAGACAGGACACCTGAGCCAAACTAGCCAAAGAGGTATTCCATACCACAGCACGTCATGCCCAGGAGGTAGAACTGAGAGTTAACATGGAAGGGCTGGATCACAGCGGGGTTTGGGCGAGGTACCGGTTGGTGAGCGGTTGTATTCTCTTCCCTTGTTATTTCCTTTGTCATTATTATTATTGGTGGTAGCAGTAGTGATTTGTGTTATAACTTAGTTACTAAACTGTTCTTATCTCAACCCGTGGGAGTTGCATTCTTTCGATTCTCCTCCCCGTCCCTCCAGGAGTGGAGGGAAGAGAGGTGGTGGGGGGAAGTGGACTACGTGGTTCTAATTTACGGCCTGGGCTTAAACCACAACAAATGTGTATTTGTTGTTGGTTTCTTCATATGTTTTCTCTTTAAAAATTTTAGGGCTACATAATGGACCTTTGGCGCTTACTAAGACCAGATTTCATACAATGCTCAGATATGGAAAAATTGTGAGATTTTCCTAACAAAAAAAAAACTAGTTACTGATTCAATTAACTAATGTTCTGCCTTTATGCATGTCATTTTTTCATGATAAGCATGTGCAAGGAAACCAGACAGTCTAGAATTACTGGAATTACAGGTATTAAACTAATTCAGTGTCACAGTTGAAAAGGAGAAAACATATCGGTCAACATATTTTATCTTCTTTTTTCATGAAAAACAAACAAAAAAAATTTTTTAAACTTTTTTAAATACTTGAGGAAAAAGAACCCAAATCCAAAACAAACTATAGAGAAAGAGGCAATGGATGTTCTGCTATTACCCAGCAAGAAACATGCAGAGACATGATAGAGGCAAAGCAGTGGTACAGAGGCAAATTCTTTCAGAATCACCTTTGCTTTATTTTGACACAGCTGAAATCATTATACACACACTATATGATATCTATCCCTTTACATGGTGTAATGGTAACCTTTCCCCAGCAGCCCTGCAGAGGAGGACTTGGGGGTGTTGGTCGATGAAAAAATAAACATGAGCTGGCAGTGTGCGCTCGCAGCCCAGAAAGCCAACCGTATCCTGGGCTGCATCAAGAGAAGCGTGACCAGCAGGTCTAAGGAGGTGATCCTGCCCCTCTACTCTGCTCTCGTGAGACCTCACTTGGAGTATTGTGTGCAGTTCTGGTGTCCTCATCATAAAAACGACATGAAGTGTTGGAAGAAGCCCAGAGGAGGGCCACGAGGATGATCAGGGGACTGGAGCACCTCCCCTATGAAGACAGGGTGAGAAAGTTGGGGCTGTTGAGCCTGGAGAAGAGAAGGCTGTGTGGAGACCTCATAGCAGCCTTCCAGTATCTGAAGGGGGCCTATAAGGATGCTGGGGATGGACTCTTCCTCAGGGACTGTAGTGACAGGACAAGGGGTAACGGGTTCAAACTTCAACAGGGGAAGTTTAGATTGGATCTAAGGAAGAAATTCTTTACTGTGAGGGTGGTGAGGCACTGGAATGGGTTGCCCAGGGAGGTTGTGAGTGCTCTGTTCTTGGCGGTGTTCAAGGCCAGGTTGGATGAGGCCTTGGGTGACATGGTTTAGAATGAGGTGTCCCTGCCCATGGCAGGGGGGTTGGCACTAGATGATCTCAAGGTCCTTTCCAACCCTAACTATTCTATGATTCTATGATTCTAAAAAAAATCCAAGCAAAAAACCATCACCAAACAAAACCAAACCAAAAACCCCATAACCATGGAGCAAGGTCATAATTTTCTGACTGCTACCAAAGGGATTCCTTATTTTAGAGACCAGTCTTACTTTTGACTCTGCTCACAAGGCTTACTGATGATTCCTTAATCTTAATCTTCCATGTGGTCTATTGCGTTGTTGCTGATTGTTTTTCCTTTTTCGTTTGAAGCAAAATCAAATCTTTTGATTGCCTACCTTTGAAAAAGTAATACAAAGAATAAAAGAACAGTTCTAGTCTTTACATTCCTTCAGAAACATTGGATCTGATTTCAATGTTAAACGAATATTTGAAATAGATTTGGTAAACTACTGTATGCATTTCCATTAGAGAAACTGTGGAATTCTAATCTACTGGTTAAAAAGTGAAGGAAATCACAGAAGAAAATTGTCATCAATGTTTCCACCTCAGGCTTGAATAAAATTTGTAGGAATCATGCTCAAAAGTAAAACAGACCTGAAAAGCAGAAACTTATTTAAAAAGCTTTGATTAGCATACTAATGAAATAAAAGCAGTTATAAGAGTTTTAACAGAGCATCCGTGTCTGTTGAAGATTTCCTGACAAAGAGAAATGAAATTTCCTTTGAATGTTTTTATTCATCTAACTTCTGTGTCATGGGTATTCTGGAAAGTTTGATATTTTATATTCCTTAGCAGTAAAAAAGGTTTAACTGAGAAAAACAACACCACTGCCACGCCAAAAAAAAAGTTGTTCTGAGTACAAAATATAAATTATGAACCTACTAAACATTGCAAATGCATTATAGGAACATACTTGTTGTCCCAGTAAGAGCTTCAGAGCTGTAATTTTTAATAGCAGATTATATTTTATTATTTTTATTATACTGCAGTTGGTGTTTACTATTAATAGTGATTAATATGGTAATATTATCTCAATGATATAAAAAAGAAGCAGAATTTAGTTTTGCGTACTGTTTTGCAAGTAAATGTAACAATTTGAAGTCAAAATTAAAAAATGACCCTGACCTTTTGTTTCAAGAAGGCATCCTGCATATTTGCTTTGAGTTGCAGAGAATGGTCAAAGACAGAATAGCTAGTTAAAGAAATTCAGTAGTAATCCTGACAAAGTAAATATCAAAATGTAATGAAGAAACAAGTTTGAGTATTACACTAGTGGAACTCGTTTACTCAGTTTATTTTTTTATTTTCTTTTTTTACTTCTGAATATAGACATAAATAAAAAAAATCTTATTCAACTTCTGGAGTTTCTGTTGCTCCATTATCTCTCAAAAGCAATAAATAAATAAATAAATAAATAAATAAATAAATAAAATGAGACACTTTGGTAGGATTTACTAATCTAGGGAGAAATAAGATATTTAAGTCTGTAGATCTGGCAGTGATTTTGCAGTCTAATCCCTTTTCACTGTGTTTGGAAATGGACAGTCTTAGTTTGTAATTAACTGGGAATGGTGACTAATTCAGTAATTTTAATTTATATGGAGAGGCTTTCTTATTATTACTCTAAATGAGAAACAAGTTTTATGCCATTACAGGAAGGTAAAAATTCAGATAATATGGGAAGAATCAGAATCTAATTCTATCTAGCTAGGACAAAGACAAGGTCATGCTGACCTAGAATTAAAGGTACATATGTTTTATTTTCTTTAACTACCCTTAATTCACTCTTCTAATTAATCATAATTTTTAGAGAAATATAAATCTGTGTTGGACTGTCAATTTTAATTCATCTCCACCATTTAGATTGAATGAAATGTACATTCTGTGTACAGATCTGAAAAGAACTTCCCAAAACCTAAAGAACCTCCTATGTTGCTTCTCTCTCAGTTATTTTATTGAGAAATAATGGTTGCCTAAAAGGAATTGTTCATGAAAGAGAAAAAATAAATTAAAAAAAATAGAAGTTCTTATAAAGTAGGGAAGGGTTACACAAATATTATAAATCTAAATTGACATGTACAGAAGAAAAATAGGTGATAAGGCTGGCCAAAGACAGATGTGGAAAATTGATGTCCAGGTGGTTTTAGAGCCTGTGTTTATTTTTACTCAGACTCTGGGAGTTAAAGAAATCATATCCGTGTTATAAATCTGTTACCAGACCTGAAACACAAAATTATCTATCATTTCATAGAAAACTAGGAAAAAAAAAAAAAAAAAAAAAAAAAAAAAAGGAGTGCTAAATGTTTCAGAATAAGCTATGGAGCATGTCAAAGTTGCAATTAAAAGTCATTTAATTCAAGATTTTTGAGGAGCATTTCAGCCAAGTTGTATAAGTAATATCTGTGCCTTTTGAAAAAGTAGGTTAAGAACCATCTGACCCTTTAAGCACATTTTCATGAATCTTGAGATATCACAAAAAAAACAGAAAACTTGGAAAACAAAATGATGAATGACTCTGACTCTCAAGCATTATTTCTTTACAATGTAATAGAACTGATATGTGTGAAGCAAATACAAAAATTAGAGGAAAGTGGAATGATTGCTTAATAATTTATAAACTGTTTTATGGAAAATAGTCTGTTAAAATAAATCTACTACTTATCGATGTTGTTATAATTAGTAAGGGTAACTGCACCCTCACAATGGCACAGTATTTACCACCTCTCAACCAATGAAACTGGCAGATTTGACTTCCATAGAAGCAGAAGTGGAGACAAGCAGCATGATGCTCAGACTATGTCTCTTTCCCCCACCTCTTTCACTTCTTTTCAGATTCCACCAGCCAGAGATGTGGTATAAGTTCAGTTACCACAGACGGTAGTACCAACAGAGACAGGGCAAAGATATCCAGCAAGAACTGCACACAAACACACTGCACTCAGGAAAGGATTCTTCTATAAAATACTTTGGGGATCTAAGGCTTTGCAATGATACACTGAGGTCTACACAGAGAGATCCAAGCCAGGATTGCAGGCAGGAGAAATGAATATGGAAGTTGCCAAATGAAGAATGTTTAGATAATCTCCTGAATATTTTGCACAGACCGTTATCCAACACTCATATGCCAGTGGTCTCCGTTTTCTTATTTCCTCTTCCATAGTGTCTCCACTTTTTTTCCTTTTCCCAGTCCCTTGCCATACCATCATTTGATTTTCCTTCCTGTCAGATTATTGCCATTTAAGTAAACACAATAACAAAATGCTTTCCATCAAACACATTACTCAGTCTGCCTAGACACTGACACCCTTTCCCACACTCTGACTTGTATGTTTACTGACTGGTAGTGGGATCACCAGCTGGTTTAAATGCCTGGTTTTTGTGTGTGTGTGTTGTGCCACCCTAAATGGGATAATTTTTGGTTTGATTTGTCACTGTGTAATAAGATGAAAGATAAAGTTATCAGCTTATGAGTGAATTATTGTGTAAATTTGAATTTCTGTGTTTCAAAATGGTCAGGCTAAATCCTCAGAATGGTTCCTTTTAATTTTAAAGTAATGAAAGTTCCCTTCTTTATTCAGTCTGCATTTTCTTGAAGCAATATGTCAAAGTTTATCCCCCTTTTAGGAAGAAAATAGTTATGGATGGAAAAAATATCCAAGGTAACTTAGGACACAGTCCATGTGAAACTGGGATGAAGGAGTGTGCCAGTGGACAGTAGATACAGAATTTTCTTATCTTCCCTTATGCAGATAAATCAGCTCCAAAATGAACCTGTGAGAATTACTTATTGTGACAACCCTGCCAAACTCCAGGCATGGCTCTGGCACGTGAACTACTTGGTCTAGGTAAGTGGGAGCTGTGTACTTAAGGTAGCGAACAGGGATGGGGAGAAGTTTGTGTTTAGAAGTAATTGGAATTGATATAGTAATAGCAGTACCATTGATTGATAAACATTTGTGTTGTGATTCAAAAGAGATCTGAGGCAGGGATGCTCATGGCTAAGGATGTAAATCTGGACCAGATGCTGGTAGAGTGAGAAGTGATATACTCTAAGGTATTGTAATGTAATGGATCTTTCATATTCCTGTGTAGTGTGGTAAGCAGTAGGAAAAGAAAATAAGTCAGATAAAAGACAGTTTTGTCCTCCATTTGTTGCTGTAAAGGAAAGCTAACGTGTCCAAATGCTCTCACAAGGCCAAGCTTGTGGATGATTTTCTGGCAAAGAACGGCCATGTGCCCAGATCAACAAGTACCTATGTGGAGTTCGACATGAACCAAGGAACAACAAAAGGTGAAGGAGGATGGGAGAGAGGCACTAGGAGTGAGAATCCCAGCAAGATAAGAAAGAGCTGGAATTTACTGAGTTGATAAATTGAGGACTGTTGGAAAACTTTGAAGGTCAGGTTCCCACACCTGTGCTTAACCAATTATATGTTAGTTGTTAAGGGCCTCACAGATATGTATCCAATCACAATGTGCCAAGCTAGTGAAAACAACTTTAAGAAATAGTATATAAAGAGTTAGTTTTCTAGAATAAATGGCTTTGTCTGATCACATTGATCTCCGACTGAGTCCATTCCGCGACACAAGCTACTATGCCTTAATTCAAATAAAAGACATCTTCATTTTAAGCCTTGAAACTGTAACAAACATGCCAGAGGTTCCTTCACAGACAAGTGCAGCATAGTGAATGTACTTGTTTGATACAGGGTGAAATGAGAAAACAGGGATGAATGTAAACCTTGTTCTCTTATATCTGGGATAAAATCTTTCCCTATTTTTTTACTGTAAATTTTGTATAATAAAACAATATGTGCTTGCAGTCCATATTGGAAAGCCAACTATATGCTGGACTGCATCAGAAAAAGCATGTCCTGCTGGTCGAGGGAGGTGATTCTACCCCTCTAGAACACTCTTGTGAGACCCCATCCGAGTGAGACCCCAACTGAATGAGTACTGTGTTTAGCTCTGGGGCCCCTAACACAAGAGGGATGTGGACCTGCTTGGCCAAGTCCAATCTCCTTCCATGGAGATGATGAGAGGGCTGGAGCACCTCTCCTATGAAAATAGGCTGAGAAAGTTGGGGTTGTTGAGCCTGAAGAAGAGAAGACTTAGAGGAGACCTTAGAGCAGCCTTCCAGTACCTAAAGGGGGAATACAAGAAATCTGGAGAAGGACTTTTTAGAAGGGCATGTAGGGATACAAGAAGGGGGAATGGTTTTAAATCAAAAGAGGGTAGATTAAGATTAGATTTTAGGAAAAGATTCTTCAGGGTGAGGGGAGTGAGATACCGGAACAGGTTGCCCACATAAGTTGTTTCCTGCAAGTGTTCAAGGCTGGGTTGGATGGGGCTTTGAGCAACCTGGTATAGTGGAAGGTGTCCCTGCCTATGACGGCGGCTTGGAACTAGATGATCCTTAGGGTCCCTTCCAACCTGAACCACTGTATGATTCCCTGCTTCTATGATTTTTCCATAGCTATTTCAGAATTAGTATAAATATGCTGTATATACTTTTCCATTCCATTTGAAATTAAAGACAATGAGGAAGAAGCGTTCCTAAACGTAATAGAATAGCACCTGGAATCCCAGACCTCTAACAGCTCATTTTGCTACTTTTATTTTGGTGGTTTGGAAAGTGGGATGATTTAGATATTTAGTATCCAATAAGGTTTTATTGTATGGACAGAAAGAGAGAATACATAGGTTAGCCCACTGTGTTTATAAACCAGCAGACATCACACTGTACCATCTGTTCAGATTATTTTCTGTTAGTTTATAACATTTCTAAACTGTCACAAGCCATAAAATCTTTTGACCAAGGAGCTGTTTGTCATTTGTGATGTGCCAAAATAAACACACCAAATAAACTGATTTTGCAGAATAAAATCATTTTATACAATCAATATTTTCAAAACACACTACAATATCATGGGAAATGTGGGCTATAAGTAAAATTAACATAAATATTATAATTATTATTATGGGACTTAAGCCCATTTAGAATCTTTGGATTCTGTTACCATATTTTTAAAATTTATTTCTCTTATCAACATATAGGTATACAGCTTATAAACAATATCCTTCTGTTTATAAATTATTATCTGAAGTCTAACACTTAAAAGATCTGAAAATGTTTCTATCACAAACTGTGAACCAAAATTGACATTGGTTAGCATTGATCAAATATATAAATATGCAGAAGTTGTGATTTTCTAAGCTATAGGTATAGCCAAGAGGAACTCTATAACGATACCCACAAAGGATAATTATTCTCCTTTGAAAAAATAACCAAAACATTATTCTCATATTATCAGTGATAAAATAATAATAATAAAAGAAATCTATATAAAAATTCTCTTTTGCTTACGGAAATGTGGAAGGAAAGGAGGAAGAGAAAAAGCTCTGTAAATTGACACAAATTTTAAGTCTTTAAAGCTTTCCTTATGCAATTTTACTTTTTAAACACACTTTTTAAGAGAATGCAGTGCTGAAGCAGGGAATCATACAGTGGTTCAGGCTGGAACGCATCAATGGTTTACACAACATCATCAAGCAAGTGGTAAATGAAAATAATACTCAGAGCAGCAACAGCATGAAAATGTCTTTGGAGAGCTACCTGCAACAACATGAAAATGCGTTTGGAGAACTACCTTGCCAATTATTTCAGGTGGGTCTGTGTATGTGTCTTCTGTCTAGTGATGCATAGACAATAAAAACCTCTTATACATATAAACAGTTTCTTCTGTGGAACACAGATTTTGCGCCTGGTGGTTGAGTGAACAATTAAATTTCTTCTCATTCTTTATAAATAAATGGGAAGTGAATTGAAAATTTTATGCAAATAAATGGTCATGATACAAAGGAAAATTGGCATGCAAGTAATTATGAAGCTTCTGTTTATTTGTAGGCATATTTTCTAGATATAAACAGATAATAAATTCTAGAAAGGAAATGGTGAGATATTAGTGACAGTTGCAGGTTTGTTTTTTATTCTGAAAGAATGTTTATTTTTTCAGAATTTATCAAAAAAACCCTAACTATTGACCAATGCTTTCCACATAAAACAGGATCTTCACCAGAATGAAACTTGAAACCCATTTTCTATTGTTTTTCATTTGGATTTTAAATGAAATGCATATTTTGCTTTGACTTTCTGTTTGGTTTTTTATTTTTATTTGTTTTGAAAGCTAAAACTTTTTAGAAATTATTTATTTATCTATCCATTAATTTTCCAGACTTCTTTTCCCTCAGTTTCTATAAATTTTTATTGAATAAAAAAAAAAACCAAACCAACAAGTAGCTTCTTGAAAGAAATGTTGTAGCTATAGAGCTAAGTAGCAAAGCTTTGCGATCAGCTGTTAGAATTGATGAGGGAGGTACCTGTCAAAGAAAACTGGAAATTATAAAGGGCAGGAGAGCAGGCTTCAGTGGCTTTGTTTCAGTCTGAGGAGAGTTGAACAGAGGAAGACTGGTAATAGTCTTTTGTAGCAGCTTACTAATACAGCTAATAAAGAACAGAGAAGATAAGCTTTAAGCTGTGTCCCACAAGAGTCATCAAAATACAAATTTTAAAGAAAAATGGGAGTTAGATTGAGGAGTTTTGTATGCAGGGTTGCTGTGTTTCTCACAAGGAGTAATATCTTCATGTGCTTTACTGATAAGAAATGAAGTGTTTGACTATGTGCACTGTTTTATTTCTTTAGCCTGTGTATGTTCTGCCTTCTTACAGGTTAAACACAAACCAGAAATTTACAGCTTCAGGCTGGAGAAAAGGTGCACTATGGTCCACTGAAAGTAATCTGAGGAATTAGCAGTAGACCCTAAATATAGATATCTTCCACTCACAGGAGCAGTGACTTCGCACGTCTTTCCTTTGGGAATTTTTTTTTTAGGATCTAGAAAGAGAATAATGCCAGGATTTTGTTTTGGTTGAGGGGGTGAGGTAGAGGAAAAATGCCAGAGAAAAAAAACAACAAAAAAGCATCATGTAGGCATTCAGGTTCTGCCTAACTTGGTCTTAAAAAAAGGGAATTTATACATGCAGTAGAAATATCAGAAGATGCTGATGTTATTCTGCTAAGGGATGGCTGTTTTAATTCTTGCGTTTGGTTAGAGTTCCCATTCTACTCTGAAATCTGCCTAATGTTTTCATATTGTCATGGCAGTACAAGGTGTTAGAAGTTATTAAAATATACTCTTCTACCTGGTTTCACATACCCTTGAATCACAAACCCTTGGAGCCTGTGAATAAAAACTCTCTGAAATACCTACTATACAAAAATACTGTCATTTCAACTTTTTTCAGTATGTGTAGAATACATATTCTGAATTTTGCAGCTTCTCGCTGAGCATAAGTGTTTCACATCTACTCATGTATAAAATGGCCTTTTATGGATATAACTGTATAAAAAAATATAATTATAAACTAATAGGAAAATACTCGGCTGGTATGAAAATCACGTGTTACACTAGATTTGCTTCACTACCTTACAGAAATATCTTAAATGTTGTATAAACAGACAAGTTTTGTCCTCTAATTGTCCTGTTACTATTTCATTAACAAGTTGCTTCACTACCGTAAAACAGCAGTGTATAGTTTTAGTCCTACCTCTATTCTCACTACCCTGACATTTAAATCAAGATGCATAAGAACGAAAAGCTTCATTAAGGAAGTGTCACTTTTTTTAAGGCAAAGTTATGAGTTACAGTTGACTGTATTGGTTTTAAGATTATTTATTTTAGTACTCATTTTAAAAGCATCATATGTGTTGGAAGGATGGGCCTTTGGCAGATGAATTCCTCAACTTCAATTGATTAAACCTATAAGTTAAAAGAAAAATGAAAAGATAGAACCATGGGTCACACTCTAATGAGAATTCCTTGCTATTGGAGTTTGGTTAATATTTGAAAATATTCTTTGAAATTCCAGGGCTAAAAGTTCCTTGAAAGTCTGTAATATTCCTCATTCTCAGGGTTTGAATTATGGTCTGAACTGCAGAATTTCAAATTTAATCCAAAATGTAGAACTTTGCATATAATCTGCTTGCCTTCTCTATAATAAAGAATGAG
This sequence comes from Psittacula echo, assembly GCF_963264785.1. Taxonomy (NCBI): domain Eukaryota; kingdom Metazoa; phylum Chordata; class Aves; order Psittaciformes; family Psittacidae; genus Psittacula; species Psittacula echo. The sequence continues at coordinate 21,368,946 of NC_137735.1, read as the reverse complement.
GATGAGAAGAGGTTTATCTTTGCTTCTCCCAGTATGATAGTTCCAAATTTTATTGCCAGTGTATATATCTTTTGCAGATCTCTATACCTTTCTCTGCTGAAATGGAAAAAATGGGATGGGATTCTGAAAGCACTCTCCATTATATTTATTTAGCATCAGTTACGGCACAGCATGACGCTAGCAAAATTTCTTTCCCTTTTTTGCTAGGCCACTAATTTAAACAAAAAAATTGTCAGGATTTGCTTTTTTTATTAGCAACCTCAAACAAAACTTTAGTTTCCATATGTGAAAAGAATATGTTACAAGGAGTAGGCACACCTCTTGAATAGTGTGATGCTTCCCAGTGGTTGGTGGGAGGAAATACAACTAGTGAAAAATATCTGCTTAAGCATGATTGCCTCATACTTTGAGAGAAGCAAGACACTAATTAACTCCTTATCTTCTCTTTTCATTTGGTTACATTAGGTGGCACTTACTCAAACCTAGCTTCCACGAGCTTAGAGCTGTGGATACTAACTGGTGGTTAAAAGCTTCAGCAGTCTTTTCTAATAGGAATCACCAGGACTGAAAGATACTGATTTTAAATGTTTTGGGGTCAGTCCATTAATCAGATTTTTCAAGTGTGAGAAGCACCTGCAGTTACGCTGCAATAGGAAGTGCTCAGCAGCTATGAGACTGATAACCCAGAACAGAATTTTTTAATTGGTTGTTATTTTAATTTCTCTGTTTAATTTACCCTTATGTAAAAATAAAGGTCATAGACCTAACTGCTTCTTTAGAAAACACAGAGTACTCTGATATATAATGAGTTTTTTTCAGGCTCTTGATATTGTTTTACTATTAATTTTGTCAAGAAATCGTTTTGAGACAAAAGTTTGAGATGAAGTTTAACTACTTAAAATTACATACAGAATTTTGCAGCAGTTTCTCTAGTCCTTTGATATCTTCTAACAGCAAGCTTTTCTTGATTAATTGCATAAAAATTTCCTTTAAAATAAGTTTTATCAGATATCCAGTTCTTGTAAGGCAGTTATTTTCTCTAGTATGCTACAACATAAAATTTTCAGTGACTTATTTAAACAAGCAAAGAGTATTGTTTCAGGCAAGATTTTTTTTGGGGGGGAGAAAACGGATGAAGATTTCCTGTTTAAACAGAACTTATTTGCAGCTTGTTCCCAGGCAAGGTCAAAACTGGGTCTAATAATTAATCTACTTTTTCTGGTAAAGTTTTGAATTTCATTCTGTTGAATGCACTTGTGTGTCCTCCCACAGAACACTAGAGCATGAGAATGGTACATCAAGCAAATATTCAAAGTGCATATCTGAGAGATTGAGCCTCAGTGAAGTGTAGATTACTTGCAGTTCTAGGCTGAAGAAATGTTGATTGCATACCTATGGTATGGTACAAGTTTCTCCTTATAGCAGTTCACATAACATGAGATTTTGCAACAGAACTAGCATTTCCACCTGTAAAACTGATGATTTGTTTTTAAACTGAAACAAATGCAATGCATGTAAGATGTGGTTTTATATAAAATTTTGAAGACTCTGGATTTTTCCTTTTTCTAAGGTATGTTTTTGTCTGTATATAAGTCCATCACACCTTCGTCTCTTTTCTACATTTTTGATTAACTGTATCTTGTCAGCTTTAGAGAGAGTTTTTTTTCTTTGCCCCACTGGCACCTGGTTTAAAGAAGCAGAACTCATAAGCAAAAACTTTACTTACAAAAATGTACATATACTGAAGGCTTTAAATTTTAATTTTGTCCTATATATGAAGAAAGTAGGAAGACTTTATTAGTCTAGTTATTTTTTATTAAAAAATTATATTGATATAGTATTTCAGCATTTCCATACTTAAAACATAAATCTACGATCTCTTGAATTTAATAAACTGCAGGTCAGTTTCTTACAATAAACTGAAGTGAGTCATTGTTCCTTTTCTTAATAATGTCTTGCAAACATGCCATTTGCATCATACTTTTTTTTCTCCTCATTAAACTTTGATTGTATTGCTCAGAAAATTTACTAATAACTGACCATTTACCATGGCATTTTATAAACTACAGATTTGTGCTTTCCTTCATCAGTACATAGAAATCAATTGGTATAGATACCAATATTATTTATAAAAATCCCTCAATATATTCTCTTTCAACTACTGGGGTTTTTTACACCAAATGTTTAATCCAGATAGCTTGCATTGAAATAAACATGAATTTCATAATTTCCAAGAAATCAATGATAGTTTGATAAATTCATACTACTTATTAGTAGAAAAAAAAGGGTTTGTAACAAAAAAAAAAAAAAAAAATCAAAAATGGTTTTATTCTGAGTATCATAACAAACCATTCTCAATTGCAAGTTTACAGTTTCAAAATTATTTATTAATTCTTGAAATAATCAGTCTTCATTTGAATAAATGCAGCTGAAGATTACATCCAAAAAAGGCAGGGGAATGAAATTAGGGAATAAAGACTGTTGACCTATAATTAGAAAAAAAAAATCTTATCCAAGCAAGAGATAATTACATCTATTATATATTGGTGAGAAACTCAATCTGTATTATATTTTATGAGACATTTTAAACAGTGCCTTTTAGGAAATAGAGCACTGGAGATTAGCTTGGAACTGTGAGATGGGCAACCACCCTGATGAAGGCTGTATGTAACTTCTTTTTACAGTTATATCTTTCAATAGCTTCTCACAGCTTAGCTGTGATGTATGAGCATTTAATACTGAATATTTTAAAATTATTCTAAGCATCAGAGAGGAACTGGTTTGAATTATTTCTCACATATTTTCTCAAAGAATGTATGATGTGCCTCTTTCAGTTACCCAGGACAGCCTTTGGTTTGGAAGATCGAATTGCTCTTTTGTCTGTTTTCAGTTACTGTATTCAAACAATGAAATGTATTTCCAGTTTCCAGTTTGTTGAGGGTTTTTTTGTTTGTTTGTGTGACAGAGCCTCTATCACATCCTTAAAGGTATTCTTATAAGTAATTGTTTCCACTTAAGATATTGGTGTTTTGGTGGTTTGTTTGTTGGTTTGGTTTTGGATTTTTTTATGTGATGTTTTTGGGGTTGTTGTGGTTTAAACCCAGGCCGTAAATTAGAACCACGTAGTCCACTTCCCCCCCTACCTTTCTTCCCTCCGCTTCTGGAGGGACGGGGAGGAGAATCGAAAGAATGCAACTCACACGGGTTGAGATAAGAACAGTTTACTAACTAAGGTATAACACAAATCACTACTGCTACCACCAATAATAATAATGATAAAGGAAATAACAAGGGAAGAGAATACAACCGCTCACCAACCGGTACCTCGCCCCCACCCCACAGTGATCCAGCCCTTCTGGGCGACTCTCAGTTCTACATCCTGGGCATGACGTGCTGTGGTATGGAATACCTCTTTGGCTAGTTTGGGTCAGGTGTCCTGTCTCTGCTTCATCCTGGCTTCTCCTCCTCCCTGGCAGAGCATGAGACTCACAAAGTCCTTGGTCAGGGTAAACATTCTGGCCAGCAACTGAAAACATTGGCTTTATCAGTATTATCCCCAGGCCGAAAGTCAAAACCACAGCGCTGCACCAGCTACTAAGAAGGAGAAAAACTGACTGCTGCTGCTGAACCCAGGACAGGGGTTTTTTGTGTCCCAGATTTCTCCCTACTATTTCACGATACAGAATTTAATAAATTAATTTCTTTTAAAGAAAATAATAAATTGGTGTTGTTTAGTTTCTGCTGAATGGAAGGGTTTGCAAATATTGAATAATTGCTTTAATTCTGTACCATTTAATTTTTTTCACTTATACAATAAACAGAGCAGCATGATGTTCACATCTTAGAGGCTGAGATCCTTAAATTGTCTAGGAAATATCACTGAGACATTTGTGAATAGAAATGAAAAAAATACATGCAGAAATACCCTGGGGGTCTGAGGGACAGGAAATTTGCCCAAGTCAGCCACTATTTGTTAGTACATTTCACATCTTAACCTTTCTTTAGGGTAATTAACCTGGATTAAATACCCCTGTTTAGTTTTGTGGTTCTTTTTTGGCAGGGATATATTGCATCCAGTGTTCTATGATTTTAGCATGTAGAAAGAGGCCTGATTGGAAAATCCTATCCATAAAGTAAAACTGAGTCATGTAATGTCTAAGCAGTTGTAACAGACAATTTAAAGTTATATTTTATTGGGTTTTTATGGTGGTTTGTTTTGGTTTATTTTGGTTTTTTGTGTTGGGGTTAGTTTTTTGTGGTTTTTTTTGTTTTGTTTTTTTTTTTTTTCCAGGAAGCTATAAATCATGGTTGACTTTTAAAGTTTTTGCTTTACAATTGATAATGTTAAGCAACACCAAAATTCCTAATTTTGGGGGAAACATGTCAATGACATTTGTATTTCACTTTCAAGCATTAAATTTAAATTCCCATTAAAATAATAAATCAGTGATTTAATAGGAACTGGATGATGTTCATTGTAGTTTCTCGCTACTCTTGTGGTGAGGGATGGAAGCACTAGTTCCCTCCGAACTAGGGTCAAGACATAGAGCATTCACGAAATGCGGGTCAACAACAATTTATTGCACAGTTACAATTCCTTATATCTGCTGCCCAAGCACCTCCCCAGAGTCAGCTGGTTCCTGTCCCTCCTGGCAACCTCCCGTCACATCACGTGATCTTCCGTGCAGCAATCCCTACATCTCCCCCGCCTCAAGACTAGAAAACTCAGGGTTTTAACAGCTATTCCAGATAAGCAACTTATAACTCTAATTAACTAAGAAAGGTTTGTGCCACTAAGTATTCACACATGGTGCGTATTACATAACTCTAATTAACCAAGTAAGAAAGGTTTGTGCCACTAAGTATTCAAACATGGTGCGTATTACAGAAATCAAACAAGAAAGAAACAAACATCCTAATACTAATAAACACAGAGCGTCAGCCTAAAGGGACCTAGACGCAGGTGTTTCCGGCCTGAGTGTTGTCATATTCAATGGCTGGCTACAAAGTTCGTGAGGCACATCATGACTGGATCCGTGAGTGAAGTCATCTGGACACATAGGGGCCATGGATGTCATTTCACACCTCTTTCCATCACTCTCTCCCAGATACAGCCGAGCGCCAATCACCACCTGTAAAACATAGCTCAAATACAAACTTACAGACACAACTACAAATGTGGTAATAACCATTTTGCCGGTACCGAGCGTAGCCCAGTCTCACCCTCTACACAGGCATAGCCCCGCCCGTGAGCACGTAGGGCAAATGGACCTATCTTACCCTTTTCCAGATCTTTCACCCATACCTGCGGATACAGGGGTTTGTCTAGAGGTGGAGCAAAGTGCGAGCTCATCAGGGATTGTTCACTTGATCCACGTGAGAATTGATTTAAACTAGTCAGAGCAGAAAGTAAAAGTCGGCACACACGGCTTGCGGGATTTTCTCTGGGTACAGACTCCCCCACCTCAAGACACATGAGGTGAGCTTTCAGAGTCCGGTGTACGCGTTCAATGATAGCTTGGCCAGTGCTGTTATAAGGACAACCGGTCTTATGTTCAATGCCCCACTGTCGTAAAAACGAGGCCACCAGTTGACTTGAATATGCTGGACCGTTGTTGGTCTTGATCTGGCTAGGGACTCCCAAAATCGCCATGACCTCGCGCCAATGCAAAATGGCCACCTTAGCGTCTTGCTTGCGTTGTGCCATAGCCAAGATGACACTGCTACAGGTATCAACTGTGACATGTAAATAGCGCATAAAAACTGGAGCGCAACAGTCAGGGACTGGCAGGCCTAGTGCAACATGGTCTGCCCTATTGTTACCTTCAGTTAGGAGTCCAGGGATGTGTGAATGACTATTACAGTGTTTTGGGCAAATTTCAGCAGCTCGCTCAGACAAAGCCTGAAAAAGGACTTGCGCACACTCCGTCATAGCCTCAATGGCTAATGGGATCCACAGACCACTGTCGTAGCACAGTAGCTACAGTATATGCTTCCAGAAATTGAACTGCTATTGGCTAGACGTAACCAATATAGATTCTGACTGGCTCAGAAGTGCAGTCCACACATTTTTGAAGCAGATAACAAGCTAGCTAAAATTATCCATTCGCTACCTTTCTCACATAACTTGCAGTTTCACCGTCCCGCTCCCACATCTTGTTAACCTTGAGCAAATGCCAAGTTCCTTATTCTACTGCACGTAACTGTCCTTTAGTAACCTAAGGCTAGGCCTTGCAGCCTGGATAACTTGAGTTCAGACCTTGCAACTTAATTCAGAGTTTGGCTAAGACCAAACAGCTGGGATTGCTCACATGTCCACTGTTCAGCTGTATTCTTCATAACCACCATCTCCTAAGGCTAAGACTTCTGGGTTGGTTACGAAATGTCCACCGTCCCTTAGCCACTCCACAATTCCCTCTTTTTGTTTTTGAGCAAACCAGACAGATGTTACATTTTTGTTAACCATAGATATCACACACCACAACATATAACTTTCTACTAATACAAATAAAACTAAAACACATAATAAAAATATACAGCAACAAAATCAAAATCATTAAAATGACAATAAACACCGTTAGTCCACCTTTTACTAAAGCAACCAGCCAATCTGTCAGTCCCCATTCACCTAATAATTTGTCCAGCCAAGAGGCTTGCCCATCCTGATACACCATGTGTAAGTTCTTAGCATGTTTCCATATTTCTTCAACAGATGCCAATCACAGGCTACTGGGTCTGCCATTTTTCCCCTGGATGTCTCTCTGATAACAGGGGAGGCCATTCCCTCACATCAAGGTCTGGCATGGCATGTGTCCCCATCGCTCCACGCCTGCTGGATTGCAGCCAACAGCAGAGCTAAAGTTTCTTCCTGGTGGCAAACACAGAGGCCAACCCAGTCTTGCCCTTGACTGTGGCAGCAGGCATTTGGTCAACCTCAGTTCTTTTACCTCGTTGTCAATGCAGAGTTTCACCTGCTTCATCCAGTAACAAGTTGCTACTGTGGCAAAGCATACACAGATTGACATTACCAGAGTAACTATTACAGGTTACAATAGCATGTTGAAGATGCTGATGGCAGTGAGAAACCAGCCAAAGAATTTTCTTACCAGTGGAGTTCTCCCACCCTATTAGTTTGTTCCATTACCTGCTTTATAACACTACCATTGTATTAGAATCTTTCTAGCTTTTGCCTTAGCATTTTCCAGTAGCTGCTGCAAATTTGCATGCTCTAACATCTTTTACAAGTAACAAATCCACACAATACAAGGTATAGTTTCTCATTAGCAACTGGCTAGTAAACACAGGTGGTTTTATAGACAAAACCACATCCTCTAATAATAGCTACATTACAAGCACACATATTCAAGTTGTTACTTTTCAGTTGCCCCCAAGTGATGTCCTGCAATCATTCATTTTTCTCTTCCTCTATCTCATTCTGCTTGGGGTATTCACTGTCAGCTCCTGTAGCTGAGGCATCGGGTTCCTCCACTTGTCTGTCCAGCTCATGGCAAGGCCTTGCAAACTTTGCAGGCAGCTGCCATGGACCTGTAGGTAGGAGAACACAAACATATCCCCTCTCCCACGCTATCAGCTCTTGAGAAGGAGTTGGGTTAAAGTGATTCAAAGGCATTCTGATGGAAAAGGAATGTGAAGCTACAGCTGCCTGCCTGCTTAGCAGCAGCCATAAATACCTGCTAGCAACAGCACTTTTGCATTAACCCTTTCTTGTCCAAAATGTTAATCTGCTACCCATTAAAACTTTTACACAAACCCAACAACAAGAAATACACAGAACACTGTCCACCCTCAACACACACACACACACACACATGGGATCCCACAAGCACACTCCATACAATTACAATATTTGAAACACAAAACCTAGACAATCATTATTCCCACTACATGGTCCCTCATAGGGAACGTGGCGTAAGGACCCTGTGAAGACAATCAAAAAATCAGCTCCAAGAAGCATCATCGCAGTGTGAGGAGGCAGGCTCAACTTTAGCGGGCGTTCCCGCAGAGGCTCTGCCTCCCCCACATCGCATGAGTCTTAGGCTTTTACACTGACCAAAATGCACACTGATTCCGATGCAGGTGGCCAGCCTACATCGGAAGAAGTGGTCAGCAATATCCATTAAAGTCTCCAAGGGTTGACAGAAACATGGATATACTTATATTTGCCATCTTCTAGTACATGTGAATCACAGAGACACTATCAAATGAGTTGCATATGGGGTTCCAAGTCCAGAGTCCACCACGGCACTCACACAACATGTTCAAAAGGCTATAAGGGTACATTAATTTGCTGGGGTTTGGGGTTTTTTTGGTTTCTTTTTTTTTGTTTTTTTTTTTTTTTTTTTTTTTTTAGAAAATCAGAAACAAACTAAACACTCCGACCTGGTAGCCAAGGATAAAGACGTCATTAGTAGAGAGGATTCCCTCAGGGTAGGCTTTGAGGGTTGTTGTCCCTCGTTGTGGGGAACCCCCTTTTCCCGTGCCTTGTCGCACAAAGGGGAGTGTTGCCAGGGCTCACAACATTCCACTTCCCGTTTTTTTGCTGCTGCCGTTATTGCTGTTGCCGCGGCCACGGTTGCCGGCAGTCGCGCTGCAGCTCCAGCGCTGCCCGCTCGGCCGCGCAGCCCTTTGGGCTCTGGCCACGCCTCCCAGGGCACCTTCCTCCACAGCTCCCGCGCGAAGGCTTGCACCCACGGCTCCTCCACTCGCAGCGCCTCCATGTCCAGCAGCCGCTCCAGCAGCTCCTCTCCTGGAGACAACTTTCTCGATGACACCCCACGTCTCCCCTAGATCTCCTGCTTTCTTTTTCCCAGCCAAGACCACTTCCAAAAGCTCTTGGCGGATCCGTCCCCATCGGGAGGTATCTAATACATCAACGAGGGCCTCCACTGCCCCCTGGCCTCGTAACCATTGGATGCAGTGGCCCGCTGGCCCGCATACATCACCTTCAGCAACCCAGCTTGCGGCGTGAGGGCCTTCAGTACCTGTACCACATGGCTCCCATCCATTGCTATCACGTCGGGGTCATCACTTGTAGTTTCTTGCTACTTGTGTGGTGAGGGACGGAAGCGCTGGTTCCCTCCAAACTAGGGCTGAGACATAGAGCATTCACAGAATGCGGGTCATCAACGATTTATTGCGCAGTTACAATTCCTTATATCTGCTGCCCAAGCACCTCCCCAGAGTCAGCTGGTTCCTGTCCCTCCTGGCAACCTCCCGTCACATCACGTGATCTTCCGTGCAGCAATCCCTACAGTTCATCATGAACTAACATGAAATACTGAAGCAGTGTGCTATATAAATATGTAGTTATAAAATGTCAATAAGTTCTATCAACTCTATATGCTGTTCTGAAGTTTTATTTTGATTTCTGCTTGGAAATTTTGTGTTCATTCTGAATTACGCATTATTTATCAATTCTTTTTTTTATTTTAGTTTTAATCATCTTTTTTTCCCTACTACTACATAAAATAATGGGAAACAGGGAAGCATCTTCTTCTGAATGGAATCATTAACTGTATGTTTTATTAGCTTCTCTAAATGCTGTGTTTGACAGAAGTAACTCAAAAATCGTATTCACTGGGACCTAACTAAATAAATCATCTGTGGAATATAACTAATTATACACATAATTTTTTTAATATGTCAGTCCTATGTCCTCTGTGCAGCTTAATATTCTTGGTTTGCTGATTCAGTGATATTGAAGCACTCAAAGTAAAATTTTAATAAGCTACTATTATATTTGCAGTTCAGTTCAGGTCTGTAAGCCAGATCAAAGGTCACAAATCAGTTCAGATTTTGTATTCTAGTTTGTTTTTTATTTCTGACTTCTTTTTGAAGCTTTGCATATTTTTTTTCCTGAACCATTTTTAGTTACGAATTAGCAAATGAAGATGAGCAGATGTTTACAATTATATATGTAGATAATAGCAGTGGGGTTGGAACTAGCTGATCTTAAGGTGCTTTCCAACCCTAACTATTCTATGATTCTATGATTATAAAGATGTTTATTCTGAACTTTCATAATTTAGTTAAGAAAAGCCACACTGGTTTTCCCTTATTCTTTCCTACTTCCATTCCAAAAGAGCTAATGATGATACGCTTAAAAAGTCTAGAACCAGAGAATGTGAAATAGCAGGGGAACAATTGACATTGTTTAGAGTCATTTATAATATGGTACAAATACAGTTACTATTTCTTTCTATTCAAATGTTAAAAGAAAATTGATTTTTAATACTTACTGATAATGAGTGATTAATTTATTTATGTCTATTTAAAAGAAGTGTTCATTCTTAAGACACAGATAATCTATACACTCAAAATTCAAATGCAATACCTTTTACCCTTTGAATGGGCAACATATATTTTTAGATTTCTCAGTACAAAATTAGTTTAAACTTTAGTAACAATGAAAGAAAAATAACAGAGCATCAAGAATCCACCTGACAATGCCTACAGCTAATACAAGTTACATGATAAAATTTTGCATACACTGATTCTGTGTATTTTACATCATAACACCTCCAATAATACTCAGTTTTAAACAATCAGAAAAATAAGTCTTATGTAAGTGTTTTATTGTTTTAGAGGTGGGAAACTATTGCTTGAGAATTGTCATATGCCATCTGTAAAATTTTTTCACCCTCTATGTTGTTGTATTCAAGAATTTTAAACATTAGAAGTGGCTTCTTATATTAACATAAAGATTTGTTAAATTGGAAGGTAATCATTGTTATCTCCCTGAAATCCTATTCTTTGTCCTTAAATTCCCTTTGTATTGTGAAATTCTGTATTTTGCATTTGAGCATAGAAATTTTGTATTTGAGTGTAGACAGCACAGCCATTCTTCAGTGCCACTTACTGAAATAGGATTCTTGCATTTGATGGAAGAGATGCATTGGCTATCATTTTTGGCCAGCCACAGAAGCTTTAAGACAGAGAAATTAATTTCAGATAAATTAAGGCCATGTGTTTGTCTTAGCTTTGCATAGCAGGCTGTCAAAAAAAAAAAAGGGGGGAGGGGGGAACTAATTAACATGATTATAGCCATCTGAAATCTTTTAAACAGTACCTGAAAACTGCACAGAGTACATTATAGGCTTTTAATAATGAAGACATTATTGCGAAAGAAATCAGTCTGAGTTTTATCTGTTCCTTTGCCACTAATCTAGGAGAATGCATTTGCTAAGGCATAGATAGCTGAGACAAAATTCCATTTCTGTAAGGAAATCAAGGTTCAACTAACACCTTTTTAAATAAAGAATTTTGAATTTAAAAAATTATTGGAATAATTAATACAAACTATATTCTGAATTTCCCAGCTAAAGGAATGACCACTGTTTCTTTTGTTTTTTTCTTATTCCGTGCCAGTTATTACTAGTTCCAAACATAATGAACTGTGTTTTGGTATTTGGCATGGTTGTCCAGATTACTCTGTTATTTCTATTTGGTGCTTTGCATAAGTGTAAAGACTGTGTAGCGTTTCAGATGCCAGTAGAGGCTAAAAGCCATTCCTGGAAAGATATGCTTTTGGACTGGCAAGGAGATCATAATTGGCACTGAGCATAAGTAGATTTTTTGTCCAGGTTGTCAAACCTATTTTTGCTGCCAGCTTTTGGCTAGAATTCTGCTTAACAGCAGATGGCATTGTTTTTTAGATGTTCTTGAATAGAGCTGATCATTAATTCTCCCTGGATTTGCTCAGACACCTTATATGATGAATTTTCCTGACTACATGGCTGTGTACTTTGTAGAAATCTATGTTCGTTCTTCCTTGTTATTGTACAGAAATCATGATTACAGTCTTTATATAAGCTATGCAACATAGCTACATGATCTTTATTTTTTTGAAGTGAATGTTTTATTTTTAAACATACAATTATTTGCAGGCACACCTGGCACTATTTAGACACCTAATAGTGCACTTAATTACCTTGATTGTTCCTACAAATCAGGTAGAAAGAGGATTACTGATATAAAATATTCTTTTGTTTCATGACTACACTGTTATTTTACAGTATGCAAAAGCTGGCACATCCTGGATGGTTGACTTGAGGTCCCTTCAACTCAGGTCACCTGAGACCGATTCTCCAATGCTTCACATATTGTGCATTTGCACATTCTGTGCTTGATACCAGATTGTGCTAGCAAATTCCCAGGTTTAGGGTCCATGAAGAGGGGTCTTTGTTAAAAATGGCAGAAATAAGTGTCAACATTTCCTTTGCCAAGAAAGAATGCACTTCTTAAAATACTAATGCACTAATAAAAGCACCCAGTGAGGCTGCCAAGGTAGGCACTGAATTACTTGTCACTTTTGGAAGAATTTTAATGATTAAAAGCTGCTTTCTCTTTGTAAATTCCTGAGGGAAATGAAGTAATGGAAGTTACTCCACTGTTCTGTTGTGAGGATGGGGGAACCAACCAAAGAAACTGGTTCTTTGTATCTATTAAAAATAATGTAATGGTACCAAGATATTTTAATTTTAAGTCCAGTTCAATTAATAGCGTAATGTTTTAAAAAACCTAACAAAACCAACATATTCCAGGGACAAAATTAGGAGAGTGGATAACACTGAATTTTTATAGAAATCACTAATTGGCTTTTGAATGATGGTTTCTGTTAAATACCTGGTAATTTGTTTGGAATCTCAAAAACTGTATCAAGGATGCTAGTCTGCAGTCTTAAAAACACAGTGATTTATGAATAGCTGTTTGTTTGAAGTTTTTATCAAGGAAGATTTAGTGGAAAGAAAGAATCTGAGCATATGGTATTCCATGCGACAGCACATTATGCCCAGTATATAAACTGGAGCGAATTACACAGAAGGCCAAGATTGCTGCTTGGGTTGGGCTGGGTATCTATCAACATGTGGTGAGCAATTGTATTGTGCATCACTTGGATGTTCTGAGTTTTCATTTCTCGTTTTGTTGTTCCCTATTATTATTATCAGTATTGTTATTGTTGGTATTCTTTCTAGTATCACTATATTTTAGTTTTAGTTATTAAACTGTTCTTATCTCAACCCATGGGGGTTTACATTCTTCCAGTTCTCCTCCCCATCCTACCCTGGGCAGAGGGAAAATAAGGGTAAGAAAACAACTATGAGGGACTTAGTTGCTGGCTGGGCTTAAACAGTGACAAAAGTCAGTCTTTATTAACACTGGCTAATCTCAGTTAACAATCTAACAGGCTAACTTGCACTCAGAAAAAACTTAACATTTACTCTGTTCTAATGAAATACCATTTTTTTAAGAATAATTATTTTATTTAGTATTTTGTGCAACATGTTAATAAACAGATTTAATAATCCAGTCATCCTGAATAAAACTTTCATATTCTTAATGTTGTTGATAAATGATATAGAGTATCAAAGATATTGTAATGCATCAGTTTAATGTATTCTTATAATAGGAGTTCTTATTCACTAGCATTAATTTTGTAGAATGTCTTGTTCCTTCAATAGCCATCATTTAAACATGAAAGGTTCCCGTAGTACATTGCCTTAGGATATGATTTTCTAGTTTTAAAATAAATTATATCCAGTCTAACTTGATGGATTATTGGGCAAATGGAGGAAAATTCTTATGGAATACTGTCAAATTAAAATGGCAGCAGATAAAATCTGTGTTGTTACAAAATCAATTTAAAATGTAATGCGAATGTTCATGATTTAAAAATGAAATTTGAAATTGAGAGCTTTGAATATTAAAACTGATTATTATTTTATCCAGTTAAATGTTTTTCAGTAGTCTTCCTTGTCTTTTTTCAACCCCCTTTCATGGCTTCCCAGTAATGCATTAATGAAAAATTTCAAAACTCATTACTACAAGGTTAAACAGTGTTAGATATTATGCCTTGATTACTGTGGCATTTGTGACATTAGATGCTAGTATTTTTTTCACATCCCTCAGTATGTAGATTAAGGATTCTAGTTTTTGATGTGTCTTCATACAAGCTTCTTAATAAGATGGGTGCCTGGTACCTCACAACGCATTGCAGCCAGAAAACTGAGATTGAATTCAAACTGTCTGTACCCCTTTGTAACAGTTTCCGGGAATTTTGCTACCACTTCAAAACAGATTTTCAAGTATCTATGAAGTTGAACTGAGGCTCAGAGAATTCAGAGCTTTCCTATGTTACTGTTTTAGTTTGGATCAGAAATGTGGTTTTGAAACAATCCTTCTAATTGTCTCTACTTACTGTACTTTGATGATGAGAACCACACAGTCTGATCATGAACTGCATTCCTCTTGAATGAAACTAAACTAGAAAATGTGCTCCCAGAGCACACATAATGCATTCCAGCCACAAACAGGCATTCAAACCATTGGACCTCATTAGATATAATCTAAAGATTCAAGAAAAAAAGCAGAACAACTTCTCCCCTCAAAAAAACAAACAAACACACAAAAAACCCTCCCAAATCCAAACAAAAAACCCCAACCTGAAATGTCATCCAACTATCAGATTTGCAACAGGATCTCTTTTCCTTTATTGGTAATACAAGTTGCAAAACAGAGGAAGAATGCTCTAGGAGGATTCTGCTTTCTTAGATTGCCTGCATAAACAAGATTAAAACATCACAAATGATAGCTCACAAATATTTGCACACTCTCAAGATTGCAGACAAGATAGGTCAGTGGAGAAACATATACACATAATTCAAATAAAAGACATAGAGAGTGGGTTTTTTGGAGGTCAGGAAGTGGGAGGATCAGGGGTGGTGGTGCATCAAGCACTTCCGTATCAGCTTGGTCTAGGCTACCCTAAGCCAAAACACCTCCACCTATACAAATTCATAGGCAGTTTCTGTAACTGAGTTCGTTATTTGTCAAACCCAAGAAAGTAAAATACAACAGTTAAGGCAATCTGCAAAGTAAATGGATAGCATAAACCACCATATTTTCTTTCAATTTCTTATGCTTTGATAATATCTAAACTGTATCATAACAGTTAAAATAACTGTGAATATCTGTGTAGTAAAATGAGGAATGTACTAGTTTCCTCAGTCTTATCTTGTGGGCAATCATGAAAAGATATAAAAGTCATGGCCAGTTAGAGTGAAGGGCCATCTGGATATATTTTCGGTAGGTAGCTTCTTAGTGGCTAACTCAACTTTTGAACTTCATTGTGAAAACTGTGATCTTGAAGGCAAATATATGCCTCCATGATGCAACAGGAAAAAGTAGCCTTTAATTCTTATGCAAAAAAGCCAGAAATGTAGAAAATGGAAATTTTCAATTAGATAAGTTGTGATTGGGATACCAAAAAATAAGACTAAATAGTATTGGCAGCATACAGATAAATGACCAAGAACATGTTTCTTTTCTTGCACTACAGGATGGTGTGGGATAAAATAAGCATGCAGAGAAAAAATGTAATTAAATCTCTGACAAACTAGTAAGAAGTTTAAGAGTATCCTTTCTTAAAAGTTAACTAGCCATTTGTTTACTTCATAACTGGCATATCTGAATATTGCTCTAATGACCTGCTCATTATCTGCTTTTCAAAAGAACTGTATTTCTCCCTTACAGATAAAAAAACTATAAACTTCTTTTTCATCAATATGCATTTTTTAATGAAAAATATAGTAAACAAGGTGTTATGTCTAATTAAAAGTCACTATGTTTCTGACATCGCTATTCCAAGGAATTAAACATGGATGCAATTAACAATATTAAATGAGCATGAGAAGTCAAACTACTAAAAAAAAATAAAATTATTTTTTGAAATTAATAAAATATTTAAGAAATGAAGTTAGTACTTTAGGGTCATTATATAGAGCCATAGATGTCCTATAACTGTATTCTCTTTTAAAGGGAAATAACATTAAGTGGTGAGAGCAGAAACCAACCTTTTAAATTTAATAGTATAGACACAAACAATTCACTAGGATGATATATTGAGGTCTCTTTATAGGTCTTGAGTCTGTATAGATATACAGAGAGGAAACAGTAACTTAACAACCTATCCATGTATTTCTGTCAGTTACTGTAGTTCTTTCTGTGCACATTTACCATTGATCTATATGCCATTTCTATACTTATTTTTAAAGTGCAACTTTAAAAGTAACACATATGACAAGGTTTCCACTTTTTTATATATATATATTATTTTGACGAATATCCTGCAGCACCATAGATCATATCTTCACCTTCACTTCAGAAATTAAAATTTGCCTGTTTACATGTCTCAAATTAATTTGATTCAAGATGGATTAGGAAGTGAAAAGAAGATGAATCCAAAGGAATCACTTCTCCGTAATCTCTCAAGGCTTTCAGCAGCTTTCCAGTTTGTCCAGTCTTAAACAACCTCCTCATTTTTTTTTTTTTTTTGACAGTATTCCTCTTGAGAGATCCTAACCTGATCACCATAATATTTGACAATCTCAAAATTGTATATACAGAAACTTTCTCTGAGATGGTTATTGGCTTTTCTTGCTAAACATTTAAATAAAGTTACTATGTTTTTGTCTTCTCAGTGTGGATTTGTATTTCTCTGTCTTCTGACAGATAACTCGATTAGGTTGGGCTAACTCTTTAGATGCTAATTAACCACCTATCTTGATGATAATATGGTTGTCAGTTCCTTACTTGCCTCTATTCATGGATCCATCATGATATATTCTTATATTTTTTTACGTATGTATTTTTTTATTTATTTTACAGTTTGCACTCTAGGCAAAACACAGATTAATATGTATAAAACCTATCTAGGATTACCAAAAAATCCTGTAACATAACATTACTCTGATCATAAAACAGCAGTAAACCCTAAAGGCCTATACCTTACATAGTTGGGTATGTTTGTACAGAAAAAGTAAAATATTCATTTTAGAAATGAGAGAGATACTATGTGTGTAAAGATTATCTGCAGCACCAATGGAAAACTTTGAATTATAATAGGTGTAAATATAGTACAAGTCACTGGATGGGTCATTGGGGGTATAAAAGAAAAAAAAAAAAAGCAATTATGTCTGTCTATGTACAGACATAAGAAAAAGTTTAATTGAATATTTCACATGAACCTACAAATAAGCATCATTGCAACTGTGAATAAATAAATCAAAAAATAGTTGAGAGTCTTTTAAATACCAATGACTAATAAATAAATTCTTTAGCATATTACTTGGAATTTCCTTACTCTAACTTTTGAGCCACTGGGAAAAAGAAAAAAAAGTAAATAATTTTGTAAACAGCTACACCTGAGGATGAACAAAGAAGAAATGATGGGTTGAAATTATTGTGTTGATACATACCACAAGAATTTCACCAAAATTATGTTAAACACCTACAGAAGTACCTCTTAGTGTGATAGCAAAACAGAAGAGACATGCATTTTTGAAAACAGTTAATAATAACTGCCCTAAACTCATAAAAGGAAAAAAAAAAATCATTATCATTTTGTATTTCGCTGCTGCACTGACTTAATTAACTCTGGCAAATGCTTATTCTTTCTGCACGTCATTTGCTTTTTCAGTTTGAGTCAAAAGACTGAGATATTGCTAGCTTTTTAAGTTCAAGTCTGTTACCCATGTTTTCCGTTTATTTTTGCTTTTCCAATAATTATGAATATCTGTTAAAGTAGTGAAAGAAGGTATTTAGAATCTAATATCACATAGAAAGTTGTTTTGTTGTTGTTGTTTTTTATTAATACATTTCTATTGTTGTTATTTCTGCTTTATTGTTCTCATTATCTAGAAAATAAGGAACTCATTCTAATTATTTTTATATTTCCCTGATACTTTCCTAAATGCATAAGCAACAAAAAAATAAATATGCTGTTTTCCCACTACTACAACATAATAAATCCACTTACAGTAATCTCAAAAGCCAGTGACATCTCAAAAAGTCATCTCAAAAAAGTCATCTCATACAGTCATCTCAAAAAGCCAGCATTTGTGACAGTAATTGTTAGTCATTGACCACTAATTTAATCTTAGTATTTCAGTGTGGAGTGGTAGACCACAGACAACTGAGGAGTAATTTCTGGATCCAAATTATTTTTAGAGCTATTATTAAGCTGTCCAGCATTTCAAGCAATATTTATGTAATCAACTAAGAAGCAATTTCCAGTGTTTATTCCCGTATCCTGTTTTAATGACAGACTTTGAAGGTTGCTTATGCAGCCTAGAAGAACTGTTAGGAGAGGACAATATTTTTCTGGACACAGTATGGGCATTTCCACACTAACAGTTCCACAGGGACTCAAAAGAGTTCAGAAGATCAGTACAGTGGACTTTGCATGTGACAAAGAATTTCAATTATCTTTTAGGAAAGCCTGGGTTTTAAAGAACTGATTTCTATTTTCTTCTGGAAGCTTTCAATTTCTTTTGCCATCTCCAGAATTTTATTTTTTTTTCCCACAAATGTTATCTGAGAATGTCTAGTGATAGTAGTAATAACTACTTGCAGTTGAACATTACAAAAAAAAAAAAACAAACCAAAACAATATTTATTCAACAAAGATTAAATTTATTTGTAGTTAGAAAGGAAATAGTACAAGTTAGGTGATATGTGATTATACACTTCAAATGCATTTGAAAACAAAAGAAAAGTCAGGGAGAAAAAGGATTTCAGTCTCTAGCAATATTTATAGGTAATATCGAGTAATGCCTGATACATATTCCCATAAGTTTTGAAAGAGTCTTTCAATTCTAAAACCCCCAACCAGACAAAATTAACAAGCAAACAAACAAACCTGACAACAAAATGAAAAACAGAGGAAACCCCCTAAAATAATTCTACATATCAGCACAGTTTATTTTGGCAAGGAATAGGACTGAGTTTTCCTGGTGATAAATGAATCATCTTATTTGTTCAACTATAGAATCAGTGACCAGCTGACTTTGTGTCATGGCTTAAGCCCAGTCGGCAACCCAGAAACCACGCAGCCGTTCACTCACTCCTCCCTTCCTCCCCCACTTCCAGAGGGATGGGGAGGAGAATAGAAAGAATGTAACCCCCATGGGTTGAGATAAGAAGAGTCCAGTAACTAAGGTGTAACAGAAAACAACTACTGCTACCTCCAGTAATAATAATGATAAGGGAAATAACAAGGGGAGAGGATACAACCGCTCACCACCCGCCGACCGATATCCAGACTGACCTAAGCAGTAATCTAGCCCTTCCGGGTAACTGCTCCCAGTTCTGCAACCGGGGCATGATGCACTGTGGTATGGAATACCTCTTTGGCTAGTTTGGATGCGGTGTCTTGTCTGTGCTTCCTCCTGGCAGAGCATGAGACTCAGAAAGTCCTTGGTCAGACTAAACATTACTGAGCAGCAACTAAAACCATTGGTGTTATCAGTGTTGTTCCCAGGATGAAAGTCAAAAATACAGCACTGCACCAGCTACTAAGAAGGAGAAAAGTGAATGCTACTGCTGAACCCAGGACACTTTGCTTATGCTTTGTATACAAGAGGTCATTGGAAGTATTAGCCTAGCTGCACAAAACAGCTTAAGCATAGAAAGGTAAGATTTTTAAAGACATGCATGGGACAAAGGTGAAAATAAAAGTTGAAAAGTTAGTGTCTCAACTGTCATTTCTGCAATATGAGAAGAAACTCTTTTCTAGGCTGCTTAAAAAGTGATAAAGGATAAAACTGGATATGCACACAGAAAATTCATCATGACTATGTCCTCCCATGCCTTTTTTTTTGTGGTATGCAGTAGTTGTGACTTAAACATACAAATGACTTAAAAAATTATTGTAATTTTTGTTTTCAATATATCCACTGGAATGCAACCTAATGGAGTTTTAATGCCTTTTCCTGTTGAAGTCAGTAGACTATTAGTGTACTTTAGATTTAGAAAAGGCACTCAAAGTACCCTGTCCGGTGCTTCTAAGCATCTCTTATTGTAAATTTCAGTCTTTTTTTAAGAAATAGGTTATTTTCTCCATTGCAAGTTGATATCGGTGTTGTATTTTTATCTGTAGTTGTTATTTCAGTCCTGACACAAAGTTTACCTTGGTCTTCCTCTTAATCTTGATTTTAGACATTTCAAGAAGCCCTGGACAATTTGAAATTGCTTTCAACTCTAAGTATTGCATATTATAAAGTACTAGGTGGGTTCCTCAATTGATTTCAGATAAACTTAAAGTGCTTAAAACAGCCAGTTAAACGTTCAGTTAACACGAATATTCCTGTGCTACTCACAGTACAAATATGTTTTAACTATTCTTGCAATAATGATTTCTCAGTCTTTATGAAAGAAAATAACTTCACAGGATATCAAGTTTTGTCATTATTTTTATGAAGTTGTCTATCATGTTTTATAACATGTTTTTAGGACAATGAAACTGACCAATAAGAATATTTTAAATGAATGTGTAGTAATATATAACAGATAGCAATGTCTATGCTGTAATGATTATAACTTTTATTTATATTGTTTCTCAAAAAAGTACATCTCAGCATATGTGTTGTATTAATTATTAATTGCAGTGCAGCCAGCAGATATTTTCATATCTGTCAGGCTTTAATCTAAGACAGCAGGGTAGATTGTGATGGTATTTATGGACTATAGTATTATAAGCCTTTTCCTGTATATTTGGTTTTGTTATTGCAGGTTTTGTATCAGACTATAAATTTGCTTCATATCTTTTTTCATGGGAACATGTTACAATTTAATAGAAAAGTCTCATACAAAGTGAAATGGACAAGCATAGTATATTGTGGCATTGGGTCATAACTGTTGAATCAGTCAATTTCGGGCAAAATCCTCAGATGTCTTCTATTCCAAACCCAAATTTAATTTCCTAAGCCCAGCTGTTTTAATTCTAGAACTGTTCATAAAGTGCTTGCAAAATTTTGATTTGTAACTGTTATCACACAGAATCACACACACAGAATATTAGGAATTGGAAGGGACCTCAAAAGATCATCTAGTCCAATCCCCCCACTGGAGCAGGAACACCTAGATGAGGTTACACAGGAAGGCGTCCAGGCGAGTTTTGAATGTCTCCAGAGAAGGAGACTCCACAACCTCCCTGGGCAGCCTGTTCCAGTGTTTTGTCACCCTCATTGAGAAGAAGTTTCTTCTCAAATTTAAGTGGAAAGTCTTAACTATAATGATCAGTGCCATGCGTATACGTTTGACCTTCTGAATAGTAAAACAAATAATTATGAAAATTCCACTTTATAATACATTTCAGATAGTCCACATACAGTGTATTAGACTTTTCAAATGTACTTTCTCATATAGTGTATTTATACTCTTTTATAGTACTTGAATGTAGGCATTTCATTTGAACTCTTTGACAGAAACAGAATAGAAGAGGGAGCAGAAATAGCTGGAGGATAGTCAATAAGGAAAGAAGGCATGCAATTTCATAAAATGTCATGTAAAGATAGAAATGGCTAGACAGGAAGAGATAATACAGACAAAAAAATATCCATTACTAAGAAATACTCCCACTTTCCTCTATTCCTTGTTTTTCGCTCATCCATTTTTTTTGCCACCCCTCACTCAACTTCCACGTCGATAGCTGCATTCTCTGCTGCTGCATCCTTCATACTTTTCCCTTACCTTATCCTCTGTCTCTCCTTACTTCTCTCCTATTTTTCCCTAAACTCATCAACTACTTCATTATTTTAGCTGGCATTTCAACAGCTACTCTTTTCACTCTCAAGATTACCTTAGAATCAACTACCACTCTACTCCTCACCTTTGCTATCAAACCTTCTGTATTCCGTTTGCTTTCTGAAATTCTAGCTGTTGGATGCTGGAAATTAACATCAAATAGCTTTAAACTCCATCTTTTAGTTTGAGCTTATTTCTGTGTTTTCTAAGTTATGTTATGCTTATTTGATAAAATATAGAATAGTTAGCATATATAGAAATCTGAACACCAGAAATTAGACATTTACCTCATATAAAGTATGGGATTCTGATAGACACCAAGTTGACCATAAGACAATAATAGACACTTGAAACAAAAAGGCTAAGGTTTTCCTAGGCTACATTAAGAAAAGTGTTGTCAAGTAGGTCAAGGGAAGAGATCCTTCCTCTCTGTCCAGCACTGGTGAGGCACCTAACTCTGGGTTCCCCTGTTCAAGGGAGACATGGAGATATTGGACACAGTACAGCAAGAGGCCTTGAAGATGATTAAGGGACTTTAGCATCTCTCCAGTGAGGAAGCTCAAAGAGAGCTGACACTGTTAGGCTTGGAAGACTCAGTGGGTTCCTACCAATCTATGTAAATACCGGAAGAGAAGGTGCCTGGCAAAATCTTGGAGCAGATTCTCCTGGAAGGCACGCTAAGGCACATGAAAAACAACAAGGTGCTTGGTGACAGCCAGCATGGCTTCACTAAGGGGAAATCCTGCTTGACCAATTTGGTGGCCTTCTATGATGGGGCTACGAAACTGATGGACAGGGACAGAGCAGTTGACATCATCTACCTGGATTTGTGCAAAGCGCTCGACACTGTCCCACACGACATCCTTGTCTCTAAATTGGAGAGACATCAATTTAATGAGTGGACCACTCGGTGGATAAAGAACTGGCTGGATGGCTGCACGCAAAGAGTTGTGGTCAATGGCTCGATATCCGGCTGGAGACCAGTAACAAGTGGTGTCCCTCAGGGATCGGTGATGGGACCAGTCCTGTTCAACATCTTTGTTGGTGACATGGACAGTGGGATTGAGTGCGCCCTCAGCAAGTTTGCCAATGACACCAAGCTGTGCGGTTCGGTTGATACGCTGGAAGGAAGGGATGCCATCCAGAGGGACCTTGACACGCTTGTGAGGTGGGCTGATGCCAACCTCATGAAGTTTAAACATGCCAAGTGCAAGGTCCTCCACCTGGGTCGGAGCAATCCCAGGCACAGCTATAGGTTGGGCAGAGAAGAAATCCAGAGCAGCCCTGTGGAGAAGGACTTGGGGGTGTTGGTCGATGAAAAAATAAACATGAGCCAGTAGTTTGCTCTTGTAGCCCAGAAAGCCAACCGTATCCTGGGCTGCATCAAAAGGAGTGTGACCAGCAGGTTGAAGGAGGTGATCCTGTCCCTCTACTCTGCTCTCGTGAGACCTCACTTGGAGTAATGTGTGCAGTTCTGGTGTCCTCAACATAAAAAGGACATGGAAGTGTTGGAAGAAGTCCAGAGGAGGGCCACGAGGATGATCAGAGGACTGGAACACCTCCTGTATGAAGATAGGCTGAGAAAGTTGCAGCTGTTCAGCCTGGAGAACAGAAGGCTGTGTGGAGACCTCATAGCAGCCTTCCAGTATCTGAAGGGGGGCTATAGGGATGCTGGGGATGGACTCTTCATCAGGGACTGTAGTGACAGGACAAGGGGTAACGGGTTCAAACTTCAACAGGGGAAGTTTAGATTGGATCTAAGGAAGAAATTCTTTACTGAGAGGGCGGTGAGGCACTGGAATGGGTTGCCCAGGGAGGTTGTGAGTGCTCTGTTCTTGGCGGTGTTCAAGGCCAGGTTGGATGAGGCCTTGGGTGACATGGTATAGTGTGGGGTGTCCCTGCCCATGGCAGGGGGGTTGGAACTAGATGATCTTAAGGTCCTTTCCCACCCTAACTATTCTATGATTCCAGGATTCTATGAAATTGTAGCCAGGCTCTTTTCAGTGAACCCCAGTGACCAGACAAGAAGCAGTAGACACAAACTGAAACCCAGGAGGTTCCGTCTGAACGTCAGAAAACAGTACTTCATTGTGAGGGTGCCTGTGCCCTGCCAAGGTTGCCCAGAGATGTTATGAGGTCTTGTTCCTTGGAGATATTAAAAAGCTGTCTGAACGCATTTCTGGGCAACCTGCTCTAGCTGGCCCTGTTTTAACAAGGAGGTTTAGACCAGGTGAAAGGGAACCTCCAGGTGTCACTTTCACCCTCAACTATTCTGTGAATCTATAACAGAGAGTGAAAAAGACCAAACACCACACCATTTTTGATTGCCGATCATATGCAGTCAGAGTAGTTCATTATTCCAAATACATATTTTCCCGTTAATTCCTATATATGTGCATAATATCTACACGTGATTATATTAGAATTTCAGTCACCATTTCAAGAGAAGGGAAGAGACCAGGTGCATGACGATGAAGGCTGGTGATGCAAAGAAGAGAATATTATGTAGCATGAAGCATAGCTCTATGATTGCTTAGCAGCATAGCTTGCTATAGGTTTAGCACTGAGAGCTGTCCTGGGTTCAGCAGTAGCAGTCACTTTTTCTCCTTCTTAGCAGCTGGTGCAGTGCTGTGTTTTTGACTTTCAGCCTGGGAAAAATGCTGATAACACCAATATTTTAGTGGTTGCTAAGTAATGTTGACTCTAACCAAGGACTTTCTCAGTCTCATGCTCTGCCAGGGAAGAGGGAAGCCAAGAGGAAGCAGAGACAGGACACCTGACCCAAACTAGCTAGAGGGGTATTCCACAGAGGTGCTACCACAGTCACTGATTGGCTCAGCTTTGTCCAGTGGCTGGTCCATCTCGGAGCCAGATGATAGTGGCTCTATTTGACTTGGAGGCAGCTGCTGGTGTCCCCACCTGCAGCTGCTATCTATCAAAACCTTGCCTAGTAAACCTACATCTTACACAGGACAGCACCTAGCATAATGTTTCAATCTATAATGCAAACCCATAGGTTATGTTAGAAGATTTCAACAAAAGGACTAAGATTTCAACTAAAGGAGTATTTATAGACTTATGTCCTGGGTTCAGCAGCAGCAGTCAGTTTTTCTCCTTCTTAGTAGCTGGTGCAGTGCTGTGGTTTTGACTTTCGGCCTGGGAATAATAATGATAAAGCCGATGTTTTCAGTTGCTGGTCAGAATGTTTACTCTGACCAAGGACTTTGTGAGTCTCATGCTCTGCCAGGGAGGAGGGGAAGCCAGGAGGAAGCAGGGACAGGACACCTGACCCAAACTAGCCAAAGAGGTATTCCATGCTATAGCACGTCATGCCTGGGGATGTAACTGGGAGTTTCCCTGAAGGCCACGTTCTCTGCTCTGTTGGGCTCATTTCCAGCGAGTGGTATCGTATTCTCTTCCCTTGTTATTTCTCTTATCATTATTATTATTGGTGGTAGCAGTAGTGATTTGTGTTATACCTTAGTTACTGGACTGTTTTTATCTCAACCCGTGGGAGTTACATTCTTTCGATTCTCCTCCCTGTCCCTTCGGGGGGTGGGGTGGGGGGGCAGGGGGGAGGAGTAGAAACTGCATGGCTGACTTGCCAGCTGGCTTAAAACTACGACAACTTAGTACGGCTCTCACTGATTATTCTCAGTGCAAGAAGGCGTCATAAAACATGTTTGTTATCTTTGTGATATTACGTCATTATCTTTCCCAGAAATCTCTGCAAAATGGATGGTGAGGTGTGAATGGATGCAAGATTTGTATTGGATATATAAATTATATACATATATTCACATGCAGAGTTTCTGGTACCTGTTGTGGTGGTTACTTTGAAGTTTTTACTACACATGGAGATGAGCTATGCTGGTTAATGCAGTACTAAGAACATTCTCAACTGTAGCTTAAATAGTTTTGTAAGGATAAATAGTAACTGAAAGTTGTCCAAATTTAGAGCAGTAGCTGGTAATTTTCTCACATATGATTGAAGGTATGTGAATCATAAAAGGAAAAGATATTTACAAACATATCTTTTAATTTCATAATGAAGTTTGCTCTCTATGAAGTCTATTACTTGCCATATGTGAAAAATAATAGCAGAAAATTTTTTACTTTGTCCAGTTTCTTTCTGAAACAAGATCCTTGAGTTTAGTACCCTCTTTATGCAAAACTGATAGATTTTTCTTTTTCTGTCTGTGTGTAGAGCATGGTGAAAAGCTATAATGAGAGAAAGGAAAAGAAAAAGAAAATCCTTTTTTACTTTGATCCTGTGGCAACAGCTTCTGTAGTTGAATTATTCTAACTGGATTTTCAGAGTAAGTTTTCAAACGTTTGCTTATATGCATAGGATATAGAACAACTTAGCTATGGTTATGACTACAGCCTCTAGGATATGATAATAAACCCAAAAATAATAATTGATTGGTGATGAATCAATCTGAGTTCTAGAACATTAATATCTTGTGCATATTTAAAGAAGGATTTCCATAATCTGAGGTATTATTTTGTTGGGGGCTTTTTTCCTGGATTTTGTAAGTATATTTTCTTTCTATTTTTCCCCTTTCACCACTTTTTCAAAAAATATGTATTTTATTTCAAAGAGCAAAAAATGTCACTTATAAGTAATTCACATACTTTGGAATAATAAACTAGTGACGCATTTAACTCAGGAATTTTTAAAAATTGTCTTTTTAAAATACATTTATTTTGTGCTTAACTTATCAGGCATTTAAGTACTCTGATATTTGGAAAAGATTGACCCTTTATATATTTATTTTCTTAACAATAAGTCTTTGACCCGACGTGAATTCCCTAAACTTACTTTATAATTTGAAAGAGTAAATTAAGTGATGTAATGAAAAGGTAGCACACTGTCTGCAGCTTACAGCCCTTCAAATATTAATAACCTGGTCTTTTATCAGTCCTTATTAAGTAGTGAAAAATATTGACAGGAAAATATGGCAATACTTTAGGGGAATGGTAAGTTCATATTTTTGTATTTGTTATGAATGGCTTGTTTATAATATATCTTTCTTCATCCTTCAAGCATGGAGAGTAGGTAGACAAGTAATTTTTGGACTCCAGGGCAGATAATAAAGGTGTGAATATGAAGCAGCAACTGAATGTCTTTTGAAACTAGCTTTACCCTTCAACTTAGTGTTCTTCATGCTTCAATGGCATTTAACAGGAACAGACTGTCAAAGTATTGTATGTGATGTTGTAACTCAGACTTTTGATGTGCTGAGTTTTTGCAATGGTGAATGCATTGTTCTCAAAAAAAATAACATTAAATGCATGAGATGTTTTCTTTCTTGTTCATAAGAGTAGGAATTTCTGTAATAGCCAACCAGTTTTATTAAATAATAGAAATACAAGATGAGAGAGAAAGATACTTTTACAAAGTAGAAAGCCAGACCATTATTTGATGTGGTACCATTAGTATATTTCCACTGATATTATTTAGGCAATTCTTAATTTCTGCCACTAAACATCTGAAGCACCTAAGTTGCTCCTACAAGCACTTTCTTGATCATTTATGTACAAATTATTTACATGGCTTTAAAACTCAGTTTAATTGTGGAACAGTGGAAATAGATTAGTTGTTTGGATTTACAGTTCAGTTTTGGGCTTTTTTGCTATTTGGTGACATTCTTACATAAACCTTTTCTTCCCTGGACAGTTTATATGACTAAAATTTAAATTGTACTTATACACGGATATTATTAACTTAGAAAACTGATTAACTAGGTGACTTCTAAGAGCATATAGCAGCTTATGTTTGTTTTAAATGGGATAATATTTATTGTTAGTCTTATAATTATTCTGTAAATGTAAACCTCAGTAGCATAGAGTATCATGAAACATACTTATTATGCCACATGGAGTCAAATAGTAATGATATTGCCTTCTTTAAAAAAACCCAACCAAAACCAAAAAACCTTTACTCTAAAATTATCTCTGGCACCTAAACATAATTATTCTAGTAACAACAGTACAGAAAGGAAGAGGAATTGTCTGTGTTGCTTATTTTTCACTGTGGGAAGAACTCAGCACCAACACTGTATTACTTTTTAATGTTGACAACCGACACAGAAAAACCACGAAGCACAGCTAGTTCAATTCATAACCCATACCCATAGTAGACAGTTACTCTTTCATAAGGTATTTACTCGTCTTTTCCATGCTGGTCTTAGTTTTTAATGACTAAGACCTTACTGATTTGATCCATATTATGCAATATGTATTTTTTGCAGATCTGAAAATTTACCCCAAAATTAATCTGCAATCCAAAATTTATGGTTAAAACAATTTCAGGGATTAACATTGTCTTTAAATAAATTAATGCAAGTGCTGTCTTTAAATAAATTGATGCATAATTTAAAGACAGAAAAAAGCTGTACGATGTGTATTTCACAGCACTGAGATTCTGAATTCTTTCACGGGGATAATTATTGCTATAGCAGATTTCTTTCTCATACTCTACTTATTATCTTATGTTGTCTTCTAAAATGTGTAGCTGATACTGTTTTCATGTTAGTTGAATAGTAATGGCTCAGAAAAATTAAATTGTTAGGTTTTGGAGGTTTTTTGTGATGAAATGAAGGAACTTCCACCATGTTAAAATTTTGATAATAAATATTTAATTCTATACTCAATAGTATGAGAGGAGATGCAGGAAGTACTTTTAGATATTGATGAATGACCTCCATGGTGACAGATTCTTTATTACTTTCTTTCCTTGCAAAAGGAAGGCAAAAGTTCTTCATTCATTTTTCATAAAAGGATATCTTTTATGGAGTAGTTGGCGAAATTATAATCTGATCTAAGCATGCAACGTGGCCTAAGTACCAGATGAGCACATTGACAAATATTCCTGTATGGAGAGAGAGGAAGGGAGGAAGGAAGGGAAGAAGTAAGGAAGTGAAATTTAGATTTGCCATGACTTTGCAGCTGGTGTAATATATATAGTTATAATATAGTTTACATAGGATAATGATGTTCTTTTATTAATATCTCAGACAATCATGAAACAGGTAAGGAGAGTTTCATAGGGAAAATTACATTTTCTAACATCAGATGATAAAATCAGAGGAAAAATCAAGAGCTAAAAATAATTTAACTGCTCAACAAGTTTAAGAAATATTTGTACACTCAAATGCACCTCTATTAACAACCATTAATAACAGATTCAACTTAATGCAAGTCTTGCTTACTTTACATAAATATTCAATTTGCCATCTGGGAACTTAATCAAGCTTTTACGTATCTGAAATAAAAAACATTTTTAACCAGCAGTTATTGCTAGTGAAAGTAAGAGATAAAAATTGTAAGAGATATTAAGAGATAAACATTGTGCACAATTTAACATAAAATAGTGCACAATTTTACAACAATTTTATGACTTTCCAACCTAAGAAATGCCAGGAAAATACATGAATATTTTATTAGGAATTCAAAAATACACAGGATTTATTACTGCTGATTATAGCTTGTGAAGGATTTGGCTTTCTGTTTCTAGAGCTGGTTTAACTTTTGAGCTCAGAAACACCTAAGACAGTTTTATTAGGGCTTTCAAAATTTCAATTTTAGGTTTTATCCCAAAGGAGTCAAGTAAAAGAATGAGTGACGGAAAAAAGTTATGGACGGAAAAAATATATTACAATTTTTTTTATTTTTTAAAGGTAAATACAAAACAAAAATGCAGTACTGTCAGAATAAATTTACAGAATATTTGTGGTGGTTTTTTGTGAGAGAGAAAGCAAGGGGGAGGGGAAAGGAGAAGAGGGAGGATTGAAATGGAAAAGAAAATTGACATTTCCTAGCTATTTTGGCCATACGTCCTTAGAGCTTCAGGAGAAAGATCTAACAAGATGTTAAGGTGATGAACATAGATATGTTCTTAGAAAAGAATTCTAGGACAGTAGATATATTTTTGTCTGATGTTGTGTAATTTTAAGCTATTTCTTTTTTAATGACGAAACCTCACAGAACTCAATCATGAATTCTGAAAATTATAGGTTTTGGTTTTTTGCTTCTTGACTACAAGAAAAATTTCACCTTTGTATTTCGCACAGCTCTAGCTTCAGCCTCTTCATGCCAATGCCCATGACTTTTGGCTTTTAATCTGCAGTACAAATATAATTATTGTGAAGTGGGGAAAGAAGCATTAGTAAAAAATTATCACTCCTTATCACCACGCTAAAGCTCAGCCTGAGAAATTTAAAATAGCCTACATGCATCATAATCAAATATTGTTTTATATGCCCTTAGCAAATTTTAACCTCTGTTTAATTTCCTGCAGAGAATAAAATTCTGCCTAAGGTTTCCATCTCATCCAGCTGAAGTAGGCTTCTTTTTTTTTTTGCACTTGAGACACATATGGGAATCATAGAACAGTTAAGGACACCTCACATTAGACCATGTTGCCCAAAGCTCTGTCTAGCCTGGCCCTGAACACAGTGGTAAGACAAGGGGTAATGGGCTCAAATTGGAACACAAGAGGTTCCAATTAAACTTGAGAAGAAACTTCTTCTCAGTGAGGGTGACGGAACACTGGAACAGCCTGCCCAGGGAGGTTGTGGAGTCTCCTTCTCTGGAGACATTCAAAACTCGCCTGGACGCCTTCCTGTGTAACCTTATCTAGGTGTTCCTGCTCCGGCAGGGGGATTGGACTAGATGATCTTTTGAGGTCCCTTCCAATTCCTAATGTTCTGTGATTCTGTGTGATTTACCACTTCTTTGGGCAATCTGTTCCAGTGCCTCACCACCTTCAAGAACTTCTTCCTTTTGTCTAAACTGCACTTCCCCTGTTTTAGTTTGAACCTATTATTCCTTGTCCTATTGTAACAAGGTGTCTGGATTGCTATACAGTTTTGTCTACCTCATACATTTTGCAGAAATAGAAAGTATTTGCACTAATCTAATTCCATTTATTTGTCAAATGCATGAATGACTATGATGATTAACGACATTTAACCTAAGTAGTTAGAGAGATGGACAATTAGTAAATTCATGTTTCAAGCCACGTTGAGGGGAGTTTCCAGATTTTCATGCTTTTTCTGCATTCACCATCTCTCCTGCAAAGCTAGACTGCTGCATGTTGAAAGCAGTGACTTCTATTTTTTCCTGTGTTATAATGCTTAATTTTGTATGTTTTAGTTTGATTAGATTTTCAAAGCCTATTTCAAGCCAATCCTTCCTGATGGTTCTGTGGTATACTTGACATAGTTTAATGGATGGCCATTAAACCAGAAGTTAACAATGAAATCTAACAATTTAAGTGACTAATAGAACCAAATCCATAAAAGTAATCTGATATCTGAGAGATACGGGCAGAGTTTATACTTCTGTTCTCAAAATTGTAACCTTAAAAAACACTATTCAGCTATGTGCTTATATTTTGTTTCATCTTATGTTCAGAGCTCCCTTGACAAATCATAGAATCATTGAATGGTTTGGTTTGAAGGGACCTTTAAGGTCATCTAGTCCAATCCCCCTGCAATGAGCAAGAACATCTTCAACTGGATCAGATTGCTCAGAGCCCCGTGCAACCTGACCTTAAATGTTTCAAGGAACTGGGCACCTACCACCTCTCTGGGCAACCTGTTCCAGTGCCTCACCCACCCTCATCATAAAAAATTTCTTCCTTATATGTAGTCTGATTTTATCTTATTTTAGTTTAAAACCATAACCCCTTGTCCTATTACTACAGGCCCTACAAAAATATCTGTCCTCATCTTTCTTATAATCACCTTTTAAGTATTTCAAGGCCACAATAAGATCTTCCTGGAGCTTTCTCTCCAAACTGAAGTACTCCAGTTCTCTCAGCTTTTCCTTACAGGAGAGGTACTCCACCCCTCTGATAATTTTTGTGGCACTTCTTTCGAGCTGCTCCAAGAGGTCCGTATACTCTTCTAACAGATGTAGTTATGCTATTCTGTGCAACCTGACTATCACTCAAGTTTGAAGAGTGATAATTTGGCTCAGGTTAAGCTGATCAGAGCACACAGTCCTGAGGCAAGTGCTTATTCACAGGTCTTCTGAAAACACATCTGACTTCACCAGCTATTTAAGGCTTCTTCCAAAATAAAATCACAACATTTACTTTCTTCTTACAAAGTAACCAAGAGAACCCCCTCTTCTATATAATGCCAGCAATAGTATTTTCCTTTTATTGAGTTTCAGTTCCTTCCTGTTTCTAAGGGAATTCAAATCCACAGCTTCCAACTTCCCGGAGATTATTCCAAACTCAATGTTACAGACAGTTCTGAAATTGAGAGATATTCTCTCTCCCTGTTAAAATTGTGCTGTGGAGAGTAAAAATAAATTGAGAATTTTTGGAAAAGAAGAGAACACATCGGCAATGCCCAGTTAAGGTGATGTTTAAGACACCATATCTAGGTCATAGTTCCAGATCTTTTTATTAAAAAATGTTTAATACAAATACAGGAACATTATTTGAAAACTGTAATTGGAGAACTCCCTCTAGGTTCAGCATCTCAACCAGAAAACTGCATTCTTTTTCTGGCTTCATCTTGTTCTCTCTTCCCTTCCTTGGTTAGCAACTCTTGATTCTATGCAATCACATTGCTTCAATATCTGAAGGGAGCCTAGAAGCGTGCTGGAGAAGAGCTCTTCATCAGCTACTGTAGTGATAGGACAAGGGGTAATGGTTTTAAACTTACACAGGGAAAGTTCAGATTAGATATAAGGAAGAAGTTTTTTACTGTGAGGGTTGTGAGGCACTAGAACAGGTTCCCCAAAGAAATGGTAAATGCCTCATTCCTGGCAGTGTTCAAGGCCAGGCTGGACAGAGCCTTGGGCAACATAGTCTAGTGTGAGGCAACCCTACCCATGGCAAGGGGTTGGAAATTGATGATCTTTAGATCTTTTCCAAACCTAACCATTCTATGATTCTATGATTCAATAGTGGAGGAAAAAAAAATCTGATTTACTAGTTGAGAATAGTGCTATAATTAAGTCAGAGAAATATCTAGAGGGGTAAGAAAAGTGCATTTGAAACATCATGGCTGAGGATTATGTTAAGCTTGTGTTTCTGCTGTCTTGCATGTGTATTCTAATGACTGGAAACTCATCTGATGGAAGCTGAAATATCACCTTTACACAGAAATTTTAAAAGAGAAAAGCTAACACTCTACCTCTGTAAGAAGTATTATACTGTAGGTATTGCTGGAATGATTTCATGCTACTTCCATGGTTGCTGGGAAGCTTTAGGACTGATACTCTCTCTCTTTAAAAAAAAAAAAAAAAAAAAAAAAAAGTGGAAAATCTGTCTTTAAGCATTCTTCTAGATTGCTCAAAACTACTAGAGAGCTGTGAGTGACATCTGGTACAAATTGCTATGTCCTGCTTTGAAGCACTTATTCTACTTGCACTGTTACCCAAAGCTGACAGCCCTTTATCTGGCAGACTTTCGGTGACACCCTGAACTTGTCTACATGGACATGAGAGGATAGAACTGAGTTTAAAGATTCAGTTTGGCCTTGACAGCTGCACAATCACATATATGTCATGCTTTTTCTTGATAATATAGGAAGGCTTTTCTATTGCAATATGCTGATGAATCTTTATTCTTCATAGTAGTTTTGTATGTGATACGGACATTGTACATTCAGAAACCCTGTGTTTTCCACCACTATATATTTCTTAAATCATACAAGTACTTTCCCCTTTCTCCCTTGTCCTCTTAAATGACATTGCCAGAATTGCAGAAGCAGGCAGAGCATTTTAAAACTGTCAAATTCTTGGTCCACAATGTTTTTCTTAGATAACGAAGCTATAATAAAAGTCTTAATTTTTTCACTATCAAAAGTGAAATGAAGGAGTTCATAAAATCTACTCAAAATGTAACTTAATTTATAAAAATCTTGAAAGAAGATGTTGCACTAAGATCTTACTTATTAGCTTATTGTTACAAAGAAAGATTCCTACAATTTAACACAACTCTATATACCCTACTTACAAGCTCTGCATAAAAATGTGTTGCCATAAGGAAACATAATACGCTGTAATATGCCAAAGAGACTGTAAAGTTAGAATTGAAATTCCAAAACTTTAAGTAAAGAAAAATAATAGTAAATACAAAAGAACACAGACAGGGTGCAAAAGCTCTGAACTCAAGCCATGCTAAAATCTGATTGTGTTTACTTACCTTGTCTTGCAGTCTCAGTCTCACTTCAGTATCATGCAAGCCATTTCACACAGCCTAAATGAAATACTTTAAGGAGCTGTCAATACATTTGAACTCTCAGTTTATGTCCTTTCTATGCAAATATGCACATTATACATGATTATGTGCAATGTATCCCAAATAACAGTATCTTTGGCTATTACAAGCAAAAGGACCCATGCTTTGTATTAAACAGACATTGTGGGGACTCAGAACTGCTTTGGATTGCCTCAGCCTGAACTGGTTCTAATTTGATTAAACAGTTGACTGGTGGCAAACTGCTACTTCAGCTGTTTGAGTTGAAACATTGTGAATCATAGAATCATAGAATAGGTAGGGTTGGGAAGGACCTTAAGATCATCTAGTTCCAACCCCCCTGCCATGGGCAGGGACACCCCACACTAAACCATGCCACCCAAGGCCTCAAATGTCTCCTACGATAAATAAATGACCCACAGTGTAATCAGTAAGCAACAAACAAAATGTCTTTATATTGTTCTGGCTCAGGAGGCTATTGTGTAATTTCCGAACTGTAGCTGGGAACCAATGCAAAGGAGAAAGGCTATGATCTGAGAAGATATAAACACAATCACAATGGAACCTAGTCCTGGAGAGATAGAAAGAGGTAGAATGCAGATCCTCTGCATTAATCTGGGTGCTGAGTAAAAGAATTACCTTAGGTGGACTGCAGATAAGTGTGAGGTGTTCTGTTTAAAGTTTTAATTAATCTGATAATTGTAATTTCCATGCATATGTGATATGTTCTCTTTTGGCCACAATAATATTTTGTGTATGTATGCGCATGTTTATAGATATATGTAATATTTATCCATCTCATCTTTCTTTAGGCATTTGCTAAAATCTGTTGTTTTATCTTTAAATATGATATTAGGAACTCGAGCTATTCCTTACTGTTCTGCCTCTACCACACCCCTCATCCATCATAATTTTTAATGTATTTCATCCATTTTCACAAATCCTTCCATTGCAGGTGTTCATAAATCTCTTTGCTCCCAGGATATAATCTTACCCCCTAAACTTATTAATTCATAGTCCCCACGTCCTAAACTTATGAGCTAACAGATTTTCCTTCCCTCACACAAATCCATTTGCTTCAGCAATCCATATGTTTTTTTCTCCTGTGCTGAGGTAGAAATTCACTGTTTCAGACAGATAATCTGCTAAATGTCTCTCAGGGAGATACAAAGAAGAAAAGCAGACCAGTTTACTTCCCCAGTTGTAGACAGCAAGAATGAGTGATAATACTGAAACAGATCTTGTTTTACTTGGGATTTAAGTTGGTTGATTAGCTGGTTTTAGAGCACAGTAGAAAAATCTCCAAAAGTATTTCAAAACTGTCCAGCCCTACCAATAGCAACAGAACACACTTTCTCTTGCTTTTGCAAAATCTGCCTGCTGCTTTTTAGAAAAGATATATATATATATATATATATGTCAGGGAAAGAGTGGGAAGTGATCTTTATCTGTACTCTTTGGAAATGAACTGATGATTGAAAAGGAGGCTGAAACAACATCTTAGAGAAGTATCAAGATTTCTGAAGTGAGATTTTTTTAATGACAATTTTCATTTTAAAGGTGGGAGTTTTACAATGCTTTTCAAGAAATCAGAGAAAAATAAACATGCAAGTTGCTCAACTGGTGGAAAAAAAA
The DNA here is from genome assembly GCF_963264785.1 of Psittacula echo. Taxonomy (NCBI): domain Eukaryota; kingdom Metazoa; phylum Chordata; class Aves; order Psittaciformes; family Psittacidae; genus Psittacula; species Psittacula echo. Next base: position 21,333,479 of record NC_137735.1, on the reverse strand, counting down.
AAAAGAACATGATTTGTCTTGAGATGGTGCAAAGAGTTATGAGTTTGGATTTACTTTGTACTATATGCTCATGATTATGCCAGTAAAAATTGATTTGGGACATAAGAGATCAGCAGCTATACCTTACAATGTAAAGAATGTTTGTGATATCATTTGACACTTGAAAGGATATTCAAATAAAGGGGGAAGCATATGAAAATACAAAGATGAAACTGAATAATAAGTCTTCTCCCCCCATCAAGACAGAGAGATGGAGCTGCTCATCAGAACATCCTTTAATCACATTTACTTTAAACTGTCTCTAAGAGACAGACTATTTTTGCCAGCCTTTTTAATACAAAAAAGCAACAATACTATAGGAGGCAGAATGGAAGAGACAGTGATTTTTATTGGATCATGTCATCCTTGTGTGCTGTGAAGCAAGTTATTTCAGTTTCTTCCTTTTTTAAAATGTAGGCCTATTAGATGCTAAAAATGGTAAGATTACCCTTTAAAAAAATCATTCGTTATATCGTATCAAGCTTTGGAAGAGATTCTAGGAAGAAACTGTACATTTCAATTTAAATGAGGTCCTGTATTGTGATACTTGTAAGAAAGCCCACAGACAAATCTTGTTTTAATGAACCCTTAAACTATATAAGGAGGGAAAGCAGACAGATATATCTTTGAAACAAACTGTAAAGTGGCGCTCCTAACCAATCAGAAGAAGCAACGAAAAGACAGATTCATTGTCTAAAATGAGCTCTGCAAGAAGTGAAAGGAATAGGCATAGGAAAAGGTTCATGGAAAGGCATAGGAAAGGCATAGGAAAAATGTTCATCTTTCTAACCACTTTACTGCTTTATCTTCCAAAAGTTCAGATGTTTATCGTATATAAATGGTACTGATGAGGATGATAAATAATAGTAAAGATCATGGCATTGTACTTTATATACATTATTGTTTATTTGTTTTACACAGAAAGCCAATATCTAAAGGGGGCCTACAAGAAATCTAGAGTGGGACTTTTTAAAACGGCATGTAGGGATAGAAGGTAGGGGCAATAGGTTTAAACTGAAAGAGAGTAGATTTAGATTAGATATTAGGAAGAAATTAGGATGAAATGAGGGTGGTGAGACATTGGAATGTGTTGCCCAGAGAAGTGTGGATGCCCTACCCCGGAAGCGTTCAGGACAGATTGGGTGTAGCTTTGAGCAACCTGGCTTAGTGGAAGGTGTCCCTGTTCATGGCAGGGGGGTTGGAACTAGATGATCTTTAAGGTCCTTTCCAAACCAAACCATTCTATGATTCTACGACTCTCTGAAAATGTGTTCAGTATAAAAATCATACCTATTTTCACATTAATACTCCAAACCGCATTGAAAATCAGGAATAGATCACAAACTTTAAAAAAAGAGATGCAAAATTAATACTTTTAATGTTTTCAAAATCAGTTTTACTAAGATTTCCATTTGAAACCATCGTTGTGCAAAGCTAAAGCAAATGTTTGGGTTTGTACTATGTACAAGGCTTTTCTCTGTGCTCAAGCTGTGTTTTCAGAACTCCTCATAAGTTACATCGGAGTTAAAGTATATGTACGGCACCAGAAATTTTCCTGCTGTCCAGCGACTCTCTGGGAAAATGTTTGCATAAATAAAATATAGCACGCCTGCTCAGCTCACAGAGGCAATACCAAATATAGAATCATAGAATCATAGAATAGTTAGGGTTGGAAAGGACCTTAAGATCATCTAGTTCCAACCCCCCCGCCATGGGCAGGGACACCTCACACTAAACCATGCCACCCAAGGCCTCATCCAACCTGGCCTTGAACACCGCCAAGAACAGAGCACTCACAACCTCCCTGGGCAACCCATTCCAGTGCCTCACCGCCCTCTCAGTAAAGAATTTCTTCCTTAGATCCAATCTAAACTTCCCCTGTTGATGTTTGAACCCCTTATCCCTTGTCCTGTCACTACAGTCCCTGATGAATAGTCCATCCCCAGCATCCTTGTAGGCCCCCTTCAGATACTGGAAGGCTGCTATGAGGTCTCCACGCAGCCTTCTCTTCTCCAGACTGAACAGCCCCAACTTTCTCAGCCTGTCTCCATACGGCAGGTGCTCCAGTCCCCTGATCATCCTCTTGGCCTTCCTCTGGCCTTGTTCCCACAGTTCCATGTCCTTCTTATGTTGAGGACACCAGAACTGCACACAATACTCCAAGTGAGGTCTCACGAGAGCAGAGTAGAGGGGCAGGATCACCTCCTTTGACCTGCTGGTCGTGCTCCTTTTGATGCAGCCCAGGATATGTGCATATTTGCTTAGATACTCATGTTGGGATGCACCTATTGTATTTTTATTACTCAAACTTCTATCACCTCATCTATGACATTTGCAGAAAAGCCCAGTACTCAAGGCACTTTGTATTTGAAGCAAGTGCTTTCCTCTGTACTTGTAAACTATCCTACCTGGTTCACTCTGGTGAAAATCCTGTGGCACAGTTCATATGTGTACAATGTCAGTGTTTGAATCCTGGTCAGAGGCAAGTTGAGGACAGCAAGTCTTCCCACTTCCTACAGTGGGAACTGGATCAGATGTTTAATCTATAGACAACCTCAGTTATTTTTTAGGTAAATTTAAAGAATTATATATGTTTTCTTAAAAGTTCAAAAAGACAGCCTCATTATGAGGCAAGGGCTGAAGTTTAGAGTCTTACAATTTCTTCACTTCTCATTCATGCAATTTAAATGTAATATAAAATTAATAGCCTTGCTTAGTCAGCATTTTAACTCCCCTCACCTAACATATCCTTATTTTTAAACACATGCCAGGGCATAATGACAGGCATCTAAGTAGTAACAGTATTTTGTCTTATTCTGCCTTTGCAATGTAGTAAATTACATGTTTTCATTTCACAGATATGTATTTCTGATTGAGCAAAATCATATTTGCCATTAGTAAAACAGCATTAAAAGGTAAACCACCCATGAAATCAATATATTTATATATTTATAATAGGTATATTTATGTATCCATATATAGTACATACTGATTGTAAGATATAGTCATAATATATTTATAGAATGTATTTATTTCTGCATTAAAGATATAGGGTTTCTTTATCAAGGATGTAATTTCTGTTTTTCAGATGTCGAAATGTCATTTGTGTATGAAAATTCATCCAAAAGAAGTTCATTGGAATTCTTCCCAGTGAACACATTGCAGTGGCGTATACTCACTTTTTTAAAGTACTGGTGATGAATGAGGACAACGATGAACATTTTTTTTCCCAGATGTTTTTGAAGGAGATAAAGTGATTGCAATTTCATGTAAGTTACTCTGTTGTTCTTAAGTGTTTTTTATACTTCTTACATATAGTGTTTGAGACCTTCAAAACATTTACAATATTTACTCTCAAAACACTCTTGCGATAGAGAAGCACTACTAATCTCGTTTTAAAAATGAGAAGAATAAGACACAAAAGTGAAATTGCTGTGAGAACATGAAAGTTATATAGTGGTCTTGAAGATCTATATTTAAGTGACTCAGTCATGGATACAGTGAAAGACTGGCAGAACTAAAATTAGGTTCAGATTTTGAAAGCCGGGGCTAACAACTTGTCTGCTGAAGTACTTTTCTAAATAAAGGTATTATATATACAAGAATAATACTTAAAAGCATCACAACTTCTATTGAACACTTCTCACAAACAGGGTCAGTAACATGAGGGGACTTAAAGTCTGCAAGAAGCAACTATTGTCATGCAGTTAAATATACAAATAATTGTGCTAAATATACACACTTTATATATGCTTCACATATACGAAGGTCAGTTGTGTTAGATAACACAACCATCTAGATATTAACCTTTTGTCAAATGTAGATATATAATTAATTTAATAAATAAATTTGTAATGTGCATCAGTCACCTAAGACATGATTCAGAGTTTCTTTCATAGGCATACTTTGCTCCCAGTAAGTATTTTGTTTTAGGAAGAACAAAATTAAGCTTTTTAGGAAAATAACCATTAAAAGGTTTCTGAATATGTCAGTTTTTTAATGGGGAATGAATATCTCTTTGGATAGTATCATTTATCTTATGTTCCAAAGCACTGGACTCCTGTTTATAGTTCAGTTAGCAGAAAGCCATTGCTTACTTAAGAGTTTTCTATATAATCCCATTGACACATACTTGTTAAAATATTAAGTGTGAAGTATTTAGGCCAGATTTAAATGAAGTAATAACTATGGGGATTTGCATAATATTGGGCACTGATGCCAGGTTTTTGAAATGCCAGCATCATTTTTCACAATTGAAAGCACGGTGCCTTTTGCAAAGAATCATTTATTAAGACCAAACCACTGATTTAATAAAGCATTAGAATTTCCTGCATAGAATAGCTCTTGGGCAGCATTCTGAAGTAATAGTGAATTGCTATTCTAATGCACAATGGAACATTTTAATAAGCGTGATAAATGACTCACAAAGGACTTCAGGTTTCAACGTCAGTAGAATTGGAATCAGGCAAAGGCTGGGTCTGGGTGATAGATGAAGAGGATTTTTGTGGTAAACAGTTGGCAATGTCAGAACAATACCAGCTTATTGAACTTTCAGCCTGTCCATTTGTCACCTTGTTGCCAGAAGACATAGATGTACATACAGTAATGGACTTACATTCCTTATCAGCTGATACACTTCTGTAACTCCTGGACCACTTGAAAGACAATGAAAAAGGAAACACTTAACAAAAAGATGAAAAAACATCAAAGTGAAATATAAAACCAGAAATGCTTTAAATTTAAAAAATACAAATAACGTTGAATATTTTATTCCTGGAAATATTTTTATCTTGTAAGCACAAAGCGAAACAAAGTCCTGGTACAGCTAATATTCCTATGAAGCCACTCTACTTTTTACAACACTTTCAAGCTTCTATGAAATTTGTTTTATTTGTTTATTTTCAGGCAAAAAGAAGGAAATAGATGGTCAGAATACTTGTTGGGTTTTGAGTTAAAACCAGTTTTAATATTTCCTGTTGAAGAAGAATCAGAAAGGAAATTTTTACCTTCCTGCAGCTTTCCATCTTGAGTCATATTGATATCAGAGGTAGCAATTTCAGGATTTCAAACAATGTGAAAGGCAAGAGAATGAAACACAAGAGACTACTTACCTATGAATAAGACAGCTATGTGATTGAATTTTACAAGGTTAGATAGTACACTGACAGTAGATACACCTGACCTAACTTTGACTATCTAAAACTTTATTTTTGAGTGTATATTGTTCAAACTCCTTGTGTCATTATGGGAAAGAGCAGGAATAGCAGTTCATCTTATGTGTTTGACATTTCCTCTAAAAGCATCTTATTTCTCTTCTTGCACTACATGAGATGCTTATCTTAGTCTTGGTGGCTGGATTTACAGGGTAAAGTTTGGTGTGATTAATCCTATTAGGAGAAAATTTTTTATTACTCTTGTATTCTTTAGTTAGGACACTATCTTCCTGCAATAGAAAGCTAATAAGAGGATAAGTTAGTGTATTTTTTTCTCATTAGTTATGGAACTAATTCTCTTTTTAATGACTTAAAATTCTTACTGTCTCCAGTGGTGGTGGTTCAGTACTTGTGCAAACCAGTTTATTAGATTAATCTTTTGTTAAACTAGTCTTGAAATACTTAGAATCACATCCTGCAATACTTAATATTATTGGCCTGTTTATTGCCTTATATAGTGTGCAGTAATTTAAAGTATGCAGAGGATGTTAAGAGCAAAAAGAGCCTCTGCTATTATGTTGGTATTAAAAGGATAAGAAAGTAAATTTTTAAGCTAGTTTCTGAATTGGATGAGTGATTTAAGCCACAGTGGCTGAAGACATGGCTGAAGTGCTCTATGCTTTTTCAGTGTCAGTCTTTCCTGAAATGTCCTAGATTCTGTGCATGGCACCTGATTTAGAAAACTGCATCCAGTTTTAGAAATCAAGTACTGGAAAGATACTGATAAATTGGAGTGAGTTCAGTAGAGAGCCCTAAGGTAGGTGAGAGCTGGAGCACCTATCCTATAGGAGAGTCTAAGGGACCTGGATTTGTTCAGCTTGGAAAACAGACAAGCCTAACAGCAGCCACACAGCATTTATGAAGAAGTACTTTGCACCAGGACTTGCTGATCCATTATGACTCTTGTAAGAAATACACTCAGACTGTAAGGTGTCATTTAAAATGCTATTTATTAGAGCTAATGCTGTAAGAACAGAAAAGCAGATAATCTTATGTCCCTTCAGATGCTGCGAATCCCAGCCAGTGTAGCATTGAACAGTAATCCAATCCATGTACAGCATACCATGAGGATCCCCATCCATAGCAGGGATTCCCTCCTTTCCATCATTCAGGTTATTACAGGATTTTCTTATAAGGAAACAACTCTGTTAATCATTTTTACAGTCAAAACAGAAATTAGGCCCTTATCAGAACTTCTTGCTGCGTTTTCAGATAAAGTGATTCCAAAATGTTTTGCCTCTTTCAGTTTCCTTTTTTCTTTCAATTCTATATAAAATCTGAGGATGGAAATATTTATTCCCAGAATACATTCTGATATATAAAAATAAATTTTCTGCCTATATTTTAAATCTTTCCAGGTTGTTCCAAATCAAAACTCTGTATATGAACTGAAGTTTTAGAAAATATTGTGATAGATATCAACAGTCTATTTAAAATTGTTTTCATCCTCCATGGTGTAATATTTTTATGCAATGTGAATAGATTTGATTAATGAAAGAAGAAATTTAACTTATGTACAGCAATGTTGGTTTACAGGCAAGTGAAAGGCTAGCATATGTATCTCAAAATGCTTATAGCACAAAGACAAACATATATGCAATTTCATTAATTAAACCCACTTTCAGAATTATGTTCTGAAAAAATATAAATGCAAAAAAATAGGGAAAAATAAATGCAGGTCAGTATTTGTGCATATGAAGACTATGAAAATAGATAAGAGTGGGGTTTTTTTGCTGGTGGTACTGGATTAAAAAAATTAGGACCCAGTCTTGTACCGCTAAATTCTTTGTTGGTTTTGTAAAAATTTATAGTGTATTTTAGACATCTATCTGTCTGTTTGTCTATCTAAATACTGCACAAGACCTGAAATAAATTTGCAGCTCCAATGTCAGCCTTGGAGAGAACTGAGCAGTGAGCAATTTACCTTAGAACCCTCCTTAGTTCTATTAATTTCTAAATATAACTGGAAGACAGAAGGTGGTTTAGACTGGTGTCACTACTGCATAGATTTTGTTTCGGTAATATATCTGTATTTTGTTTAGTCTAGTTTTAGATGTCTGAAATAAAAAAGGATCTTCTAGGAGTTCTTTGTAGAAACTCAAAGGTAACATAAATCCAATCCAAAAAGTTTCATACTTTTAAGTTGTTTTTTTCCCCAGATATTCAACTATTTTTTCCCCAATTTATATTTCCTTTGTGAAGCTTTTTTAAAACAGAAAAATACAGAAGAGGAAAGTAAAATTATTCAGAAGTCACACATTTTCATTGATCCTTATTTGTTCAACCCAGCCTCAATTCTTCCTGAAGCTAAATATATTTAAAATAAATCTCATGCTATCTCACTTAAAGTGAATCTCATGCTATCTTTTTTTAAGTAAATATCATGCAACTGTCATTATGATATATAAGATTGTATAAACTCTGATAATTCTTCAATGCAAAAATCAGTCATATGCCTCTATTAAAAGAATTTAATTAACACACAGCCTTTATGTTTTTGGGGATGCTTATTTGGATGGGACAACAGAGTAAATATGTTCAGAGAGAAGATATCATTATTAAAGAATAAAAATACATGTACTTCTTGCATCATAGTTTCAAGACCAAGCACAGTACTAGGTGAGGATTTCTGAACCTGGAAATATGTAATTTCAACATATCTGAGCAATATAGCAAGAATGAAGTTATATCGTCTACTTTATGGATTTCTCAAAAGTGGTTCTGCAGGAATAGAGGCTTGAGGATATTTCACACAGTGATAATGCAGTGCTTAATAGTACATCATAACAGTTCTTCCCATCTGTGTGAGCATCACAAAATGATCAACACCTGCTTTTGCTTCCTTTCTGTGTTTCCTAGGTGCCCTTTCATAACTAGTATGACATAGCTTAAAGTCTTTAAGAAGAAAGTGTAAACATAAATCTGAAAGCAGATATCTAGGACAGTACTTTTGTTGCAGTATCCTCATCTTAACTCAGTCCCAATGGCACATTTCAGTACAACATACTGGCTGCCTTGGTGCTATTCCACTGTGATTGACACAGATTTTCCCACATAAGATGTGCTTAACTACATACTTATAAAATGTGTGTTTTGTTAGTCCCAGTGATATCATTAGGACTTTTCAGTCTATCTGAACTGCTAGCTCAGGTCTAATGCCTTGAAATTTGTTTCTTAGATGTACTTTCTGCTGGGCAAAAATTCTTCTTGATTTTTTCATTTATTTATTTTTATTTTTTTTAATCCCAACTTACATTGTAATTTTAGCTAAATGTGATTCACCTAGATCTGCTTATCTCACCTCAAGTCCTGAAATGCATTTATTACTTGACTGAAGAGATCTGATCCTCATATTCTGAAGCTGGTTGTCTAATGTTTAAATGTCTGCATATGAGCAATGTATTTCAAGGTACAGATTTCTGCTGGTAGCTCTGTGCCCTTGGCAAACCAACAGATTGCTGAAAAAAGGCTTAAATTCTCAGTGGGGTTTTATTTTAATATTCCTTTTTTTTTTTTTTTTCACTATTTACCTAAAATTTGTACTGACTAGTATTTTCTTGCATAAGAAATGAGAAATAGGATCCTACACTTTTACAAGTGTGGCAGGTGTTTGTTACAGCCTCTGAGAATCAATAGTTGTCAAAATAACAATAATTTAGATTAATGTCACTGATTATATTATTAAATCCAAACCCTACAACATTCAGAATCTTTTTTAACTTTTGCCTTGTCGAAAGGCCAAAATGTCACTGAGAATTGCAATATTACTGTCAAATATTTTATTTTATACTTGTCAAAATCTGTCATTTTAAAAATTATTATTAAATTTGAGTGATTTTTAAGTACAGTACTGGAATATGCCTCCTATGATAAGAACAACCGTTCCTAATATGTTGTAAGCAGATGTTTATTCAAGGGGAAAAGAATAAAATGGCATTATATTTTTTTTGTTTCCTATAGCCACAGACAGCTTATTGGTTAGAAATAATTATTAATAACTTAAGGGAATTAGAGAGTGCACATACATATAAGCAGAAAGCAACGGATTTCACACCTGCAGTGTATCCATGATTTATTCAGTGCAATTCTGCTTTGGAAAGGTATCATAAAAATAGAACTTACTTCTGCTGTTTAAGTGGTTTATTGGATTTATTTTCCTGTATGTAGAAAATGACTTTTTTATTACTCCTTTGACATGTGAGATGAATCGATAGTAATCTAAATTATGCTTCAGCCTTATAATGGTCAGAATAGACAGGAACAAAACATAGTAGAAAACTTAAAATGGACAGCATTAGCAATTCTTTGAGGTTTTAATGTTGCTCAATTATTGTATTTGTTTATCATGTTTCTGCTGTTCATTGGGACAAGGAATTTGTCAGTCTGAGTGTTTATTCCAAGAAATCGTTATACATTGCTGAATATTTTAGAGTACTGACAAGCAACAAAATAAAAAAAAGATACAAAACTCCAAAGAGTTCTTACTGATCCAGTGATACTCATTGTTCATACACTGTTTGATCTTCTCTGTCTTGCAATTTATCCAAAAAATAGAATTTTCCATCTTCATTTAGGCTCCTGCAGTCATTACAGGATCAAAGATGTAGTCATCAGCTATTTTTTTTTCTTTCTTCTTTCTTTTTATGTTTTTTTAGTTCTTCACCAATTTCTGCTGTCCCCCCAGGATGACAAAGCAATAAAGTGAAAAATCTATAAAGCTCAAATTTAATGATCTCAGATACGGAATTCAAAGATAATAATTCTGTAATCATAAAACCACCGAGTAATTTGGGTTGGAAAGGACTTTTAAAGATTGTCATGGTTTAAGCCCAGCCTGTCACTCAGAAACGACGCAGCTGTTCACTCACTCCTCCCCCTTCCTCCCCCTACTCCCAGAGGGATGGGGAGGAGAATCGAAATGTAGCTCCCACAGGTTGAGATAAGAACAGTCCAGTAACTAAGGTATAACACAAAACAACTACTGCTACCACCAATAATAATAATGATAAGGGAAATAACAAGGGAAGAGAATACAACAGCTCACCACCTGCCAACCGATACCCAGCCCAACAGAGCAGAGAACTAGCCTTTCCGGTAACTGCCCCAGTTTATATCGTGGGCACGATGTGCTGTGGTATGGAATACCTCTTCGGTTAGTTTGGTTCAGGTGTCCTGTCTCTGCTTTTTACCAGCTTCCCTTCCTCCCTGGCAGAGCATGAGACTCAGAAAGTCCTTGGTCAGACTAAACATTACTAAGCAGCAACTAAAAACATCGGTGTTATCAGCACTGTTCCCAGGCTGAAAGTCTAAACCACAGCACTGCACCAGCTACTAAGAAGAAGAAAAATGACTGCTATTGCTGAACCCAGGACAAAGGTCTAATACCAAGACCTCTGTCATGGGCAGGGACACCTTCCACTAGACCAGGTTGTTCAAAGCCCCATCCAACCTGGCCTTGAACACTTCTAGGGATGGGGCATCCATAGCTTCTCTGGACAACCTGTGCCAGTGTCTCACCACACTCACAGTAAAGAGTTTTTGATATACAATCGAAATCTACTCTCTTTTAGTTTGAAAGCATTGCCACTTTTTCTGTCACTACAGGTCCTAGTAAAAAGTCTCTTTCCACCTTTCTTAGAAACAACAAGGTTTCCCAGGAACCTTTTCTTCTTCAAGCTGAACAACCTCAACTGTCTTAGCCTTCTTACACAGAAGAGGTGTTCCAGCCCTCAGATCTTTTCCATGGCCTTTCTCTGGATCTTGTCTAACAGGTCCACACATTTCTTGTGCTAAGGAGTCCAGAGCTGGACGCAGTACTTCAGATCAGGTCTCAGAAGAGCAAAGTAGAAAAGAAGAATCACCTCCCTCAGACTGCTGGCCATGCTTCTTTTTATGCCACCCAAGATACTACTAGCTTTCTGGGCTGCAAGTGCACATTGCTGTTTCATATCTAAATACTTCATCTAGTCAAAGTGCTCATAAAATCTGAAAAGATAATATGAGCTTCTGGTTAATAAAGGTTCTTGCATTATTTACCTTTATAGTTCTTCAATACAAAATTGATTGATTTACTATGTTCCTCAAGAAAATAGTTGGAAGGAAGTTTTGCAAAATCTAAATTGGTTTGATTTAGTATTAAACTAAAATGGTCAAGTTTAATCTCAAATTCATATGCTCAAAACATCATATAATTTTAAAACCTTTGTTTAATCTTCAAGATGTTTTAAAATTACACAATTAATAAGAATAATTTAAAAGTCCTATATCAGAGTAAAACGAAAGATATGACTAAGGAAACCAGTGGAAATGTGCTTTAAAAATTCCAGATTTGGTGTATTCATAGTTGTGTTCACGTGAACATAAAGTAGTTCCAATGATACTGTGTCATTCACTGAACACAAAAATTACTATTTTGTGTATATGAAGTTTTTTTCTATGCATCTTTTCTTCCCACTGCAATGAACAATCCAGTATCTGAAGGGGGCTTATAAGGATGATGGGAAGGGACTCTTCATTAGGGACTGTAGTGATAGGACAAGGGGTAACGGGTACAAACTTAAACAGGGAAAGTTTAGATTAGATATAAGAAAGAAGTTCTTTACTGTTGTCTTGGGTTCAGCAGTAGCAGTCACTTTTTCCCCTTCTTAGTAGCTGGTGCAGCACTGTGTTTTTGACTTTTGGCCTGGGAACGGAGCTGATAACACCGATGTTTTCAGTTGCTGGTCAGAATGTTTAGTCTGACCAAGGACTTTGTGAGTCTTATGCTCTGCCAGGGAGAAGGAGAAGCCAGGAGGAAGCAGGGACAGGACACCTGACCCAAACTAGCCAAAGAGGTATTCCATACCACAGCACGTCATGCCCCAGGAATTACCTGGAAGGGCACGTTCTGCTCGGCCGGGCTCATTCGGCGGGTGGTATCGTATTCTCTTCCCTTGTTATTTCTCTTATCATTATTATTATTGGTGGCAGCAGTAGTGATTTGTGTTATATCTTAGTTACTGGATTGTTCTTATCTCAACCCGTGGGAGTTGCATTCTTTCGATTATCCTCACCATCCCTCCGGGAGCGGGGGCGGGGGGGTGAGTAGAAACTGCATGACTGACTTGCCGACTGGCTTAAACCATGACAACTGTGAGGGTGGTGAGGCACTGGAATGGGTTGCCCAAGGAACTTGTGAATGCTCCATCCCTGGTGGTGTTCAAGGCCAGGTTGGATGAGGCCTTGGGTGACATGGTTTAGTGTGGGGTGTCCCTGCCCATGGCAGGGGGGTTGGAACTAGATGATCTTAAGGTCCTTTCCAACCCTAACTATTCTATGATTCTAGGATTCTATGATTCTAACATTCCTCTTTAAAGAAATTTAGCTTGTCATTAAATGGATCTGGAAATCATTGGTATTAATTGCCACCACTCTCAACTCACAACATACTTATACTTTGCTTGGCTTTCTTCTTGGTGACATGACTCCCTAGAGTATTATCTTACTACCTCCTGCTACATACTTCCTCTTTTTCCCAAAAGACAAATTGTAAAGCTAAAGAAAAAAAGTCAGGCTGACTACAGAAGCAAAAGGTCTTCAGGGATTCCTCCCTGAAGTAGCATGTTGCCTTAAGATTGTTGCAGGAGACAGTATCTGGTTCCTACCTCCATCCTGCTCTCTCTATCACTCTTTGAAGAAATAATGCTGCTACTACAGGTTATAACATGGAAGAACAGCATCAGAGTCGTGAAAGAAGTATAAAGCATTGCAAGTAAAGCAGGAAACCAAACTGGTTCCTAAGGCATTGTTTGGGCAGAACCTCATCTGAATACCAAGTTCAGACAAATGTCATTAAATTAGAGAACTGTACTATCCCAAGAGGAAACATTTTTAAAGGCCTTTAAGTTAGATTTTTTCTTCCTCTCTTGCAGACAGTATTCAGCTCTGTAAGCAGTCCTATTATTGAAATAAGACTATTCAAACACTTTTTATGAATACCAGTGACAGAAACTTGACCTTTGAGAGGACTTTAATGGAAGTATTATTATCGGCAAGTTCTGGATGTTCATTTTCTTGCCTCTAATTATCAAGGGGGCTGTGCCAGTGTAAGGCTTTGTGCCTACAGACACAGAATTTATGTATTTTATATAATATCTGTGTCTGTCTATACAGAGACACATATGCACCATTAGGGAGCAAGAGATATTTGAGATAAAAATAGCAGATCACTTGCTATTTCTGTCAGCTCTCATATGTCTTTTTTTTTCTAATCAATTTCATTTGTTTTATTTTGGTATCTATTTTTTTTATTATTACAGGTATAGACACCTGAAAATATATATATTTTAAAAAGGAAGATTTGCATCAATTAATAATAAGGTTCTTTACGTTTTCATATACTCTGTCCCTTGAAATCATGAAAAGCAGGGATCCCATCTGTTGCCAATGTAAATTTCAGGCAAAAATCAGTATTTCTCATCTTCAGCAAGTGCATTATCTGTTCACAAAAAAAATGTAAGAGAAGAAAATAAAAAAGATATAATATACAGGCATGCAACTGCCACTATGTTAAGGCCTTTAAATACCTTTAACTCCGAAGGGAATGCAAATGCACTTGGTATCTAAAGGATTATTCTATATAGACAGTCATGCTTTTTAATTTTATTAAAAACAGGATTATGTTACCTGTTTGTATTTAAAATTCAAACGCTAAAATAAAAATTCAGTATCCATCTATTTGGATATAAAAGTTCAAAGGACACTCTTTATGAAAAACATTTTAATTGCATTTTAATCTACAAGAAAGACATTCTGGAATAAAGCATACAGCAACTGTTAATTCAGGATGTTCTTGCTGTGATATGATTCTAACCCAGGAGAATATTAAATGAAATCATGAAGTAATGGAAAGGATGAGTGTGTTAGAAGGGCTGAGGCAGAGACCAAGAGAAACTGATTATGCAATTACCCTTCTTATAGGCTGTGCAGTTCTAATGTGATAAGGCCTGCATAGTTCATCAGTAAGGATGAAGAGGCTAGAAATAATTCTTAATTTAAAATACGTATTCTTTGTGCTGGTAAAATACCCTGCCTCTCATTGATTAGAATGCCAAGAAAGTTCTACATTGTGTCATGCTATTTGCAAAAGAAAATCCTAAAAGAGAGGCATTCAAATGCTATGTAATGTAGTGAGAAAGCTAAAGAATTGAGGAAGAAATAATTGAGCAAATGTTAACTTTACCACCACTAATACATTACTAACAACAATAACATACTGAATATTTATGGAAACAGTAGGTTGGCAAAGCTCCCTGAAAATCCCTCCATTGTTCCTTGCAGCCAACATTCACATTTAGAATCTCCCTTGCATGCTAATAATATTTGACTTTGTGAGAATTTTTCATGTACAAGGTGATGTAGCTAGAATGACCATTCACTCACTGTGCCTTTTGTTATCCATCGGATTAGTAAAACAGAAGCTTCTTTTTCAACTAAGCCAGAATGCACAGTTTTAGCTAACTAATGAAGTTGATGAAGCTTGAATTATATTTTTTCTGATTTATTTCAATTAAACTGAGTGCAGAGTTAAATCCATAATTCCTGCTAAAAGTAAACTTGGTCATATGATATATAAGGCTTTTACAGTCATTATAAAACAGTTAAGGAATCAGAATGAGACTTATTTTGCATGAAAGGCTGTATTACACCATAAGGAGTTGTCACGGTTTAAACTCGGGTGGCAACTAAGCGGTAACTAAGTTTTCACATAGCTGGCATTTAAGCATCTGTTGTGGTTTAAGCCCAGCCAATAACTCAGAACCATGCAGCTGCTTACTCAATCCTCCCTACCCCCCTTCTTCTTCCCCGTGCTCCCAGAGGGATGGGGAGGAGACATGAAAGAATATAACTCCCATGGGTTGAGATAAGAACAGTCCAGTAACTGAGGTATAACACAAACCACTACTGCTACCACCAATAATAATAATGATAAGGGAAATAACAAGGGAAGAGAATACAACCACTCGCCACCTGCTGACCAATACCCAGCCAGACCAGAGCAGCAACCTAGCCCTTCCAGGTAACTGCCCCCAGTTTATATGCTGGGCATGGCATGCTGTGGTATGGAATACCTCTTTGGTTAGTTTGGATCAGGTGTCCTGTCTCTGCTTCCTCCCAGCTTCCCCTTCTCCCTGGCAGAGCATGAGACTCAGAAAGTCCTTGGTCAGACTAAATATTACTTGGCAACAACTAAGAACATTGGTGTTATCAGCATAGTTCCCAACCTGAAGGTCAAAAACATAGCACTGCACCAACTACTAAGAAGGAGAAAAATGGCTGCTACTGCTGAACCCAGGAAAGTATCAAACAGCCATTTGCTCCCTCCCCTCCCAGTGGCACGAGGTAAAGACAGATTAATAGTTAAATGAAAAGCTATGTGTGTAAGCAAATCAACAGAAGGAATTCATTCACCACTTCCTATCAGCAGCCGGGTGTTGAGCCATCTCTAGGACAGCAGGGCTCTATCCCATGTAATGGTTACCTGGGAAAACAAACATCATTACTTCCAGCATCCTCCCCTTCCTTCTTTGCCCAGCTTTATATGCTGAACCATATATGTTCTGTACCATATGGTACAGAACACTCTTTTTTTCACTTGTGGTCAGATGTCTCAGCTGTGTCTCCTTCCAACTCTTTGTTCATTGTAGGGTGCGGTGAGGAGCAGAAAAGGCTCTGTTTAAGCACTGCTCACAGTAACTAAAACATCCCTGTGTTATCAACACTGTTTCCAACACAAATCCAAAACACAGCCCCATATTAGCTATCATGAAGAAAGGTAACTGTATCCCAGACAAAACCAGCACAGAGAGGAGCTATACTCTCTGTAACATTAATGTAAAGAACTTCATCAGTTTATTATCCTTTCTTACAATAAAATTTGGAGAGTTTTTCATTATTTTAAGCAAAGTTCAACTAATAGGTTGTGTGTTTCTTTCTAAAGTTGATGTTACTATGGCTTGATTTAGCTATTCATCAAGTTCCACATCAGTTGAATAGTTTATACACTGTTATCACCAATCTTCTGGTAAAATATGTCCTAACCATTTTTGAACAAGATCTTTTGAAGGACCTGCAAATCACCTTAAAGTGAGAAGAGTTTATCTGAGAAGAGGATCAAGACTGAAGATTTTGAAGAATATCATGTCTGCTTTTTGCTTCTGAATTCACTGGTATATATAACAGTCTTGCTCAGCTCTGTATAATGACTTCTGGTTTCTTATTTTCATTGTGTTTTACGGGAAGGATTTTGTGCACTGGGAAACATGATAATAATATTTAATGCTGAAATTTAATACTGTAATATTACATAAGAATGAAAGACGCAAGAGGCATCCTGCACCTTTAATGTTTATGTACCTTCCTTATATTTACAGTTTTAATCAACTGAAGATTATTACCTTCTGAAATCAGATTGGCAGTCCAGAACTGATTTTGATCTTATTCCAGTTTTAATATTTATTTACATTTATTTCTTCAAAGTTGGAAATTGTAGGTGTTGATCCAGTGCTTTGGACAATTTCTCCCATATATTAGGAAACAAAGTCCAAGAGTAGTCAAATAAATGTATGCCTACAAATATACCAGACTATACCCACATCACCAACAATTTGATAAAAAAAGGGAAATAAGGAGAATGGGGAGGAAGAAGAGGGCTTCAGTGTGCCCAGAACATTAATAAATCTAAGACAATTTCCTATTATTACTGGCTTCGGCAGAAAAAAAAAAGAAAAAAAAACTTATAAGGAATATAAGAACTTCTCTGTCATGCTCCCAAACCCAAAAGACAGCTGCTATTAACAATAATAATAGCTACCACAACTTCTAAAAGTTGCAATCCCCTTCACAATTAGCTCACTTATCAGTCAGTTTCATTAATTAATTAATTAATCAATTAATTTATACTTGTTTGTTTGTTTGTTTGCTTTCTTGCTTGTTTGTTGCTAACTGCACAGGCCCTGGGCAGTAAACCACTCACACCTTCCCTAACACATAGGCATATGTAAATAAAATAATATCAACAGATCCAAAAGAAACAATAAAACAAGAGACAGAGCTGTAGGGAAAGTGCAGTGTCCTGGGTTCAGCAGCAGCAGTAAGTTTTTCTCCTTCTTAGTAGCTGGTGCAGCGCTGTGGTTTTGACTTTCGGCCTGGGAATAATACTGATAAAGCCAATGTTTTCAGTTGCTGGCCAGAATGTTTACCCTGACCAAGGACTTTGTGAGTCTCATGCTCTGCCAGGGAGGAGGAGAAGCCGGGATGAAGCAGGGACAGGACACCTGACCCAAACTAGCCAAAGAGGTATTCCATACCATAGCACGTCATAACCAGGATGTAGAATGGAGAGTTCCCGGAAGGGTTGGATCACTGCGGGGTGGAGGTGAGGTACCGGTTGGTGAGCAGTTGTATTCTCTTCCTTGTTATTTCCTTTATCATTATTATTATTGATGGTAGCAGTAGTGGTTTATGTTAAACCTTAGTTATTAAACTGTTCTTATCTCAACCCGTGGGAGTTGCATTCTTTTGATTCTCCTCCCCGTCCCTCTGGGAGCGGAGGGAAGAAAGGTGTGTGTGTGGGGGAAAGTAGACTGCGTGGTTCTAATTTACGGCCTGGGCTTAAACCACGACAGTTCTTTTTGGCGCCCAATGTGGGGCACGAAGGGTTGAGGTAACAACAGATCGGACCGAGGCACAATGCTGATTTATTGGCTGTCAAAGTTGTTTCTCTTGATGCCACAGTTTCACTATGCTGTAGCTTACTTAGAGCCGGTTTTTGCTGTGTTAGTGTTTATTAAGTGTGGGACTTGGGCTAAGGTTCTTGTTTCATTGTATTTTATGGTAATGGCTTGTAATATGGGCGGGCTCCGGCCGCACGGCGGGATGGACGTGGCCGTGGATTGTACCTGGCCATCCCGCTGCTCTTCACTGCCCTGGCCCTCGTCCTCGCCTCCCTCTTCGTGAGGCTGTGGGGAGCCGAGGGGGAGCGGCCCCGGGAGCCCCCGGTGGCTGAAGTGGCCCGGGAGAGCCGGCCCCAGGGACCAAGCGGTGGCAGGAACGGGGCCGGAGGCTGGGAAGGAGGCGGCTGCCGAGCAGTGGGAGGAGGCAGCGGAGCAGCCGAGCACCACGACCGAGCCCAGCCCTGCGGCGGCAGAGAGCATTCCCCGGCAGCAGCCTGTTGAGCTTCGTGAGCCTGATCCCCAGGAGGATGCAGGAGACCACGCAGCATTTCCCAGCAAGACAGAGGAGGAAGATCTGGACTCAAAAAAAGAGAAGCTGGTAGTGAGAGAGCCGACAAATACAGCAGTATCATTCAAGAGTTCTGAAGGTTTTGAATGGCCTTTGGGTACCCTTGGGACCTGCCTGCTGATTGTGATGGGGATCACCATGTTGGCACACACACAGAGTGTGTTTTACCATGTTGTTTGATCTCGAAAGTTAGGCAGTCAGGTTTAGGTCTTGTCTGGGGTTAGACGACGATATAGGGGGACCAAGAGGTTTTCCCCAATACTGGACAGTCATGAGTGTCACAGTGTGTGGGACAGTATGAGGAAATATCTGGTCTACTGGGCCCCTCCAGTGCTTTGGAAGCGTCGGAGATGGAAGGCAGCTGTATGGAGTCCCCGATGACAAGTTGTAGCAACTGCTGAAGGGGAGGGTGAATTATTTTGAGCCTGATGGGCCCGTGACACTTCAGGCCACCAGGGCAGAGATGCAACATAGAGATGGACTCACGATCGAGGGGTGGACTTAGCAATAGACACTATTGCCCAGGTTATTCACGAGTGTGAACACTGCACACAGCCTCTCCTGCTCTGAAAGACTGTTAAAAGAGATGGAACCCAACATCATGGACCGGATGGACTCAGCAGCTTTATAGGGATTGGTCCGTGCACTAGGATAAGAATGCACTGAGATGAGAGTGATGGTATATTGAAAATGTGGGATCTGAGCATGACGTGAATGGTATGGAATAAGGGGTGGATACTGTCCTGGGTTCAGCAGCAGCAGTAAGTTTTTCTCCTTCTTAGTAGCTGGTGCAGCGCTGTGGTTTTGACTTTCGGCCTGGGAATAATACTGATAAAGCCAATGTTTTCAGTTGCTGGCCAGAATGTTTACCCTGACCAAGGACTTTGTGAGTCTCATGCTCTGCCAGGGAGGAGGAGAAGCCAGGATGAAGCAGAGACAGGACACCCGACCCAAACTAGCCAAAGAGGTATTCCATGCTATAGCACGTCATAACCAGGATGTAGAACTGAGGTACCCAGAAGGGCTGGATCACTGCAGGGTGGGGGTGAGGTACCGGTCGGTGAGCAGTTGTATTCTCTTCCCTTGTTATTTCCTTTAGTATTATTATTGGTGGTAGCAGTAGTGGTTTTTGTTATACCTTAGCTATTAAACTGTTCTTATCTCAACCCGTGGAAGTTGCATTCTTTTGATTCTCCTCCCAGTCCCTCCAGGAGCGGAGGAAAGAAAGGTGTGTGTGGGGGGGAAGTAGACTGCGTGGTTCTATTTTACGGCCTGGTCTTAAACCACGACATGCAGTCAGAAAAAATTAAATGAGATTCTATAGCTGGAATGGAAGAATCAGAATTGAAAAACAACTGACAAACACTGGAAAAGATTTGATGGACAGAAAATGCAATTACTGCATTTGTATAAACCATCAGACTAATTTCCCTCTCAGAAATACACATTTGAGCAGTTAATTTCCATGGTAAAATCTCATATGCTGTGCCTGTGTAGTGCTCACCCATGTCTGAGACAGTATAGTAGGGTAAGAAAAAATACGCTTGATGATGGATTGCAGGGGCCAGATTCTCATATACTTATGTTGAAAGATAGATATCTGACTCCTAGCAAATTTTAGTGTAATTAGTCATGGAATTAATTGCTGTTCCACATCAGGATCTTAATCTTTATACAAACCTTATATATTTATATAGATAAAGATATAATTACTCAGAATACCTCCCATTGGAGTTCATAGAATATTTTTGGTCATTGGTGGAAGTACCTGGTCCTCTGCAGTTAACCCACAGGCCTGATCTGTAAAGCCGTTTATTTGACAAGATGTATTTATATTGAAACTTCCATGTCTTTACAGGAAACTCAACTATTGCAAAAGAATGTGCTACAGTTCATGAGATAAAACAGTAAATTGTTTGAACATATGTATGGAATAAGTGAACTATGTGTATGAACAAGGGGGCCAGTGGTGTACAACGTTCTGCTAGCAATTTGTATACTGGAATGACATAATAATTCTCATTTTGCCATATTGACTTTAAAGTATGTATTTTTATACATACACACACACATGTATATATAAAACAATATTAAGTGTGAGGGTTGAATTCATCCCTTTTATCCTTTCTACCTTTAGATACTTGACCTACTACCACAAGTAAGATCATTTGTATAGTGTTTGTAAGTCTAAGCAAGTCTAGCCAGGTAAAGATATCCAAGCAAATATGAACTTTAGCAGGATAATGAATGTGCAGATGATTTTTAACACAGTCTTTTCTTTTTCTGCAGTACAAGGTCATCATCATTAGGTGACAATTCTCCAAGGTGAAGTAAATTTCACATAAAAATATGCTTGTGTCCCTATATACATACATAGATTTTTAATATCCAGAGGAAGAATGGATATTCTTTAAACAAAATTTCTTAGAAATTTTTTGAAGACCTTTCAAAGAAGTGAATATATATGGGGGAATGTTTTGAAACTGAAAGACATTAGATATAGATTCGACATTAGGAAAAAGTACTTTACTGTGAGGGTGGTGAGACACTGGAACAGTTGCCCAGAGAAGCTGTGGATGTCCCATCCCTGGAAGTGTTCAAGGCCAGGCTGGATGGGGCTTTGAGCAACCTAGTCTAGTAGAAGGTGTCCCTGCCTGTGGGAGGGAGCTTAGAACTGGATGATCTTTAAGGTTCCTTCCAACCCAAACCATTCAATGATTCTATGATTCTATGAGTTCAATTGGAATACAGGAATTCATTAAACGCTAAAAAAGGGAAAAATTGAAATCACCTTATTTAAATGGTGTTTTGAGGCTATCTTCTTCCTTATCTATTATCTTCCAAAGTCCATTTATTACAATGCGATGAACATTTGAAAATTCAACCTCTTTCACGGAAATAGCTATAGCTGCACGTCTTATCTGCTGTCAAGCCTTCTTCATCATTATGCAATTTGTTATTTCTTTCTAATTTAAAAAATCATCTAATTATCTTAAACACTGTTACTTCTTTTCCACTTATAAATGCTAGCAAATAACAGTGTGAAAGTGAATGTAGTCGGCTAACTTAAATTCACACCCAAGCAATTCTGTCCCAAATATTTTGACTGAAAACAATCTAAGAACTGAAACAAGCAATTCAGTATAATGTATATTAATATGTGTCTCAAAATAAAATGGTTTTGATAATCTAATTTGATTTTGTTCACATATGTGTTTTCCACCTGACACATGAAGTCAGTTAGAAATTTACCTGGTAAGTTTATATATTTGTAGATGTATTTGAACTTGGTTTTCAGTGAAAACAAATTACTAAATGCCAGGAAATTGAATTCCTGTACTCAGTGATCTTCTTTTTCCACTATGGATCTTCTTCAGATTACTTATACTCTTTCAATGAATTACTGGAATCTTAACAGTATTGCTTAAATAATCATGGACATTTCAAAGTCCATTCTTAAGTAATTTCCTTACTAACTACCAGTAAATGATGATAGCAAGCAGAATGCATGTGACAGAAGAGGTGGTTGAGAGGACAGAAAAAGAACCAACCAATGCTTATCATTGATAATTATTCAGATGCAAGACAAATTAGATTACCTTTGTACTTTTAGGTTTAGCTTGGAAGCTAGAAAAATACAAAACAATTAATGAAACAAATAGTAGAATTATGTTCTCAAAAATACATTTCCTATTTGTATATATTTTTCAAATTAGTCATGTAAAATTTACCATAGTCTATTTTAAAATATTCTGGATAATAATACCTTAGAAATTCTGAATTTTTATTTTTTTTACAATATGAAAAGAAAAAAAAAACAAATAAATTCCAAATGCAAAACGGGCCATCTTTCTTTTGGTTTTCAAGTATTAATATTGCGAAGCCCTAACTGTCAGAAACAGAAAACATGCATAAATATTGAATAATGAACACTTTATTTCTTATTTCTTGAAACATTTTAGAAGCCATTCCACATGATTAACTTCACACAAGAGGATAAATTAGAACTGAGTTTATCTGAAAATTATAGGATAGTTGTGTAGAACTGTAGGTGTTATGACCTTTGTTAATAAACATAGCTCACAACTTTCATCAAAAGGCAGAGAAAAATCTTCTAGATAGAAAAGATCCTTTGACTGACCTCACATTTTGTTATGCTAAAAAGGAGTCTTGCAGGACTTTTAAAAGTTTTTATTTGTCTAGGAATAAGGAAAAAAAAAATCCTGCAATTCATAAACCACCAAGTTAATTTAAGAAATTTTTAGAAAAACTTTTTCTCACACTATTGTTTTTCAACTTGCAAAAAATGTTACAATTCGCAAACTGTTTTTTTATTTGTATAACTAAATTGCAATTGACATTGTGTGAGCTGTGGCCTGTGTGCATCACTCAGCAAATACAATTATTACTTGTGTATTATTTTGCAAATACACATTTTTAGTTTCAAGACAGAAGTAATTTCTGCAAAAATCAGATCTGACATTGTTTTCTGTTTAATTAATACAAGTTTCTAGATGGATTACTCTTTTTTTTTTTTTTTTTTTAATGTCTTCAGAAGAGAGATCTATCAATTAATTTTCCAGTAGTGGTTCCAGTATAATTAGCTTTGGACACAATGCATGCAAAGATCTATTTGGAAACAGACATTTTACATATTTAGAAAAAGATCCAAAACTAGTTTTTTTATTAATTACAAAAGCCTCAGAGAACTGTTTCTAATTCAGTTAATAATAATCTTTGCTCTGTTTCTTATTGAATACGATGACAGATATACTGTCATGACATTTTAACACTTCTACCTGTCCTGCAGCATATTTTTATACAAAGAGAGTGAATTTCACTGATTAACACTGTGTTCCTGTAAAAGAGATACCTCTTGCCTTCAGGAAAAGTTGATTTATATTCCTCTAATATTATAAGAGAAAAACTGCTATGCTTGAAGTGCATCACATTATTTTGTTGAAATTCAATACAAAAATACAGCATTACAGATGACTCAGAAAAGCATAAGTTAAATAGAAAAGATACTGCTTCCACATGGAAGACTATTAAGAGTTGTTGTCAGGTTTCAATGAGTAATCATGCACTACTAGAAATGACAGATTAATTATGATTTTTCATAATTTTTCAGGTAATCTGATAAACAATCTTTATTTTCTAGGTATGCATGCTTCCTTCTCAAATGAAAGATCAGGACTATACTGAAAACTTGTTAGTAATGTGATCCATGATTTATTTTGTGATTAAGCAAAAGAAAAAAAAATAGAAAATAAAAAGAAAGCAATGTGGATGTTAGCTGCTGTAGTAATCTTCCACAGCCATGCCTGGAAACATTTATACAAAACACATATATGTTTTCATATATACTAGTATGCCACCACATGCACTAATTGGCTGCTTCATCTGAAATTAATAATTATGAAGAATTACTGTTAATAAAGGCTTTATACAATCAGATCATTGTGCTCTTGTGATAACTGAGCATTTGATTTATGCTGGCACACTTTAAAAAGTGTTGTGAAACTATGCAGAGAACCCTAATGGAGAAAGTGAGGGGGAAAGAAATGCTTTTACCCATAAGCCAGCAACATTTTTCTTTTTAAAGGTCAATCAATGACAGCATGAACTTTTTCGTTTTCAATACTGGAAGCAGCAATAAATTCCTTTCACCATACATGGTGGATAAGGTACAGTGCTGGATAAGATACACTGCTGGATGATTTTTAATTCAAAAAAATTGCAATAAGTGACCTTCTTTTTAAAATCAACATTTTTTTATCTTGACAGAAAGATAGCTTAATGACAGTTTTCTTAAATTTCCACAATACTGATATTTCTTGTCAAACTGTCAATCAAAACGAATTTCTACTAAAATCCTTCATTCTTCAAGACTCTTCTGATATAGAAGTTCAAATATTGTCCATAGTGAGGGAGATCTATGAAGTCTGAGCCATGCTATGTACTGTAAGATCAATTTTTAATCAAGACAGGTAAACTTATGAAGAAAAGAACCAAACCAGCTTATATTATTTGCACATTTGGCCAAATCCTAGACTGATTACAAATCTATAGGATTTTGACTGAGTAAAGGTTGAGTGAAAACTGAGTAAGAATTTAAGGGTGTGACTCATATAGACATATTTTATCATTGTTCTGGAATATCTTGAAGTACAACTGCTAAAATTGTGTCACATATTGGCAGATGTGGTTTCAGAGCTCACAGTGAGGTTCATCCTGATGTAAAGGATAATGAAACTCCAGAAGAGAAAGGAGGCTGGCAAAGAGACAAAGACTTTACAGGTATATTGTAGCTAAGAAGATTGCTTTAAATCTAAGGCTACTTTAATGCTTTTGGAAGAACCAAATTCACAGTAATCACTGTCTTAAGAGGTAGATTTTCTGTCTTTACATCTCATAGTCTAGCTCCTCAGGCAAAGTAATAAGGATTTGTAATTACCAAAGCTAACTCGAGTTTCAATTTATTTACAC
Organism: Psittacula echo; assembly: GCF_963264785.1. Classification (NCBI taxonomy): domain Eukaryota; kingdom Metazoa; phylum Chordata; class Aves; order Psittaciformes; family Psittacidae; genus Psittacula; species Psittacula echo. Next base: position 21,308,457 of record NC_137735.1, on the reverse strand, counting down.
CTGTCATTAAAATTAAATTTAAAAATCTGAAATTTATTAATTTCATTGTCTTGCTCTGATTCATGAAAACCATGATAACATGTCATTAGCTTAAACGCTAAACCAGACAGTATTTTTGCTAAAGCTGGTGTTGAGTTTGGATTTTTATGTAGCTTATTCACAGTTCTGAAACTCTAGTTTTTAAAAAGACAGTGATGGGGAAATGGGGATATTGGTTCATATTGCATACCAGAATATGGTAAAAAGAGGCTTAAATGCAGAACAGTGAATAAAAAAAAGCTGTTTACCTGAAAAAATCTCGAAGAATAAGTTTTACAGATTAAACTGAATGGAAAAAAAGAACCTTTATTATGGTGGAACAATATTAATACTACTAGATATTTTTGTGGGGCAATGTTATAGATAATTATGCTGCCAGTTATAATTAGAAGAATTACCACGGCAGTTAAGAGCTTTCTGTCTGTTTTACACAATGCCAGCCAGGAAATTGCTTTGTCCAGGACAATTAAGGTCTTATCACAATTCTTTAAGGTCATATTGAATCGGGGTTATGACCAACAGGGTGTCTTGATTAAGTGATATTACATATGATATGTATATTAGTGAAAAGTGATATAGAAAGAATAACAGGTTGCTCTCATCTTCCTATTTCAAATTGGTTGATGTCTCAACAGAGGACCCATGCTGGCACAGATGCTGGCGTAGGTTCCTGATATTATGACATACTTTGAGTGAATGAAAATGGGACCTGAAGGACTCCTGTAACCTCTCTATTGATGTAAAATCACCATTTAGCTTCCACAAAGCTTTCGTCTGTCCTCCATCCCATTCATTTACAAACATAACATGCAAACACATAAATAGAGGGAGTGAATGGTAACTACAGGACCCTTGCTGGTGGAAGATTGACTCATTCTTAATTTTGAGGCTTTATATATTATATGACCACACATATTTTGTCTATTTCAGGAAAAATAATAATCGAAAAAGAGCTTATATTTGAAGTCACAATATAGTTGCTACATGCAGCAAATGTGCATCAAAAATGTATATCAAAAACACTGCCTGAAAAACAATATAATATTTAACAAGGGATACGTAATACTTGTCTACTGATCTCTCTTCTGATAAGTCTGTACCTGCAATCATTTTGAGGTTTGAGGGTTTTGGGGTTTTCCAGTGTTACTAAACTATGTAAGTTATTATTTAAACTACTTAAACTGAGACTATTTCCTGGGAATTCTTCTCTAGAAATATCCAATGACCTTGGCCGCCTCACTACAGAAGGTAAGGTGTTGAGCTCAGCTGGATGAGACAAGGTCAGCTCCTTAGCTGACAAGAGCTGCTGTGAAGGGAGGTAAAAGTTAGAGTCAGCTACTCCTTTCCTTTGGAGCCACATTTAAACTGAGATTGTACCGCTGGCCTGGTGTGCGCCATACTGCACCTACAACTGTGCCTGCTTTGCCTCTCTGACCATGACTATGACTTGCTGTTTTGGCTTCCTGGTTTACCCTCAGACCTGCCTCTTCACTGCAGCCTTGCTGGGTGAGCACTTGACTATGTCTGATGTGACACCTGTTTCTGGACTTGGTCCTGACCTTGGCCTGCTGCTCTGCATCCCTGCTCCTTGTTGGTGGAGCCATTGCTCCCTCCTGCTCTGCTACTGCGTTCAGCTCCCAGTTTATGTTCTGTGGAGAAGCCAACCTCCACTGATCTTGGCAATTTTTTCCTGTCCTCTCAGTACTCTAGATGCATCAGTTTGTCAAAAAGCTTTACATTAACAACCGTATGCTGAGAAAAATCTGTAATTTGCACATATGTGTCCATGACACATGTGAATATCTTTCATTTCTTATTGAGGACGTAATTGACCTTTCCCCCATCTGTAAGTGGCCGTAACTTCACCATGCTCTTCTTGCTTATGCCCTCTTCTCTGTCATCGATCCTTTCTGACCGCTCAGGCTCTTGGTCCTCACACTTCTCTGCTCATACAGTTCAGTTTCTGATTTATAGCTGCTTTTATTTTTTACATGAGATAATGCAGGGAATGAAAACTAAAATTTTGGCTTCTGAGTGCCATTAAAAAAACCATAATCATTTCTCGCATTTATCCCAAATAACCTTCAGCAAGGTAACACACAATCTGTAATAATACTTCAATTGGGAAATGTCCTGGGTTCAGTAGTAGCAGTCAGTTTTTCTCCTTCTTAGTAGCTTTTGCAGCACTGTGTTTTTGACTTTCGGCCTGGGAACGGAGCTGATAACACCGATGTTTAGACTGACCAAGGACTTTGTGAGTCTCATGCTCTGCCAGGAAGGAGGACGGGCCGGGAGGGAGCGGGGACAGGATGCTTGACCCAAACTAGCCAAAGAGGTATTCCATATCACAGCACGTCATGCCCAGGGGAGGTAACTGGGAGCTACCCGGAAGGGCACGTCCTCTTTTCTGTCAGGCTCTCTTTTCCAGCGGGCGGTATCGTATTCTCTTCCCTTGTTATTTCTCTTATCATTATTATTATTGGTGGCAGCAGTAGTGATTTGTGTTATACCTTAGTTACTGGACTGTTTTTATCTCAACCCGTGGGAGTTACATTCTTTCGATTCTCCTCCCCATCCCTCTGGGGTGGTGGTGGGGGAAGTAGACTGCGTGGTTCTAATTTACAGCCGGGGCTTAAACCACGACAGTTCTTTTTGGCGCCCAACGTGGGGCTCGAAGGGTTGAGATAACAACAGATCTGACTGGAGTGTTTCTAATCGTATTTGTGATAAGCGTTCAGTGTTTTGGATTAATAGTCACGCGTCACAATGCTGATTTATTGGCTCTCAAGGTTGTTGTTTTTGATCTTACAGTCTCAATATGCCGTAGCTTACTTAGAGCCGGTATTTGCTGTGTTAGTGTTTTTCAAGTGTGGGGCTTGGGCTAAGGTTATTGTCTCATTGTATTTTATGGCAATGACTTGTAATACAATAGAAAAATTGATCATGAAGCTGATCTGGCTTATGTTCCCAGTGTGGTCACCACCTTTATACTTTGGGAAGTATATAATTCAAGTGCTTAGCAACTATACATCTTTTTTCTCCTTCCTGGGTGGTCAACCTATGAAGGAGACATTCTTTTACCCTCCCAGTGCCCCTTCCAGACCCTTTACAGCATCGTTTGAGAGTTTTGAAGTTTTCGAATGGCCTTTTAATATTGTTGAGACCTGTTTGCTGATTGTGATGGGGGTCACCATGTTGGCACGCATACAGAGTGTGTTTTGTCCACAACCATTACGTCTGATCTCAAGAGTTAAGCAGAGTTGGGTTTGGGTCTTGTCTGGGGTTAGACGACAAAATAGGGGGACCGAGAGATTTTCCCTGAGGCTGGACAGCCATGAGTGTCAAGGTGTGTGGGATAGTATGGGCAAGTATCTAGGTCAGTGGGCCCCTCCAGTGCTTTGGAATTTCACCACCGAACAAGTGCAAAATCCCGAAGAATTAGTAAAACACTTAAATGAGGTGTGTTGTCATCCTGGTCATACCAGAGAGGGACAAATCATGTCAACGTGCTGGGGCTTGGCTTATGCTTACGAGGCCTTGTTCAACACTATCCAGTACCTTCAAAAGGAAAAAAATGTCCCTGGATCTGAGGGTGAAGCAACAGACACCACAGCTACTCCAGCTCCGAACACAGCAGCCACACCACCCCCACCGACAAGTACAGCCACTACTCAAACTTTGACTGCAACAGACAGTGCAGCTACCCCAGCGACAAGTACAGCCGCTACTCAAACTTCAACTGCAACAGACAGCAAAGCTACCCCAGCTCCAACCACAGCAGCTATACCACCCCCAGCGACAAGTACTGTTGCTACTCAAACCACAGTGATAATGACTGCAGCTAAACCAGAGGACCAATTCGTACCAATATCGATTGCCCCTCTACGCAAGAGAAAAAGCAAAAAAGAGGCAAGAAGGGTGAAGCGAGATGAAGAAACAATGTATTCACCACCCGAGCCACCATCTGATCAGGAGTCATCATCCCATGACGAAGAAGAAGAAGAGGTGATTTCTCGACCTCGGACCTCAACCGAGCTACGGGAATATGCGAAAAGATTTTACCCGTCAACCAGGGGAGCACATCATCACCTGGTTGCTACGATGCTGGGACAATGGGGCCGATGGTCACGAACTAGGAGGTATGGAAGCCAAGCAGCTGGGATCACTTGCTAGAGAAGGGAGAATTGACAAAGCAATTGCAAGAGAGAAAAAGTCCCTCAGTCTTTGGAGGCGGCTCCTGGCAGCTGTGAAAGAAAGGTTTCCATACAAAGACGATGTTACGAGTCGTTTGGCCAAGTGGACTACTTTAGACAAAGGCATCCAGTCTCTGAGGGAATCAGCCATCGTAGAGATGATCTATCACATCAAACTGAATAATGGAGATATACCCATAGACCCAGATGAAGTCGAATGTACACGACCCATGTGGCGAAAACTTACACGGAATGCACCGTCATCATGTGCCCATTCATTGGCAACAGTAACCTGGAATGACATAGTAACACCACAGTGGATGAAATGATTCATGCACTCCAAGAGTTTGAAGACAATCTCACCCCTTCCATCATCTCAGCTGTCGAAAAACTGTCCCAGGATGTCAAACAATTGAGGAACGATCTATCTGATTTATCCAGCTCCTCACGTGTACCAACACACGTCTCAGCTGTTAACAAAAGACGTCCTATTGTTCGAGACAGAAGATATAGAAGGCAAACACCATGGGCCACCCTATGGTTTTACCTGCGGGATCATGGAGAAGACATGACAAAGTGGGATGGAAAACCTACTTCAGCTTTGGAGGAACGGGTGCATGAATTGAAAATAGGAACAAGAGTCAAGACTAATCATCCCATGAGAGCTGCGGCTTCAGTCTCTGGTGAGCAGGTTCCCAGATGGAGCGGAAGAGCTGATTTTACTCCAGCTCCTGTGATAACGAAGAATAATCCTTTTCAACACGACTTAGGTGTCCAATGTTGTGATGACTGTTAGAGGGGCCCTGCCTCCAGCCAGGTGGAGGTAGGGGACAATCAGATTTACTGGACTGTGTGGGTCAGATGGCCTGGCACATCAGTCCCACAGAAGTATAAAGCTCTAGTAGATTCCGGTGCACAGTGTACCCTGATGCCGTCAAGCTGTCAAGGGGTGGAACCCATCTATATCTCTGGAGTGACGGGAGGATGCCAAGAGTTGACTGTACTGGAGGCTGAGATCAGCCTGACTGGGAGGAAATGGCAAAAGCACCCCATTGTGACTGGTCCAGAGGCTCCATGCATCCTCGGCATAGACTACCTCAGGAGTGGGTACTTCAAAGACCCAAAAGGGTACCGATGGGTTTTTGGTATTGCTGCTTTGGAGACTGAGGAAAATGAGCAGCTGTCCACCTTGCCTGGTCTCTCAGAGGATCCTTCTGTTGTGGGGTTGCTGAAGGTCGAAGAACAGCAAGTGCCAATCGCAACCACAACAGTGCACCGGCAGCAGTATCGCACTCACCAAGACTCCCTGATGCCCATCCATAAACTGATCCGTAGACTGGAGAGTCAGGGGGTGATCAGCAGGACTCGCTCACCCTTCAATAGTCCCATATGGCCAGTGCGAAGGTCTAACGGAGAGTGGAGACTAACAGTAGACTATCGTGGCCTGAATGAAGTCACACCACCATTGAGTGCTGCCGTACTGGACATGCTAGAACTTCAGGATGAACTGGAGTCAAAGGCAGCCAAGTGATATGCCACGATTGATATTGCCAATGCATTCTTCTCAATTCCTTTGGCAGCAGAGTGCAGGCCACAGTTTGCTTTTACTTGGAGGGGCGTCCAGTACACTTGGAGCCGACTGCCCCAGGGGTGGAAACACAGCCCTACCGTCTGCCATGGACTGATCCAGAATGCACTGGAAGAGGGGCAAGCTCCAGAACACCTGCAATACATTGATGACATTATTGTGTGGGGCAATACAGCAGAAGAAGTCTTTGAGAAAGGGAGGAAAATAATCCAAATCCTGCTGAAAGCTGGTTTTGCCATAAAACAGAGTAAGGTCAAGGGACCTGCACAGGAGATTCAATTTTTGGGAATAAGATGGCAAGATGGACGTCGCCAGATCCCTACAGATGTGATCAACAAAATAACAGCAACGTCTCCACCAACTAATAAGAAAGAAACACAAGCTTTCTTGGGTGCTGTGGGGTTCTGGAGAATGCACATCCCAAATTACAGTTCGATTGTAAGCCCTCTCTATCATGTGACCCGGAAGAAGAACGATTTTAAATGGGGCCCTGAGCAACAACAAGCCTTTGAGCAAATTAAACGTGAGATAGTTCATGCAGTAGCCCTTGGACCAGTCCGGACTGGGCCAGATGTAAAAAATGTACTGTACACCGCAGCTGGGGAGAATGGTCCTACCTGGAGCCTCTGGCAGAAAGCTCCAGGGGAGACTCGAGGTCGACCCCTCGGCTTTTGGAGTCGGGGATACAAAGGATCTGAGGCCAGCTATACCCCAACTGAGAAAGATACTGGCAGCCTATGAAGGGGTTTGAGCTGCTTCGGAGGTGATTGGCGCTGAAGCACAGCTCCTCCTGGCACCCCGGTTGCCCGTGCTGGGCTGGATGTTCAAAGGCAGGGTCTCCTCTACACATCATGCAACCGATGCAACATGGAGTAAATGGGCTGCACTAATTACCCAACGAGCTCGAATAGGAAATCCCAGTCGTCCAGGCATTCTAGAAGTCATCATGGACTGGCCAGAGGGCAAAGATTTTGGAATGTCACCAGAGGAGGAGGTGATGCGTGCTGAAGAGGCCCCACCACATAATAAACTATCAGAAAGTGAAAAGCAGTATGCCTTGTTTACTGATTGGTCCTGCCATATTGTGGGAAAGCATCGGAGATGGAAGGCAGCTGTATCGAGTCCTCGAGGACAAGTTGCAAAAAGTGCTGAAGGAGAGGGTGAATCGAGTCAGTTTGCTAAGGTGAAAGCCATCCAGCTGGCCCTGGACATTGCTGAATGAGAAAAGTGGCCAGTACTTTATCTCTATACTGACTCATGGATGGTGGCAAATGCCCTGTGGGGGTGGTTGCAGCAATGGAAGCAGAGCAACTGGCAACGCAGAGGTAAACCCATCTGGGCTGCTGCACTGTGGCAAGATATCGCTGCCCGGGTGCAGAACCTGGTGGTGAAGGTACGCCATGTAGACGCCCATGTATCCAAGAGTCGGGCCACTGAGGAACACCAGAACAACCAACAAGTGGATAAAGCTGCTAAGATTGAAGTGGCTCAGATGGACTTAGATTGACAACATAAAGGTGAATTATTTTTGGCCTGGTGGGCCCACGACACTTCAGGTCATCAGGGCAGAGATGCAACATATAGATGGGCCCGTGATCGAGGGGTGGACTTAACAATGGACACTATTGCCCAGGTTATTCATGAGTGTGAAACATGTGCTGCAATTAAACAAGCCAAACGGTTAAAGCCTCTTTGGTATGGAGGACGATGGCTGAAGTATAAATATGGGGAGGCCTGGCAGATTGATTATATCACACTCCCACCAACCCGCCACGGCAAGCGCCATGTGCTTACCATGGTGGAAGCAACCACCGGATGGCTGGAAACATATGCTGTGCCCCATGCCACTGCCCGGAACACTATCCTGGGCCTTGAGAACCAGATTTTGTGGCGACATGGCACCCCAGAAAGAATTGAATCAGACAATGGGACTCATTTCCGGAATAACCTTATAGAGACTTGGGCCAAAGAACATGGCATTGAGTGGGTATATCACATCCCCCCTACCATGCACCAGCCTCTGGGAAAATCGAACGGTACAATGGGCTGTTAAAAACTACACTGAGAGCAATGGGTGGGGGAAATTTCAAGCATTGGGATACACACTTACCAAAGGCCCCCTGGTTGGTCAACACCAGAGGATCTGCCAACAGGGCTGGCCCAGCCCAGTCGGAACTTTTACATATTGTAGAGGGGGACAAAGTTCCTGTGGTGCACATGAAGAATTTGCTGGGGAAGACAGTCTGGCTTATTCCTGCTTCAGGTAAAGGCAAACCCACTCGTGGGATTGCTTTTGCTCAGGGACCTGGATATACTTGGTGGGTAATGCGGGAAGATGGGGAAGTCCGATGCGTATCTCAAGGGTATTTGATTTTAGGGGAAAACAGCCAATGAACTCAATTGTATGCTGTTGCCTGCTATAGCCCATCAGCTAGAGCTCTGCAGGGCACCGGCGACTGGCCCTGGCTTCCCTCCGACCATCATCCCAACAGAGAATGGACTTTGATAGAACCGGATGAGTTCTACAGTAAAGGAATGATCATCATCAGCAGACAACGATCCAACACTGCACACAGCTTCTCCTGCTCTGAAAGACTGTTACAAGAGATGGAGCCCAACATCATGAACCGAACGGACTCAGTAGCTTTATAGGAATTGGTCCGTGCACTAAGATAACAGTGCACTGAAATGAGAGTGAGGGTATATGGAAAATGTGGGACCTGAGCATGACGTGAATGGTATGGAATAAGAGGTGGATACTGTCTTGGGGTTCAGCAGTAGCAGTCAGTTTTTCTCCTTCTTAGTAGCTGTTGCAGCACTGTGTTTTTGACTTTCGGCCTGGGAACGGAGCTGATAACACTGATGTTTAGACTGACCAAGGACTTTGTGAGTCTCATGCTCTGCCAGGGAGGAGGGGAAGCTGGGAGGAAGCGGGGACAGGGCGCCTGACCCAAATTAGCCAAAGAGGTATTCCATACCACAGCACGTCATGCCCAGGGGAGGTAACTGGGAGCTACCTGGAAGGGCACGTCCTCTTTTCTGTCAGGCTCTCTTTTCCAGCGGGCGGTATCGTATTCTCTTCCCTTGTTATTTCTCTTATCATTATTATTATTGGTGGCAGCAGTAGTGATTTGTGTTATACCTTAGTTACTGGACTGTTTTTATCTCAACCCGTGGGAGTTACATTCTTTCGATTCTCCTCCCCATCCCTCTGGGGTGGTGGTGGGGGAAGTAGACTGCGTGGTTCTAATTTACAGCCGGGGCTTAAACCACGACAGAAAAAAAAAAAAAGAGTTTATTCTTTGTCTCTGTAAATTAATTTTCTCTAATAATTGTCTGTAGACTTATAAGTTTCTTCATTGATCTTAAGGTAGAAAAAGAAAACCAAAAACATAGAGGTGCCCTATTTGCTTTTAGAACATGTGTTTGAATTTTTTTACTGTAATAAAACATGACTAAGTGATGAAAGGATTTCAGAAAAAAATACTGAATGAAAACAAACTCATAACAATTTCGTAAGAGAAAATTTTTCTGTTCAACTTTTTTCAAAAACTAGTCCAAAAGACCATCAGAACTAGAGCTTGAGGGCTTGATTGATTTTTGATGGAGCGGGGATGATTGTTTTTAAACAGGAATGGGAAGAAAACTGTGCGAGACAGTTAGCCCAAGCAGTCGGGGCAGATCATCCGCTGCACGGCTCCAGTCTGCAGCGGCTGATGGGCATAGACCCAACAATGATTACCCTCCAGGCGCAGGCCCAGGGCCTGCGGGCTCACGAGGTAATGACAACCACTCGTGCAGCCAGAGAAGCTATTCGCACAGCTTCTAGAGTTGTTGCTAAGCCATCGCCATGTTCCACAATAAAACAAAATGAAAGCGAAAGCTTTACACAGTTTGTGGATCGTCTCCAGGCCGCGGTCGACTCTTCAAACCTGCCTGTGGAAGCGAAGGGCCCGGTTGTGGCAGAGTGTCTATGCCAGCAGTGTAATTCGATAACCAAAGAGATTCTGCGGTCACTCCCAGTGGGGTCAAGCATTGCGGACATGATCAAGCACGTCGCAAAGGAAGAGCATTTAACACCAATCCAAGCGGCTGTCCGCACCGCAGTCACCAATATGATGGTATGTCTTAAATGCGGCCAGACAGGCCACGTTATAACTAGTTGCCCACTGCCCCCCCCGCGCCAGAACAGGCCCAGGGGACCGTGTTGGGCCTGTGGAAAGAAAGGACATTTTGCTAAAGACTGTAGATCTAAACGGGGAAACGCGAAGGGGAGGGGGCACTCGGGCCGCACACAGCCCTCTCCCACTTTGAATGTGAGGCGGCCCCATTATGCCAACTTCAGTTTGGGCTAAGTACCCCCGAATCCGTTACCTTCTCAAGGCGTAACCAACTTCACAACTCAACTGACAGCTCTAACGAACCCGCCTCTATCTCAGGAACAACAAGGACCACCCTCTGGGAGTGGGACCCCAGGGTGGCCCTGGCACTAAAATGCGATAATCCACCAGTGATATGGGGGATCTGCTCCCTTCTCAATGCCAAGGACAGTACCACTATTAGTGTCCCCTTTTTTATCGATACTGGAGCGGATGTTACAGTCATTCCTGAGACGAGCTGGCCCCTGCATTGGATGCTGGAAAACGCCCCCATGGTGGGTGGAGTTGGAGGACTATCTCGAGCTCGAAGGAGCGCTCAATTAATAGCAATCACTCTCCATACTGAGAATGGGCCAGAAAAAACTATCACCCTCTCTCCATATGTTATGTCTGGAGTTCCACCCCTGCTGGGAAGAGACGCCCTAACCCTACTGAATGCCAGGGTGACAAATTTACCGTAGGGGCCACTGCCGTACACCCACTTCCACCAATTAAATTAACTTGGAAATCATCTGATCCAGTATGGGTCGAGCAGTGGCCCTTGTCAAAGCCTCGAATGGATGCTCTCCTCAAATTACTTGACCGTGAACTACAACGAGGACATATAGAGCCCTCTACTAGCCCATGGAACACACCAGTTTTTGTCATACCTAAACGAAAGGGCGAAGGATTTCGCCTTCTTCATGACCTACGTGAGGTAAATAAGACTATCCAGCCTATGGGTCCCGTTCAAACGCTGTTACCCATGAACTCTATGATACCAAAAGGACAACCTTGTGCCGTTCTTGATATTAAGGACTGTTTTTTCTCCATACCCTTACATGAAGAGGACAAAGAACGGTTTGCTTTTTCTGTCGTATTCCCAAATAGCCAACGTCCTAATTTATGTTTCCAGTGGAAAGTACTGCCTCAAGGAATGGTCAATTCACCCACCATCTGTCAGATTACAGTGGATCGAGCCTTGGCACCGATCCGACATAACGACCCAACTGCAACCATCATTCAATATATGGACGATATTTTAATCGCCGCACCATCAGGAAAGCAGGTGGACCAGTTAATATCACTGGTTTCTGAAACTTTAAAAACAAATGGGTTCGAAATCGCGAGTGCGAAAATTAAAAGGGGACCATGCGTGAGCTTCTTGGGAGTGGAAATCACGAGTTCCTATATAACTCCACCCCAAGTAAAGATTCACCGACACGTCAAAACACTCCACGATATGCAACAGCTAGTGGGATCCCTACAATGGCTCCGCAACATTGTCCTGATCCCTCCGAATATCATGGCCCCGCTGTATGACCTTTTGAAAGGAAAACACCCATGGGAACAGAAGGTGCTAACACCACAAGCAATGGACAGTCTTGACTTCATTGAAAAACAGGCGTTGTCAAGCACACTCGCCAGATGGAACCCAGATATGTCGCTTGACCTGTATGTACATTTCACCAAAGGAGGGGGAGTGGGAGCACTGGCTCAGGGACCCCCTGACAAAGCACACCCAATACAGTGGGTAGTTCTCGGAAAACCGTCACGTGCATTTTCCCCCGGAGTCGAGTGCCTTGGTAACCTTATCATGAAAGGTAGAAAACTCGCTTTAAGACACCTAGGCATCGAACCTGCCAAGATATTCCTACCCTTTCGTAAACAGCTCCCGACGCAATCGGTGGCGATGTCAGAGCATCTAGCTATAGCTCTCGTCGGATTCGGCGGAGAAGTCCGATATGCTGCAAAGCCCCCCTGGACTCAAATGCTGATGGTCATCGACATCGACCTTCCACAGAAAATCCTGGATCGGCCTCAACAGGGACCTACAGTTTTTACAGACGCATCCTCAGCGACTTCAACCTCAGCGGCGGTATGGCAATCAAAGGAAGAATGGCACTGCGTAAAAATGACCAACCACACACTTTCGGTTCAACAGTTAGAAGCAGCAGCCGTAGTGCTAGCGTGTGGACTGTTCCCAACGGAGCATCTTAACATAGTCACTGATTCAATGTTTGTAGCCAAACTCTGCCTAGCCATGTCGGGGCCTGGTGTGTCAACATCTTCAATAGCTCTTATGCTGGAAGAAGCGCTTTCCACCCGAAAAGGTACCATATCAGTTATTCACATCAACAGTCATGACCCAGTTAAGGGATTTTTTCAAATCGGCAATGACAAAGCAGATGCTGCCGCGAAAGGCCTGTGGACACTAAGAGAAGCCCGTCAGTTACATGAATCCCTCCATATCGGAGCTAAAGCATTAGCAAAGAGATGCGGACTTTCAGTTGCCGACGCAAAACACATAGTGGCAACGTGCCCTCATTGTCAAAAAGCACCACTGTGGCCCTGCAGAGTCAGCCCCAGAGGCCTTAAAGCCTCTGAAATATGGCAGACAGATTTTACACTTTGCCAATTACTGAAGCCTCGAGCGTGGCTAGCAGTGACCGTGGACACATACAGCGGAGTAATCGCCGCCACCCAACATCTTAAAAGGAGCTCTAAAGCAACTATTCAGCATTGGTTGACAGTCATGGCATGGCTTGGCATTCCAAAACAAATCAAAACAGACAATGGCCCAAATTTTATCTCTAAATCAGTTCAGGCATTTGCTTTAAAATGGGGCATCACTCTAACACACGGCATTCCATATAACAGCACAGGGCAGGCCATAGTCGAGCGAGCAAACCAAACCTTGAAATCCAAATTAGAGGTATTAGCGAAGACAGAAGGGTTTAACAGTACCATCCCCACAGGAGACCAAGCCTGCCTACTAGCAACCGCTCTCTTAGCATTGAATCAGTTTCCCAGGGGAGAGGAAGCAAATAGCCCTGCCCAAAAACATTGGTCCACTCGAGCATTAGATGATGGCCCATTGGTCATAGTCAGAAATGAATTGGGAGAATGGGAACACGGGTGGAGATTAGTCCTAACAGGACGGGGGTACACTGCAGTCAAAAAAGATAACAGAATTAAATGGTGCCCGATTAAATCAATCAAACCAGATTTGAAGGACAAAACTGATGAAAATTGTGAGTTTTTGTTTACAGGACCGATTCATTGGACACCCTCGTGACCGGTACTTCCCACTACCACAAGGGGACGATGAACCAGCCAATTCCTTACCTGCCCCAAAGAGCCCTCCAACAACTGGACACCCCACGTCGTCAGAGCAACAGCATCGTCAAAAGGCCCCTCGCCAAAAGGGGCTACGGTACCTTTGTGCGATCATGTTTTTGGGGCTTCTCACTGTAGCGAGGGCAGAATCGAATTCTCATTATCCTGATCAACCTTTCAATTGGACACTATATCAATTTGATTCTGGTACAGTTATACAAACCATAACAACGTCAGGGGCTCCTAGTTTTATGGCCACTCTTTGCCAACTGATACCTACAAAGTTCTGCTTTGAAAGAGGGGCATACTATTTCTGCCCCAGTTCCAATCCAGGAAAGAGTTACTGCAACTACCCCGGACACTATTATTGCGCTTACTGGGGCTGTGAGACGATTGCAAATGCCTGGATTCCAGAGCCAGGGAAAGACCCCTTTTTGCGGGTATCCTGGGCTCCTTATGGGTGTAGAACCCCACCTATAAATAGAGGTGAAGAATTTCGCTCTCCTTACGCTATACCAACATTTTATGGCACAGAATATTGTAAGCACCTCTATTTGAATGTAAGTAATCCTCAACATCCCAGTTGGCTCTTGGGAAAAATGTGGGGAGTTCGATATTATCAAGCAGGAAAAGATAGAGGTGCCCGCATTCGTATCCAAAAAACATTGATTCCGGCTAATCCATTCCCAGTACACCCTAAACTAACATTTGCTGGTAAAACACTCCTACCAACCCCCGGTCAAAATCATATAGTCAGAAAACTAACTGAACCTGATGTACCTATAGCAAAATTTAGCACCGCATCCACAGTAATACGTAACACAGTGAGACCACATACCAATACAATTCCTTATGAAGATCCTCTCTGGGGAATGATGCAGGCCAGCTATCGAGTATTAAACAAGACCCATCCGAACTTTACAGAACATTGCTGGCTATGCTATGGAATAAAACCACCCTTTTATGAGGCCGTAGGAGTTAGTGACATACCTATTCTGGCAAATGGTACAAATCCGCCCCAATGTACATGGGACATGGAAAAACAAAGCATAACACTAGCACATGTGGTAGGAAGCGGTGTATGTCTGGGTGCTGTCCCAGACAATAAACAACAGTTGTGTGTCAGTAAGATACAAGATAATATCTCAGCAAAATGGTTAATACCAGTCACCAATGCTAAATGGATCTGTTCTATTATTGGGGTCACACCTTGTTTATCCTTGGACAACTTTAACAAATTGGCGGAATACTGTGTCCAAGTGTCTATAATTCCCAAGATAATTTACCATCCTGAAGAATTTGTTTATCACTCACATCTTACCCCGGAGCACCATTTGTTAAAACGAGAACCCCTTACAGCTATAACAATAGCCACCCTACTATTAGTAGGAGATACAGGATTAGGTACAGGCGTAACATCTTTAAGTGCAACAGAGTTCAGAATTTCACGCTTTGAGAATGGCCGTCGATGAGGATCTAGCCAGAATCGAACAATCTATAACTGCATTAGAGCAATCAGTTAGATCATTATCTGAAGTAGTGCTACAGAACCGTAGAGGTCTAGATCTGATGTTTCTTCAACAAGGAGGAGTGTGCGCTGCATTGAAAGAAGAATGTTGCGTATATGCAGACCATACCAGAGTGGTAAGAGACACCATGGCAAAGTTACGAGAAGGTTTGGAAAAACGAAGACGGGAACGAGAAGCACTGCAAAGTTGGTATACATCCTGGTTTACCCAATCGCCATGGTTGACTTCCTTAATATCTACCCTGATGGGACCAATCATAATAATTCTCCTAGCTCTGATCTTCGGACCCTGTATATTGAATAAGCTTGTATCGTTTGTTAAGAGCTGATTAGAAACGGTTAATATTATGCTCGTAGAACGTCGACAATTACTTTAGTACTATCTTTAGTTAATGATACCTCAAGTTATTATGTTTCACTTTAGCTGTTCGGACAAATCGGAACCTCTGAGAGACCTTTTTAGTCATTGTCATTTCCTCTTACCACATAGACTGGCCCCCTACGTGGTAACAGGTGTGCACTTTTTAAAACAATTGAAACGCCCGAACCTCGCGCTGAGTGAAGGGAACATAAGCTCATCACAGTCAGGTCAACGTTACCTGCGCGGGGACGCCCGCTAGGGTTGAGTCTGTCACCTCACACAGCAGTGATGCCTTTCGGAGCTACTTTACTGACGGTCTTCCCAGAGCATATAGGTTCAAGTTCAACTTTATCACCTCACAGAGATCTTGTCTTTTTAGTTACCTTTAACTCCACCTCGTTCTTTCAGTATACCTCTTCATTATCTACTACCTAATGTGCCTTCTGTCTTTACTCAGGAGTGTGCTTTATAGCGTAGACTTATTTTAAGGTGTGCAATCTAAATAAGATCCTTTTTTAATATAGTGTTCTTAGTGTTCTTTAAACTTATTGTTTAGGTTATATAATTATGCATAGGGAGGGGGGAAATGTGGGTAGCCAGAGTCTGACGGTCGGAAGATATCGCGCTGTACGGAAAGATAGGGCCCCTCTCCTAGTAGCCAATAGCACTTGATTTATGATGTAAGTAGACGGATGTGACGTTGTAAACCAAAGCTATATAACACCATGCCATCAAGAATAAACGCCATTTGCCGTCCACCACATTGGTGTTAGTGAGCTTATGGCCCGAGCGGCCCAGGGCTGGTCGCCGTGACGTTCCTGAACCAGGTCGCTAAGCCTACGTGAAGGCAACACCCTTCCTCCCTTTCTCCCTTCCTCCCTTCCTGTCTTCCTCCCTTCCCTCTTTCCTTCCTTCCTTCCTTTTCTTTCTGGAGCAATAATTGATTCCAAATTTCAAGTCCTTGCTCAGCCTGAGATGGAATTGAACCAAATATATACTAAATATACTATTATTTAGTATATATACTTAGTATATATACTATATAGAGAGTATATATTGTATATATATTAAATATACTATTTCAGAACAGAAATATAACTAAAGATTTGTAAAGTTGCATATTTAATAATGTCAGCCCTAAAAACTCTCTAGATACGAATAGACATTTCAGGATTCTTCTTGGTTCCCTTGGTGCATTAATTGTTTTGTGTCTTGTAAGAGGAATATTTAATCTCTATGTGTTTGCTTTTCATTCCTTACTCTTTCAGCTTGTTAGGATTAAGAAGGCAAGAATTTAAAGGGAAAAGACTACAGTGTGAAAACACAAGAAATCATACAATGGGATACCAAGGAATTCCATATTGGAGACAGAGGTGAATCTTTTCTTCAGATTTTGAAAAGTTTTAAAGTTTTGCTTGACTAATTGCAACCGGTGGGATTAATTTCACTTCTGTCCTGTCAGATTCCTAACCCGCTTACAATCTGTTTTTTTAAGATGTTTATAAATCAATTGCTACTAAAGTATAATTTAAATTTACATCATTATCTCTATTTTATTTTTCGAAATTTAAAGAGAAATCTGTAGTTTATATATAAAATAAATTAAACCCACATTTTTTATTGTTTCTATGTTATGCGGGTATGAAATAATTTCTCTAATCTCACTATGTAACATTCAACAAGCACTTTTCGTGTAAGAAAATTAATTTGCAAAAACTTGACAGAAAGAAAAATAATACATAGTGCTATACATTACTGAAAGCCTCTGGAGCAAGACAGAAATAAAATCTGTATAAAAATATCGTAATCTTTTCCTAGTAAATACTTTAAATGATCCAGTCTATCTACTAATTCTCATAATTTGCATTGATAATTAAGATCAAATTTACACTAAAGTAAGACAGAAGCATGAGGCTGATCAGTTTACTTTGAAGAGTGGAAGCTATTTTGCTTGTTTTATGACCTCATTCTACCTTATTTTTTCTACTTATTGAAAAAAAAAATGTGTTTCTCAATCATTTCAGTATCAGTTAAAAGCAAGCATATCTTCATTATCTAGTCACTGGTGTTAATTGTGCCATTAATTATATTTCAGTTGCTTCACTTTTTTTTTCCTGCTCTTTCTTCCCTCTAAAATATATGATTAGAAGAGTAAGACATGAGGATTTCCATATAATTCAATATCTACGTTTGAAGATCTGTACCTATTCCTGCATTACTATTACTTTATTTTAAATGTTTTGAGAATGCTGTCTCTGGTTAAAAGAATGGTGGCTATTTTTTAATTATAACATAAGAATCCCATGTATAATATGACGCAAACCATATAATGAAAAAATTAAGACTATGACTAAAGCTTGTAGAATTATAACTAATTAAAGAAACTCATTAAACTAATAGGCAGTTTGAATAAATACAATGTAGTTAAAATGATCACATAAGATTAATACAAAAAATTAAGAATATAAGTTTTTTGGCAAACTATTTAAGAACAGAGTGAATTCTTGGCAATTGTGTTTTATTAGTGTTTTTTTGTAGACATGATTATATCCATCTGCCTTTTTAATGTACTGATATTGTTGCATGATATGGAAGAATTTAAGAAATAAATTAACATTCTAAATATTATATTAAATAATATAATAGTGAAAGTTTCCAAAGTTATTCTGTTATATTTTGCTACTAAAAGATTAAGTCTTTAAGCAATTTTACACATTTAAATTCTAGTCCTGCAACTGCTTGCATGAGTATAGCTTTACATATTGTGCACTTCAACCAGAGGCCTCTGAGGTCAATAAAAGAAATATTTGAAGTCATAATGCTACATTGTGCACAGATGGCAACAGTTATTTATTTCACAGTAAGTAAGTAAAAGATAAAAAGGAAGAATAAGCTTTCATGTGCAGATAGGTATTAAATTTTAAATTTTAATTGGTCATTATTCTAGATGAAGAAGTGATGGGGTCACTAGAACTTTGATCTTAATATTAGAAGATAGAAAAAAACCTTTAATGTGTATTTTTAATACAAACATCACATAGTAACACCTCTGATGAAGGATCTGGTCTGAAGTTATATTTGTAATATTACAATTACTAATACAGGTAACTACAGTAAGTATAGGTAAAGGCAGTGCTAAAAATAATTTACAAAAAAAAAAGCAAATTTTAAAAAAGCTATTAAGTAATTAAAAAATAAAAGTTCATATAAAGAAGATGCAAAAATAGATCCTTAGTATAAAAAACTTTCAAGAAACAACACAAACCACATTCTTTGGCAGACACATTGTAGAAACTGTGTTTCATATTAAATAAATTTCTCTAAAATAACCATGTTTGAAAGAAGTGCAAATGTGTATTCTTTGCATGTATAGGTTTCACTTTCAGTAGGCTTCAGCCTACTATGTCCTCTTTACCTGGATTTCTAAATCAGTAATTTTCTCAAATGTCTCTGCAACTTGAAAAATGTTACTATTGCTGAAATACATTCTCCTGAGGAAGCTAACCTAAAACCAGCTCTCTGCTATATCTTTTGGTTTTGCTCACTCTTTTATCAGAAAACAAGCTTCAAGAATAAAATTTCTAGCATAAGGATCACATACTCATTCTTTCCTAGATTATCAATATAAAAACAAATAGATGATGTGATGAGAAAAGACAAGTTTATAAGGTACAAGAGAAAAATACATGCATGCTGAATTCACCTTTTTGTATGTGCAGCTCAGTAGTCTGTAGAAGGTATATAATACTGACAACATAGTATCAGTCTTCAATCTGTCCTACTTTCATTGTAATTCTTTCATTATAAATCAAATAAAGCTGGAGGTTTCTAGAAGACCCAAACTCCATAGCAGAGCAATAGTATAGGAGAGCAACAGATAATGATGCCGCATTAAGTGAGCCTTGTTCACATCTGGTTGCTGGTTTTGGTGGTCAGTTTCTTCTGCTTTACGAACATGAAATTCAGAGGATCTTGAGCAGCAGAGGTGGAAATGTACTCATCTCTTTTCCCTATTTCTATTCTCTTTTATGTTTTAAAGATTCTACTTTCTATTAATAAAGACAATGCTGAGGTCAACCTGTGAGCAGTCGTAATTGCCTGCCTGGCAGCTAAACTAGGATAAACAGAAAATATCAGTTTCTATTAGTGGTATTTCAATATGTGCATACTCTCCTGAAAGATGTGAAATAAGAGGTTACATCAAAGTATCTTTCTGAAAGAAACTGTTCAGAGAGCAAGCACTGTAAAGAGGATAATAATTTTATGAATGCAGAAGGTAAATGTTAACGCAAGTTACTTATTAAATGGCAGCAATTATTCCAGCTTCACATACCCAAAATATGTGTGTTTAACAGTTATTTTTTTTCTGCTTCAAGCTGAAAATTTTTAGCTGCAGAAATGTACTCCAATCAGATAACTGCAGTCTTATTAGTTTCAGTTTCTTTCCTTAAGCTATGTATGATCCAGACTACCCTGTTTTAACTCTACAGTTAATGTATTTCAGCAGGGTTATTGTTTCCAGTACACTTTCACTCAAACAAACACTGCCAGCTCATGTTAGAAATTCACAGTCAAATTCAGTGACATGAACCCCTTCACCATCTTTTCTTGGTTTCAAGTATGAATAGCAAATTTTATAAAAGAGGTAAATTGTGTCAATACTCTAAACAAAATTCATTATATAAACTGCAGAGCATTGTCCAAACTCTTCATGTGAATTTACCATAAGTAGGAATTTTTTTTTTGTGGTAAAATAAATAAATTTGGCTCTAGATAAATTATTTAATAAGATGGCAATAACTGAATGCAGTAACTGGATATTTAGCAATAAAATGTTATGTTTGATCATCACTGTATTGTTTTTGTTTAATTTTTCTAAATGAAAAATAATGTGGGAGTTTGGTTTGTTTGCTTGTTTTCTTACAGAGTATAACGGTAGGTGGAATTCCAACTGTTATCATTAAAAATTATTATGATATTGAAGAAATAATAAGCCAGCTGTTTCAGGCAAGTGTTACAGGTATAAATTCACATCACTTGTAAATTTACATGTTGGGTTCATAGTATATAAACAAATTAACTCTGCATCATGTGTCTAGTACAGTATTTTATATTCGAACATTAAATTCAATTCCAGAGTAACTCAACATGCTTAATCTCCTTGAATTGTTTTGGTAAGAATGCCTATTAATTATTAGACTGAGTTTTAATAATCTGGAGATTAATTTGTATTAACTAGCGTATTTCTAGACAAGGTATCATTGAGGCAAATGCTCAATGAGGAATTAGTACTATGAAGCTTAAAACTGGTGTTTGGGGAGGTAGACCTTAATATAAGAAAGAGTTAATACTGTACTGTGTATGACATATACTATGTAATACTACCAATACCGCTGTTTTACATCTGTGGGGAAAGGGAGTGAGAGGCATGAACTAGAAATGTCTCAATTTTTGTGCATACTGTCTCGGATTTCATTTAGGTATAGTTCTCTATGACTAACTATTTCACATCAGCCTGCTTTTTAATGGAGGGTAACATTTAAATGAGAAGAGATAGCGATAGATACGTAGAAAGGAGAAGTTGCTGACAACTTTTTTGTCTAAATGTAAAATTCTCATGCCACTCTGCAAAGCTTTGGTTTGCGGTTTGTTTGGGTTTTTTTTTTAAGTTTTTATTTTGGGGTTCTATGGTGATAAACATTGATGTTGGGGATTTTTAAACAAGATAAGCCAAACAAGTAAAAGTAAAACTGCAAGAGAAAAATGTGAGCACAAAACAAAAGTTGCATGCTGCTACTAAAATCAAGTTAAACCTGTCAGTTTTTAGCTTATCTAGCCTAGGCATAAAAAGGTTTAGCATAGATAGGTCATAGGTAGATGTGTACAAATAAGTTATTATTGTCACAGCTTCATTTTTACCGCATTAATGTAACAGCAACACTAACAGCAAGGTACCTTAAAAATACATTGGGAGAAACCAAACAGAAATTCTGCCAAACCTCCTGGTTCTCAGGGAAACTTCACACTAATTTTCTGGACAGAATTGGAGAAAGACAGGAATGTAGATTTCGTATGAAGCTTCTGCTATAACTGTACAACACTATTTTCAAAAGGCAAACAATTTTTTTTTGAGAACATGACTATATTTAAATTTATTTGAAACTTTGATATTATGCTTAGATTCAAACATGGCATACTGGAAACTATATTTAAATGGTGTACTGCATATTATCCCAAAAGGTTGCTATTAAAACTCTCTACAAGATACGATAAAGTGAAAAGAAAAAAACCACCTCACACATTGCGTGACAGTATATCTGATTCTAACCATACAGGGAATCAGTTTGCTATTAGCATTTTACATACAGTATTATTGACAAAATTTCACCTTTTAAAAATAACTTATAAGCTTACAATAAATCTTTATATTTGTCATAAGCTAATTAAAACAACTAAAAAAAAAAATCCTTTCTTGTACAATGACACATTATTCAAGTGCAGTGAGAAGATTTCTGGGTTTTATAGCAATATTTTTTAAGTATATCTAAAGTTACAAAAATAAGATTTGCTTATGTATGCAGAGCATTTAGATAGTGATGAATTCAACTCTCTATCAGTACATAGCAGTGATTTATTTAACTATTCGCCCTATTGCAATTGCTGTCAACTGTTAATACATGATTGACAATGCTATATGAATACATAATGTGGGTACACTGAAAAACTTTTCCAGTTCTCTGTGATATGAAGTAGGACTGGGAATGTCTGCACAATATCATACAGTCAGCTATGCAATCTCTCAAGCTGATTTGTGTTTCGGAAATACTTTAGCCACAATGATGCACAGTGTGGTATAGGGTTACATTATATATTCACGGTAGTGAAAAACTTTATGAGTATCTTCATTCAATATTCATTCAAGATGATTTCTGTAAGGAACAGGTCTTGTAAGCTGAACACAAGAGCCTGATAAGACCAATGGAATCAACTTGTTTTGGCTGTGTATAGGCTGCAAAGCATGCTTTTTTTGCTGTGAATACTACAGTCCCAGTAATATGGTTGGAGTACACATTGCTAACATGAGCATAGTACTTCATTTTGATCTGCTTTGTATGTTTCCTTTTCTTCAAATTGGAGAACATATCTTCTGTTACCTGAAAGTGATTATTTCACATTTTTTTACCTTAGTGTTTTCTTTTTAAAATAAAGATGTCTTATTTAACTGTTGGGGAAACCTGGACAAATGTGAGGAAAGCCTTACTATTTAGGGAAAAATCTATGCATTTAAAGAGGAAAATTCTTCCCCATGAAGTCATGTCCATATAGTTGCTGTCAGTATATGTGCATGGTGTGTGAGCCAAATTTGACTTCCTCTGCCAAAAAGGAGACATTATTCCATGAGTAGCCATTGTCACACACTGATAAATATATATTGGTAAATATCAAGAATTAACTTTTTTTTTTTGATTAATGTAACACATTCCTTTTATTTAATTCAAAAAAAGTATAGTTTTGGTTTGGTTTTTTTTTGTTTATGGGGTTTTTTTTTGCCACCAAAGTTCAATTAAACAAAACACAGCTAAGATAAGACCCTTCACATAAGCAATTGAACTGCTTAAATATATCTTCAATGATTCTAAAAGTCTCTCTTTTCATAGAGTTTGATTATTGGAGCACTGTGACTATACAAATGCAGGCTAGATATACTAGCTTTTGAAATAATTACCCTGATTTTTTTTACTTTTTTAATATACTTTTCAATGTAGGGACATTCACCCTAGAATGAACAAAGTTATCTGAGATACCCATCTGGAAATCACAGATGAGTAACTGATTCAAAACAAATCTCTGTAACTAGAAGCTGAAAAATTCCAGCCTTCATTTTACTTTTAGTATATACATCATAGCCCTATATCCTGTTATTTTGCAGTTCTTTGTGCATTTCTGCTGGGATGTACTGATCAAATGCAGGACTAATTACACTGAATGACCAAAATAATTAAGAAGTGGATAAAACAAAATAGTTTACTAATGTGTTTTCTGCTCTGTAAATGCTAGAAGAAAAAGACAGGTGACGTGTTCATTGCTGTAAGATAAGTAAATCTCTTATACCTGTGACTTTTCTGGCTGAGGGATGATCTCTAGAATCAAAGAGCATTTCTGATTTAAAAAAGGCTGGCTAAACCTCAGGGTTTAAAATGTGTTAACATTTCTTTGTTTTATCTTTTCTCTTTACAAATAGCTTGAATAACAAGTGGCAGAGTGTTACTGTACTGAAGCTATTTCTTTAGAGTAAAACAAAAGGCGAAATGAATTTCCAAAAAGATTGAGATGTAATTAAGATAAAGAATATTCTTCCAAGCTCACTTTTCCCTTACAGTTGTTAGCTATTACTGTTTGCCTGTTATGCAGTGGATAAGGATAATGTCACTCATTACAGAATTAATATCAAAGAAACATATCCAAAAGCCATGCCATTTGCTCTGCTGTATTCAACATAAGATATATATGAGAATGGTCCCTTGAACAAACTCCAGTCAGGTCGTTCACTTTAACAGTGTCCTGTCAAGTGAAAAGGAAGAGTTTCACATTGGTCATCTATTTAACCGCTCAGCTAAAGCTGGATTCTTTTAAATCATATTGTTTCAAGATGTATATTTTTTACTTCTCTGTTTTATTTCGTTTGATAGATTTGACATACAACTATTCCATAAATTTTAGCCTCCCTTTTCTTTTTGGTTGGTTTTGTCATTTATTTGCACTATTTGGTATACAAGAAGAGTAAAATTGTAATGTAGAAATATATTCTGACTTCAAGATGAGAGGAATTATATTCAGAAAATATTAATATTATTCTTTAACAACAGAAATTTGGGCAGTAAGTATTCTTAAATCAAAATCACCTTATTTTGAAAGTGTTGGATCCTCTACACTTTATTTGTAAATATATTACTTTTTCTTTATAAGTAACACATATATATATGTTTTCATTCAAATGTCTTAATTTTAAGTGGTACACATTACTATAAATAAAGCTCAGAATAAGGGTTCATAATCTCTCATTTATGTTAGGTATTTATTTCAAAATTCATTACATCCTTTGACGATAAATTTTTTTGGGATGGGAGAGAGTATGTTTTTATTCTTCATATAGTACCTAAGACTAGAGACCGAAGACTGGTTTATTTAATGGCCTAAATGTAGAGTAGGGTCTCTGACCAATCTGGCTTAAAGATACATACAATCTGGAGGTTACAGATGGGTAGAGTAAACTAAGTGCATCTTGTTTACATATTTCTTGTTTCCTTTTCAGATTCATCCAAGAAGAAGAGTCAGAATTTGTGTCCAGATAACTAAGCTAGCCCAGGAGATCTTATAGAGCTTTTAGATGGATATCCTACAAGGAAAAAGGAAACTATTAGGCATGAGAATGCAGGATAGGAAACATTTAAAATCCTAATTTATGATTTTAAATTATCCTAGCCCTTAAGCAGTGAAACTTTTACAACGATATTTTTTAAATCACTGTGAAAACCAAAGTCACAGTCTAGCCAAAATTTCTGATTAGGCTATCAGATTTAATTACAAATGGAAATATTCTAAGAATTCAAATCTTATATTGAGGAAGAGAACTGTGAGATTTAAAAGAAAATGATACATAAATAATTTTCTTTCTTTGAACTGAGTAGTTTTTAACTGCATACCATACCATCTCCTTACCTGCTCTCTCAGTGTTCATTGTTGCTTAATTAACTTTTCTTTCACCCATCAAATGCAGAATTAAAAAGCTGATATTCATCTTTTTTCTGGCCATTCTGATTTCAGTTAACAATTTAGTAATCATAAAAAAACAAGCAGGCAGGAAAAAATACCATGTAAATTATCTACTAATCAGTAGTTCTTCAGCTGCAACATACAAACCAGTAATATGGAATGATAGCACCTTTCAGATGAATCGCCATGGAATCAGTAAGCTCTTCTATTTCGCCATTTTGTATCACTGAAAGACTAACATTAAATTAATTAGCATTTTTTATTATGCTTAAAATAATAATTGATTGGCTTTCAAAACCTACACTAAGTAATAATGAGACTTTGTTAACTATTCTGCATAGTTTTGTTCTTTGAAATGAGTTCAGTTCTTACCACAATGGTAACTATTGCAAGCACCCACATAGACAGGAGGATAAACAGGCATGCACATCCTAACCAAAACATTTTTTGAAGAGAAACTAGTGGAAAGTGGTATGTCTAAACTAAAATTATATGGTTCTAAAGGTATGTGAAAGACATTTAATATTGTCCAGTGGAGACACAGAAATAATATGTTGAAATGCTTTAATATGATAGAATGTTGAAACTTCTCCTACTGTCCTTTTCACAGTATTCTTATGAAACTTGCGTGGATTACCAGAAGACTATGGAAACTTGTCCTCACTTTGTTTCATCTTTTGCGAGGGTCCAATGCAGCAACAGGTACTTTTAATGCAGCTTTCTCTGTGTGACCTAGATGGCACGAGATATTGATTTTGTAAGCTAACTTTCACCTATGATCTAGGGAATCCGTTCATAATTCAAATGTTATCACCTCTAGAAAGTGTCATGGTTGTAAAGTTAAAGTCTAGGCTGAACACCCTCAGCAATGGGTTGTGTGATAATCTGCAACAAAATCCTCATCTGCATCTTCAGTGTAATGTAGATTTATCCTGGCCTAAACCAGGAAAACATATAAATTATTAAACAACTGCTAGTCAGATCAGAAGATTAATTCCCCAATGGCTGAAATCAAGAATATATTTCAAACTCAAGAAAAAAATTCTGGTGAACCCTAACAAAAACTCACTTGATAACAGGTTTGGGTTTATTTGTTTGTTTGTCAGTATGAATAAATTTCCCAGGCTCACTGTACTGACAAAACTTTTTGCACAGCATCTTTCCACATACCACAGTTTGCTGAAACCAATACAGCATGAAATAATTCGTTAGGGACATATGATGCAAAATTGCTAACTCAGCATATCCTCAGTGAAGATGTTGCACTATTAGATGTATACAACTCTTTTTGTTCTTCTTTTTCAGCAGTTATCCTTACTGATAAAGTCAATGTTTCATCTCAGCGTGAAACAACATTAGATAACATTGCATTCTGAGGAAATGGAAAAAATAAGGGCTCCACAAATGAGAATGAGTTAGAAATGCTCTTGCAGTAGAGGCCTTGGAGCCATAAATGAGAAACTGATGAATGTACTTAGTAACGGACTTAACATAAAACCTTTCTCTTGCTGTAAATTTCTTATTCTTTAGCATATTTTATTTATGAAAAGCATTTTTTGACAAGTGCTACAGGACAATCTCCATACATTATCCAGGTTTCCCAAATCAGGTGGATTATGTTTTGGGTTGCGGGTTGTTATTTATTTTTTATTTTACTAAGAAGTGCCTGGCCAGAGGACATTTCATTGATATTCTGAAAATGGACATGATTTTCTTTGAAGTGTTTCTCCTGTAGAAATACATACAATGAAAAGGTAAATAATGTGATTAAGGATTAAAGCAAAATAGACCTAAGGGACAGTATTAATCACGCCTACCTTTAAATATCTAGTAACATAATGAGTAACATCCCAGCTAGCTAATCAGGCAGCTTTTATAATAAAGTTTTTATGATAGTCCTTTAACCTGTTTTGGATCCATAGAGTATGCTAAGCTGCGTTGCAGCCATAGCCATAGTGCTCTTTTATCTTTAAAAGCAACTTGCTTAACCACATTGTGACAACCTGAATGCCAGGTCAGATGAATTTAACCCGTACCTTTTTTAATACCTACTCCAAAATTGTAAGTTATTTCCTCAAAACAGAATTTTTCCAGACAAATGTAGTTTATGACTTAATTTCATACAGTCTATAGCCACAGATGTCCTGTGGAATATTTTATCCAGCTACGTAAAAATCTTAGGCTTACTAATAACACACCAGAAACAACTATGAATAACAGAAGCACAAAGCACAACTACAGGCTGGGGAGAGAATGGATTAAAAGCAGCCCTGAGGAGAAATACCTGGGGCTGTTGGTTGACAAGAGGATGAAAATGAGCTGGCAGTGTGCACTCGCAGCCTAGAAAGCCAACTGTCTCCTGGACTGCATCAAAAGGACTGAGACCAGCACGTCAAGGGAGTGTTTCTCGTCCTCTATTTCACTCTTGTGAAACCTCATCTGGAGTACTGTGTTCAGCTCTGGGGCCCCCAACACATAAAGTACATGGACCTGTTGGAATGAGGCCAGAGGAGGGCCACAAAGATGATCAGAGGGCTGAAGCACCTCTACTCTGAGAACAGGCTGAGAGAGTTGGACTTGTTCAACCTGAGAAGGCTCTGGGAAGACATTAGAGCAGCTTCTGGTGCTTAAAGCAGGCCTAGAAGAAAGCTGGGGAGGACTTTTTTATAAGAGCAAGGACTGATAGGATGGGGAGGGTGAGGGTTGTGGTGGTTTTAAACTGAAAGAGGGTAGGTTTAGATGAGACATTTGGAAAAAAATCTTCTCTATGAGGGTGGTGAGACACTGGCACAGGTTGCCCAGGGAAGCTGTGGATGCCCCATCCTGGAAGTGTTCAAGGCCAGGTTGGATGGGGTTTTGAGAAACCTGGTCTAGTGGAAGTTGTCCCTGCCCAGGACAAGGGTGTTGGAGCTAGATGATCTTTAAGGTCTCTTCCAACCCAAAACATTCTATGATTCTATGACTCTCTGATTCTACACACACTTTGCTTCTGTGACTAAGCACTGATTACGAAATACTGGTATCAATTCATTGCGACAAAGTCAGAAATTATTTTTCACTCTTTTCATTGGATGGCACTGCTCTGTATAAATATATGTGGCCCTCTCATGTCATTGAAAAGTATGATTTTCTATTTTGGCTTGAATTCAAATAGGAACAGAAAATTCTTTGATTAATTTTATAAAAGAAGTCATAAAGATTTTCTGTGGAACTAGAAAGTGCTTTACAATGAGTATCTTTGCAATATTAAATTTTGTTCTAGTAAAAAAACCCTAAACAAACAGGTTTTTTTAACCACTAAGTATTTGTTAAAGATAGCAACAAATCTTTCATACATATAAGGAACTGGAAAAATCTTTTCAAAGTACTGGGGCTCATTGCAGAATACATTAATGGATCTTTTTTCAGATGTAGCCCATTTGTAAGTAATGTACCTGTGCTTCTTCTCTTGAAACAACATCTTTCAAGATTTTTCTAACTTTGCCTTATTTAACTGAACTCCATTGTAGTTTATAGGAAGAAAACAAGTTGAAACTTCTTTATCTTGCAATATTCTTTACATCTAAGATTAGATACATTTGTGAAAGTATGTACTTACTAGATTGCATGTCTTTCTCTTTTGAATGTTGTTAAAATTATTTCATCCAAATCTAAATCTACCTTATATGTGCATACATATCTTACATGATTCCTTGTGGAAATATTTTTTAAAATGTACTATGGCATTTTTGTCAAGGAACTTAAATTATTCTTCTGTAGTATTAGTAGCTCTTCGTTGGAATTATCTCAAACACTCAAACTTTCTGAGCAGCTTTATCTAGCCATTCTAATAACATTAAAAAAAAAAAAAAACCAACCAAAAAAACACAACAAAAAAATCCTATTTAAATAAGACTATATTTTCTCATAATATTGAATATTCCTAGGAAAATAAAAACAACAACAACAACAAAAAGAAAAAATCCACAAAAAACTGCATGCAAAAGGATATAGTTCTGTAGCAATCATAAAGAACCATCATGCTGGCTGTAAATGGTATAGAAACATAGAATCATAGAATATCTCAGGTTGGAAGGGACCCATGAGGATAATCCATAAGAGTTCAACTCGCTGCTCCTTGCAGAACTACCTAAAACTAAATCATATGACTAAGAGCATTGTCCAGACACTTCTTGAATTCTGACAGGCTTGTTGCTGTGACTGGTTCCCCAGGGAGCCTGTTCCACTGATCTACCATCCCCTCAGTGAAGAACTATTTCCTAATGTCCAATCTGAACTTCTCCTTATGAAACTTCATTCTATTTCCTCATGTCTATAAGAGTCGTCTGATAGATGATATCTATCTGATATCTGGTCATCAGAGAGAGTAGATCAGAACACCTCCACTCCACTGCCCCCCTTGAAGAATTTGTACATTGTTGATGAAGTCACCACAGCAGCTTTATATCAGTTGTGTGAACAGAATTTATTCCTTCTTAAACTCCTCAGATATGAGATTTTTAAATAATGACACTTTTCATTCACTTTCATACATAGAGAAATAGCTTATTTTCAAAGGTCTCTAATGGCAGGTTTGAATTTTTCATCTTGTGAAAAACAAATGTGAGTCATGATAATGACAGTTACTCAGTTTTACAGAAATGAATACAGAACAGTTGCCATGTAACAAACTATATACGTATAGACGCATTAATAGATACTGGATTGTACAAGAAAAAAACCCTTTTTTTGAATTATTAAAGTATCACAGGAGAAAAAAGCCTGCATTAAATCTTTCTTCTGTCTCACTTTGTAGACCACTTATCACTTTTTAAATAGTCCTGAAGATCTGATTAATTCTGCATCTGTATCTTCATTCGTGTAATATGCATGTATACACACACATTCAAACAAGATGTATATTTGTATACACAGACTTTATTACATATATTAAAAGACAACATGAATTTTTCAGAGCTATTCAGAATTATTTGTGGAATCACATTTTCTACTATCATGTGAATACTTATGGAAACTTTCTCCCACAAAATTCCCTCATTTGTCTTCTATAGTCTCCATTATTAAAGAATAATCCTGTAGTGAGATGTTTCTGTTTTTCTCCAACAGTTTAATAAGTAAATAAATTTACTTCAACCATCTGCAGCTGGCATAACTAACAGAAATTGATGTAACTAAAAGTCATTAAAATATTTCTTTACAGGAAACACGACAGTTGAAATCCTTACTCTGGTTAAATTCATAGCGTATTGAATTTTGGTACTGACTTCAGCAGAGTAAAGGTTCTGTTACCCAGCATTTTGTTAATGCAGTTTATGTAATATGTGCCTATAGAATATAGTGCTCTATTTAACAACAGTTCATCTTCCTTACCTGTGTTTCCTGATGGTGAGTGGGGTGCAGCAAAAGCAGGGAATAAAGCATTTTGGTTTTGCAATAGATCTGTGTGATGAAGCAGGGTTGCAATCAGATTCGTAACTACTTTTCAACTGGTAAATCATTCCATTAGGACTCCCAAGGTTGATTTCAGAGATTGCTGAAGCCCTAAATTGCTGCTGAATGACCTGAATATTCTTATTTTTTTATTCCGTAACAAACAAGAATGTGTTTCCTTTGTACAAAGTTGGTATACTCCTACAGTTTCATTGACATTTTGAAAAGAGGTGCATCTGATGATGCTTTGTAGTTTCAGAATATCTTTAATTAATTGTCACATACTTTTGCAGTTATTATGGCAATACAAGTTTCAGATTATATTTAAGCCTTTTATAATTGGAATCTTTGAACATTGAACATTTTTATAATGTGTATAATATTATATTATGTAAGTTAAATTATTAAAATATGAGATTCAAACAGCAGAGTTATTAACACAGAAGAAACTGCATGAACTCATTCCTTTGTCTCAATATATGCTAATAACTCAGCAAATCTTTTAGCTATCAATATTAAGAGTGTGACAAAACTTTGAAGAGTGTAACATAGAATAATTACCTTTATGAAACACCTAACAATAATGCTATATAGAAGTGAGATGATTCATTGAGCTTAAGCCATATCCTTCAATTATGATATGGTTGTGGAATTTTTTCAGCAGAAGCTTGCAAGAATGTTAGTGTCTATAATTCAATGACTATGCTTATGCGAGGCACACTATGAAAGCAAATAAAGATGCTATAGCTAGTGGGATTTTGAAGCCTTTTCTGCTGTCTCCTTTATGCAAAAACTATGTCCTCAGCACTGTTTCCATGAAACATTTCACTTCTAACAGTATGTGATGTTCAAGAGACCCTTTCTGTATTTGCCTCAAAATAATCCGAAAGATAGAAGGAACTGACAGCACGTTGCTGTTCTTTGCCGCTCGGGTTCCCGAGTGCTCTACCAAGGCAGTGGATGGTTTTTCTGTGGTGTCTGCTCTGAGGCTGCGAAGATCAACTGCCTCGGCAACAAACTGCGGCGCCTGCCGGGGCACAGCGTGAACCGAGGCAGGCATTTACCTGACACCGCAAAAATGAGTCTGCACCTGGGGAGGGGTCCAAGAGACCCTGACCTTATAAACTGGAGCCGGCCTTCAGCCGTGTGGTGCATCTCTTCACTTTGGACCTCGGCAGAGTCATTGGCTAGCTATGAGGACCACAATTTCAGCTGAAATAATTTCCACTCTCTGACAGAGAAGACGTCACTAGATCCATGGAGTGGTGAGCCTATTTATCTGTTTTCTTTCCTCCTTTCTTTTTTTTTTTTATTTTCTCCTTCTACTTCGTGCCTTTTATAAGAGTAAGAACTTGCCAAGACCTTTGTTCCTGCTGACAGAGTTTTAGGGAAGTTTACAATAAAATTAATTGGGCCTGTGGCCGCTCTCAAGACCCGCGCACAGTGTGGTGAAAGATCAGTTCCCCCACACCTGCCAGAACACACTCTTTTACGGTTTATAAGACAGGAAACCTATGTAGATTAGAGATGCTTAAACAATTAGAGTTTCTGCTGCATCCTGATGAAAATATGTCTGAATTTCTTGTAGATCGTGCTTGCCTTGGAATAGCATTAAATGGTGGGTGTTTTATTTTTCCCCTGTAGATTTGCTGTGACTTTTCACATACACAAAACATTGCTGGCACAGTATCAATATCTAGAATATTACTTTGTGCATTTCATCTCGAGATGATTTTTTCCTGTATCAACTTTAACATGCAGTGATTCCTGTGTTATTTTTAATAAATGTGGTGTTCAATAAAAGATAAATGTATGTTTCTTCAAGAATAAGTTTTTTGCGTGTGAGGCTACAATTATCAATCCAGACGACTCTGAGAATATGAGTGATTGCTGGAGATCTTCCAAAAGAATTCCAACAATGTGGTACTGATATTCTGAGCAAATACCATATTTCTATTTGTGAGGCGGAAAGGAACAAGAAGACCTTCAAATAGGAAAAGCTTAAGTGTATAGCAAAGAAAATCTAGAATATGCCATTAATATAGAGGCAGATTTATAATACCTTAATCAATCCACAGACTTTTTTTTAAGTGAAATCATATAAATTTGTACACTAGCCATAGTCTGGCAAGGCTAAACAATTTTCAGGGAGGTTTTTAATGAGTTTTTCTGCCTAAAAAGCTGAAAAATAAGCAATCACAACTCGAATTATGACTGGAATAGTATTTAAAAAATTAGAAGTCCCATTACATCAAGTCTGGATTTACCTCTTTATTATAATAATTTTGTTTATTATTATGGTATCTGTGTATTGTTCTTTTATTTGTATTAATATAATGCCATCAAGGAAACTATATAAATTTATAACTTGGTGAACCAACTTAAATACAAAGATGCTGAAGTTATCAAAAATATATGTCTACTAATACTTATATTTGATACGCGGATTGACTCCACAACTTGTTAAAGTTGTAAAGTAGGTATGCCTTTATTCAGCTGAGGCGCATGGGGGATCGCTCCTCCAAAAGCATGCACAACCCTTCGTCGTTTTCCCTCTATATTTATTCTCTAAAGGTATACATATTAATCAGGTTACACAACACGCCTATACATATTAATGATCTATCTCCGCTTCATATTATAATGAGGGAAAAAGTTCTCTGCGCCTGCGCGGTGCCTCCTGGTGGTCGTGGGCGAGGGTCTCAGGATGAAGTAAACTAGTCTTCTTCGGGTCTGAACTTTTCACCTCTAATCATCACGCATGCTCCCTAGTTCCTTGGTTTCAATCCAAGCTCAGAGGCTGGTCTCGACCAGCCTAGGGGTCCAAGGAGCAGGAACCAAGTCACGGTTCCTTTCCTTTTATCAATAGCCTTGTATCCTTCCAACCTGCCTTGGCAAGCACAGTAGATATTTAGCAAGCAGTATGTATTGTTTAGCAAATAGCGGTAGCCCCTAATAAATCATGGTAAGGCATGGTAGCCGTTAGGAAAGCAAAGTACTCTAAACAATACCCCCACGTACAACCCCCCTGTACAATAGTCCATATCATATTGATTATTTTTCTGTTCTAAAATCTGTAAGAATCAGCTAACTAAATAGTTTTCAAGCTGCTAGTGTAAGAAAATACAGATTTTAGCTAACTGAGATCTTCTGGAATGAACAAGTGCATAAGATCAATATTGTAGCAGGGTCAGGAGAGTATAGGTTATTGGAAGCAGATTGTTTAATGTAGTGTACCAAAATCAATTGACAAAAAAATTAAATTAGTAAAAGTCAATTTCTTACACTCTGACTTTTGAATCCTAAAGAATTGGATTGTGAAAGCGCCATAAATGAAAAGGAAAGTAAGCAGCTCTTTGATATAATGCAAAGCAAAGCTTATAGGAATCATTTATTGGGAGTTATTTGCAATTTGTTAGGAGTAATTTGCATCAGTTTATTGATCAAACAAGCAGTGGAGAACAGAGGAATTAAACTTCTGTCTAGTGAATAATATTTGAAATATCTGTTGGAACAGCTTCAAACATTTTAAAGTAGGTCAAACAGTTGAGGAAGAAAGTCATATATTAGCAACAAACCGGTCTCTTTAATAGCTAACAGGTCAATTTATCAGTTGGACTGATCAAAAAAACTAATGGTATTAAATTTTCTCTCTAAAAATGACATCTGAAAATTACTCATATTTGTTTGCAGGATTTTATATAGTAATTTAACAATGCAGCATTTGTTGAACAGCACAGTAAAGCCACTGCTTTCCTCCTTTGAAAGCAAGTGTCCAAGCATATTAATTCAGGCAAACTGCGTAGCTTTATCCTAATTTTTGCTTTATATTTGTCATTATTACGTATTAATGACAGTCTAGCACAATTAACAGGCATTGTTCTTGAAACAATCAGAACCGAAAGAAGAGAGGTGGTAAAGGCCAAGGCTGCAGAACAGAGTGGGAAGCATGGGGAAGCTTTCAGTAAAGCACAGGTAAGTCAGCTTTATTAAAGAAGAGTGCCTCATTTAGAATCCAGACTGGCACATAACCAGAAGTGAGTGTGAAATATGTGTCATATGCTTTCTAACGACTGGCTTTAGGCAATGGTTATAACTTCTACAATTACTAACACTCACTTCATTCTATCAGCAGAAATTAAATCTGATAGTTGTATTGAGAAAAAAGTATTTTTCATGCAGTTTGAATTTTTTTTTTTTTTTTCCAGTATGAAGCCAAAATACATAGAAACTGCTATGGGCATGGAGAATTCTGACACAGTTTTTTTCTAGGCATCAATTAAAAATGAAGATACTGCTCCTGAGTGATAAGATGCGTGTGTTATGCCAAAGAGATGTCAGTAAAGCTTCTGTAGTGCATTAAACATTACCCTGTTTAGAAAAATTAGCTCCACATTATTCCTGATAAATACGCTTGACAGGGTATTTATAAAAGGTTTACATTGATTTATGAAGATGTCAATTAGAAAAGTTTCTTCAGGATAATGTATCTTCTATTGTAATACTTTGTTTTAGATGGACCACTTTTAAAAGTTGGTTTTTGTTGATAAAAATATTTTTATTGCATTCACAATGGACTCATCACTTGCTTAGAAAGAATGGAATGCTGCTAATAACAAAAGCTCAGTCATAAGAACTTTCCAAGAAACCTTTTACCTAAATAACGAAATTGATGTGATACCACTGAACATAATGTTCTATGGTCAGTGGATGTTCAACTAATACTATAAAAAAAAAATGGTGACTTTTTGGATGAAATTTTACTCTAAGTTCATATGGAAAAGACACACAGAGTAATAGTAACAAAGCCTACTTTAATCTGAAAACTCATGACAAGAACATGAATATACCATTATTTCAATTACTATTAAAGGTGAATGCTAAGTACTACACAGCAGCTTGCTAAATAGATTCTTGGATGTGGAGAGTAATATTGAGAACTGCAATTCAAATTTCAAAACCAGCATTTGATGAAGGGTTGCTCATACTGGCATATACTTCCCCTCTCCAGAAATGTGTGAGATATATAGAAAGCCATAGCCAAGACTACTTAGTAAATCAGTAATCCTGAACTTTTCAAAAACAAAAATGGAATTTCACAGCCTGTTTTGATACTGAGTTAAACTTTTAAAATATTTAAAAATATCTTAATATTTTGCTGACATAGAAAGTAAGGAAATTAAGGAAGACGTTCATGTTTTAAACTTCTGCCTGTTAACTAAAATGGCAATAATGGTTACACCTTTATTTAACTGGAAGTGGTGGTGTACATCAAAGTACTTTGCCACATTACATGGATCTTGTAAATCTGTCTCCCATGTGCAGAGGAGAGTTTGCACTTCTGGCAGGAACATTGTGCATCAAGGTCTGCATCATCATTTGTTCATGACTTTTCGAACTTGCACTGGGACAAAGTTTAGATATTTAAACAATGCTGATCACTGTTTTTTGTTACAAAAAAAGTGTAAAGTAAGCATTTTGAAATTGTTTAAGATGTATTTATTATTTGTAGCATCCTAAATACTTTCACTGATGCAGGTTGTTTGGATAAACAAAGCATAGGTGACACAGAAATATCAGAGTGGAAATGAAATGGCTTCCTCTTAAAAAATCTACTTTTAAACATGACATGCAAATACAATTGTCAGTGTAAATACAGTGAAAAAGAATTTCATTGTCTTCGTTCCTCAGATTTGTTACCTTGTTACATTTTCATTATTTGAGCTTTCACAGATGTGATATGTACATATGAGCTTAATGTCACTGTATATACTCAGAGTAAAATCTTCAAGTAGTTCATTTGCAACTTGATTCAACTTTCATGTCAGGCAGGTAGCCAGTGGCAAAAAACATGAAAGATATGAAATAGTAACACATTTTTGGCTGCTTCTTTTCCTTTTTCCATTTTGTTGTTGTTGCTATTGTACACCAAGACACAAGTTCCATGGGTTATAGTGTGATTTTTTTTTTTTCTTCCTGAACATAAAAAAATCTTGCCCATTCCTTTAGAAAAAATCAAAATTTACTATATTGTGTTGCTATCTAAATCCAACCTTTTACGCAGTTGAAAATATTTCTACTCTCTCAAGGGAAGAACACCTTATATATTGTACGTTCCCATTCTGTCACTTAAAAGAATTAAAAGATCCAGGTTACAGCTAAATAATAGCATAATATCATTTCATTTCTTATAGAATTTGCTTTGGTATTAGACTCAGAGAACATTATAAAGGCCACTAAAATGAACTCTCTTGCACATTTGTCGTGGTTTAAGCCCAGGCTGTAAATTAGAACCACGCAGTCTACTTCCCCCACTACCCCACAGAGGGATGGGGAGGAGAATCGAAAGAATGTAACTCCCATGGGTTGAGATAAAAACAGTCCATTAACTAAGGTATAACACAAATCACTACTGCTACCACCAATAATAATAATGATAAGAGAAATAACAAGGGAAGAGAATACGATACCACCCACCGGAAATGAGCCCAACCGAGAAAGGGACGTGCCCTTCCGGGTAACTCCCAGTTCTACATCCTGGGCATGACGTGCAGTGGTATGGAATACCTCTTTGGCTAGTTTGGGTCAGGTGTCCTGTCCCTGCTTCATCCCGACTTCTCCTCCTCCCTGGCAGAGCATGAGACTCACAAAGTCCTTGGTCAGGGTAAACATTCTGACCAGTAACTGAAAACATTGGCTTTATCAGTATTATTCCCAGGCCGAAAGTCAAAACCACAGCGCTGCACCAGCTACTAAGAAGAAGAAAAGTGACTGCTGCTGCTGAACTCAGGACAACATTATAATGAGATGCTCAATCTATTAACAGTGGAAAGGGCTGCTAAACAGAACTTACAGCCTTGGAGAATTCCTAGAGGTCCAAACTTTAAACCAGTGATATAAGGGAAAGTGTCCATTTAATTTCTTGTCAAAGTTTAGCAGTATTTTTTTCCACTCTCTCTGTGTAGATACCAGCATGATAAATACACATTTGAAATAATACCACTTTTTTAAAGAGACAGTTACAAAACAAGAAAACTGCCACATTAAGAAATGAACAGAAAGGAAATATTAGGGAAAAAAAAAACATTGTAGTCCTTACTGGATTAAATGAGACAAAACTACATTTGCAGACAAGTTATTTTTGTGTGTTAACAAAAACTCTAATGACATACTTTACAAACTTTGAATGTTCTCATAATGAAGTATTGTCCTAGGATCAGCAGTAACAGTCATTTTTCTCTTTCTTAGTAGCTGGTGCAGTGCTGTGGTTTTGACTTTCAGCCTGGGAGCAGCGCTGATAACACCAACGTTTTTAGTTGCTGCTCAGTAATGTTTAGTCTGACCAAGGACTTTCTGAGTCTCATGCTCTGCCAGGGATGAGGGGAAGCCAGGAGAAAGCAGAGACAGGACACCTGACTCAAACTAACCAAAGAGGTATTCCACACCACAGCACGTCATGCCCACTATGTAAACTGGGAGCAGTTACCCGGAAGGTTTAGATCACTGCTCGGTCGGGGTGGGTATCTGTTGGTGGGTGGTGAGGTGTTGTATTCTCTTCACTTGTTATTTCCCTTATCATTATTATTATTGGTGGTAGCAGTAGTGGTTTTGTGTTATACCTTAGTTACTGGTTTGTTCTTATCTCAACCCGTGGGGGTTACATTCTTTCTATTCTCCTCCCCATCCCTCCAGGAGCGGGGGGGGAGGAAGTGGGGGGGGAGTGAGAGAGCGGCTGAGTGGTTCTGAGTTGCTGACTGGACTTAAACCATGACAAGTATGATTTTTCCCTTTTTTTTCAAGTAGTGAATGTCTGGTAAGTGGAATCACTGAGATTAAACTCTTCTCAATGACTTTAGAATATGATTTGTGCACATAACTTATGTACTATTTGATTATCCAAGGGTCAATACATATGGCCAAAGTCTAGAACATTTTTATGTGAAAGTAGAAACTCAATCATGATGCACAAATTTGGAAATCTAGCTGAAAATACAGCCTTATGAAACTCCAGAACTGCAGACTGAAAACAAAGTCATATCATCCTCATTCTTTTCTCCTGGCTCTCCTATCTGTTACTGTTATACTGAAATATATAAGTAATGAGATGAAGATGAAACACATGAACGAAAGAAGGCCTATCAGTGTGAAATTACATTCTCTTCTCACCGTTGTCTAAATAATATCATTATCTGTGATATATATATCATGCTCTTGAGAACTGCCATAAAGGGCAGTTGTTTTGTAATGCCATCTGATGAAGCTTGCTGCTCTTCTGTGTTTCTGCTTATTTCTATGTCAAAGCTGCAACATGCTATTCTCTTAGTTTTTTAGATACAAAAGAAAAAAAAAAAGGTTTAAAGACTATTATTTAGCTCAGAATGGCAAACACACAGAAACATGGAAATACTAAATTAAGATTGTCTGTTTCTCTTTCTGTGAATACCATGTTACTTTTCAGGGTTTATGACGTGAGGATATAGTTTTTCTGTACTCCAAATCCCTGCCTCATTCAGTTTAAAGGCAGATATTTCTCTTTAATGAGCAGTTTTCCCCTTTTTTGCCTTCATCTTGTTTAATAGTCTGTACGCAGCTTTATTCACTGAAGATTATCCAAATCCTGCCCTGAAGACAAAATTACTTATTTCTTCATAGCTTTTCTCATAGTAGTCATCCTTGCGGTACTGAATGCTTCGCAAACATTACAAAACTTGATGATCAAAGCTATGGAATGTGTTCCATATGGGAATGATCAATAACCTGGGATCCATGAGCTTTAAACAGTAAAAAATTGCAAATTGTAAGCGGCTTGACAAAGTTCTATAGGAAGAGGTAGTTTACTGTTTCTCCAGGTACAAGAACTAAAGGCTAGCAAATGAAACTGATATGCCAGGTTCAAAAAAAAGCAGCCACTTTTTTTTTTCTTTTTTTTTTAATAAAAGACAAAAATTTGTATCTGAAGAGAGTTGCAGACCATCTGCTATACAAATCCATGGAGGAGAAAATCATTGTTAGTTACTAAATACTAACCTTGGCAAAATTAGAAAATTCCTGAGCTGAAACTGGTAGCGTGCTGGGAAAATATTAAAGAAATGGATCATGTGTACCTTTCATGTTCTTATTTCTTCCTTAAGCATGTATTTGTTGGTTCTGACGGAATTAAAATTTGGGGTTAGGTGTAGCTTCAGTCTAACTCATTCTGGCCATTCTTATGTTCTTATGATAACAATCAGATGAAGATAAGTGGGCATTACTCTTCTTATTCTGTTTTTTGTTTTGCTTGGTTTGTTTGGTTTGGGTTGGTTGTTTTTTGTTGTTTTGTTGGTTTTTTTTTTCCTATAAAAATGTGATCCTGATTAGTTCAGGAAGCTGAACTAGATGATCATCATACTAACTAGGTCTTAACTTCCTTAGATATTTTTTTTATTTATTAAAAGAAGTTAAGACCTAGTTAGTATAATTGTGACTTCAGTGTATTGTACAATATTCTTTAAAAACATGAACCTCTCTGAGTATAATAGCTCAGTCATAAGGCAAGTTTGAAAAGGTCTTCAAGAATCATCATTGTACCTTTGACATCTGCAAAACAGTTGGAAATATAACAGTCTTTCTGTAAGAAAAACACTTACAAGCAGAGATACTTAAACTGTTTCAAATATGGTATCATATTACTCAGATGAAACTGTGTATTATGATGCCTTCTTTTGACCAGTGTAAAATGTATATCTCTTCTCCAGTTTTGAAAAAGGTGAGATATCTTGTTCATATCGTATGCAAGACATCTGCTGAAGGTATGAGGAAGATACAGCAATTCCTGCTCTACAAGAAAGCTCTATTTAGAAATCAGATATTTGTACAAGTGGATTTTCAAGTTCTTTTCTTTAAATCCAGCATTTGCCAAGCCTCCTAGGAGAAACTTCCCTCATTTCAGTGAATCTGCCCTTCAGTTCCTAGTATAAAGTGATACACTCCTTATAGTATATTAAGATTTAATATAATATGTTAATTATGCGTAACATCTCTCTTACACCTTCTGGGCACTGATTCAGTTCCTTATTTCTCTTACATAGTTACACATTTCCTTGCTTCCTGAGACACACATATATACATGGTTGGATTGTGTGGCAGATGTTAGACCATCAACTTTGGAATAAGTCTTTAGATAGAAGACTTCTTTTTCAGCCATCTGCAAAATGTATGAAAGACTGTAATTTCTTGATGGTTCAGCAGCCATAGAAAAACATGGGTTTCCCATGGTCAAAATCAAAGGGCCTGCACACACATCATTGAACAAAGGTCATCAGAGGCCTAGGGGAGTAAACCCAATATTGTTATGAGATTATTTATGGAGAGAAGAAATGGATTAATGTGAGAATTTTTTTGTGTCTATTGGAGTTTTATATGTACCTTTGTGTGCAAAGATTCACATATATACAAATAATACAGTTCTTTTTAAAACTATATTAAAGATGGAACCATTCCTCTACCAGCAGTTTGTTCAGTATTTGTATTGCTGTTTCGCTGTTCAAATTCTGAACACTTTTATTTTATGTGCAAGAATTAGTAAATCAAGAAACTCTGCAATGTTGTAGTGTGAAACACCCCCCACCCCCCCCCCCCCGCTCAGACCTTTGAAAGAAAATATGGTTGTTTCATTTAGGACACTGAGCTTTTTTTTTCAAGCTTTTACAGGACCATTTCATTGACAGTAATTTTGCACTTTCTGTCTTTAAGTGTTTCACAAATTCATGAGATTGAACTTTTTTCCTTAGCTATTTTTTCCTTAGCTAGTTTTTCATTTGACAAATATTTACCATTTTTTTTTACAGAAAAATTATTATCTTTCCAGCTGGTTAGTAGATCTCAAAGATAAAGATCTTAACCATGGAGCTGAAATATTTGGCATCGACTTTAAAAAAAAAAAAAAAGAAAAAGAAAAAAAGGTGTTTTACGATATGTCTATAGTTGGGGGGTTTTTCCACATCCTGTTTTATTTAACTTGGAATGTGAGAATTCAGGTATCTGTACCAGTCTAGCTGGGGAAAAATATCAAACCCCCTTTCTGATGCAGGACTTTCATTTTGGTTTTCTTTTTTTTTTTTTCCTATGCTATCAGGTAAGACTTTGCACTAGATACTGTCAAAATAAACAGATTCCAGGTGAGCTTGATGTGAATGAAGTCCGACCAATAGCCATGCTTTGGCTGCCTGCTCTGCTAGCATCAGGTGTTTGGAAATCCAAGCTGGTTTGTGAATTCCTGCCTTTGAGAAAGGTATCAGAGGTATGTGTGGGAGAGAAGATGCATACAGGTGGGATCTGGCTTCTACAACATACAGCAGATACAGCCACAGTCCCATGCAGCAGCAGAAGAAAACACGCCTCTTGGCACCCTTCCTCCTAAGGATCTCTTGCATGTCTTTTCCCCTGTTCTTCCTTCTCTTTCCCCTCTTGTGTTTTCTTACAGCTTCACCTGCTCCTTCTCTTATGAGATCCTGTATTAATTTATATATAATCCAGGAAAAAAAAAATCCACGTGTATGTAATTTGTGAATATAAGAGAGATAAACTGTTTTCTTTATCAAGTAGTGCCCTTACTCACCAAGATGCGTTTTACTGGTCATGCATGCCTGGCTATCCCTTTACCTGTGGAGCACAGGGAAGCTCAGTCTTTGTTCAGGTGTTCTTACACAGAGGAGAGCAAGAAAATGCAAGTATTCATGGTACTGCATGCACTCAGTTTGATTTTAGTAAGTGTAAAAATTAAAAAAATGAAAGTCAGGTTCCAGAGAAATCAATGGCACAAAACCTTAGTACATGTATTTAACCATGAACTAGCCCAAGGTTGTTTTTGGGCTGCATATAAGCACCATGGAACGGAGAGAGATACTGACTGAAACAGGCCTGTAATGGAGGTCTCAACATTTTCACCTATAGCTAGGTGTAGTGAAATCTTTTTTCAAAATCTGAAATGTGAAGAATAAGGCCATATTCCATGAGGAGGTAAGAAAAGGCCTCTGAGCTGGTTGAGAAGCTCAGCTGTGCCTTGTGCTGCAAACAGCAACTCTCTTCACAGAGACCGTGCTGCAGCACCCCACTGCCAGCACCTTGCCACATGCAGCACTGGTAACAGTGGATTATATCCCACTTCTCAAGTCACTGATGAAAAACTGTTAACCATACTGGCCATAGTGTTGACCCCTGTGCGGAGCACTTATTCACAACCAACTGCCAGTCACACTTCAGACCACTCTTCACACCTTTCAAGCCTCACGGTATAGCCAGTTTTCACCTGATTCGTATCCCCTTTGTTCTATTAAAAATAGATTTTGAGTATCATGTGTTGGCTAAAAGCATTGCTCCTTCAAATCAGGCTTATCATTAAAGTTCAGAGCAAAATTTGGGCACATTCTACATGATGCAATGGTAAAAATGAAGTATAGCTTTCAGTCTTACCAGAAGTGGAAAATTAATTCAACTCATTACATCAAAGAAGATTCTTATAAAAGTATGATGTCCTTGTTTTATTTCTCTGCTCACCTCTTAAAAAAATTTGGCAAATAATCATCCCACAAATGCAAGCTGTGTTTTGTGTTCTTCAGTCTTAAAACTGTCATCACTTCTTTCAGTTTCCTTCTAGGAAAAAAAAAAAAAAAAGTGGTGAAAGCTCTTTCTCTTAACAAAGTAAAAGAATGTTTTTTTGTTTCTTTTATTGAATTGTCACAAGTACACATCAATTAGTAGGAATTACATAGACTCCTATTTCTACCTGTGTTCCGCTCTTTCATTTTTCTTCTTGGCTTCTGCTGTTTTGAGGTGATTTACTTCTTTTTAATGAAATGAACTAGCATTCTGTAGGCAAAACTAAGATGCCCTTAAAAATGAAATTTTGTTGGGAAACAGTGTTGGGAAACAGACTCCAAAGACAAATTAAATAAACTGGTGCACAAATGGAAAACAAAGTTTGTATATTGACTATGAAAAGGAGCCTTGGGAATACTAGAAATGGGTCGAGAGGAAGAAAAGGAGGAGAAATTCACAGAAAAGGATGAAAAGATTTTCTGGGTTTACATATGGAATCATAGAATAATGTAATAGTTAGGGTTGGAAAAGACATTAAGACCATATAGTTCCAACCCCCCTGCCATGGGTAGGGACACCACACACTAAACCATGTCAGTCAAGACTCAGTCCAATCTGACTTTGAAGACCTCCAGGGATGGAGCATTCACAAATTCCTTGGGCATTCACAACATCCATTCCACTTCCTCACCACCCTCACAGTTAAGAACTTCCCCTGTTTAAGTTTGAACTTGTTACCCCTTGTCCTGTCACTACAGTCCCTGATGAAGAGTCCATCCCCAGCATCCCCATAGGCACCCTTCAGATACTGGAAGGCTGCTCTGAGGTCTCCATGCAGCCGTCTCTTCTCCAGACTGAACAGCCCCAACTTTCTCAGCCTGTCTTCACATGGGAGGTTCTCCAGCCCCCTCATGGCCCTCTTCTGGACTTGTTCCAACAGCTCCATGTCCTTCTTGTGCTGAAGACA
Source organism: Psittacula echo (assembly GCF_963264785.1). NCBI lineage: Eukaryota > Metazoa > Chordata > Aves > Psittaciformes > Psittacidae > Psittacula > Psittacula echo. The sequence continues at coordinate 21,264,523 of NC_137735.1, read as the reverse complement.
CCAGAACTGCACACAGTACTCCAAGTGAGGTCTCATGAGAGCAGAATAGAGGGGCAGGATCACCTAGTCACACTTCTGATGCAGCCCAGGATACAGTTGGCTTTCTGGCCTGCGAGCTCACACTGCCGGCTCATGTTCAGTTTCTCATCAACCAGCAGCCCGAAGTTCTTCTCCGCATGGCTGCTCTGAATCACTTCTCCACCCAGCCTGTAGCTGTGCCTGAGATTGTCCTGACCCAGGTGGAGGACCTTGCACTTCAAATTGTTGAACTTCATAAGGTTGGCATGGGTCAAGGTCCCTCTGGATGGCATCTTTTCCCTCCTGTGTATCAACTGAACCACACAGCTTGGTGTTGTCAGCAAACTTGCAGAGGATGCACTCAATCCCATTGTCCATGTCACTGACGAGGGTGTTGAACAGGATCGGCTCCAGCACCGACCCCTGAGGGACACCACGTGTTGCTGGTCTCCAATTGGACACTAAGCCGTTGACCACAACTCATGTCTTCTTTCTCAACCCAGAAAAGAGCTGGGAGCCAAATAGGTATCAGTTTCTACAGCAGACATACCAAACACTTCTCTGAATGTCATGATTCACTGATACCTCAGGGGTCCCTGAATTATTAGTCTACAAACTGTCTACACATGCTATTTTGTGCTGGTGTGTTACACTGATAATAGTGTAGCTTTAATGTAGCTATAAAAGAAAAAAAGCACTGGTGAAAAGAAGTTACTATATCTTACAATAGTTAAGATGACACTCTGGAACTTAATTTTGCTGGCAGCTATAGACAGCTAAATCAGTGCTGGTCCTAGATATAGCTGAGACAGCACCATTGAGGTAGTCTGAAAGTTGACATTCTGATTTGTTAGCCAAGTTTAAGAGAATAACCATGTAAAAAACAAAAACCTTTTGGCAATGGGGGCTAGGTTCTGGACCACAGTTCTGGCAGAATAAGGCCAATGGAAAACTATCTACAAGGTTCCATAACTGGTATAGGGACAAGACTCCTTATACAGGATATCTGTTTTGCACCTGTAGATTTGTTCATATATATGACATGAGTATCTCTCTAAGGTCTGTCTTATGAATTTTTGTTCTCAAGAAATGTTGAGATTTCTATATTCTTTGGCATATCTTACTGATGCACCATTTTGTGGCCCTAAGAGGACCACAGTCGATTTTCAGTGGGAAAAATACAGATGTACCATGCTGCTATTCAAACACATCTTTTAGAGTATTTTTTAAGCTGATGTGTATTTTTAAAGTATTTTCTCAGCTTTTTTTTTTTTTAACATTATTTTATTTTATAAGTCTTTAAATGGGACTGTTTTTTAAGAAAAAAACATTTGTACAAAAACATTCTACATCTTACTGACAAATATTCTGTTATACTTAACAACTTACCCTCTTTTTATCCCCTATTCATCCAGTTTGGGTCTCCCTCACTTTCTGCACAATCTGATGCAAAAGCCTTCTCTTGTTTTGCTTTTGGCTCTGTAACAATGTACCTCTATCTATTTAATTTCATTTTAAATCTCAAAGGAAATCTTATACTTCCTCCCATGATTATGCCTCCAACTTTCACTCCCCTGCTGCTATCATTTGATTTGAAGTTTAACAACATGCAAGGCATAATTGCATACTTTATACTAAAGAAGCTATGAAGAACAATTTGGTGTTGCATTTTTAGACAAGGGGTTTTTTAGGTTTTTTTGGGATAGTACTTTTTTTCTACAGGACATGCCATTTGCTTCATACCATTGGTGTCCTGCAAGTATGTGGCACTAAAAACTCAACTGCATTTCTTGTAGACGTATAGGAATTATGTCTGAATTGGGGTAATGTAAAATTAAATTATTTGCAGTAAAAAAGAAAAAGAGGTTTGCGTTCATAGGGTTTTTTCAGTCATAGTTTTCCTAATTTGTGTTGATCTCAGCTATGAATATGAAAAGGCACAGTGGCTAGCATGAGGAAATATTTATTCATTTTAATTATTTGCTTTTAACTGGAGATTAAAAAGGATAAAATAATCTCATACTCATTTTTTCTCATGTCCTTGACACCTGTGACAGTACTGCAGAGGATGGGAGATAACTAGTGCTATATGGTATTTAGCGTACCAAATTGCTGTAATGAAGTGATTTTGAACTTCTCTGTGCCTGCCTTCTTTAAGAAAAAACGTTTCTTTGTTGATTTTTTTTTTTTTTTTTAATTTCAGGAAGCTTTTCTGACTTATTTTATTATAGAAAAAAAGCCTCTTTACATTCTTTGGTTAAAATGTATGTTGTAGTTAGATCACATAATTGTAATACTGGGTTTCACTGGTTTTCAGCATTTTTTTTAATAAAGAATATTCTGCTAAAGGAGAAAACATCCACTGTGTTCTTTATGCATGTTTTCCAAAGCTACATCTAACATAATAACATGCTAAACATAATAAAGTTTTTATGGCAGATTTTAATTACATAATGGTGTGTGACACTCACTAGCACAGTGGTAAGTGTGCAAAAAAAGAATGTGAAAGAGTGTCATGACTGCAGAACATCCATGCATTTGAAATCAGGAAGATATAAGAAAAATCTAAATCTTGTCAGTTACATAGCATGCAGTAATGGGATTGTGCAAAAAATGTGGTTAATAATGCTTCACTGGAAATACGCCACAATACAGTGTGAAACATGTGCCCTAAACTATGATGCATTATTTAGAGAAGTGATCTTATTATTTAAAAAAATGTTAAACAGTCAAATAGTAATCCACTTACAGAACAGAATCTAAATACACAGAGTACATGGTTTATATTTCCATGTGGCATCTACATTATTTTTCTGACTTTGCTTTAATCTACTGAAAATATTTTTTTCTATAATTAGTAATTAAGACTGTTGCTAAAAGCTGAGCTGATTGCTGAGGTGAGTAGCTCGAGAGAGGACGCCTTCAACACCGGAGCAGGGGGAAGCTCAGCGTCCAAGAGTCTCAACTCAGAGCGGCCAAAGCCACCGAGGGAGCCTCAAGTCCTCGACAGGACTTGCCCAGGAGCCAGCAGCTCAGCTGACACGAGCAGCTGACTCACAGGGGGCGGAGCCAGGAGGAGCAGCACCACCCTGAGTGGTTAAAAACCTGCCCCAGGGAGCCCTAGTGATCAGGAGCGTGGGCAAACAGGGCGGGTCAAGGCAGTTTGAGTGGCAGTTTGTGCGGGCAGGTGAGCGAGATGATGAGCACTCGCTGTATAACTAGGACCCAGTATGAAAGTTCTGCTCTGGCTGGCCCGGCAGTGGCCAGCGTAGGCACCCAAGACAGAGTTGATGAGAGGGGAGGCTGCAGTGCAGAGCTTGGAGTGTAGAGAGTGCCTGCACTGGTTTTGTGAGGGGAGGGTGCACAATGGGCAGGTCTGCACCTGGTACTCCCTGGTGGAGGTCCTCCTGCAGCAGGTGGCTGAGCTGCAGGATTCTATTAATAGGCTGCAAGATGTCAGGGAAGCTGAGAGGAGGTAGGACTGTGTGCTTCAGGCCTGAATTGTGCAGGGGCCTCAAGCGTCCCCTGTAGTTCATGAAGGAAAGAAGGAGGCTGTTAACCCAGGAAGCTGGGAAATAGTAACAAAAAAAAAAAAACCAACAAAAAAAGGAGGAAGAGGACAATTAAAAGCAAGGGGCTTCCTCCTAAATCTGTTGTGCCCACCCAGAACTGCTTTGCAGTTCTGCAGGGGGGCTGATGAGGAAACACCCTTGCACCAGAAATAACTCGCTGATGCACTGGTAAAGAAAATCTCTACTGGTGCTGCCAGGAAAACGTGGCAGGTCGTAGTAGTAGGGGACTCTACTTAGAAAGGAAAAAAAGCACTCATCTGTTAGCTTGACCAAGTCTCAAGGGAGGTGTGTTGCCTACCAGGGGCACGGATCAGGGATGTTGCAGAGAGGCTGCCTCCTCTAGTAAGCCCCACTGACTATTACTCACTTCTAGTGATCCATGTGGGGGCTAGTGATATAGATAGCAGTGGCCTGGAGAACATAAAGAAGGACTACAGAGCCCTGGGAGAGGTGGTTAGGGGCTCCGGAGCTCAGCCAGTCTTTTTGTCAATTCTCCAGGATACAGGGAAGGACCTTAAAAAGCTAGGAGAATTGACCAGGTTAATAAATGGTTAAAAGGGTGGTGCCATAGTCAGGAGTTTGAGTATCTAGAACACGGGACTCAATTTAGTAGGCCAGGTCTACTGGGGGCTGGTGGAGCTGGTCTGACAAAGAAGGGGAAGAGTGGTTTTGGGAGAAGGCTTGCCAAACTGATCAAGGATGCTTTAAACTAGATGTGTTGGGGGAGGGGGGCATCGTTCCATCCCAACACACCCAGTCAGTTGCCAGTACCTGTAATAAATGCTCTGAGAAATGTAGATATGTTCCAGTCACTCCAGCTAATGAGCTGGTTTCATTTGGAGCTGGGCTCAGATGCCTCTATACAAACGCCCATAGCATGGGGTACAAACAAGAGGAATTAGAGATGTGTGCATGTCTACGGGGGTATGATATAATAGGCATCACAGAAACATAGTGGGATGGCTCCTATGACTGGAGTGTTGGAATGGAAGGTTACAGGCTCTTTAGAAAGGACAGGCTCGGCAGGTAGGGAAAGGGAGTTGCTATTTATGTTAGGGATATGCTGGAGAGTATGGAATTCTGTCTGGGGACAGGTGAGCAGTCAACAGAGAGTTTGTGGGTCAGGGTTAAAGGGAGAACAGCAATGGGGGACATTATTGTGGGGATCTGTTACAGGCCACCTGACCAAGAAGAATCTGTGGATGAAGCACTCTACAGACAGATAGGAATAGCCTCACACTTGCAGGCCCTTGTTCTCATGGGAGACTTCAACCACCCTGATATCTGTTGGAGCAACAGTACAGCCCAGCACAAGCAATCCAGGAGGTTCCTCGATTTTGTGGAAGACAACTTCCTTCTGTGAGTAATAGAGGAGCAGACAAGGAGGAGTGCCATGCTTGACCTCGTGCTCACCAACAGGGAAGGGTTGATTGGAAATGTGATGCTTCAGGGCAGCCTTGGTTGCAGTGACCACGAGATGGTCGAATTCGAGATCCTTGGGACAGTGAGAAGAGCGTGCAGCAAGCTCACTGCCCTGGACTTGAGGAGAGCAGGCTTTGGCCTCTTCAGGAACCTGCTTAGTAAGGTTCCATGGGATATAGCACTTAGAGGTCAGTGGGGCCCAAGACTGTTGGTTGCTATTCAAGGACCACCTACTGCAAGCTCAGGAGTGTTGCATCCCAACTAGAAGGAAGTGCAGCAGGAGGGCCAGGAGACCTCCTTGGATGGATAAGGAGCTGCTCAGGAAAAGTCAAAGGAAAAAAGAGGCTTATAAACGGTGGAAGCAAGGACAGGTGGCCTGGGAAGAATACAAGGATGTTGTTCAGGAAGCTAGGGACCAGGTGAAGAAAGCTAAGATGCAGTTAGAATTAAACTTGGCTAGGGATGTTAAGGATAACAGGAAGGGATTCTGTGGGTACGTAGTGAATAAAAGACAGACTAGGGACAACGTAGGCCCCCTTTGGAAGCTATCAGGAGAACCGGCTACCCTGGAATTGGGGAAAGCTGAGGTTCTCAGTGACTTCTTTGCCCCTGTCTTCACTGGCAAAGTCTCTGACCACACCCCCCAAGTCTTGGAAGGCAGACGCAGAGACTGTGAGAATGAAGACGCTAGGCCCACTGTGGGAGAGGATGTGGTTCGAGATCATCGTAAGAACCTAAACATACACAAGTCCATGGGACCTGATGAAATCCATCCGTGGGTCCTGAAGGAGCTGGCAAATGAAGTTGCTAAGCCACTGGCCATCATATTGGAAAAATCATGGCAGTCAGGTGAAGTTCCCGATGACTGCAAAAAGGGAAATATAACCCCCATTTTCAAGAAGGGGAAAATGGAAGACCCAGGGAACTACAGACCAGTCAGTCTCACCTCTGTGCCTGGCAAACTCTTGGAGCAGATTCTCCTGGAAGACATACTAAGGCACATGAAAAACAACAAAGTGGTTGGTGACAGCCAGAATGGCTTCACTAAGGGGAAATCCTGCCTGACCAATTTGGTGGCCTTCTACGACGGGAATATGGAACTGATGGACGGGGTAGAGCAGTTGACATCATCTACCTGGACTTGTGCAAAGTGTTCGACACCGTTCTGCAATCCCAGGCGCAGCTACAGATTGGGCAGAGATTCAGAGCAGCCCTGCAGAGAAAGACTTGGGGGTGTTGGTTGATGAGAAAATGAACATGACCCACAGAGTGTCCTCGCAGCCCAGAAAGCCAACCGTGTCCTGGGCTGCATCGAAAGGAGCGTGACCAGCAGGTGGAAGGAAGTGATCCTGCCCCTCTACTCTGCTCTCGTGAGACCTCACTTGGAGTACTATGTGCAGTTCTGGTGTCCTCAACATAAGAAGGACATGGAACTGTTGGAAGAAGTCCAGAGGAGGGCCATGAGGATGATCAGGGAACTGGAGAACCTCCTGTATGAAGACAGGCTGAGAAAGTTGGGGCTGTTCAGCTTGGTGAAGAGAAGGCTGCGTGGAGACCTCTGTCTTGGGTTCAGCAGTAGCAGTCAGTTTTTCTCCTTCTTCGTAGCTGTTGCAGCACTATATTTTTGACTTTTGGCCTGGGAGCAGAGCTGATAACACCGATGTTTAGACTGACCAAGGACTTTGTGAGTCTCATGCTCTGCCAGGGAGGAGGAGAAGCCGGGAGGAAGCAGGGACAGGACACCTGACCCAAACTAACCAAAGAGGTATTCCGTACCACAGCACGTCATGCCGGGGGATGTAACTGGGAGCTACCCGGAAGGGCACGTCCTCTTTTCTGTCGGGCTCTTTTCTGGCGGGCGGTATTGTATTCTCTTCCCTTGTTATTTCTCTTATCGTTATTATTATTGTTGGCAGCAGTAGTGATTTGTGTTATACCTTAGTTACTGGACTGTTTTTATCTCAACCCGTGGGATTTACATTCTTTCGATTCTCCTCCCCATCCCTCTGTGGGGTAGTGGGGGAAGTAGACTGCGTGGTTCTAATTTACAGCCGGGGCTTAAACCACGACAGTTCTTCTGACTGCTACTGCTGAACCCAGGACAACCTCCTAGCAGCCTTCCAAGTGTCTGAAGGGGGCCTACAAGGATGCTGAGGATGGACTCTTCACTAGGGACTGTAGTGATAGGACAAGGGGTAATGGGATCAAACTTAAACAGGGGAAGTTTAGATTGGATATAAGGAGGAAGTTCTTTACTGTGAGGGTGGTGAGGCACTGGAATGGGTTGCCCAGGGAGGTTGTGAATGCTTTTATGTTTGTACATAAAAGCATGCACACATGTGAGAAAAGTTACCGTGCGCATATGTGAGAAAAGTTGCAAGGATGTCTTCATTGCTTCACAGAAATTCTCATGTTAAGAGGTAAGCATATCTGCATTTTTCCTGTCTCTTCATAGAGAAAGTAGGGACAAATTGGATGATTTTCCTGAGACTATATCACTATATGGTCTATGAAGCAAAGTGTTTTATTTACTTCATCTTGGACTTATTTTGTGACTGTTAGGTTGTGTTTTCCTGAACTCTCAGTTTGAGTCAACTCCCTGTTTTTCTTCAAGTACCAGTCTGCAAATTGCCCACAAGTGTTAATTTGATTCCAGACTTGGGTCTAGAAAAGCTGGAATTAGAGATGTGGATAGTTTTTGCCATCACATAAGCTGCAGACTTTTTGGACATTGGCTTAACCTGATTCTTTTATTACTTAAATTTGCTACTTGAAAGCTATGAATAATACTCCACAGGTATAATTTTGTCTTTCCCAGATCCTACAGTTCTGAATTCTATATGTATAATCACAAATGAACAGGGAGAAAAATAACTTCCTGTGCAGACTATCACATCAAGACATTATTTTACTGCAGGAGGTGTCGTGGTTTAAGCCCAGGCCGTAAATCAGAACCACGAAGTCCACTTCCCCCCCCGACCTTTCTTCCCTCCGCTTCTGGAGGGATGGGGAGGAGAATCAAAAGAATGCAGCTCCCACGGGTTGAGATAAGAACAGTTTAATAACTAAGGTATAACACAAATCACTACTGCTACCACCAATAATAATAATGATAAGAGAAATAACAAGCAAGAGAATACAACCGCTCACCAACCGGTACCTCACCCCCACCCTGCCATGATCCAGCCCTTCCGTTTCATTCAGTTCTACATCCTGGGCATGACGTGCTGTGGTATGGAATACCTCTTTTGGCTAGTTTGGGTCAGGTGTCCTGTCCCTGCTTCCTCCCGGCTTCCCCTCCTCCCTGGCAGAGCATGAGACTCACAAAGTCCTTGGTCAGTCTAAACATCAGTGTTATCAGCTTTGTTCCCAGGCCAAAAGTCAAAACCACAGTGCTGCAACAGCTACTAAGAAGGAGAAAAACTGACTGCTACTGCTAAACCAGGACAGTATCCACCCCTTATTCCATACCATTCACGTCATGCTCAGATCCCACATTATCCATATACTCTCACTCTCATTTCAGTGCACTGTTATCTTAGTGCACGGACCAATCCCTATAAAGCTGCTGAGTCCATTTGGTCCATGATGGTGAGCTCCATCTCTTTTAACAGTCTTTCAGAGCAGGAGAGGCCCATTGCAAAGTCCACCCCTCGATCATGAGTCCATCTCTGTGTTGCATTCCTGCCCTGATGGCCTGAAGTGTCATGGGCCCATCAGGCTCAAAATAATTCACCCTCCCCTCCAGCAGTTTCTGCAACTTGTTGTTGGGGACTCCACACAGCTGCCTTCCATCTCCGACGCTTCCAAAGCACTGGAGGGGCCCAGTGGATTAGATACTCGCCCATACTGTCCCACACACCGTAACACTCATGACTGTCCAGCCTTGGGGAAAACCTCTCTGTCCCCCTGTATTGTCTAAACCCAGACACGACCCAAACCTGACTCTGCTTAACTTTCAAGATCAGACAAAATGGCCGTGGGTAAAACACGCTCTGTGTGTGTGCCAACATGGTGATCCCCATCACAATCAGCAAGCAGGTTCCAACGGTACCCAAAGGCCATTCAAAACCTTCAGAACTCTCAAATGATGCTGCTGTGCTTGAAGGCTCTCTCACCACGAGCTCCTGTTTTTCCGAGTCCAGATCTTCCTCCTCTGTCTTGCTGGAAAGTGCTGCGTGGTCTCCTGCATCCTCCTGCGGCTCAGGCTCACGGGACTCGGCGGACGGCTGCTGGGGAATGCTCTCGGCCACCACGGGGCTGGGCTCGGCTGTGGGGCTCGGCTGCTCCGCTGCCTCCTCCCGCTGCTCGGCAGCTGCCTCCTTCCCGGCCTCCGGCCCCGCTTCCGCCGCCGCTTGGTCCCTGGGGCCCCTCTCCCGGGCCGCTTCGGCCGCTTGGTCCCGGGGCCTCTCCCCCTCAGCTCCCCGCAGCCTCACAAAGACGGAGGCAAGGACGAGGGCCAGGACAGTGAAGAGCAGCGGGACGGCCAGGTACAAGTCCACGGCCACGTCCATCCCGCCCTGCTGCTGGAGCCCCCCTGTATGACAAGCCATTACCATAAAATACAATGAAACAAGAACCCTAGCCCAAGGCCCACACTTGATAAATGCTAACACAGCAAATACCGGCTCTAAGTAAGCTACAGCATACTGAAACTGTGACATCAAGAGAAAGAACTTTGAGAGCCAATAAATCAGCATTGTGCCTTGGTCAGATCTGTTGTTATCTCAATCCTTCGTGCCCCACGTTGGGCGCCAAAAAAGAACTGTTGTGGTTTAAGCCCAGGCCGTAAATCAGAACCACACAGTCCACTTCCCCCCCTCCACCTTTCTTCCCTCCACTTCTGCAGGGACGGGGAGGAGAATCAAAAGAATGCAGCTCCCACGGGTTGAGATAAGAACAGTTTAATAACTAAGGTATAACACAAATCACTACTGCTACCACCAATAATAATAATGATAAAGGAAATAACAAGCAAGAGAATACAACCGCTCACCAACCGGTACCTCACCCCCACCCTGCCATGATCCAGCCCTTCCATTCCATTCAGTTCTACATCCTGGGCATGACGTGCTGTGGTATGGAATACCTCTTTGGCTAGTTTGGGTCAGGTGTCCTGTCCCTGCTTCCTCCCACCTTCTCCTCCTCCCTGGCAGAGCATGAGACTCACAAAGTCCTTGGTCAGTCTAAACATCAGTGTTATCAGCTTTGTTCCCAGGCCAAAAGTCAAAACCACAGTGCTGCACCAGCTACTAAGAAGGGGAAAAACTGACTGCTACTGCTGAACCCAGGACAGTAGGTCACTATCTTCCTTAAGAACTACCACTTCATCATGCTGTCTTGCAGGTCTATTTCTGAATACAAATTATTCAGGTTATGTAGTTTACAAAGTAAGAGAGCATAAGCCACTCAAGTTGGGAAAAGGAAATTACTACATTATTTCTATACTGTTCATTTGTATTAGAAAACAGACTGAAAGGAAAAGGATTTGTCTGTAAATGCTGATCCTTTCAGTGAACAAATATTCAAATATATGGAATATTCCAATTATATTGAATGGACAAGAGCAAGGCAGTCAGAGGACGGTAAACAGTAATTTAATCCAGCATAAGGTGCTGGACATGGGGGACAAAGTGATATAAAATGTTACAATCTAAACAGAGATAAGTGACCTGTATTGCTTACTGTCTTGCCTACAAAGGCACATTATGTGTGGAGACATAGGCAATTACAAGAAAAAAATATTAAGAGAGTTTGCTAGAAATTTTACTTGGTTTTTAAAAGTCTATTAGATGACCTTGTCAAACTTCAAATAAGGTAATCCAACAATGTAGTCCCCTGTTTACAATGTGCTAGAGTAGACTGCAAATTTGGGGCAGCAAGTCTAAGTCTCTAGAAAATACACTTAAAAGTGCAAACATAATGGGTGGAGAAAAAAAATCACATTTTAATCAATAGATGTAGAATTTAAAATAATGTAACTACAAAAAAGTGGTATGAAATCTTTAAAATATTTTTACTTGTAAATTAATGAGGAAGCAGAATTAGGTGCTTTCTCCTCACATGTTTCTTCTACCATTTCTTGTCCTTGTAATATTTAATTCATATGTTTGTGCTGAAAATTTCAGTGACTTCACCTTCAATTTTCTGTCCTACTTCTACTCATCGGATAAATGTGTTACTTGCAGTTGTGCACTTTCTCCTGAGATTTATCATAAAAAGACTCCCAGGATGAAAAAGGCATTTCTTTATTGGTAATTTTTTCTGAAAAGTTGTGTAATTGCAAAAATAAGATTTTTCAATGGGTTCGGGCAGACAAGCAGAAAGCTTTGCATTGAAATGAGACCCACTGAAGTTAAAATCTATTCTTACTTAAAAAATTAGCTTACTTAAAATATTAGCTTGCTTAAAAAATCAGCTGAATTCTCTGGAACTAGAGTCAGGTCATAGAGGAACTATTGTTTTTGCTATTTGCATTATAAAAATGAAAAATGCAACTGAACCTGAAGCTTCATTGTGACATTACTGTAAATATAAATTATAATGCTACAAAAAAGTTCTACTCTGAATAGACAAAAGCGAGAGGGGAGAAAAACACACACAGGTTTGCTAATTTTATCAGCAGGAAATTGATATACAATTAGTTTAAGTGCATTAGATGGTCATACAGGAAGCCTGCTTTAGAACCTGGGGTTAAATTAAGCCACATCACCAACACTGGGCCTTTGCCTTCCACACAAAAGAAAAAAAAAAAAGAAAATCTTTTGAAATCATGAAAGATTCAGGCAACATCAGAAATACAGAAAAAATGTTTCACTTTCTGTATAGGAGTCTGAAATACCTCAAATAATAAGGATATTTAATTTTCTTTAGGACTTACGAGAAACTAGAGTTGCCTCTACATGGTTCACTTGACTGTCTCTAAAGTGCTCAATGACTGCTGAAAAACAATGTACACTCTACACCCACACAGATGACCGAATGCTTTCTTCAGTTCTTTTTGTCTTTTTGTTTTGTGCTGCTCTAAGATTATATCTCCCCACAAAACATAATTTCTTTTATGTGTATCATTGTCTGTATTTTCCAAGCATGGATATTTCATTTCAAGGCATTATGACAAATGGAGCATTTCAATTTATCCTTATTTTACAAATACAATAATACAGTACTCTGTGCCTGATTATCGTGAATAAAATATCAGCTTCAGGCTTCGAAGGTTTCTCAGTCCTTCACCCCATTAAGAGACTCACTGACAGTGATACAATTTTTTTGGCAATCTTTTAATATATTAGGGAAATAAAAGAGGGACTCTCTGTCTCAGACTCTTCCTGTTTCCCACTAGTTCATCCTTCATTGGGATCCTTAAATGAAGAAGCTTTACTGAGTTCACATACTCTCCCTCCATCTCCTGGAGTGTGTAGTCCCATCCTAAACAGGGAGAATGGCTATTTTGTAAGGTTCTTTGAGCATTGATATACATGAAAAAGATAAAAAAGAGAGAGGAATAAAAAGAGACTAGCACATGTAGTCAGAATGGAGACCCAACATACTGAAGGGCACACTGACAAGGCTGGTTATGGTTCAGATTGTTGAGTGGCAACAAATTGTAAAAGCAGACTTATGTCAGACATAGCTCCTGAGAAATACGGTCTTTATTTCATCTTTCCCACAAGTTTTCTTTTCATTGTCATAATTCTTTTACGTAGACTATGTCATGTAATATAGATGTCTGAGTAGATTAGATTTTTTTAGAAAATACTGAACTCCGAAAAATTCTGCTACTGCAGAGGGATCTGTCCCACAATTTGTGATGGTTGTGATTGACAGCTAGTAAAAGGCAGGTTTTGAGACTTCCTAATGTGTTGATCTTCCCTTTTAATCCTATGCTTATTGGTATTCTTCAAGGCTTTCCACAAAAAGTATTTTATGTATCTATATATAGATGCTGAATTTTAGGTGTTTCAAGTTTCAAAATGTTGATCCGCTGCCTACTACGTAGGAGTGTTGGAGCCAGTTTTTACAATCCAGCTTTATTTTTTGCTTCTTTTCAGAACATCTTTCTTGAAGAATAACTAAAATTTCCATACATAAAGTGCAAGAAACACAGATCCAGCCTTCTAACCTATATAAATAAACCAGTGTACACAGAGAATAGGATAGGCCTTAACAGACTTAAGTCATTAAGTGTCCTCAGGATCTCTTCCTTAGATACAGACTGCCTTCCTTTTTTGGTTCAAAGAGATGCTATTTCCAGATGGAACATACAAACATAAACTATTTCTCAATATTAAAGGTGTGAGTAGGTTTACTCATAAAATATAATCACCATACTAAAAATTGTTTTAGCTTCATGCCATAGCATTTATCCAGGATGTGGAATACCAAATCCAATTGTCTTTGCCTGATCAAATCTAAATATTAGATCTCACCATCTCCAGCAGAATGTGGGTTATTTGGTGTCATGAGAGAAATCTAGCACAGACTTGTCTTTGTCAGTCACTGTACTCACTAAGTAAGTCTGTTTTCTTGCTATATAGTCTCCAGAATATACATTTTGACATCTACCTAACAGTTCTTGCTGGTACTTTTGATACATTTGAAATAAATAACCCAAATCCTTTTTAAGAATTCCATAAAAAGCAAGACCTCATCTAACTGCAGAGATTCTAATGCACTCTTAAAAACAGAAACAAGTTTAAATAAAATATCAAACCACGAATTTTCTTCAGTTTCCTATTATTATGTTGCTGCAAATACTGACTGTGAAAGAAAGCATAGCATGCATGTAAGTAGCCATATGCCAGCTCAAGTTTATTCCTCTAGTGACCGCAAAATCTATGATCTTGCACTTAGTGCTGTGGAGTATGTTCTAAATAAGCAGAACAATGTGTACAAACCATTTTGCAAACAGACTAAATAGAAGTGTATGTAGATGAAACCTTATAAAAATACATCCCTATAAACTTCCCTCCCATCTTCGAAAAAAACACATTACATGTGTCTATCTCTTTCTAGCTGTGCTGTAATTTAGGAAGTCCTGTCATCATTAGACATCTCTTTTTTTTAGGGTTCCTGATCTCCCTGTGTTAGTCTGACTGATATAACTCAGTTTAGAAGCACTTCTCCACATGAGGGACTTCGCCGTATTTCCCTGTTTTCATGATTTAGGAAGATAGGAACTTTCAAATACTTTCAGATACAATTTGTAATTGCATTTGTCTTTTGCTTTTGCTTTTGATTCTTCCATGATTTTTATATGCTACTGTCGTGGTTTAAGCCCGGACCGTAAATTAGAACCACGCAGTCTACTTCCCCCCCCACCTTTCTTCCCCCCACTCCTGGAGGGACGGGGAGGAGAATCGAAAGAATGCAACTCCCACGGGTTGAGATAAGAACAGTTTAGTAACTAAGGTATAACACAAATCACTACTGCTACCACCAATAATTATAGTGATAAAGGAAATAACAAGGAAGAGAATACAACCACTCACCAACCGGTATCTCACCCCCACCCCGCAGTGATCTAGCCCTTCCGGGAACTCTCAGTTCTGCCTCCTGGGCATGATGTGCTGTGGTATGGAATACCTCTTTGGTTAGTTTGGATCAGGTGTCCTGTCTCTGCTTCATCCCGGCTTCTCCTCCTCCCTGGCAGAGCATGAGACTCACAAAGTCCTTGGTCAGTCTAAACATCAGTGTTATCAGCTCTGCTCCCAGGCCAAAAGTCAAAAATATAGTGCTGCAACAGCTACGAAGAAGGAGAAAAACTGACTTCTACTGCTGAATCCAGGACAGCTACCCATATACAAGCTTTCCAATAGAGAGCACAAGGTAGGCATTCCTTTGCTATAGGGAAGAAACAGCAATAAATCTATTTAAAACCTATAAATACGATTCCAACTGAATATTTTTATACCTTCTCTGTTAGAAAAAAGAATGAGAATACTCTTGATTTTCTCATAATTAATTAAAAAAAAAAAGTCTTCGTCAACGTGAAGCCATAGCTGAGGTCTTTGGGATCCAGGGAAGTTCTACACTTTCCCTTGTTATATTTCATCAAGTTTCTCCCTGCCCAACTCTCCAGCCTGTCCAGGTCCCGTTGGATGGCAGCACAGCCTTCTGGCAGCACAGCCACTCCTCCCAGCTTAGTGTCATCAGCAAACTTGCTGACAGTACACTCAATTCTCTCATCTAAATCATTGATGAATATATTAAATAATACTGGTCCCAATACTGACCCTTGAGGCACTCCACTAGATACAGGCCTCCAACTAGACTCCGCCCCATAGACTACAACTCTCTGGCTTCTCTCCTTCAGCCAGTTCGCAGTCCACCTCACTACCTGATCATCCAGGCCACACTTCCTCAATTTAGCTATGAGGATGCTGTGGGAGACTGTGTCAAATGCTTTGCTGAAGTCAAGGTAGACCACGTCCACCGCTCTGCCGTCATCCATCCACCGTGTTATTTCCTCATAAAAGACTATGAGGTTGGTCAAGCATGACTTCCCCTTGGTAAAGCCATGTTGACTGCCCCTCATACCCCTCTTATCCCTGACATGCCTTAAGATGGCATCAAGGATAAGGTGTTCCATCACTTTCCCAGGGATGGAGGTGAGGCTGACCGGTCTATAGTTACCCGGGTCCTCCTTCTTGCCCTTTTTGAAGACTGGAGTGACATTTGCTTTCCTCCAGTCCTCAGGCATCTCTCCCGTTTCCCAAGACTTGGTAAAGATGATGGAGAGTGGTCTAGCAATGACTTCCGCCAGCTCCCTCAGCACCCGCAGGTGCATCCCATCTGGACCCATGGATTTATGGATGTCCAGATTGCTCAACTGGTCCCTAACCCATTCCTCGTCGACTAAGGCAAACTGCTCCGTTAACCTGACTTCATCTGAGGTCTCAGGGGTACAGGGCTCTTCAGGACTGCCTCCGGCAGAGTAGACAGAGACAAAGAAGGCATTCAATAACTCTGCCATCCCTGTATCTTCTGTCACCAGGGCACCCATCCTGTTCATCAGTGGGCCAACCTTGCCTCTGGTGTTAGTTTTATCAGCTATGTATTTGAAAAAGCTCTTTCTGTTGTCCTTGACCCCTCTCGCCAGATTTAATCCTAAGGAGGCCTTAGCTATCCTAGCTGCCTTCCTACATCCTCTAGCAGCAGCCTTATATTCCTCCCGAGTGGCCAGCCCCTCCTTCCATGACCTATAAACTCTCCTCTTCCACTTGAGCATACCCAGCAGTTCCTTATTTAGCCACGCAGGTCTCTTGGCCCTCTTCCTTGACTTTCTATGCGTCGGGATGCTCTGCTCTTGAGCTCGGAATAAGCAATTCTTGAATGCCAACCAACTATCTTGGGCCCCTTTACCTTCAAGCAGCCTTGCCCATGAGATTTCCCCTAGCAATTGCTTGAAAAGGCCAAAGTTTGCCCTGCTAAAGTCCAGGGTTGCAATTCTACTTGCTATTGTACTGGTCCTACCACACAAGATCCTGAATTCCACCATCTCGTGGTCGCTGCAACCAAGGCAGCCCTCAACCTTTACTGCTTCGACCAGACCCTCCTTGTTAGTGAGGATGAGATCCAGCAGTGCTCCTCTCCTGGTTGGCTCATCCACCATTTGCATGAGGAAGTTATCATCCATACACTGGAGGAACCTCCTGGACTGTGGCTGGGTTGCTGAGTAGTCCTTCCAGCAAACATCAGGGAAGTTAAAATCCCCCACGACAACCACGGCCTGTGACTGTGAGGCCGCTCTCAGCTGCCTGTAGAAGGCCTCGTCAGCTTCCTCACCCTGATCTGTATTCATCAGTCTCTCCTTTTTTTGGTCTTTATTTCCTCACAGATAAAAACCCTGCCCCTAATTACTTTCTTTCTTTCTGCTTCCTCTGTACCCAAATGTATTATTTATGATGAAGTTACCTATATAATCTCAGACAGAGATGGCATTTCAGATATGGTTACCTGGGTGCTGTGTAACTCCAAAATGCTCTCCTCCAATTATCCATGATACTTGGCTAACTTTTCTTTAACTGTCTCTGAAATCCAGCCATTCTTCTCCCTCATGATATTATTCCTATATCAAAAACTGTTGTTGTGAGCTTCTCACTCTGTTACTAGTTCTGCCCAGAAATTTCTCATTTCATGTTCGGCAATCTCTTACTTTCTGTTCTGTCATCTAACCTTCAGAACATGGGCATAACTTGTCTGCATGCCTTAATGACACAAAAAATTGATTGCACAATCTTTTTTTCTTGTATATGCGTAATTCCAGACAGAATATGCCTCGCAATTTGCACAGAATACCATGAGAATAATTACACTGTTTTAAACTTTCAACTCCTTGGAGTGCTCTATTTCTAACATTTGCTAAGAAAAAATATAGCTCTATTTCTTACAGTTACTGCCATTAAAAATAGATACTTTTTCTGCTTTTAAAAAAAGTTTAGATGAAAAGTTGTCAATCAGCTGTATCTACCACTAAATCCCTATCATCATAAATAATTACCAGAATCTTTGTCAGATTTTTTAATACTGAGAGCTGTCATAGCCAGACTTCAAGTAGCAGATGAAATTATACTTAGTCCTATGATATTTTTCTTGTTCTATGTCTCATCATATTACCTCTGACAACAACATCCTTTTCTTCTGCTGATCTGTGAAACATAGCTCATGAGAATGCAGCCAGCAATCCCCATTGTTTTCTGCATATGTATGGCATGCGCTAGCATTTCAGTTTTGTTAGTTATGCTGTAACTGTGTTATAGTTCTGAAAGGAATCTTGTTGGAATTTGAATGTTTAAGATTCTCCAGATTTGGAGAATATAATGCAGGTTGTCCAGTTGTCACATTGCAAAGCTGAGAAGTAAGAGCCTTTTAAACTACTACTTTAAAGAGCTGAAGCTAAGAAATGGGTGATGTTTCTTAGACGGATGTTCTAACCATATTTTCACTATTTTTTAAGGAAGACATGAAAAAGGAGTCTGTAGGCAAAAAGAGCCTACAGGCAAATAGGACCTGTATTGAACATCTGTGCTTGCTTTTTATCTGTTACTAAAATGAATGTTAATCTGGTGATTTAAGATTATTTAAGGTTGATAGTATTAGGTCTAGTAATAGCAAACCAAACAACATCTGGTGTGGTGGAAATAAAATGTAACACTTAAAAATCCCCATGTACAAGTAGGAAGCTTTTTTTGATGCTTCTAGAGGATGTGTCAAGCCATCATTTTTAATGAAAATATGACAAGATGGGATGTGAATTCTTCATGAACTTTTTATTTCATAACTGATCGCTTCTTTTTTTTTTTTTTTTTTTTTTTTTCCCATTAGGAAGCTTGCAATAAAGGTAGGTATTATGCCTCCCCAAATATTCTCACTCTTTAAAGGAGATAATTATTTTTTTAATGTTATGGTTATTTCTATTTTAGCCTCTCTTCTGCTGCTTTCCTGAATGTTCAATGCTATGGACATATTAAAAAATCATGAAGATATACCTAGGAGTATCAGAAAATGGAGTTTTAACTGAAGGTCACAATTCTTCTTCAGGAACTGCAAAAAATCTAACTGTATGTGAGGGTAGA
Organism: Psittacula echo; assembly: GCF_963264785.1. NCBI lineage: Eukaryota > Metazoa > Chordata > Aves > Psittaciformes > Psittacidae > Psittacula > Psittacula echo. Next base: position 21,245,934 of record NC_137735.1, on the reverse strand, counting down.
GTGCTGAAATTCAGTAATGATAAGGGCATGCCTCAGTGGGATTTTTTTACATATTACCTATCACAGTTACTTGCTCTAAGAGCTGTTTATAACATCATTTCATCTGCTGTAAGTGTAATCTATAAACAAACTATTTTTTTTTTCTATCTAGAATTTGTTATGATAATCTGTCCACATTCTATACATGGTCATGGAATTTCAATAAATCTATAGAGAAGCAAAAGTGGAACAAATAGGCATTCCAAACCTTTTCATACAAAATTCTTACCATGCGCAAACTCTTCTTATTTTTCATCGTAAGTAGAAGCACAATTAATAAAATAGCATTTTAAAACTTACCTTTTTATGGTATTTATACCAAATTACAAAAAAGTTGTTGGGAAATTCACCTATATGTGAGCACTTTACTCATTGCTTAGACAGCATCTTAAAACAAAATATTTTACCAATAATGGTTTGGATTCTGTTTAATTTCATCATATTGAAATGATTTTTTTTGTTTCTTTGACTCTGTATGTAAGTGCGCATGTGTGTGTTTGTATGTGTATATTTACTTGGAGGATGTAAAGATGCTAGAAGTGAATACAGAATTCGAGCCTGAAATAACACAAAAATACATTATTGCTTTGATTAAATTATTGTGGTTCATAATAACTCTGACAGATCTTAAAGATCGTTAAACTAATTTTTGCATTTTGTACATATTACTTATTACACTTGGAAAGCATAGCTAATTGACATAACTGAAGTACATTAATAATAATGTGGCTTAAAACTACAAAAGGAAATTATGTTTATTTCTTATAAATACATTATTAGCCACTATGTATTATTTGTATTACAAATTTAAATAATGTATAATACATGAGGATAAATTTACTATATTTGGAACAAAATTAACTTAGCTGTCTCTTAGAACCTTTATTAATATTGCAAAATCACTATAATACTACTGTATAATTAATTTTTGAAGACTATTTTCATATGCCTCGTAAATCACATCATTTAAGCTAGAAAATATTACATATCATATGCTAGCTGATGATATCATGACAAAGGTGTGTTATGATGAGTAAGACAAAGTCTCTTAAAATTCTGGGAAACCATGTTAACTTTGCACAAAATCTGAAATTGTTATTTCTCTGTGAAAAACTCAAAACAAATTACTTAAATCTTAAGACAAAGTATTTTCAGAGCTGGCTATCCTCAAACGATAATATGTTTATATGAGCTATATATTCTTTGTAAATTATATTAATAAAAATGGAAATGATTCTACAGATGTATTAAAATTCTTATATTTGAAAAAAAATGAATCCCATACAGATTTGTCTTAGAATGGTCAAATTGGAATGAATGAGCTATTTGGTTTCCTTAAAACACCTGTTCAAAACTCTGAAATGTTTTTTTGTCCCAGGTTGTTCTTAACTCTAAATAAAAATAAGAATATTTTCCTCACAAGTGGAAACTCAAAAAAAAATAAAATAGGGAAATGAAATGTTAATCAGGATTTCCCTTCTATTAAAAAATATTTTCTTGGAAATATATTTTATGTTTACATTATCTCAGGACATGTCAGTAGAAACATTATTATCTATTGAATATATTGACAATTTTTTCTATGCTTTTTTGCGGTAAACAGTCAAGTTTATAAAACACATATAAAATCAGTTTTATCAAAGCCGTATTCCTTATAGAAAAAAGACTTCTGTTCAAAAAGTTTAGTACTGCTTCAGCCCACTTGTCTTGCATAACTATAAGGTGGGAAACTCAAAGTATCTTAGTGGGGTGTAATTTTCTAATACACTAAACACATCTGGTACCAACAAGGCACCAAGGTTCTTAAAGTCACTGTTAATGCTTATACTGTAAATGTTTTAATAGAATTATCATAAGGCATATTGTAGATAGCTCAGTTTGAACAATTAGTTATAATTAAACAAATTCAGTACATACTATGAACTACACACATTAAAGTTTTACCATCCTAATAAGATTTAAAAAAGAGAGATGCAGAAAATATTAGGGATTTCTTTTTTTTTAATTTTGTTTATGTTTTGTTTCTTAGGGCATTTGCGTTTTTATCTTTACTTCATTACTACTGTGGTCAACATAGTCTGAAATTAAATATTACGAACTAAAAGACGCCTTCAGTACAAAATAAAGCAGACAGTCTCAGAGGTTCTTGGCTGCCAAAGAGTTAAAGCTCAGTGCCTTTTCTTTAAATTTAAACTATTAGGGTTTTTTGTGTTCAGTATTTTAACAGCTGGAGATCTTCATTGAGTCTCTAATGTCACAGTGATTGATGGCAAAACATCTTTGCTTCTGTAAGTTTTGGGATTTTGTTACTTGCCTTGAAGTGGATAATGTAGCCACAGCAAAATGTGAAATGACGGATAAATAATTTGTCCTGTTTTGTTTCCTGAGCTACAACTAGAATGGCCAGGATACACGTGTTCACCTACCCTGAGATTGTTATTTGATAACATTCTGGTAGCTGACACCAGATATGTACAACAGATAATTGGGAAATTGAAGGAAAGTCTACATTCCTTCTGGAAATACAAGGTATTTTGTTGCTTGGATAATCTTCTTATTCAAGAACATTGATTTATCTGAAAGATTCTGGCCTACCAATAACAGGATATTTTTAACATTATATGGTTTATTTTCTTTTTTCCAGATCTGAAGTAGCCCTGTGATCCTACCTTGCTTTACAACTGACATAGATGCCTAGGTGCCACCTGTTAAACATCTGAGTTTGGTGTAGACAATGACTGCCAGGTATGATGAACTTCTTTATTTTCTCAATATCTTCATCAGCCCAGTTTTGATTGCTTAGTCTCAGACAGGAAACAATAAGAACTAGAGAAGGGTAGCAAGGAAGATCAAAGCTTTGATAGGCTTCTGTACAGGGAATAACTAAACAGACAAGAACCTTTTAGACTGAAAAAGGCATGACTGTGAGGTGATAAGTTTAAGTCTATAAAATCATGTGTTACACAATTAAAGCTGAACACAGAACAATTTTTTATTGTTTCTTCAAATGAAAGAATAAAGTGACAAAATATACTAGTAGGTGTCATGTTTAAAATGTATCAGAGAGACAAGCTTAGTTTAACTGTTGAACTTTATTGTATAATATGAAGACTGTGAGTTCAAACAGATTAGACAAATAATGCAAAAAGTCCACCAAGCTCTATTAAACGTACCAGTATGAATTTAGACACCCACACAGATAGTTTCAGGATATAAATGATATAATTTTTAAATAGTGTCAGGACTCTGAGTGCAACCACATGTCTCAGTGGCCCCAGCCAGCCTCGCCTGAAATTAACACAGAATCACAGAACATTAGGAATTGGAAGGGACCTCAAAAGATCATCTAATCCAATCCCCCCTGCCATAGCAAGAACACCTAGATGAGGTTACACAGGAAGGCGTCCAGGCGAGTTTTGAATGTCTCCAGAGAAGGAGACTCCACGACCTCCCTGGGCAGCCTGTTCCAGTGTTCCGTCACCCTCACTGAGAAGAAGTTTCTGCTCAAGTTTAAGTGGAACCTCTTGTGTTCCAGTTTGAGCCCATTACCCCTCGTCTTACCATTGGTTGCCACCAAGAAGAGCCTGGCTCCATCCTCGTGACACTCACCCTTTATATATTTATAAACGTTAATGAGGTCACCCCTCAGTCTCCTCTTTTCCAAACTAAAGAGACCCAGCTCCCTCAGCCTTTCCTCATAACGGAGGTGCTCCACTCCCTTAATCATCTTTGTCGCCCTGCATTGGACTCTCTCCAGCAGTTCCCTGTCCTTCTTGAACTGAGGGGCCCAGAAACGGGCACAATATTCCAGATGTGGTCTCACCAGGGCAGAGTAGAAAGGAAGGAGAACCTCTCTTGACATACTGACCACCTCCCTTCTAATACACCCCAGGATGCCATTGGCCTTCCTGGCCACAAGGGCACAGTGCTGGCTCATGGTCATCCTCCTATCCACCAGGACCCCCAGGGCCCTTTCCCCTTCACTGCTCTCTAATAGGTTATTCCCCAACCTATACTGGAACCTCACACCAACACAGACACATAGGCACACATGCACACTGCCCCTCCACCCAGGAGCGTCCAGTCCCTACTGTACCTCAGCCCTGTGTTCAGCACTGCCTTCTGAAGATCCTGACCTGTTTGGGTTTTTTTAAACTAACCCCAAACCTGACCTGTTACATTGTGGGTTTTGTGATGATTACTGAACTGCAAAAACTATTCCTATCCCTATGTCAGACATATTTCTCTGTAAACCCAGCCATACTCCTTGCCAGAGGCAAGCAAGGTATCAATCTAAACAGACTCTTGGTCTGAACTGGTGCATTCTTATGCTCTTAAGTAATCAGAAACTCCCTGATAGAATTGCTTGGGATGCCGCCTTCAGCTGTGTCCACCTGTAGCAATATTTTGGTTTTGTTTATGTAAAAACTGATGTAAGTACGAAAACTGCTTCTAGATAGACACAATTTATTGTCTCTGCATGCTGAATATAATATGCTTTGCACACCTACAAAACCTTTTTTAATCTTGTAATTTCACTGCAAAAATTGCAAGGTGGTCTCAATTGCATTTGCTCTGTTTTCTACTATAAAGAAATTGTAGGGCCCCTATTTTTGTACATAGCACTGTAAGCTACCAAATAATCTATTCAATGAATTTTTTCTGCCTTTCCTGACCTATCCAGTAATTACTTTTTGTGTCAATCAATGGCACAAGGTTAACTAGCAGGAAATACTGTCCTTCTAAAACAGACTTGTGTCTGTTTTAGAAGGACAAGGACACAGGGCAGCAAGAAAAACTTCAATAGGTACGCTAGGGATAAAAGGAAGACAAGGGAAAATATAGGCCGCCTCCAGAAGGAAATGGGACACCTGGTCGTCTGGGACATGTAGAATGCCAAAGTACTCAAAGATTTTTTTTTGTTTTAAACTGTAAAGGATAGATTTAGATTAGACATTAGAAAGAAATATTTTCTGTGAGGTTAGTGAGACACTGGAACAGATTGCCCAGAGAGGTTGTGGATACCCCACCCCCGGAAATGTTCAAGGCCAAGTTGGATGGGGCTTTGAGACACCAAGTTGGGTGGCAGATGCTCCTGCCCATGGCAGGATTGGAACTAGATGATCTTTGAGGTCCCTTCCGACCCAAACCATTCTATGTGCTGTTTAATATTTTCATCAACGACCTGGATGAGGGAACTGAATGTACCCTCAGCAAGTTCGCTGATGACACTAAACTGAGAGGAGTGGCTGACACACCAGAAGGCTGTGTTGCCATTCAGCGAGACCTGGACAGGCTGGAGAGTTGGGCGGGGAGAAACTTGATGAAATTCAACAAGAGCAAGTGTAGAGTCTTGCATCTGGGGAGGAACAACCCCATGTACCAGTACAGGTTGGGGGTTGACCTGCTGGAAAGTAGTGCAGGGGAAAGGGACCTGGGGGTCCTGTTGGATAGGAGGATGACCATGAGCCAGCAATGTGCCCTTGTGGCCAAGAAGGCCAATGGCATCCTAGGGTGCATTAGAAAGGGTGTGGTTAGTAGGTCAAGAGAGGTTCTCCTCCCCCTCTACTCTGCCTTGGTGAGGCCGCATCTGGAATACTGTGTCCAGTTCTGGGCCCCTCAGTTCAAGAAGGACAGGGAATTGCTTGAAAGAGTCCAGCGCACAAAGATGATTAAGGGAGTGGAACATCTCCCTTATGAGGAGAGGCTGAGGGAGCTGGGTCTCTTTAGCTTGGAGAAGAGGAGACTGAGGGGTGACCTCATCAATGTTTACAAATTTGTAAAGGATGAGTGTCAGGATGATGGAGCTAGGTTTTTTTTCAGTGATGTCCAGTGATAGGACAAGGGGCAATGGGTGTAAACTGGAGCATAGGAGGTTCCATGTGAACATCAGGAAAAACTTCTTTACTGTGAGAGTGACAGAGCACTGGAACAGGTTGCCCAGGGGGGTTGTGGAGTCTCCTACGTTGGAGATATTCAAGGCCCGGCCGGACAAGTTCCTGTGTGATGTATTCTAGGTTACCCTGCTGTTGCAGGGGGGTTGGACTAGATGATCTTTTGAGGTCCCTTCCAACCCTTGGGATTCTGTGGTTCTGTGATTCTGTGATTCTGTTATTCTATGAGACAAAATACTATGTCATGAGATACAGGTAATTCCAGCTGAATGGGAGAATAAGAAATGTAGATACGGTGTCAGCCTTTGTAAAGAAAATAATAAAATCTCATGTCTTAGCTTGATGGCATTAAAGATCTTGTACAAAGTGAAACACAATTCTCTGTGTAAAACTTAAAGATATTTACAGACTGTGTGTCAGTCAAACCATTTTTCATAGCTGACAGTTCCTAAAGAAATTAGAGAAAAAAAAAAAAACAGGCAAATTCTAATATCACAGAAGAAGGCTTTAAGAGCAAAATGTTTCCTTCAGATTCTTCTATCTCAAAAAAACCCTTTTGATTTATAAGACTTGCAAAATTCATGCTATTAAAAATCCTGTCTATAGATTCATTGTAAACAATGGCCTGAACAAAGAATTAATGGTATGAACGAAAAACCGCATCTTGGTTAAGAAAAAAAAAAATCTTTTATACTTAAGGGACATAAATGGATTTTGGATAAACTTCTGCTCTTTAAAAGATGAAATTATAGCTGAAGCCTGTGTTTCTGTGAATAGAAAGACAGTTCATGTTCCCAGGTTTAGTGAACATTTTTGTAGGATTTTATTTACAACTTGTGCAGTATGAAATAATGTATCAGGTTATGCATGGGACAGTGAGGAAGTTTAGCAGTTTAGAAAATATCATTATTTCCTGGGTATTGCTAAAACTATATTCCCTGAATTAGCCAAGAATGTGGAAATATTTATATACTAGTAACTAGTTATTTCATTATTTTTAGTTTCAGTAGGTTTTAAAATGCCATTCAGGTACCCTTTCTTTCTAACAGTCAGAAGACATGTTGATATAGTGTAACTCCACTGAATTGAAATGATCTTGCAAAAATAAATTTGTCCCCATAGCCTAAGAAGGCATATAGCTGATGTATTTCTCAAATATGTGCATATTTGCTAGTGAAAAAAAAAAAAAAAAAAGTTAATGAGTATTATAATGGAGATGCAATTAATAATGTAGTCTTTTTTCCTTTAAAACGCATGCCTTCTCCATTCCTATGGGGTTTTTTTCATACTTAATTTTGACACAGCCTTCCACATAACAATCTATCAGCACAAGTTACTACTTGGGGAGACACTGACTGGACATAAGAGGAAAATTTTTCACAATGAGAACTGCCAGCCATGGGAATAACCTCCCAAATGAAGTGGTGGATTCCCCAACACTGAACACTTCTTAGGATTTGCCTGAGCAGCATACTGGGGCATCTAGTCTAAAACATGCTTTGCCTAGAAAGGTTGGACCAGATGATCCTTGAGGTCCCTTCCATAATTCTATAGGTCCATTCTATAATTCTATGAGCTTCTCAGAGACAGAAATCCTTTGATTTTTGCACTTTAAATGGGGGAATACTTGAAATATCCTCTATCTCTCTTCATATTCCTTAGAGTTCAAGGGGTTTTGCTTTCTTTGGACAAATTTTACAACTTCAGAGCAGCTGAAATTATTTCTCTTGACCCCCAGGCTTATATCGCATCAAAAGAAGAGATTTTGAAAGGACACAAGATAGTAATAAGAACAAGCAAAAAAAATTCAAAAAAGCATGTCACACAGAATGTGATTCAGTCTTTATTTCTTGTAATTATTTTGTGCTTTTTTAGCTAATTGAATCTATTTTCTAATGTTCTTATGACATTTTTCCTGAAGTGTTTTTTTTAATACCATTAAATTTCCTCTTTCGACATAGTACCTATATGTACAATTTAAATAACTCTCAACATTTAAGATTTCACTTAGTTACTATAGAAACCTTTCTTGCCCAGTCCTTCCAGAAAGATAATTTGAAGGCAACTAGACCTTGAAAAGGTTTGCATTGAAAAATTCTGAATTTTGATGGTTCAGACTGCATATTATTGAAGCCAGAGAAAACACTTTGCTGAAGTTAAACACCATTCAGTCTTTTTCCATTCTAAGATCATTCGTCTGCTGCATAAAAGATCCTAAGCTTTGTTTCTGTACATAAAATTATATTGGAGATAGTTAATGAGTTTTTCTTTCCCATCTGTCCTCATATGCAGCTAGACTCCGAGGGTCTTGATCATACCTTTTAAAATGAACTCTAATAAACTGAGATATGCAAACATATTGAGCTGAATTTTGCAACATAAGTCATGGACTTCTATATTTAATTTTATTCCACAATTAATATCAATAGTTGGTAGATACCAAGCACATTATCACTATCTAACACAGCTCATTTTACATTAGATTCTAAATCTTGCAATTTTGTTTTGAGAGGTTCTATATAAATGTGCTGGGTTCAGAAGTAGCAGGCATTTTTCTCCTTCACCAGCTACTAAAGCTGGTGCAGTGATGTGTTTTTGACTTTCAGCCTGGGAACAGCACTGATAACACTGACGTTTTTAGTTGCTGCTCAGTAATGTTTACTCTGACTAAGGACTTTCTGAGTCTCATGCTCTGCCAGAGAGGAGGGGAAGCCGAGAGGAAGCAGAGACAGAACACCTGACACAAATTAATCAAAGAGGTATTCCATACCACAGCATGCCATGCCCAGCATATAAACTGGGGGCAGTTACCCGGACGGACTAGATCGCTGCTCGGGTTGGGCTGGGTATCGGTCGGCGGGTGGTGAGTGGTTGTATTCTCTTCCCTTTGTTATTTCTCTTATCATTATTATTATTGGTGGTACAGTAGTGGTTTTGTGTTATACCTTAGTTATTGGGCTATTCTTATCTCAGCCCCTGGGAGTTACATTCTTTTGATTCTCCTCCCCATCCCTCTGGGAGCGGAGGGAGGAAGGGTGGGAGTGAGTGAACGGCTGCGTAGTTTCTGGGTTGCTGGCTGGGCTTAAACCATGACAATAAATTAAATGAAATTTATGACAGATGTCAGTAACGATATTGCAGTTTATAGGCTTTCAAGTCTATTTTTGGAGAAAAATAATAGTAGATCAGAAGAAATAAGTACTATAATAGTGAAGATTCTTACTTACCCATAATGAAAGTCTCTATTATTGGTCAATAGTGACTTCATTCTGTGTTTTAGTTTGATTTTTCTAATGAAAGTTAATATTATTTTTGATTTGATGGAAAATTCTAATAGAAGAACTAAGAAGTTCTTCTTGCCTACAAGCTGTCCTCCAAAAATATTCCACGTTTGAGATGAATGATGATGCAGAATATTTATAAATCTAGCAAAAGCAAACTAAATCATACAGATTGAATTTCCCCAAAACAGCAAAAATTTTCACCAAAGTTCCTAAATTCATAATTGTGTCAAATATATGAGCTAATGAACTAGTACTGGAACTGTTTGACTTTAAAAAAAAGACTTTTTTATACCGCAAGGAAATCTATGCTTTCCAAATAAAAAAACATGGAGAAAATAGAATAGACCTCACTTTTCATTAACAAATCTTGATTGCTTTCAGCAGTATTGCATAAATATTTTTCATCCATATAGAATCATAGAGTAGCTAGGGTTGGAAAGGACCATAAAATCATTTAATTCCAACCCCCCTGCCACAGGCCTCACCCTAGACTATGTCACCCAAGGCTCTGTCCAGCCTGGCCTTGAACACTGCCAGGGATAGAGCGTTTACCACTTCTTTGGGTAACATGTTCCAGTGCCTCACCACCCTCACAGTAAAGAACTTCCTCCTTATATCTAACCTGAACTTCCCCTGTTTTAGTTTGAACCCATTACCCCTTGTCTTGTTGCTACAGTTCCTAATGAAGAGTCCCTCTCCAGCATCCTTGTAATCCCCCCTCAGATATTGGAAGGCTGCTCTGAGGTCCCCACGCAGCCTTTTCTTCTCCAGGCTGAACAGCCCTAACTTTCTCAGTCTGTCTCCATACGGGAGGTGCTTCAGCCCCCTGCTCATCCTTGTGGCCCTCCTCTGGACTTGCTCCAACAGCTTCACGTCCTTCTTATGCTGAGGACACCAGAACCGCACACAGTGGGGTCTCACGAGAGCAGAGTAGAGGGGCAGAATCACCTCCTTTGACCTGCTGGTCACACTTCTTTTGAACCAGGATAAGGTTCGCTTTCTGGACTGTGAGCACACACATCTTAATACTGTCATGTTAAGTTTCTGATCGACCAACACCCCCAAGTCCTTCTCCTCAGGGCTGCTCTGAATCACTTCTTCGCTCAACCTGTATAGCTGTGCCTGGGATTGCTCTGAGCCAGATGTAGGACCTAGCACTTTACATTGTTGAACTTATTGAGGTTGTCTTTGGCACACCTCACAAGTGTGTCAAGGTCCCTCTGGATGGCATCACTTCCCTCTAGTGTATCAACCGAACCACATAGCTTGTGTCATCAGCAAACTTGCTGAGGGTGCACTAAATCCCACTGTAATGTCACTAATGAAGATGTTGAACAGGATCGGTCACAACACTGACCACTGAGGGACATCACTTGTTACCCATCTCTAATTTGACATACAAATATATATTATATGTAAATAGTACAATATGATATGATAAATATAATTAACATAATTAATATCATATAGACAGGAATAATGACAGATGTGTGTGATCATAATGTAGTATGTCTCAAATGAGAAACAGATACTACGACACATTGGAAGAGAGGAACTCTAAAACGCTGTTGTCCTAGTTTAGCAGTAGCAGTCAGTTTTTCCCCTTCTTAGTAGCTGGTGCAGCACTGTGTTTTTGACTTTCAGCCTGGGAACAAAGCTGATAACACCGATGTTTAGATTGACGAAGGACTTTGTGAGTCTCATGCTCTGCCAGGGAGGAGGAGAAGGTGAGAGGAAGCAGGGACAAGACACCTGACCCAAACTAACCAAAGAGGTATTCCATACCACAGCACGTCATGCCCAGGATGTAGAACGGAGAGTTCCCGGAAGGGCTAGATCGCTGCGGGGTGGGGGTGAGGTACCGGTCGGTGAGCGGTTGTATTCTCTTCCCTTGTTATTTCCTTTATCATTATTACTATTAGTGGTAGCAGTAGTGATTTGTGTTATACCTTACTTATTAAACTGTTCTTATCTCAACCCGTGGGAGTTGCATTCTTTTGATTCTCCTCCCCGTCCCTGCAGAAGCGGAGGGAAGAAAGGTGGGGGGCGGGTAGTGGACTGCATGGTTCTGATTTACAGCCTGGGCTTAAATCACAACAGTTCTTTTTTGGCGCCCAACGTGGGGCACGAAGGATTGAGATAACAACAGATCTGACCAAGGCACAATGCTGATTTATTGGCTCTCAAAGTTGTTTCTCTTGATGTCACAGTTTCAGTGTGCTGTAGCTTACTTAGAGCCGGTATTTGCTGTGTTAGTGTTTATCAAGTGTGGGCCTTGGGCTAAGGTTGCTGTTTCATTGTATTTTATGGTAATGGCTTGTAATACGGGGGGGCTCCGGCAGCAGGGAGGGATGGACGTGGCTGCAGACTTGTACCTGGCCGTCTCGCTGCTCTTCCCCGTCCTGGCCCTCGTCTTCACCTCCGTCTTTGTGAGGCTGCGGGGAGCTGAGGGGGAGCGGCCCCGGGAGCCACCGGCGGCCTAAGCGGCCCGGGAGAGCGGCCCCGGGGACAAAGCGGCGGCGGGAGCGGGCCCGGAGGCCGGGAAGGAGGCGGCTGCTGAGGAGGGGAAGGAGGCGGCTGCCGAGCAGCGGGAGGAGGCAGCGGAGCAGCCGAGCCCCACAGCCGAGCCCAGCCCGTGGCGGCCGAGAGCATTCCCCAGCAGCCGTCCGCCGAGTCCCGTGAGCCTGAGCCGCAGGAGGATGCAGGAGACCACGCAGCACTTTCCAGCAAGACAGAGGAGGAAGATCTGGACTCGGAAAAACAGGAGCTCGTGGTGAGAGAGCCTTCAAGCACAGCAGCATCATTTGAGAGTTCTGAAGGTTTTGAATGGCCTTTGGGTACCGTTGGAACCTGCTTGCTGATTGTGATGGGGATCACCATGTTGGCACACACACAGAGCGTGTTTTACCCACGGCCATTTTGTCTGATCTTGAAAGTTAAGCAGAGTCAGGTTTGGGTCGTGTCTGGGTTTAGACAATACAGGGGGACAGAGAGGTTTTCCCCAAGGCTGGACAGTCATGAGTGTTACGGTGTGTGGGACAGTATGGGCGAGTATCTAATTCACTGGGCCCCTCCAGTGCTTTGGAAGCGTCGGAGATGGAAGGCAGCTGAGTGGAGTCCCTGACGACAAGTTGCAGAGACTGCTGCAGGGGAGGGTGAATTATTTTGAGCCTGATGGGCCCATGACACTTCAGGCCATCAGGGCAGAGATGCAACACAGAGATGGACTCATGATCGAGGGGTGGACTTTGCAATCGGCCTCTCCTGCTCTGAAAGACTGTTACAAGAGATGGAGCCCACCATTATGGACCGGATGGACTCAGCAGCTTTATAGGGCTTGGTCTGTGCGCTAAGATAAGAGTGCACTGAGATGAAAGTGATGGTATATTGAAAATGTGGGATCTGAGCATGACGTGAATGGTATGGAATAAGGGGTGGATACTGTCCTGGTTTAGCAGTAGCAGTCAGTTTTTCTCCTTCTTAGTAGCTGTTGCAGCACTGTGGTTTTAACTTTCAGCCTGGGAACAGAGCTGATAACACCGATGTTTAGACTGACCAAGGACTTTGTGAGTCTCATGCTCTGCCAGCGAGGAGGAGAAGGTGGGAGGAAACAGGGACAAGACACCTGACCCAAACTAACCAAAGAGGTATTCCATACCACAGCACGTCATGCCCAGGATGTAGAATGGAGAGTTCCCGGAAGGGCTAGATCGCTGCGGGGTGGGGGCGAGGTACCGGTTGGTGAGCGGTTGTATTCTCTTCCTTGTTATTTCCTTTATCATTATTACTATTAGTGGTAGCAGTAGTGATTTGTGTTATACCTTAGTTATTAAACTGTTCTTATCTCAACCCGTGGGAGTTGCATTCTTTTAATTCTCCTCCCCATCCCTGCAGAAGCGGAGGGAAGAAAGGTGGAGGGGGGGTAGTGGACTGCATGGTTCTGATTTACGGCCTGGGCTTAAACCACGACAGCTGTTTAAAGTGACTAAGTAACAAATTCTTCTTTCATCACTCAGTGTTACAGTCTCTACTTGCATTTGCACAGCAGAAGTCTAATGAGCAGTGAAAATGACAACATACTGTAAACCCACAACACTGAGGCATTGATTTATAAAGTCAATAAAACACACGCAAAAAGCTAGTGTTTGCTAATTCTCTTTTTATAGTTATCAACAAATTCAGAATTTGGTGCAAGTGAACATGATATTTCTTCCAGTAGAAGAGTAAAGTTCAGCTGTGTCTCACAGGACTTCCTGACCTGGGGGAAGAAGTTGTTATCTCAGTTAATTGAATTCTTTGGTGGGAATCCAACTAATTAGTCTTCTATTTCCTCAGCAAAAGGAAAACAGCTCTTCTATCAGTAGATGAGAAATAGGGGACAATGGAGGTGAGAGGATGAGACACACTAAAGCAGCAGGACAATCTGGAAATCTTCAGCCTTCCTTCCAAAAACCAAACCTAAAAACTAGCCCCAAAAACCCTCAACAAGTAAACTACAAAACCCCCCACAAACAAACAAACAAACAGACAAACAAAACCCACTAAAGATTGAAAAACCTGAAAAATATGAGTACTCTGAGTTTACCAAAAATTGCAGATTGTTTTAATGATCAGATACAGGTCTGCAAATGATAATATATACAAAACGGTAACATCGGTTCAGATGTCTAATAGCATCGATAACTTAACAAGGATGTTGTATTCAACTGTCAAGTCAGAGTCCTGCCTAGATAATTGGGGAGACTTTTTGTGCTATCATTTGCTATTACATGAAATGTCGTCGATAAAACTGTTTCAAATTAAGATTGATTGCCTTGGAATAGAGTACGCTGAAAGAAAGAGGATCCTGTGCAGAAGGATCTGGCTATCAGTCCACTTAACAGAAGCTTAGCATGTTGAAGAACATCTTGTATTTTTTGGATTCAATCCATCTTTAAATATAAATGAAAAGAAGACTGAGATACACAAATGTGCAAATGCCACATGGATAGATATATTAAGGAATCAACAACCATCTGGACTCAATATGGAACCTAAAATATGCCCATTTATCAAATTATAATTCCCATGCAACATATCACATCAGTATTTCAGTGCTGAATAAAAGTAAATTGTTTGGAATTTATCAAACTGAGTTCAGGAGCAATTGTGCATACTTTTATTTATATACTGTCCTGGGTTCAGCAGTAGCAGTCAGTTTTTCTCCTTATTAGTAGCTGATGCAGTGCTGTGTTTTGACTTTCAGCCTGGGAACAGCGCTGATAACACCAAAGTTTTTAGTTGTTGCTAAATCATGTTTAGTCTGACCAAGGACTTTCTGAGTCTCATGCTCTGCCAGGGAGGAGGGGAAGCTGGGAGGAAGCAGGGACAGGACACCTGACCCAAACTAGCCAAAGAGGTATTCCATACCACAGCATGTCATGCCTAGGTTGCAGAACTGGGGGCAGTTACTCGGAAGGGCGGTATCACTACTGGATTGGGCTGGGTATCGGTCGGCTGATGGTGAGCAGTTGTATTCTCTTCCCTTGTTATTTTCTTTATCATTATTATTGTTGGCAGCAGTAGTGGTTTGTGTTATACCTTAGTTACTGGACTGTTCTTATCTCAACCCATGGGAGTTACATTCTTTCAATTCTCCTCCCTGTCCCTCCAGGAGCAGAGGGAGGAAGCAGGGCTAGAAGTGAACGAGGGCTGCGTGGCAGCTGGGCTTAAACCACAACAATACCGTATATTCTTCACAGATTAAGTTATTCTCCACTAGAAATATGCAGCACTGAGGGCCCTGGTCCTGCAAAAACCTGTACATGTGCTTTAATGGCTCAAGGAATTAGTCCTATTAACTTTAATAGGACCATTCAGTAAATTAAATTAAAGATATATAAGAACCTTTGAAATAAAAATGTTTGAAAAAGAAGCATTTGCGCACTGAACTCTGTGTGAGAATATAACTTTCAAGCAGCATGGACCTATCAAGAGGCCAGTCCCAAAGTTGTCTATGGCAGGTTTTGAACATTAACAGACACAACAAAATGAAATAGACATTTCCTAACTTCCGAAACAAGGAGACTGTAATAAGCCATTTACTTTACCTATTCCTCTTGTCTCTATCACCTCATTGTGGTTGACTTTACAGATTTGAATGATTTTAATTTAAACTAATTGAATCAATTAATTGATTAATGAAATTAAATTCTTAGAACAATTATTATTAGTTTATTATTATTAATTAATTATTAATTATTATTAATAATTAATATTATTATATTAATGTGTGCTTTACCAAGTAAGAAATGAATAATGGTTTTAGCCTAGTTTATGTAACAGAGTACTAATAATCTGGTGCCATATATTCTGCAATGGAATCACACTTATATCACACTTATAAGTTTTGTGGGACAACATGAAGCTATTAGGCAAATGTCTAAAACCAGCCTTTGAAACGAGAATTGCGTAAACCAAAGTAAAAGGCGAATTACATAAGCCAAAGTAAAGTTTGATAAGAAAAAATAAATTTTGATCAGAAAAGAGTGAAAACATTTTGTTCCTTATAAAGTATTAAAACTGAAGATTTCCAGCAATCTCCATGTCAGAGCTATATGTAGAACAGTTTCTGTATCACAACTAGGTATAGGAGTACAAATGTTAAACATAGACTAAATATAGTGGAACAAAATAAAGTATATAAAAAAACCTAAAGTATATAAGAAAACCTAAAGTATATAAAAAACCTAGTATAGAAAAATTATATATGCTGGCATATATACTTACCTATATATACTAGTATATAAAAAACTAAAGTATATAAAAAACTAAAGTATATAAAAAATGGTATATAAGATAACGAAAAAAGTATATAAACTTATAAAAATAGGTTTATATACTGGGCATGACGTGCTGTGGTATGGAATAAGGGGTGGATACTGTCCTGGGTTCAGCAGTACCAGTCATTTTTCTCCTTAGTAGCTAGTGCAGTGCTGTGTTTTTGACTTTCAGCCTGTGAACAGCACTGATAACACTGACGTTTTCAGTTGTTGCACAGTAATGTTTAGTCTGACCAAAGACTTTCTGAGTCTCATGCTTCGTCAGGGAGGAGGGGAAGCTGAGAGGAAGCAGGGACAGGACACCTGACCCAAACTAGCCAAAGAGGTATTCCATCCCACAGCGCATCATGCCTAGGTTGCAGAACTGGGGGCAGTTACTCAGAAGGACTAGATCGCTGCTCAGGTCGGGCTGCGCATCGATCAGCGGGAGGTGAGCAGTTGCATTCTCTTCCCTTTGTTATTTCCCTTATCATTATTATTATTGGTGGTAGCAGTAGTGGTTTTATGTTATACCTTAGTTACTGGACTGTTCTTATCTCAACCTATGGGAGTTATATTCCTTCGATTCTACTCCCCGTCCCTCCAGGAGTGGGGGGAGGAAGCAGGGGAGTGAGCGAACGGCTGCGCAGTTTTTGGGTTACCAGCTGGGCTTAAACCATGGCGATAATTTATTTTTAAAATGTTATTAGGCAACGAGGTTCTATGTAAAAACTTCCTAGAAATAAAAGGATACATAATGACAGCAACATTTCTTTGTAAGTCATGGCTCATCCAAATTTGTTATGATCTAAAAATGAAATCCATGTCAGGAAATGTGTTAATGGTGAGGAGGGGCAGAGAACTCCCGAAGCAATTTTTGATGCATACGAAGCCAAATACATTTCTCTCACTATAGGACTGTTGATGATGGCAATATTGTATTGTATACAATTTCTCACCACCCACTGAACATGATACCCAGCACATCCCAGAGCAGCTATTGATCTCTTCCAGTTAACTCTTTCCAGTTTATTTATTGGGCAGACATGCTTTGGTATGGAATATCCCTTTGGATAGTTTGGATCAGCTGTCCCATTTCTGCTCCTGCCCGCCCAGCTTCTTGTGCCTCTCCTCAATGTCAGAGCAAGAGAGACTGAAATGCCTTGGACAGGATAAGTGCTACTTAGGAACAACTAACACATTGATGTGTTATCAGCATTGTTCTCAGACTAAAGCCAAAACACAGAACTGTATCAGCTATGAGGGAAAAAATTAATTTTAGCTCAGCTGAAACCAGAACAACATATTAGCTAGATTTTCTTTTGTGGAGCTTTATATTGAAGGAGATCTTCATCACAATTTTTGGTGAGGCTAGAATTTTTCTTTAGTAATGAAAATCTTCAGTGTCAGTCAAGTACTGTACTTAAAATAGTATCTTCTATTGACTGACAGTTTTCAAACCAACACTAAATTGACCAAAGAACTACTGAGACATCAAACCTCATTGGAAAGCATCAAATCTCATTCTTAAGAATGCCATTTAGAAACTCCAGGGAGTTTCTTTGTTCTGACTGTTTAAGAAGGATAAGAAAGCACTGCCATAGCACTATAGCACAAAATAAGTTTCTGGGTTCATTTGATCTTCTTTCCTCTTAGCTTCTCAGCTTCACCAGTCACTTCTCCTTTAGATTGCTTTTTATGCATTTAATTGCTGTAAGCAGTAGTAACAGATATGATGACAGACGGAGTAGCTGGGCAAGTGATTTAGAGTGATGAATATTTTCTCTGCATAATCAAATAGCTGGCAATAAAATGGACTACATTTTACTCCCAATTACAGCAATATAAACCAAAGTTAAATCCTTGGACTTATACCATTGATCTTCATTGGGGGATGCATCAATGTGTCAATGAATTCACCTGAGTACTATAGTATTTGACCCACTGTTGGGCAAAGGATTATTATATTTCATGAAGTATACTGTGAATCTTGACCTTTATTTCGATGTTTGACATTTTAATTGATTTTTCTACATCTATTTCCATCTGGCTACTTCAGTTTTCATTAAAACTTGACTTCACTTGCTGTCACTAATTGATATAAAGCTCGTTTTGTCAAGTGGTGTGGTCTTTTTCCAGTGTATGCATTTAGAGAATACATACTGAATTATGTTTCTCCAGCCTTTGTGTGATTAGCTTTCATTCTATCTTTCTACTGTTTACAGCTGAAAGAAAGTATGTTGAATTTTTTTTTTCTCTTCCCTGTCTTTGTTTTTGACATCCATGACAAATTGGCAACTGTATACTAGTTTTTCAGCTCAAATAATTATTAATTGTATTGATGTCACTATGAGAACCAGGACATCATAGTATCATAGAATGGTTAAGATTGGAAAGTGCCTTAGATCATATACTTTCAACCCTGCTGCCCTTGAACATTTTCTTGGATGGAGCATTCACAACTTCTTTGAGCAGCCTGTTGCAGTACCTCACCACTCTCATAGTAAAGAATTTCTTGCTTATATCAAACCTAAATCTCCCTTGTTTAGTTTGAACTCATTACCCTTTATCCTATCACTACGGTCCCTGGTGCATAGTCCCTCTCTGGCATCCGTGTATGACATAATCAATAACCACCCCACCAATATATCAGATCCAAGTGATTAGTCTATTATTTTTACTATGCATTTCTGTACATCTGTTTATTATACAATCATTATTTCTGACCAGCCTATTGTATCCAATATCTAGCTCTACTGATCAATATGTGTATGCATTTATATGTGTGTAATATACTTAAGAAGAAAGTTATTGTTATCTTTAATCTCTCTTTGATACTCTAAAGGTACTCTTTTTATAAATCTGCAAAACATCAAACCATATTAAGGCACTCAGAGTATCCTGACCATCTTCGCTTAATTTGTGAAACATGTGCACTATAATGTATTGTATTACTTCTTGCTACTGACATAGAATAAATATATACTGACAGTTTGTTATTCACAATTTGAAAACAGAATTCACTATGTAGAGAATGCATATTGTGATACATATTCCTTAAAGAAACCCAAAACAAATCCACACACACAGGCATTTGAGATCACAGATTCTATCACTTGTAATTCATGTTTATAATGAGACTGAAGTTAGTAATTTAGCTTCCCTATACAGACACAGAGAAGCATACTCAGATAGGAGTGGAACGCAGTATATTGGGAAAGAAACTGATGGATCTGTTCTTGGGAAAATGCTGAAAAAGTCAGTCTTGGGGAGGAGAAGCAACAATGTACTTCTGAGCATTTTTATCCCCTCAGGACACACAACCATTTTCCACATTTCAGTTAAGTAACATTTTTCTTTCAAAATTCATGGACATATACTATACATTTAGTCCAGAAGAGAGGGGCATAAATAGTTTCCTTCCTTATTCCCTCATATCCTCTTTCATTGGTTCTTATGCACGTCAGTTATTACACTGCTTGTCTAACGAAACAGGTTCAATTACCCTCTTTCTCAGAAGCTATGTATCTGTCTCCTCCATTATAGTGCGCTGTATATTAAGTTATGGGTATTTTGGAAACACTTCAAAATCCTTTTTTTTTAGAAATCACTTCATTTCTCATGGATTAGCTAAATATTAATTGCCCCCCAAAGAAAAAGAGGAAATAAGATACCATACCTCAGAAAGGGGCACCCATTAGCAGGCTGAGACTTGTATTTCCCCTCATTCCCTTTATTTAACAGATACCAAGCATTTCATATTTAGTATCCACTTAACTTTATTGTCTTCAGTAAATTCAGTTTGTGATCTCACCCACAATATGGATGAATGGATTGAGAACAGCCCTGAGGAGAAGGACTTGGAGGTTTTGATTGATGAAAAGGTCAACATGAGGTGACAGTGTGCACTTGTAGCCGAGAAAGCCAACTGTATGCTGGGCCGCGTCAAAAGGACCTTGGCCGTCAAGTTGAGATCCACTCTCGTGAGACCCAACCTGGAGTACTGTGTTCAGCTCTGGGACCCATGACACAGGAGGATTCTGGACCAGCATGAGCAAGCCATGAAGATGATCTGACGGCTGGAGCACCTCTCCTATGAGAACAGGCTGAGAGAGTTTGGCTTGTTCAGCCTGGAGAAGAGAAGGCTCAGGGGAGACCTTATGAACAGTCTTCCAATACCTAAAGTCACCTACAAGAAATCTGGAAGCCAGAGGGACTTTTTTACAAAGACATGTAGTGGTAGGACATGGGCTAATGGCTTTAAGCTGACAGAGGGTGGATATAGCTTAGATATTAGGAAGAAATTCTTAACTACGGGGGTGCTGAGACACTGGAACAGGTAGTCCCAAGAGTATCTATATACGCAGTCCCTGGAAGTGTTCAAGGACAGGCTGGATGGGGCTTTGACCAACCTGGTCTAGTAGAAGGGGTTGGAACAGGATGATCTTTAAGGTTCCTTCCAACCCAAACCATGCTGTGATTCACTCCTGTGCACATATTTGTGATTAAAATGTGTTTCTTCCCTGGTTTTGTCTTTTTTTTTCCTGCAGTAAATCTTTTACAAGGCAAGTTTATTGACCAAATTACTGTATCAAAGAAGACCACTGTGGCAAAAGGCACTGATAGGTATCCTTTTCAACTCTATAGGGAGAAGACAGACTTTAAAGACCCTCATCCCAGATTACTTTTTTCCTTCAGCGCTTAGAAAATTTAAGGACAATGTAGCAAAAGTTTTTTTAAGAAAAAAAAGATTCTAAATTTTGTGACCAAACTGTTATTAAATAATATACTTTTCTGTTCTGTCTAAGCCCCTATTTCAAATATTTCATTATCTGGAAAAGAAGTATCTCTGTTAATTTGGCAAGAATATCTCTTGACACAGATAAGACAATGGCAGCAGTGATCTCAAGTCTTTGACAAAGAAAGGATAATTATGAAATAGTTAGGGATTTATCCAATCTATTAAATAGCTATTTAAAATCTATTTCAGTTCTTTTGCTATTATAAATTGATGATTTTCTTCTTTTATAAAGACAAAGGATAGACTTATCCAATATTAGAAGCCACTGGATAATTTTGATGGGCCATATTAAACTTTCTAAAGGAATTTCACAGCATCTTTCTTTGCTTGCTCAGTTTTTTTCTATTCTCTAGTATTATCTCTTCAAATTTTGGGCATATTTATATCCTCTTTGCTACCCTGTAGATCCGTTTCATGGTATTGCCATTGCCAGCAGCAAGTCACAGGCATTGAAATGAACTTATAAGGCCTCGGGACTAAGGGTGGTCAGGCTTGTTTTCTCTTAACATATTTTGACCTACCTTGGTCATTTGTTTTAGATGTAACAGTAATTGTTCTAGGTGATCAGGTAGCAATGGCTACTTTGTATGGTACTATCATAGTTTTAAAAGTCTACAGGGGAAAAAAAGGCTGGTGTGAAAGTACAGGCCTGGAGAAGCAGAGGCAGAGGATGTGATATAGAAGAGCACAACCCCATGGTGACAAGGGATAGGGCACAAGGCCCAGAATGAAAGACCTCACCCTATGAACAACTCGCTGTGTGCCACAGAAATTGAAACCTACAGCTGGACAAAACTGGTTTTAAGCTAAACACAAGCAAAAGCCATCATATAAAGTAAAGCAGGGTGTAACATGAAGCTGCAGACCAACAAAGATAACACAAGCTGTAAAAGTATGTCAGCAGATGTACATATGACCATGAATGGATTTTAGAGAAAGGAAAAGGAAACTATACCACCAGCATCACATTATCACTAGTGAAGGATGCCAGAGGCTGACTACGCATCATAACACGTCTGCCACCATGGGAATGAAAACACCAGCCTTAAGATCTGGAAACATAAGGTCAAGAGTGAGCACACCACCAGGCAAAAGAGTAGAAACTAAGAAGTGCACACATAACAGTTCTAACTCTTCTATTAGTACTGAAACTCTTTATGCATAAAAGTATTCTTTCTTTTCCTGCAGTAATTAGATCTGACTAACAATGAAAAGATTGCTAAGATTTCAATTGCACTAGCAATAAATTCCTCGCTTTAAATACAAGGTGTGTTTCCTCTTTGCTCATAAACAAGATTGTGAGCTTTACAGCTTGACAAGATCAGAGTAGCATCTTTCAAGAATACATATTTATGAAAATTATCCTTTGAACTTTGTTCCTAGGAAACATAAGTTCAGATGCTTTGAATCTAGACTTAAGGAGTCAAAATTTATGGTGGCTATTGCCACACACCTAGAATGGGTTTGATTCCCTTGCAGTGGAAAAACATTTGCAAGAAGAGGCTGCATTGGTTTATCTGCTGTGAATTTATCCCACAGGATATATTTAAATTAATTCTGCTGGAATTTGTTTTAATGAACTATTCATAAAGTATTATGAACAGCTTTCATAATTGCCTAGAATTTCATCAGAAAAAAAAGTACATCAGTAGATTCAAAACACTAGCTGGACTTTCCTATTCTGTCAATACCTATCAGAGTTATTGCCTAGAGGGATAGCTAAAAGGAAGAGGAGTTAGATGGAGAATCTAAAATCCTCTCTGCCAGGTGAGGAAGAATTTATATTATTATTCTGTCTTTCTCTTTGTTCTTTTCCTTTCTATATGTTTATCTGCCTGTATTTTTGCAATAATTGCCATAGCAATAAAAAACGGGTGATGTACATAAGGATTTCATTCTAATGGAATTGTGAAGAGATAATAATTTTGTGCTGCTCATTTCTGCTTCCTACTAAAAGAAACAAAGTATTTCATTTAATAGACTAAATGCCAAAACACATTCCTATATCAGCAGCTCACAATACAGCCTGTAAGGACAGTATATTAACATAAAAGTAATGAGAATAATTATCAAAATCTTCATTATGTTCCTTGAGGCACTGATGGCCATTAAGATTTAAGCTCCTAGAGTTCCACCTACCTGACTTACCTACATACTTATGGCAATAGCAGACAAATGAGAGCCTGATCAAGACTGCACTGAAATAATTATTTTAGGAAAAAGTTTAAATCTTTTCAGATTAAAGTATAGTATAGTCTGTTGAAAACTATATATGTTTATATGTTAAATAAGACATAAATCATAAAAACTGATCTTCCTCACAAACTCCATAGACTGATAAATAGAATTCCATTATGGATATTTGGAGAAAGAAAGCTCCTTTCCTATAAACCGATTTAGAAATTTGAATGGTTTAGTACCCCCTAGATACTGAGATACTAAAAAAAGGCAGCATTATATTGCTTACCAAGCTAGCTGATGGTCAATCATCTAGATGTTCTTTCCATCTGAAAATAAAATTTCCAACAAAGATTTCTATGCTTTTTTAAGGAACATCCCTTTGTATTTGAATATCAACACTCACATTTAAATGTGTGAAGAAAAATGTAGTTTTTGCCAGTAGACTAAGAGATCTCTAAATACTACCCTGTTGTAATGTCAACCTAAAATTGAACACACAGAGCATTAAATTAAATATCGTGGTTAGATAGTCTTAGCCCCATTTGTCATCATTAAGAAAATAAATCCAAAAGGATTCTTAACCCAAAGAAGTAGGAACTGCAATATCTTTCTAGATTCTGATGTTAAGAAAAAAAGTCTGATGCAGTTATTCTCATACTGACCATCGGTCATCAATTTGTGGTTCCCACAGTCATGAAAGGCATTGTGATTTTATATTTGAAGGGGATGTTAGTAACAAGTTTAAAAAACATTTTTACCTGTGTCTTTCAGTGCTACCCAAAACTTCAAAGACACTTTTTTTCTTAATGTAGTTCCTTAAGAAAGTATTAATATTGTCATAATGATACATAACTGAATAATCTTTATAGAAAAATATTCATATTTTCACTTAAATCCATGCTTTCCAAATGTGTTTCCAAAAGTCTGTTCCCTCATGTGACATGAATGATAGTACAGAAGATTCCAAAAGGGAACTCTGATGTCCTCCTCAACTTTATCTTTTACTATAAAAATGAAAGCAAACCCAAAGGATGCTGTGCTTGCAAAGGAAGCCTTTGAAATTCAAGTGATGAAGCGTTACCTAGAGAGACATCTACCAGAGAAAATAAAGGGCTAGATGCCATAATTCTGAGCTGTAAAATGTCCTGTTTATTTCATATGATGCAGAAACTGAGAAAGAGATTTTACAGCTTAGCATTATTAACTATTTCACTCATTCTCAAACCATGTAATAAAGGAAAAGTCTCATACTGGGGAGATAATTTCTCACAGTGTTTATGTTGGGGGATAGAAATGAAAAAGAAGAGGGATGTATGAAAATGCATAAAATGAGATGTATAAACTTGCTACACAGCATGATGGGGTTGCTGTGGGGGCTTTATTGGTTTCCTTAATTGTAAAAGAGATAATGAAACTTCCTTTTTGAAAAACATTAAGATATGCAGATGGATTTCAGTAAGGGTGAAGTATGACATACTAAGGAATAAAAATTTGATAAATATCCTTCTATCCCCAAAATGATTGAAGTAATTCTGAAAACAACTTTTGAAGCTGCTTAAATTCAAGCAAAAACAATAACCCAAATCCCCACCCTTCTCCCCTCTCCTGCCCTCCCCCCCTGCCCTTTCAATTAAAAATATGAACACATTAATAAGCCATCTAAATAATAGCTGAGCAATGTCTTCTAGTGCCAGCTGTGGGTCATCTGTAGAAAGAGAATTTTTGCCACTGACGCTATTACAGATACCAACAAACAGCTGTACTATTCTGTGTCAGTGCAGTGTATTATAGAAGTGATAAAGATAACTGAGCTGCCACATAGAAAGCCAAGATGCTTTCACCTACTTACAAATTAAATATTTAAATATATGTTCATTAATATAATTATTTACATTTACAAATATTATATATTCAACCATTTCTGTCAAATATCTTGGACTTCAAAAGTGATCATTTTGCCATTTCTGTGGTACTTCCTTTCATCTACCAAACTAGATTTCCCTCTGTCTCCTTCAGCTTCACTGTTGTCTACTTTATGCACAGAGGATAAATATTAGGTCTGCAACACAAAGAATATTGATTCATATTTTCAAGGAAAACAGAGACAACTATTTCAGAGGAACTTTAGCAAACCTTACAGACAGGAAAGATCCTTTGTTAAATAGACCTGAATATAAAAAGCTTTTTTTCCATTTGATACAGAAAAGTCTTTAAAAATAAATTTAGGTAGAATATGCTTTGCCTAAATTTACACATCTGTTATGTAGTTGCCTACATGCAAACACTGTCTCTGAGCTCCAGTTATAATCTCTGGAGATCTAATCAATGAAGTTTATGTAGCAGTTGATGCAATGTATTTGACTAAAGGTATCCATGATAAGATGACACAAATAATTTGTATTTTCCATTTATCTTGCTGACTAGATTTCCACTGACTGTAGGAGAAGAACAGGCTCATGGTATTAGTCTAAAGTTAGAGAAAATCAAACTCTCCATATATATATATACATATACATATACTATGTACACTCACACACATAAAAATTATGGAAATTATGGTTATATACAAAAAAGTTTAAGAACAATGTGAGCTGGCATAGACGTCATATGCTGGTTTACTCTGAGAAATGGATCTTAAAGATGTCGTGGTATTGAACACTTTAGTATAGTGTAGTAAGCAGAACACATTCCTAAGACTACCAGTTAATTTGTAGTACAGTATAAAATTATTAAAGAGTAATACCTTCTTTGATCAACAGATGAAGACCAAGATGAACACATCTATCCAAATTGCATGTCTTCATCCACTGTCTATTCTCATTTTAGCATCCTTTTAGTGATTTTTTTAAGAAAAACCTATAGAAGAAACAGCTGTACTAATTCAGGGGTCTAGCTCCTTGTCCACAATTTTGTCATGGTGTTTAGTTGCTTGAATTTGTTCTTGTACTGTACAAATCTCTTCCTGGGATTAGAGTTCACAACATTGGACTCCATAATAGGACTTACTTAGGAAGAAAATTCAGACGATTTTAAATGAGATGATTGTTCAGAATATTGACAGATTCTTTTAGAACAAGAGGGTGGAGGGTTCAATGTTTAATGTGGATGGGTTAATTTTTAATACCAAGTTTACTTCTTTCAAGATACTTGACATTACACAGGGTTTTGATTTAGCAGAGTGACACGGCAATTTGCTTAAATCACAGTGCAACCAAAAATTACACTTAGCAAAGCACAGCAGTTGCAATATGAATGTGATTCTCAGCACTGACTTCTACATGTTGCTCACTGGCATGATGCTGAGTGTTCCCCATATCTGGGAAGGAAGGCGTATAGCTTGAAGCAAGCTCATGCTTATTGCTCTCATCAATTTCTTTTTGTTTATTGGTTTTTATACTTTATGATATGTTTAGCCACATATCCCATCCATTTCTGATCCCGTGCTTGCTGAGTTAGGAAGACATTTGCACTCTTGATTAATTCAGGGTTAAACATTTAAAGAACTGATACAGCTATTTATATATAATAAAGGACACTCACTAATTCTCTTTGTGTGAAGTCTGTCTTTCCAGCAGGTCTTTACAGCTGTCTTTACAACTCAGTCTTCTCTGAGCTTCATGAGCACATTCCCCTTCCCATCATCTGAGCCTTCTCCTGTTGTAAGGTTGCAAGGGATGGGTCACAAATAGAATTAGAATCCAATAGGGAATAGAACAAATTAATGAATCACAGGTTTTCCTCTCTTATGGATGGTGGCACCAGTCTGCACTCTCTATTTTATACTGTTATGATAAATTAGTAACTCATTATGCTAGTGCTTTGAACACTGTATAATGTATTTTGGCAAAAGTCATGAGACTTGCAAAAGAAGAGGTGCTTAAGCAGTGATTTTTTTTTTTTTTTTCAAACCATTGTTTGAGTTAAATACCTATGGTCTGCCTAAAAAAGTGCATATGCATTTATATCACTTTGAGAATGTCGGACTTACTGTCTTTTCTGAGAGTGTAACAATTTAACAGGTTTCTAAATCAGCCAGACATGTGAAATGAAACATGTGAGTCTGCAAGTCTTCTACAAATTCTAAAAAGATTAGCAAGCTCTGACTCTAGCCTTTTTTTTGAAAACAAGCTTCAAGAAGGTAATGTGTGAAATAAAGTAAGCTCAGATTTTCTGAGGCATATTAATAAAAGACCTTTTGAAAACACTCTTGCCCACTGTTTTCTTTCAGGATGGATAATTTTCTTTAGTCCTGTTTTACTCCAGCAAAATTCAGTAATTAGTAGTGCCTAGGAATACCAGTTATTTCAGAGACTTACTGTATTAAGTGCTATAAGAATGGCAGGATGCCTATCCTCTGATGTTTCTATGTGTCTGTGAAGTGAGATGATGGGTTTTATTCAATGGATGGAGAATTTTACTAATGCAGATAATGTGCATAGTAAAAATATAAATTATAAACTAATTCGATTCAATTCCCATGTATGCATCTATGTGTGAGGTGTCCCTGTCCATGGCGGGGGGGTTGGAACTAGATGATCTTAAGGTCCTTTCCAATCCTAACTATTCTATGATTCTATGTGCACTTACCATACTTTTTAAACTTCTTAAGTATGTTCTAATGCAAAACTGAAAGTTTTTAAAACATATCATATGTAGCTGTCATATAAATTCATTTATGTGAAAGAGGGACTTTCCACCATATGTGTCTTCCCAGTTCCTCCATGTAATATCATAGTTTCTTTCTTGATGTATGTATTTAAGATCATATAATGATACTACCCTGATTAAAAGCTTTATTTCAAGCTGACTATCTGAAGTAACTTAACGAATAATAGCCAATATGAATTTAGCAGGTGTGCAAATACTAGTAATACAATATTTTTGTATAAAAAGGAATTGTTATTGAAATAAACTACAAAGAAATGTACAGGACAGGAAAATAATAAGCTGCAGTATTACCTTTTCCCCCTCCACCTTCTTTTTTAAGCACTATCACTTGTCAGAATGCTTCAGCAAAAAGAATTGAGGATCTTATTTCTTCTCTCCTCCCCCAGAAATGAAAGATACTTTTCCTAACCAGTCCTAGAACCTTCACCTGTCTACAGTTTGTTTCTACGCATTGCACAGAAGATTTGGAAGCTTAAAATGGGTTTCCCTACTCAAGCAAGAATGTAACCAAGTTGGTCAGTACTAAAATGTCAAGGAAATGGAGGAAATTATCATCTGACACATAAATAAGCGGTAGTATATGGCTAGATGCACCTGTTTATTCATTTGTGAGCCCCAGTGTGCTAGTTTTTTCATATTTTACTAAAGAATTAAGAAACATTTCAATATTATCACTGTCTGGTGCTGCACAGGACTTGACTTCAGACTGAGTGCTCTATTTTTAATGCAGAGGAATATCCCTTTTCAGTGTGTCTTAAATAGTTAAAAAGTTACAGAATGAGACAAAAATGACACATCTTCTCACTGCTCAGGGAACTTATAGGAAATGTGAGTTCAAGTCTCTCCTCCAATAGGTTTGGTAACATCATGTACACATGCATTGTTCTTCTCCCCAAAACCTAGAGTATCTTTGTGATTGAAGCTAGGCAGTCTTCAGGCATGTTATTTTTAGTATTTATGTTAGTCACATTTCAATTTTGGGAAGAATTTCATCTTACTTTTCAGATTAGCCTTCTGGAGCAAAGTTATTTCATTTTTTTTGTTCAACATTGAAAGGAATCTGGGATGTACAATTTAAAAACTTTATTGTACCAATATAACAATTGCTTAATGTATATAATCCATCAGATATGTTACCTCCTGTGTGGCAAGGACTAGCTCTGTCACACTGATAGCAGGATTCCTGATGGTTGGTGTATAGAAGTGATGTCTATAGTTTAGAACATGTAAGCTCCTCTTACAGTTCTGGCCGTTTGTTCACTATTCATGGGTCAGGATGGGGTAAGAAACTGCAAAGCGAATATGCCAGCCACAGAGCTTGAGGCATCCCATATTTCCACAGTAAAAATTCTTTAGAAAAAAAAAAAAGAACAAAAATCTGAGGACACAACAGAAGTTAGAGTGGGAAAGGGATTGTGGTTTTCCTGTACCTGATAGACAAAAACTAAGAGCAAGGAGATAGTTTACTTGTGTCACTACTATCTTATCTTTCATTTTCTGGCATTCACAATGATTATGTTGGTAATGCACAAAGAGAAATGGAATCCAACCATATCAGCTTACACCTTCTGACTTTGCAGTTCTGACAGAAATAAAAGTGTCAAGAGATGATTTTATAGTCAATGAAGTGAGCAGATTTTCTTCGTGATACACTTATGAGATAGTTCTGTTGAGTAAGGTGCCATTAAGACACATTTACTCTGAAATGCATGACCCAATTTATTTTTTACTTCACTTAATATGCTTAGAAAATTTTAGGGAGACCCTTGAACGACCATCTTGCATTATTTCTTACAATCTACAAAAATTATGATGTCAGAAGATGAAAAATAATAAACTATATAAGCACATTTTGCTGCCAAAATATATGTAGTAAAAAACTTTATATCGCGGTATTTCCTAACAGGGCAATAAGCCCATATACCTGTGATCTTCATACCTGAAAACTTTATCCAAACAACAGTGTAAGCAAGAAACATAAAATCATATAATCGTTTAGGTAGGAAAAGACCTTTAAGGTCTTTGAGTCCAACTGTAAACAAAACACTACCAAGTCCACCACTAAACCATGTCCCTGAGTGCCACATCTATGAGTCTTTTAAATACCTCCAGCGATGATGACTCAATCGCTTTCCTGGGCAACCTGTTCCAGTGCCTGACAACCCTTTCAGTGAAGAAATTTTTCCTAATAGCCAACTAAAACCTCCCCTGGTACAACTTGAGAGCATTTCTTGTAGTCCTAGATGCCTGATGCCTCACTGAATCCAATATTGATATTCATAAGCTATAAGGTGTTATAAGGCACTTTTCCCTATAAATTGCTATCACTAATAAAATTACCTTGACTTTCAGTTGTGAAAGAAAAAAATAAAATAAGAGAAAATACAAACATATACATAGTGCATGATATGCCACTTCAAAATCAGTGTGACACCCAAGAGAATATACTGACTGATTACAAGAAGACCTTTTATCTACAGTTGTGAGAATATAGTGGTTGACAGACACCTCTTCAGAGGCATCTTTTCAAATGACAACTGTCTAATAGTATAATTTTTCTCTTCACTTTGCTGTGGTCATTAATACACAGATTCAAGTTATTTAACACTGAAAGAGTTATATATATATATAAAAGGTCATAAAATCCTTAGTAACAAAATCATAACAATTCAGTGAGAACAGATTTTCAACACACTACAGTGTGTTGAGGCCAAGTAAAAATTTAGAGGCAGAATGAGACCAGAAAGACATATAAAAAAAAATCTAATATTTGCAGTAGCTTTATTTCAAGCATGATATTCTCACTAGGACAGAGATGTTGTTCAACAGTGTTAGAAATGAAAAGCACATAAATATTGGATGCACTAAAAATCAAAAGTACATTACAAGTGCATTTCATCTGCACTGCATGGGCAGTGATGTTGAAGACGTGACTCACTGACTAACAATAAGAAGTGGCAGATGAAGATGTCCTTGAAAATGCCCTTAGTATTACAGCTGACTTTTTCTTTCTAGGAAATAATATGGTTTATGAAACATTTGTCTTCAAGCAAGTCAGACAAAAGGAGATTAAACACTGACGAGTTTTCCTGCCAGATCATACCACTTGGTATGCACATGGGAGTGTACTGAGCTGTACCCTTCAATCAAAATGTAAATCATGTCTCATTACTTATTATCCAGGCTCTGAGCAAGCTCTTTGTAGCCAGAATTCCTAACTGACAGAGTTCTGAACACTAAATGAGTAGTGGTACTGGTAGATACAGACAACACAGGAAAAATGATGTGCAATTTATTAGCATACCAAAAGGAAGCAAGAGCATATTCCTGAAAAGCCAAGCCTCAAGAAATAATATGGATTTTGAGATACTTATGAAGCTGAAGCAGATATCCTATATTGGAAAAGATATTCCTTTTATACAGCTTTGTTAACAGTAAACACAGTAAAAAAAAAAAATATTTTATGGAGCTCATTCTGTCTCCAATCAAAATCACAGAGGAGTATGGAAGAGTTGTGTCGTGGTTTAAGCCCAGGCTGTAAATCAGAGCCACGAAGTCCACTCCCCCCCCCAACCTTTCTTCCGTCTGCTCCTGGAGGGACGGGGAGGAGAATCAAAAGAATGTAACTCCCACGGGTTGAGATAAGAACAGTTTAATAACTAAGGTATAACACAAATCACTACTGCTGCCACCAATAATAATAATGATAAGAGAAATAACAAGGGAAGAGAATACAATACCGCCCGCCGGAAAAGAGAGCCCGACAGAAAAAAAG
The DNA here is from genome assembly GCF_963264785.1 of Psittacula echo. Lineage (NCBI taxonomy): Eukaryota > Metazoa > Chordata > Aves > Psittaciformes > Psittacidae > Psittacula > Psittacula echo. The sequence continues at coordinate 21,214,492 of NC_137735.1, read as the reverse complement.
GACGTGCCCTTCCGGGTAGCTCCCAGTTACATCCCCCGGCATGACGTGCTGTGGTATGGAATACCTCTTTGGCTAGTTTGGGTCAGGTGTCCTGTCCCCGCTCCCTCCCGGCCCGTCCTCCTCCCTGGCAGAGCATGAGACTCACAAAGTCCTTGGTCAGTCTAAACATCGCTGTTATCAGCTTTGTTCCTAGGCCAAAAGTCAAAAACACAGTGCTGCAACAGCTACTAAGAAGGAGAAAAACTGACTGCTGCTGCTGAACCCAGGACAGTATCCACCCCTTATTCCATACCATTCACGTCATGCTCAGATCCCACATTTTCCATCTACCCTCACTCTCATCTCAGTGCACTGTTATCTTAGTGCACGGACCAATTCCTATAAAGCTACTGAGTCCATTCGGTTCATGATGTTGGGCTCCATCTCTTGAAACAGTCTTTCAGGGCAGGAGAGGCTGTGTGCAGTGTTGGATCGTTGCCTGCTGATGCTGATCATTCCTTTACTGTAGAAGTCATCCGGTTCTATCAAAGTTCATTCTCTGTTGGGATGATGGTCGGAGGGAAGTCAGGGCCAGTCGCTGGTGCCCTGCAGACTTCTAGTTGATGGGCTATAGCAGGCAACAGCGTACAATTGAGTTCATTGTCTGTTTTCCCCTAAAATCAAATCCCCTTGAGGTACGCATCGGACTTCCCCATCTTCCCGCATTACCCACCAAGTATATCCAGGTCCCTGAGCAAAAGCAATCCCACGAGTGAGTTTGCCTTTACCTGAAGCAGGAATAAGCCAGACTGTCTTCCCCAGCAAATTCTTCATGTGCACCACAGGAACTTTGTCCCCCTCTACAATATGTAAAAGTTCTGACTGGGCTGGGCCAGCCCTGTTGGCAGATCCTCTGGTATTGACCAACCAGGGGGCCTTTGGTAAGTGTGTATCCCAATGCTTGAAAGTTCCCCCACCCATTGCTCTCAGTGTAGTTTTTAACAGCCTGTTGTACCGTTCGATTTTCCCAGAGGCTGGTGCATGGTAGGGGATGTGATATACCCACTCAATGCCATGCTCTTTGGCCCAAGTCTCTATAAGGTTATTCCAGAAATGAGTCCCATTATCTGATTCAATTCTTTCTGGGGTGCCATGTCGCCACAAAATCTGGTTCTCAAGGCCCAGGATAGTGTTCCGGGCAGTGGCATGGGGCACAGCGTATGTTTCCAGCCATCCGGTGGTTGCTTCCACCATGGTAAGCACATGGCGCTTGCCTTGGCGGGTTGATGGGAGTGTGATATAATCAATCTGTCAGGCCTCCCCATATTTATACTTCAGCCATCGTCCTCCATACCAAAGAGGCTTTAACCGTTTGGCTTGTTTAATTGCAGCACATGTTTCACACTCATGAATAACCTGGGCAATAGTGTCCATTGTTAAGTCCACCCCTCGATCACGGACCCATCTATATGTTGCATCTCTGCCCTGATGGCCTGAAGCGTCATGGGCCCACCGGGCCAAAAATAATTCACCCTTATGTTGCCAATCTAAGTCCATCTGAGCCACTTCAATCTTAGCAGCTTTATCCACTTGTTGGTTGTTCTGGTGTTCCTCAGTGGCCCGACTCTTGGATACATGGGCGTCTACATGGCGTACCTTCACCACCAGGTTCCGCACCCGGGCAGCGATATCTTGCCACAGTGCAGCAGCCCAGATGGGTTTACCTTTGCGTTGCCAGTTGCTCTGCTTCCATTGCTGCAACCACCCCCACAGGGCATTTGCCACCATCCATGAGTCAGTATAGAGATAAAGTACTGGTCACTTTTCTCGTTCAGCAATGTCCAGGGCCAGCTGGATGGCTTTCACCTCGGCAAACTGACTCGATTCACCCTCTCCTGCAGCAGTTTCTGCAACTTGTCATTGAGGGCTCCATACGGCTGCCTTCCATCTCCGATGCTTTCCCACAATACGACAGGACCCATCAGTAAACAAGGCATACTGCTTTTCACTTTCTGACAGTTTATTATATGGTGGGGCCTCTTCAGCACGCATCACCTCCTCCTCTGGTGACATTCCAAAATCTTTGCCCTCTGACCAGTCCATGATGACTTCTAGAATGCCTGGACGACTGGGATTTCCTATTCGAGCTCGTTGGGTAATTAGTGCAGCCCATTTACTCCATGTCGCATCGGTTGCATGATGTGTAGAGGAGACCCTGCCTTTGAACATCCAGCCCAGCATGGGCAACCGGGGTGCCAGGAGGAGCTGTGCTTCAGTGCCAATCACCTCCGAAGCAGCTCAAACCCCTTCATAGGCTGCCAGTATCTCTTTCTCAGTTGGGGTATAGCTGGCCTCAGATCCTTTGTATCCCCGACTCCAAAAGCCGAGGGGTCGACCTTGAGTCTCCCCTGGAGCTTTCTGCCAGAGGCTCCAGGTAGGACCATTCTCCCCGGCTGCGGTGTACAGTACATTTTTTACATCTGGCCCAGTCCGGACTGGTCCAAGGGCTACTGCATGAACTATCTCACGTTTAATTTGCTCAAAGGCTTGTTGTTGCTCAGGGCCCCATTTAAAATCGTTCTTCTTCCGGGTCACATGATAGAGAGGGCTTACAATCGAACTGTAATTTGGGATGTGCATTCTCCAGAACCCCACAGCACCCAAGAAAGCTTGTGTTTCTTTCTTATTAGTTGGTGGAGACATTGCTGTTATTTTGTTGATCACATCTGTAGGGATCTGGCGACGTCCATCTTGCCATTTTATTCCCAAAAATTGAATCTCCTGTGCAGGTCCCTTGACCTTACTCCGTTTTATGGCAAAACCAGCTTTCAGCAGGATTTGGATTATTTTCCTCCCTTTCTCAAAGACTTCTTCTGCTGTATTGCCCCACACAATAATGTCGTCAATGTATTGCAGGTGTTCTGGAGCTTTCCCCTGTTCCAGTGCAGTCTGGATCAGTCCATGGCAGATGGTAGGGCTGTGTTTCCACCCCTGGGGCAGTCGGTTCCAAGTGTACTGGACGCCCCTCCAAGTAAAAGCAAACTGTGGCCTGCACTCTGCTGCCAAAGGAATTGAGAAGAATGCATTGGCAATATCAATCGTGGCATACCACTTGGCTGCCTTTGACTCCAGTTCATACTGAAGGTCTAGCATGTCTGGTACAGCAGCACTCAATGGTGGTGTGACTTCATTCAGGCCACGATAGTCTACTGTTAGTCTCCACTCTCCATTAGACTTTCGCACTGGCCATATGGGGCTATTAAAGGGTGAGCGGGTCCTGCTGATCACTCCCTGACTCTCCAGACTACGGATCAGTTTATGGATGGGAATCAGGGAGTCTCGGTTGGTGCGATATTCCCGCCATTGCACTGTTGTGGTCGCGATTGGCACTTGTTGTTCTTCGACCTTCAGCAACCCCACAACAGAAGGATCCTCTGAGAGACCAGGCAAGGTGGACAGCTGCTCATTTTCCTCAGTCTCCAAAGCAGCAATACCAAAAGCCCATCAGTACCCTTTTGGGTCTTTGAAGTACCCTCTCCTGAGGTAATCTATGCCGAGGATGCATGGAGCCTCTGGACCAGACACAATGGAGTGCTTTTGCCATTTCCTCCCAGTCAGGCTGATCTCAGCCTCCAGTACAGTCAACTCTTGGGATCCTCCTGTCACTCCAGAGATATAGATGGGTTCCACCCCTTGACAGCTTGACGGCATCAAGGTACATTGTGCACCGGTATCTACAAGAGCTTTATACTTCTGTGGGACTGATGTGCCAGGCCATCTGACCCACACAGTCCAGTAAATCTGATTGTCCCCTACCTCCACCTGGCTGGAGGCAGGGCCCCTCTAACAGTCATCACAACATTGGACACCTAAGTCGTATTGAAAGGGATTATTCTTCGTTATCACAGGAGCTGGAGTAAAATCAGCTCTTCCGCTCCATCTGGGAACCTGCTCACCAGAGACTGAAGCCGCAGCTCTCATGGGATGATTAGTCTTGACCCTTGTTCCTATTTTCAATTCACGCACCCGTTCCTCCAAAGCTGAAGTAGGTTTTCCATCCCACTTCACCATGTCTTCTCCATGATCCCGCAGGTAAAACCATAGGGTGGCCTGTGGCACATGCCTTCTATATCTTCTGTCTCGAACAATAGGACGTCTTTTGTTAACAGCTGAGACGTGTGTTGGTACACGTGAGGAGCTGGATAAATCAGATAGATCGTCCCTCAATTGTTTGACATCCTGGGACAGTTTTTCGACAGCTGAGATGATGGAAGGGGTGAGATTGTCTTCGAACTCTCGGAGTTTATGAATCATTTCATCCACTGTTGGTGTTACTATGTCACCCCAGGTTACTGTTGCCAATGAATGGGCATATGATGAGGGTGCATTCCGTGTAAGTTTTCGCCACATGGGTCGTGTACATTCGACTTCATCTGGGTCTATGGGTACATCTCCGTTATTCGGTTTGATGTGATAGATCATCTCCACGATGGCTGATTCCCTCAGAGACTGGATGCCTTTGTCTAAAGTAGTCCACTTGGCCGAACGACTCGTAACATCGTCCTTGTATGGAAACCTTTCTTTCACAGCTGCCAAGAGCCGCCTCCAAAGACTGAGGGACTTTTTCTCTCTTGCAATTGCTTTGCCAATTCCCCCTTCTCTAGCAAGTGATCCCAGCTGCTTGGCTTCCGTACCTTCTAGTTCGTGACCATCAGCCCCATTGTCCCAGCATCGTAGCAACCAGGTGATGATGTGCTCCCTTGGTTGACGGGTAAAATCTTTTTGCGTGTTCCATAGCTCGGTTGAGGTCCGAGTTCGAGAAGTCACCTCTTCTTCTTCTTCGTCATGTGATGATGACTCCTGATCAGATGGTGGCCCAGGTGGTGAATACATTGTTTCTTCATCTTGCTTCACCCTTCTTGCCTCTTTTTTGCTTTTTTTCTTGCGTAGAGGGGCAATCGATATTGGTACGAATTGGTCCTCTGGTTTAGCTGCAGTCATCACTGTGGTTTGAGTAGCAACAGTACTTGTCGCTGGGGGTTGTGTAGCTGCTGTGCTCGGAGCTGGAGTAGCTGTGCTGTCTGTTGCTTCGCCCTCAGATCCAGGGACATTTTTTCCCTTTTGAAGGTGCTGGATAGTGTTGAACAAGGCCCGGTAAGCATAAGCCAAGCCCCAGCACGTTGACATGATTTGTCCCTCTCTGGTATGACCAGGATGACAACACACCTCATTTAAGTGTTTTACTAATTCTTCTGGATTTTGCACTTGTTCGGTGGTGAAATTCCAAAACACTGGAGGGGCCCACTGACCTAGATACTTGCCCATACTATCCCACACACCCTGCCACTCATGGCTGTCCAACCTCGGGGAAAATCTCTCGGTCCCCCTATTTTGTCGTCTAACCCCAGACAAGACCCAAACCCGACTCTGTTTAACTCTTGAGATCAGACGTAATGGTTGTGGACAAAACACACTCTGTATGCGTGCCAACATGGTGACCCCCATCACAATCAGCAAACAGATCTCAACAATATTAAAAGGCCATTCAAAAACTTCAAAACTCTCAAACGATGCTGTAAAGGGTCTGGGAGGGGCACTGGGAGGGTAAAAGAATGTCTCCTTCAAAGGTTGACCACCCAGGAAGGAGAAAAAAGATGTATAGTTGCTAAGCATTTGTATTATATACCTCCCAAAGTATAAAGGTGGTGACCACACTGGGAACATAAGCCAGATCAGTTTCATGATCAATTTTTCTATTGTATTACAAGTCATTGCCATAAAATGCAATGAGACAATAACCTTAGCCCAAGCCCCACACTTGAAAAACACTAACACAGCAAATACTGGCTCTAAGTAAGCTACGGCATATTGAGACTGTGAGATTAAAAACAACAACTTTGAGAGCCAATAAATCAGCATTGTGACGAGTGACTATTAATCCAAAACACTGAATGCTTATCACAAATACGATTAGACACACTCCGGTCAGATCTGTCGTTATCTCAACCCTTTGTGCCCCACGTTGGGCGCCAAATTGAACTGTCGTGGTTTAAGCCCAGGCCGTAAATCAGAGCCACGAAGTCCACTCCCCCCCCCCACCTTTCTTCCATCCGCTCCTGGAGGGACGGGGAGGAGAATCAAAAGAATGCAGCTCCCACTGGTTGAGATAAGAACAGTTTAATAACTAAGGTATAACACAAATCACTACTGCTGCCACCAATAATAATAATGATAAGAGAAATAACAAGGGAAAAGAATACAATACCGCCCGTTGGAAAAGAGAGCCCGACAGAAAAAAAGGACGTGTCCTTCCGGGTAGCTCCCAGTTACATCCCCCGGCATGACGTGCTGTGGTATGGAATACCTCTTTGGCTAGTTTGGGTCAGGTGTCCTGTCCCCGCTCCCTCCCGGCCCGTCCTCCTCCCTGGCAGAGCATGAGACTCACAAAGTCCTTGGTCAGTCTAAACATCGGTGTTATCAGCTTTGTTCCTAGGCCAAAAGTCAAAAACACAGTGCTGCAACAGCTACTAAGAAGGAGAAAAACTGACTACTACTGCTGAACCCAGGACAGTTGTCATGGTGAATTTGAAAAAATTCAAGTAATTTCATCAAGGAGTATGGTAATAAATTATACAGATTCAGAGGAAAGAAAATACATTATGCAAATGTGTCTGAAATACATAGACAAAAGTAGAAAATAAAAGATAAAAATAAGGCAAAATACTCAGGAGATACCCCTGTTATCTGGAATGTGATTTTTCAAGACAGCAATCCACAAAAATTAACTGGGGAAAAAAAGACCGAGGGAACTAAGAAAGCATATGCTGGAATATGTTACACGAAAGCAGATATAAGATTTCAAGAAACTGGAGATTGAGAATACAGGATTCACAGGACAAAATGGAAGGATTTCTAAAAACCAGAAAACATAAAAGTCTGGTGGATCAAAGTGTAAAAAAGGATGCATTGTTTAAAATACATCAGAAAATTTAACATAATATACTGCTGGCAAAAATCTGAATGTACATTGATAGTAAAGACAAGGAGATTAATGGATCCAAACCTGCTTTTCTGAATGCTTCAAGGATTTCAGAAACGAAGACAAGGTAATTTGTAAGAGAGAAATTAGCAAAAAGTTGACAGAATTCAGAAAGTTCAAAGAGAAAAATTAGTTTAATTCTTAACAATTCATTAGAATTATTAAAATCAAACTGCAATCTTGTTTTAGAGAGTAAAGGAAGCTGGGCAGCAAGGACAGTATACACTTTCTTTCTCTGAAGAATACATTAGTATAGCGTAACAAAGATATCCACAAAATTAAAACAGCAAAAGTAACTAATATAATTTATTTTATATAACAATCATAGATTAATGGCATGGAACAAGATAGGATAACATAATAATGCTGTTTGATAAGTTAAGCATTCACATCAGCAGAAAACCCCATCTTGCATGTCATTTGTGTTACCTTATTTTCCATGCACTGAAGGCACCACTAGACCCCCAGGTCCCACTTGGCTTCCATGCAGTCTCCCAGGACTGTGAGCCCTTGCCCCAGCAATGATGCAGCAAGACCAGGCTCCAGCTTCTCACAGCCTTCCCTGGCCATGGGCACTGCCGAGTTGGGCCCATCTTCAGGCTCACATCCCAGCTTGTTCTCAGCCTGTCATCAGTTCCAGGGATTTGCCCAGTTCCAGGGCTGGACAGTGTGACAGGCCTGGCTGTGAGGCCAAGCCCTGCTGCCACTGGAGGACACTTTCTGATCCACAGAAGTCCTGAAACTAAGATTAGTAAGAACCCTAAGGCTCTTTTTAGTAATTTTTAGTAATCATGTTTTGTATTCTATGTAGCAGCCACAAAAGTACAAAAATTATTGCTAAAAGTTGTAACAATGAATGTTGTGCTATATTTAATATTTTTTTAAGTGATTTTCATGATGTCCTAGGTTCAGCAGCAGCAGTCAGTTTTTCTTCTTCTTAGTAGCTGGTGCAGCGCTGTGGTTTTGACTTTCGGCCTGGGAAAAATATTGATAAAGCCGATGTTTTCAGTTGCTGGTCAGAATGTTTACCCTGACCAAGGACTTTGTGACTCTCATGCTCTGCCAGGGAGGAGGAGAAGCCGGGAGGAAGCAGGGACAGGACACCTGACCCAAACTAACCAAAGAGGTATTCCATACCATAGCACGTCATAACCAGGATGTAGAACTGAGAGTGCCCGAAAGGGCTGGATCACTGCAGGGTGGGGGTGAGGTACCGGTCGGTGAGCGGTTGTATTCTCTTCCCTTGTTATTTCCTTTATTATTATTATTGGTGGTAGCAGTAGTGATTTGTGTTATACCTTAGTTATTAAACTGTTCTTATCTCAACCTGTGGGAGTTACATTCTTTTGATTCTCCTCCCCGTCCCTCCAGAAGCGGAGAGAAGAATGGGGGGGGGGGGAAGTAGACTACATGGTTCTAATTTACGGCCTGGGCTTAAACAACGACACAGGCTAAACATCACAGCCAGCTTTATTTCAGCGTTCTGATCACATATATGTAGGTGTTTGGAGCACTGTCTCATGCACATACATAAAGATGTAAGAAGAAGCTTTAATTACAACACCATGAAGAAAAACTGTGTTCCAGTGGCGTCTCTACTTCGATTACTGTCGTGGTTTAAGCCCAGGCTGTAAATCAGAACCACGAAGTCCACTTCCCCCCCCCCCAGCTTTCTTCCCTCCGCTTCTGGAGGGACGGGGAGGAGAATCAAAAGAATGCAACTCCCACGGGTTGAGATAAGAACAGTTTAATAACTAAGGTATAACACAAATCACTACTGCTGCCACCAATAATAATAATGATAAGAGAAATAACAAGGGAAGAGAATACAACCGCTCACCAACCGGTACCTCACCCCCACCCTGCCGTGATCCAGCCCTTCCGGGAACTCTCAGTTCTACATCCTGGGCATGACGTGCTGTGGTATGGAATACCTCTTTGGCTAGTTTGGGTCAGGTGTCCTGTCCCTGCTTCCTCCCGGCTTCTCCTCCTCCCTGGCAGAGCATGAGACTCACAAAGTCCTTGGTCAGGGTAAACATTCTGACCAGTAACTGAAAACATCAGCTTTATCAATATTTTTCCCAGGCCGAAAGTCAAAACCACAGCGCTGCACCAGCTACTAAGAAGAAGAAAAACTGACTGCTGGTGCTGAACCCAGGACAGTATCCACCCCTTATTCCATACCATTCACGTCATGCTCAGATCCCACATTATCCATATACTCTCACTCTCATTTCAGTGCACTGTTATCTTAGTGCACGGACCAATCCCTATAAAGCTGCTGAGTCCATTTGGTCCATGATGTTGGGCTCCATCTCTTTTAACAGTCTTTCAGAGCAGGAGAGGCCCATTGCAAAGTCCACCCCTCGATCATGAGTCCATCTCTATGTTGCATCTCTGCCCTGATCGCCTGAAGTGTCATGGGCCCATAAGGCTCAAAATAATTCACCCTCCCCTGCAGCAGTTTCTGCAACTTGTTGTTGGGGACTCCACACAGCTGCCTTCCATCTCTGACGCTTCCAAAGCACTGGAGGGGCCCAGTGAATTAGATACTCGCCCATACTGTCCCACACACCGTAACACTCATGACTGTCCAGCCCTGGGGAAAACTTCTCTGTCCCCCTGTATTGTCTAAACCCAGACACGACCCAAACCTGACTCTGCTTAACTCTCGGGATCAGACAAAATGGCCGTGGGTAAAACACGCTCTGTGTGTGTGCCAACATGCTGATCCCCATCACAATCAGCAGGCAGGTCCCAAGGGTACCCAAAGGCCATTCAAAACCTTCAGAACTCTCAAATGATGCTGCTGTACTTGTCACTGGTGCTGGTGTAGCTGCTGTGCTTGAAGGCTCTCTCACCACCAGCTTCTCTTTTTCCGAGTCCAGATCTTCCTCCTCTGCCTTGCTGGGAAATGCTGCGTGGTCTGCTGTGTTCTCCTGGGGCTCAGGCTCGCAGGGCTCGGTGGGCGGCTGCTGGGGAGTGCTCTCGGCCGCCGCGGGGCTGGGCTCGGCCACAGGGCTCGGCTCCTCCGCTGCCTTCTCCCGCTGCTCGGCAGCCGCCTCCTTCCCTTCCTCGGCAGCTGCCTCCTTCCCGGCCTCCTCGGCAACCGCCTCCTTCCCGGCCTCTGGCCCCGCTCCCACTGCCGCTTGGTCCCCGGGGCCGCTCTCCCGGGCCGCTTCGGCCGCCGCCGGCTCCCGGGGCCGCTCCCCCTCAGCTCCCCGCAGCCTCACAAAGACAGAGGCGAGGACGAGAGCCAGGACGGTGAAGAGCAGCGGGACGGCCAGGTACAAGTCCACAGCCACGTCCATCCCGCCCTGCTGCCGGAGCCTGCCAGTATTACAAGCCATTACTGTAAAATACAATGAAACAGCAACCTTAGCCCAAGGCCCACACTTGATAAACACAAACACAGCAAATACCGGCTCTAAGTAAACTACAGCATACTGAAACTGTGACATCAAGAGAAACAACTTTGAGAGCCAATAAATCAGCATTGTACCTTGGTCAGATCTGTCGTTATCTCAACCCTTCGTGCCCCACGTTGGGCGCCAAAAAAAAGAACTGTTGTAGTTTAAGCCCAGGCTGTAAATCAGAGCCACGAAGTCCACTTCCCCCCCCCCACCTTTCTTCTCTCCGCTTCTGGAGGGACGGGGAGGAGAATCAAAAGAATGCAGCTCCCACTGGTTGAGATAAGAACAGTTTAATAACTAAGGTATAACACAAATCACTACTGCTACCACCAATAAGAATAATAAAGGAAATAACAAGGGAAGAGAATACAACCGCTCACCAACCGGTACCTCACCCCCACCCTGCAGTGATCTAGCCCTTCCGGGAACTCTCAGTTCTACATCCTGGGCATGACGTGCTGTGGTATGGAATACCTCTTTGGCTAGTTTGGGTCAGGTGTCCTGTCCCTGCTTCCTCCCGGCTTCTCCTCCTCCCTGGCAGAGCATGAGACTCACAAAGTCCTTGGTCAGGGTAAACATTCTGACCAGTAACTGAAAACATCAGCTTTATCAATATTTTTCCCAGGCCAAAAGTCAAAACCACAGCGCTGCACCAGCTACTAAGAAGAAGAAAAACTGACTGCTGCTGCTGAACCCAGGACAATTACAAAGCAAAAACTTCTGCTCACTGTTGTTTCTTTAAGATCTGTACATCTTCTTCATTTAGGGCACCAAGTGGTAAATGCTCCATCCCTGGGAGTGTTCATGGCCAGGTTGGACAGAGCCTTGGACATCTTGGTCAAATGTGAAGTGTCCCTGCCCATGGCACAGGGGTTGGAACTAGACAATCTTAAGGTCTTCTCCAACCCTAACCATTTTATGATTCTGTTATTCCATGGTCAAATGGTTTATATGGCTGATCTCTTGATTTTTGTTTTCTAATCCAACATCTACCTGTTGTGTATCTCTTAGAATGATGTGAAGTATGATTTTCCTACTATTGCAGGAATTCTCTTATATTAGTAGTGAGAATAACACTAGACTGGACATGTAACATGGAGCATGCAGTCCTATGAGCCCTAACCCCTTTATTCCATTAAAATATTGTATCTTTAACAGTGTAAACTGTGGGGTTTGATTTTATTTTTAATGATATAGACTGGGGTTTGAGATGCTTTGTGACAGGGTCTCCTGGCTTCCTGGAAATAAAGCAAAATTTATCACACATTACTACAATCTCAGATATATCCTTAATCAGGAGACTAATGGTCTTCCTGGCTTTCTGAAATGCCTCTGCAGAGTGATTCCTAATATCTGCACCAGGTCAACCGAGGTGACACTGTCAGCCAGCCCTGCAGTTCTGCAAGGAGTGCCAGGTATCCTTAGGTCACTCTTAGCCCACAGAGGTACTCTTATGAAAAGGCAAAAGACCAGTTTTATGGTCTGAAACTTAGAGAGGAAATGATTGCAGATAGGTAAGACTAGCTTGCTTTAAAGTGAAGAGCAATGAGCAGTTAGCCATAGCTGCTTAGCTTCTGAGGCAAAGGAGCTATGCATTTCAGAAAAAAGATTACCACAGCATTCTCCTAGCCACATTGACAAATCTGAACAAAATCTTCATTGAAAACAGACAGAAACTTCTTCTCAGAGACAAACTAAGAACAAAGCCTTAAAAAGCTGGAATTAGTGGAATATAAGTACAGTGAAACACCCAAGTCAGGACCATGGGTTTTTTTCTTTAATCTTCCCAAAAAGCAATGTGCTTCAACTTTAGCAGTTGTGGGGCTCGATGTTATAGCTGATTTTATTAACAGTTAAGTTAGCTCATGCTCAAAATACTTGTTCTACTTGCGTAAATAATCAAATGCCTTTTAATTTAGAAAGTCTTTTGGCTAGACTTGTATCATAGAAATTAGGCACTTAATTCAATTAAACGCTTTGGAAAACTTCACTTGTGGTTTGCCTGTTGCTGCAAAAACATGCCTCTGTGGTGTTATGATATTCATAAGAATTATGTCTCGGTATAGTGTCCTTAAAAACTAGGTTTGCTGTGATGCAAGGAATAGTAACGGACTAAGGAAAGAGTTAAAGAGTTTTCTTCAAACTATGTGTTGTCTTAACTTAGAATAAGGAACAGGTATGTTCTTGTTCTTGCCAGTTAAACTATAACCCAGAATAGACTAGGTAGCCAAAACACATTGTTTAAAATCAGAGACCCTTTTCCCTCAAGAAGATGAATGTCTGACAGGAATTTGTTTCAACTAGTTTCTATAAGACTTGAGGTTGCCAGCTGGGGAAACTGTGCCAAGGGTGAAAAGTGCACTGTGAGGAAGACTGCTTACTTCATCTTGAAGACCCCTGCCCACGACCATCGGAGGGCAGTGTGCAAGCGCCAAAAGGGAGGAGACTTATGATAATAAGTACCTAAACTAATTATAATATCCCCACCAAACTCTTGGGAACCTAATGAATATATATGTTTGTGTATAATAAATATCCAGCTTGTTGAGCTCTCGGTGTGCGAGTTAGGAGGAGCAATCCCACTCGCACCCAGTGCCACAATAAACATACCTGCTTTATAACTCTTTGTAAGTTATGAAGTTCTGTTCCATAAATCAGCTGAGCTTTATAAAATGAATGTGATTTTTGGTTTGAAATAGGTGTTTAGACCTGTAGCAAGGGTGAATGCCTGTGTGATGAGATGAATAGGAATAAAACTACCTAACACTGCTTTGGGCAGGAAGTTGTAGTGTGTAATCTGCTTGGGTTTCTTCCAACCTGAATTATCCTGTGATCCTATGACATACACAAAGAAGTTGGGGCAGAGGTTCATGGTGACAGTGGAATGCTGGAGACACAAAGGATGAAAGGAAGATGTGTCTCAGCCATCAAAATGTCTCACTTGAGCTCTGAATCTGAAGTTATTTAGTAGGCAAGAGGTAAAGAGGTATGGTGAGAATGCAAAGACACCTGTGATCTAACTTAAGTTTGTGTGTAATTTCTGGATACAGCAAACCTTAAGAATAGCATTGAAAACTGACAACTGTCTGTATTACTGCTTAGCATCTTCTTTAGGGTGAGATTAATAGGGATTATTTTTTTGTTTCCTATTTAAAGAGGCAGATTCTGAACACTGGAACTCAGTCTCCAGGCAATCATCCAACTGTTCAGTGGCTGACTAGACACCGCTTGAATCATCTCTCCATATGTAGGAGCTAACAAATGATTGTCTAATGCAAGGCATAGACTGAAATTACAGCAATGAAAGAGGCACAAATTTCCTGGTTGAAACTAGATTTTTCCATTTTGACCTGTGTTAACATAGTCCTGTGCAATATGCACAGATGAAAAAACATGGCAGAAATAATCTTACATGGTTTTGTGTTTACAAATTCATATGCAAAACTCCACCAAGCTCTAAAAATTAAAACTCTTTAGAATCACATACATGTATACATATATGTTATCATCTGCATAAATATAATAATAATATAAACATGCATGTATATATGTCTATTTTTATATATACATATGTATATGTATCATATTTTATATGATAAATATACAAGTATGTGCATACATATATGCATATGTAGTGGTTTAAGCCCATTCAGTAAGTCAGAATCACACAGCCGCTCATTCAATCCCCACCCCGCTTCCTCCCTCTGCTCCCAGAGGGATGGGAAGGAGAATTGAAAGAATGTAACTCCCACGGGTTGAGGTAAGAACAGTCCAGTAACTAAGGTATAGCACAAAACCACTACTGCTACCACCAATAATAATAATGATTAGGGAAATAAAAAAGGAAGAGAATACAACCACTCACCACCCACTGACCGATGCCCAGCCTGACTCGAGCAGCGATCTAGCCCTTCTGGGTAGCTGCCCCCAGTTTATATACTGGGCATGACGTGCTGTGGTATGGAATGCCCCTTTGTCTAATCTGGGTCAGGTGTTCTGTCTTTGCTTCCTCTCAGTTTCCGCTCCTCCCTGGCAGAGCATGAGATTCAGAAAGTCCTTGGTCAGAGTTAAACATTACTTAGCAATAATTAAAACCATCAGTGTTATCAGCATTGTTCCCAGGCTGAAAGTCAAAAACACAGCACAGCATCAGCTACTAAGACGGAGAAAAATTACTGCTACTTCTGAACCCAGGACAGTATAGCTACAGATATATTTTCTGTAGTTAAATGCATCAGAAGAGTAGAATAAATATAAATTATATCAGAAAATTTCCACTGTATAACTTCGGCATTTTTCACATGATGCATAATAAAGTTAGTGAAAATAGTTCAGCAGACAATCAAATAACATTATACCTACCTCTTGTAAAACTTTCAAAGCATGCCATATTTATTTATCTGGTCTTTTTTTTTCTTACATACAGTCTAATACTGATTCACAAGTGGAGAAATACTAATACAGCAGTCCTAGGTTTAAGTCAAAACCTGTCTATACAAGAATGCCTAGGTTTAATGTTGTAAAATATATAATATGTCAAAGCTCTGTTTTCCAGGGAGAAGGGAAAGCTGTTTGCTACCTTTGTTCTATTTTGATATATTTATTTTTATTAATTTCATCATCTTTATACGCACAGTGTGGTTGAACCTTATTTTAATCTGAAATTAGGGCAAGAACGGTTAAAACCCTTGATATTCCAAATGTTACTTATTTTCTGATGAAATAAAAATGTCACACAAAAGAATTGTGTTTGGTTTCTTAAAAACTTTGTTTTTCTCCTTCACTTTGTCTTTTTGGTTCGTATGAAGTAATCAAAGAAAAAAATACAGTTTCACTTTGTGTTTTTATTTTATATTCAGTATTCTACCACTGTTTTCTATAATGAATAATAAACATTATTATAGAAATAAATCTCTGCAAAATTAGTTAGAAAAACAATTATCTGCCATTCTACTTGAGCAAAATACATCTGGTAGAAGTGATTTACTTGGTCTTTTTCTATTTCTCCTTAAATACAGCACAGGGATTTTAACTCTGCTGTCACATCAGAACAAATACATGCTAATATTATTGAACTATAATTAAGCCTGCTTCCCACGCAGGAAGTGACCTTGGTTCACCTAAAATATTCTGCTGATGCCCAATAATAAAAAACACAATATTGTCACTCTCTTAGTTTAAACCCAGCCTGGCAACTCAATACCACTCAGCCACTCACTCATACAGTGGGATGGGGAGGAAAATCAAAAGAATGTAAAACTCACTGGTTGAGATAAGAACAATTGAAGAACTAAAATAAATACAATATAATATTACTGATAAAAATAATGATAAGGGAAATAACAAGGGAAGATAATAGAAATAAAAGGGGGATAGGGAACCCCTAAATAAACAAAACCCCAATGAACCCAAGTGATGCACAATACAATTGTTCACAACCTGCTGATCGATATCCAGCAAGATCTGAGCAGTGATCTGGACCTTCCGGGTAACTCCTCCCCCCCTCACCCCCATGCCCATATATTGGACATGACATGCTGTGGTATGGAATACCCCTTCGTCTAGTTTGGGTCAGGTGTCCTGTCTCTGCTTCCTCCCTGCTTCTTGTGCCCCTCCTCCTTGGCAGAGCATAAGACACTGAAAAGTCCTTGATCAGGGTAAGCGCTACTTAGCCACAGCTAAAACATTGGTGTGCTATCAGCATTATTTTCAGACTAAAGCCAAAACACAGCACTGCATCAGCTGCTAGGAAGAAAATGTACTCTATCACAGCTGAAACCAGGACAGTCACCTGACATCTTTTTTTCTGATGTGCTTCATATAATAATAAGCAACTTGTCATGTCAATTCTGACTTCCTGGCACAACTATATTTTTTCCTGTGTCTTTGAAATGTACAGGAAAGGTCACTAAGGCCTTAAAAAATGGCTGAGGATTCAAGGCAAGTTCCAACAGAAAACAACAAGATTACAGAAATTCTCCTTTTCAGCCTATCGGCATAATGAGAAACAGGAATGATCTTACTCAAGTATTAAACACTCACAGTGTAACTGCCTAAGTCATGGAGAAAAGGTATAGGGTGGGGTGGCTAACTTTTTCCTAGTGTCTATTATGATGTAAAAATTCTCTGTGTGGTTCATTGACACAACATGTCTGTCCTGTAAAGACTTTTGGTACGTAAAAAAATGCTTCAAGCCACATATCTACTTTGTCTGCTGATCTCCCAGGATTTGATGCCATGAGGAAGCAGTCTCCCCCCAAAACCACGACCGCATGTGTTCCCCTACATTGGAGTAACTTAGTGTTAGACTGTAGTTTATGCTGTCAAAACGTGTGTGTGTGAGCAGATGCCAGATTTCTAGAGAGTTGATGCACCAAGGGAAAGTGCTAGAGCTCAAACTGTCAACACCTCTATTTGTGAACAGATGCCAGGTCTCGCCAGACTTACAACACAATGGAAAAATGCTTCAACTGTCAACACCCTATATGGGAGCAGATGCTGGGTTTTGGCAGAGTGAAAATTAAGAGAGGAATATGGTATCAGCACCCAGCTTACAAGGAAAGTCTGGGCTTTGGGAGAGTTTATATCAAGGAATGATACAGCACTGACCAGTGCTTCAGCTCATACCTTGAGAGTAGATGTCAGGAATGAATAAGTATTTGAAACCCTCCTCTAAAAGTTTAAATCAACGTAAACTGGGAGAACAGCAAAAATGAAATAAACAAAGAGCCAAATAGTTTTCTGTTTCCCTACTGTTGAATCTAATTCGTGGTAGCAAGGCTAAACAATCACTGTGGCTTGTAATGGTGAGAGAAAAAATGCTAAAGTAAAAGAGCTAAAAGACAAAAACTTCTGCAATCTTGTATGAGAGTGTCACAAATGGTTGATTTATATGACTTACAGAACTATTGCCAAAGTATCACCAAAAGTGATTTTATTAAGATAGGGTGTTACAAAAATGTAACTTAAAGTTCAGTGGCAAGGTTCATTCTCTTACTTCACAAATATAACACTAATTCAAAACTACCAACACAGAATCAAAGCTACTGTCCTGGGTTCAGCAGTAGCAGTCAGTTTTTCTCCTTCTTAGTAGCTGTTGCAGCACTGTGTTTTTGACTTTTGGCCTGGGAGCAAAGCTGATAACACCGATGTTTAGACTGACCAAGGACTTTGTGAGTCTCATGCTCTGCCAGGGAGGAGGAGAAGCCGGGAGGAAGCAGGGACAGGACACCTGACCCAAACTAGCCAAAGAGGTATTCCATATCACAGCACGTCATGTCCAGGATGTAGAACGGAGAGTTCCCGGAAGGGCTAGAATGCTGCAGGGTGGGAGCTAGGTACCGGTTGGTGAGCGCTTGTATTCTTTTCCTTGTTATTTCCTTTATCATTATTACTATTAGTGGTAGCAGTAGTGATTTGTGTTATACCTTAGTTATTAAACTGTTCTTATCTCAACCCATGGGAGTGGTATTCTTTGGATTCTCCTCCCCGTCCCTCCAGAAGTGGAGGGAAGAAAGGTGGAGGGGGGGAAGTGGACTGCATGGTTCTGATTTACGGCCTGGGCTTAAACCACGACAGCTACCAAGACAAATTCAAACTTACCAATACAGAATCATAGTGCACCATAATACAAGGTTATGTGCATTATCTATCACTTAACAAAGATCTGTGCATTGTATGACGTGTCTTTGCCTGTATGAGCAACCTTGAGAGGTGTCCCAGTTCAAGGAACGCCATCCTGCATCCAGCTGCTTAGCAGGAAGGAAGGCCCACTTAGGCTGTCATAATTATGGAATAAAGTTGTTGGCTTGTAATCAAGTTACATGTGATGAGAAAGATATACATGAGACTCCCTGTACCCACAACTTTCTTTGTTCCTTGAAAATTAGTCTTGGAAGAACCACCTGCTATTCACATGTCAATTGCATGATTGGTGTTCCAAGCTCATATGCATCAATCTTACTCTGTTCCTTTCTGGGTTTTCAGAGAACAGATTAGAACTAGATATATTCTTGGGCCAGTTAACAGGATAGGCCTTCACCTCCTTTGGAGCCAGTTCCAAACTACTGCTAGTTTGCTTGAGTTGAGTGCTTTGTCCTTTAACACTTACTTCTTCAACTACTTTTACAATCTTGTGTGTAGCTGCAACTGCATAGTTTGGGAATATCAATGCTGCTAACAAATAAGAGGATTTTGGGGTATTTTGATCAAAAAATCAATATAAGAGCAGTATTTTGAAGAAGTCCATTTCAAGTGATAAACAGGAGTTTTCTGATGTGCTGTTTGAAACCTCTGTGTAATTACACCTATGCAAAGACTTTCAAGAAACAAAAATTGTTAATACTATTAGTCTTTATATACATAGAAGGTCATACTTTTTTTTCTTTTCCCCATCTTTGGAGGTGCAAAGGAATGCTCAGAAACTCAGATATAAGGGCATTTAACATCAAATCTGCATTCTTTTCCTATAGGACTGAACTAAGTGCTGTGTTAGGAATTTTAGTTACTGTTTAGATCTTCCAATATATTTTTTTTTTCTGTTGTCAAGGTAGGCAAGAAGTTGAATCAGACTTGACTGAGCAATGAAGAGTGCTACTTCTAGAGATGAATCCCCAGGACTGGCTCAGGAGAACCAGAGTCTTCCATTTTTGCCACACAGGAAGTGCTGATAGAAGTAAAGGGCAATACTGAATGGTGTCTCTGGGAGAGTTTGTTGAATACCCACCAGCCACTAAGATAATTGAGTGCAGCCAGTGACTTAGGAAATTGAAGAATAAACTGTTCTTTTTCACAGTATATAGGAAGCAGGAAAACATGGCATTACCGAAATGAAAATTGGGTAAACCTGCAGTTATTCTCAAGTACACCAGTTATGTCAATATGTCTTATACCAGAGTCAGATTGGAGAGTAATCAGGAAATTTTTACTGAATACAAACTATCATTTCTGCTTATTATTTGCTGACCTTAGGCAACCAAACCCAGCATAGTGTCCTGGTTTAGCAGCAGCAGTCATTTCTTCTACTTCTTAGTAGCTGGTGCAACGCTGTGTTTTGACTTTTGGCCTGGGGATAATACTGATAAAGCCGATGTTTTCAGTTGCTGGTCAGAATGTTTACCCTGACCAAGGACTTTGTGAGTCTCATGCTCTGCCAGGGAGGAGGAGAAGCCGAGAGGAAGCAGGGACAGGACACCTGACCCAAACTAGCCAAAGAGGTGTTCCATACCACAGCACGTCATGCTCAGGAGGTAGAAATGAGGTACCCGGAAGGGCTGGATCACTGTGGGGTGGGGGTGAGGTACCGGTTGGTGAGCAGTTGTATTCTCTTCCTTGTTATTTCCTTTATCATTATTACTATTAGTGGTAGCAGTAGTGATTTGTGTTATACCTTAGTTATTAAACTGTTCTTATCTCAACCCATGGGAGTTGCATTCTTTTGATTCTCCTCCCCGTCCCTCCAGGAGTGGAGGGAAGAAAGCTGGGGGTTGGGAAGTGGACTGCGTGGTTCTGATTTACGGCCTGGGCTTAAACCACAACAGTTCTTTTTCTGGCGCCCAATGTGGGGCATGAATGGTTGAGATAACAACAGATCTGACTGAGGCACAATGCTGATTTATTGGCTCTTAAAGTTTTCTCTTGATGTCCCAGTTTCAGTATGCTGTAGCTTACTTTGAGCCAGTATTTGCTCTGTTAGTGTTTATCAAGTGTAGGCCTTGGGCTAAGGTTCTTGTTTCATTGTACTTTATGGTAATGGCTTCTAATACTGGCAGGCTTCGGCAGCAGGGCGGGATGGAAGTGGCCATGGACTTGTACCTGGCCGTCCCACTGCTCTTCACCGTCCTGGCTCTCGTCCTCGCCTCTATCTTTGTGAGTCTGTGGGGAGCTGAGGGGGAGCGGCCCCGGGAGCCAGCGGAGGCCGAAGCGGCGGCGGGAGCGGGCCCGGAGGCTGGTAGGGAGTGGCTGCCGGTGGAGAAAGTCGGGGCGGACGAGGAGGGAAAAGAGGCGGCTGCCGAGCAGCGGGAGGAGGCAGCGGGAGGAGCCGAGCCCCACGGCCAAGCCCAGCCCTGCGGCGGCCACGAGCATTCCCCGGCAGCAGCCTGTTGAGCTTTGTGAGCCTGATCCCCAGGAGGACACAGCAGACCACGCAGCATTTCCCAGCAAGGCAGAGGAGGAAGATCTGGACTCAGAAAAAGGGAAGCTGGTGGTCAGTTAGCCGGGAAGCACAGCAGCTGCACCAGCTCCAGTGACAAGTACAGCAGCGTCATTTGAGAGTTGTGAAGGTTTTGAATGGCCTTTGGGTACCCTTGGGACTTGCCTGCTGATTGTGATGGGGATCACTATGTTGGCACACACACAGAGTGTGTTCTACCCACGACCATTTTGTCTGATCTCAAAAGTTAAGCAGAGTCAGGTTTGGGTCTTATCTGGGGTTAGACGACGATATAGGGGGACCAAGAAGTTTTCCCCAAGGCTGGACAGTCATGAGTGTCACGGTGTGTGGGACAGTATGGGTAAGCATCTGGTCTACTGGGCCCCTCCAGTGCTTTGGAAGCATTGGAGATGGAAGGCAGCTGTATGGAGTCCTCAACAACAAGGCGCAGAAACTGCTGAAGGGGAGGGTGAATTATTTTGAGCCTGGTGACCCTGTGACACTTCAGGCCATCAGGCAGAGATGCAACATAGAGATGGACTCACGATCGAGGGGTGGACTTAGCAATAGACACTATTGCCCAGGTTATTCACGAGTGTGAACACTGCACACGGCCTCTCCTGCTCTGAAAGACTGTTAAAAGAGATGGAACCCAACATCATGGACCGAATGGACTCAGCAGCTTTATAGGGATTGATCCATGCACTAAGATAAGAGTGCACTGAGATGAGAGTGATGGTATATTGAAAATGTGGGATCTGAGCATGACGTGAATGGTATGGAATAAGGGGTGGATACTGTCCTGGTTTAGCAGTAGCAGTCATTTTTTCTCCTTCTTAGTAGCTGGTGCAGCGCTGTGGTTTTGACTTTCAGCCTGGGAATAATACTGATAAAGCCGATGTTTTCAGTTGCTGGTCAGAATGTTTACCCTGACCAAGGACTTTGTGAGTCTCATGCTCTGCCAGGGAGGAGGAGAAGCCGAGAGGAAGCAGGGACAGGACACCTGACCCAAACTAGCCAAAGAGGTATTCCATACCACAGCACGTCATGCCCAGGAGGCAGAACTGAGGTACCCGGAAGGGCTGGATCACTGTGGGGTGGCGGTGAGGTACCGGTTGGTGAGCGGTTGTATTCTCTTCCTTGTTATTTCCTTTATCATTATTACTATTAGTGGTAGCAGTAGTGATTTGTGTTATACCTTAGTTATTAAACTGTTCTTATCTCAACCCGTAGGAGTTGCATTCTTTTGATTCTCCTCCCCGTCCCTCCAGAAGCGGAGGGAAGAAAGGTGGGGGGGGAAGTGGACTGCGTGGTTCTGATTTACGGCCTGGGCTTAAACCACGACAATAGTCTATCTCTTCAGTCTGTCCTAACTTTCTGAAAATGTCACCTATCAGTCTGAAGTTGACAAAATTTATCTCTATTCATGAGTAAACAAGGAGCTATGTTTTTCATTTTACTGAAAAATAATAAACAATAAAACATTATATAACTTTCTAAGGCTTTGTTTTAAAGTAACAGCTAATTAATATAACCAAGATATTCAGGATGAGAATGCCAAAGGTAGTAGATCAGAAAAAAGGTATTGTAAAAAAGATAGAAAACTGTGTCAAGCTGTAATAATAGATAAATTTGATTTGGAAAACAAACAAACAAACAAACAAAACCCAAAAAAAACAAAACCAAAACCAAACCTAACCCAAATAACCAACCAAAAATGAAAAGCAAACCAACAAGCAAGATATGTCCTGCTTTATTTCCTATGTTGTATAATATCAAACAAGAAATCTCAAGGACCACCTAGAAAATCTTTCTTCTGATCTGTAGTCCAAGCTTTAACAGAATGATAGACTTCTTAAAAATGGACTAGACATATCTAAAGCTTGTTGTTTAGCTGAGAAAGAGTATTTTTCCACAATATCATTTACTTAATAGAATACTATGGACTGGAAAATAGAACTGTGAACTACAACCATAGCTCCTATCCAGAAAAAGGATTAAAATACATACTGATAATGGTGAGCCTTCCTTCATTTTTAGCCTACATTAGAGGACAGTGGAGGGAAGGGAAACAGATCCCATATTCAGATCATAACGCACTTCTTAATAATCTGACACAGGTGGCAGGAATTCCTTTTCCAAAACAATTTATTTTTAACTATCAATTTCTATATGAAGTGTCCCTGCCCATGGCAGGGGGCTTGGAACTAGATGATCTTAAGGTCCTTTCCAACCCTAACTATTCTATGATTCTAGGATTCTATGATTCTGTATGCAAGGAAACACCACTACACCCATCCCCCAAGACATACAAAACTTGGGTCCATCTTCCTAGCTAAGGGTTTTCTGGGCATTTCGAAACAACATTCTGGATTTTAAAACAGAGAAATGCTACAGTTATACGTTACAGTTATATGCTACAGAGCATGTGTGCTAATTTACATGGCAAGCAAGAACAATTTAGCCAATAGAAGACAGAGTACTAATCAATCATATATTCTGTAACTTTTGACCTATTAAAAGTAATTTCCTTGTTCTCTGAAGTGTATATACTCTGTTGTATACAAAACTAAAGTGGGATTGTTTTGTGGAGCTTCCACCTAGCAACATGTTTTGCAGAATAGCTGACAATAAAATAACTTGACTCTGTGTATATTGGTGTTTTCCACACTGGGTAAAAATCCCGCTTTTGGGACAACAACAGAAGCTTCCATACATCATGCAGTGAAAGTCTGTGGATTATGAAAACCCTTGTTATTACTTTGGGAATGTCATTCTTGTTCAAAAAGTGGGAGCATAATTTTTGCAGCCAATGAAAAGATTTCCTTTGGTTTTATGTCATATCAAGGTGGTGCACATAACAGTCTTACATATACATTTTTAAAAATCGTTTGTATGCAAACATGCAATTCTTTAAAATTCTTGTAATTTTCTGTTTTCATGTAATCCTAGAGCTAATAAATAGTCACATTCAGAGTTCTGTTTTAAAAGAGCATATACTTGAAATTTAATGCACAGAAAAATTGCATGTGCAACAATTTCTTGTAGACCTGATGTCTTTTCCTGATATTCAACATACACTTGATCTACTCTCGTGACATTAAATAAATATTTTTTATCTCCTTGGAATCAACTTCTTGAAAATACTGTGCAGTTAATGATTCATAAGGTCCTTCTGGAATGACCAGGGAACAGATCTTGCTTCAGCTGTGCAAATATTAAAACTGGCTTGGTAGGAGAATTGATATGACTCCTCTCTGCAAAATGTATAAGAAAAATTCTGGGAATGTATGTAGCTCCCATAAATCAGCTTGCAATCTGTAGATCTCCTTGATAAGACACATTAGGTGACAACATGTACACATGACAGCATTTAGTTTTGGTGGGCCAGATGTTCAGCTGTGAATAGAAGTTCATGAAACTTATCTGTGGAACCACTGAATCTCTACAACTGATGTAAATCAGTGTTGTTACTACCAAAGTCTGAGTGTTCTCACCTCTTAAAAAAACAGGTCCTAAATGGACAAACTGGTTGGAGATATTAGACAAATGAATAATCACGTGTTAAAAATTCTGTTGCATCATTTATCCATACTGTTACCAAAGCAAGGCAACTGAGAACTTTCTACCTTCTTGGTGTGTTTGGGGCACCAGATATACTCCAGTTAAATGATACTATTTCAGCTGTTCTATTAAGAAGCTGTCACCTGCTTCAATTAGATTTTTTTTCTAAGTGTAACTTTTCAATAAGAAATAAAAATTTAGCATATATCTCAAGTATTCCAGATACTAAACCAGCCAGATAACAAAATATTCAGACACTTAAGAAAACTTCCCTGTATAGTAAGTTTGCATTGCATACAGCAGTTTCTGTCCAAACAGTACAATTTGATAATTAACCATACTAGAAACATTTAAACTTTTATTACTCCACCTGTAGAATTCTGCAAGTTAATCTGTGTTGAATCACTTACATGAAATTTATAAATGTTGAACAGATTACATGCAAAGATTATAAAGGTACAACATAGCCACCAGGTCAATATCTGATCTAATTAAAAATTAATTTAAAGTTATGCAAAAATGCAAGGTTAGCATTAGAAATTGCCTTGCTTTTCAGTATGTGAAGGGAAGAGAAAATCAAAAAGGAACTGTAAAAATGCACATAACTTTATCTACAAAGTTTCAGGTCAAATGTTTGCCAAGCACTGTTTTGCAGATAATTAACAGTCTGTATTAGAGGAAAAAAAAAACAAACACAAACAACAACTTACTCATGTGCTGTATGTAGATGATATTTCACAGTTCAGAAGTACTAGCTTTCTGATGAATCTAATTAATCTTCATAGCATTCCTGTGAAGTAAATCAGCATTATTATCACCATATAATAGATAAAAAAAGGGATAGATAACAGGCCAGGTGTCACCAGATGACAGGTGATTTAGCCAACATCATAGAGGATCTTTTCAGTGAACCAGTACCAGACTAACTTCTGGGCTTTTGAATTCCAAATATTTGCCTGTGACTAAACAGCTTTCTTTCAAAACTGTGGTTTTGAATGACATATTGCCTTCTTTTTTTCTGTTCTTTTAAAATCATTTCTCTCCTCTCTATTCCTGTGGCTATCACTTAATTATACAGGTAAATTTGAAAATCATGATGAATATGAGAAACAGATCAAGACAACAAATACAGTTTCAGTATAGCTATTTTTGTGATTCTGTCTATATGCTGACAAGTCTTCTGTTCACTTTCAGGCTTCTTTGCTATAATTCATTTTTTCTAGGATATGTTGATATATAATCCTTCTAAAACCATCTAGGCCTGAATCAGGTTAGTATTAATCGAATTTGTAAGGCTGAGTTGGTGTAGAGGTAGACGTAGAAAGTCCCACAGAAAGTGTATCTGTGTACCCAGTTCAGACAGGATATAATTATCTTTAAAGCCATAGAAGTTCACTTGTTAAAGAACAAAATCCTGTGGACACTCTTATTTCTGTTTGATCAGTTCTGTGATTTACAACAAAATTGCACTGAACTGAGAAGCTTCACTTCAGTCTCATATTACTTCAGAATTGAGTAGGTTATTTGAAAAGTTACGGTAAGACAATTCCAGTTGTTGTCCAAAAGGCAGATTCATGCCTGGCATGCAGTAAACCAATTCCACACTCTCATGAGAGATACTGTGTTTATTCAGGCCTGGGTGCTCAGTGGACTGTTCCACGAATCAAGCACACCAATGCCAGCTTTCTCATTGCATTTATACACAAAAGTTACAAGGTCGGTGTCCTGGTTTAGCAGTAGCAGTCATTTTTTCTACTGGTGCAGTGCTGTGTTTTGACTTTCGACCTGGGAATAATATGATAAAGCTGATGTTTTCAGTTGTGGGCCAGAATGTTTACCCTGACCAAGGACTTTGTGAGTCTCCTGCTCTGCCAGGGAGGAGGAGAAGCCGGGAGGAAGCAGGGACAGGACACCTGACCCAAACTAGCCAAAGAGGTATTCCATACCATAGCACGTCATGCCCAGGATGTAGAACTGAGAGTCCCCGGAAGGGCTGGATCATGGCAGGGTGGGGGTGAGGTACCGGTTGGTGAGCGGTTGTATTCTCTTCCTTGTTATTTCCTTTATCATTATTACTATTAGTGGTAGCAGTAGTGATTTGTGTTATACCTTAGTTATTAAACTGTTCTTATCTCAACCAGTGGGAGCTGCATTCTTTTGATTCTCCTCCCCGTCCCTCCAGGAGCGGGGGGAAGAAAGGTGGGGGGGGGAAGTGGACTTCGTGGTTCTGATTTACGGCCTGGGCTTAAACCACGACAGTCGGTTACAGTTACAATGTAACAATGATTGGTTGTAATCTACATGTCATAGAATCAGTATCTGCTGTCATTCATTCTAATCACTGTGCATGCTCAGAGGAGGGGCCTTCACCTGACCTGGGGTCTTCCTGACCTGTGGGTGTGATTTTTAGTATTATTATGAATGCAGTTAATTTCAGGACACCTTGAAAGTTAGCTTTCTTGCCGAGTTGCTAATTGAATGGTCACTTCAGCAAGCTGTCAAGTAACTCATCCTTGATACTACCAGTCCTGGATGTTCTCCTTTGATTTTTCAAACAGGACCAGGACCTGGGTTTACTTATGAATTCCTTATTATTAAACAGCCCAAGATGCAATAACTCTGAGTACTAACTGCAGGTGTACACTATATCACAGTTTTCTCTTTCTTGGCCATAAGGACATGGGAAAGACTGCATAAACCAGCCCTAATAGGCAATAATCAATAGTATCCAATATACATGGGATACACATATGAACTGCTGCATGGGATTTATGTTAAAATTTCTGTATGTCTGCATATTTTATTTTTTTTTTTTTTTTTGGCTGGTTGGTCAGTTTTCTGTTTTCTTTTGTGTTTTGGTAGGGTTTTTTTATTAGTTTATTGTGCTCCAGATGGTCACAAGCAGCAAGCAGCACACCCTTAACCAATTTACTTGCTTGGAAGGGGATATTGTTGGGGACATGACTGAAGATGGTCTCTTGGAAGCAGGTACACCTGATAAAACAGGAATGCTCTGAAGGACTGCAGCCCATGGAGGACCTGTGTGGGACCAAGGAC
Source organism: Psittacula echo (assembly GCF_963264785.1). Classification (NCBI taxonomy): domain Eukaryota; kingdom Metazoa; phylum Chordata; class Aves; order Psittaciformes; family Psittacidae; genus Psittacula; species Psittacula echo. The sequence continues at coordinate 21,187,290 of NC_137735.1, read as the reverse complement.
AACCCCAGAGGGACTGTGGCCTGTGAAGGGCTCGTGGTGGGGCAGGAGAATAGTAAGAAGGAGGGAACAACAGAAAGAAAATGTTGTGCACTGATCATGGCATCATTAAAGGGTTGAAAGGGGTCCAGTGTAATGTGTGGTGAAAACAAGGGGAGTAGAAGGAAAGGGGTAGAGAAGTGCTGAGCTGACGCTAACGTTGGGGAGTAGATAGAAAAGTAATTTTGATAAATGTTTGTTTAATTTATTTTCATCTCACAACCTGTTAATACCTGAATCAGTAATTAAAAGTTCCTGTTAATTTAAAATTAATAAAACTAAGTGAAGTTCTTCAGGTAAAAACTGTTTTACTTATGGCAGGTTCATATGTGTAAATTTTCATTGTCAATGTAGCTACTATAAAAATAACCTATTACACACTTAACAACTAACACAAACATAGAATAAATATTATATCTCCCCTGTTAACATGTTAGCTTCTGTCATGGTTTGACTCTAGCTGGTACCCACACACCTGCTCACTCAAACCTCCCCAGAGGGATGTGGGAAAGAATGAGAAAAATAAAAGTGAGAAAACATGGGTTGAGATAAAGACAGTTTAATAGGTAGAGCAGAAGGTGCATGCACAAGAGAAGCAACACAAGGAACAGTCGTGGTTTAAGCCAAGGCCGTAAATTAGAACCACATAATCTACTTCCCCCCCCATCCCCCCAGAGGGATGGGGAGGAGAATCGAAAGAATGCAACTCCCATGGGCTGAGACAAAAACTGTCCAGCAACCAAGGCACAACACAAACCACTACCGCTGCCACCAATAACAACAATGACAAGAGAAATAACAAGGGAAGAGAACACGATACCGCTCACCGGAAATGAGCCCAACCGAGAAAAGGGACGTGCCCTTCCGGGTAACTCCCAGTTACATCCCTGGGCATGACGTGCTGTGGTATGGAATACCTCCTTGGCCAGCCTGGGCCAGGTGTCCCGTCCCTGCTTCCTCCCGGCCCCTCCCCCTCCCTGGCAGAGCATGAGACTCACAAAGTCCTTGGTCAGGGTAAACATTCTGACCAGCAACTGAAAACATCGGCTTTATCAGTATTATTCCCAGGCTGAAAGTCAAAACCACAGCGCTGCACCAGCTACCAAGAAGGAGAAAAACTGACTGCTGCTGCTGAACCCAGGACAGGAACTCATTCACCACTTCCCATGGTCAGGCAGATGTTCAGCCATCTCCAGGAAAGCAGAGCTCCATCACACATAATGGTAACCTGGGAAGACAAACGCCATCACTCTGAATGTCACTTTCTTTCTTCTTCTTCCCTGAGCTTTTATTGCTGAGCATGACACCATATGATATAGAATATCCTTTGGGTTAGCTGGGGGCAGCTGTCCCAGCTATGTCCCATCCAAATCCCTTGTGCACCCCCAGTCTCCTCACTGGCTGGGGGGGGGGATGAGGAGCAGAAAAGGCCTTAACATGTGAACACTGCTCGGCAGTAACTAAAACATCCCTGAATTATCAACACTGTTTCCAGCACAAAGACAAAATGTAGCCCTATACTAACTAGTATGCAGAAAATTAACTCTATTCCAGCAAAATCAGCACAGTTATTTTAGTATTTTCTTCCTTCATCAAGATGCAGAAGCAGAGCTCTTAATCCTTCTCTTGAAGAACTTTCCTGATGGGCAAGAGAAACACTCAGTCCCTTGACATTTACAGCTTCACACACATGCACTTTCTAGGCAGAAAAATCAGTTCTTCCAAATTTTCTAAGTTCATAACATTTTATCATTGAAAGTAAATAAAACGGAGAGATGTAGACGGACCGATCGACCAGATAGATCATGGTCACAACACGGTCAGAAGCTATAGTGAGGAATAATGTGGGTACCCAGACTGAGCCTTCCCGCAGACATGCGGCTGTGCAGGTCTCTGGCTGCAGCGAATGCCTGAGCCTGGCACTTGTATTGGAGGGAGCCAGTGACACCGCTTGTGTGCAGTGTGAGTGAATAAATGATCTGCTCAGGCAGGTGGTTGAACTGAAGGGAGGAGGTAGAAAGGTTGAGAGCCATCAGAGAATGGGAAAGTGAAATAGATTGGTGGAGCCACACCCTAAGGCAAGGGCAGAGGGAAGTGGTTGAACAAGTGATGGATCCCCTTACCTCCAGCCATCAGATAGAAGGAGTGAACTTAAGGGACAAGGAGGTATGGAGGGAGGTCTCTTCTCCGAGAGGTAAGCTAAAACCCTCGCAATCCCTTCCTCCCTCCCAGTTGCCCTTGAATAACAGGTATGAGGTCTTGGAACTACAGGGCCAGGTAAACGGAGATGGAGGGGTAGATCTATCTAGTGAGTCACCTAGGGCTTGTCACTCACCCCCATGCCTTAGAACTTCCTCAACCAAGAAGAAAAGAAGAGTAATTGTGGTGGGTGACTCCCTTCTGAGGGGAACAGAAGGGCCCATTTGTCGACCAGACCCATCTCACAGGGAAGTCTGCTGCCTACCTGGGGCTCAGATTAGAGATGTTAAAAGGAAACTCTCTGATCTGGTGCAGCCCTCTGACTACTATCTGCTGCTGGTTTTTCAGGTTGGCAGTGATGAAATTATTACAAGGAGAGCAAGGGCAGTGAAAAGAGACTTCAGGGCCCTGGGACAGCTGGTTAGAGGGTCTGGAGCACAAGTGGTGTTTGCCTCCATTCCTGTTATAAGCAAGGGTGAAGAGATAAATAGGAAGAGTCTGCAGATTAATGTATGGCTACGTGACTGGTGCCAAAGGCAGGGTTTTGGGTTTTTCAATCATGGGCTGCTATATGAGACACCTGGTTTGCTGGTGGCAGGTGGGATACACCAGTCCCAGAGGGGGAAAAGGTTTTTGGGACAGGAGTTAGCAGGGCTCATTGACAGGGTTTTAAACTAAATATGAAGGAGGAAGGGGAGATAAGTGGGCCTGTTAGGGACAAGCCCAAGAGAAACATGCTAGGGCTTGAAGGATGGCGGACTAGGGAGGACTCTCAATCTATTGTTTCATTTGAGGGAAAGGATAATTGTTTAGACCCTGTCCCGCAGGGGAAAAAGGGTACTAGGGCAAGAGTTAGCAGAGCTCACTCACAGAGCTTTAGGTTAGATTCAAAGTGCGAGGGGGTTGTAGTTGGGTTTGAAGTAGTGGGGCATTGTTCTAGTATTAATGAAGACCAGAAGGCCTCCCGCCTCCCAAGGGTGCCATTAGCTTGCTCTGCTCGCTCCCTGAAATACCTGTACACCAATGCACGCAGCATGGGGAATAAACAGGAGGAGTTAGAAGTCTGTGTGCAGTCTAAAGGTTATGATCTGGTAGCAATTACAGAGACATGGTGGGACAGCTCACATGACTGGAATGTGGTCATGGATGGCTATGTCCTTTTTAGGAAAGATAGGTCAGCAAAGCAAGGTTGTTGGAGTTGCCTTTTATGTAAGAGAGCGACTAGAATGTATTGAGTTCTGTCCAGGGGCAGATGAGGGGCAAGCGGAAAGTCTGTGGGTACGAATTAAGGGACAGGCTGGTACGGGTGATGCAGTTGTGGGGGTCTATTATAGACCTCCTGATCAGGGTGAAGGAGTTGATGAGGCCTTCTACAGGCAACTGAAAGCATCCTCACAACTACATGCCTTGGTCCTCATGGGGGATTTTAACTACCCCAATATTTGCTGGAAGACTCACACAGCCAATCATTCACAGTCTAGGAGGTTCCTCCAGTGCATTGATGATAACTTCTTAATGCAAATGGTGGACAAGCCAACTAGGAGAGGAGCGCTGCTGGATCTAGTACTCACCAACAAGGAGGGTCTGGTTGAAGTGGTGATGGTCAATGGCAGCCTTGGCTGCAGTGACCATGAGATGGTGGAGTTTAGGATCCTGTGTGGGACGAATAGAATACCTAGCAAGGCCACAATTCTGGATTTCCGAAGGGCCAACTTTGGCCTCTTCAATCAATTGCTAAGGGAAGTCTCATGGGAAAGGGTACTAGGTGGTAAAGCGGCTCAAGATAGTTGGTCAGCATTCAAGGACCACCTCTTCCAAGCTCAGGATCAGAGCGTCCCAATGGGTAGGAAATCAAGGGAGCCAGGAAACCAGCATGGTTAAACAAGGAACTGCTGGGCAAACTCATATGGAAAAAGAGAATCTATGGATTATGGAAGGAGGGGCTGGCCACTTGGGAGAAATATAGGACAGTTGTTAGAGGATGTAGGGAGGCAGTTAGGACAGCTAAGGCCTCCTTGGAACTTAATCTTGCAAGTCTGGTTAAGGACAATAGAAAGGGCTTCTTCAAATACATAGAGGATAAAACTAACACAAGAGGCAATATAGGCCCAGTGCTGAACGAGGTGGGTGCCCTGGAGACAGAGGATATAAAGAAGGCAGAGGTGCTGAATGCCTTCTTTGCGTCTGTCTTTACTCCTGCAGACTCTCCCTGGGGGCCCCAGATTCCTATAGCCCCAGAAAGAGTCAGGATGAAGGAGGAGTTTGCTTTGGTAGATGAGGATTGGGTTAGGGATCAGTTAAGCAATCTGGACATCTATAAATCGATGGGTCCGGATGGAATACACCCACGGGTGCTGAGGGAGCTGGTGGAGGTCATTGCTAGGACACTCTCCATCATCTTTGGTAAGTCGTGGGAAACAGGAGAGGTGCCTGAGGATTGAAGGATGGCAAATGTCACGCCAGTCCATAAGAAGAGCAAGAAGGAGGACCCAGGTAATTATAGGCCAGTCAGCCTTACCTCCATCCCTGGAAAGGTGATAGAACAACTTATTCTTGACACCATCTCTAGACATATCAAGGATGAGGGGGTCATTAAGAGTAGCCAACATGGTTTTACCAAGGGGAAGTCATGTTTAACCAACCTTATAGCCTTCTATGAGGACATAGGTGGCTGGATGATGGTAGAGTGGTAGATGTGTTTTTTCTTGATTTCAGTAAGGCATTTGATACTGTCTCCCACAGCATCCTCATAGATAAGCTAAGGAAGTATGGGCTTGATGATCAGGTAGTGAAGTGGATCAAGAACTGGTTGAAAGGAAGAAGGCAGAGAGCTGTGGTCAATGGGGCAGAATCTAGCTGGAGGTCTGTGACTAGTGGAGTCCCTCAGGGGTCGGTGCTGGGACCAGTGCTGTTTAATATTTTCATCAACGACCTGGATGAGGGAACTGAATGTACCCTCAGCAAGTTCGCTGATGACACTAAACTGGGAGGAGTGGCTGACACACCAGAAGGCTGTGTTGCCATTCAGCGAGACCTGGACAGGCTGGAGAGTTGGGCGGGGAGAAACTTGATGAAATTCAACAAGGGCAAGTGTAGAGTCTTGCATCTGGGGGGGAACAACCCCATGTACCAGTACAGGTTGGGGGTTGACCTGCTGGAAAGTAGTGCAGGGGAAAGGGACCTGGGGGTCCTGGTGGATAGGAGGATGACCATGAGCCAGCAATGTGCCCTTGTGGCCAAGAAGGCCAATGGCATCCTAGGGTGCATTAGAAAGGGTGTGGTTAGTAGGTCAAGAGAGGTTCTCCTTCCCCTCTACTCTGCCTTGGTGAGGCCGCATCTGGAATACTGTGTCCAGTTCTGGGCCCCTCAGTTCAAGAAGGACAGGGAATTGCTTGAAAGAGTCCAGCGCACAAAGATGATTAAGGGAGTGGAACATCTCCCTTATGAGGAGAGGCTGAGGGAGCTGGGTCTCTTTAGCTTGGAGAAGAGGAGACTGAGGGGTGACCTCATCAATGTTTACAAATTTGTAAAGGATGAGTGTCAGGATGATGGAGCTAGGTTTTTTTCAGTGATGTCCAGTGATAGGACAAGGGGCAATGGGTGTAAACTGGAGCATAGGAGGTTCCATGTGAACATCAGGAAAAACTTCTTTACTATGAGAGTGACAGAGCACTGGAACAGGTTGCCCAGGGGGGTTGTGGAGTCTCCTACGTTGGAGATATTCAAGGCCTGGCCAGACAAGTTCCTGTGTGATGTATTCTAGGTTACCCTGCTATTGCAGGGGGGTTGGACTAGATGATCTTTTGAGGTCCCTTCCAACCCGTTGGGATTCTGTGATTCTGTGATTCTGTGAAATGTCATAGAATCACAGACTGATTTGGGTTGTGAAACAGCTTGGAGAACATCTAGTGCCAACCCCCCTGCCACGGGGAGGGACACCTTCCGTTACACCAGGTTTCTCAAAGCCTCATTCAACCTGGCCTTGAATAGAATCATAGAATAGTTAGGGTTGGAAAGGACCTTGAGATCATCTAGTTCCAACCCCCCTGCCATGGGCAGAGACACCTCACACTAAACCATGTCACCCAAGGCCTCATACAACCTGGCCTTGAACACTGCCAAGGATGGAACATTCACAACCTCCCTTGGCAAACCATTCCAGTGTCTCACTACCCTCTCAGTAAAGAATTTCTTCCTTAGATCCAATCTAAACTTCCCCTGTTGAAGTTTGAACCCGTTACCCCTTGTCCTGTCACTACAGTCCCTGATGAAGAGTCCATCCCCAACATCCTTGTAGGCCCCCTTCAGATACTGGAAGGCTCCTGTGAGGTCTCCACGCAGCCATCTCTTCCCCAGGCTGAACAGCCCCAACTTTCTCAGCCTGTCTTCATACGGGAGGTGCTCCAGTCCCCTGATCATCATCGTGGCCCTCCTCTGGACTTCTTCCAAAACTTCCATGTCCTTTTTATGTTGAGGACACCAGAACTGCACACAATACTCCAAGTGAGGTCTGACGAGAGAAGAGTAGAAGGGCAGGATCACCTTCTTCAACCTGCTGGTCACGCTCCTCTTGATGCAGCCCAGGATACGGTTTGCTTTCTGGGCTGCGAGCGCACGCTGCCGGCTCATGTTCATTTTTTCATCGACCAACACCCCCAAGTCCTTCTCTACAGGGCTGCTCTGGATCTTTTCTCTGCCCAACCTGTAGCTGTGCCTGGGATTGCTCTGATCCAGGTGTAGGACCTTGCACTTGGCATGGTTAAACTTCATCAGATTGGCATCAGCCCACCTCACAAGCGTGTTGAGGTCCCTCTGGATGGCATCCCTTCCCTCTGGCTTATCAACCGAACCACACAGCTTGGTGTCATTGGCAAACTTGCTGAGGGCGCACTCAATTCCACTCTCCATGTCACCAACAAAGTTGTTGAACAAGACCGGTCCCAACACTGATCCCTGAGGGACACCACTCGTTACCGGTCTCCAGCCGGACACCGAGCCATTGACCACAACTCTTTGCGTGCAGCCATCCAGCCAGTTCTTTATCCACTGAGTGGTCCACCCATCAAATTGATGTCTCTCCAATTTAGAGACAAGGACTGGGCATACTGAAATTCTTTGGGCAACCTGTTACAGTGTCTCATCACAACAGTGAAGAAGTTTTTACTAATTTTTAAATCTCATAATTGCTCAGTGTTTTTCCTTTTACCCTAAAAAGATAAGCTTTTATACAGAGAGCAGATCAGGCTGCCTTACTCAGCCTCAACAGAGGAAGAAAAGGAAGAGTTTCCTCCATAAAGCCATCTCATTCCAGTGGGATCTAAAATTAAAAGTAAAACAATTATCCCACTCATAGAATTTAGAGTATCCTTTATTTAAAATTCTAAACCAATTATTTTAATGTCACAATGATATTTATTGTTTTCTGACTAAATGCTAAATTTAGTTTTTAGGTTTTAGTGATGACTGTACTTTGGTACTTGAAAGTGGTTTTTATTGTGTGCAGAGCATTTGCATTCTAGATATGATTAGCTAATTACAGTAAGTGAAGTGGAAGTTGAAATCGAATTGTGGCATGGAGAAAACCACTAGTTTTTGTTGTTTACAAATACAGGTTCTGTTGAGAAAGTGTCAAGAACTGTGCTTGAGAAAACAAAAGAGCATAATTCTGTTAGTATCACATCTGACACAACTTCTTAATCTTTGAGTATATAAAAATAATTCTCATATTCTAATAAAAATAATTCTAATTCTGTAGTAATTTTATTATTTCTCACTGTTGTTTATTTTGCCCTAAAAAGATTGTGAATGCTTTAAGTATACTGAGATTTATCCTGTATCTTTTAAAGAGCTACAATTTAGAAGTAAAAACCAGCACATGTTATAAGCTTCCTTTTTTAATTTATGATGATAAATAAATATTTCTCAAGCTTTATTTAACTCCCTCTGAGACAGGCATCTAAACCAACTCAGATGACTAATTTCAGGAGCTTCTATTTCTCTTTGTGGCTGTAGAGGAAATCTAGACAATTAATATGAAGAAAATACATGGATCACAGCTAGTTTTACAGTATTTGCTTAATAATAATTTCAAGATTAGAAAAAGATATTTGCTTCCCAGATTTTCTACTAGGTTACATACTTCTAAATATGGGACATTCCATAACAAAATTATTTTTAAAAGAAGTATTTGCTTGTTCTGCTGACATCCAGGGGTGTGAAGTTGATTTAATATTGTTTCCTTCTACATGAATATAAAGAACCCTGTGATATTTTTAAATGAATATTCTATGTTTCAAACAAAGCTTAATGAAAGGGGTTTATTACACTTTAGTAGAATAGCACTTTACATCTGTCTTTGTTCTCATTAATCAGGTAACATTAAAACTACCTTGCAGAATTGTAAGGCAGGAACTGGAAACTGAGTCATCTTCTGATCTGTTGGTCATGCTGAATTACAGTTTTCCAGTCTCCTTCAAGCCATAAACCAGTAGAAATAATTTCATATCTGCATTGAATTTACTAGTTAAAAATATGTCATTGGTATTTTGAAGTACAGTATCAATATTTAACACAAGAATTGCCATCAACAAACATCACCAAATGGGGCAGTAAACACTGCAGAAATGTAAAACAGAGTTAGCAAGAAAAGGCTCCTTTCCTCTGTGCGAAAGTTATCACCACAATCCCTCTGTCAACTTTCTTCTTCCTCTATTATATCTCCTCTCTGGTGGATGTCATATTATAGACTGCATCCAAAACACCCTCCATTCTTCACTTACTGGTGCATGAAGGAATTTGTGACATATTCTGCAGCATCATGCAGTATTCAAAGACCAATACATTAATTTAATAAATGTTTTTGCAGCCTTATGGCCTTTCCAATGATTGCATTCTTGTTTAAATGGAAAGATAAAGATTGCCTCCTACAGGAACTAAAGATGGTGCTCAGTATAATGTCATATGCTCATATATAATGCTCATATAATCTCATATAATGGCATATGTCCAATGAAACAACAACAAAAAATGAAAAAACATAGGTAAGAAATTTCTGAGTTTTAAAAGATAAATAGTGTTAAAGGAAGTCATAACAACAGTTCTGCCTAACACTGTGATAACAGGGGAGGAAAAGATTTTAGGCTCATAGAATAACCTTTTTTGACCTACAGAATGAAGTGTCATCTGAAAGATGAAACTTTTGAATCTATGACCAAGTAAAACTGAACTTAGAGAATTTTTTTTTTTTTTTGGGGAGGGTCAGGTTTTGGAATACTTTTGATCTGAAAAATTAATAATCTGTTGTTCGTAAATTTAAATTCCTCTTTTCTGGTTTACCTTTGTTCCAAAGAAATAACTCAATTTTTTTTGTGAGACTTGATTTACTGTCCAAAGTTCAGGTGCAAGAGGAGCTCTGACTTGTTGAGATCATCATTGTGATTGGCCAGATACAACATAGCAAAGGAGCACAGTATGGAAGGGGAGACTTAGTAGATGTCACTTCTGTCAGAAAGGCAAATAAGCACTTGATATCCTGAGGCAGGGTAATGAAGAGCACCTTTGAAAATTGTAGTAATGTACACAAAATCACTGGAGGATATTTTCCTAAAAACTTCAGTGGCTAGAATTTAGTGACAGGAGTTGCATTGCACAAGCACAAGCAAAGTACAAAGTACAGTTTTACCAAATATTTTAAGCAACAGTGAATATAGATACTTGGGACCCCTTAATGATGCTCTTGTTAATGTGCAGGGTGTTTTAAAATGCAAACACGTGCTATGTATAATGCTGGTCACATGGGATCATTTACTGAAAAGGAAAAGGAGTTGTAAGCATGACTCCCTTACCTGTTCCATAGAATTTAGAAAATAAGAACATTTTTTTTTTAGTCAGTGTTGTTGATTTCTACTGCATGTGCTTCAAATTGGGACTATAAAGGCATCTTTGCAAATGAATTAATACAGACTGAAAGGACAAGATTAAGTTTGCCGGTAAGCAATCTGCTTAAATTAAATTTGGTATTTACTGTGTTGCATGCTTGTGGGTTTTTTTTTCATTTTAGAAAGTCATGGCTTAATCTTGAATTAGTTTGTTTATTCAAGTAATTAAAAAAAAAAATAATGACTTTGTTTTTTTTCTTTGGCATGAGCAGATTAAAGTGATGATAATCCTAGGTTTCCCAAGTAAAAAAATTGCATTAGTAATAAGCATTTACAAGCTACTGTATAGATGCTATAGATGTCAGTCTGTAAATCACAACTGAAAAAAGTGACATTACCATAAACAAAATATATTTAGTATTTTTTCCTCATCTACTTATAAATATGAGGGGAAACATCTTTAATAAGAGAATTGGAACATCAATTGATTTAACTCAGATCTAAATTATACAGATTTAAGCAAGATCTATCTTATTTAGGCCATCTTTCATATACACAAAATCCCATGGATGTCTTGTTATCACAAAAGAATTTTTATCCTAACAAATGTAAATTTCCTGGGATAAAGAATTATTTTTTTAATTAAATGCCTTCTCTGCAAAGCATGCAGCAAAATTTTGTGAGTTTATCATAATTTCTGTCATGTTTCATCCTGGAAAACTTAACTGCAAATATCACTTTCTCATAGAATGGTGGAAAAGATACAAAAGAATATATGTTAAAAAAACCCAAACAAAAAGCAACAGTACAAAAACCAAACAAAACTAATATTCTATGCTGGCTTTTTAGATAAAATATTTATAGAACACAATCTTCCACTTCATAATGGCTCACCATCAAAATATGGTACTACCACGACGGAATTAAGGTACATTATATCCTCTGTACCTTCCTTACTACTTAGAAGCAGACTGACTCCATTGTCCAGGTACAATCTTTTCTACTTATTCTAGAATTTTCAGATGTACATGTAGAGATGCGCTAAATTAAAACTAATCTCACTTAAGGCCCCAAACGAATTAGTAATAAAGTCAAGAAGAGAGCAGAGACTCCTGAATTCTTCACCATTGGTCTAATCAAGAGAAAGACATTTTCCCTCCTGAAAGTCAGTATACAGATGAAAAAAGAAAAACAAGAGATGCTCAGAAGACACACACAAATTATAGAACTGTGACTTATTCTTTACAGATCACTGAAAGTTAATCCTAGATCCTTCCTTTTCTTATATACTTTCCAATTGAACATTTAACTCTGCTATAAGTCATAGTTCTTTTAAAAGAAAGTCTACAGCCAGTTTTATATCAGAATAAATTGTCTTCAATTGGTATACTTGGTGTCAGTTCAATGACTAATTGTGAATTTAAAAGACTGCAGAGCTCAGTATCATCTTAAAATTCAAGCATCCTTTCTCTACATCTGATTAGTCCATGCCAAGAGGCAATAAGCAGTTAGTTGCAAAAATACTGCTCCATTAAACAGTATCGGACTTCCTCATCTTCCCACATTACCCACCAAGTATGTTCGGGTCCCTGAGCAAAAGCAATTCCACGAGTGGGTTTGCCTTTACCTGAAGCAGGAATAAGCCAGACTGTCTTCCCCAGCAAATTCTTCATGTGCACCACAGGAACTTTATCCCCCTCTACAATATGTAAAAGTTCTGACTAGGCTGGGCCAGCCCTGTTGGCAGATCCTCTGGTGTTGACCCTAGCCAGATCAAGACCGACAACGGCCCAGCATATTCAAGTCAACTGGTGGCTTCGTTTTTATGACAGTAGGGCATTGAGCATAAGACCGGCTGTCCTTATAACAGCACTGGCCAAGCTATCATCGAACGCGTACACCGGACTCTGAAAGCTCACCTCATGTGTCTTGAGGCAGGGGAGTCTGTACCCGGAGAAACTCCCGCAGTCCATGTGCGCCGACTTTTACTTTCTGCTCTGACTAGTTAAATCAATTCTCACGTGAATCAAGTGAACAATCCCTGATGAGCTCGCACTTTGCTCCACCTCTAGACAAACCCCCGTATCCACAGGTATGGGTGAAAGATCCGGAAAAGGGTAAGATAGGTCCATTTGCCCTACGTGCTCACGGGCGGGGCTGTGCCTGTGTAGAGGGTGAGACTGGGCTACGCTCGGTACCGGCAAAATGGTTATTACTGTATTTGTAGTTGTGTCTGTAAGTTTGTATTTGAGCTATATTTCACAGGTGGTGATTGGTGCTCAGCTGTATCTGGGAGAGAGTGATGGAAAGAGGTGTGAAATGACATCCCTGGCCCTTGTGTGTCCAGATGACTTCACTCACAGATCCAGTCATGATGTGCCTTACGAACTTTGTAGCCAGCTGTTGAATACGACATCACTCAGGCCGGAAACACCTGTGTCTAGGTCCCTTTAGGCTCTGTGTTTATTAGTATTAGGATGTTTGTTTCCTTCTTGTTTGATTATGTAATGCGCACCATGTTTGAATACTTAGTGGCACAAACCTTTCTTACTTAGTTAATTAGAGTTATAAGTTGCTTATCTGGAATAGCTGTTAAACCCCTGAGTTTTCTAGTCTTGAGGAGGGGGAGATGTAGAGATTGGTGCATGGACGGGAAGTTGCCAGGAGGGACAGGAACCAGCTGACCCTGGGGAGGTGCTTAGGCAGCAAATATAAGGAATTGCAACTGCGCAATAAATCTGTTGTTGACCCGCATTCCGTGAATGCTCTATGTCTCAGCCCTAGTTCGGAGGGAACTAGTGCTTCCGTCGCTCACCACACGAGTAGCGAGAAACTACAATATTAATTTAACATATTGTAGAAAGATGTTTTAAGTCATCTGGCTTGTCGAAAGCTGAGAATAGAGGAGTTGAGAAAGTCAAAATATACAAAAATCAAAGTCAACATATACAAGAAACAAAGAAAGAGAAGCTGAGAAAAGGTAGTGGTTCTTTGGCTTCTTTTATACTACCCCTATTTATGCAACACAGCCATTGAAGTCTACATGGGCTTTACTATTTCAGTGACTGTTGTGGTTCAAGCCCCGGCTGTAAATTAGAACCACGCAGTCTACTTCCCCCACCACCCCCCCAGAAGGATGGGGAGGAGAATTGAAATAATGTAACTCCCACGGGTTGAGATAAAAACAGTCCAGTAACTAAGGTATAACACAAATCACTACTGCTGCCACCAATAATAATAACGATAAGAGAAATAACAAGGGAAGAGAATACAATACCGCCCGCCGGAAAAGAGCCCGACAGAAAAGAGGACGTGCCCTTCTGGGTAGCTCCCAGTTACATCCCCCGGCATGATGTGCTGTGGTATGGAATACCTCTTTGGCTAGTTTGGGTCAGGTGTCCTGTCCCTGCTTCCTCCCGGCTTCTCCTCCTCCCTGGAAGAGCATGAAACCCACAAAGTCCTTGGTCAGTCCAAACATCGGTGTTATCAGCTCTGTTCCCAGGCCGAAAGTCAAAAACACAGCTCTGCAACAGCTACCAAGAAGGAGAAAAACTGACTGCCACTGCTGAACCCAGGACAGTGACACAAGGTTTTATTAAACAATATATGTTGCAATGAAAATAAGGTTTGAACATAAAACCATAGAATCATAGAATAGTTAGGGTTGGAAAAGACCTTAAGATCATCTAGTTCCAAACCCCCTCCCACGAGCAGGGGCACTTCACACTAAACCATGTCACCCAAGACTTCGTCCAACCTGGCCTTGATACCGCTAGGGACGGAGAAATCACAGCCTCCCTGGGCAACCGATTCCAATGCCTCACCACCCTCACAGTAAAGAACTTCCTCCTTATATCCAACCTAAACTTTCCCTGTTTATGTTTGAACCCGTTACCCCTTGTCCTGTCACTACAGTCCCTAAAAAGGAGTCTCTTCCCAGCATCCTTATAAGCTCCCTTCAGGTACTGGAAGGCTGCTAGGAGGTCTCCATGCAGCCTTCTCTTCTCCAGGCTGAACAGCCCCAACTTTCTCAGCTTATCTTCGTATGGGAGTTGCTCCAGCCCTCTGATCATCCTTGTGGCCCTCCACAGGGACTTTTTCCAACAGTTCCATGTCCTTTTTATGTTGAGGACACCAGAACTGTACACAATACTCCAAGTGAGGTCTCATGAGAGCAGAGTAGAGCGGCAGGATCACCTCCTTTGACCTGCTAGTCACACTTCTTTTGGTGCAGCCCCGGATACGGGTGGCTTTCTGGGCTGCGAGTGCACACTGAAGCCAGCTCATGTTCAGTTTCTCATTGACCAGCACCTCCAAGTCCTTCTCCTCAGGGCTGCTCTGAATCTCTTCTCTGCTCAACCTGTAACTGTGCCATGCATTAGCATGCATATTAATACCTTTCTACTGGATCAAAAGTTAAGTATTTTTCATAATGTGGGAGCTAGCACAAATATTTTGAAATGGTAAAGAAAGTGTCTGTATGTGTGACTGTGTGTCTGACAAGAGGTGAAATTGAATGTCACTCTAAGTGCAACTGGTCATTCAATGATTCATATGCGATGGAAAATTAAGGGTAATTCAGATACATAAGAGGCTGTGGACCTTCTTGTTCTATTTGCTGTTTAAGTTGCAACTTTCCATTAATGTTTTAAAGGTATATCTCAAGGAAACATGGAAAAGTGGAGGAAATTCAAATTTTTTAATAACAAAAAGAAATACAAAAAATCATTTGTCTAAACCTTTTTTTAATGAGCCTCTTGAAGCTTTTTGAAAGCCCAGTTTAATTTATTTTACCAAATTTTAAGTTTAATAGTTCTGCCTGACCTTTAAGGAGAATAGGAAAATACAAAGTTGAAAAGACTCTTGGTGGATATGCATGGGCGGTTCAAGGTAACGAGAAGAAAACTAAAGTATTTCTTGTTTTCCCTGTTCCTGAAAAACGCAATCCCTTGTAAGAGCATTCAATGAGCTTCATATATGAAATTATAGCAACCAATTTGGCAGATCCTTCTTCAAATTCATCAGTCTAAAAAGCGTCTCTCAGTTTTCAGCTGCATTAGATGTTATTCTCTCACTTTAAAAATGAAAACCCTTTCATTCTTTAACATATTATTTTTCTGTGATTTTTTTTTTTTTTTTTTTAGCTAGGAAATCATTTTATTTTTTCAAAGCTTTGAGCACTTTCCAATCCTTTAGTTAGCTTTCATTTATTTTAACACTATACTTTAAGCAGCTGTGTGTGGAGATGTTAGACAGGTGTAGCTCTCAGTGATCTCTTCTAAATAAATAGTATTGTAGAAGTATATCTAATGTGTTCTTCCTGTCACTGTTTTGGGAGGGAGAAGTGGTCTGAAGACAGCTAAATTACTCTTCATATGTAAAAGCTTGATCATAAAAGAAGTGCCGAATGCTTTTAAGGCTTTCTAGTATACCAGTGAATATGATGACCGTGTTTTATGGCCATTTATGAGTGTTTTAAACTTCCAAGTCACATCTGTTTTGGAGAAATGCTTTTCTGCACCAAAAGTTATAAGCTTCTTGATCTTCTGGTCCATTTTTGACATGTTTTCATTATGGAAAAAACAAGCAAGCAGATGAGCCTTGTCAGGGTGATCTGAGCAAGTCACATTGACTTCTCTCCAAGAATTAACCTTGTAAAAATTAAAAGTATCTACTCTAAGCTATTCTGATATGCTTGCTCCTTGAAGCTCTCTTCTTCCTAGAACTTCTCACATATTTCATTTTTTTAATCCATGCAGATTCATAAACCTCCAGGGCAAACAGCAGCTTGTTCTTTGTATGTTCATTTTATTGTCAGTCTGTGTCCCAGGCATCTCCAAGGATTCCCAAGTTTTGCCAACTTACAGATGAATTGTCTAAAATCATTCCTCATTCAAATGTTAGACTTCTATTTTTCCCAAATTTTGAATGAAGAAAAAGATAAACCAATTGACAAGCATAACTATAGTTGTGAGTGTGAAAATACATAGCTCTCAACAATATATAATCATTTTAGGAGTGGAACACACTGAACTTGATTTCTTGATTACATGAAAATTGCTTATATAGTTAGTAATCAAGTTTTTAGATTCTATATTGTATGTAATTTTATTTTGTCTGAATGTACTAAGGGTACTCATATATGACATTTGTACTGTCACAATTAGGTTTCAGGGCTCTTAGTACTAACATATGTGAACCCAAAATGGATAGTTCTGTAAATCCTAGAACACATGAGACGTAATTCTTTGCAGCTCTTCCCTGCCTTTGTGATCTTGTGTTTATAATACAACTGACCTCACCGATGACTCTATGATTCTGACCATTCTATGATTCTATGATCTCTGAATTCATATTGAGGGGGAAGGAGTGGCAGAGAGGAGAAACAGAACAGTCTGGATTTTTTTTTTGTGTTTATAAAACATGCAATAATATAATATATTACAAATATTATATTGGTATCTTAGTGAGAAAAGTTTGCAGACTGTTTAGGAAACCTGGTATAAATGATAATTCTTCCCTAAGGGCTTACAAGCTAGGATATAGCACATAATAAACAGATGAGACAAGCAAACAGATTACAGTGAGGTGAGGGACTCTGTGTTTAGACAATTTTCAGCAAACAATAGATGTCACAATTATTTTTTCCATTGTCAAACTGTAGTTAATTGATAATTTGTATCAATTTTTACTTTCTCAACTATCAAATTTCACAGCAATGCCCATTTTATTAAAAATTGGTAGGTGAAGAAACTATAAAAAACACAGACCTTAGTGTAAGAAGAGTTAGTAAGTTCTCTTTAAACATGTTTAAGTAATCTGTTCACAAGGTACTCATAGTTCAGGAAGGGTAGTCAAACCATAGAAAAGGAATGCCTGAAGCAAACTAAGTTCAGAGAAGTTTTTGAAACAAAAGTTTGAATCCCTGCTTAATGTTATCAGAGAGAAGTGCAAAATAGGGTAAAATAGGCTTCCAGTTGGGCAATTAATGCTATATGAATAATCCTCTTTAAGGATCTTTCTTTTTTTTTTTTTCCCTGAAATAGTCCTGCACAGGTTAAAACCACTTCATCCATCATGTCCACCTCCTTTCCAGGTGAAGTTAAAGTACAAGTTCTTACTGAGCCGTTAGGGTTCAATTCACCTGAAAAGTAGCTGTGACCTTCTGTATTAGCAAGTCTATAAAAAAGCAGCAGGTGTTTGTGGCAGTTTGACCTTTCAGCCTCAAGGTTACTTGGCATGCAAAGTCATGGCTTGACTTTGCGAACGAAGATTTGGAAAGGGCTTTACCCATGCTTGCTACAAGCGCACTGATGACTAAAAAGGCCAATGTGGGATAGGCAAATCTGGTTGCAAAAAGCGCAGTGAAAGGTCTCCTTGGGTGGTAGAGGCAGGACGCGATTCTACGTTGTCTTTTCTCGAGACTAATCCTCCATGTGTTCTCAAAGGAGACAACGGCATTATGTATGGTGTGTCTCCAAGTCTACTGATTGGAGGTGGACCACTGGTGGTAGTCAATATGGCCAAGGTTGAGGTATTGTTTCAGGAAGTCCTTATATTTCTTCTTTGTGGTACTTCTCTTGCAGTAACTGGTGGTGAGTTCACCGTAAAACACAATCTTAGGGAGACGGTGATCCTTCATCCTAGAGATGTGCCCTGCCTGGCGCAGCAGCGATTTCAGCAATAAGGCCTCGATACTGGTAACCCCTGCGTGCTCAAAGACAGTAACATTTGACACATAATCAGTCCAATGGATATTTAGAATTGTACGGAGGCAGCGCTGATGGAAGCGTTCGAGGAATCGCAGGTGATGGCGGTAGATAACCCACGATTCAGACCCATATAAAAGAGTAGACAGTACAATGGCTCTATAGACACTAATCTTTGTACTTTTCTTCAGGTGTTTATTGCACCAGACTCTTTTATGGAGTTTTCTGAAGGCTCTATGCGCCTTTGCTATTCTGTTGTCTATCTCTGTGTCAATTGTGGCATCCAAGGAAATAATGCTTCCCAGATAGCTGAACTGCTGAACTGACTTAAGCTCTGACTCTCCAATGGTATTGTGGGGATGACAATAATCTTCTCGTGGTGCAGGTTGGTAGAGAACTTCTGTCTTCTTCAGAAGACTTCCAGCCCAAAAATCTCAGCCGCCTCCACAAAGCAAGATGTTAAGCGCTGCAGAGCTGCTTCTGTGTGGGCAACAAGGGCGGCATCATCAGCAAAAAGCAGTTCATGGACAAGATGATTTGGGGTCTTAGTGTGGGCCTTCAGTCGCCTTAGGTTGAACAGGCTCCCACTGGTATGATATCGAATATAAATGCTGGTTTTTTCATCAAGGTCTACTGTAGCCCTTTGGAGCATCATGCTAAAGAAGATTGTGAATAAAGTTGGTGTGAGAACGCAACCTTGTTTCACACCATTGGTTATTGGGAAGGGCTCAGAGAGTGCATCGCCATATCTGACTTGGCCGTGCTGATCCTCATGTAACAGAATAATCATTTTGAGGAACTTGGGGGGAAAACTTAATCGTTCCAAGATCAGCCACAGGCCTTTTCTGCTCACAGTGTCAAAAGCTTTAGTGAGGTCAACGAAAGTTGCATAGAGACCCTTATTCTGTTCTCTACACTTCTCTTGCAGTTGTCTGAGAACGAATACCATGTCTGTGGTACTTCTATTAGCTCTAAAACCACACTGACTTTCAGATAGAAGTTCTTCTGCAATAGTGGGTACTAATCTGTTCAAAAGTATTCTTACAAGAATTTTTCCAGCAATGGAGAGCAGAGTTATACCTTGGTAGCTTGAGCAGTCTGACTTTACACCTTTTTTCTTATACAGAGTAATGAAGATTACGTCACGAATATCTGATGGTAGTTTACCTTGTTCCCAACAGCGCACAACTAGCTCGTGAAATTTAGCATGAAGTGCTTGGTCTCCATGCTTCCAGATTTCAGGTGGGATTCCATTGACCCCGGCTGCCTTGCCAGTTTTCACCTGTTGTATAGCCTTAAGAGTCTCTCCCATGGTAGGGGCTATATCCAACTCATTTTTCACCAGAAGTTGTAAAATGTGTTGGATTCCTTCGCCTTGGACTACACGGTTAGCACTAAAAAGTGTTTGAAAATGTTCAAACCAATGATTCAGGATGGAGATTTTATCTGTAAGAAACGTTTGGCCCTTTGCACTAAGTAAGGGGCTTTGAACCTGAAATGTGGGTCCATACACTGCTTTCAGGGCTTCATAGAATCCTCTGTGGTCACCCAAATCTGCACATAATTGAGTCTTTTCTGCTAGGTTGAGCCACCACTTGTTCTGGATGTCTTGAAGTTTCTGTTGGAGTTTACTTCATGCAAGACAAAAGGCTGCTTTTCTTACATAGCAAAATGGCTGAGCGAGATGTGCTTGATGGGCAGATCTCTTCTTTGTCAGTAATTCCTGGACCTCATGATTGTTATCATCAAACCAGTCCTTGTTTTTCTTTAAGGCGAACCCAAAGGATGCTTTGGAGGACTGCAGGATGCTATTTTTAATACGTTGCCAAAGCGCTTCAGGAGAAGAATCTGTAAGATGGTCTTCAAGCCTAGTTTGAAGGTTAGCCTGAAAGCTGTCCCTCACAGCAGCTATTTGAAGACTATTAATATTGAACCTCCTCCTCGAAACGCCACCCCTCTTATGTTTCGGCTTGAAGTGGAGGTTAAGTTTGCAACGCACAAGGCGGTGGTCTGTTTGACATTCTGCACTAGGCATCACTCAGGTGTGACAGACATCGCGAGCATTTCTCTGGCATACTAAGACATAATCAGTAAGGTGCCAATGTTTAGATCGAGGATGCATCCAGGTTGTCTTCAGGCTGTCTTTCTGCTGGAAAATAGTGTTGGTGATGGTAAGCTGCTGCTCTGCACAAAACTCTAGCAAGAGGCGACCATTATCATTGCAGCTACCAACACCGTGCATGCCTAGTACTCCTTTCCAGGCTGCAAATTTCTTACCTACTCGGGCATTGAAGTCACCAAGAATTAGGATCTTATCATCTATAGGAACCTTTTGAGTGAGGCGACGCAGGTCGGAGTAGAATTTGTCTTTTTCTGCAGGGTCAGCTTACAGAGTTGGAGCATATATGCTGAAAAGAACAGCATGTTGCTTATTGTGTAGTGGAAGACATAAGGAAATAATACAATCGGAATGACCTATCGGCAAATTTTCAAGTTTAGAGATGATGGAATTTTTAATCATGAAGCCAGCTCCAGAAAGATGACTTTCAGTTTTGGATTTGCCTGGCCAGTACAGTGTATAGCCAGCACCATGTTCTTTAAGGCTACCTTCCTCATGAAGGCAAACTTCACTGACAGCAGCAATATCGATGTTGAGTCGTGACAGTTTGTGGGCAATTAGCACAAAATGGCGCTCAGGTTGCCCACTGTTCGCTGTATCAAGCATGGTTCTGATGTTCCAACATGCGTGTGTCAATCTGGACACACCTTTGGAAGCAGGTGTATGCCTTTGTCTCTTTGTCTTTAATCAACTGCAACAGAAGATGCCCATTGGCTGCAGCTAGCCATCCAGGTGGATTGGGAGATGAACTTTGGTTAGGCCACCTTTTCTAGGCCTCTCTCCATATGGAGCAAGCAGTGCTATCCTTGAAAAAAGGCTGCTTGGTCATTCAGGGTGCTGCTGAACAAGACTGTCATCTCCTGGGTCAGTCTTGAGCAACCAGTGTCCTGAACCACCTGCATGCAGGGTTGGGTCTGCGACTTCCAGTGCACCTTGTCACTTGCCGTTATGTCCCTTGCCTGTCGCTACAGGGCTTTGCAAGTGTGCGTAAACCCTTTGGGCCTGCACGGTGGATTTTTTAGGTGAGGTGCAGAGTGCGTGGAACTGGCCCCACCCTTTACACCTGAGGTTTATCTGCCACGGCCTAGCTAGCTAGGACTGTGACAGCAAAGTCCTCAGGTCGTAGGTTTGGTTAGAGTATCCTTCTCTTAGATGGATGGCCTTACGGGGCTAAATGAGCTCCATCTGCCCGGGTTTGACGTTAGAGTTGTCCTTCTCCTAGGATGATTGCCCGAAGGCTAAGTGAGCCCATCCTGCCCATGGGCACACTTTGTCTGACCCTTCAGTTGAGACCTGTCTGACATGGGAGACCCTACCAGAGGCATGTGCCACTCCAGCATAGCTCCCAACCTCACAAGGGCACACAAGCTCTTTCCCCACGACAAGGGGGTGTCCGTGAAAGAGCATGCAAAGTACACCCTTGTTATATTGATGCAGGGCTATCTGATCCTGGAGAGGAGGAAGACAAAATAGGATTATGTTGTGGGAAATGGAAGAAACAGTTTTAACAGATGCTGTTTAAGAAAACTCCATTAAAATATTTAATGGAATAAATGGAACTTAGAGCAAAATATATTGTAATGTATTGCCCTAGTTTCTAAAGAGTGATATGTAAATCTATAGCTCTGCATGGATAACTGCTAGTAATAGTAAATTGCATAAGGAAAGGGAATGCAACATCACCTACAACTATGACTTTTGATGGGCCTAATCTAAAACATAGCAAAATAACTAAGATTCTCTTTGTTCTTTTAATGGGCTTTTGCCATAGTAAATTTGTTTCATTGAAGTGCAGTGGCAGTGCCCGAATACAACATTAGAGAGTTAGGTCCAAAACAACCTTTTTTAAGCTGTCTTTGTGGTAGTGTCTTGTTGTCAAGTAAATAATTAAAAAATAAAAGGGTCCTACAGAAGTGAAGATGTCCCCTTCTGCTTGAACACATTGCATTTAATGTTCTGCATACCACAAATTTTAAAAAGCAAAGCAAAATATCTCATGTAGCTTTTTTAGATGGATTTGGTGTATGATCTTTGTCACTGGCTGTACGGATATGGTAATTATACAGTCAAATGGCCTGATTATTTGCAAAATTTTACACTTTGTTGCTTAAGAGAGCTTTACCTAAATAGTTAAAATATTTTCTATTTAACTAGTATGAAATGCCTAATGAAAGCATAGATTTGCAAACAATGAGAAGGAAATTTTTTGTTGTTTTCTTGTTTCCCAGAATTCCTTTTTTCACCCTATACTTTTTCTCAAGATGGATTATGTGATTCTTGAGCAAGATTTTAAACTTTATTGTCATATCTTACCCATTCCAATATATCTCATTGAAAATAAACGTAAATATCTGGATCAGATTAATTTAAATTAATTTTAAGTAAGGTCAATGCCAAAGCTGATGGGTTTTGTATTCTTCTTTGTTGAGATATGATGAATCAATATACTGCTAAGTCAGTTCTGTTTTAGCAAAAGAAGTGGAAAAGAAGAGACAAAAGAGAGTAACAGAAAGCATGAATTTACCAGTCAAATGCACAGAACATAAAGTTGGGTTTGTGGTTTGTTGTTTTTTTCTGGAAAATACATGTACTTATCTTAGTTGAAACCTTACATTTCTAAATATGGCATTTGTGAATCTTTCTGAGTAAAACATTTAAGATAGTGGTATGTAGTAAGATAACACTTTCTAATTAAGTATGAAACTTTCACATTATTTTATTAAATGTTAAGATATTTTTAACTCAGAAATACTACTCAAGGACTTTCAAAAAAAGCAAGTGAGGTTCCTTGCTGTCAGTTATTAAGTACCCCAATGCCAAATGCTTTTCTAACTGAATATTATATTGTCTTATGTGGACTAAAACATAGACTTTTCTGTCACTCACTCTTCTGCAGTGTAAAATTTTAAACTTTTTTTTTCTGAGGGATTTTTTTTCTGCTGCTAGATGGCATTTTTAGTGGGGTATCATTAGCTTGTTGAGATGAAACTACCATTTTTATGCAAAAATTCAGTACAGAACTAGCACAGGCTAACCTGGCATCAGGGTGGCTTTGCTGGCTTGACAAAGATGTGTTCTGATAAGGTCTGTCAAATTTGGCCATATGGACATAGCAAGCAATTAAAATTAACATTTAGATAGCATACTGTTAATGTTATTAAAAGTAGTTCTTTAGCTGTATTTGAGTGTAAATTATGCTAAATTGCAAGCATGTCTAGTAAAAAAAAAAGTGTGGACAATTAGCTAACTTTTCATCAGCAATAAATTATTCTAGCTGTAACAGAGGTATCTATATTTCAGTTTAGTCACCATTTTCTGAAGTTCCCTGGGCATGAAACCCAAGTCTTCTATCACTAGAAGTTCCTGATGCATAAATGTAGATCAAAAGACCAAGACGTTTCTTGCTTCTGAGCAGGTAGTCCAAAGAGGTTTTTGAAGACTGTCCAGTAGTTTTGTTCTATGAAACTGTACACTTCTGCTTTGAGTGTTGGTTTGGTTAATCTACTATCTTCAAAAAGGGAGGGCAAGGCAAACAAGACTCTGTCTCCAGTCTAAGGAGAGGACAGATGTCTGCTTCATACAGAAGGAGACAGTGGAATATTTCTAATAGAAGAGTAGGAAGAGGGATTCACAAGAAAGGAGGATTTATTCCAAGAGTACAGGAGGAATTCTTAGAGCAGCCTGAGAATAAACTAGTGTTCAGCGTGTACTGACTGTGGCTATTTCCCTTTTGCTGTCAAAGCAGCAACTGACCTGTGGAAGTTATGGTGGTTTTAATTTTGCAGGTGATGAGATAATCAAGAAGTTTATAAAACCAAATAAGACTAACTGCTGAACTTTTGTTAAGGTTAAATTATGTATCTCTCTTCTCTCTTTTTTGTTTATTGATGAAATAATAAGGAAGCAAAAAAGTCTATATTTTTTTGTTTCCACCAGTAATAATTGTTTTAATGACCATGATAAACCTTTCCAATCCTATGACCACCTGGTGTGTGATGTGTAAGGGGTTATTGATCATAGTCCAAGTCAAGATAATTCTAAGAACCCATCAACAAACAATATATTTCAGTATAATCTGTTTCTTCAGTTCAGCACAAACCAAACTCTTCTCATTTTAGTCTGAACGAATTTATTTTTTAAAATAATTGCTTCTTCTGTACACTTAAAAAGCTTTATTTACTTTAGAACAAAATGTTTTGTATTGTTCAGAAATTATTTAATCTTTTTTTTTTTTTTTTCCTGGGTTTTTGTTTGTTTTATTTAGGTTCGTTTCTATAAAGGACAAGTAAAAATGTAAAAAGATTCATTTTCAGAATGTGAAAGTAAAATACTAACATTTCTAAGTGGAATAATTTTAATGAAAACGTAAAATATTTTGACATTTTCAAAATATTGCCCTTGATTTTTGCAGGAGACAAAACCTACTACAGCTGAAACTATTTACTAAGTTTAACTTATTTTTTAGACCAGTCCAATTAACTTCTGGCTTAGTGGATCTACTTCTTATAAAATAATCACTCTAATTTTAAGCTAAATATAAGAAATTTAAATATAAATTTATTTAATTATTAAAGCATAGCAACATTTTAATGTTCTTATATTTATGATTTGAGTAGTACTTGCTAAACTATATCAGATATAAGTCTTCCTACTGTTTTAGGCATGCTACGTATATCATATGCATTAATCTCAATACACAAAGATGGAGATATTCTTCTCAATCATAATTTAACTAAATATCTCATAGACTGAATTTAAACAGTGCTGTAATTCAGCATTAAAACGTTTGCAGGGTCCCAAAAAATATTTTTTTTTCAGGAAAGGAATACAGAGAAAGTTTTAAAAATGCCTTAAGCTGCAAAACAAATTATTACTACTCTTGTCTATCCTATAGCTGATACTCTGTGAAACCTCATTGGATTGCACAGTAGGTTCAAATTTTGCATCTTTAATGGCTTCTGTAATTCCTGTAAGTATATCAAGAGAATTAGGCAGATTTAAATCTTTTTATCTTAATATTTTCCCACCCTTCTCTCTCTCAGCTTCAAGTTATTTGTCTTTTCAGCTATTTAAATATGAATCATTTTATAAAGTGGACCCCCAAATGTCCACATAAAGATAAATTCCTGCAAAGCAGTTTCTTCCTTATCATCTGGTTCTTAGAGGTTTTGCTTTCCAAAGGCAATAACAGTTTCTGCAAAAGTATTTGTCCCCAGTCCAAGTTATTTATCAAGTGCAGCAAATATTTTATCCAAAGCTGTAAAACTAAAAAGAGTATTTGATATGACAGCTAAGTTATAAAATGTCCTTCCTTAATCTGGGCTCCTGAAAGTGCAGGAGAACTAAAAATGACAAGAATCCCACAGAAAAGATCTCTATTAAGTGAAAAATTAATCAGTACAATCCCATAACTATTATTGCTCATTCATCTGTTGAACAAGGAAGAGAGCATCGATGGTTCGAGACCATCTTAAAAACCTAAATGTACACAAGTCCATGGGACCTGACAAAATCCATCCGCAGGTCCTGAAGGAGCTGGCGAATGAAGGTGCTAAGCCACTGGCCATCATATTTGAAAAATCATGGCATTCAGGTGAAGTTCCCGATGACTGGAAAAAGGGGAATATAACTCCCATTTTCAAGAAGGGGAAAATGGATGATCCAAGGAATTACAGACCACTCAGTCTCATCTCTGTGCCTGGCAAACTCTTGGAGCAGATTCTCCTGGAAGGCATGCTAAGGCACATGAAAAACAACGAGGTGCTTGGTGACAGCCAGCATGGCTTCACTAAGGGGAAATCCTGCCTGACCAATTTGGTGGCCTTCTATGATGGGGCTACGAAACTGATGGACAGGGACAGAGCAGTTGACATCATCTACCTGGATTTGTGCAAAGCGTTTGACACTGTCCCACACGACATCCTTGTCTCTAAATTGGAGAGACATCAATTTGATGGGTGGACCACTCGGTGGATAAAGAACTGGCTGGATGGCTGCACACAAAGAGTTGTGGTCAATGGCTCAATGTACAGCTGGAGACCGGTAACGAGTGGTGTCCCTCAGGGATCGGTGTTGGGACTGGTCTTGTTCAACATCTTTGTCGGTGACATGGACAATGGGATTGAGTGCGCCCTCAGCAAGTTTGCCAATGACACCAAGCTGTGTGGTTCGGTTGATACGCCAGAGGGAAGGGATGCCATCCAGAGGGACCTCAACACGCTTGTGAGGTGGGCTGATGCCAATCTGATGAAGTTTAACCATGCCAAGTGCAAGGTCCTCCACCTGGATCAGAGCAATCCCAGGCACAGCTACAGGTTGGGCAGAGGAGAGATCCAGAGCAGCCCTGCGGAGAAGGACTTGAGGGTGTTGATCGATGAAAAAATGAACATGAGCCGGCAGTGTGCGCTCGCAGCCCAGAAAGCAAACCGTATCCTGGGCTGCATCAAGAGGAGCATGACCAGCAGGTCGAAGAAGGTGATCCTGCCCCTCTACTCTGCTCTCGTCAGACCTCACTTGGAGTATTGTGTGCAGTTCTGGTGTCCTCAACATAAAAAGGACATGGAAGTGTTGGAACAAGTCCAGAGGAGGGCCACGAGGATGATCAGGGGACTGGAGCACCTGCCGTATGGAGATAGGCTGAGAAAGTTGGGGCTGTTCAGCCTGGAGAAGAGAAGGCTGCGTGGAGACCTCACAGGAGCCTTCCAGTATCTGAAGGGGGCCTACAAGGATGCTGGGGATGGACTCTTCATCAGGGACTGTAGTGACAGGACAAGGGGTAACGGGTTCAAACTTCAACAGGGGAAGTTTAGACTGGATCTAAGGAAGAAATTCTTTACTGAGAGGGTAGTGAGGCACTGAAATGGTTTGCCGAGGGAGGTTGTGAATGCTCCATCCTTGGTGGTGTTCAAGGCCAGGTTGGATGAGGCTTTGGGTGGCATGGTTTAATGTGAGGTGTCCCTGCCCATGGCAGGGGGGTTGGAACTAGATGATCTCAAGGTCCTTTCCAACCCTGACAATTCTATGATTCTATGATTGTAAGGAAGTTCGTAAGCATTTAGTGGCACTTTCACTGTTTGTACCTTTCTGTTATGCTACTATTGCTGCATATGATGAAGCCAAACAGATCCCAAAAGAATGAGGCTTAAAAAGTAGGTTAACAACTACTGCCCATTATTTATATAATGCAGTAAGGAATTGTTTATATATATGTGTGTGTGTGTAAAATTTCCTATATTCATGTATAATTAAATAAGATAAATTATGATAGCAGCTTTTTTTAGTATATGCATTTACAGTGTGAGTGGACTAGACTAAATAAGTGTCAAAGCATGAAATATTACCAATCCAAAAATCTCAGAAAATGATGGTCCTGATCATTATCTCCAAGACAAGTCATAGAACTCATATAGTATTCTTCTGTTTGGATGAATGGAAGCTACAACAAGAGGTCTTCTGAAATTGTTGGAAGTGTGATTTTTAGTAAGAAGAAGGAAAAAAGGTCATTTCATAAAGTATGCAGGGGATCCCTGAGGAAAGCCATAACACAGTGAAAGTTAGTTTGATATACCACTAACAGATAAGTACAACACTTTCATTATTAATGTGATATGACTATAATGTTTCTCCAATTTATATTTAAATTTGATTTTGTCTTGTTTTAAAATTTCAGAATTATCAAAATGTTTTATCCCCAGATACTATTAATGTTTAGCTAAAATGGCAATGGAAAAAATAGTAGGAATGTTAATAGGATGACAAACTTTAAGATTGAAAACACATTAAATATATTTTAATATAAAATATTTTTCAACAAGACTTTAACAAGACTTATTTAATGTAGCCTGAACCTTCACCTTACTTGTAAAATCTAGAGCAGGTGCACTATTATGGACCAAACTGTGAAGTATTAGGCTCATCATAAAACAGTGGAGTACTAAACTCAGCATAGGTTGAGCTTGACATATGGAATGTAGGCTTCTTTTGTAACTTGATGATCATTTCTATTTTTAGTAAATAGGATTTAAGAAGGTGCTTTGCTGCCTCAAAATTTCAAAATCTGTGAAGGTTTCTTGTGCTTTGTCATTCAGTAAAAGGTGCTAGCAACTGTCTTAACTGCTTCATTTATACTGTAACATTTGGTACTGAATTTTGAATTGATTGTTTCAAAGGTGCAGCCTAATTTGAGTTCAGTAGGCAATTTTATGCATTGTCTGAAATGTCTTGCTTCATGCTAATAATAAAATATTTTTCTAAGATGTTTCTCAAGGTCTAAGTAATAAAAGATTTTCGAGTAGGCCTTGGCCTCTAAATTAAGAGACATAATTTTTTTCAACAGAGACAGAAAACCCTGTATAGTGTTTCTCTAAGGAGCATTTCAGTTGTTTGAACTATAGTGGTTAATTTTCAACAGAAGTCATGATTTCTAAATTGAAAAGAAGAAACATGCACTGTAGCAGTGACTGATAATAAAATTCCTAATACATTCCTTCTTCATGATAATAAAGGATTTATTATAACTTAATTGACTTTGTCATCTTTTTAAGCTTCTCTAGAGGCTGTGTTTTAAACCTTGAAAGTTTGCCTGCAGGCTGCTGAAGAGGAGACTGTTCTTTGTACATTATATACCACAGAAAAATATTTTTTGAAAATTCATAATGCAGCATTTTGTACTGAGGTGAACATTTCAAAATATAACTATAATGGTCCAAACTGGGAGTATTTTACTGAAAGGGAAGTTTTAGATATGGAAATTCAAATTCATTAACCCTGAAGAAATCTATTTTAAATTAAAAAAAAATCTATTTAAAGTCTGTCATTAGTTTCACAAGCCAATCATTATAATTTTCAATGCTATGAATGTTATGAAGAGCTTTTTCATTTTTTCAGGTTTTTGTGTGCTTGAAAAGAAGATGTGTCTTCCTCACCCACTGCCTTTCCTTGAGCCCTGGTCTTGTAAAAATTTCATGTTTATGAAGCACTGGGTGTTTGCATGGTCGGAAAGCTAGTTTGTCAGTTTGACCAGCAAATACTTATCAACATATATTAAAGGGTGTCCTGGGTTCAGCAGTAGCAGTCAGTTTTTCTCCTTCTTAGTAGCTGTTGCAGCACTGTGTTTTTGACTTTCAGCCACGGAACAAAGCTGATAACACTGATGTTTAGACTGACCAAGGACTTTGTGAGTCTCATGCTCTGCCAGGGAGGAGGAGGGGCCGGGAGGAAGCAGGGACAGGACGCCTGACCCAAACTAGCCAAAGAGGTATTCCATACCACAGCACGTCATGCCCGGGGATGTAACTGGGAGCTACCCGGAAAAGAGCCCGACCGAAAAGAGGACGTGCCCTTCTGGGTAGCTCTCAGTTCTACATCCTGGGCATGACGTGCTGTGGTATGGAATAAGGGGTGGATACTGTCCTGGGTTCAGCAGTAGCAGTCAGTTTTTCTCCTTCTTAGTAGCTGTTGCAGCACTGTGTTTTTGACTTTCAGCCTGGGAACAGGGCTGATAACACTGATGTTTAGACTGACCAAGGACTTTGTGAGTCTCATGCTCTGCCAGGGAGGAGGAGGGGCCGGGAGGAAGCAGGGACAGGACGCCTGACCCAAACTAGCCAAAGAGGTATTCCATACCACAGCACGTCATGCCCGGGGATGTAACTGGGAGCTACCAGGAAATAACAAGCAATGTCTCCACCAACAAATAAGAAAGAAACACAAGCTTTCTTGGGTGCTGTGGGGTTCTGGAGAATGCACATCCCAAATTACAGTTCGATTGTAAGCCCTCTCTATCATGTGACCCGGAAGAAGAACGATTTTAAATGGGGCCCTGAGCAACAACAAGCCTTTGAGCAAATTAAACGTGAGATAGTTCATGCAGTAGCCCTTGGACCAGTCCGGAACGGGCCAGATGTAAAAAATGTACTGTACACCGCAGCTGGGGAGAATGGTCCTACCTGGAGCCTGTGGCAGAAATCTCCAGGGGAGACTCGAGGTCGACCCCTCGGCTTTTGGAGTCGGGGATACAAAGGATCTGAGGCCAGCTATACCCCAACTGAGAAAGAGATACTGGCAGCCTATGAAGGGGTTCGAGCTGCTTCGGAGGTGATTGGCACTGAAGCACAGCTCCTCCTGGCACCCCGGTTGCCCTTTCTGGGCTGGATGTTCAAAGGCAGGGTCTCCTCTACACATCATGCAACCGATGCGACATGGAGTAAATGGGCTGCACTAATTACCCAACGAGCTCGAATAGGAAATCCCAGTCGTCCAGGCATTCTAGAAGTCATCATGGACTGGCCAGAGGGCAAAGATTTTGGAATGTCACCAAAGGAGGAGGTGATGCATGCTGAAGAGGCCCCACCATATAATAAACTGTCAGAAAGTGAAAAGCAGTATGCCTTGTTTACTGATGGGTCCTGCCGTATTGTGGGAAAGCATCGGAGATGGAAGGCAGCTGTATCGAGTCCTCGAGGACAAGTTGCAGAAACTGCTGAAGGGGAGGGTGAATCGAGTCAGTTTGCCAAGGTGAAAGCCATCCAGCTGGCCCTGGACATTGCTGAACGAGAAAAGTGGCCAGTACTTTATCTCTATACTGACTCATGGATGGTGGCAAATGCCCTGTGGGGGTGGTTGCAGCAATGGAAGCAGAGCAACTGGCAACGCAGAGGTAAACCCATCTGGGCTGCTGCACTGTGGCAAGATATCGCTGCCCGGGTGCAGAACCTGGTGGTGAAGGTACGCCATGTAGACGCCCATGTACCCAAGAGTCGGGCCACTGAGGAACACCAGAACAACCAACAAGTGGATAAAGCTGCTAAGATTGAAGTGGCTCAGATGGACTTAGATTGGCAACATAAAGGTGAATTATTTTTGGCTCGGTGGGCCCATGACACTTCAGGCCATCAGGGCAGAGATGCAACATACAGATGGGCCCGTGATCGAGGGGTGGACTTAACAATGGACACTATTGCCCAGGTTATTCATGAGTGTGAAACATGTGCTGCAATTAAACAAGCCAAACGGTTAAAGCCTCTTTGGTATGGAGGACGATGGCTGAAGTACAAATATGGGGAGGCCTGGCAGATTGATTATATCACACTCCCACCAACCTGCCAAGGCAAGCGCCATGTGCTTACCATGGTGGAAGCAACCACCGGATGGCTGGAAACATACGCTGTGCCCCATGCCACTGCCCGGAACACTATCCTGGGCCTTGAGAACCAGATTTTGTGGCGACATGGCACCCCAGAAAGAATTGAATCAGACAATGGGACTCATTTCTGCAATAACCTTATAGAGACTTGGGCCAAAGAGCATGGCATTGAGTGGGTATATCACATCCCCTACCATGCACCAGCCTCTGGGAAAATCGAACGGTATAATGGGCTGTTAAAAACTACACTGAGAGCAATGGGTAGGGGAACTTTCAAGCATTGGGATACACACTTACCAAAGGCCACCTGGTTGGTCAACACCAGAGGATCTGCCAACAGGGCTGGCCCAGCCCAGTCAGAACTTTTACATATTGTAGAGGGGGACAAAGTTCCTGTGGTGCACATGAAGAATTTGCTGGGGAAGACAGTCTGGCTTATTCCTGCTTCAGGTAAAGGCAAACCCACTCGTGGGATTGCTTTTGCTCAGGGACCTGGATATACTTGGTGGGTAATGCAGGAAGATGGGGAAGTCCGATGCGTACCTCAAGGGGATTTGATTTTAGGGGAAAACAGACAATGAACTCAATTGTACGCTGTTGCCTGCTATAGCCATCAACTAGAAGTCTGCAGGGTACCAGCGACTGGCCCTGACTTCCCTCCGACCATCATCCCAACAGAGAATGAACTTTGATAGAACCGGATGAGTTCTACAGTAAAGGAATGATCAGCATCAGCAGACAACGATCCAACACTGCACACAGCTTCTCCTGCTCTGAAAGACTGTTATAAGAGATGGAGCCCAACATCATGAACCGAACGGACTCAGTAGCTTTATAGGAATTGGTCCGTGCACTAAGATAACAATGCACTGAAATGAGAGTGAGGGTATATGGAAAATGTGGGATCTGAGCATGACGTGAATGGTATGGAATAAGGGGTGGATACTGTCCTGGGTTCAGCAGTAGCAGTCAGTTTTTCTCCTTCTTAGTAGCTGTTGCAGCACTGTGTTTTTGACTTTCAGCCTCGGAACAAAGCTGATAACACTGATGTTTAGACTGACCAAGGACTTTGTGAGTCTCATGCTCTGCCAGGGAGGAGGAGGGGCCGGGAGGAAGCAGGGACAGGACACCTGACCCAAACTAGCCAAAGAGGTATTCCATACCACAGCACGTCATGCCCAGGGGATGTAACTGGGAGCTACCTGTTTCCTGGTTCTGATTTACGGCCTGGGCTTAAACCACGACAAAGGGGGAGGATGTAGGACAAAACTGACTCTTTTTCATGTTGATCCTGCTTTTTCGATTTTTTAATGAAATAAAGTACTTAGAGGTATAAATAGTATTTCTGTCTTTTGGCTTTATGTTAGTGCTAGTAATATTTACTATTGAAGTCTCAAAGTTGTGTTGATTTTTTTCTTCAATAAACTTTCTTTAATTAAAAGCTCATTATCAATTTACTGGAGGCACAGTCTTTCTATATGCTTTATGATTCCTAAACCTTTGAAGACATTGATAGAAGTTCCAGTAGCAAGGAACACTAAATTTGCTTCTCAGGTCAGGAACAGGAAGAGTAGCAGGTTTGAATATATCTCTCCATATACCTTTTCTCTCCATGTCTCTTTCCTGATGCCAAGATGGGTAGCATATGGATGACTAGGTGAAGTTAATTCTGCATTCACTAATACACAAACTGCAGAACGAACCATAAGTGTTAACAGATGAGAGCGAGTTCAAACAAAATGGAATTACTCGGTTTAACATGTAAGGAAGTCTTTTACTTCAGAATAAAAGTCAAATCGTACAAGAACTGCAGTTATTTTTTATCAGTCTTTAGTCCAAAGCACCTAACTTAGTCTTCTGAAAGTAAAAAGAAAGTGGCATTTTTATTACCTGAATTAGGTGTTAAAGTACTTACTTACATACTTTTTGAGAAGTCTGTAGTGTCCTACAGACATTGAAAAAAGGATGAATAAAAGTTAAACTACCAAATTCTTCTTTTTTTTTAATGTTTTTTTTTCCAGCACTGCAGTATGAGACATACTGGAAACTACAGACTACTGAAAGCATGCATGAAAGTACACCATGGCATGGTGTAGTTTGCCCCATCCTGCAAAATAATGTATAAGAGTAGCAATAATAAAGGAGTTCAAATAAAAAACTTATTCCCAACACTGCTAATTCAAGAATGAGATTAGGCCCAAAGAATAAAAATGTTGCCAGCCCTTGATAACTCTAATTTAAGTGGGATTTCTTCAGAGAACCCAAGTACCCTGTTTTCTGGCTATGAGTGGGTTCAAAAATTTCTTGTGCTTGAGAGGCTAAGATTAGAAAATAAATCATCCAGTAAAAAAAAAAAAAAAAAAAGCAGATCAGCAAATCTACATACTTGCACCAAATTTAATATGTCCCCCCAGAAGCTTTTTTCTGTGGAGAAGTATGTTTTCCTGGCTTTAAATACTTTATTTATCTTTCCCTTACTTGTTCTTTATTTTCTCGTATCTTGGTAGTCTATCTCAAATCTCTATTGCATCCAGGCTATTGTAACAGTGCATCATCTGATTAGTTTTGTTTATTACAGCACCAACTTCCTAGAGCTTTGACCATTTTTCTGTAAATTGAGGTACAGCACATATGGTTCATATACTTGGGGATTTTGCTGTCTCTTGTCTGTAAGCTGTGCTCAAACAAGTTTTCAATGATAGGTTTATTTGTTTTAGTAGTTTCCTTTTCATTTAATGTGGATGTAGCAAAAGAGCTAGAGGAAAAATACGGTAGAAAGCTTAGATGTAAATCGCCTTTGAAATTCCCTGATTCTCCTCGTATGCAAGTACATTCACATTTCACAAGGAAAGCTTCAGAATATACTGGCTTTGTATGGAACACAAGTAGTAACAGTGACATTCTTAAACATGTCAAAATCAAAACAATGTTCTCTCATCTAAGTGTATTACTGGAATGGTCAACAGCCTTGTTTTACCTTATCCCAGATTTCTGAAAAGAGAGAAAGTGGTGTGCTTGTGAGAGAGCAGTTAGCCT
The DNA here is from genome assembly GCF_963264785.1 of Psittacula echo. Classification (NCBI taxonomy): domain Eukaryota; kingdom Metazoa; phylum Chordata; class Aves; order Psittaciformes; family Psittacidae; genus Psittacula; species Psittacula echo. The sequence continues at coordinate 21,153,171 of NC_137735.1, read as the reverse complement.
TAACACTGTGAGTTAAAACATTTTATCAACCTTTATTTTATAGTTCAAAAATAGATGTAGTTTTCATATATATATATATATATTTCTCCTAAATTTGTTTGTATATTTTCTGTTTTCTAACACAATGCCACTTACATTAATGAAAATTTCCGGTGGAAAGCTTAGGCCTTTTTCATCTTTTCAGCTATATGTTGGGTACTCAGCTATTTTCTATTATCGGTTTCTTTCATTCCAAGGAGGAAAAAACTAGTCAGTTGTTATGTCTGCAAACTCATCAGTCCTTCAGAATTATTCCATATTTTTACTTGCTCAGTTTAATGTTAAAATACCAAATACCCCAAAACTTACATGACCTACAAAACTAAGCTTTACACTGAAACAGTATGTTTTTAGCTTTTTCTAGAGGATTTGAGGCTTGAATATGTGTATACTTCATTAAGCAGAGAGGTGAACTGGTGGAAGAACCACTCACAGCTCCATGAGTTGACTGATTTTTTTTCTGGAGGTCAGACCAGAGGCATTTTATAGAAACTTTTTCCTGGTTTTGTTTTATTGTGCTTCTTTTGTTTGTTTGGTTGGTTTGTTTTGGTGTGTGTTTTTTGTTTGTTTCTTTGTGTGTGTTTGTTTTCTGCTTTGGTCTGGTTTAGCAAAATAAGCAGAAAGTGATAAGGAGGGAATGGATGTCACTTCTGTCCTTGAGAAAGAGGAGGAGGGGAAGGCATAGATCTGCAGTTTCAGAACACCTCCATTGCCCTGGTAGAAATTTAGAGAAGACTCCATGAAAGGTGGCATCACAGCCAGCCAAGACTGAAATACAAGTAGGTATGAAGAGAAAGCAGCAGGTAGTCATAGTTCGAGACTCCTTCCTATGGGGAATGGAGGCCCCAATCTCCCAGTCCTATTCGCTGTCTAAGGAGACATTACTTCCTAGGGGGTCAGACACCAGGTGATGTGGAGACAGTGCCGAGACTTGTCCAGACCTTGGACTATTATCTAATACTGTTCATTGTCACGGTTTAAGCCCAGGCCGTAAATCAGAACCACACAGTCTACTTCCTCCCCACCTTTCTTCCCTCCGCTTCTGGAGGGACGGGGAGGAGAATAGAAAGAATGCAGCTCCCATGGGTTGAGATAAGAACAGTTTAATAACTAAGGTATAACATAAACCACTACTGCTACCACCAGTAATAATAATGATAAAGGAAATAACAAGGAAAAGAATACAAGCGCTCACTGACCGGTACCTCACCCCCACCCCGCAGTGATCCAGCCCTTCCGGGAACTCTCAGTTCTACATCCTGGGCATGACGTGCTGTGGTATGGAATACCTCTTTGGCTAGTTTGGGTCAGGTGTCCTGTCCCTGCTTCTTCCCAACTTCTCCTCCTCCCTGGCAGAGCATGAGACTCACAAAGTCCTTGGTCAGGGTAAACATCGGTGTTATCAGCCCTGTTCCCAGGCTGAAAGTCAAAACCACAGTGCTGCAACAGCTACTAAGAAGGAGGAAAACTGACTGCTACTGCTGAACCCAGGACAGTATCCACCCCTTATTCCATACCATTCATGTCATGCTCAGATCCAACATTTTCAATATACCATCACTCTCATCTCAGTGCACTGTTATCTTAGTGCACGGACCAATCCCTATAAAGCTGCTGAGTCCATCCGGTCCATGATGTTGGGCTCCATCTCTTGTAACAGTCTTTCAGAGCAGAAGAGGCCCATTGCAAAGTCCACCCCTCGATCATGAGTCCATCTCTATGTTGCATCTCTGCCCTGATGGCCTGAAGTGTCATGGGCCCATCAGGCTCAAAATAATTCACCCTCCCCTGCAGCAGTTTCTGCAACTTGTCGTCAGGGACTCCACACAGCTGCCTTCCATCTCCGACGCTTCCAAAGCACTGGAGGGGCCCAGTGGATTAGATACTCACCCATACTGTCCCACACACCGTAACACTCATGACTGTCCAGCCTTGGGGAAAACCTTTCGGTCCCCCTGTATTGTCTAAACCCAGACACGACCCAAACCTGACTCTGCTTAACTCTCGGGATCAGACAAAATGGCCGTGGGTAAAACACATTCTGTGTGTGTGCCAACATGCTGATCCCCATCACAACCAGCAGGCAGGTCCCAAAGTTACCCAAAGGCCATTCAAAACCTTCAGAACTCTCAAATGATGCTGCTATGCTTGCTGGCCCTCTCACCACCAGCTTCCCTTTTTCTGAGTCCAGATCTTCGTCCTCTGCCTTGCTGGAAAGTGCTGCGTGGTCTCCTGCATCCTCCTGGGGCTCAGGCTCACGGGGCTCAGCAGACGGCTGCTGGGGGATGCTCTCGGCCGCCACAGGGCTGGGCTCGGCCGCGGCGCTCGGCTGATCCGCTGCCTCCTCCCGCTGCTCGGCAGCCGCCTCCTTTCCCTCCTCATCCGCTCTGACTTCCTCCACCGGCAGCCACTCCCTGCCAGCCTCCGGCCCCACTCCTGCCACCGCTTGGTCCCCAGGGCCACTCTCCTTGGCCGCTTCGGCCACCGCTGGCCCCCCCGGGCCTCTCCCCCTCAGCTCCCCGCAGCCTCACAAAGACAGAGGCGAGGACGAGGGCCAGGACAGTGAAGAGCAGCGGGACGGCCAGGTACAAGTCCACGGCCACGTCCATCCCGCCCTGCTTCCGGAGCCCGCCCGTATTACAAGCCATTACCATAAAATACAGTGAAACAAGAACCTTAGCCCAAGTCCCACACTCAAAAAACACTAACAGAGCAAATACTGGCTCTAAGTAAGCTACAGCATACTGAAACTGTGACATCAAGACAAACAACTTTGAGTGCCAATAAATCAGCATTCTGCCTCAGTCAGATCTGTTGTTATCTCAATCCTTCGTGCGCCACATTGGGCGCCAAAAAGAACTGTCGTGGTTTAAGCCCAGGCTGTAAATCAGAACCACACAGTCTACTTCCTCCCCACCTTTCTTCCCTCCGCTTCTGGAGGGACGGGGAGGAGAATAGAAAGAATGCAACTCCCACGGGTTGAGATAAGAACAGTTTAATAACTAAGGTATAACATAAACCACTACTGCTACCACCAGTAATAATAATGATAAAGGAAATAACAAGGAAAAGAATACAAGCGCTCACTGACCGGTACCTCACCCCCACCCCGCAGCGATCTAGCCCTTCCGGGAACTCTCCGTTCTACATCCTGGGCATGACGTGCTGTGGTATGGAATACCTCTTTGGCTAGTTTGGGTCAGGTGTCCTGTCCCTGCTTCCTCCCGGCTTCTCCTCCTCCCTGGCAGAGCATGAGACTCACAAAGTCCTTGGTCAGGGTAAACATCAGTGTTATCAGCCCTGTTCCCAGGCTGAAAGTCAAAACCACAGTGCTGCAACAGCTACTAAGAAGGAGGAAAACTGACTGCTACTGCTGAACCCAGGACAGTATCCACCCCTTATTCCATACCATTCACGTCATGCTCAGATCCCACATTTTCCATCTACCCTCACTCTCATCTCAGTGCACTGTTATCTTAGTGCACGGACCAATTCCTATAAAGCTACTGAGTCCGTTCGGTCCATGATGGTGGGCTCCATCTCTTGTAACAGTCTTTCAGAGCAGGAGAGGCTGTGTGCAGTGTTGGATCGTTGCCTGCTGATGCTGATCGTTCCTTTACTGTAGAACTCGTCCGGTTCTATCAAAGTCCATTCTCTGTTGGGATGATGGTCGGAGGGAAGTCAGGGCCAGTCGCTGGTACCCTGCAGACTTCTAGTTGATGGGCTATAGCAGGCAACAGCGTACAATTGAGTTCATTGTCTGTTTTCCCCTAAAATCAAATCCCCTTGAGGTACGCATCGGACTTCCCCATCTTCCCGCATTACCCACCAAGTATATCCAGGTCCCTGAGCAAAAGCAATCCCACGAGTGGGTTTGCCTTTACCTGAAGCAGGAATAAGCCAGACTGTCTTCCCCAGCAAATTCTTCATGTGCACCACAGGAACTTTGTCCCCCTCTACAATATGTAAAAGTTCTGACTGGGCTGGGCCAGCCCTGTTGGCAGATCCTCTGGTATTGACCAACCAGGGGGCCTTTGGTAAGTGTGTATCCCAATGCTTGAAAGTTCCCCCACCCATTGCTCTCAGTGTAGTTTTTAACAGCCTGTTGTACCGTTCGATTTTCCCAGAGGCTGGTGCATGGTAGGGGATGTGATATACCCACTCAATGCCATGCTCTTTGGCCCAAGTCTCTATAAGGTTATTGCAGAAATGAGTCCCATTGTCTGATTCAATTCTTTCTGGGGTGCCATGTCGCCACAAAATCTGGTTCTCAAGGCCCAGGATAGTGTTCCGGGCAGTGGCATGGGGCACAGCGTATGTTTCCAGCCATCCGGTGGTTGCTTCCACCATGGTAAGCACATGGCGCTTGCCTTGGCGGGTTGATGGGAGTGTGATATAATCAATCTGCCAGGCCTCCCCATATTTATACTTCAGCCATCGTCCTCCGTACCAAAGAGGCTTTAACCGTTTGGCTTGTTTAATTGCAGCACATGTTTCACACTCGTGGATAACCCGGGCAATAGTGTCCATTGTTAAGTCCACCCCTTGATCACGGGCCCATCTATATGTTGCATCTCTGCCCTGATGGCCTGAAGCGTCATGGGCCCACCGGGCCAAAAATAATTCACCCTTATGTTGCCAATCTAAGTCCATCTGAGCCACTTCAATCTTAGCAGCTTTATCCACTTGTTGGTTGTTCTGGTGTTCCTCAGTGGCCCGACTCTTGGATACATGGGCGTCTACATGGCGTACCTTCACCACCAGGTTCTGCACCCGGGCAGCGATATCTTGCCACAGTGCAGCAGCCCAGATGGGTTTACCTCTGCGTTGCCAGTTGCTCTGCTTCCATTGCTGCAACCACCCCCACAGGGCATTTGCCACCATCCATGAGTCAGTATAGAGATAAAGTACTGGCCACTTTTCTCATTCAGCAATGTCCAGGGCCAGCTGGATGGTTTTCACCTTGGCAAACTGACTCGATTCACCCTCTCCTGCAGCAGTTTCTGCAACTTGTCGTTGAGGACTCCATACGGCTGCCTTCCATCTCCGATGCTTTCCCACAATACGGCAGGACCCATCAGTAAACAAGGCATACTGCTTTTCACTTTCTGACAGTTTATTATATGGTGGGGCCTCTTCAGCATGCATCACCTCCTCCTCTGGTGACATTCCAAAATCTTTGCCCTCTGGCCAGTCCATGATGACTTCTAGAATGCCTGGACGACTGGGATTTCCTATTCGAGCTCGTTGGGTAACTAGTGCAGCCCATTTACTCCATGTCGCATCGGTTGCATGATGTGTAGAGGAGACCCTGCCTTTGAACATCCAGCCCAGCACGGGCAACCGGGGTGCCAGGAGGAGCTGTGCTTCAGTGCCAATCACCTCCGAAGCAGCTCAAACCCCTTCATAGGCTGCCAGTATCTCTTTCTCAGTTGGGGTATAGCTGGCCTCAGATCCTTTGTATCCCCAACTCCAAAAGCCGAGGGTCGACCTCGAGTCTCCCCTGGAGCTTTCTGCCACAGGCTCCAGGTAGGACCATTCTCCCCGGCTGCGGTGTACAGTACATTTTTTACATCTGGCCCAGTCCGGACTGGTCCAAGGGCTACTGCATGAACTATCTCACGTTTAATTTGCTCAAAGGCTTGTTGTTGCTCAGGGCCCCATTTAAAATCGTTCTTCTTCCGGGTCACATGATAGAGAGGGCTTACAATCGAACTGTAATTTGAGATGTGCATTCTCCAGAACCCCACAGCACCCAAGAAAGCTTGTGTTTCTTTCTTATTAGTTGATGGAGACATTGCTGTTATTTTGTTGATCACATCTGTAGGGATCTGGCGACATCCATCTTGCCATTTTATTCCCAAAAATTGAATCTCCTGTGCAGGTCCCTTGACCTTACTCCGTTTTATAGCAAAACCAGCTTTCAGCAGGATTTGGATTATTTTCCTCCCTTTCTCAAAGACTTTTGATGCTTCCTGCATCAAATCTCTAACACCAGCAGCTTGATTCAAACACTTCTGAAAGCAGTGCACAAGAAACTGGAGTGAACTATATTCCATTTTAGTGAGAGTTCATTGTTTATACACATAGAATAGTCAGTATATCTGTAGCAGTAGAAGGAAGGTGTATATCTGCACAGTCATATGCACAAGGAGGAACATGCTCAGAAATTTACTTGGGAACTTTGATTTGAAATCAAAATAATGAAATTCTGTCTGTATGGTATCTCAAAAGTAGAATTGTAATCACGGGATGTCTAGTGGAAATATTTCTTGTGAGTTCCTGATCTGGACAAATCTTGTCTTGCTAGTGGAGTGATAGAGGATATGCTTCTGAAGAGATGAAAAGAGGCTTGTGATTGATGTCCTCTGCTTTGTATCAGTGGACTGGATAAGGAAGCAAGCAAATTGCATCCTAGTAGAACTAAATCTCAGTCACATATCTAGTAATGTATAAGCTGTAACTCATGATGGAAAACTCCGTATTATTGTTTCTCAAAAGAATTTGGAAGTCACAGGGGAAAGTTGATTGAATAGGAAGTTTCCAGTGTGATACTGTCCAAAGAGGCTAATATATTGAATAAGCAGGGCAATACTGGATGTCAGTGCAGTGATTATATAACCTGCATACTGGCTAGCGTTGAATATGATGGATTACCTGTAGCTAACATGAAGGAGGGATGTGAGAAATTAATAGAGGTTTGTAGAAAGAAATACAGAACTGAAAATCAGCTCTTGAAGTATCAGTCATTGAAATCATAATGGAAAATTAATTGATGGAAGAAAACCATGACTGGTATAGGCTGCATTTGTTTTAACAAATACTTTGGCAAAAGAAGGGTCTATTGGTAGATCAAAGTTGAGGCTGTTTTATTTTTTTATTTTTATAATTTCCTGTTTGGAAGATTTCACTTCAGATTAAGCTTGATTTGGTCTCCTGAGTGTGAAGTCCCCGCTATGCACATAGTTAAAAGCTTTCTGAGGAAGAGCTACCGTATCACAAAGCTTTGCTTCCTTGAGCGTGAGCTCTTTGGCGAATCTACTTGGATGCATTGCACAATTTCTTTTTTTGTCTCACGAACATGATGATAGCAGATCAAGAGACATGTCAGGTGCCCCCACCACCATTGACTATATAAATATTAATGTATAGAAACTAAAATTCTGGTCTTCGGCATTTTTTTACCGGCATCATGTGCTTGTCACCTCCTCCATCTTCCTATTGAGTTTGACAGCGTTCAGCATGAGGCATCTTAGACAGGGTATGGGAGATTTAATCCTGAACCCCCAGTCAATATATTTGCCTGAAAAAGAAAAGGAAAAGTGCTCAAGACACCTTTTTTCCAGGAACAGAACAGATGGGTGATATAAATAAGGTCACTCAGGCCTTTGCTTTCCATGGGTTTCTCTGTTGTGAGGACGGAAGGGAAATTATGAGGGAATCTATCCAACCACAAGGTGTTGAAGCCAAGGTACAGATGAATACATATATTGCAAGGTCTATTATTCAACTGTTTTGCAAACCCTGATGTATGACTGAGGTACGTCTATGAAAACATGACAGGTTTCAAAGAAAGGACTAATACCTTCCTGAACTAAGAATCAAAGGAGAAACTGGTGCTTTCTTCCTGAGCTAGGACAGCAACATCTATGGCATTCTGGGCCAGTTATGCATTGTGTTAGATGCTGCAAGCCACTGGCTCACGAGACTGTCATCTGGCAAGGATAAATATATGAACAGTACAAGAAAAAGAGTAACATGGCATAAAGTTTCTAAAATCAAGAACAGAGGCAGAAAACTGGGAGAAAGATGTGGGATTTACATGGCCAAAATCAACATAATCCTATTAGCCAACAAGATCCCCTACAGAATAACACCAAAAAATCTGGCCAATATGGCCAAATTAAAGGGACAAACACAACACTTGCATTGGTGGTAAGAATGAAAGACTCCCTAGCAATTGCCACATTTTCCAGATCCATCAGTCTCCAGAGTCCTTCCAGGAGGAGATCTGGACATCTAAAGCACTTGGGTACAGTGGCTCTGTAGTCTGGGACCACATATTAGCTGATCAGTTTTATCTCCACTTCTTCCAGTATTGTTACATGGAAGCATGGTTTGGCAGCTCTGGCAGGAAGACCTCCTCTGGAACAGCCACAGTTGGCACCTATTCAGGGCATACTGCTCCCAAGTTTCTGACTGGTAGATCCTACTTAACATCCTGGATGACACTTGTGATGACAGGCTCAATGTTCTCCCTCCTCTCTGTATTCTTCTGTTTCCAAATCACCACTTATGATTAATTTGATTTAGGGTGGCTTTTTGGTGCAAACTGCCTCCTTTCATCAATAACATGAGGACAAATCAGCAGGGAGGACATAGATGCTGCAAAACCTTTCAATCTGAAAAAAGAGAAGAAAGCCTGTCAGTCCTGAAGTATCTATAAAGATGCAACAGATTAGCTTTCTGCCTAACATCACCTTTTCCATAGATCATAGTTCCTGAGGAATACAGTTCCTGACAATCATAGACCTATTTTTGTGCTGATCAGCTCCTGTGAGGGGTGGCTGCAAACAAGTCCTGAATAGAATAGGTAGTTGACAGCACATACGAAGGCATTTGGTCTCTATATATGAAGAAAAGCACTTTGTGATATCAGAGAAGTTTTTGAAGATTCAAACATGCTTGCATGATAAGTGTGAAGTACTTTAACGCTCATTAAGTGGAGGCATTTATTGGTTGCATTTCCTCTGGGAAGACTCCAGTTCTGAAGTTGCTTTGAAAACTAGTGCAACACACAATAAGTAATGACAATCAACTGATTTTCTTCAAAACCTCATTTCTGTTCGCATCCAGACTGCAAATGCAGACATAGCCTTATGCAACTAATTTAATTCTGAAACTCTTAATACTCATCTTCTAGTTCCCAAGTCTCTAAATTGCCCTTGTCTTTCTTTCTCTAGCTTTTCTATCTACTGCTGTGAAGGTTATAAATGATGTTTGAGTTTGTGATTTTGGTTGCCTGCTTGTTTATTTTAAAGGTGGTTAGACTTCATGCAGTCAGATTCTAAGCTCAGGGCTTTGGGAAACACATAAAAATATGATCTCAGGCTACCTGTATAGCCTGAATAAATAAATACTGTAGTTCTCTTGGAGAAGCATCATACCCTTTGAACCACATCATACATCTTGCTCTCTACTGATTGATGGCTTTACCATTTTACAATAAATATAATTAAGCAACCTGCAGGTATTTGGTTAAAAATTAAACTAATTAAACATTTTTTCTGAAGACAAAACAAACAAGCAACAGAAAATAAAATGAAAAAATAAAAAAAAAAAAAAAGAAAAAGAAAGAAAACCACTAAATGCACCCACTTTATTAGCTGTAACTCTTTCAGGGGGGTGTTAACTTGTTTGGTTCAATGCGGAGGGTAAATAAGCTTTTCCTGCAGTGCAGGTGCTGCCAGCATATGTACCTGTACTAGATGAAGAAAGTAATCAGAAATAGTCAGGATGTAAATTAATTCTGCCTCTGGGAATGCTTAGATATGCAAATTAAGCAATAGAACATTGAAAGGGTTTTTGTTAAGTGTTTTGGAAAATAAAAACTTACGGACTATTTCGTAAGGGTCTGTTCTGAATGAGGCATTTGAGTACAGAAGTTTACTACATTTCCAAAAATCAGGAACCCTATTTATTTTTTCATATTTCCCTCCAGAGTACACATATCATTTTCAAACCATTGAAAGATGATATGCAAATATGTAAAGATATGTGGAAATATTGCACTTAATTGAACGAGCAACATTTGAAAGGGTGGAATTTTAACAGTATACTGATCTTTCATTTATTTTGCAAAAAAAATAAAAGTCTTGTTTTCTCCTTTTCTTCCTCACACATGGTATTGGGTTTGTGTGACAAGGTTTTGGTGGTGAGAAGAGAGTTTCTGTGAGAAGCTTCCCCTATGTCAAATAGACTCAATATCAGATGGCTCCAAGATGCGTCTGCTGTTGGCCAATTCTAAGCCCATCAGTGACAGTGGTATCACCTCTGGATAACATACTTAAGAAGAGAAAAAAATACTGCTGTACAACAGCTGGAAGAGAGGAGTGAGAACATGTGAGAGGAACAACTCTGCAGACACCAAGGTCAGTGAAGAAGGAGGAACAGGAGTTGCTCCAGCTGCCAGAGCAGAGATTCCCCTGCAGCCCGTGGTATAGACTATGGTGAGGCAGCTGTGCCTCTGCAGCCCATGGAGGTCGAAGATGGAGCAGATATTCACTAGCAGCCGCTGGAGGATCCTGCACTGGAGCAGGTGGATGCCGAAGGAGATTGTGACTCTGTGGGAAGCCCATGCTGGAGCAGGCTCCTGGCAGGAACTGTGGGCCTGTGGGAGACTCACACTGGAGCAGTCTGTTCCTGAAGGAAACCCCATGGAAGGGACCCAGGCTGGAGCAGTTTGTGAAGAACTGTAACCTGTGAGAAGGATTCACTTCGGAGAAATTCATGGACTGTCTCCCATGGGAGGAGCTCCGTGTTGGAGCAGGGAAAGAGTGTGAGGAGTCCTCCCACTGAAAAGTAGTGAGTGGTAGAAACCACGTATGATGAAGAGACTACGACCCCTATTCCTCATCCCTCTATGCAGCTGGGCAGGGAGAAGGAAGGGAATTCAGAAGTATAGTTAAGCCTGGGAAGAAGGGAGGAGTGAGGGAAAGTTGTTTTAAAGTTTAGTTTTTATTTGCTCATTATCGTACTCTGATTTGATTGCTAAAAATCTAAACCAATTTTCCCAAGTCAAGCCTGTTTTGTCCATGGCATTAACTGGAAATGATCTCTCCCTGTCCTTATCTCAACCCTTCTGTTATATTTTCTCTCCACTGTCTAGCTGAGGAGAAGGAACGGCAATGCAACTCACAGTGGGTACCTGGCATCCATTCAGAGTCAACCCACCACACAGATTGCTACCTACTTACTGCACACAATCAAATTCATCACACTTTGAGGGTAATGGCTAAATATGAAAATAAATCAAGACAGTGCTGTATACTGAGTAAATTGGAAGAATCACCTCCACCAAAAAAAATTTTAAAGCTTTAGAGCTTTACAGTGACAGACCTCATAGGCCACACAGCCTGTGTGAAATTGGATTCCATGTGATTATTTCTGGGCAATAATTCAGAGCAAATAACATCAAGAAAGGCTTGCATAAATCCTGACAGAAAAAGCGGATTTAAATCAAACTAATAGGTTGCAAAACATATGAAATATGCTTTGTACTGTGCCTTGGAGACACATGGGCAAATCCATATTCAAAAAGTAAAAACAAACCAGAGTGATTTGAAGAATAAATCACTTGTCATTGTGATCTTTAAAAATGCCAGAATTTAATGCAAAAATATAATCCTAACATTTATTGCAGCAAAAATAAATGTCAACATATTAGACGTAACTGGCTAAGCCTTGTGGTAGCATTTCTACAAAGCGAAAGGAACATGACAAGTTGTATTTCACATTTATTAGAATGAGATTTGGTCTTCTTTATCATAAGCAGTAGATTTAAGCACTTTATTTTAATTTACTTCACAGTATTGAGAAAAGCATTGGCTCAGATAAGAAGTGGAATACCATATACACTTTTCTCTGAAGCAATCAATCTATTTTAGAATCTAAATATGTAATATGACAACACTAGAGCTTTGCGGTAGAATACAAAATGTAACATAAAACGTTTATGACATTTCACAGACACTACTTAGAAGCGTATCTGTTATATATATAGAACATTGTAAAAGTCATGGTCTATTATTGGTTATAATTAATATATCTTCATAAACATTACTACAGTGAAGGCAAGGAAGTGCACAGAATCATTGCACAATGTCAAAGTTTAAGAAAGAATTAGAACAATGATTGTATCTGGATATGCATCTCACTGCAGTCAGAAGACATTCAATTTCTTTCAGACAAAAAATAGTATTTATGTAAGTCTTTTATGGAGAGTAATAAAGTAACACAGATGTTAAAACTTTAGTATCATAACCATACTAAATATCTATATGAAATAATATTGTAAAAAAGGGTTGAAATTGAAATAAAAAAAAGAAAGTGTTAAATGACTGTTTTTAAACTTGCTAAAATTAAGCAATTAGAAAAATTAAGAAACTAGGAGATGACAGATTTGTACTTCTCCATGTGGTATTACTGCAACATCTCAGTGTTTTCTACCTGACAATCACAGAGGTAGTTAGCTCTTTAAAAATACACCAAAAATGTTTTGTTTGGTTATGTAATTAAAGAACAAAATCATGCAGGGTTGTCAGAATACAGTATAGTTATTTATGTGTGAATTACAATTTAGTACAACCTGTTAATTTTCCCATGGAGTTTCCTCCCCATGTTTCTCACTCCAGGAGTTGCAGTGAAACAATCTTGCATGTGTCACTGCTGCCAAGAGTTGCTGCTGTGTAGTAGCTGCTGTGTGCTACTGGAGATGCTGCTGACAGTAGTCTGGTTGGAGCTCCCTGTGAAACCTAGCCTGAGAACTGCGAAACCTAATGATTGATCAGAGTAGATGAAAGAGGAAGGGCTAGGGAGAGGAAAGAGAATGCTGAAAATATTATGAAGTTATTTGTAGCAACATAGATGAGACAGTTAGAGGGGTCCAGAGGGATAACTGGTCCTATTTACTAAAGCTAATGGGACAGGTAATAGAAAAAAAAAAAAAAAAGAGCCAGCTTTCTAGCAAGTAAGCTTGAAATCTTCTACCTCAGAAAACTAAGATCACATGAGAAGATCAGATAGGGTCAAAGACTGATTTGAGTGAGTTCTTTCTTTTTTCTTTTGATAATATCAACCATAAATATTCATCCCAAACTTTTCATTAAAATAAACTAAACATTTTTAAATTTTCACTTAACTTTCTGGCATGCATAGTCTTGGTTAGTTACTGCTATGAGCAGGCTAATTTTTCATGAAAGAATTTTCCAGGAAACTGGATATTTTCAGTATCCTACGTATGGATGAGACAATTTTTATCCTTACCTACAGACAGAAAAGACTTATACAAACTAGGTGCTAGGTCTGGTAGAAAGCTTTACAACCTCTGAAAGTGTTTATTTTTTAGGAGACTCTTCTATAGATCATCTCCTAACACTGTTTTGGCGTTTGGCATAGATCAGCTTTGGCTCTCAGGTATTTTAATGGATTTCACTCCAAGCAAAAATTTCCCTTGGAATACAAACTGCTAAAATAGATGACTGACATATTGCACCCTTTCTTTTCTTTTTTTTTTTTTTTTTTTTTTTTGGGAGGGTTAACACTCTTATATGTAAATGCCTTCCCTCCTCATACTATAAATTTATTTCACCATTCATACTTCTAACATATGATACATGAGTACCACCAGTAAAAGTATGTCTGTTAAAGGCTTGACATAACAAACTTAAGACATTCTGGCATATATTATTCACAAAAGTGTATACTATATACTCCTTATATTAGTAAGCTAAGGAGATGAGTAATCTTACATTTGGATGACAAACTGTACAATTACATATTTAGCTCTTAAATGCATGCTGTGAAAATTAATTGCAACACATATAGATAACTTCATTTACATTTGAAACCAGTTAGTACTTTTGATAATAAATAGAGCCCCCAAATGTCTTCAATACTACACTGTTTTACACTGTACATAAATAATATGAATGACAAAAAAAATGTAATTACATACACTAAACATATGCTATAATGGAAGAGTGATAAGTTATTATAATGTGCTTTTTTAGAGGAAACTAAACTCCTCTTTTCAGTAGAATCTTATTTTCATATAGTTTTTATATCATTCAACTTACAGACACATAAGGATGTTTACAGACCTGGAACACATAGCCATTTGAAAAGATTTTAAAATTTCTACAGAAAAAAATTATTGAGCTTCTGACATATCTGGTCATATACTTTTGTAGGTTACATGAAAAATTCTCTTTCATTTTTCTCTCAAAAAAATCCCCATTGTATTTTTATCTGCTCATAAAACATTCACAAAAGCAAACAGAATGTTCAGGTAGTAATATTATATTTTATGTTTCCTCTGCTTTGTAAAGAAACTTTTTTTTATTTTGATTTATATTTCATTGCCCCCTGCTGTTTGATAAAGTAGCTTTTTTTTTTTTTCCTAAAGAATCAACATTTCAGTCTACATTTTTCATCAGTGAAAAAAGGAGTTGGACTTGAAATCATCTCTTGCTATGATCTCAGGTTCAATACGCTTTTTATCTGAAAGAAAAAAGTATGCCAATAATTCAGTCCATGCAATAAAAATATTATGGCAATGCTGCAAAATGAAAAAATGTTTTCAAGTGCCATTTCCTGTCTTACACAAACTATTGAGAAAATTTAATATTATTTTCATATGTAATATCTCTTCCTTTTTAAGGTACTTTCTTGGGATGCAGAATGTCTTATGTGAAAAACGAGCTTTCCTTAAGTATGCAAATCTCTTAACCCTTACTCCTTGAGGAGGGTGCTTGATGAAACTGTGCACATAAATCTGCTCATCACCTACACCAAGAGAGTTCTTTTATATTTTTCAAAATATTTATCTAGTAAAGCTGAAGATATTAGTGGTGGTTTTTTTTCTTCTGGAAGGTATGCAGAAATTTTGCCCCAGCTATACTTATTTGTGTGGAAAAGAATATCTGCAATACCTCTTCAGTGGTACCATGATGTTATAAACCTGGATATGGCAGGTATTGACTGTGGCCACCAGCAGAAAAATCTGTGTACTCTATGAAATGTTCCATTCCTTTATGATTTTCTTTCATGTTAGACAAGCATCAGCTGTATCAGAAAGATATTTTTGTAATGAATGAGATACATAGGCAATGACAGCCAAACCTTGGTGTAAAAATCTTCCAGAAGTCACAAAATCACACCACTATCATCAGAATTATGAGACTGTATTGAAAGCTGTGGGATTACTTCAAAAAATTATTTTGGTAATATTACTCAGGCTTGTTTGTTTGGTTTCTTTTTTTTTTTTTTTGCAAGTTTCTTAATTTCAGCTTTTCTCTGCAACAATAGTATCTACCAGCTAAAAAGAAAAATAAAAGATTTTGTAAGTTTAAATCCAAATCCACAGACATTTCATCAGACTATTTAGCCCACACAGAAGAGCAGTGGCATTTTTACTGTTAACACTACAGCCAACAGGTAGGTGTACTTACATAAAGTGTAGCCTGAAGACAGGCTAATATCTGTTTTATCTTGGCTGATGAGCTAGCCTGAATTAAAAAAATCTGATATCTGGCTGCACCAGAGATAGCTTGCCTTAACCTTCTTTCATTAAGATGTCATTTCACTTCACATTTGTCAGAGGCAAACTGTATAAGAACATAGCCAATTAATTAGCTCAAATGATTTGGATGACTTGATCATTTGTCTGAACCCTGAGGCTGCTTAGTCAATAACCACAGTTTATAATGTAGTACAGAGCTGGTATACCAGAGTCAGATCAGATGCTGTGTAGATGTGTTGCGTCAGTATAGATGCACAGCCCTATACAAGCTAATTTAGAGTGTTCCTTGCTTAAGGACAGAAGTAACTACAGATAGAGCCACAGAAGAGTTTTTCTGCTTCTCACCTAACCAGAATCACAAGTGGGGTCTTTGGAACAGGCAACTGTTTCTATCTGCCTATATCACAGAAAAGGGAGTACCTAAGTTGATTGCACAAAGATTGACTTTAAAATTACCAAATGGCAGAAAGCTTTTCTTCAAAAATTATTTTTTGTGGATTTTAGTAAGGTTTTCAATACTGTCCCTCACAGCATCTTTCTGGACAAGTTGTCCAGCTGGGGGATGAGCAGATTCATGGTGCACTGGGTAAACAACTGACTGAAGTACAGAGCTGAACAGGCTGTAGTGAATGGGGCTACATCTGGCTAGCAACTGGTCACCAGTGGTGTTTCTCAGGGCTCTATTCTAGGGCCCAGTCTGTTTGATATTTTTATCAATGCTCTCAATGGAGGAGTTAAATGCACCATTTGTAAGTTTGTTGATGATACTAAATGGGGAGGCGCTGTTGGCTTTCTTGAGGGACAAGAGGCCCTGAAGAGGGATCTAGACAGATTGGAACATTGGGTAATCATCATTGCCATGAAATTTAACAAGAACAAATGCCTTATTCTGCACCTGGGACACAGTAATGCCAAGCACAAGTAAAATTGGGATGTCTGGGAATGGTTCAAAGCTGTGCCAGGGGAGGTTCAGACTGGATTTTGGGAAGCACTTCTTTACCAAGAGGGTGGTCAAACACTGGAACAGGCTTCATAGAGAAGTGGACCCATGTCTGCCAGTGTTTAAGAGGCATTTGGACAATGCCTTTAATAATTTGCTTTAACTTTTGTTCAGCCTGAGATGGTAGGAACATGCTTTTAGTAGAGGAAGCTACAAGGAAAATAAACTTTGGAGAAATATGAAGGAAGATAGTGGACATTTGGGAGAGAAAAGAAGAAATATCTACAGAACAAAGGCATTTACTTCTTTAGAAGTAAAGAAATTAATTGTAACCCACAGCATAAAGCTGGAACCTTTGATAATAGAGTTGTTATAAAGATATGAGCCTGTATCCTGTTCCTCCTGTAGCACACCAATCCACACACCCATATCCACATATTTCAGCTTTGTTTGCAATCATATCCCACTGAATCCCAACCTCATATTCATAAAATAAGAAAATATGCACTTTTTCCCCAAGAAGTTCTTCCCACAGCTTTTGGTCTAGTTTAGTGTTGCTTTAATTTTCCTGCAATCCAGCACAATGTGTTAATTTTTTAATGTTTAAGAAAATTGATGGTATTATCAACTTAGAGTTTGTTTGCAGTCTTGTCAAAACCTGGAGATTTTGATTGCAAATCTTGAAAAGACAAATTATCTTTGTTATTTATATGGAAAGCTTAAGCATGTTATTACAAATCAATGGTGTTACTGTTTTCTCCTTAACTTTCTGGCTGAAGCATTTATTGTTTTGACGTTTCTTGACTCTTATTTTAGAGTTCTGAAATTCATTTATGCAAGTATTTAGTGGCATAGCTATTTGCACTACAAACTTAATTGACTTGCATAAAGGCTTCCTTTTGGTTTATTTGTAATTTGAAAATGAGTATCATGCTACATAGCCTAAGATAGATCCTAAGTATGTATTTCCACACTGGGGATAATTTTTCAGTCAATTCTCTTCTTCCTTAAATTTATGACACATTGCTCTGATTTTCCATTGTGATCAATGCCTTTTTATGAAACAACTTTAACTGAATTGCATTACTTTTTTCTTTTAGTCACAGAAAAATTAATAAAAGCCTCACTTTCTCTGCTGAGTCAGGCATTGCAAATAACTTTGAATAATAAAAAAGAAAAATAAATGTATAGCATACAAAACATTCTGCCTGTTAATAGAAGTTCCTTCTTTGTTTTCAAAAGTGCAATGAACACAATGTTTTTTTTGGGATACAGAAAGGGAAATTATCAACAAGAGATTTCTAAAGCATGAACAAAATAAAACCCAGTATTTTCAAAACTATTTATAAAAAGATAATTGAATTTAATAAGTGATGAAAAAAACGCTGAATCTTGATTTTCAATGAAACTAAAGAATTGCACACGAAGATTTTGTTTGGAACTTAAAGTTTTAGACCACTTCCCTGTGAAGAACTCTGATTTTGAAATATTCAGATTTAAGCCACTTCCAGATAGTTTCTGTAGTCTAGGTCTCCTCAAACTTTGTCACACCATATTCCCACATCCACTGAAATACTATTTAGCAGTCTAATGTAATTCTTGGTAAACTCGTCTTCCAGGAATACAAAATATCCAAGTTAAATTTAAGGAAGCCCAAAGTCATATTTTTTTTAATGAGGTCTCTGCTAAAAAACAGCGAGAAATTTGTTTTGTAAATCTCACACAACTTTTTAGAAATATGTTTTCTCTCTGGTTTTCTTCCGAGCTATTTGACAGCTTTGCTGAAAACTATTTTCTTAGGAAATGCCTATTTGTGCCAATCTTTCTTGTTTATTTCTCTTAAGGCTCCGTGCCTCTTAAGGAGTGGTCTATTTATCTTTCCATAATAACTTTCTGCCATTGTTTTTACACATTCTAGTTGATAGTACAAGCGTCAGAGATCAATCCCTTCAACTCTTATATAGAAACAAAATATTAGGTCAAATATGTGTCAAATCTGAGGCTGAATTTTGTGGAGGCCTGGTGTCAGCTCTGAATGTCTTACAATACCATGAAGACTACTGTTTAGTTTTATAGATATAAAGAATTTTAAACAACAGCATTTCTTTGATGGCAACTGCAAATTTTCCTATTCTCTAACAAAGCCAGTTGAATGAAGTAGAAAAGCTTCCTAGTTTGTATAGAAATGGAAGAAGTAAGCAGTATAACTTCTCTGTAGGTTTCATTTCTTTCAGCCTGTTGTGGTTTAAACTCCGTCAGCCACGCAGTCTTGCTTGCTCACTCCCCTCCTTCTTCGCTCCCCCACACCCCCCCCCCCTCCTGGAGGGATGGGGGGAAGAATCGAAAGAATGTAACTCCCACAGGCTGAGATAAGAACAGTTTTGTAAGTAAAGTATAACACAAATCACTACTGCTACCACCAATAATAATAATGATAAAGGAAATAACAACG
Organism: Psittacula echo; assembly: GCF_963264785.1. NCBI lineage: Eukaryota > Metazoa > Chordata > Aves > Psittaciformes > Psittacidae > Psittacula > Psittacula echo. The sequence continues at coordinate 21,134,439 of NC_137735.1, read as the reverse complement.
GAAGAGAATATAACACCTCACCACCCGATGACCAATAACTCATGCCCACCCTGCCGTGAACTAGCCCTTCCGGGTAACTCCCAGTTATATCTTGGGCATGACGTGCTGTGATATGGAATACCTCTTTGGCTAGTTTGGGTCAGGTGTCCTGTCCCTGCTTCCTCCCGGCTTCTCCTCCTCCCCAGCAGAGCATGAGACTCACAAAGTCCTTGGTCAGGGTAAACATTCTGACCAGCAACTGAAAACATCAGCTTTATCAGTATTATTCCCAGGCCGAAAGTCAAAACCACAGCGCTGCACCAGGTACTAAGAAGGAGAAAAAATGACTACTACTGCTGAACCCAGGACATAGCCACATTCTGTTCTCCTGCAATGCATGTGAGGTCTTGTAATCTTCCCTGACAATGCTAATTGTTACAGCTTGTTGCTTATAGAAACAATAACAGAATCTGTTTCTAGACTGTAATTTAGCAGAACATTTAATCATCAAAATAACTGTACAAGAATGCTCATTATGTACTCATGAGACATAAGGCCATTTCTGGAATATTTCTCAGTTTACATAACCTATTCTTCCCGAAGTAGAAAGTATACACAAACATTTATATTATACAAATATGTCAAAAAAGCCTGACGACATATAATAATAATATACCAGTCTAGACATATCTTTTGTTGCTGGTTCCACTTTAGAGCTGTTTTTAGTTTGTTCCTATTATGTGTAATAGAAAAAAAAACCTCCTTTTTATTAATACAAGCAAAAAAGTCATAGTAGAACAGCTTACCATAGCAATATGTTTGAAATACTAGGCTAAGAACACATTTGAGGCATATCTGTGTTAATGTTTGTTAATTTAGATCCTTGTTTGGAAAGTGGATCTTTAATATAATTAGAAATTTGTCAGTATAAAATAGTTTTCAGTTTCAAATTTCACAAGACCAGCTGAATACTCCAGTTAGAATACGTTAAGGGATGTAGCTGGAGAAATTACTTTATTTTCTTTAAGTGAAAATTCGTAAGTACCTGTATATCTTGATAAAATGAGACAAATGGCAAATAGGCTTTGTTATTGTTTTCTAAAAGTTCTGACCTAGATCACAATCCTACTGTTCTAAATAAACTCCAAACAAACATTAAGAAATAGTCTTTGTTTCAACAGGTCATAATGTAATCAACCATATGGGAAAAAAAGAAAATAATTGGATTAAAAACATTATCGTGAATTTAAAGAGAATTAGTGATTTGTATCTCACAGAACTCTCACAGCAATTTAATAGAAGAAAATAATATTATTTGTGAAAGGGAATCAAGGTTGCCATTAACTATAAATTATACTTATGTATACTTATGTAGACGGAGAAGAATAATTAAACTTCTATACATACTAAGAGAAAAAAATATCACATGGTCTATTTTTTTTTCCCACTGTTTTCTCCAGATGTTTTATTTCTCTAAACAAGACTAGTTCCTTTGTAGAATTTAAAAAATATTATTCCACAGCCAATATTGACTTCTCATATAATTTTAACTTTTTAATCTGCATGACAGCTGTAGGGTTATGAGAAGTAACAAGCTGAAACAAGCCAGGACACTGAAACAGTCTTTTCTCACAAGATAAAATATTGATGGAGAGCAGATTCTCTACTTAGGGAGAGCTTCCACAAGATTATCATAGGTAGATAATCCAGATGTTCAGATTTAGTTCAGAAAGTATGGTTTTACCTAGTCAGGCTTAAAGATTAAAAACCCATTTTACCTGGATTGTTGTTTACAGTCATGCTAGATTCTCTTTATAATATTTGCAGGAATGGAGTAGATGGTTGCTGGTAGAATTCGGACCAGAACAGGCCAGGCATCAAGTCAAAAGAAGAAAGACTGTTCATAAATCTTTGTTTCTTTAAGGTTTACATAAATTTTTGAACTGTTTCAGGTTTTTGTTTTATTGTTTGTTTGTTTGAGATTAGATCTTGGTAGAAATTTTGTTATTATTTTGGATTTGGAGTAAAAAGCTGATAACCTTTTTCTCTGGAAGATTTACTAAACACACAGCCATGCTATCTATGCTAAAGAAAAGATAGCATTTGTGGATGTGTATATACGCTTATACATATATATATGTATACACACACTTGTACAAACACATACATATATACTTATCCATATATGGATGCTCTGTAGACGCACGTATGGATTTGCCTTTGTGTATAAATACATGTAAAGTGAAGGAAACATGGTTTCTGTGTGAATGTAATATATATTGAGAAAGTAAGACAGCTGTATAATATTTCTCATTATCTTCACCATTCAATGCATAATTCTAATGTATTTCTGCAGTGTCAAAAGTCTACTCTGAATACAGAATTATTTTATTCATGAGGCTGTCCTTCAGCATCGTACCATATGAATTTTTGCCTTACCCTCACAGTGAGGTGAAATACTTACTGCGGTTACAAAACTACATAAGCCTTTCTCAAACTCACTGTCACAGTGAGGATTAGTCTTCATGACAGTTTCATTCCCATGTCTTTATTCTCCATATTCTCTCTTTATTATTCTCCAAACTGCCAGTTGCACAAATCATTTGCTCCACATACTAGTTTTGTTTATTATATCTTATTCAGGAAGATGTCTCTTAAGTGACAGATCTTTACCTTTCTGTGTGCTTTTTAATAAATGGACCTGTCTTTGTTGGTTGTTATACACTTGCTTCGTTGTCTATTCAACTTCCTAACTTCCGAAGCAAAATCTTCAGTACTTACAAAGCCATGATGGCCTGTGTACTAAAGCTTCATTTTAATTTCCTCTTGAAATATCTCAGTTATGAAATTTGATGCCCTGACACAATTCCAGAAAACAAATTCTGTGACACAGGCATCCTTCCTTTAACAAATGTTGAGGTTATCTCTGAGGCCCATCAGCGTTATTGGTAGCATCTTGAGGTCATTTCCTTTTGTCCTATAGCTTGTTACTTGTGAGATGAGACTCACACTTACCTCGCTACAATCCGTTGTGAAGGTTGTATTAAGCAACAGTGAAACTTCAAATTCTAAAGAAAATTGTTGTTGCTGAATCACTCTGAAATCCAAAAACAGGCAGTGCTCTAGAAATGTCAAGTGGCATTTTTATTTTCATATGAAAATGCTGAGACTAATTAACAATACTTAAACCACTTATGATAAATGTCTGTTGTGGTTGAAGATAAACTAATGTAATTGCTCAACCATCTTTAAACCTGTATTCTCAGATATGTTGACCCAGCACTGACCTGCTGGAAAACATTTACACTATTAATTCCAGTTAATTAAAAAAAAAAAGGAATGTGTTTGAGTCTACATAACAATGTGGAAAACCATTACAATATATTCATAGCTTAAACATATACTATGCTGTCCTATATAGCAAGTATGGAAAAAAAAAAAAACCAGAAAGATAACTGATTCTACACAGGCTTGCTGTGTTTAAAGTAAATAAAGAATATCAAACCACTCTGTTGCAGTCTTTATTTTAGAGAGACTTTGATATTTTTAAAATGGATTAAATCGATCCCAGTCTCTTCAGGATGAAGTCTCAGATGATTAAGGAGAAATCAATATATATTTCTTCATTGCACATTGCCATAGTTGTTAGAGAATCATTGTTATCTTCTTAGCAAAATAACTATGCTATTATTCCTTGCTGGCACAATGCCATTGACAGTGTCTTCTAGACTTTCACTACAATTATATTGGCACTTAAGACATCAAATGGATTTAGAAAGCACTTAAAAACCTCATGTCTAACTTCTTAGCAGATATAGATGTATTTATTCTCCTTCCAAAAAAAAAAAAAAGTTTAGAATAAACTAATTTATTTTCAGAATTAAATGTTGCTATGCACTTTGTATGTAAAATTCTTTCAGTCTTAAAACATATTAATTTTTGAAGTGTGTGTAAACTATCTATGAAGACTTTTTGTTAAACGCAGAGTGATATTTTATAGGTGCAATGGGGGTGATGGGGCACAGCGTTGTTCCAACTTTATTATTGAAATGAGCACCTACCATAAATCCAGAGGTTTTCTTAAAATGCTGGATCAAAACCTAAATGGTGCTTTTAGTGAACTCAGAATAATCTGTGATTTTTTTTTTTTTTTGATTGTGTAGTTTTAATACTCCTTTATTTCCTTCCTCTGTAAAATTTGAAAATTCGTGGGGGTCCAAGCTACTTCCAGCTCATCCTAGTCACATGTCTATTACTTTGAGCATGGATTAAGGTCTGTTTTTCATGTCTGAATATTTTTCTCATTCATGCTGTGTGAATGCAGAATCATTTTCAAGTATGTGTATGTGAGGTCTGTCTCAGAGGGTCACAAAAATCTTTAGAAAGTTCTGAAAAATTAGGGAAAGATCAACTATCATGTTGCAATCCAATCTCACTTGGGATCCCTAGGTTCTTTTTAGGAAATTCTGTTAGCTGATATTAAACAAACTAATGATCTCAAGTTCTTTCTGGAAGTTTCTAAACTTTGTGTAGTGTGAAGAAAGTAGAAATTATGTTCATGTGGATGCATAAACCAAATGCAAGAAATGTGAAGGACTGTAGCCCACTTTCTTGTTAATGAGACGACATATGGCATAGTTATTGTCTTAGACTTACGGAGTTTTATGCAGTATTACTTTCTTTTTTATTCAGTGCCCAACTTACCATCCCGTGATATGGCATCTATATGGAGAAAACACCTGTGAAGATCATTTTTGGGTTGCACACAGAAAGCCTGGTGATATCGCTTGCAAATGCAAAAGTGAGATTGCATGGCTAAAAGTAAGAAAATAGAAGTTTAAAGGACACTGAAATATTTAATTTTCAACAAAAAGTGAAAACATAGTTTGTAGGCATTGCAGCCTTTCAGGTGCACAGTTATAGAACAGGTGAATTATTACACGATAGCTGTGGATGAGTGATTTAAAACCTGTCTTGAGACTGAACTGAAAGTGACCATGATATATAATTGTTTGGGCTTGAGAAAGGAAGGTGATTTGGAATATGGTAGTGTTCATAAAATTGCCACTTAGGTCTTAGCTGCGCATCACTTTGATAGTTTAATTATAAATCAATCACTTAAATCTTTCTGGAAGATGGGTTGTTGTTCCAGCAAATTCTAACTTAGTCAAGCAATTTAAAATGAAGTTCTCTGGCTTATAAAATAAAACAGACTGGATAGTTCTAATGTGCCAAAGATCCTTCACTTTTCCCAGATCTGAAATTTCAATCTTTATCTGATATTCAAAGCTATTTGGAATACTATCCAGATTCAAAAAATGATGTTATAGATCAGACTGGTTTCTAAAGTGCAAATTAAACAATTTTTGTGTAGTTTTTCAAACCCATCTTTTGTTGGATTCCCTTGAATATTGCTATGTCTCATGGGACAGTGGTCTTGACCTAATGATCTTGCATCATTTCAGCAAGAATTCTTGAAGTTCAATTTTGATATCACTTATTTATATTCAAGTATCTTATATTTTCTGAACACTAGGGCTCAGACTGTCTATAATCCTTTCAAAATTATCTCAACTTCTTAAGGATTTATTTAATTATGAGTAGCTCTTACTATCCTTTAAGGGAATAATTATTTTCTAAGTTAATGAAGTTAAACCAGGATTTGAACTGGTGCCTATTAATGTGGTGAAGACAATGCATCATGACCTTGATTTGGTTCAAGTCTGGTGGGTTTGTAAGTAGTGTATTATAAGAACTGGATTACTGGAGAGGATATGTTCGCATGATGCATGCTGTGCAGTATTGCCGTGGTTTAAGCCAGTCGGCAAGTCAGCCATGCAGTTTCTACTCCCCCCCTCCCCCCCAGAGGGATGGGGAGGAGAATCGAAAGAATGTAACTCCCACGGGATGAGATAAAAACAGTCTAGTAACTAAGGTATAACACAAATCATTACTGCTACCAACAATAATAATAATGATAAGAGAAAAACAAGAGAAGACAATACGATACCACCCGTCGAAAACAAGCCCAATAGAGAAGAGGACGTGCCCTTCTGGCTTCATTTGGAGCTCAGCTCAGATGCCTCTATACAAATGCCCGTAGCATGGGAAACAAACAAGAGGAATTAGAGATGTGTGCACAACTACGGCAGTATGATATAGTAGGCATCACAGAAACATGATGGGATGGCTCCTACGACTGAAGTGTTGGAATGGAAGGTTACAGGCTCTATAGAAAAGACAGGCCTGGCAGTCAGGGAGGGGGAGTTGCTATTTATGTTAGGGATAGGGTGGAGAGCATGGAACCCTGTCTGGGGACGGGTGAGCAGTCGACAGAGAGTTTGTGGGTCAGGGTTAAAGGGAGAACAGCGATGGGGGACATTATTGTGGGGATCTGTTACAGATCGCCTGATCAAGAGGAATCTGTGGATGAAGTGCTCTATAGGCAGATAGGAACAGCCTCACGCTCACAGGCCCTTGTTCTCATGGGAGACTTCAACCACCCTGACATCTGTTGGAGTGAAGGTACGGCCTGGCACAAGCAATTCAGGAGGTTCCTCGATTGTGTGGAAGACAACTTTCTTCTGCAAGTAATAGAGGAGTCGACAAGGAGAGGTGCCATGCTTGACCTCATGCTCACCAACAGGGAAGGGCTGGTTGGAAATGTGATGCTCCAGGGCAGCCTTGGTTGCAGTGACCACGAGATGGTCGAATTCGAGATCTTCGGGACAGTGAGAAGAGCGTGCAGCAAGCTCACTGCCCAGGACTTCAAGAGAGCAAACGTTGGCCTCTTCAGGAGCCTGCTTAGTAAGGTTCCATGGGATACAGCCCTAGAGGGCAGAGGGGCCCAAGACTGTTGGTAGTTATTCAAGGATCACCTGCTCCAAGCTCAGGAGTGTTGCATCCCAACTAGAAGGAAGTGCAGCAGGAGGGCCAGGAGACCTCCTTGGATGGATAAGGAGCTGCTGAGGAAAAGTCAAAGGAAAAAAGAGGCTTATAGAAGGTAGAAGCACGGACAGGCGGCCTGGGAAGAATACAGGGATGCTGTCCAGGAAACTAGGGATCAGGTGAGGAAGGCTAAGGCCCAGTTAGAATTAAACTTGGCTAGGGATGTTAAGGATAACAAGAAGGGATTCTATAGGTACGTGGCGAGTAAAAGACAGACTAGGGACAACGTAGGCCCCCTTCGGAAGATATCGGGAGAACTGGCTACCCTGGATTTGGAGAAGGCTGAGGTTCTTAATGACTTCTTTGCCTCGGTCCTCACTGGCAAAGGCTCTGACCACACCACCCAAGTCTTGGAAGGCGGACGCAGACTGTGAGAATGAAGACCCTAGGCCCACTGTAGGAGAGGATATGGTTTGAGATCATCTTAAAAACCTAAACATACACAAGCCCATGGGACCTGACAACATCCACCCGCGGGTCCTGAAGGAGCTGGCGAATGAAGGTGCTAAGCCACTGGCCATCATATTGGAAAAATCATGGCAGTTAGGTGAAGTTCCCGATGCCGCTTCCGGACAGCTCTAAGACAGACTGACTGCTGGCCAAAGCTGATCCCATCAGTGATGTTAGTAATGCCTCAGAGATAACACATTTTTTAAAAGGATAAAATATACTGTGTGGAAGCAACTGGGAGAGAGGAGTGAGAATATGTGAGAACAACCCTGCAGACATCAAGGTCAGTTAAAAAGGAATGGGAGGAAGTGCTCCAGGTGCTGGAGCAGAGATTCCCCTGCAGCCCATTGTGAAGACCATGGTGACGCAGGTTGTCCCCTGCAGCATATGGATGTCTAGAGTAGAGCAGATCACCACATTGGAGCCTGTAGAAGCTGAGAGCATCCCATAGAATCCATTTTATGTCGCTAGTGATGCAGGGGGGTTTCTTGTCTTGCTGACAAGATATTAATTACATCTTTCGGCACATTAAGAGGAAAATATGGCTCTTGCATACAAAAAATTGTTCATATACTTAAATTAAGAAATAGTAGCATAAGGACAGGAAGTGATTTGAGACAGCCGGCATGGCTTCACAAGGGCAAGTCCTGCCTGACAAACCTAGTGGCATTTTGTGATGCAGTGACTACCTCAGTGGACAAAAGAAGGGCTACAGATGTTGTCTATCTGGGCTTTTGTGAGGTCTTTGACACAGTCCCCCACACCATTCTTCTCTCTAAATTGGAGGGATATTAATTTGATTAGTGGACTGTTTGGTGGATGAGCAGTTGGCAGGATGGTTGCATCCAGAGGGTAGTGATGAACAACTCAACGTCAAGACGGATATTGGTGACATGGGCTATCTCTCAGGGGTCCTTACTGGGACTAGTATTATTTTCATCAACGACATAAACATTAGGATTGAGCTCACCCTCAGCAAGTTTGCAGATAACGCAAAGCTGACTGGTGCAGTTGACAGACCTGAGGGATGGGATGCCATCCAGAGGGACCTGGACAAGAAGTGGGACCATGTGAAACTTATGAGGATAAACAAGGCCAAGTGCAAGGTTCTGCACCTGGGTCAGGGCAACTCGCAGCATGAAATACAGGCTGGAGGATAAAGAGATTGAGAGAAGGCCTGAGGAGAAGGATTTGGTAGTATTGCTGGATGAATAACATGTGGCATTGTGTGCTTGCAACCTAGAAGGCCAACTATATCCTGGGCTGCATCAAAAGAAGTGTGGCCAGCAAATCAAGAGAGGTGATTCTGCTCCTCTGTCCAGTCTGGTAAGACCCCACCTGGAGTACTGCATTTAGTAAAGTTAAGGCATGGACCTGTGAGGATCACAAAAATGATCAGAAGGCAGGAGCACCTTTCCTATGAAGAAAAGCTGAGAGCTGGGGTTGTTCAGCCTGGAGAAGAGGAGGGTCTGGGGAGTCCTTATAGCAGATTTTCAGTACATAAAAGGTGGCTTATGAGAAAGATGGGGACAAAATTTTTAGCAGGACCTGTTGTGATACAACAAAGGGTAATGATTTTAAACTGAAAGAGGGTATATTTAGACTAGATATAAAAAAGAAATTTTTTACAGTGAGAGTGGAACAGGTTGCCCAGAGAGTTTGTAGATGCCCCATCTCTGGAAATATTTGAGATTGGGTTGAATTGGGCTCTGAGCAACCTGGTCCAGTTGAAGATTTCCCTACTCATGATGTCCCCTTTCTTACTGCAAGCAAGGATTCAGTATGACAAAGACCAGTTCTTACCATCTTGATTATCACTAATTCCAGTAATCAACAAGAGTGGTCTACTGGGTTCATCTCAATAATCTCCTGCAGTAGGAGAGATTCTTTTGCTGTTGAAAGCCAGCATCTGCACTGCATATCTATATATAATTCATAGAATTTTAGTTCAGGCTGTTTTAAGTAGCTATGTATTTGTGATTGTTAGATGTGCTCCTGGAACATATCTATCAGTTTAGTTGCATCTGGAAGGAATCTACAGAAAGCCAAAGCCATTAAGTAGAAATTATGAAAAAAATATCTTGAAAAACACAATTGTGATCTGAATTTGGAAAACTTGGATAGGTACATCTTGACTTAAAGGATGAATCTCAGTTTACAGGTTGTTTTGCAGTGTGTTTTGTATCTCATGTTTCTGTGATATGAAATAAGGTACTGTTTGCCTTTCTGAGCATACCGCAGATTAGCCTGTGAAATTATATCAAAACATTACACGCTCCATGAAACATCACAGGAATTATACAATATTTCATCTTTCAGCTTCATCTAGGTAATATTACAAGGCCTGATTTTACTGCTAAAAACTGAAAGCCATACACATGACATGTAAACCTGACAATGTCATTATATTCTCCTTTGAAATGATATACTTATTACATGCTCAGTGGTCAGTCTGATTTTTTTGGTGACAAGGAGGTCATCCCTTTAAAGAGATGAATCTTTATAGCTGTAAAATCATAGAATCATAGAATAGTCAGGGTTGGAAAGGACCCTGAAATCATCCTGTTCCAAGCCCCCTGCCATGGGCAGGGACACCTCACATTAAACCATGCCACCCAAAGCCTCATCCAACCTGGCCTTGAACACCACCAAGGATGGAGCATTCACAGCCTCCCTGGGCAACCCATTCCAGTGCCTCACCACCCTCACAGTAAAGAATTTCTTCCTTAGATCCAATCTAAATTTCCCCTGTTGAAGTTTGAACCCGTTACCCCTTGTCCTGTCACTACAGTCCCTAATGAAGAGTCCATCCCCAGCATCCTTGTAGGCCCCCTTCAGATACTGGAAGGCTGCTAGGAGGTCTCCACGCAGCCTTCTCTTCTCCAGGCTGAACAGCCCCACCTTTCTCAGCTTATCTTCATACGGGAGGTGCTCCAGTCCCCTGATCATCCTCGTGGCCCTCCTCTGGACTTCTTCCAACAGTTCCATGTCCTTTTTATGTTGAGGACACCAGAACTGCACACAATACTCCAAGTGAGGTCTGACGAGAGCAGAGTAGAAGGGCAGAATCACTTCCTTTGACCTGCTGGTCATGCTCCTCTTGATGCAGCCCAGGATACAGTTGGCTTTCTGGGCTGTGAGCGCACACTGCCGGCTCATGTTCACTTTCTCATCGATCAACGCCCCCAAGTCCTTCTCTGCAGGGCTGCTCTGAATCTCTCCTCTGCCCAACCTGTAGCTATGCCTGGGATTGCTCTGATCCAGGTGGAGGACCTTGCACTTGGCATGGTTAAACTTCATCAGGTTGGCATCAGCCCACCTCACAAGCATGTCAAGGTCCCCCGACTGGCATCCCTTCCCTTCAGCGTATCAACTGAACCACACAGCTTGGTGTTATTGGCAAACTTGCTGAGGGTGCACTCTATCCCACTGTCCATGTCACCGACAAAGATGTTGAACAAGACCGGTCCCAACACTGATCCCTGAGGGACGCCACTCGTTACCGGTCTCCAGCTGTACATTAAGCCATTGACCACAACTCTTTGCGTGCGGCCATCCAGCCAGTTCTTTATCCACCGAGTGGTCCACTCATTAAATTGATGTCTCTCCAATTTAGAGATAAGGATGTCATGTGGGACAGTGTCGAATGCTTTGCACAAATCCAGGTAGATGACATCAGCTGCTCTATCCCTGTCCATCAGTTTCGTAGCCCCATCATAGAAGGCCACCAAATTGGTCAGGCAGGATTTCCCCTTAGTGAAGCCATGCTGGCTGTCACCAGTCACCTCGTTGTTTTTCATGTGCCTTAGCATGTCTTCCAGGAGAATCTCCTCCAAGAGTTTGCCAGGCACAGAGATGAGACTGAGTGGTCTGTAATTCCTTGGATCATCCATTTTCCCCTTCTTGAAAATGGGGGTTATATTCCCCTTTTTCCAGTCATCGGGAGCTTCACCTAACTGCCATGATTTTTCCAATATGATGGCCAGTGGCTTAGCACCTTCATTCGCCAGCTCCTTCAGGACCCGCGGGTGGATGTTGTCAGGTCCCATGGGCTTGTGTATGTTTAGGTTTTTAAGATGATCTCAAACCATATCCTCTCCTACAGTGGGCCTAGGGTCTTCATTCTCACAGTCTGCGTCCGCCTTCCAAGACTTGGGTGGTGTGGTCAGAGCCTTTGCCAGTGAGGACCGAGGCAAAGAAGTCATTAAGAACCTCAGCCTTCTCCAAATCCAGGGTAGCCAGTTCTCCCGATATCTTCCGAAGGGGGCCTACGTTGTCCCTAGTCTGTCTTTTACTCGCCACGTACCTATAGAATCCCTTCTTGTTATCCTTAACATCCCTAGCCAAGTTTAATTCTAACTGGGCCTTAGCCTTCCTCACCTGATCCCTAGTTTCCTGGACAGCATCCCTGTATTCTTCCCAGGCCGCCTGTCCGTGCTTCTACCTTCTATAAGCCTCTTTTTTCCTTTGACTTTTCCTCAGCAGCTCCTTATCCATCCAAGGAGGTCTCCTGGCCCTCCTGCTGCACTTCCTTCTAGTTGGGATGCAACACTCCTGAGCTTGGAGCAGGTGATCCTTGAATAACTACCAACAGTCTTGGGCCCCTCTGCCCTCTAGGGCTGTATCCCATGGAACCTTACTAAGCAGGCTCCTGAAGAGGCCAACGTTTGCTCTCTTGAAGTCCTGGGCAGTGAGCTTGCTGCACGCTCTTCTCACTGTCCCGAAGATCTCGAATTCGACCATCTCGTGGTCACTGCAACCAAGGCTGCCCTGGAGCATCACATTTCCAACCAGCCCTTCCCTGTTGGTGAGCATGAGGTCAAGCATGGCACCTCTCCTTGTCGACTCCTCTATTACTTGCAGAAGAAAGTTGTCTTCCACACAATCGAGGAACCTCCTGAATTGCTTGTGCCAGGCCGTACCTTCACTCCAACAGATGTCAGGGTGGTTGAAGTCTCCCATGAGAACAAGGGCCTGTGAGCGTGAGGCTGTTCCTATCTGCCTATAGAGCACTTCATCCACAGATTCCTCTTGATCAGGCGATCTGTAACAGATCCCCACAATAATGTCCCCCATCGCTGTTCTCCCTTTAACCCTGACCCACAAACTCTCTGTCGACTGCTCACCCGTCCCCAGACAGAGTTCCATGCTCTCCACCCTATCCCTAACATAAATAACAACTCCAATGACAATTACAAAGTAGAAACATGGTGTAGTTATATCTTACTTTTACAGAAGATGTTAAAACTTTGCTTGGTAACAGAACTACAGCTTAGACTATGAATGCAACTTTATCTGCATGAGATTTTTCTTGTACTCATGCTATTTGGTATTAAGGTGATGTACTTTTCTCCTTTTCCCTCCTAAAAGGAGTTCTCAAACACTTGGACTAAATTGTGGGGTTTGTTTTTTTTTGTTTGTTTGTTTGTTTGTTTTTTCCTTCTTCTTCTCCCCCTCAACTTCTTTAAAACTTCACTTGCAATTAAAAATACAGAAACTTAAAAGTTGAACTGATACACTAAGGCAACTATCTGTCACTCTACACAATAAAATCTCACTTTCTTGAACCCTACACTTCCTGTATTTAAAATTAATTCTTTCATACTGTAACTCTTATTGAATAATTGCTTTAACATTAAACAAAATTAATAAAAGATTTTTGCACAGTGTCTAGCAGCCTGAAGCCAATAACTTCACTCTGTTAATAACAATAAATATAACTAAGTAACATTGCATGTTGGTCATGAATAGAAGACACTTTAATAAGAGCGAACCCCTAAACCATACCTCACTGTAGAGGAATACTTTCTTAATAATGCCTCTATATAATTGCTTCAGTGTTCTTACCTTCTGTCTTTAGTTCTCTATAGAAAGTTTTTACCCTACTTCTCTTGTCCCATGAGTACTTTTTTCTTATTTCAATTGCATCTGAATGGAGGGATTTACATATTGTTAATTTGTTCCTTAACTTTTTTTTTTTTTTAAGCTTCTTGATTCTCCCTGAACAACACTTTTCAAAGTAAAGAATGGCAAGACTACAAATCGGCAGAGGTTTGGGAATTTTGTTTCAAAAATTTGAGATTTTGCAGCAGGAGAACATAATCGAATATCACCCTTGGGATACAACATTCAAAACTTCATTTACTAGCATTATAACTGAATTCAGTCTTTAATTAGCAACTTGGAGTGTGAGAAGGAAATTACATGATTGGTAACATATGATGGAAATGAAGTATGAAATTTTTTTCTGGATCAATACTGCCGATATATGAAAATCTGGTATTATAAACTGCTACTTGCTCTGGATTCTGCAGCTGCAGGCTGATTAAAACTCAGTAGGAACAACTATAATAAACAAATACCACCTGCTGCAAGAACAGGTGTTTGTGTCTTCATTTAGAAACCAAAGTAAAACAGAAGATGCCAAGGGGCTGAAGTAGATCAGTATTTGTATTGACATAATTTGTTACTACTTGAACTTAGAAGCATATTATTCTGCTTTTAAGACTCCTTGATAGGGATTCAACACTTGTTTCTAATAATTAAGCAGCTCTCTGCCTTCTCTGTGCAGCTGTCCATTCTTGATACTAGATGCATTCCTTTAAAGTATTTGTTTCTCCATTCACTGGTGTATAGCATAGTAGTTTTGACTAAAAGCATTATACACACAAAAACAAGTAAAAAGCAGCATTTGATATTTTATTTAATTGCACTAGTCTCATGATTTATTTGACATTTGTAGTCCAAATAAATATAGTCATGGGAATCTATCATGTCTTATCTGTTCCTTGTTGGATTGTATAGATGTTTACAAAAGAAGATATATGTATTTTAAAATCAAAGTACAAATCATTCTGATTCTGGTATTTGTCTCAGTGGAACTTTTGATGCAAATGAAGCCAAGGAGTATCTCTCCCAGTGAAAGTGAAGGTCTGTTCACTGTGTCTTTCATATTTGCAACTTCTCAGGGATGCAGATTTTTTTCTTCATAATAGAAGAACTTGAGTAACAGCAATCAGTCAGAGTAGTTAAAGGTCTAGATAAATGCAGCCAGTAGGGAGAGAATGACAAGGTAACAAAGTTTCTGAGAGCTCTGTTGTTTTGCTTTTTTATTTTTTCTTTTGCAAGAGATGTCACGATAAGTAAGTGCTGAAATCCCAAAATACTTAAAGAAGATGTGAAGAGTTAATACTGGGGATCCAAGCAATACTACAAAGTCATTTAAAATCTACACACTGCCAGAAGTGGATTATAAAAAGGGGAAGCTGAGAACTGGAAAGCTTTGGGGAGATTTATCATATTTAAGATGTAAAAATTACTTTCCTGTCTTATTTAAGGAGCCTGCATAGGTTAACAGGAGCTGGAACAGTATGCTGTCAAAGGCAGGATTACCTGGGGTTTTGTTTGGTTGGTTTTGAATTTTTGGCAGCCTAAACTCTTAATAATCTTGGAGGTAAATGATGTTTAAATCCTTCTTAGATCAATATCCTGAGGCAGACAGTAGAAAGCCTAAGTTACCTCCTACTATGGCCATAGAGCATTTTGAGGAAAAAGTGACTGGGTGTCTTTTATGCTACTGAGTATTGGAGGAAAAAACTTCACTTTCTCAAAAAAAGGAAACAAGCAAATGTTATTACACAGGTAAAACACAATTGCACTAATAATAAAGATTCCTGGAACTTATTTAAAAATACATTTTCTATATTAAATATAATGAAGTATTAAAATGAGATTTAATGTAGGTGAGAATGCATTTTTATAATTGTCGTGGTTTAAGCCCAGGCTGTAAGTCAGCCAGCAGCCCTCTCGCTCACTCCCCCCCTTTTCTTCTTCTTTCATTGTTAGCTGGCTTATTCACAGGCAAAAAGTTGTAGAAAATTAATTTTAAACATTGTCAGTGTGTGAAGTCTACCCTAAATCAATGCCCAAATAAAGTAGTCCTTGACTAAATTTACGAAGTCTGAGTAGACTACATAAGGATGAGCTGGAAAACAAAGAAGCAATAGACAAATATGGTTATGCTATGTGATGTTTGCTGACTTCACATTTTTGTGATGTATTTGAGGTTAGAGACCAGTGGGTGAGAGAAAGCCTGATGAAAATGGTGCCAACTGCTAGTTGGCAATAGATATAAAGCAAATCAAAGATTGGCCCCAAGCTACATGGTTAGCAAGGCCATTAGCAGCTAGTAGTTTATAATGCAATAAACAGAGAAGACGGTTGGCCAATGGGAGGTGAGATCAGCACACCACTGTGGACCTCAGACACCGCACAAAGGCTGAGCCTAATGTGAAACAATTTTGCCCAGGGGCCAAGCCACCAGCCAGGACTAGGACACATCCAGTGGTCAGCATGAGTGTCCTGTGCCCCTGGGTCTGTGAAGGTCTGTGACTGTGGCTGTAGGATAAAACCATTTACCTAGATATTGCTATCCATCACCATAGTAAAAATGTTTAGTAAATAAACTTAAATTACATCAGATTACATTAGATGATGTGGTTCTGTTCTTGTAGACACTGCACCAAATTACCTGATCACAAGAGTAATCCTTTTAAATACCTGCCATATGAGGAAAGTCTGAGAGAACTGGGTTTTTTCAGCCTGGAGAAAAGAAAGCTCAGGGGAAACCTCATCACCATGTTCCAACATTTAAAGAGTGTCTACAAAGAAGACAGAGACTCCCTTTTAACAAAGAGTCACATGGGAAAGATGAGAGGTAGTGGGTGCAAGTTGCTCCTGGGGAGATTCTGACTGGGTGCAAAAGGAAAATTTTTCACAATGAAAACAATGAGCCATTGCAATGGAACAATTTGGAACAATGAGACCCAGGGAAGTGGTGAATTCCACAACACTGGACACTTTTAAGATTTAGCTGGGCAGGATACTGCGGCATCTAGTCTAGGTCATGCTTTGACAAGAAAGTTGGACAAGATGATTGCTGAGGCCCCTTCTAACCTTGTATTCTATGATTCTATAAAACACCAAATGTCATGGTAAAGGGCTTTCTTGTCAAACTGTATACCTCATGATCCTTTTCTTTAAGAGAGCGTAGAGTTGGGGTGGGGAGAGGGGGAGGAAGGAAGGAAAAAAGATCCGTGCTTCTGCAGGAGAAAAAAAGATAACTCACTGCCTCACTAATTGAAAGAAAGTACTTAAAGGTGAGCAGCTGACACAGAAGTTGTCCTCTAGAAAGAAATATGTTTCCTTATTCTTACAAAACATTTTAACTCATCAGTGTACATCTAAAATAAAATCCTACAAAATCTGATCAATTCTTATTTTCTTCAAGACTGTGAAAAAGAGATGTACATGACTGTCCAAGATGTTACAAGTCCAGGACTATTAATATTATTTTAATTATTATTGTTGCTATTATTAATATTACTATTGTTATTATTATTGAATCATACAAAGGATGGAGAGTGGTGCATGCAATAGTTCTTTGTTTCTTAATCTTGGAGGTTTTTTCGTCCAGAAGCTTTCATGCGCAGTGTTGTTTTAAAAGACAAAGCAATGAACTTTAAAAGCAAAGCAATGCTTTCAGTGCTCTTGAAAGCACACAATATCTGATTACTAGGTAAAGGCTTTCTGAAAGAGTTCAGAATCTTTGAATGCTCTGAAAAGTCTTCCTTCCATTTATCTTTATTTGAGTTTATTAAATTGCTTTTAGACACAAATTGTCCTCTATGGCTAAGATGTCAGATGCACTTCTGGCAGTGCCTGAAGTGCTGTTAGTGTCTCATTACTAGTATATGTCTATTTGCATGGATATAAGGTTAATCACAGTATAGTGGCTGGTTTGCTCACAACAATTTCTGAGTTATTTGAGATGGAGTCAAAAATAAACAATTATTGAAATGTATGTTATTAGAAATAATCTCTCACTATCTTGGATGTTTATCTGAATTCTGTTTTTTTGTCTTCCTCTAGGAAAAGCTGACATTGCCTGATGTTGTTTTACTAGACTTTACTACAAGAAAATCAGTAAAGCTGCTAAATGGTTCCAGTAACTGTGTAGGGAGTATATGGTTCAAGTCTAGAATCTGTTTTGCAATTGTTAATATTTAATATTTTCAGAACTTATGTTCACATGGATTGTATTTTGTGGTCCTTTTTCTTAGAAAGTGTTTTATTTGATTTTTAGCACTTAAAGAAAACATTCTCATTTCATGAATAGGGTGGAAATCTCAGGAAATATTCCCAATTTTCTAGAATTCATCCAAGTATGCTGTTGTGTCTGGAATTCTGATAGGATCTCCAAAACCAGAGAATACTTGTATCTTCTTTGTAAAGAGAATTTCCCTGAAAGGTAACTACAGTCGGCTGATATGGTGGGTACTGTCATGGCAATATTCCAGTAGCCTTTATATTACTTTTTCCTAAGAGGTTCTATGTGTGCATACTTTCCTTTACCAGACTACTCTTTTAATTAAAAAATAGGGGTTTTTTTTAATTGCTAATATTACTGTACTTTACTTAACTTTTGTCTTTTCCCCATTTGCCTCAATTATGATGATTTCTAAAGTTTTACAAATTGCTATTTAAACTTCAGGTACTCCAAGTTATAGCACTGCATAAGTGTTTATTATTACGGTGAAAAATAACAAGGAAAAAAAGTTTCACTAAATTTATTTTTTTTATCATATAGAAACTAGCACAATTATAACATCTTTGCAGATTTTTTTCTTTTTGTGTGTGTGTGTATTATTGCATATTAGAATCATAGAATAATTATGGTTGGAAAGGACCTTAAGGGCATCAAGTTCCAGCCCCTCTGCCATGGGCAGAGACACCACACACTAAACTATGTCACCCAAGACTCTATCCAACCTGGCCTTGAAGACTGACAGGGATGGAGCATTCGCAGCTTATTTGGGCAACCTCTTCCAGATAGAATCATAGACTAGTTAGGGTTGGAAAGGACCTTAACATCATCTAGTTCCAACCCCGTATTTTGTATGATAACAGCTTCAACACGTGCATCGGCTACTACAAATGCCAATAATACACATACAACTAAAAATGTCACAGAGTTAAGTGAAAATGTATTTGATAAGATTAAAGAAATTACTGCCCTGCTTTTGTGCTTTCCAAACTGCATATTAAAGGTCTAGTTAAAATGTACGGCAACATGCAATATAGTCAAATTGTACACACAGGGTTTTAGTTTTGCCATGATAATATAAAGATCACTACTGGCATGAGCTTTATACCTTTTGTAGAAGAATATATTATAGGGCTAATGATATTGCATATCTTGTCTCACATTCTGATGAGAGCTGCTGCTGTTATTGCCCTGTTATTCTAATGAAAATCATAAGGTTGAGATTTCATAGCTCCTTTTCCTGATGAGTGTTTTTTAGATTTTTTCTTCAGACTTCTCAGCCTTAAGCCCTAGTCAATTTATCAGTCCACACAGAGTATAAGTTTATACTCATTTACACATATACATATATATGTATATATATTTATACTCATATACACATTTTCACTAAATCCAGTGAAGTAATTCTAGATGCAGAAATTCTGTATTAATCATTTTGTTTCCAAACTTCAATCAAGCACACATTTTAGTAGTCTACACCCTATGGATCTTTGAAGCCTTCAACTTGGAAGTCTAAGCATTTGTTTATTGAGAGAAAGGTCCACCAATTTTCCTCATCATGGAACAAAGTGAATTAATAAACAAACACAAACCTTCAAATCTTTGCTAGTAGAATCTGTGATTTTTGAATATTAGATCAGTAACATCCACCACATCATTATGTATAGTCTGGCTGAGACAAAGTCAGTTTTCTTCATACCAGCCCCTGTGATGTTGTGCTTTGGATTTGTGGCTAAAACAGTGTTAGCAATTTGCCAGTATCTTGGCTATCACTGAATACTTGCTTGTGTATTGTCTGAAGTCTCTCCTTCCTACTCTGCCCTCCCCGGAAGGGAATGCAGCTGGAACAGTTGACTCAAGTTGACATTCCATACCAGCCTATGTTATGCTCAGCAATGAATGCTAAGGGAAAGAGAGAGATAAGCGTAAGCAAGTGGCTGGTGGGCATTTAAAATTTGATTGTTTAAATTTTAAATCTGTAAAATATTTTTTAAAATCAAATTTAAGTTAATTCTGCTCAAATATGTCCTCTTTTTTATTTTTTTAATTTTTAATTAAATCTTTTTAAGAAATCAATATGTTGAATAGAAACTCAGTATTTGCAATTCTGTAGTTCTTTCACAATCAGCCTAGTGCTGATCTCTTGCTCAAAATAGTAATCTTAAAAATATTCTATTTTACATTCTATATTCATTCATTTCCCATAGTTTGCACAAGAGTTTTGACAGTACCTCAGGAAGCAATTACTCAAGTAATTGTTATATGCTATATAATTGTGATGAAACATTCAATCGAAAACCTATTTATTTCCTCTGTTCTTTGAAGTCTCTAAGACAAAGATGGGATTGAAAGGAGAGTGTAAAGATCTAAAAGTATAACATGACTGACTAGGCTAGAAAATTTGCCTGTGTGCCTGTCTTCTATAACATTTTATGAATGTCAGTTATGGTGCTATATCAATTGTAATAATTTTTAAAAGCCTCATACAAAGGTATGTACCATAATTTTGGAGAAATTAATATTCATATATTTTTATTTCAATTCACTGGGTTTCTGAAGCAAAAAGTCATCATCAATCATCCAGAAATATTGTAAATTACTTATAATATTTAGAGCTGTGCAAACTTCCAGGGTAAAAAACATCTTGGATATTACTGGATTTAGTATTCAACTAGCTAGTATTCAACTAGGTTAGTATTCCCTACTTGTAAACGCTCTGTTTTTGAAAAAAATGAGTGAGGGGTTTTCAAGAGAAGTTTTTAAGATCAGAAAAACAGAATTGCAAGATTTATAAATAATAATTTTCAACAAAATGGAAAACTATACACAATGTATTAAACCAGTCAAAAATATAAATTTACTGTTTTCTCAAATCAATAAAGTTAGTTACATTTTTGGTACCAAACTTTTTTTGTCCTATATAAAGTCTGAGAACTAAAAAAGTGCAGGATATCCTCTGTGCAAAAACAAATTATTTAACTCGAGCATAACTTTGGAGGGATGGGAAAGGTGATAGATTAAACTTCCTTGTAGAACAAAACCTAAAACTTGAGGGAAAACAGTAGACTAAACAGATCTAACATACACAGATACTGCTGAAAAATTACTCGAAGCTGTTCCTTCCAAAAATGCCTTTGGAAATGCTGTTATCTCAAAAGCCTTTAGCCTAAATACTCCCATAAAGTAGAAGGGAAACTCCTGGAGTTTTCTATAAACCTGTCTGTCTGCATACATGTGTGCCACTTCATTTAACTGGCAGGTGGTTTGATCAATACCTGAGTCACAGAGATTTAGAGATCTGAACCTTTTCATTGTCCCATTTCTGTGTCAGTGATGAGCCTAGTATAAATGTGACCAGAAAGATAGACGGAGGAAGTGTGTCTCAGGTAGAGTTATTACTCCCCATTAATTTTTTCCAAGAGAATTTCAGATCACAGCAAGAGAACAGGTTCCGGTTTAATGTTGACCTGGAATCCCTGTGGTAATAACACTGAGATGAGGCAGTGGATTGAAAACTACTTCCCAGAACTCATGGTCTTATTTTTTAACTGTTAAATACCTAACAGTATGTATGTTGTTATACTAGAAACAAAGGGCTGGATGGAAAGGATGGAAAGTCTCTTAACATGTCAGTTGAAGTTAGTTTAAACCGATAGCGTATACATCAAACTCCATCAGCATAGTCATGGAGTACCAAACCTTCAACAAATGGAAAATATTGTCACTTAAAAGTAAATGGTTTCTCATTAGCAGGATTCATTCATTAAAAGCAGGCAGGGACAGTCTTCAGTCAGCTTAATCATTGTTCTTAACCTTCTGCTATACTAAAACATAAATCTCTTGAATGGTATAAAACTTAATACGGCTCCAGATATAGGAAAGTAGAGAAACAACACCCAAATCTTGTTTAATAAATTAATTCTTGCCCTTTTGTAAGACTGACAGCATCTTATAATTTTCTCTTCTGTCCATCTTGAATGGCATTTCTTATATACGAATCGCAAAAATGCCTGCAGACAACTCTAATATAAATATCTCAAATAATTCCAACAAGTAGGGAATATGTCCTTTAAGTGGCAAGTGAAATATTTATCTAATAAATCATTTCTTACCCAGATGTCCTGGTTTAGCAGTAGCAGTCATTTTTTCTACTGGTGCAGTGCTGTGTTTTGACTTTCGACCTGGGAATAATACTGATAAAGCTGATGTTTTCAGTTGGGGGTCAGAATGTTTACCCTGACCAAGGACTTTGTGAGTCTCATGCTCTGCCAGGGAGGAGGAGAAGCCGGGAGGAGGCAGGGACAGGACACCTGACCCAAACTAGCCAAAGAGGTATTCCATACCACAGCACGTCATGCTCAGGATGTAGAACGGAGAGTTCCCGGAAGGGCTAGATCACTGCGGGGTGGGGGTGAGGTACCGGTTGGTGAGCGGTTGTATTCTCTTGCTTGTTATTTCCTTTATCATTATTACTATTAGTGGTAGCAGTAGTGATTTGTGTTATACCTTAGTTATTAAACTGTTCTTATCTCAACCCGTGGGAGTTGCATTCTTTTGATTCTCCTCCCCTCCCTCCAGGAGTGGAGGGAAGAAAGGTGGGGGGGGAAGTGGACTGCGTGGTTCTGATTTACGGCCTGGGCTTAAACCACAACACCAGAAAAGATTCACAGCATCTTAGATGTTTGTAAACTAGGCATCTAATATATAATAACCCTAAATTAAGCTTTTTTCAGTACTTAAATTGCAGAAAGATACTTTCAGGGGTAGTTCATCACACTTTCCACAGAATAGAAGAAAGGATGACTTTAGAGCTGAGTGACTGACCTCTTTCTCTTCTCAACCCTACATTGACTGTTAAGGGAGAAAGACAAATATCTTTGATTGCATGTCCAGTTTTAGAGACTGGTAAGAATATCCCAAATTTCCTGTATCCTGAAATAACTGGATAGAAAAAATTACTTGGACCTATATTTTTTGTGTTGAACAGTCAAACAAAAATCTTTATCCCATCAATAAATATTATTTTGTCACATTAATAGATTCTAACATACAGTTTGGCTGCTGTGAAGGAGAGGATGAAAATGTAATCTGAGGATAAACTTTGAAATCCAAGTGCTCAAGCAAAAGTACTGGATTCATAACCTAGTAAAATAAGAAACAATGTTTGTAAAAACACAGATTTTGAAGCAAGAAATGCTGCTTATCATCTAGAACTTGAGGAGGTATTACTGGGATAGAATTATCAATGAGATAAAATTAATATTACAATGGGAGGAACTTAATACACAAAACACAAGGCCACAGACTAGAAATAAGTTCAAAAAACAAATTTGCTTTACACTAGGAAACATTATCTGGGAACAGAGGAGTCAAAATATCTAGCAAATTGCATAAAAAGTATAGGCTAGCAATGTGATACAACTATTTATCTTAAGGTATATTGGAATATTTTCAGTAGTCAAAGTAAGTCCCTCTTACTCCATGTCGTGGTTTAAGCCCAGGCTGTAAATTAAAACCACGCAGTCCACTTCCCCCACACACACCTTTCTTCCCTCCACTCCTGGAGGGAGGGGGGAGGAGAATCAAAAGAATGCAACACCCACGGGTTGAGATAAGAACAGTTTAGTAACTAAGGTATAACACAAATCACTACTGTTACCACCAATAATAATAACGATAAAGGAAATAACAAGGAAGAGAATACAACCACTCACCAACCGGTACCTCACCCCCACTCTGCACTGATTCAGCCCTTCCGGGAACTCTCCGTTCTACATCCCCCGGCATGACGTGCTGTGGTATGGAATACCTCTTTGGCTAGTTTGGGTCAGGTGTCCTGTCTCTGCTTCCTTCCGGCTTCTCCTCCTCCCTGGCAGAGCATGAGACTCACAAAGTCCTTGGTCAGGGTAAACATTCTGACCAGCAACTGAAAACATTGTCTTTATCAGTGTTATTCCCAGGCCAAAAGTCAAAACCACAGAGCTGCACCAGCTACTAAGAAGGAGAAAAACTGACTGCTACTGCTGAACCCAGGACACTCCATGATAAATTTATAGGAGTTCTCAGAGGTTATTTTCTGGAAAGATTTGCTGCAACTATGTCTAGATTTTATTTAGTATAAATAAATTGATGATTTTCACCAAATTGAATGTTGAGCCAGCAATGTGCCCTTGCTGCAAAGAAGGCTGACAATATCCTGGGCTGCATTAAGAGTGTTTCCAGCAGATCAAGTGAGGTGAGACAGCAGCACTGCTGAGGTATACCTGGAGTACCAGGTCCATGTTTGCGTACCCCACTGTAAGAAAGACAACCACAGAGTCCAATACAGGGTCACAAAGGTGATGAACAGATTGAAGCATCTCTCCTGTGAAGAAAGGCTGAGAGAGGTAGAACTGCTTAGCCTGGAGAAGAGAACGCTTGGGATATTCATCAATGTATATCAATGCATGAAGGAAGACTACAAAGAAGATGGAGACATGTTCTTTCCAGTGGTTGATCATGAAGGCAATAGGCCATGTGCACAAACCAAAACACAGAAGGGTCTATCTGAACATCAGAAAAAACTTTTTTATTTGGCGGGGACTAAGTACTTGCACAGGTTCCCCAGGGAGGTTGTAGAGTCTCCATCCTCTGAGAGAGTCAAAAGCCATCTGGACATGTTCTTGGGCCACCAGCTCTGGGTGACCCTGCCTGAGCAGAGGGGCTGGGGCTCTTTGGTCTTTTCCAACCTCAACCACTGTGTGAGTTCTATGATCTTAAACATATATCTTTGGTCAGAGATATTTGGGTAGAAATCTTTCCTACTCTCTTTTGAACAAGTTTCTCTGCCTGTTATTCTAAAGTGGTCATATTTATGGCCTCAGCTTCTTTTCTGTTCACTACATAGCTTGTTTCAAACTTCTAGCTTCACTCTTCCCATGCAACACTACAGGCTTGGGGAAGAGTGGCCGGAAAGCTGCCCTGAGGAAAAGGACCTGGAGGTGCTGAACATGAGCCAGCAGTGTGCCCAAGTAGCCAAGAAAGCTCTACAGAATCCTGGCCTGTATCAGAAATAGTATGGCCAGCAGGACTAAGGAAGTAACAATCCCCCTGTACCCAGTACTGGTGAGGCCACACCTCGAAAACTGTTCAATTCTGGGCCCCTCACCACAAGAGAGACATTGAGGTGATGGAGCAGGTCCAGAGAAAGCCAACAAAGCTGGTGAAGGGTCTGGAGAACAAGTCTTATGAGGAATGGTTGAGAACTGGAGAAGAGGGAGGGGGGGGCCTTATTGCTCTGTACGACTACCTGAAAGGAGGATGGAGCGAGGAGGTGGCTGGTCTCTTCTTCCAGGTAACAAGTGATAGACAAGAGGTAATGGCCTCAAGCTGCAGCAGGGGAGGTTTAGACTGGATATTAGGAAAACCTTCTTTATCAAAAGGGTAGTCTGACATTTAGAGCAGGCTGTCCAGTGGTAGAAACATTTTCCCTGGAAATGTTCAAACCCACATATATGAGGCCCTTGGTGACATGGCTTAGTGTTGGACTTGATGATCTTAAAGGTCTTTTTCCACCTAATTGATTCTATGAGTCTATGAAACAGATTGACCAGTAATTGAATACTCCTGTCTATAATTTATACAATGACTGTAACTGGATAAACAATAATCCTTTTATTAGATTTTTATTGCTTTAATTAGGCTATCAACAAAATGGCTGATTTAGTATGTTTCTCTAGCCCACTAAATTTTATGATCGAGTTGGTCTGGTGCTAAACCTTCAGGTTTAGTAGTAGTTTGTATACAACTTTGTTGCACTACCTGTTATTATGCAAGAATGATATGAAGGGAAACATTTGGTGACAAAACTATTTGTTTTGGATTTGGTTTATTTCAGATTTCTTTCCTGAAACCAACTCCAGACTTAGTTCTACTGACACTTGTAGCCTTTCCATTATTATCCAGTTTTCAGCATAAAGCCTGTACATGTCACTATGTTAGAATGGTAAGTAATTTCTCTGATAGTTGTATCTATAGAGACTCTGCTTTTGATTAACATGGGATATTGGAGATTAAAAAGCATAGACTATATATATTTACAAAGTAATAGCTGTTTAAAAGACATAAAAACTTAAACAAATGTTACCATATAATACTAACACTAAGTTACTCTATGGTGTTGATGTTGTAATATAAAGCTTTCAACATCTATTATTTATTAAAAAAAGAAAAAAGAAAAAAAGAAGAAATCTGTTTCAGGAAGGAAAGTTAGAACACAAACATAATGTGACAAATTACTCCTTACCTGCAAGTCTTTATTTTTGAGAGAAAGTGAAAGCTGTGAAAGTGTATCAACTAGAGCCAAATTAGTGGTTTCTGAACAATATTCATTCCACACTAGATTTACATTAAATGCTACACCTCTGCATTGTATGTCAAAGTCTTGGCTTTGTTCAGATTTTTAGATACTTTGAAAAGTTTAAAGGCTTTGTCTAAGCTTCCTCATAATTGACAACTGAGAGAAAATAGATGAACAGTGTTCATATGCAACTGGCAGAACTACTGAATACTGTTTTCTTTCTGAGCAGAATGGGTTGGCAGCAGAATGAGAAAGGGACTAGAGTGTTCCATACAACACAGGGAAAGAGAGCACTCATGGTTAAAGAATACAGTGAAATGTATTTCATGATATTCTTTATATAAGAATATATAGGTCACTTCCAGCCTAAACCATTCTAAAATTGTATGATAATAAGGAAAAAGCCCAGGGGATTTGCCCTCAAATACCACGCCAAGCAGAAGAATCAGCCAACGGTTCATGACTCAGAAAATTTTATTTCAGGTCAGTTTCACACAGAGAGGATGAATGACACAGAGTCCATGCCTGTGGGGAACCTCCAGGTACTTGTGGGAACAAAGCATGGTGCAGGCTGATGCTGGCTGTGCTTACTTGTCCTTTTCAACAAAGCTTCAATGGCTTTGTTGAAAGCTACAGAAATCTCTGGGTGCATGGCTGCTGAGAGAAGGGAGTGAGAGAGTCATGATCTGGTCCTGTCCTTGTCTGTGTCTGCATAGTTCAGGTACCTAAATTTTCAACTGTGTAATGTCACTGTCAACATTGTCATTCTTCTCAACATCAAGAAAATAAGTTGATTATCCAGTCTCTCTCTCTGTCTGGCTGAGAAGTGCACCATGGTCTGCTCCATTCCCTGTCAGGACCTGCATCTGCAAAAGGCAGGAGAACAAACAACACAGCAGCCACCCTTGTTCACCATGGGCAATGCCTGCCCAGGGCTCTGCCAGACTCCATGACTTAACTGTGTGTATGTGTCCTTATGGAAGGCAGAGAATTTCTCTGCCTGAGTGGCTGAGGTCCAGAGCATGCCATGGTCTGATTCTGTCTTGTTCTGTGCCTGCGGCTACAAAAGGCAAGATAACCTCAGAGCAGCCACCAATGCTCACCATGCACACCCCCTGCCCAGGTGCCCTACCAGACTCCATGACTTAACTTTGTGTCCTTGCAGCAGGTGGCAAGTGTGTGGCTGTGGTCAGGCATTCACCATGTTCTGGTCCTGTCCTTGTGTGAACTTCTTGCTCTGAAAGTGAAAGGAGGAGCAGCCACCGTCTGCTGTGCCTCAGGCACCCACTGCCCCCCTGCCTGGGCCCAGCAGCCCAGCACTCCCCTCCCTGCCTTCCTCCTGCCCTCTCACCTCAGCCCTGTCTCACCAGCCTGATTGCCTCCAGGCTGGTCCAACCCTTGTCACCTCATAGTCCTTTCTATACTCACCCTAGTGTCTGGGTTACCAATCCCTAGCCACCACCAACATTCTATCCACTGGGACACCGCCACCACCAACATTCTATCCACTGGGACACCGCCACCACCAACATTCTATCCACTGGAACACCGCCACCACCAATATTCTATCTGCTGCCACATCACTGGGGCCATCCAGGGTTGATGGAAGTCTCAGCCCTCAGCTGCTGGCAAAAACAGGCTGTTGCTTTTCAGCCTTGTTAGATGCAGTGAGATGGACAAACCCCATAACTCAGGTCCATGAGGAAAACAGCCAAAGCAGAGAGCCTGCTATCACTCCTGGACTGTGCTGAAACACAGCCTCTTGACCTGGGGCTGCAGTCACCTCACAGGTCCTCACTGTCCTGTTTCACCCCAGTTCTCCTGGGCTGCCTTTTTGCTGTCAGGGGTGGGGCAGAACAAGATGGAGCTCAGCATGACGGTGCGGACAAATAAATGTGATGTCTAAACACCAGGAGCAATTCAGGTGTTTGACATACTGACCTAGTGCCACCTGGGTTGTCTTACATTCCAGTATCCTGTGGATATACATGAAACCGGCTGACAGGACATGGGACCTGGAAAAAATGCATGCATCTTTAGATCAGGAGGGCATCTTTCATTGCACTAAATGCTTATTTTAATTCCAGATGTAACACCTAGAATTCTGCTGTCTCTTTGAGTTGCTCAAGGATATGAATTAGGTGAATCTCCATTACTTTTGCGGTTTCATGTGTATAGCTTTGACTGAAATTCAACAGAAAGTAGTCTCCAGTGACCCAAAGTATTTAGAACAACATGACACAGACGTGGAGGTTTCTCAAAGCACTTGGTTCCTCTTTGTTAGGCCTTGAAGGGCATTGCACATATTAAAAAACTTTGTAAGTTACAATATCCATTTTCTAATCTATATTCGGAATATTGCTTAAAAAATAATTTGCTTACTTAAATGATATCTACTCTTTGGTAAAATTTGTAGATGTGGCAGTAATTCCTAGAAGTAGTATGAGCATATTACCGAATTGTGGGGTTCAAATGAATTACTGGGAGATATAGTAAATTATCCAATGAAATGGCTACTCTTTGATTCTGCTGTTATGGTATAAGCTGTTTTCTCAGAATGGGTCTCCATTGAGTGAATGCAGAGGCTCACAAAAGCTTGGAAGCACCAGCACATGTTACTGAATGGGTGTTGAAGTCACACCGTGTTTCATTTGAATTCTGCACAGTAATTCACCAATGTCCAGTGACCATAAATACTGAACAGGAGAGAAATATTGACTTGCCCTTTTATTACTGGAGCAAGAAGAAGCCATTCATTATCATCCTACTGAAACATAGGTTTCTGGGCAGCTTTATCCTGTCACTTCTGTAACTTGAGAATTTTATTTTAGAAATATACTTCTTCTAAATATTACCTTACAGCACTGGATTACATGCTTCTTCCAAGATCAGACTTTCTCAAATATATGTTTGTCCTGGTTTAGCAATAGCAGTCATTTTTTTCTCCTTCTTAGTAGCTGGTGCAGCGCTGTGGTTTTGACTTTCAGCCTGGGAATAATACTGATAAAGCCGATGTTTACCCTGACCAAGGACTTTGTGAGTCTCATGCTCTGCCATGGAGGAGGGGAAGCCAGGAGGAAGCAAAAACAGGACACCTGACCCAAACTAGTCAAAGAGGTATTCCATACCACAGCACATCATGCCCAGGATGTAGAACTGAGAGTTCCCGGAATGGCTGGATCACTGCAGGGTGGGGGCAAGGTACCGGTCGGTGAGCGGTTGTATTCTCTTCCTTGTTATTTCCTTTATCATTATTATTATTGGTGGTAGCAATAGTGATTTGTGTTATACCTTAGTTACTAAACTGTTCTTATCTCAACCCGTGGGAGTTGCATTCTTTTGATTCTCCTCCCTGTTCCTCCAGGAGTGGAGGGAAGAAAGGGTGTGGGGGGGAAGTAGACTGCGTGGTTCTAATTTACGGCCTGGGCTTAAACCACGACAATGTTATATAATTATAATCAACTGATCTAACAGTCACACACTGCTGAGAAGGGCCATCTAGCCCCTTCAGCTTCCATTTCACTGGACTCAGTGATCATGTAATGTGATGAGTCACTTTAAATCTGGAAGGAAACTAACCCAGCTGGGAGGGAATTTTTAGTAATCCAGCCTTATGACCAGTAGCATGGATTACCTACCCACTTTATGAAAGGATTTTGTACATACAACTGTTGATTAATTGACCTGTGAAAGTTTTAATTCTTTATCAATTCTTTCTTTCAGATGCAGCTTAAGTCTTTAGTAGCCTTATCAAGTTTGGCAATTTTTATTCTGCAAAGAGAAGGTGCATAACAGCAGTGCTCATAAAATACTTCTGAGATTGACAGAATGTGTTGCAATGCAGTCTCTCACCTGAATGGCTAATAAGTACATACTAAAAATGTCAACATCTTACACTGAAGATTGGAATAGCTTCAGGCAACCTGCAGCATTTTGGGAAAAGACAGAGAGAGACAGATGGAAATAGTTACATATAATTAAAAGTGACAAAATAAATGGTTAAATAATAAACTTAGTTAAATAAAAAAAAATGCACTATTTTAATTCTAGTAAGTATCAGTATTAAAATTTGTGTATTTTTGTATTTTATTTATTATGTTTATATAACATATTAAATTTTCTGGAAAGCTGCTTCTTTAGAGATCAAAAAAACCCAAAGCCACAGAACATTAAAAATTATAACTAGTGTATTTGGTTGGTGATAAAGCAGGCATTTCAAAGTGGTTTTGTTGGGGTTTTTTCATGCATATGTGCAAAGATAGGCTAATTTGTTTTGCTTTCTTATTTCTTGCTTTTCATCTTCTAAAAGTATTAAAATAAAGGATCTGTGTCTAAGGCATTGAAGTAAAAATAATTGGGGCCTTATAGACTTGTGATAATGACCAAAGGTGGACAAAATACATCAAAAGATGTGAAAATCACTATCAAGCAACAAAAATAACTTTGCACATTTAGTATTTAATATCGACCAGCATGTTAATGAGGTGATAAATAATTAATTATCTGTTTGTTGGAGAAAATTAAAAACCTGTAACAGACAAAATCTGTTCATATCTGGGAAATAAGAAAAGAAAAGAAAACAAAACAAAACAAAATTAAGACAGTCCTAGTGATGATGTTAGAATTCACACAGTAGTTCTTCACTTTTTTTAGTACATGTAAACTGAATAGATAATAACTGGAGACGAAAAGGGAAAGCAGACTGGAGTACAAATACTTATTCAAACTTAAATATTGTTTCATCAAAATTACTATATGCTTAATCCAAAACAGAATAGTTGACAAAATTTTACCACTTATT
Source organism: Psittacula echo (assembly GCF_963264785.1). NCBI lineage: Eukaryota > Metazoa > Chordata > Aves > Psittaciformes > Psittacidae > Psittacula > Psittacula echo. Next base: position 21,103,818 of record NC_137735.1, on the reverse strand, counting down.
TACCACTGTATCCTTTCTTGATGTAAAAAGTGCTTTAGTGTTTGGCAGCCAGAAAGAGCAATTACTGGTGTTAAAGTTGCAAATCAATAACACAAAGAAGTTTTTGTGGTGGTGATGTATTTTCTAAATATCTATTTAAAGAAAGGCAGAGATTTTCAAGTTGAAGATTTGTTGACTACCATATAATTTAAGAAGTAGTTAACTATTAACAAATACACAGCATTATTGTAGGGTTTGGGGGAGGATAAAATAACTCCAGAAAACTCCATACCTTTGTTGAAGACAAAACCATGACAGGACATGGTCCTAAATGCTGAAACTCATATGTTTTATTTCTTAAAATGTTACAGTAGTTCTTGGTATGGCTTTGGCACAGAGCTCTCTCTCAAAGTAATCCCTGACAGGATTAAAGGGTTAGAATGGCTGAAGAATTTCTCCCATTTACTTGCAGCTACACGGCTTTACCAGTTAAGTTCTATTACATATGCATGTATAAGCTGTCCATGTTGGTCTAAAGCCTAGGGAATGGGTCACTAGCCTTATAGTACAGATGTAATCAGCAAGGGAATAGATATATTCCTGTTGATTCATAGCGCCCTTTACCACATTACTTTGAAGTACATGTATGCACTATATACCCATCGGTCCCATTGCAGCAGCCATGTCATGAATTCTCCTCATCCAATTTTAGATATCAGAGTTCTTCAGTCCACATGCAGTCAAAAGATGACAAACTAGCCAGCTTTCAGGTGAAATGAATCACCCAAACAGGGGTGTGTAATGTGGTGGTGGTGGTCTTGTTTCACCTGTGCAGATAGATTTTGATGTGCATACTTCCGAGTTTTGTCAGTGTTAGCTGTGTAGAAGGATCCACACTGCTACCTAAAACCGCAGTTCAGTTTGAGGTAAAGACTTAATGTGATTTCTTTCCAACCTGAAGTAAGTCTGAAACAAAAAATAATTAGTAAACTATGAATTTAGGAAGCTAATTGAATAGTACTGAAAACTAACTTGAAATGTTGTCTCAGTCAGGGAAAGATTCATGCATATGAATGACTATACACAGAATCATAGAATAGAATCATAGGTTAGGGTTGGAAAGGACCTTGAGATCATCTAGTTCCAACCCCCCTGCCATGGGCAGGGACACCTCACACTAAATCATGTCACCCAAGCGTACGTCCAACCTGGCCTTGAACACCACCAGGAATGGAGCATTCACAACTTCCTCGGGCAACCCATTTCAGTGCCTCACTACCCTCTCAGTAAAGAATTTCTTCCTTAGATCCAATCTAAACTTCCCCTGTTGAAGTTTGAACCCATCACCCCTTGTCCTATCACTACAGTCCCTAATGAAGAGTCCCTCCTCAGCATGCCTATAGGCCCCCTTCGGACACTGGAAGGCTGCTATAAGGTGTCCACACAGCTTTCTCTTCTCCAGGCTGAACAGCCCCACCTTTCTCAGCCTACCTTCATACGGGAGGTGCTTCAGTCCTCTGATCATCCTCGTGGCCCTCCTCTGGACTTGTTCCAACACTTCCATGTTCTTTTTATGTCGAGGACACCAGAACTGCACACAATACTCCAAGTGAGGTCTCACGAGAGCAGAGTAGAGGGGCAGGATCACCTCCTTCGACCTGCTGGTTGTGCTCCTTTTGATGCAGCCCAGGATATGGGTAGCTTTCTGGGCTGTGAGCACACACTGCCGGCTCATGTTCAGTTTCTCATTGACCAACACCCCCAAGTCTTCTCCGCAGGGCTGCTCTGGATCTCTTCTCTGCCCAACCTGTAGCTGTGCCTGGGATTGCTCCAACCCAGGTGGAGGACCTTGCACTTGGCATGGTTAAACTTCATCAGGTTGGCATCAGCCCACCTCACAAGCGTGTTGAGGTCCCTCTGGATGGCATTCCTTCCCTCCAGCGTATCAATTGAACTTCATAGTTTGGTGTTATTAGCAAACTTGCTGAGGGTGCACTCAATCCCATTGTCCATGTCACCAACAAAGATGTTGAACAAGACCGGTCCCAACACTGATCCCTGAGGGACACCACTCGTTATTGATCTCTAGCCGGACATTGAGCCATTGACCACAACTCTTTGCGTGCAGTCGTCCAGTCAGTTCTTTATCCACCAAGTGGTCCACCCATCAAATTGATATCTCTCCAATTTAGAGACAAGGATGTCATGTGGGACAGTGTCATACACTTTGCACAAGTCCAGGTAGATAATCATTAAAAACAATAAATATCATTGCTGTTTGTCTTTTGACTATTGAAGTACTCTATAGCTACACTTTCAGATTAGCTTTAAGACTTTGAGTGCAGTCTGTGAATGGCTGGAATACATAGAACTCTGGCATCAACCAGCCCAGTTTCTTTCAAGGCTCTTTTATGCAAAATCAGCTGCAATTTCCATTAAGTGTTTGCATGTAGCCAATCAAGACAGAACAGTTAAAAAGTAATGAGGAAGTGACAGAAATTATGATCTCCATTATAAAATAATCACCTGAGAGAAGGGATAGTCTTCTGCTCCTGAAAGTAATAGAATTCCAGAAGGAAATTGAGGTTACATGGTGTCTTCACAAGTGTATTATGTTTTCTGAGGACACAATGCAAAGAGACAGTAGTCTTAACTTCAAAGCATTGGTACTTTTGGACGTCATCTGGTCCTTCTCTGGTCAAACATGAGACAACTCTTTTGATCTGCAAGAATATTTCATACAAATACACTAATGAATCCTCATAAACCTGAGATTACAGTTTAAAAAGTAGTTAATTACTTGCAGTGACCTATGTCAAATAACTTTGTTTGTTACTGACAGAATGTAATTATGAGTTATTCAAAACTGAATATGAAGAGATTTTTTTCTATGACCTTATTATGTCATCATAAGTTCTGCCAAACAATATTTTTTTGCTAGAGCTTCAGTATTTTATGTGTATATATTCAGCAATACAAAATGTTAGAATAGCTGAACAACATATACTCCAGATGGTTCCTCCTACATAGATACTGTGGAAATTCCATCACATTTACTGTAAATGAGTCAAAATAAAGGCCTAATATTGCAGTGCCAAGCTCATAGTCATATTGAGTTGGGTCCCTTCTGAAGTTTTCATACTTTTTCAGCTCTATGATCAATTAAATTAAGTCACTACAGGAAGTTGTATCTTTTTTTCAGCAGATGATTATGAAATCGTTTAGTTAAACCAGGTTTACATGCTTGGTCACAATTCAATTTCACTCTTCTGAAGCAGCTTGAGTTTCAGACCATTTATTTGCAAAACTAAATCACCTTCAAGTATTTAAAGGTACCATCTACCTTTGACAAGCCTTGGAGCTATCACATTATATGTGTTTCATTAGCTTTAGCCTGGATGGTTCCATTGTGGACCCATGGACTGAAAGCTCTTTAGCAGCTCCTGTACAGTTCTAGAACATTTCTTCAACATTGGTTTCATCTGAAAGGGAATTAAGTCTGCAGGATCCAAGGTTAATCCACAATGAAAACAAAAATTAAGTAAAAGTTTATGAGGAAATCCTGCTCAAAAAATAATTTTCCTGTTCTGAGCTAAAACACTAATGTAGGCACACCCAAACAGGTTGAAATACTGAGACACCTAATCATATAGTGACATTTCTACTTGGCATATGGCAATGAGTTATTGATAAGACCATTTTACTTTGTGACTTTTACCTAAACAAAGTAATATGGTTTGTATTTAATGAGAATAAAGAAGAAAAATACAATTTATTGAAAGGTGCGTCATATAGGCCTCAGAATTTTTTGGCACTGTGCATAACAGTAACAGCTATCCCAAACTGACTGAAGTGGTATTCCACACCATATGACATAGTGTTCAACCATAAATGATAAGGGAAAGGGATAAGATGAAGGGACTTTTGTGGTTATGTTGTTTGTCTCCCCAAGAACCATATACCCATGCTGAGGCTCTGCTTTCTATGGAAGTGTGGGGAACTCTGCGCGCTGATGGGAAGTAGTCAATAATTTCCTCTTTGTTTTGCTTCCACATGCAGCTTTTTCTTTTCTTTTTGAACTGTTTTTATCTCAGTCCATGAGTTTTTCCATCTTAGTTTTATCTTCTGTCCTGTTAAGGAAGGGGAGTGAGAGAGAAGCAAGAGAGAAGCAGGTTGGGGTCTGATAGCCGGCCATCCACTACATTTCTTTTGATGGGTTTTTTTCCTTGCTGCATCAAGCTTAAATGTAACAGGTTGATGTGCACAATTAAAAAAGTATTTCCAAGACTTTATTTAATCTGTCCTCTTGAAAATGATGCAGCTTTGAACTTAAGCTTAAGATGTTCAGAAGATGCTGTTGATGACCTAGTGATACACATCATAATGTTAGACTATTCATTACAAACAGCAACATGCTTTAACAAATGGAAGGACATACCAGATGTTTTCCTTTATCTTTGTAAATACTGAGTATTCCTATTTATTCATTTCTCTCCTTTCATTACTTGTCCTTCAAGATAATATTTCCAAATTTGCTTCATTTAGTATTTTTGAGAAATTGTGAGTGCAGTTTAGCCAGATGTCTGACAGAAGAATATATAGCACAGATAGGAAGTACTTTGCCTCAATCACAGTGCATTTATTACAAGCATAAAATGTCTATTAAATCAAGCATACTAATCTTGCCAAAGAGAACTTTTACAAATTCTGAGGAGTGGAAGCGTAAAGGAAATACATGAAGACAAGGAGGGCTGGGGGGGAAAGAGTCACTCTCTAAAACTGCTGACTAAAAACACTTCTTAAGGGAAAGGGCCAGAAATATGTTCCAAAACAAACAAAGGGAAAATACAGCAGAACAATTCAAAGAAAAATGCTCTGAAAGAATTTACTGCCTTGTAGCTAGAGGTGACATTGAAAGTAGCATGGACGAGAGTTGATTAAGCTGCTGCCAACATATTTGGCCCCAGGAATCAGTTACTATTTGATTTACAGCTTACAGTAGAAGCAAAAAGTCAGAAACCTATGAAAAGAGCTGTATTCAGTAAATTCTGTTAGCATATTCACTGAAAAGGATAAAAAACCCAAGGTGGAATTAATCTAAGGAAAAATTCACATCAAAAGGCTCTGTTAGAACTGAAAAGGCCCTTTGTGTTGCAAGCCCATTAAAAAAATGAAAGCATAGCCTTTTTTTTTTTTTTTTTTTTTTTTAATACTTTCTGCATCCTTAAAATAGTGACAGCTTATAAGTTTTGGGGTTTTTAAATGGTATTTAGTATATGTCATAAGTGAGTTGCTTAAAATAAAACATGATTGTTTCATACTTGGGAAATTCACATTATGTTTATATAGACATTCTGAAATATGAAACACAAGTACTCTTCTCTGAATAAGTGACTGACTTCTCAATTGTTTAGACCCAAATAAAAGTCAATCAGACCTTTCTTAAACACAAAAGAGGTAACAACCCTCCCCCATTTTAATGTTGAATATGTTGTGCTTCTTGATTTTTTAGTACAGTTATAGCATTTATAATTCCCCTATATTGTCTTTCCAGCCCAGGACATGCAGAACAATGAGGAAAATATGCAGTTGTCTGCTCTTGTTTTGAAAACCAAGAAAATACTTCAAGCAGCTGGAGCTGCTCAAAGAAGTTATAATGAACAAGGATTTGGAACACTGACCAGAGATATTCTCTAGCATGTTTAAGACAGACAAACTCAAATAGGTACAGTGTGCTACAAAAAATAAAAAGGTGGTTAAGAGAATGGAAAGACTATCATATAAAAGAAGAGTAAGACACTCATTTTGAGAAACTAAGAAATAAAGTGTGAAAGAGGATATGGTATCGACCCTGGAATAAATGGGGAACAATAAGAGTTTATTAAGCTTCAGGACAGTACTTGTGGCAGCATTGTTTTATAAGGTAAATTGTCCTTCTTGAAGTTTATCAGTCTACCCTTCACCTAGTATGGCATGTCAGATAAGAATAAACCAGTATCTCTGAGGAGAGTTAGTGAGTGTATGAGATAGTAAGTTGATTCCAAATATCAAAATTATAGTGACAATATCTTAGATCACACTGCTTTCTCAGTTACTAAAGATAACATCTTTGATAATTAAAGCCTCAAAAAGGAATGAAAGTACTAAGATGACTCAATCATATTATCGTGCTCAGACGTAGATTTTAGGTAGTGTGAATCATATGTAACCCCACAACCACATTCAATCCTACTCCACATAAACAGCTGTCTGAAGTAACAAGTTACTTTAACAGATTTATTAAATAATGTGAATGCAAGTTTAGGGTCCTACTTGTTTGTTCATGCAGGCTTGTTTCTGTATACTCACTGGGAAGTTTCTACTTTAGAAACTTGTTTCTGCAGGAATGTTTTTTTCTTCTTTCTGCAGACTCAATGAATAGTTTCTGCTGAGCTTTGTAATTTTACAGAAATTTAACAGATTTATCTTATCCTTTCATCCACCATGAAAGTTTTCTCTTTATGTGCAGTCACACTATTTTGGGGAATGCTAAAGTAACTAGATCTTGCTTGTGTTAGCTGAAAACAATTAACTGTCTGAAACACAACCATATAAGAAGAAATGAATCTTAATACTGGGGGTTGCCAGGTAGTTTTTATTTTGAAGTGTTCATATCTCTCTAGATAGCGATTATCAAAAGGTACTTCAAAGGCAGGGAAATGTTCTTGGTGAAATATTTCTGCATTGTAATATTTCACATTGCATCACCTTATACAAAAACATGTTTAATTTGGGTATATCACCTCTGAAGGCATAGTGATACGTACAACTACAAATATAAAGACCAGTCTGATAGAGTTTCTTTGTTTGTTTTTTATTCAGTCTGCTGACCAATTCATCTTTTTTTCTTTTTTCTTTCTTCATATTTTATTGTTAACAGAAGTGTTCTGACATTCATTTCATGAAATTGCATTTCAGTTATTTATTCTTTAATAATTCCCTTCTAATACTGTATTAAAATCAGTTGTCTGATGCTTAGAAATTTATTTACTAGATTATCCTATTTTGTCAGATGGATCCATTTGTTGTTGTTTCCTAATTGTCTACCACAAAGTGCTCTTAAAATACCCATATCAGAGTTAAGATTTAACTCCAATTTTACTCTTTTTCCACAGGCTAATCCATAATTTAGCTCTCCTAGAAATAATATAGCAATGTTTAAATTGTGAGGCATATATGTTTGTTCATTTTACCCTACAAAAGTTCCTTCTGAGAAAATTACTGAGAAAAAAAGAAGTTCAAAACTGTAGTTTCTGGCAAAGATGTCTCTTTTCTTTTTCATATATATTGTAGATAGTTACATAATCTAGAATAATGTGTTAAAAATATTATTGCAGAATCCATATTTTCAGTTGCAACATAAGCTGAGATTCCAATCCATATTTCAGAATATGATTTTCACTCACATGGGTTTTGGGTTTTTTTTCACTACAGTCATGCCACAAATAACCTCTGACTATCATAATCCTGCTCTGCAGCTAGCAAAAGGAAGCAAAAAGAAACATTTTGTTAACATGATAATTTGGTTTATTCATGGTTAAGATAGGTGGGTGAATGTATCTTAGAAATGGGAAACATTGCTGCTTTATGGTAAGTGATTTATTAAACTTTGAAATCAGTTCAAAAGTAGTAATACTACAGACAGACAAAAAGAAACAAAGCAATTTAAATAGGATTAGAATGGTACCTGCATGCGTTAAGATTACTATGAAGTTTTTCTGGAGTTTTGGGGATTTCGAAGATTTGTACTAGTTTAGTCTTTGGTTATGCTATGTGAAAAATAATTTAATTTTCTTGGTCCAAAAAAGAATATTTATGAACACAATAACAAAACCAGCAAATACCTGTTTCAGAAAGAAAAAAGTGCTGCTAATGCAATTTTTACAGTTGTATGAAGTTCCTAAGAAAATATTATGATACTATGCCACTGTGAAGGAAGATACTTGTGATCCCAGCAGTTTTGCAAACCATCATTTGCACAGGCAAAACAGTCTCTGCTTGGGGAATCACTCAATTTATTGCAAAATACCGAATTTTTAATTAGGAATTCTGATATTGAAAAAAAATAAATTAGAAACAATTAAATACTTCAGAGAAACAACTCCTTCCTCTTCCCCAAGCTAACCTTCCCTGTCCTTGCCCCAATTTCCTCTTGCTTTCAACACACATTACACTTGCTCCCTCCCAACCATTTCAGTAGGCAATGGAGGATGCAGAAGGTAGGGGTCAGTGTGCAGTGGTTTCTTTCTGCTATCCTTTGCTTCTTACTGCTTCCATGCTCCAGCGTGGGTTGCCTGTCGGCCACATTCCCTCTGAGGATGTCATTGCTCTAGTGTGAGTCCTCCATGGCTCATAGTCCCTCAGCAGCATCAGAAGTGCCTCTTTCCAAGACAAACATCTCCAGCTCTGTCCACAACAATGTCCTCTTCCACATTCCTTCACCCTTTCCTCCAAAGACACCTTTTTACATACATTGTCAAAGGTCCCCTTCCTGTGCCTCCTCTCACATATCTCATTTTTGTGCTTTTTCCTGCCAGCCACTTCAATCCTTTCTCAAACATACCAAGTCAGTGGCATCATGTACTCCTCTGGCTGACTGAAGGTTTGAGGTAGGTTTGTACCAGAATTAATTACAGAGAGAAAGAATTTGCATTTTGGTTTGGTTTGGTTTGTTTCAATGAGAAGAAAGAAGGAGGAAATAGTTGGGTTTTTTTTTAATTAAATAAGAAAGGCTAGTTTCTGAAACTTTATCTTAAAGTAAAACAAACAAACAAAGAAACAACAACAACAAAAACAAAACACCTGAAAAAACTAACCTGGGAAGCTGCTGCTCTGCAAAGGATATATGATCCTTTGGTATGGTTTAGTGTGAGATGTCCCTGCCCATAGCAGGGGGGTTAGAACTAGATGATCTTAAGGTCCTTTCCAACCCTAACTATTCTATGATTCTACGATTCTATGATCTGAGTTCCTCAAAAGAGTAAAGAACCCCTATTGAAAAGCATGTACTCAGTCCTGTCTTCAGAACCTGCTAATTAGATTACGGAACTGCAAATGAGGTTTAATACATCTTTATCCAAAACTTGAAAAAATATTGACATGGTTTTCACATTAATTGTCTTACATGTATCCTTGTATTGCTTTATAGAAATTAAAAAAAAAAAAAGCTATTTAAGTTGAAGGGCTATTTTTGCTATTATTTTAGTACAAATCAAGATTATAGGACAGAGTTTTGTTCACATAAAAAAATTATTAAATCAGAAATATTTAGCAAAGATTGAATTTTTATTAATGAGTGATGATGATAGATATACGTAATGCTGTATTTTAGGAGAGAAACTTCTCCATGGCAACATTTAAATAATATAAATAATATAATTTGTGTTTCTTAACTGCATTACAGATTGCTCAGGGAATCAACATGGCAAAAAATGCAAGTGTTTTCTGAAAAGCTGGGAAGAGATTTATAGCTAAAGAGAATATTACGGAAAGCATATATAAAGTTGAGTCTTGACTGAGTCTGAGTTAAAAACATACAGAAAGCATAAAAATACCATGTGGCTACATATTATGCCATCTGAATTTTATCAAGTTACTGTTGTCTAGATACCTATCTCATCTGCAGTTCATGTACATTTTCAAGAAAAATATGCAGTTTTAATTAGCTGAAAATTGATCACAATATCAAGTTATCTGACATTGAAAATTATTTCCTGATTTTTTTTTATTTCCTCAGGCTTCCACCTGCAGTGATCTTTATTATATTTAAAGAGCCCTCTACTTTTACCTTCTAATGAAGTCCTTGACTCCGTATTTGTATGCAACAAACTTCTTCGCTTTGAAACAGAAGAAAACAGATTGAGATACAACCTTTAAGATGATTGAAATGCAGTCTTTAAGTTCCTTAAAAGAATGTAATGCCAGCCCACGTCAATTTGAATCTGGACTTCTGTGTTCTTCAGCCATGCGATGGTATTCCTCCTTCACTTAGTACCTCCTGCAGATTATGAGAATCCAGGAGCCAGATTAGGGAGGTGAGATGAAAAATAGCCCAGCATAAAAAAGTAAATACTTTTAAACTGAACAGGCATCTGAGTCATTTAGTGCACACTCACATGAATGTTGCTGCTATAGCAGAAAGTGAAGGGCAGTAATAGGAACAGGGAGAAAGGGGAAGGCAGAACTGCAGCCCCTCAGTCTAAGATTAGTATGAAGTGCACTAGAACTATACCCTAAATCTTTACTGCATGACATTTTATTTGTTCTTCAGTTGTTTCTCATGTTCTTTTCTGTTATATGTGGGTTGTCATCATAGCCTGATAATTATGTATTTCAGGCACAACAGTATCAAAAACAGGGCCTAAACTTTGAGGCTGAGTTTGTTCTAAGAGGCCATAAAAGACAACTGAAAAGATTTTTTTGGAAGTGCTGAGACTGTTTGGACAAAAAGTGTAAAACCAGGGGTATCCTACTGCTTTCATCACATGTAGCAGAGATTTTCTTATAGAGTTGGTCATATTCATACTTTACACGTGACACTTCAAATAAAATAAAAGGCCAGCTTTAAAACAACATTATTAGTCTTGTTTTTGAACAGTAGCTTTCTGCATAAGAAGAATCTATCAGATTCAGTCAATTGTCTCATCCTGGGAAACTGCTTCTCCCACAAGTGTACAGTTACTTCTGAAGTGGAATCATAGAATCATAGAATAGTTAGGGTTGGAAAGGATCTTGAGATCATCTAGTTCCAACCCCCCTGACATGGGCAGAGACACCTCACACTAAACCATGCCACCCAAGGCCTCATCCAACCTGGCCTTGAACACCCCATCATAGAACAAGTGATCATACAGTACCCAGAGTTCAGTAATGAAGGTTAGTTTTCAAGTGTTGAAAATGCACATACAACTGAAATGGCAGAGTAATGCTAATAAAGAAAGTGAAGTATGGTGGACACAGCACAATGGATTAAGCTGCCTGCGTGTGAATATGTAGAATAACCCCATTTACATTTTTTCGGTGGACTTTTCCTGTTAGACAATATTTTTCTCCTCTCCAATCCCCTCATAAGGGAAACTGTTTAATGTTCATCTTAGAAAATTTCCCTCTGTTTCGCATGTTCTCCTGCAGTGACTAAAATTAAAAATAAGGTTTATAATCTGATGGAGAAGTAGAGCAATTTTTAACACATAGCTTCTTCAAAAGTTATTATTTCTAGTAAGTTACTCTTTTTACTGGAGGCAAGTGCAATTTACTCTGTCTAGAACTTCTATTTTTCTGGAAACTTGTATTAAATATTAACCTAACACCAACATATCTCAACTGTAAATGATTAAACCTACTAGAGTAATTCAAACATCTCATTCTTTCCAGATGAATAAAAACCTAATTCTGAGGACTGTTGTAATGAAGCATGATATATTTGCATTTCAAAACAACAATAATGACAGCAGTGAAAAATATTTCACAACTCACTTTTTTTTTTTGTAAAGACAGATATGGCTTTAATCTTTATTATAATGTCACCTGCTGCTGCCAATATGGTTAAATATCTTTCACAGTTTTCTTATATCCTCAAAAAATTGTTATGCATATCACCTGTAAAAATTATTTCCAGCTTCATAAGGATCTGACATCCTGTGCAAAGCTGAAAGCATTTCCTTAGCCTGTTTACTAAAGAAAAGTATTTTATTCAATCTTTCTGACTGTCTGTTTATAATAACTTTCTGAATCTACTGCTTAATTTCAACTAATTTTAAATAAAATTACATGAAAAGCTGCAAGATATTATCACTTCTATATAGAGACCTATGTTAGGCATTCCCTGAAAGGGAGAAGGCAGAAACTTATTTGCATACTTCATTTAGGAACAGCTGTCCATCCAAAGGCAGACAAGTTCTCATCACCTGATAAACTTGCATTTGGCAGCAGACCAGTCTTGATGCTGCTGTTTCTTGCCTAATATGATTGTTGAAGAACTATAGGAAGAATTGGGGAAATGAAGGAAACAAGACTTGACAGAAGACCTGACTAGGTGACAAAATACATGAAGTCATAGTTTTTATTGCACCATTCAAAAAGAGCTTGGTTTTCTGCTTTATTTTCACTGGTTTAATTTATGATTGAATGAAGCAAAGATTAATTTTAAATAATTCCTTTGTTTTAATGCTTTTTATTCCTGAAAATAATGTGTGCTTTGTAACTACAAGAAAAGTCACATAGAAATTCCAATGTTCAAATATGAATTTGACAATTTTGAAAGAGATGCAGAGATCATGCTTGTCAGATTCCTGGGTTCAGTAAAATTATGGGCAAGTTTTCTAGTATTATATGATTTTTCTTTTACAGAACATGTAGATTTTGTGAGGATTTATTGCCTGTGACCAGCTGCTACTCTGAAACATCAGCACAGTGTAATACAGCTCAGCTTCCTCTTGTGAGCCTTGGCCAGGATAGATGACATTTGCACAAATGTATCGTGGTCCCAAGCAGACATTAAGGTACTTTATAAATCACCAGGATATACACATATAGCCTCTGGTTTCTGTGAACCCAGCCACAGGGTTTCTGTCAGACCTGGCTAACATCTGGCCTACTGAGATGGCAACTAGGTACAGCTGACTCCAGCTGAACATTTAGACCTGCTCTGTGCAGAGGCAGTTATAGTAAAAGTCACTATAACTGTGGTTCACAAAAAACTTCTAGTTGTGAAAAATAACTTTATTAAACAAGCCAATAACAGAAAGATTCTTTTTGAATAAAGGTGCTGTTGATATCATTAGTTTAGCCAGAATATGGTAAGATTGAGTGATAACTGAAAACTTACCTATGGAGGTAGCACAGAATCATAGAATCATAGAATAGTTAGGGTTGGAAAGGACATTAAGATCATCTAGTTCCAACCCCCCTGCCATGGGCAGGGACACCTCACACTAAATCATGTCACCCAAGCGTACGTCCAACCTGGCCTTGAACACCACCAGGAATGGAGCATTCACAACTTCCTCGGGCAACCCATTCCAGTGCCTCACCACCTTCACAGTAAAAAACTCCTTATATCTAATCTAAACTTCCCCTGTTGAAGTTTGAACCCATTACCTCTTGTCCTATCACTACAGTCCCTAATGAAGAGTCCCTCCCTAGCATCCTTGTAGACCCCCTTCAGATACTGGAAGGCTGCTAGGAGGTCTTCATGCAGCCTTCTCTTCTCCAGGCTGAACAGCCCAAACTTTCTCAGCCTGTCTTCACACGGGAGGTGCTCCAGTCCCCTGATCACCCTTGTGGCCCTCCTCTGGACTTGTTCCAACAGTTCTATGTCCTTTTTATGTTGAGGACACCTGAACTGTACACAATACTCCAAGTGAGGTCTCAAAAACATAGGTGAAACTTAGTTTCTGAACCCAAATGAAATGCTTAATGCACAAGGTTGTTAATGGCATAATCAGTTTAGTCCTGTGAAAACAATCTTGCTTTTGAGAATAAGTGTTTTAACTTAGCATATCTTAGAAGCTTAATCTTTTAGAAGCCCAAGTGGTTGGGTAGATCTGACCTGTTGAGTTTCCTTAACCCCCAATAAAAAAATCTACCTGAATTCTTCTTTAGGCATCATAGCCTGCTTTTTAGAGTCCATTTGTTTTCTATTTCTCTCATCTTACATTGAACATATACAAATGAATAGAGCTATCCTTGGAACTGTTATGAGTTCACATACGGCCACAGTTTGTAAACAGCATTCTTATTGAAATAGTTTTTCATCTAAAGATAATAAATATTCCCCAGCTGTTATGTAATTTTAACATGTGAGAAAACTCCTTTGAGATAGAAGCGTGTACCTACTGCTTTCAATTCTTACTTAAAGCAGGTAACCCCTCTTACAAAGAAGCAACTGAAACATCTTGAACTTTGCTTTCTTTCAGCAGTGAGAAGATTCATGTTAGGACAATTAATTGATCTTCAGTAGCTCAAAGGCTGAAGAGTTTTCTCTGTTCATTTATGAAGCAGTTTTTAAGAAAGTACAATATCTCACTTTTTTTTCTTCTCCTTATTTTTCTGCAAAATAGTGGAAGGTAAACTGTTCTTTACAGAATAAAATACTCGCAGTTATTGAAAAAAAGACAAAGAGATATCATGTACTTAGGAAAAGTCTTACTGTTTGGTTAAATTAACTGTAAACATAGCTCTCAAATTCATAAGATGAGAAATAAGCAAGAAGAAGATGGTTGGAACAATAAAGAAATAGACTAGATTTTCAGCTAGCTTAGTCATAAATCTGTAGATTTATTTCAGAATCTTTGCATGTAATAAGAAATATGTTATGTAGAATTAAATCCTAACATAAACTTAAGCAAATTTCTAATACAATAAAGTTCAATGACAATCTATGGAAAAACGACTTTATGTGATGAAAACATGAAGCTGGGCAGCTACTAGTATGTTCACAATCACAGTCTTATTTGTGAAATCAGTTGCTTCATGGATTACACAACAAGACTTATTTGTATTTTGGGATATTTTAATATCTTTAATATTTAACTGGAATTTCCATTTTCTTCCCAACTCTGCCAAGTAATGGAAATTTGTTGTAGGTAATAGCTTGTTCGGATTTATTTAACAAGACAGAAGATTTCACTTTGTCTTAAAATACTCCTAAATTGCAAGTATAAACCTCAATATGAACGTAAATAGGATTCAAAGAAGCATAGAATAACAACCCAGGGATGACCTGGATATACAGACCCAGAGTAAAGTCACTGTGGATTCAGATTTGCAGGTCCAGCTCCAGGGTTTTGTCTGATCATTGGTTCTTACCCGTCTCTTAGTACAAAAAAGCAAAGCAGATGGTCCTGTTTGCTGGTTTTATAAGCTATTTGTGAAAGACAACCTTGTATCACGTAAGGAGTTCTGATACTTGCTGAGGTGAGTTTTGATTGTTTTTTTTTTTTAAGTGTCCACAACAGTAATTTAAGAGTCACTGAGCCCAGGAAGAGATACACTGCTTAAAGGAACTAATTAATTACACAAGGTTGAATAGAACATCCTGGAACAGAAGATACTTAAAGTATCTTTTTTTCCTCCCAGTTTCTGCACCATGGTGACTAATGTTTATTAAGTCCCCACAGTGAGATACTGAGAGATTTTTCTGAAGATCTCATGCTGTTTTAAAAGGAAACAATGGCTTGTGGTAAAGTCAACTCATGCTGAGATACATTAACTGCACCACGTTATCAGCTGATAAAGGTGCTATTAACACATTACCCACTGTGCATATTTGTGAAAGAGGAGGTTTCATTGTTAATGGAATTGAGACATTTTCTTTGAAATGGCAAGTATTGGACATTTTTACACCATTTTGAAGGAGAGGTGAGGAATACAGCCTCATTTATTGTTGTTTGTGGGGTTTGTTATTTTTCTGGTGGATGTTCTCTCTTTAAACTTCAGGAAATACATTTACTTTTATTCTGTTGTCTTGCTTTGAGATTCCATTGAGACTATTCAAAGGCATAATTCTTATACTGAAAGAAAAATATAGAAATATGCTATGTTGGAGAATTATCACACTATAAATTCTGAACATTCCAAAATACCAATGATCTAATGCAAGAGTAAATAATAACTCATATTGAATAATTGAAAGACATTTTTTAACTAGTTTGACGGCAGTGGCCAGAATCTAGAGTGTAGAAGTCTAGTTTCTTATTCATTAGAGGAGAGTTGGAGGTAAATACACCTCCTGTAAATTCAGCAAAATCAGTAACTAAAAATACTAAATCAGTAACTAAATCAGTAACTAAAAAAATCTATCCAACCACACAGTTTTTACACATGACCAAACAAAACAAAATGTACTCTTCCTAAAAACATTAATTCAAAGCATGCTGTTGAGATTTTTCATGCTATATTTGCTTCATTCTGAATTTGAGTCCATGGAATTAATAATGTTGTAATCATTATTCAAATACATGGAAACAAATGACAGTACTATTATATGATTAAAAACAAATGTTATTTGTGCTTTCCCATGTATGAAATATACGTACTTACTGCTCAATTTGTAAATAAACATTGGCAAAACCAATGCAATATTTTTCATGTGATCACTTCATGAGCTTGCTATAAAAGGCAAATTGTTTTTTAAAATTTGACACAGAAACAATCAAAGGTATAGTAGAAGGACCAGTAAATCCTGAAAAAAGTCTATTCTAGATTTCAGAAGCTAACCAAATTTTAGCTTTCTCTCTACTCACAGTTTCAGAATTTTTCTTGACAGTATTTCCAAATGCAAATAAATAAATAAACAATCCTAATGAAATAAAAATAAGTGCATCTTGCTGGAACCCATAAATTTTAAGGTTAATAACATTGCTGTCTTCTAATTTTCTGATAAAAAAAAAATAGACCATGATACACATTGCCATAAAGTATTATGCAATCTGTCATATCATAAAAGTTCTTCACATTTCAGTACCATAAACCTGTAACCATAACCCCCAAATGTCTAAAGTATGTAGCATGTTAATTATCTTATAAACGTTCTGTGATTTAGCAATAACTGATATTAAAAAATATTGTATTATCTTTCTAGCTCTATTATGCATATTGTTCAAGATCTTTGGCTTCTTTATCCTCTCTTTGACTAAACTTCTCATTTGTGTTATGGATGCAATCAGTTTTTACTGTTTTTAGACTAATTTGTATTTTGTTTTATTTTTTTAATTCAGGCTCCCTCTTTCTGTATATTTGGATAGTAACGAAGTGCAACTCATCTCTACACGAGCTCTGATTTGGAGAAACCTCCAGGAACTCACCAACAAAGTTTAAGTTGACAAGCAGGTATTTATTGCGACGCCAGGAGACATGGGGGATAGCTCCTCCTAGCATGTCTCTCCGAATTGCTAAACAATCCGTCCTTATATAGTCACTAAGCATACATATTCATTACATACATACATGCGTATTCATGATGCTACTTATGTACTACATCATTCTTCTAGAAAGTTTCCCCGCATGCATACAAAAATGTGGTGGTGGTCTTTGGGGGTCGTTTACTTCTTCCAATAATCTTCCTCACTTCTGGCAGTCTTTGAAGCGCGCACAGTGGATAATGCTTACATCAGCTTAATTGGTTCGGTAACACTGCAACATAATCATCCTGTCCTACTTATCAGTTAGCTTAGCTGCAGCCCATCCTGGACATCTGCTAGTTTCAGATACTCTTTATCTACACGTCCTGTTTTTCTATCCTGTTTTTCTTACACTTATTTTTGTACTACGGTCATAAGGACCTAAAACTGCGCCAACTACAATGGTTTATCTTACACAAGGATTCTCATTATGTTCTCTAGCTGCGCTCTGACTATTATTTTTCTTCTGTGAAATATACCTCAGTTATTTTCTATTGCTACTATTACAAAGCCATCAAGCTTAACGTTACTTAGAACTGATTCTGCTTATTTACAAAGGTTTGTATTTCATTTTGTCTCAGCTTCTAGATGTTTTTACAGGGAAAATATATCACGACAGATTATAATTTCAGAGTAGGCAGTGATATCTGCAGATCCTATGATTACCTGAGAGTCCCAAAAATCTCCTTTAGATGTCCTGGACAGCTGAAATGGAGATACAAAAACTCTTTGTGCACTTTAGGAAACTTTAGCTGAAGTTTTTTTGTTTCATTTTTCCAAGTCAAAGGCGACTAAAATTTAACTTCGTTATTTTTCATAATTTACACAAAATATACGCAAGACAAGACTATCTTTCATTCATGTGCTTTTTTTTTTTTTTTTAATCCTGAATCTACTGCAGCTTATACAGTTCAGATAATGTTTCATGATAAATACACTGCTAGATATAAATAGGAAATGCAGAATTTGGAAGTAAAGTTCTGTACGGAGTTTATAGTCTTTTTCTCACATATAGCCCTTAAACTATCAAGTTTTTTACATTTTTCCATTCTGTATAGTGAAGTTTAACCCAAATTTCACTCTTAAGTATGAAGACATGTTTAGAAAAACAGCTTTTTAGGTTATTATAAGCATAGATTCTACCAAGTTTTTATACAAAACCGCGAGAGGCCAGCACATCTGTAAGGGTTTCTAGCAGCAAAATAATCTTTCAGAGTGAGCTAGTGATGTCTATTTTACATTTCTATCCATTTAAGCTCTTGGAAAAAGTGTTACCTTTTGTCTGCTTTATACCATCTTGCCAAATAGATTTTAAATAGCATCTTTAGATACTGCCATTGGAACTGCTGTTATGACCATTCTTAGAGCTCATAGTTCCTGGATGCTACACAAAATGATCTGGTAAAAGTTCAGTAGATAAGTCAGAGCTGGAAATGGAATTAATAAAATGGCTTGGAATGAGAGAATATCACAGATGACAGTAATAAAAATAAACAAACCCTGGTGATATCAATCAAATACGGTTAAAATCAGGTGGCATTAATTTCACTAAACAGATATTACTTCACAACCATTCTTTGGTTTTCATATATTGTGGTGATCTGAAAAAAAAGTAATTTTTCAGGTGAAATAAGTCATAAATGAAAGCCGAGTTATCATCACTGCAATGTTGGGTTTGGTTTGTTCTGTTTGGTTTTTTTTGGTTTTTTTTTGTTTTTTTCCAGAATATCTCTTAACCTGTATAATTTCTTCTTGGGACACTTCATATGAAAATCCATTACCCTCTCAAGAAAAGTAAGGAGTTACAGAAAGCTTTTAATTGCTATCCCTCTTTGCTTTAATGCTTTCATCTCTCTGTTTTCTCCACTCATAGCTGGGAGTGAAATGGAATAAGACAGGATTTAGTACAGATCTATGCAATCAGATTTTTAATAAGTGGGCTGAAAATTCTTTTGTTAGAAAAAGACATGTCTAAATATATTTATTTGCAATAAAGCAAATAAAAGGAAAACACATAGTTTGAAATTGAAACAATATAATACTGTTTTCTAAATTTATGTTGCTTTTTAATTTCAATGCTACATTTCTTTATTAATTTATGTAGTTTATTAAGTTAAACTTGTGTGCACAGGTGAACTGATTTTACAGTTTGATTTGCAGCAAATGGGGGGATGTACTCTTAATGAATATCTTGTTCTTTCCAAACATATTTTTAGTTAGGAAAATTACATTTCTGGAAGAGTGACCTCTAAGAAGAATTTTTTTCCTTTGTTTTTCCAAAGAAAACTGCCCAGCTAAATGAGAAAAAATAATTACGTGCTTTACATTTTAAAGATCCAATAGCTTATTTCTAAATACAAGTTTTGCGGTTTTAGATCTATTCT
Source organism: Psittacula echo (assembly GCF_963264785.1). Classification (NCBI taxonomy): domain Eukaryota; kingdom Metazoa; phylum Chordata; class Aves; order Psittaciformes; family Psittacidae; genus Psittacula; species Psittacula echo. Next base: position 21,084,515 of record NC_137735.1, on the reverse strand, counting down.
GAAAGGAAGAATAAAAGTAATGGGTTTTATGAATATGTTGCATACCTGTCTTGGGGATTGAGGACTGATTGAAAGAAATGGGATCTACCTAACTAAGAAGAGTGGGTGACTAAGAGATCCTTATCTCAACTAAGTAGAACCAACTACCACTATGCGAGTGATGAACTCAACATCCGTACTTAAAAATACAGACTGCTATAGATGAAAATGGTAATTTCACCTGATTTTTCTTTCTTAAGACATGATTTTCTTAAAATCACTTGAAAATTTAAAGATAAGGGTTAGCTGTGATCTACATAAAATTCTACATAAAATTAATTCATTAGAACCTCCCTTCTGCTTATGAAGAACTGATCCTCTGATAATTTCCAGCTCTTCTAAATCAGTTTTGTTTTTCAAATATCTGCTTCAAATCTTAACATTAAGTAATCCTCTGAAAGTCATCATTTTTAATATAGCCCAAAGTAGAAATTTATTTACTTTTCTGTTCCTAATGGTTCCCTAGTGTACCTGCTTGGGTTTTCTTTTATAGAATAAGATTGTTTCTGAGCTGCAGTGTTGCAAATTGTACATGATCTATGAACTGCTATCACCTGTATGCAATGTTAGTTAGTCTCATGTCATGGTTTGCTGATATTTCCAGTCAGAGCTTAAAAAAATACATCCCTCTATTTGTGCATGTCCTGGTTTAGCAGTAGCAGTCATTTTTTTTTTTTCTGCTGGTGCAGTGCTGTGGTTTTGACTTTTGGCCTGGGAAAAAGATTGATAAAGCCGATGTTTTCAGTTGCTGGTCAGAATGTTTACCCTGACCAAGGACTTTGTGAGTCTCATGCTCTGCCAGGGAGGAGGAGAAGCCAGGAGGAAGCAGGGACAGGACGCCTGACCCAAACTAGCCAAAGAGGTATTCCATACCACAGCACGTCATGCCCAGGAGGTAGAACGGAGAGTTCCCGGAAGGGCTGGATCATGGCAGGGTGGGGGTGAGGTACCGGTTGGTGAGCGGTTGTATTCTCTTGCTTGTTATTTCCTTTATCATTATTACTATTAGTGGTAGCAGTAGTGATTTGCGTTATACCTTAGTTATTAAACTGTTCTTATCTCAACCCGTGGGAGCTGCATTCTTTCGATTCTCCTCCCCGTCCCTCCAGAAGCAGAGGGAAGAAAGGTGGGGGGGGAAGTGGACTGCATGGTTCTGATTTACGGCCTGGGCTTAAACCACGACAGTTCTTTTTGGCGCCCAACGTGGGGCAGGAAGGGTTGAGATAACAACAGATCTGACTGAGGCACAATGCTGATTTATGGGCTCTCAAAGTTGTTCTTTTTGATGTCACAGTTTCTGTATGTCGTAGCTTGCTTGGAGCCGGTATTTGTTGTGTTAGTGTTTATCAAGTGTGGGCCTTGGGCTAAGGTTCTTGTTTCATTGTACTTTATGGTAATGGCTTGCGATACGGGGGGGCTCCGGCCGCAGGGCGGGATGGACGTGGCCGTGGACTTGTACCTGGCCGTCCCGCTGCTCTTCACCGTCCTGGCCCTCATCCTCGCCTCCGTCTTTGTGAGGCTGCGGGGAGCCGAGGGGGAGCGGCCCCGGGAGCCGGCGGCGGCCGAAGCGGCCCGGGAGAGCGGCCCCGGGGACCAAGCGGCGGCGGGAGCGGGGCCGGAGGCCAGGAAGGAGGCGGCTGCCGAGGAGGGGAAGGAGGCGGCCGCGGAGCAGCGGGAGGAGGCGGCGGAGGAGCCGAGCCCCACAGCCGAGCCCAGCCCCGCGGCGGCCGAGAGCATTCCCCAGCAGACGTCTGCCGAGCCCCGCGAGCCTGAGCCCCAGGAGGATGCAGGAGACCCCGCAGCACTTTCCAGCAAGGCAGAGGAGGAAGATCTGGACTCAGAAAAAGCGAAGCTGGTGGTGAGAAAGCCTTCAAGCACAACAGCTGCACCAGCCCCAGTGACAAGCACAGCAGCATCATTTGAGAGTTCTGAAGGTTTTGAATGGCCTTTGGGTACCCTTGGGACCTGCCTGCTGATTGTGATGGGGATCACCATGTTGGCACACACACAGAGTGTGTTCTACCCACGACCATTTTGTCTGATCCCGAGAGTTAAGCAGAGTCAGGTTTGGGTCTTGTCTGGGTTTAGACAATACAAGGGGACCGAGAGGTTTTCCCCAAGGCTGGACAGTCATGAGTGTCATGGTGTGTGGGACAGTATGGGCGAGTATCTAATCCACTGGGCCCCTCCAGTGCTTTGGAAGCGTCGGAGATGGAAGGCAGCTGTGTGGAGTCCCCAACGACAAGTTGCAGAGACTGCTGCAGGGGAGGGTGAATTATTTTGGGCCTGATGGGCCCATGACACTTCAGGCCATCAGGGCAGAGATGCAACATAGAGATGGACTCATGATCAAGGGGTGGACTTTGCAATGGGCCTCTCCTGCTCTGAAAGACTGTTACAAGAGATGGTATATTGAAAATGTGGGATCTGAGCATGACGTGAATGGTATGGAATAAGGGGTGGATACTGTCCTGGTTTAGCAGTAGCAGTCATTTTTTTTTTTCTGCTGGTGCAGTGCTGTGGTTTTGACTTTTGGCCTGGGAAAAAGATTGATAAAGCCGATGTTTTCAGTTGCTGGTCAGAATGTTTACCCTGACCAAGGACTTTGTGAGTCTCATGCTCTGCCAGGGAGGAGGAGAAGCCAGGAGGAAGCAGGGACAGGACGCCTGACCCAAACTAGCCAAAGAGGTATTCCATACCACAGCACGTCATGCGCAGGATGTAGAACTGAGAGTTCCCGGAAGGGCTGGATCATGGCAGGGTGGGGGTGAGGTACCGGTTGGTGAGCGGTTGTATTCTCTTGCTTGTTATTTCCTTTATCATTATTACTATTAGTGGTAGCAGTAGTGATTTGCGTTATACCTTAGTTATTAAACTGTTCTTATCTCAACACGTGGGAGCTGCATTCTTTCGATTCTCCTCCCCGTCCGTCCAGAAGCAGAGGGAAGAAAGGTGGGGGGGGAAGTGGACTGCATGGTTCTGATTTACGGCCTGGGCTTAAACCACGACAGTGCACCAGTACAAATAACTAAGAAATCTGACATGTTTAGACATATTTTAAAGGTGATTTCTTTCTGATAACAACAACTAAAGAGCTGTTACCTTAAGGTATTTGAGATAAGATTGAGTGACTAGGATGAAGGGGAGGGTAACATGGATCTAAGAAATTAGAAGAGTGAGAAATTACTGCTAGAGATGCATGGGTACATAGAATCATAGAATAGTTAGGGTTGGAAAGGACCTTAAGATCATCTAGTTCCAACCCCCCTGACATGGGCAGGGACACCCCACACTAAACCATGTCACCCAAGGCCTCATCCAACCTGGCCTTGAACACCGCCAAGGAAGGAGCATTCACAACCTCCCTCGGCAACCCATTCCAGTGCCTCACCACCCTCTCAGTAAAGAATTTCTTCCTTAGATCCAATCTAAATTTTCCCTGTTGAAGTTTGAACCCGTTACCCCTTGTCCTGTCACTACAGTCCCTAATGAAGAGTCCATCCCCAGCATCCTTGTAGGCCCCCTTCAGATACTGGAAGGCTGCTAGGAGGTCTCCACGCAGCCTTCTCTTCTCCAGGCTGAACAGTCCCACCTTTCTCAGCCTATCTTAATAAGGGAGATGCTCCAGTCCCCTGATCATCCTCGTGGCCCTCCTCTGGACTTCTTCCAACAGTTCCATGTCCTTTTTATGTTGAGGACACCAGAACTGCACACAATACTCCAAGTGAGGTCTGACGAGAGCAGAGTAGAAGGGCAGGATCACCTCCTTCGACCTGCTGGTTGTGCTTCTCTTGATGCAGCCCAGGATATGGGTGGCTTTCTGGGCTGCGAGCGCACACTGCCGGATCATGTTCACTTTCTCATCGACCAACGCCTTCAAGTCCTTCTCTGCAGGGCTGCTCTGAACCTCTTCTCTGCCCAACCTGTAGCTATGCCTGGGATTGCTCTGATCCCGGTGGAGGACCTTGCACTTGTCATGGTTAAACTTCATCAGGTTGGCATCAGCCCACCTCACAAGCATATCAAGGTCCCCCGGATGGCATCCCTTCCCTTCAGCGTATCAACTGAACCACACAGCTCGGTGTCATCGGCAAACTTGCTGAGGGCGCACTTAATTCCACTGTCCATGTCACCAACAAAGATGTTGAACAAGACCGGTCCCAACACCGATCCCTGAGGGACACCACTCTTTACTGGTCTCCTGCTGGACATCGAGTCATTGACCACAACTCTTTGCGTGCAGCCATCTAGGCAGTTCTTTATCCACCAAGTGGTCCACCTATGAAATGATGTCTCTCCAATTTAGAAGAAAGAGGAAAACTTTGCAAAACAGGAAGATATTGATGCAATGTGGGCAAAAGCTGTGGTCAATTGCTGCGGTGAGTAGCTTGAGAGAGGATGCCTTCAACACCGGAGTAGGGGGAAATCAGCATCCAGGAGCCTCAACTGAGAGTGGCAAGAGCCACCGAGGGAGCCTCAAGTCCTCAACAGGACTTGCCCAGGAGCCAGCAGCTCAGCTGACACGAGCAGCTGACATGGGGAGGGCTTTGCCAGGAGGGGTGACACCAGCCCTGACTGGTTAAAAACCAGGCCAAGGGAGCACGAGCGATCAGGACAGGTTGAGGCAGTTTGCATGGGCAGGCAAGTAGGATGGTGAGTACTCACTTTCTGATCAAGGCCGGCTCTGGGAGGTCTGCTCTGGCTGCCTTGGCCGTGGCCAGCATAGGCACTCAGATAATGCTGACGAAAGGTGAGGCTGCAGCACAGAGCTTGGGATGGAGGGAATGGCTGCACTGGTCTTGTGAGGGGAGGGCACACAATAAGCAGGGCTGCACTCGGTGCTCCCTGGTGGAGGTCCTCCTGCTGCAGGGGCTGAGCTGCGGGATGCTGTCAATAGGCTAAAAGGTGTCAGGGAAGCTGAGAAGAAGCAGCACTGCTTTCCCCTGGCCCAAACTGTGCAGGGGCCTGAAATGTCCATTGTAGCTCATGCAGGAAAGAAGGAGGCCATTAACCCAGTAAGCTGAGAACTAGCAACAAAAAAAGTCAACAAATAAGGAGGAAGAGAACAATTAAAAGCAAGGGGCTTCCTCCTAAATCTGTTGTTCCCCCCAGAACTGCTTTGCAGTTCTGCAGGAGGCTAATGAGGAAACACACTCACAACATGAAAAACCGGCTGATGCATTGGTAAAAAGATCACTACTGGTGCTGCCAGGAAAAAGTGGCAGGTCATAGTAGTAGGGGACTCTACTTTGAAAGGCACAGAGGCACTCATCTGTCAGCCTGATCTGGTCTCAGGGGAGGTGTGCTGCCTACTAGGGGCTTGGATCAGGGATGTTGCAGAGAGGCTGCCTCCTCTAGTAAGTCCCATTGACTATTACCCATTTCTAGTGGTCCATGTGGGTACTAGTGATATAGACATATGTAGCCTGGAGAACATTAAGAAGGACTACAGAGCCCTGGGAGAGGTGGTTAGGGGCTCTGGAGCTCAGAATGTCTTTTCATCAATTCTCCAGGATAAAGAGGAAGACATTAAAAAGGCTAGGCAGATTGGCCAGGTTAATAATTGGTTAGAACTGTGGTGCCATGGTTAGGGGTTTGGGTATTTAGAACACGGGACTCGATTTGGGAGGCCAGGTGTACTGGGGGTTGGTGGAGCTGGACTGACTATGAAGGGGAAGAGCAGTTTTGGGAGGAGTCTTGCCAGACTGGTCAAGGATGCTTTAAACTAGATGTGTTGGGGGAGGGGGGCATCATTCCATCCCAACACACCCAGTCAGTTGCCAGCACCTATAATAAATGATTGGAGCAATACAGAGATATTCCAGCCACTCCAGCCAATGAGATGGCTTCATTTGAAGCTCGGCTCAGATGCCTCTATACAAATGCCCGTAGCATGGGGAACAAACAAGAAGAATTAGAGATGTGTGCACTTCTACGGGGATATGACATAATACGTATCACAGAAGCATGGTGGGATGGCTCCTATGACTGGAATGTTGGAATGGAAGGTTGCAGACTCTTTAGAAAAGACAGGCCAGGCAGAAGGGGAGGGGGAGTTGCTATTTATGTTAGGGATGGGCTGGAGAGTATGGAACTCTGTCTGGGGACAGGCGAGCAGTCAAACATGAAATTTATGTTTTTTCTCCTTTTGTGAGGAATGACAATGTGAGGAACTTAAGGAATATATGGATATCAGAATATTCATAGAGATTTCATTACAATATGGTGGCTCTTGAGATGCATAACTTCTCTGTCGTGCCTCATTGTGTATCACATTAAGGAAGTGATGGCTGGAATTCATTTTATAAATGGATAGATAGCAATGGTCAATAAATTCCTTGCACTGCTTGATTGTGTATATGCATCTGTGACATCATTCATATATAATTTTGCTAGCAAATTTTGGTAAACTCCAGAAGTTCATTTGTTTTCACTTTTCTTCTTTTTCCATTCTTTAAAAAAAAAGAACAAGTTTTAAAAGCTAAGTGATTATAATCCACTTTCAGTTGAACATTCAAGATAATAGGGTAGAAGGAAAGCAACCAAATAATAGCCAAAAGTGTTGACTGATTTTCAGGACTGGACCCCTGGCAGTGTCCACCCACCATAGTGTAATATTATTAGCTTAAACATATACAATATACATTAGCATGTATATTGCAAGTAACTTCCTTAATGGTACTGCACTATATTACTGTAGGTACACTAAGTGACTCTTGACGAGCACCCTTGAAATCTCTTACTGCCTGATAATATGCATTAATTCTCAATGAAAATGTGTTGGCCCAAACAACACTAAATAAATTTGATTTGATGGTACCATGTAACAAAAATGTCTAAGTATTCCATGTCCATGAATGATAAAAAGTATTTTCTGACAATTCACATCACTTATCTGGCAATTTGCTTCTCAAAAAAATGGGATGCATGTATAATTTCAAGAGATAGGAACCCACCAATGCTACATTCACATTTTAATTCTAGATCTGTCCAATCCTTTCTACAGTGCTGCTAGTCTGTCAGTTGTACTTTTGTTTACTTCTGCAGTATGGTTTAAACCTGAGTATTTTTCCATGCCTATGTTAGGACTTCTCTGATTTAAGATAAAAGCACAATGTATTTGAGGAATTGTTTCTTTTATTTGATAGTTTCTCAATGTGGGTTTTGTTCTTCTTTGTGCTTTCATTTAATTTAATGCAAGAATTAAAGCACAATTATATAGAATATTCACTGAGATTTTAATCCTGATTATGTAAAAGAATAAAACTCTCTCCCATTTTCCTCTGCTCTTGGGACAAGATAACTGGTGCCCATCTCTCATTCTCAAACTGAGATCCTTCAGGATGTCTTTGTCACCTACTCCCCATTGACTTGAAAAGCCCTATCCCCAGTAACATCACAAACTACATTTTTGAACGTTTTGATTTTTTTCCAATTTTATGCCCTTCTTATCCCACTGTTTTTACAGCTTTACTGAGGGCCATGTATTTCTTAACATTTAAGACAGAAAATGGTGTTCAGAGTTGCCTTGAAGCAGGTTTGTAGTATTTCTGGTAATTAGGCCATGGGAATTGGGAGACAGAATAAAAGGATCTTTGCAACCTGGAGGGAAATCTGCTACAGCCTGATTGATTCCAAAGGTCTGGCATGGAAAACTTGTCATCCCATGATTAGTTTCCAAGCCTCTCTTATGTCAAATAGTGTTGTTTGTTCATAAAACATGATACAGTCGCCCCTTCCCAAGGCTCAGTAGAACAAACAATTTGAGAATAAAAGTTGCTGGGAGTATCAGTACTTGCAGCCAATATGTGTTAACAGGCAACACAATAAAGAAATACTACACCTAATAAAGAAAGAGAGGCAGATTTAAGATTCACTTGTCCTGCGCATGGAAGTGAAGCAGAAGACCAGAAGTGAACCAGTATGTCTATGTCTATGTCTATGTCTATGTCTATGTCTATAAAACATTTTTTTGCTGAGATATTTTCATTTTGAACAGTAAATTCTTTATATGTGATTCTGTCTTTTAACTTTCTTTGCTTTAAACTTATTTTTGTTTTAAATTGTAAAATGGATAAAATGCTTGATATTTAGGTTAAATTTCAGTCATTGTCAAGATACCATTTATTTAACAGAAGGTAGAATATAACCAAAGAAATTAATTCATTTCTCCTGTGCTTACAGGAACCAGTAGAAAAAACCCAAGCAAAATAAAAGTAAATACTTATTTTTTGGTGAATGTAATTATCAAAAGGTATTAACAAAATGAGCTGTGCAAATAAACCACATCTATGTTGCACAGATAGGAACAAGCTCACTCTCACAGGCCCTTCTCCTCATGGAGGACTTCAACAACCCTGATATCTGTTGGAGGAGCAGTACGTCCTGGCACAAGCAATCCAGGAGGTTCCTTGATTGCGTGGAAGACAACTTCCTTCTGCAAGTAATAGAGGAGCCGACAAGGAGAGGTGCCATGCTTGACCTCATGCTCACGTGGATGGAGAGGCTTGTTGGAAATGCGGCGCGCTAGGCAGCCTTGCTTGTAGTGATCATGAGATGGTGGAGTTCGAGATCCTCAGGACAGTGAGAAGAGCGTGCAGCAAGTTCACTGCTCTGGACTTCAGGAGAGCAGACTTTGGCCTCTTCAGGAACCTGCTTAGTAAGGTTCCATGGGATGTAGCCCTAGAGGGCAGGGAGGCTCAAGATTGTTGGTTGATATTCAAGGATCACCTGCTACAAGCTGAGGAATCTTGTGTCCTGACTAGAAGGAAGTGCACCAGGAAGTCCAGGAGACCTCCTTGGATGGATAAGGAGCTGCTCAGGAAAATTCAAAGGAAAAAAGAGGTTTATAAAAGGTGGAAGCAGGGACAGGAGGCCTGGGAAGAATACAGGCGGCCTGGGAAGAATACAGGGATGTTGTCTGGGAAGCTAGGGACCAGGTGAAGAAAGCTAAGATGCAGTTAGAATTAAACTTGGCTAGGGATGTTAAGGATAACAGGAAGGGATTCTATAGGTACAGCACGAATAAAAGACAGACTAGGGACAACGTGGGCCCTCTCCGGAAGCTATCAGGAGAACTGGCTACTCAGGATTTGGAGAAGGCCAAGGTTCTTAATGACTTCTTTGCCCTGGTCTTCACTGGCAAATGCTCTGACCGCACCACCCAAGTCTTGGAAGGCGGACGCAGGGAGTGTGAGAATGAAGACTCTAGGCCCACTGTAGGAGAGGATTTGGTTCAAGACCATCTTGAAAACCTAAACATACACAAGTCCATGGGACCTGATGAAATCCATCCATGGGTCCTGAAGGAGCTGGCAAATGAAGTTGTTAAGCCACTGTCCATCATATTTGAAAAATCATGGCAGTTAGGTGAAGTTCTCGATGACTGGAAAGAGGGAAATATAACTCCCATTTTCAAGAAGGGGAAAATGGATGATCCAAGGAATTACAGACCACTCAGTCTCATCTCTGTGCCTGGCAAACTCTTGGAGCAGATTCTCCTGGAAGACATGCTAAGGCACATGAAAAACAAGGAGGTGACTGGTGACAGCCAGCATGGCTTCACTAAGGGGAAATCCTGCCTGACCAATTTGGTGGCCTTCTATGATGGGGCTACGAAACTGATGGACAGGGATAGAGCAGTTGACGTCATCTACCTGGACTTGCGCAAAGTGTTCGACACTGTCCCACATGATATCCTTATCTCTAAATTGGAGAGACATCAATTTAATGAGTGGACCACTCAGTGGATAAAGAACTGCCTAGATGGCCGCACTCAAAGAGTTGTGGTCAATGGCTCGATGCCCGTCTGGAGACCAATAACGAGTGGTGTCCCTCGGTGTTGGGACCGGTCTTGTTCAACATCTTTGTTGGTGACATGGACAGTGGAATTAAGTGCGCCCTCAGCAAGTTTGCCGATGACACCGAGCTGTGTGGTTCAGTTGATACGCTGAAGGGAAGGGATGCCATCCGGGGGACCTTGATATGCTTGTGAGGTGGGCTGATGCCAACCTGATGAAGTTTAACCATGACAAGTGCAAGGTCCTCCACCGGGATCAGAGCAATCCCAGGCATAGCTACAGGTTGGGCAGAGAAGAGGTTCAGAGCAGCCCTGCAGAGAAGGACTTGAAGGCGTTGGTCGATGAGAAAGTGAACATGATCCGGCAGTGTGCGCTCGCAGCCCAGAAAGCCACCCATATCCTGGGCTGCATCAAGAGAAGCACAACCAGCAGGTCGAAGGAGGTGATCCTGCCCTTCTACTCTGCTCTCGTCAGACCTCACTTGGAGTATTGTGTGCAGTTCTGGTGTCCTCAACATAAAAAGGACATGGAACTGTTGGAAGAAGTCCAGAGGAGGGCCACGAGGATGATCAGGGGACTGGAGCAACTCCCATACGAAGATAAGCTGAGAAAGGTGGGACTGTTCAGCCTGGAGAAGAGAAGGCTGCGTGGAGACCTCCTAGCAGCCTTCCAGTATCTGAAGGGGGCCTACAAGGATGCTGGGGATGGACTCTTCATTAGGGACTGTAGTGACAGGACAAGGGGTAACAGGTTCAAACTTAAACAGGGGAAATTTAGGTTTGATCTAAGGAAGAAATTCTTTACTGAGAGTGTGGTGATGCACTGGAATGGGTTGCCGAGGGAGGTTGTGAGTGCTCCATCCTTGGTGGTGTTCAAGGCCAGGTTGGATGAGTCCTTGGGTGGCATGGTTTAATGTGAGGCGTCCCTGCCCATGTCAGGGGGGTTGGAACTAGATGATCTTAAGGTCCTTTCCAACCCTAACTGTTCTATGATTCTATGATTCTATGTATAAAAATAAAAAGCGTAGTGAACCTGAAGTACTGTAATAATGAACTAAGAAACTGGTTAATTTCAAACTATACGGAGACTGCTCTCTGAGATCATAGATTGCATATTTTTTCCGCTTACTTGTTTTGGGCTTCTTTTACTTTAATCAGATTCAGCATAGACTTTTCTTTTCAGTATGGACAAATAATGAATAAAAATTGAAATGCACATTATTCAGTTAACAATGCTCAAATTTTGGTAGCCAAAGGTATACTAATTATCAGCTTAACAGATATTATACATCAAACTAGATTAAAAAATAAAATTAGTATTAGAATGTTTCATCCTTTAAAGTGATAGAAAGAAGAAGCAATAGACAAAAGCCATCTCCCAGAAACAAAGCTTTTCTTACAATTTGTATAAATTTTTCACAAGACATCTATGCCTATATTCATGAATTTTAATTCTTTGCATGGTATGAACTATTCATAGACTCATATTTTATAAGCTGCATTTTTTTTTCTGTGACACAATATAAGTCCTGGTAAAGATACAGATATGAGATGATATTCACTGAACTTTTAAACATTTTCTTTGTTCTTTTATGTCTTTCTTTGTAGCCTGCATCAAAACCTCAGTATATCTCCTTAAACTTGGTATGCGGTTCATATGCTACAGTAAAACCACTTTCAGTATGTTTGTGATTAAGACATTAAAAGTTGAAAGTTGTTTTATCTACCTAGGTCCAAATAAATCTCTCTTCTGCTTCAGTGAATAATAGTACTAATTCTGTAGGGCGAAAGTTTTACTCCAGACATGAAACACTCAGATTATGTTGGGTTTCTAATTAGCACACTTATACATTTTATTCCTTAGTATGCAGTGATTGCATCTAATATATTTACCAGCAAATACTGGGGAAGGATATTTGTTGCAGAGGTTTTGTGGAGCCAGAGAGGAGAGCTGTGAACAGACATGTTTTGTTTGTGTCTCCCTCAAAACACCCCATTAGAAGTACGCAGGCAGAGAAATCTTCATGATGACAACCAGATTCTGTCCCAGATATTTTACACTCCTATTCATCGTCCCCAGTTTGCAATGCAACTTGAATCTCTGCTTCTGACTTGATTTATGTGCAATTCTTTCCTGTGAACTCACAGTTGATAGCATGCACTGAGTGTCCAGGCTCCACCAAAACTCATGTATTATACCTGCACACATGTTAAAGCTCTGCTACATCTCTTTTCACACTGATGAGACATTTGTTGCAAACTCAAAAGAGAGAAAATGATAAAGGTGTGGAGACCAGACTGAAGACTGAAATGACCATACACTGAGAAAAGGCTAAATGCACTCTATCTAATCTACCTATCAAATCAGAACTCTGAGATAAATAAAGAAATGTGAGAAATTCCACCAGGATACACCTCTAAGTAGAAAACTCAAACTTATGGCCCTCCTAGCTTCTGGGTATGTAAATTTATCGCAGCATGCCAACATATACAGTATTTCTTTCCGGATAATTATGAAACAAATTGTTAACTGTTCTAAACTGTCATATCTCTTGGGATCCAAGTTGATATACGAAATTGTGACAACATAGCTATGGATGAAAAAACCCCACCCAACTCACACTAGTAAATGATACTACTGTATCAAGAATATACAACAGCAGGAAAATATTGTTCTGTACAAAGTCGATAAAGCATATTTTGCATACTTCTTTATAAATTAATCGAAAAGGTTGACACGAACATTTAGGTAGTGAAAATATTTTTCAGGGTGCATAGTTCTACATTTTTACAAAAGCTATACCTATCTTTTCATATACGGTATTTAATGAGGTTCAGCAACTACAGTAAAATCATCACAGGACTTCTTTCTTTCTCTATGCATACTAGAATATAATGGGAACATGTTGATATATTGTGAGAAAACATCAAAGAAAGATGATTAGTGGTAATGTATAGACTGTATTATTATTACTCTTTAATTAACATTTGTAGTGCTAGTATTGCTTCATTAATTCTTTGGAACCTGTAAAGTTATTTGTTCAGGTATGAAGGACATACAGCAGATGGAACCAGTGATGAAACAGAAGATGAAAGAAATTGTGTTAAAACAATTTAGTCTCTTAGGGAAAAAAAAAGTTATAGGTAAAAGAAAAATGGAAAATAATGTTTCTTCAGAGAACACTTCAGAATCATAGAATTATAGAATAGTTCCAGTGCCTCACCACCCTTACAGTAAAATACTTCTTCCTTATATCCAATCTAAACTTCCCCTGTTTAAGTTTGAATTCGTTACCCTTTGTCTTACCACTACAGTCTCTAATGAAGAGTCCCTCCCCAGCGTCCTTGTAAGCCCCCTTAAGCCCTTGCAAGGTGGTCTTGAACCAGATCCTCTCTTACAGTGAGCCTAAGGTCTTCATTCTCACACTCCCTGCGTCCGCCTTCCAAGACTTGGGTGGTGCGGTCAGAGCATTTGCCAGTGAAGACCAGGGCAAAGAAGTCATTAAGAACCTTGGCCTTCTCCAAATCCTGAGTAGCCAGTTCTCCTGATAGCTTCCAGAGAGGGCCCACGTTGTCCCTAGTCTGTCTTTTATTCGTGCTGTACCTATAGAATCCCTTCCTGTTATCCTTAACATCCCTAGCCAAGTTTAATTCTAACTGGGCCTTAGCTTTCCTAACCTGGTCCCTAGCTTCCCAGACAACATCCCTGTATTCTTCCCAGGCCTCCTGTCCCTGCTTCCACCTTTTATAAACCTCTTTTTTCCTTTGAATTTTCCTGAGCAGCTCCTTATCCATCCAAGGAGGTCTCCTGGCCCTCCTGCTGCACTTCCTTCTGGTTGGGATAATATGCTGTCATTTTATTTCTCCTGATCATTTTGTATTGTTAAGATTAAAGTCATGGGGTCATCCCTGTTAAGATGTGTGGAAGCTAAAGGATATGTATGAATTTGTGGAATGTAAGGGTATCTGCTTTGTGTGAGAGTATTTGATGAGTAGTTCACTCAATAATAAACAGAAACAAGAGACAGGAAAAGCAGTAAGTAAATACACAAACCCTAATAAGCAGGAGATAACAAGGACTATAATAAAGGTGAAAACTCTCAGGCCACTGATGGATGGGCCACTGAAAAAGTCACCCAAGGGTCACCTTGAAGAAGCTCAACTGTAACTTTGTAACTGATAAGAAAGGGAAGACAAGTTTAGCATGGGACTCATGGGAATTAATACATTTTATATGGGATATATGCTGGAATTATATGTGGAAATTTTCAAAACTATTGTGGCGTTCTTAGGAGAATAGGCAAAGGTGAGACAAGGGAAGGAGGAATTTGGATCAGGGAGGAGCAAGCATGGGAAAATGGAGACAGGGGAGGGAATAAAATATCACATATAAGCAGGAAACTGATCAGTACATCTGTGTAGCCAAACCCTGTGCCCTACCACCACAGTGACATTAAATTTACAAGTTTTGTAAACTTTATTAAGCTCTATTCCTACCTTCCGTGTGATTTAGTTCTCTATTCTGTATATGGGTATATGTGTGATTCACTAAGGGACTAGCTTGTAAGTAGGAGATCAGATCTGAGCTCAGACAATGACAGTGTATAAAAGAGATGCAGGGTATAGGCATGGATTCTAGACAGGAGGATTTAGGTAGAAAACTTTGAACACCAAATTCTTAATTCATGGATTAGTTTGTAATTCATGGATTGCTTTATATGTCAAAGAAATTGTGCTTTTTTTCCAGATTGTTTGTGGAAATTTCAGGAGAAATCTCGTTATACACCTGCTATAATAAAAGTATATAATTACATAAAATCATAGAATGGTTTGGGTTGGAAAGAATCTTAAGATCATCCAGTTCCAACCCCCCGGCCATGTGCGGGACACCTCCCACTAAACCATGTCACCCAAGGCTCTGTCCCACCTGGCCTTGGACGCAGCCAGTGATGAAGCATTCACAACTTCCCTGGGCAACCCATTCCAGTGCCTCACTACCCTCACAGTAAAGAACTTCCTTATATCTAACCTGAACTTCCCCTGACTTATATATAAGTTTACACCCATTACCCCTTGTCATGTTGCTACAGCCCCTGATGAAGAGTTCCTCTTCAGCATTCTTGTAGGCCCCCTTCAGGTACTGGAAGGCTGCTAGGAGGTCTCCATGCAGCCTTCTCTTCTCCAGGCTGAACAGCCCCAACTTTCTCAGCCTATCTTCATATGAGAGGTGCTCCAGCTCCTGGTCATCCTTTTGGCCCTCCTCTGGACTTGCTCCAACAGCTCCATGTCCTTTTTATGTTGAGGACACCAGAACTGTACACAATACTCCAAGTAGGGTCTGACGAGAGCAGAGCAGAGGGTCAGGATCACCTCCTTCGACCTGCTGGTCACGCTCCTTTTCATGTAGCCCAGGATACGGTTGGCTTTCTGGTCTGTGAGCACACACTGCCGGCTCATTTTCAGTTTCACATCGACCAACATATAAGTAACTCCAGAATACTACAAAAATATTTTTACGTAAGTTTTTTTTCTTCAAACATATTAAAAAATAGAGTCAGGATTGGCAAGCGCTCTCTGGTGGGCTAGCCTTAGTTAACCAAGGTCACCCTCTCCCTAGTAGGGTAGGTGGAGGGAAATAGAGAAGGAATGAAAAAGCTTATAGGTCAAGATAAAAACAGGAAGATCATTTACCATCTACTGTTGCTTTTTAGAATTTCTTGAGCCCCACATTGGACATCAAGGATGCTCTGTGTGTGTGTGTGTGTATGTTTGGGAAGGGTGACCTTTGGTAATAGCCAAAATCCCACCCAGACACTCACTCACTTTCATTCTTAGTGGGAAGGGTGAAGAAAATAGGAAGAAGAACGAGAAAACCCATAGATCAAGATAGAGAGATAACCTACCAGTTACCACCAATTGTGTATTGACAATTAAAATATTTGGGTAGTTGGAAACAGAAAGACAAACATTAAATCAACACCTTTCCTCTCCCATTTCCCATGCTTCAGTCCATCACTCCTGACTTCTCTACCCCACACTGAGTGACTCAGGAGGGTTGGGCAGAGAAGGTTAGGATCAGTACGTAATGATTTTTCTCGGCTGCTCCATTCTTCAGTCTTTTCCTCTGCTTCCCCACCGGCACTCCATGGGCTGCAGGAGAACATCTGCTTGGGTGCCTGGAGCAACTCCTCCCCCTCCTTCTTCATTGACCTTGGTGTTCCCTCTGCTGTTTCTCACTCTTTCTTCTTGTCTCGCATTTTCAGCCCTTTCTTGAACGTGTTTAACGTGTTTAAGCTGTGTGCTGCTGTGGGTCCATAGGAACCAGCTGGAATCAGCTGAGTCTAGTGTGGGGCAGCCCCAGCCTTTTCTCATAAAGGCCACTCTGCAACCCTCCTGCTGCCAACACCTTGCCACATATAGCCAATAAACCTTTTCACTTTAGATTAGGTAAACATGAATGTTATGCCTGAAATGGAATCAGATGCATCATGAATAAGAATAACTGAATGTGTAATTTTATTTTTTTTAAGGAAAGTTGTAAACTTTTAACCAACAAATATCTTAAAAATGTATGTAACATAATTTATATAGCGCTGCACAGAGTATAAAAGCATTTTAACTACAAAATAATCTTTCAAAGACATACTCTAGTTTCAATTTTAAAAGTTAATTCTTGAGTAAAATAGTCATATTTCAAGATATAAATTATTTGTAAAGTAATATGTGATTTCAGCCATAAAAGCAAAAGTGGGTTTACATGTTCATATTTCCAGTTTCCAGCTAAAAAGAGATACAGCTACACTTTTCTTTCTCAGAAATGAGAGCTTAATTACTGTTATCTTCCACATAGTAGCTTGGGACAAAATCAAAACAAGGAGATGCTCAGAATACCCCACTGCAAGTTCCCCTTTCCCCAAAAAGGAATTCACATTACCAGTTACTTCATGTCCAAAATAAATTATCAAGTTTTCATATAATAGATGAAAGTATTTTGATGCCACAAAGTTTTTTCAAAGTCCTTTGTGACTGGTTAAGTAAGCAATAGCTGTTTTTGAGGTAACCAAAAAAGAAGTTACAAAGAAAGAATTTGTTTCTCAAAGGTAAGCACCCACTTGTATTTCCAAATAAGGCCCATGAGATTATAGCTCCAAGAAAAAAGCATATTCCACAGAAAATGAAAAGTTGTTTCAGTTAATTTCCTTAAAAAAAAGGCAAAACACAAAACCACAAAAAACTGCATGAGAGTATCTGAGCTAAGAATTAGTGTGCTTGCATGGGAATGGGGAAATCTGGCTCCTTTGTCTCACCAGCCTTCAGCTCATCCCATCTGGGACATGGCTGCCCAGACAAGTGAACATGTCCTCTGGGCTTCTCTTTAAATGTTTTTTGCCTCTGCACTGCCAAAAGCAGAGACCCTGTGCAGATACAAGCAGGCTTAATTTATCTCTAGAATTCTAAAGGAACTGAACTTTACTGGTTCCTATTTCAGGAGAAAACCCTTGTTACAATAAGCCATAGGTGTGAAAACTGAATATTTCCAGCTCTCTGCTTGTATAAATTTGTAGAGACATTTTGGAATATTTCTACTTTTAATATGCAGGAATATATTTACTTTTCTTCTGTATTTCTAATGAAAACATCAGAAATAGGTGGCTAGTTTTTCGTTTTACGGACAACTTTGGTTATTCTTGTGTAACGTTAATGGCACATTATCCAAAGTTTCCAAAGGAAAATTTCCTAAGCTATTTTTTTATGAATCTACTTTTAAAAATTGCTGTCTTTCTTTAGTGATAGAGGGCAATAGTATAGAGACATCCATCCAGTTCAAATTGTCTTTAACATTCATTAGTAGTCCTTAAATGGCAAAGTTAAGCATACCTTTGAGGGAAGTCAATACGATTAAAAAGGAATATTTGCACATCTGGATGAGGAATGTGCCGTCTGAAGCAGAACGGCCTATGAAATACAGAAAAAGAACCTGGGATTTCCTTTTCTTTTTTATTAATTAATAATTGATCCATATTTTAAAACATGAAGAAAAGCATGTTTGCACCCACTCAAACTATGCCATTATGAAAATAAACATTCTGTTGGAAGAAGTCCAGAGGAGGGCCACGAGGATGATCAGGGGACTGGAGCACCTGTCACATGAAGATAGGCTGAGAAAGTTGGGGCTGTTCAGCCTGGAGAAGAGAAGTAAAGCAGTAAAGACTAAAGGCCAGCACCTTCTTTTTCTGTTTACCTATGAAGTGTTGCTCCCACTTATGACATTTCATAAAAACATTATGATTTTTATGTTAAATATTGATACTTTCAGTTACTTGCTCAAAACTGTGAGTAGTACATGAGACAGGAGGTTTTCACTGTCCCTAGTGGACAGCACTGCTGTTACATTACCCTTGACATTCACCTGTCTAATTAATAGCTGTAAATGTACACAAGCAATCCAAAGGTCATACATCTGGGTGGGAGTAATCCCAGGCACAGCTACAGGTTGGGCAGAGAAGAGATTCAGTGCAGCCCTGCGGAGAAGGATTTGGGGGTGTTGGTTGATGAGAAAATGAACATGAGCTGCCAGTGTGCGCTTACAGACCAGAAAGCCAAACGTATCCTGGGCTGCATCAAAAGGAGCACAACCAGCAGGTCAAAGGAGGTGATCCTACTCTGCTCTCGTGAGACCTCACTTGGAGTATTGTGTGCAGTTCAGGTGTCCTCAACATAAAAAGGACATGGAACTGTTGGAACAAGTCCAGAGGAGGGCCACGAGGATGATCAGAGGACTGGAGCAACTCCCATATGAAGATAGGCTAAGTTGGGGCTGTTCAGCCTGGAGAAGAGAAGGCTGCGTGGAGATCTTATAGCAGCCTTCCAATATCTGAAGGGAGGCTATACGGCTGCTGGGGATGGACTATTCATTAGGGACTGTAGTGATAGGACAAAGCATAACAGGTTCAAACTTAAACAGGGGAACTTTAGATTGGATATAAGGAAGAAATTCTTTACTGTGGAGGTGGTGAGGCACTGGAACGGGTTGCCAAGGGAGGTTGTGAATGCTCCATCCCTGGCGGTGTTCAAGGCCAGGTTGGACTTCGCCTTGGGTGACATGGTTTAGTGTGAGGTGTCCCTGCCCATGGCAGGAGGGTTGGAACTGGATGATCTTAAGGTCCTTTCCAACCCTAACTATTCTATGATTCTATGACTCTATGAAATATTTTAGTTTTGATTTTTAAACAGTAGACTTTTTATATCTTTCTATCTTAAATTTACAAGCTTTAATTTATTAGTTAACATGTTTATCACCTAATTATATCACTCCAGATTTGAATCTTTCCATCCCAAATGATGATATGATCTTGAGTGATATCTAAGGTTATACTTGTGAATTTTATGAAATGTCATTGAAGTTCCTTATGACAGTTAATTTGAACAAAACTGTCAAGTAGCTATGCTTCTGAATAGTGCAGAAAATATGTAAAAACTGATGTCTAAATATAATCTTTACAAGGTGAGCAAACAAAAATAATCAGATTTAGTGTAACGGATTTGTATAATACATTTCAGTCTATGAACTGCATAGCTGTGTACATTTAACATTGGTGAAACTTATGTGCAAAACAGTTAATAAAAGAATAGGGAATAAGAAGGTTCATAGAATGCATACTAATCCAATGAAAGATAATGAAATCTTTACAAGTCAGGCAAATTTTAGCATCTTTCATAGAAATGTCATTTCTTTCCTTTTTCTGGTATTACTAGGAAAATAGTACCAGTACTAGGACCAGTACAATAGCAAGTAGAATTGCAACCCTGGACTTTAGCAGGGCAAACTTTGGCCTTTTCAAGGAATTGCTAGGGGAAATCCCATGGGCAAGGCTGCTTGAAGGTAAAGGGGCCCAAGATAGTTGGTTGGCATTCAAGGATTGCTTATTCCGAGCTCAAGAGCAGAGCATCCCGACACGTAGGAAGTCAAGGAAAAGGACCAGGAGACCTGCGTGGCTAAATAAGGAACTGCTGGGTATGCTCAAGTGGAAGAGGAGAGTTTACAGGTCATGGAAGGAGGGGCTGGCCACTTGGGAGGAATATAAGGCTGCTGCTAGAGGATCTAGGAAGGCAGCTAGGATGGCTAAGGCCTCCTTAGAATTAAATCTCGCAAGAGGGGTCAAGGACAGCAGAAGGAGCTTTTTCAAATACATGGCAGATAAAACTAACACCAGAGGCAAGGTAGGCCCACTGATGAACGGGATGGGTGCCCTGGTGACAGAAGATACAGAGATGGCAGAGTTATTGAATGCCTTCTTTGTCTCTGTCTACTCTGCCGGAGGCAGTCCTGAAGAGCCCTGTACCCCTGAGACCTCAGATGAAGTCAGGTTAACGGAGCAGTTTGCCTTAGTCGACGAGGAATGGGTTAGGGACCAGTTGAGCAATCTGGACATCCATAAATCCATGGGTCCAGATGGGATGCACCCACGGGTGCTGAGGGAGCTGGCGGAAGTCATTGCTAGACCACTCTCCATCATCTTTACCAAGTCTTGGGAAACGGGCGAGGTGCCTGAGGACTGGAGGAAAGCAAATGTCACTCCAGTCTTCAGAAAGGGCAAGAAGGAGGACCCGGGTAACTATAGACCGGTCAGCCTCACCTCCATCCCTGGGAAAGTGATGGAACACCTTATCCTTGGTGCCATCTTAAGGCATATCAAGGATAAGAGGGTTATGAGGGGCAGTCAACATGGCTTTACCAAGGGGAAGTCATGCTTGACCAACCTCATAGCCTTTTATGAGGAAATAACACGGTGGATGGATGATGGCAGAGCAGTGGATGTGGTCTACCTTGACTTCAGCAAAGCATTTGACACAGTCTCCCACAGCATCCTCACGGCTAAACTGAGGAAGTGTGGTCTGGATGATCAGGTAGTGAGGTGGACTGCAAACTGGCTGAAGGAGAGAAGCCAGAGAGTTGTAGTCTATGGGGCGGAGTCTAGTTGGAGGCCTGTATCTAGTGGAGTGCCTCAAGGGTCAGTACTGGGACCAGTATTATTTAATATATTCATCAACGATTTAGATGAGGGAATTGAGTGTACTATTAGCAAGTTTGCTGATGACACTAAGCTGGGAGGAGTGGCTGTGCTGCCATCCAGCGAGACCTGGACAGGCTGGAGAGTTGGGCAGGGAGTAACTTGATGAACTATAACAAGGGAAAGTGTAGAGTCCTGCATCTGGGCAGGAACAACCCCAGGTTCCAGTATAGGTTGGGGAACGACCTGTTAGAGAGTAGTGTAGGGGAGAGGGACCTGGGGGTCCTAGTGGACGGCAGGATGACCATGAGCCAACACTGTGCCCTTGTGGCCAAGAAGGCCAATGGCATCCTGGGGTGTATTAGAAGGGGGGTGGTCAGTAGGTCGAGAGAGGTCCTCCTTCCCCTCTACTCGGCCCTGGTGAGACCGCATCTGGAATATTGTGTCCAGTTCTGGGCCCCTCAGTTCAAGAGGGACAGGGACCTGCTGGAGAGAGTCCAGCGCAGGGCAACTAAGATGATTAAGGGAGTGGAGCATCTCCCTTATGAGGAAAGGCTGAGGGAGCTGGGTCTCTATAGTTTGGAGAAGAGGAGACTGAGGGGTGACCTTATTAGTGTATATAAATATATAAAGGGGGAGTGTCACGAGGATGGAGCCAGGCTCTTCTCAGTGGCAAACAATGATAGGACAAGGGGTAATGGGTACAAACTGGAACACAAGAGGTTCCACTTAAACTTGAGAAGAAACTTCTTCTCAGTGAGGGTGACGGAACACTGGAACAGGCTTCCCAGGGGGGTTGTGGAGTCTCCTTCTCTGGAGACATTCAAAACCCGCCTGGACACATTCCTGCGTAACCTTATCTAGGTGTTCCTGCTCCGACAGGGGGTTTGGACTAGATGATCTTTTGAGGCCCCTTCCAATCTCTAACATACTGTGATACTGTGATAAATTATAATTATAATAATGTTAATCATAGCATGCATAATAAAACATAGTAAAAGTTTAATTTCTATTAACAGAAAGGAAAAATTGTGTGAGGCATCCATACCCATGGCAGGAGGGTTGGAACTAGATGATCTTAAGGTCCTTTCCAACCCTAACTATTCTCTGATTCTATGAAATCCATGGCATACCCTAAAAAAAATAAAATCTATTTAATATTTTGTTTTGCTTTAGTGACTTCAGTAATCAGACCTGAAGGACATCTGCCTTACTTGAAAATACTATTGTAAATCTGCAGTTAAGGGGTCTTTTTGTTTGTTGCTCTGTATTTGTCAGGTCTTATTTTTCTGAAGGTTTGTATTTTAGGTTTGAGAGCATTTAGAAATTATGTGTGCTGTCTCCAGATATGTACTGTCTTAGGCCAAGACTCCACTTTGATACAAAGCCACATCCAATGCAGAAGTTTCCAAATGTACTGAATTTACTGCACATGTATGTTATCCTATGTGCTGTGAGACCGACATATGACACTTGTATAAAATGCTCCAAGCAAAATAATTGTGTTCCACTTCTAATGAAGTGGTGTCAGTGATTGATCAGTGGATGGCTACTTAGGACCCTTTTAAACTATGTTAAATAGTGTGAATAATATTTTATCTCAATTAATTTCTCTTTAAGGAAAAAACAAAACCAGAAAAAAAAAAAACCAAAACCAAAAAAAAACCAAAAAAATCCAACCACATTTAAAAGTGAATTATAAATGCAGATTAGGCACATATTGATTTTAACTGAATTTGAAAAAACTTGAAAGATTGTCCTCCTGGCAGCACTATAGAAGACAGTACATGTCACAATCAGGCATGTATTTGAATAAATAAATAAGTAGAAGTTCTCAGGAGAAAAGTTGATAAAGTATAGTTTTCAGTATTTAAATGCATTTAAACAGAGGTTTTCCTTTCCCATCCCCTTTAGTTCTCTTTAAATAGACTTTAATATAAAACATTCATTTTTAAAGGTTTTGATGAATGTCTCCTTTCATTTTGCAGTTTTCTTTAGTTATAGCATAATTGCAATGTTCAGATGGCACAATGAAGTAGTATCTAGCTGAAAATTTGAGTAGCTAAATTGGAGATAGCAAGTTGATCTAGGAAAAAAGTCTAAATGGATAAGCTTTATGAATTAGCCACTTTTCAAAGATGGATTCGCCACAGATTAAGTACTGCAATCATTTTCTCTTTATATTAATTTGTGTATTGCCATCCCTTTCTCAGAATATAAATTGTAATTTCTTTCATTTTAGCAGTATCATGATATTTTCTTGTTATATTTTTCATGAGTAATAAGACTAAACAGCCAAATAGTATATTTGCAGACCAATTGTATACTTTTAAGGTTCAAGCTATTACTTATCCTAGTGTGTAATCATCATTTATTTATTAAATCAAATATAATTATTATGTAGCAAACGTGGTTATAACAAATGATAAATGTATAAAGAAAATGTTAATTCATTTATCATTTATTAGACCTAATGAGTCAACAACCTTGTGTAGTGTAAAACAAAAAAATACTTGTAGAACAGTAGGATAATAACAGTTTTACTTAGATTTAAAAGCTACACATTTTTTAAAGACTTAGATGCTGTGTGATATTTTGCACAGGGTCTGTGTTCTGTAATTCTAGTGTATTGTTTAAAACAGTAATCAATTCTGAATTTCAGTTTCTTATACCAACTTTTAAATTTGACTGAGGCCTTCAGCATCTACTCGCAGTACTGAAATAATCTGGAGTCAGTCTTGCTGCCAAGACTGTTCATGCATTTTATAGAACTAGTCAGTGAAAAAAAAAACAGAAATGACCCCGGGACTCCCTAGACTGATGAATATTTAACTATTTTAAATAAAAAGTGAAACAGCCTCAGCAGGATGGATTTGCTTTTACTTACTGAAAATAAAAAGAATAAGGAAAAATAGAGACAATGCTAACATCAATAGTAGCTGGAGTAAGATAGTGACAGCTAAAAAATTATGCCAAAACAAGCTAAGAGAGAGACCACTGGGAGAAGAACAGGCCATTAATTATGCATTAAATTGTGTATTGAAAAAGTTCATGTATTAAATTGTAAGTATGCAGTAAAACAAAATGGAGGAAGTTTAAGTGGTCAGTCATTGTAGGGCTAAAAGAAATATGAACAATATTGTTAGCAAAACACGATGCCTGATAACAACTATATGTTGTGTCCAGAAGTAAAAGACGTAAGTAAGCACAACAGTGTGTTATAATCTGTAAAGTAAGAATGGATAACATAGCCAAAAGATAATACATTTGGATCAGGATTGGTCTGAGTCAGTGTGGTTGGTTGACTTTGGCTGGATATTAGGTAACTATCAAAATCCCCCTCCTCAGTAGGACAGGGAGGAAGAAAATAAGATGAAAATCCCTTATAGGTGGAAATACACCCATTTTAATAAAGAAAAAGCAAAGGTTGCACATGGAAGACAAGGAAAACAAAAAGACTTATTCTCTTCTTTCAATCAGCAGATGATGTCCAGACACTTCTTGGGAAATAGGGCCTCAGTAAAGATATGGTTACTTCAGAAGACAAACTCCTGCATAATTAATGAATCCCTGCATCTTCCTTTCTCTTGGCTTTTATTGATGAGCACGATGTTGTCCTGGGTTCAGCAGTAGCAGTCAGTTTTTCTCCTTCTTAGTAGCTGGTGCAGCACTGTGGTTTTGACTTTTGGCCTGGGAACAAAGCGGATAACACCGATGTTTAGACTGACCAAGGACTTTGTGACTCTCATGCTCTGCCAGGGAGAAGGAGAAGCTGGGAGGAAGCAGGGACAGGACACCTGACCCAAACTAGTCAAAGAGGTATTCCATACCACAGCACGTCATGTCCAGGATGTAACTGGGAGCTACCCGGAAGGGCACGTCCTCTTTTCTGTCGGGCTCTTTTCCGACGGGCGGTATCGTATTCTCTTCCCTTGTTATTTCTCTTATCATTATTATTATTGGTGGCAGCAGTAGTGATTTGTGTTATACCTTATTTACTGGACTGTTTTTATCTCAACCCGTGGCAGTTACATTCTTTCTATTCTCCTCCCCATCCCTCTGGGGGGGTGGGGGGGAAGTAGACTGCGTGGTTCTAATTTATAGCCAGGGCTTAAACCACAACAATTCTTTTTTGGCGCCCGACATGGGGTTCTGTTGTGGTTTAAGCCCAGGCCGTAAATTAGAACCACGCAGTCTACTTCCCCCCCACACCTTTCTTCCCCCCACTCCTGGAGGGATGGGGAGGAGAATCGAAAGAATGCAACTCCCACGTGTTGAGATAAGAACAGTTTAATAACTAAGGTATAACACAAATCACTACTGCTACCACCAATAATAATAATGATAAAGGAAATAACAAGGAAGAGAATACAAGCGCTCACCAACTGGTACTTCACCCCCACCCAGCAGTAATCCAGCCCTTCCGAGGACTCTCAATTCTACATCCTGGGCATGACGTGCTGTGGTATGGAATACCTCTTTGACTAGTTTGGGTCAGGTGTCCTGTCCCTGCCTCCTCCCGGCTTCTCCTCCTCCCTGGCAGAGCATGAGACTCACAAAGTCCTTGGTCAGGGTAAACATTCTGACCAGTAACTGAAAACATCAGCTTTATCAGCATTTTTCCCAGGCCGAAAGTCAAAACCACAGTGCTGCACCAGCTACTAAGAAGGAGAAAATCTGACTGCTGCTGCTGAACCCAGGACAGGCTTGAAGGGTTTAGATAACGACAGATCTGACCGGAGTGTGTCTAATCGTATTTGTGATAAGCGTTCAGTGTTTTGGATTAATAGTCACTCGTCACAACGCTGATTTATTGGCTCTCAAAGTTGTTGGTTATGATCTCACAGTCTCAATATGCCGTAGGTTACTTAGAGCCGGTATTTGCTGTGTTAGTGTTTTTCAAGTGTGGGGCTTGGGCTAAGGTTATTGTCTCATGGTATTTTATGGTAATAACTTGTAATACAATAGAAAAATTGATCATGAAACTGATCTGGCTTATGTTCCCACTGTGGTCACCACCTTTACACTTTGGGAAGTGTATAATACAAGTGCTTAGCAACTATGCATCTTTTTTCTCCTTCCTGGGTGGTCAACCTTTGAAGGAGACATTCTTTTACCCTCCCAGTGCCCCCCCCCCCCCCCCCGACCGTTTACAGCATCATTTGAGAGTTTTGAAGTTTTTGAATGGCCTTTTAATATTGTTGAGATCTGTTTGCTGATTGTGATGGGGGTCACCATGTTGGCATGCATACAGAGTGTGTTTTGTCCACAACCATTACATCTGATCTCAAGAGTTTAGCAGAGTCGGGTTTGGGTCTTGTCTGGGGTTAGATGACAAAATAGGGGGACCGAGAGATTTTCCCCGAGGTTGGACAGCCATGAGTGTCAAGGTGTGTGGGATAGTATGGGCAAGTATCTAGGTCAGTGGGCCCCTCCAGTGCTTTGGAATTTCACCACCGAACAAGTGCAAAATCCAGAAGAATTAGTAAAACACTTAAATGAGGTGTGTTGTCATCCTGGTCATACCAGAGAGGGACAAATCATGTCAACGTGCTGGGGCTTGGCCTATGCTTACCAGGCCTTGGTCAACACTATCCAGCACCTTCAAAAGGAAAAAAATGTCCCTGGATCTGAGGGCGAAGCAACAGACAGCGCAGCTACTCCAGCTCCGAGCACAACAGCCACACCACCCCCACCGACAAGTACAGCCACTATTCAAACTTCGACTGCAACAGACAGTGCAGCTACCCCAGCGACAAGTACAGCCGCTACTCAAACTTCAACTGCAATAGACAGCGATGCTACCCCAGCCCCAACCACAGCAGCTACACAACCCCCAGCGACAAGTGCTTTTGCTACTCAAACCACAGTGATAATGACTGCAGCTAAACCAGAGGACCAATTCGTACCAATATCAATTGCCCCTGTACGCAAGAGAAAAAGCAAAAAAGAGACAAGAAGGGTGAAGCAAGATTAAGAAACAATGTATTCACCACCCGGGCCACCAGTTGATCAGGAGTCATCATCACATGACGAAGAAGAAGAAGAAGAGATGACTTCTCGACCTCGGAAATCAACCGAGCTATGGAATATGCGAAAAGATTTTACCTGTCAACCAGGGGAGCACATCATCACCTGGTTGCTACGATGCTGGGACAATGGGGCCGATGGTCACGAACTAGGAGGTACGGAAGCCAAGCAGCTGGGATCACTTGCTAGAGAAGGGAGAATTGACAAAGCAATTGCAAGAGAGAAAAAGTCCCTCAGTCTTTGGAGGCGGCTCTTGGCAGCTGTGAAAGAAAGGTTTCCATACAAGGACGATGTTACGAGTCGTTCGGCCAAGTGGACTACTTTAGACAAAGGCATCCAGTCTCTGAGGGAATCAGCCATTGTAAAGATGATCTATCACATCAAACCGAATAATGGAGATATACCCATAGACCCAGATGAAGTCGAATGTACACAACCCATGTGGCGAAAACTTACACGAAATGCACCCTCATCATATGCCCATTCATTGGCAACAGTAACCTGGAATGACGTAGTACCACTAACAGTGGATGAAATGATTCGTAAACTCCGAGAGTTCGAAGGCAATCTCACCCTTTCCATCATCTCAGCTGTGGAAAAACTGTCCCAGGATGTCAAACAATTGAGGGACAATCTATCTGATTTATCCAGCTCCTCACGTGTACCAACACACGTCTCAGCTGTTAACAAAAGACGTCCTATTGTTCGAGAAAGAAGATATAGAAGGCATGCGCCACGGGCCACCCTATGGTTTTACCTGCGGGATCATGGAGAAGACATGGTGAAGTGGGATGGAAAACCTACTTCAGCTTTGGAGGAACGGGTGCATGAATTGAAAATAGGAACAAGGGTCAAGGCTGATCATCCCATGAGAGCTGCGGCTTCAGTCTCTGGTGAGCAGGTTCCCAGATGGAGCGGAAGAGCTGATTTTACTCCAGCTCCTATGATAACGAAGAATAATCCCTTTCAACATGACTTAGGTGTCCAACGTTGTGATGACTGTTAGAGGGGCCCTGCCTCCAGCCAGGTGGAGGTAGGGGACAATCGGATTTACTGGACTGTGTGGGTCAGATGGCCTGGCACATCAGTCCCACAGAAGTATAAAGCTCTAGTAGATAGCGGTGCACAGTGTACCCTGATGCCGTCAAGCTGTCAAGGGGTGGAACCCATCTATATTTCTGGAGTGACAGGAGGATCCCAAGAGTTGACTGTACTGGAGGCTGAGATCAGCCTGACTGGGAGGAAATGGCAAAAGCACCCCATTGTGACTGGTCCAGAGGCTCCATGCATCCTCGGCATAGATTACCTCAGGAGAGGGTACTTCAAAGACCCAAAAAGGGTACCGATGGGCTTTTGGTATTGCTGCTTTGGAGACTGCAGAAATTGAGCAGCTGTCCACCTTGCCTGGTCTCTCAGAGGATCCTTCTGTTGTGGGGTTGCTGAAGGTCGAAGAACAACAAGTGCCAATCGCGACCACAACAGTGCACCGGTGGCAGTATCACACCAACTGAGACTCCCTGATTCCCATCCATAAGCTGATCCGTAGACTGGAGAGTCAGGGGGTGATCAGCAGGACCTGCTCACCCTTTAATAGCCCCATATGGCCAGTGTGAAAGTCTAACGGAGAGTGGAGACTAACAGTAGACTATCGTGGCCTGAATGAAGTCACACCACCATTGAGTGCTGCCGTACCGGACATGCTAGAACTTCAGGATGACCTGGAGTCTGTCCTGGGTTCAGCAGTAGCAGTCAGTTTTTCTCCTTCTTAGTAGCTGTTGCAGCACTGTGGTTTTGACTTTCAGCCTCGGAACAAAGCTGATAACACCGATGTTTAGACTGACCAAGGACTTTGTGAGTCTCATGCTCTGCCAGGGAGGAGGAGAAGCCAGGATGAAGCAGGGACAGGACACCTGACCCAAACTAGCCAAAGAGGTATTCCATACCACAGCATATCATGCCCAGGATGTACAACTGAGAGTTCCCGGAAGGGCTGGATCATGGCAGGGTGGGGGTGAGGTACCAGTTGGTGAGCGGTTGTGTTCTCTTCCTTGTTATTTCCTTTATCATTATTACTATTAGTGGTAGCAGTAGTGATTTGTGTTATACCTTAGTTATTAAACTGTTCTTATCTCAACACGTGGGAGTTGCATTCTTTTGATTCTCCTCCCCGTCCCTCCAGAAGCGGAGGGAAGAAATGTGTGTGGGGGGGAAGTAGACTGCGTGGTTTTGATTTACGGCCTGGGCTTAAACCACGACAAGTCAAAGGCAGCCAAGTGGTATGCCATAATTGATATTGCCAATGCATTCTTCTCAATTCCTTTGGCAGCAGAGTGCAGGCCACAGTTTGCTTTTACTTGGAGGGGCGTCCAGTACACTTGGAACCGACTGCCCCAGGGGTGGAAACACAGCCTTACCATCTGCCATGGACTGATCCAGAATGCACTGGAACAGGGTCAAGCTCCAGAATACCTGCAATACATTGATGACATTATTGTGTGGAATGATACAGCGGAAGAAGTCTTTGAGAAAGGGAGGAAAATAATCCAAATCCTGCTGAAAGCTGGTTTTGCCATAAAACGGAGTAAGGTCAAGGGACCTGCACAGGAGATTCAATTTTTGGGAATAAAATGGCAAGATGGACGTTGCCAGATCCCTACAGATGTGATCAACAAAATAACAGCAATGTCTCCACCAACTAATAAGAAAGAAACACAAGCTTTCTTGGGTGCTGTGGGGTTCTGGAGAATGCACATCCCAAATTACAGTTTGATTGTAAGCCCTCTCTATCACGTGACCTGGAAGAAGAACGATTTTAAATGGGGCCCTGAGCAACAACAAGCCTTTGAGCAAATTAAACGTGAGATAGTTCATGCAGTAGCCCTTGGACCAGTTCGGACTGGGCCAGATGTAAAAAACGTACTGTACACCGCAGCTGGGGAGAATGGTCCTACCTGGAGCCTCTGGCAGAAAGCTCCAGGGGAGACTCGAGGTCGACCCCTCGGCTTTTGGAGTCGGGGATACAAAGGATCTGAGGCCAGCTATACCCCACCTGAGAAAGAGATACTGGCAGCCTATGAAGGGGTTTGAGCTGCTTCGGAGGTGATTGGCACTGAAGCACAGCTCCTCCTGGCACCCCGGTTGCCCGTTCTGGGCTGGATGTTCAAAGGCAGGGTCTCCTCTACACATCATGCAACCGATGCAACATGGAGTAAATGGGCTGCACTAATTACACAACGAGCTCGAATAGGAAATCCCAGTCGTCCAGGCATTCTAGAAGTCATCATGGACTGGTCAGAGGGCAAAGATTTTGGAATGTCGCCAGAGGAGGAGGTGATGCGTGCTGAAGAGGCCCCACCATATAATAAACTATTAGAAAGTGAAAGGCAGTACGCCTTGTTTACTGATGGGTCCTGCCGTATTGTGGGAAAGCATCGGAGATGGAAAGCAGCCGTATGGAGTCCTCAACGACAAGTTGCAGAAACTGCTGAAGGAGAGGGTGAATCGAGTCAGTTTGCTGAGGTGAAAGCCATCCAGCTGGCCCTGGACATTGCTGAACGAGAAAAGTGGCCAGTACTTTATCTCTATACTGACTCATGGATGGTGGCAAATGCCCTGTGGGGGTGGTTGCAGCAATGGAAGCAGAGCAACTGGCAACGCAGAGGTAAACCCATCTGGGCTGCTGCACTGTGGCAAGATATCGCTGCCCGGGTGCAGAACCTGGTGGTGAAGGTATGCCATGTAGACGTCCATGTACCCAAGAGTCGGGCCACTGAGGAACACCAGAACAACCAACAAGTGGATAAAGCTGCTAAGTGGCTCAGATGGACTTAGATTGGCAACATAAAGGTGAATTATTTTTGGCCCGATGGGCCCATGACACTTCAGGTCATCAGGGCAGAGATGCAACATACAGATGAGCCCATGATCGAGGGGTGGACTTAACAATGGACACTATTGCCCAGGTTATTCACGAGTGTGAAACGTGCTGCAATTAAACAAGCCAAATGGTTAAAGCCTCTTTGGTATGGAGGACGATGGCTGAAGTATAAATATGGGGAGGCCTGGCAGATTGATTATATCACGCTCCCACCAACCCGCCAAGGCAAGCGCCATGTGCTTACCATGGTGGAAGCAACCACTTGATGGCTGGAAACATACGCTGTGCCCCATGCCACTGCCTGGAACACTATCCTTGGCCTTGAGAAACAGCTTTTGTGGCGACATGGCACCCCAGAAAGAATTGAATCAGACTGTGGGACTCATTTCCGGAATAACCTTATAGAGACTTGGGCCAAAGAGCATGGCATTGAGTGGGTATATCACATCCCCTACCACGCACCAGCCTCTGGGAAAATCGAACGGTACAATGGGCTGTTACAAACTACATTGAGAGCAATGGGTGCTGGGACTCTCAAATATTGGTATACACACTTACCAAAGGCCCCCTGGTTGGTCAACACCAGAGGATCTGCCAACAGGGCTGGCCCAGCCCAGTCAGAACTTTTACATATTGTAGAGGGGGACAAAGTTCCTGTGGTGCACATGAAGAATTTGCTGGGGAAGACAGTCTGGCTTATTCCTGCTTCAGGTAAAGGCAAACCCACTCGTGGGATTGCTTTTGCTCAGGGACCTGGATATACTTGGTGGGTAATGCGAGAAGATGGGGAAGTCCGATGCGTACCTCAAGGGGATTTGATTTTAGGGAAAAACAGATAATGAACTCAATTGTATGCTGTTGCCTGCTATAGCCATCAACTAGAAGTCTGCAGGGCACCAGCGACTGGCCCTGACTTCCCTCCGACCATCATCCAACAGAGAATGAACTTTGATAGAACCGGACGAGTTCTACAGTAAAGGAACCATCAGCATCAGCAGGCAACGATCCAACACTGCACACAGCTTCTCTTGCCCTGAAAGACTGTTACAAGAGATGGAGCCCAACATCATGGACCGAATGGACTCAGTAGTTTTATAGGATTTGGTCCGTGCACTAAGATAACAGTGCACTGAGATGAGAGTGAGGGTATTTGGAAAATGTGGGATCTGAGCATGACGTGAATGGTATGGAATAAGGGGTGGATACTGTCCTGGGTTCAGCAGTAGCAGTCAGTTTTTCTTCTTCTTAGTAGCTGTTGCAGCACTGTGTTTTTGACTTTCGGCCTGGGAACAGAGCTGATAACACCGATGTTTAGACTGACCAAGGACTTTGTGAATCTCATGCTTTGCCAGGGAAGAGGAGAAGCTGGGAGGAAGCAGGGACAGGACACCTGACCCAAACTAGCCAAAGAGGTATTCCATACCACAGCACGTCATGCCAGGGGATGTAACTGGGAGCTACCCGGAAGGGCACGTCCTCTTTTCTGTCGGGCTCTTTTCCGGCGGGTGGTATCGTATTCTCTTCCCTTGTTATTTCTCTTATCTATTATTATTGGTGGCAGCAATAGTGATTTGTGTTATACCTTAGTTACTGGACTGTTTTTATCTCAACCCATGGGAGTTACATTCTTTCTATTCTCCTCCCCATCCCTCTGGGGGGGTGGTGGGGGAAGTAGACTGCGTGGTTCTAATTTACAGCCGGGGCTTAAACCACGACAAATGTCATATAGATAAGTACGGAATATCTCTTTGGTCAGCTTTGGTCAGCTGTCCTGGTTGTGTCCCCTCCCAACCTCTTGCACACTCCTAGCCTACTGACCTTTGAAAGGGAGGGGTTTTTGAGGGACAGCTCTGATGCTGTGCAACTACTGCTCAGCAGTAGCCAAAACACTGTTATGTTACAAACATTGTTCTAGTTACCAATATAAAGCACACCACTGAGGGCTGCTATGAGGAATATTAACCATGAAGTGACTTCCCAAAATCATTATGCAGTCAGGAAGACCCTGCACAGTCAAGAAGTCAGAGTGGGTTTTGAGGAGCTATCTCTGATAGTCCTTTCCAGCTTTTCCAGGATGGATTAGCATGAAGAATAATAAATAAATGTTATGAATTAGTGTGTTATTTTGGAGTAGAATGTAAATTAAATCAGCAATAATATTGGTCAGATACTTCTGTATTTAACAACAACCACATCTAGTTTCTGTGTTGGCAGTGTTTAACGTTGTGCACATGACACCTTAAAATGGAAAAAATATTCAAACTTAATTCTTCACTAAACAGAGACTTCATGCAAGTGAGTAGATTGTGTCATGTTGTGGTCCTGCTCCGCATATTGAACACTGACTCAGAATCACACTCTATCTCTTCTTCACAAGCAAAAACTTCACCTAAAAACCCAGTCTTAGGGCCAAATGGGCCTTGTCATACCTTGGTACACTCTTGTCATGGTTTAAACCCAGTCAGGCATAAATCAGACATGCAGTCTTTCTCTCACTCCCTCCCTTCTTTCACTCCCCCTGCTCCAGGAGGGATGGGGAGGAGAATCGAGAAGAATGTAACTCCCACGGATTGAGATAAGAACAGTCCAGTAACTAAGGTATAACACAAAGACACTACTGCTACCACCAAGAATAATAATGACAAGGTAAATAACAAGGGAAGAGAATACAACACTTCACCACTCGCCGACCAATAATTCGCCCCACCCAGCAGTGAACTAGCCCTTCCGGGAAAACTGCAGTGAACTACATCCTGAGCATGACGTGCTGTGGTATGGAATACCTCTTTGGTCAATTTGGGTCAGGTGTCCTGTCTCTGCTTCCTCCCAGCTTCTCCTTCTCCCTGGCAGAGCATGAGACTCACAAAGTCCTTGGTCAGACTAAACATTTGAGCAGTAACTAAAAATATCGGTGTTATCAGTGCTGTTCCCAGGCTGAAAGTCGAAAACACAGCACTGCACCAGCTCTTAAGAAGGAGAAAAATGACTGCTACTGCTGAACCCAGGACAACTCTGATTTCAAATGGTTTGTTCACTGATTGCAGTGATATTATATTGCTCTAAAACAGGACTCATTCTTCCCTGCTATTGATACATTCTTGGAAAAATACAGCTGGATAAGTATGTTCCGCCTTCCTGAGGTGACAAGTCTTCTGGTAGTGTCCCCGAGAATCCTCTGCATTGGTTCTTAATAAGACAATCCTACAACAAAATTTAGTCTGATTTTTTAATATTATATATGATGTCCCTTTGGGAAATCACTTCATGATACACTTTTTCTTTATATGGAAGATAGCAGTTGTTTTAAAATGCTCTGAAATCTAGAACAGACAGAGATCACATAAAAGCATTTAAATTCTACACTTTTCCTCTGAATGACATATACTTTTGGTTTTATTGTTCTCCTACTCATTCCTGAACTACTTTCATGTTCTGCTATGAAGTTTCTTTCTTTACAAAAAAAAAAAAAAAAAAAGCCTCTGAAAAAGTATTACCAAGTATTGAAGTATTTATCTTATATATGATATACCCTTAGGCAGTTCTAGCTACAGAAATATTACAATTACCTTTGATATTTATAATACTATTTAAATTTTCTCAACAATCTCTTTTACACATTTCCTCTTTTCCTAGAATTCTCTTCATGCTTATTAGATGATTTTTAAAAAAATTAGTAAATATGTTGAACATTTTTACTAACAAGACTATACAAGCCTATGAATGAACATTCAAAACTCATATTGCAAAAGATACATTATTTTTCAAATTTTCTGTCAATGACAGTTTGTATCTACATACATACGTGCA
This sequence comes from Psittacula echo, assembly GCF_963264785.1. Lineage (NCBI taxonomy): Eukaryota > Metazoa > Chordata > Aves > Psittaciformes > Psittacidae > Psittacula > Psittacula echo. The sequence continues at coordinate 21,049,951 of NC_137735.1, read as the reverse complement.
CGCACACACACACACATATATATACGTGACAATAGAATATCTGTTCAAAATGTGTTCCTTGAGTGGCTTTGTTTGTGATTAAGATTGTCTTGGGAAGTATATTTGGGGAAAAAAAACAAACAAACAACAAAAGTCATCCAAAACTCCAGTCATATTTTGTGACAGAAAGCAAAGATCAATTAGAACTTGAATTGGTAATTCTGAAGACACTGACTCAGTATGCAGTTCTTGTGCTGTACTTCTTACAAGGCTGACAAGACTGTTGCAGCTTAATTCTTAGAAAATATTTACTATACAACACTACCAGGTGTTCTGTTTCTACCATTAGTATAACATGTTCATGATCAGAGGGCTGGAACATTTTTCCTGCAAAGACAAGCTGAAAGAGTAGGGCTTGTTCAGCCTGGAGAAGAGAAAGCTTCAGGGAGACCTTAAAGCAGCTGCCGGTGCCTAAAAGGGCAAACAAGAACTCTGGAGAGGACTTTTTGCAAAGGCATGCAATGACAGGACAAGGGGGCTTTAAACTGAATTAGGGGAGATTAAGATTAGATATAACGGAGAAATTCATGATATGTCACCACATAAATGACATGAAATACTCTATTTAAGGTTTCAAATTCTAGGATGTCGTTTGTTCCTCATGGAAAAGGTTTCCTTGAAAAACTCTTTGACAATTTCTAGTGTCATATTCAAGAAAACAACCAAACATGCAAAAAAAAAAACCACAAAAAAAAAAAAAACACACACACAAAAAAAACAAACCCCAAACCAAACAAACAAACAAAAAAAAAACCACCACAGCAGTTATATATATTCTATCCAGGTGTAATTTACAACCTGCATTTCTGATCACCAGCAAAAATAGGATAAAATGCTTTGGACTTGGGAAAGAAAAACTGTAATATTTACAGTTCAGTCTGCAAGATCTGGTTTCACTTTTTCAAATGGATAAGGCTTTTCTAGAGCTTAAGAAAAATGGCACATTTCCTGTCACTAGAGGGAAACAAAAGTGGTCACAGAGTGAGAAGATGGCTAATGTAGGAAGGGACCTCTGGAGATTGCTTTAGTCCAACGACTTGTTCAAAAATGAGTCAGCTACAGCAGTTTGTTCAGGGCTATGTCCAGTCATATTTTTAGTATCTCAGCTGACAGAGACTCCACAAACTCTCTGGGAAACATGTTCCAGTGTTTGACCACCTTCACATTTGGGGGGGGAGGGGTGGTGGATGTGTGTGTGTGTGAAGAGGGGAGGGGAAGGAGAAGGGAGGGGGAAATTAGACTGTTTTCTTTATGTTTAAAAGGAATTTCTTGTATTTCTGTTTGCCTGCATTTATTATTTTTCTTTCACTGGGTACTACTGAGAAGGGCTTGGCTCTGTTGTCCTTACTCCCTGCCATTGTATATTTTTAAATGTTGGTTGGATTCCCATGAGCTTTCTCTTTTACAGGCTGAGCAGCTCTTGCAGCCTTTCCTTATGTGACAGATGCTCCAGTCCCTCGATCATAGGTATATATATATACAAAGTACAGAAGTTCAAGGTACCAAAAAAAAATTCAAATTGACATTACACATACTAGATTTGTTTAGCACATTATCACAGATTCATTTCAATCCATGTGGTTCTACCTGACTGTTTGGACATTGCTGAACATAATCTAATAATAAAACTTGGTGTGTTGCTGGCTGGGTTTGAGTGTTACAAGAGTTAGTGTGTTACATACTTAGAGGTTTGGTAACACAATTACACTGGACTGTCACAGAATGGACAGGAAACAACAACAATGCCTTGTGCCAAACATGAAGCTACCAATGCTATTGAATAACATTTATATTTTATATATCCTGAAAAGTGTTCCCAGTGTACATCTTCAAAGCTGGCATAACTGTTAAAGTATGAATTATATATTACAGAGTTTCATTACTTACATTCTGAATTAAAGAATAACTTTCTGAGATGAAATATGGGAAATTCATATAGCATGTTTAATCTATATTAAATATCGCAAAACTGTGGCATTGCAAAGGTTAAAAAATAAATAAAGCTTGTTTAAATCCTGGTTTTCAGTGAACCACAGCTTCTCAAACTTCTCAGTCATGAAGGGTCATCAGAATGATATATTGTTTGCTGTTATGTCAGTATGCTGCATTATGCAAGGAAACACAATGTTCTTTTTTAATGGGGTGTAACAACAGGTCATCCTAAGAAAGATGCATGAAGACAAGGGATTCAGGAAATTCAAGTTTCACTGAAACTAGTGGTTAAAAATATTCCCATTTCCTTTTATAAAGTGAAAAAAGCTGAAAGTTGTCTGCACTGGATTAGGAAATTCTGTATTTGCTCTGTGTTCTCAATTAGTATTTCAAAGATTTTTTTTCGTTAGTTTTTTGTCTGCATTCTATTTAAGGATTTCATTATGATTAAAGAAAGCTCTCTGAATATTTTTAAACCATATTAGGTCTGACTTTGACTGGTTTTGTAATCATTCACTCAAGAACTTATTGATGCCTGGAGTACGGGTGACAATGCATCTATAACTGTAAGGATTTTCCATTGACAATACAAAATTAATCTCAAGTGATTAATAAGGGGGAGTACATAAAAGAGAAACTTTTTTTGTGTGAGAATTCATTTCTTGTTCAACAAATTGAATTCCAATAAAATTATGAAATGTATTCTATATTATGATCCATTTGTTTCAAAGTGTAGCAAAAAAGAGGGAAGATAAATAGGTTCAGTTAATCTAGCATAACCTTCAAGGATTATCTAATATACTATTACAGTACCACTAGTCATACTTCTTTTAAGGAATAGGTTTGATGCCTTAAGAAGAAATACGCATATGCTCATTAAAAAAAAAAAGAATTAGAGCTTTGCATAGATAATCATACAACCACATATTTTCATATGATTTAGTTTATACTGAAATGGAGGACATGCATGTTCATAGGACAGACATTCTTGCATTCCAGTGGCATTTTAACATTTAAATGCCTTTGTTGGCTCTGAATAGTCCACCACACTATTTAGTTTTAGTGCATTTTTCCTATCATTAAGATCCATCCAAAGTCCAACTTCCAGAAACAAGAACAACAACACGAAAACTCCTAGGTGACAGAGAGGAATACACTAATGAAAAACAAAGTCATATATCATGAGTCCAAGCTTCATAACTGTAAAGCCTACTGACTGAGGCTGATTTTGACTTCCTATTTTGGCTTCTTAAAACAGGTATTTGAATGACATTACAAAGTACAGAACTCACAAAAGAAAAGTTTTGTGACTCTGGCAATGCATGTAATATGTAATCTAAATCATCTAGTCATTGAGTCACTTCTGCAAGTTTGTGTAGTCACAGAAAAAAGCAATACATATTTTACAATACCTTGCTCTCTCCAGTCTTTAAAAATAACATTCAGAAAGCAATTTTTCCCAATTTGTTTTAGTATTGTTTCTATGTGTGTTTATGTGCATTGAAGCAATCTGATGAAAGCTTTGTTTCAGCAATTTTTTAACTATTTATGGTATATAACCTTTAATAAATAATATTCCCAGTATGGGAAGTGAGATATAAAATTCTACATCTTTTGATTTAATTATGTGATTGGATTAGCAAAGTCTTACAGTATCTGGTTGCTCTTCTTCAGAGCTATTTTGAAGTTCAAAGTGTCCTCAGTTGTTTTTTTTTTTAATTTTTTTTTCAAGATTGATCTCTTGCTAGAAAATAATTTAACAAACATATTCATTAGGACAATTGAATTGGAAAAACCATAGGCTGAAAACTCAGGGTAAATTATTTAAAAGCTTCAATGAAGTATTGGATACAACATTACAATAGCAGACACGCATTTCTATTTCATAGCTCCTCTTTTTTTTCAATCTAGATGCAGCATTTTTGTTTTATGAAACAGAACAATTTCATTGTAAAAAGTACAGTATAAATGCAATGTTAATTTTTGCTGAGACTAGTCTATTAATGAAGCCTTTCTTTTCCTATTTCCAAGTGTTTCAATTATTTAATAGCATTTGTATTCTTAAAGTAACAGGAAAATATAAACAAAAAGGTTTAATTGGCCATACACTGTGACTGGCTGAACATTTGTAGGTGCTACAGCTTTATACTATACGATAGAAAAACAGCATAAGTAAACTTGCAGGAAAGATTAAAGCCACAGTAAAAAAACCCCAAACAAACCTCAAACAAAACCTGCCTTCAAACAACTCACACAATATAAGCTTAGACTTGCATTTTTAAAGGTTTGTGGTTTGGTTTTTTTGTTGTTTGTTTGGTTTGGGGTTTTGTTGTTTGGGTTTTTTTCAGTTTTGTATGTTGGTTCTTTTATTAAAATAAAATATTTGGGATAAACAAAATTAATCTTCCCCATATTTTTTCCCCATGCTATGCTGTGCAAAACTGTTATATCAAGGATCTATGTATTCTTTCTCTTCATTCTTTTTCACAATGAATTTACCTTCTGCTGAAACGAAACCTGTGCAAAGCCATAGAAACTTTGAACATTCAGAACTGCCTAACTGCTGCATGTTTGTTTAGCAATGGGGAAGGAAAATATATTGCACACCATCATTAAATGACTGTGCTCATAATAGTAACAGAAAATATCAGTGGTTGTAAACAGCAATATGAGAGAAAGCAGTGGCAAAAGCAGTTACTAACAAGCAGTTTTCTCAGAGGCACAATGTAGTCAAACTAGTTCAAGTGTTTATGTTCTATAAGGCTGATTAAGGGAAAAGGTATGAAGTGCATCGTCCACTGTATGACTGACACTGTTCTGTAAAAATAAAAGTTTTATTTCTGTCTTTCTTGTGTTTGAAATCTACACTCATACATCTGGCTAACTTCAAAAGGAATAATAATTTTTAGGCTTTTTATTGAAAAATACACTTAGCTATAGACTCTCAAAGCTTTAAAATGGTGTGTATATGTGTGTATATATATATTATATATATATCTATATATATTTAGTTTTCCTGGGAATTACTGAAACCAGGATAATGTCTTTGGCTTTCTGAAACATTACAATATCCTAAATGGGAGGACTGTTCAGCTGCTCTTTGAGAAGGACAATGTTCTGGAGTTATATAAATTGCAATTCACAAGGAACAGAAAATGGAATATGGATATTTCATTATACACTGCAGTATGCACAAAGAATATTTCTCCCACATAGGTCTCTCAATAAAACCATAAAATTAATCTAAGCAGACACAGGTAAATTATAATATAATGAGCTTACTTTTGAGAAGTTTTAAGATTAATTGATCTGGCCTCCCAATCAAAAGGATTTTCAGCCCAGATTTTTTTTTGTTAGTGAGAATAAACATATTTTTACTGCATTTCACAACTTCCATATTTAAAGCATACATTAAACTAATAAGTGCAATTATGAGCAAACACAAACTAAAATATAGTATTCTTAAGTCCTGCCTGTTTACATGATCTCGATCAGTCAAAGCATGTATTCTACAGAAAACAGTAGCAGTGACATTTCAATATGAGTTGTTTAAGTTTGGTTTGTTTGGGGTTTTGTTTTTTGGTTTTTTGTTTGTTGGGTTTTTTTTTTTTCAAATTTTAGAATCTTTATTAAAACTTCATGTGTGCATGAAAGGATTAGTAATCGAAAATGTCTATGAAAAGTCTCAAGAAAAAACCAGCACCTTAACTGTTTTAAAGTGTCTTGTCTTTGCATGCATATGCGAGCTCACGTGTGTTTATTTCCAAGAGCAATGAGCAGTTAACAAAGCTTTGAGCAGAAGCAAATATACTGAGACTTAGCACTATTTGCCGACATAGAGGTTAGTGATAAATGCTGTGTTGACATTGTTTCCCATGTATTTGCAGCATGGGCTGAAGAAGACCAATTCTGCCTATGAAAATTAACACAGTTAACATTGCTAAATATAACATAGTAACATTGCTATGTGTTATTTCTAAGGTCAGAAGCTTTACATCCATCATAGAGACATCTGTTCCTTGAAAGAATGTAGTAGTGCACGTTTATCAGTCACAAGGAGAGGAAGAAGAGGGAACTTGATAATCACTCATAAATTTCACAGATACTTGCTCATAGGAGACAAGGAGTAATAAGATTTCATAATCAACTTGTTATTGTAGATAACAGATTTTCTTGACTGTAGGGTCTTCTGCAATTATTTTTTTTTTCTTTCCATTCTCTTTGAATGTATTCTTTGTTCTCACAGGCACTCTATCCCAGCAGAAACCAGGAAATATATCTTACATCATTCTACTCAAATGGAAAGTCCAGTTAAATAGGTTGGCTTTCATTACATTTACAATATGTGGCTCTCACAGTATCACAGTATCACAGTATGTTAGAGATTGGAAGGGACCTCAAAAGATCATCTAGTCCAATCCCCCTGCCAGAGCAGGAACACCTAGATAAGATTACACAGGAATGTGTCCAGGCGGGTTTTGAATGTCTCCAGAGAAGGAGACTCCACAACCTCCCTGGGCAGCCTGTTCCAGTGTTCCGTCACCCTCACTGAGAAGAAGTTTCTTCTCAAGTTTAAGTGGAACCTCTTGTGTTCCAGTTTGTACCCATTACCCCTTGTCTTATCATCGTTTGCCATTGAGAAGAGCCTGGCTCCATCCTCATGACACTCCCCCTTTATATATTTATATACACTAATAAGGTCCCCCCGCAGTCTCCTCTTCTCCAAACTAGAGAGACCCAGCTCCCTCAGCCTTTCCTCATAAGGGAGATGCTCCACTCCCTTAATCATCTTTGTCGCCCTGCGCTGGACTCTCTCCAGCAGGTCCCTGTCCTTCTTGAACTGAGGGGCCCAGAACTGGACACAATATTCCAGATGCGGTCTCACCAGGGCCGAGTAGAGGGGAAGGAGGACCTCTCTCGACCTACTGACCACCCCCCTTCTAATACACCCCAGGATGCCATTGGCCTTCTTGGCCACAAGGGCACAGTGTTGGCTCATGGTCATCCTGCCATCCACTAGGACCCCCAGGTCCCTCTCCCCTACACTACTCTCTAACAGGTCGTTCCCCAACCTATACTGGAACCTGGGGTTGTTCCTGCCCAGATGCAGGACTCTACACTTTCCCTTGTTATATTTCATCAAGTTTCTCCCTGCCCAACTCTCCAGCCTGTCCAGGTCTCACTGGATGGCAGCACAGCCTTCTGGCGTGTCAGCCACTCCTCCCAGCTTAGTGTCATCAGCAAACTTGCTGACAGTACACTCAATTCCCTCATCTAAATCATTGATGAATATATTAAATAATACTGGTCCCAATATATCCTCTATAACTCATTGTTCCTTGGTAGATAGTCTTCATTATGTAATGTACCTTTACAAAAACCAGATAAAATTAGAAAGACTAAGAGACAAAATGAGTTCTTTGTAAAGAAAGTAAAAGATAAAAAGAAATGTTAATGAAAGTATTATAGAAAGAAGTAAAATATACAGGTTAATTACTTATGGGAAAGAGAAAAAATTCAAACCAAGGAGGCTTAAGTAGAAATTCCTTAAGTCTTTGCAAAATTGTGTCCAGACACTAAGGAATACTTTAGTTCTAGTCTTCCATACTTAAACTGAGGAAACTAAAAAAAACAACACTACATTGAATAATAAAATAATGAAATAATCTGAACCTCTGGTCGTGCCTGAGAACTTCTGAAAGAAAGAAAAGGACACTTAAAATTTGAAAGAAAGGGAAATAAAAATGAGAGGAGACTATTAAAAAAAAAAAATAACCCAACAGTTTTCCTCACTGGCTGTGGAGCGGTGGTATTAACTAACTAGATGATATATCAGTGTTAAAAAGCACCTATTATTTGTCAAAAGCATATTATGCATATCAATCCTGATTCCTTTCTGTTGTGCTAAGCAAAAAATAAATGAGGTGGGAGAAAAGTTTTTGAGGTATTTGCTAGGGTCTTAGTAAGGACTTGGAGACTCTCATATGCAACATGCTGCCATGAGCAACCTCAGAAATATGGTTTGTATTTTATCAGTAGAAAATTGGTCTACAACTGGATGGAAATGTGCACTTAATATTAATTATTGATTCACAGTCTGTTGGAAAGATTTCAGCTGAGGTACTTCCAAGGCTTGTTCTATGACCGATCCTTTATAATATTTTCATTCATGAATTCGATGTTGATGTATAATAATGTATACAGATGGTTTCAAGACAGGAGAGCTTGTAAATATTTTGGAAGATCAGAATTCAGTGTGATCTTGAGAAAATGAAAAACTGACCTGAAATCATTAATAAAAAGTAAAGTATGAAATGTCACAGTTAGGCATAAATAAAACGTGTACAAATATGAAACCAAATTATCTGTCTAGGCATTAATGCTGTCAAAATGAATGTACAACAGCAGTGGGGCCACAAATTAAAAAAAGATTTTATGTGTTGCTTTGCAAAAAAAGTAGTTACATTCCAAGATTCACGTGTTTTGCATCACATGGGGAATAACATTTCTGCTTGCATTTGGCCTTTGTAAATAGGAATTATTATTTATGTTGGTCATAGCACATGCGTTCTGAATATGCAGATGGAACATGTCACTTATGACTGGTATGTTGGTCATAGCACATGTGTTCTGATTATGCAGATGGGACATGTCACTTATGACTGGGACTGATTGACATCAAAGAGTGCCATTGGACATTCTGCTGTGGTTAAGGTTCTGCATAATTTGGAAATCCCAGACAAAGAGCGTAGTACTAATGAAAAAAATCAAAGGTTCATTAGTTTCTTTCTTCCACCTCTTCCCAGCATTCCTCCCTCCCTCTCCTTCCCACCCCCCCCCCAAATGCATTCAGTGAAGAATGATTGAACAAACTGGATGTTAACACCAGGGAAAAAAAAAAAAAAAAAAAAAGCATGATGTAGAAAATGAGAGAAATATTGCAGTTTCATAGTAAGAAAAAAAATCATCCAATTGTAATGTTGGTGCCATGGAACAGGCTACCTGACATTGCAAAGGCATACGTTTAAAATAGAAAAGCTTCAAGGGAAAATAATTAGATGCTCTGAAATTTGATTCTGAATATAAGTCATCTTACTTTAGTCAAGAGGGATTGACCACATGGTCTTTCGAGATCCTCCTTAGAGGTCTGCTTCTTCTAACTCTATAATAAACTTAGATTTATTATTTATTTTGCAACGCACAGGAGACTAATAGAACAGGATGCCAGTTGTGAGACATTTTGGTTTTTTAATGGGAGTTACAAATATATCCACCTGCACAAATATTCTCAGATGTGAAAAATTGAAATTGTTAACATATTTTAATTGTTAATAGTATTTTGTTCCCCAAAATGTTGGTTTATGCCTTGTAATGGTTAGATCTAAGTTCCTTTTGTACTTCTATACATTTTGCAAAATTGCGTTGTTAGAAGTTATCAGTTGACTTAGAGGCAATAAGAGGGAAATAAATGCAATTTTTAACCTGTAATTTAAGTCAACCATACATAATTTTGAAAAACAAAATTTTAGTTTACATCAATTATTTCCTACCTTTATTTTGAATTGTGTTTTTAAATTAATCTCAGTAAAATGAATTCATCTTTCATTATACAGAATCTAGCTATCTGATACACATATTGTAGACAATTACATTTTCTTTCACAACAGTTTTACTATGTCCTACTGAAAATGACACAAAAATATTTTTAGTTTGTTTATTTTTGATGCATTAACTATACACCAATGAAAAGGTAAATTATTTTAAAAAGAATACCTTCATAGAACCATAGAATCATAGAATGGTTTGGGTTGGAAAGGACGTTAAGATCATCTAGTTCAAAACCCACCTGCCATGGGCAGGGACACCTCCCACTAAGCCATGTCACCCAAGGCTTTGTCCAGCCTGGCCTTGAACACCACCAGGGATGGAGCATTCCCAGCTTCCCTGGACAACCCATTCCAGTGCCTCACTACTCTTACAGTGAAGAACTTCCTCCTTATATCCAATCTAAACTTCCCCTGTTTAAGTTTGAACCCGCTACCCCTTGTCCTATCACTACAGTCCCTAATGAAGAGTCCTTCCCCAGCATCCACATAGGCCCCCTTCAGATACTTGAAGGCTGCTATGACCAATACCCCCAAATCCTTCTTTACTGCGTTCAGCAGTATCACTCATTTTTTCTCCTTCTTAGTAGCTGGTACAGCGCTGTGGTTTTGACTTTCAGCCTGGGAACAGCACTGATAACACCGATGGTCTTAGTTACTGCACAGATGTTTAGTCCGACCAAGGACTTTCTGATTCTCATGCTCTGCCAAGGAGGAGGGGAAGCCGGGAGGAAGCAGAGACAGGACACCTGACCCAAACTAGCCATACCACAGCACGTCATGCCCAGGATGTAACTGGGAGTTACCTGAAACGGCTAGTTCACTGCTCGGTCAGGCTGGGTATCGATGGGTGGTATAGTATCCTCTTCCCTTGTTATTTCCCTTGTCATTATTATTGGTGGTAGCAGTAGTGGGTTTGTGTTGTACCTTAGTTACTGGGCTGTTCTTATCTCAACCCGTGGGAGTTACATTCTTTCGATTCTCCTCCCTGTCACTCCGGGAGCAGGGACAGGGTGGGGGAGAAATTGAGGGAGAGGGCTGCTGGCTGATTTATGGCCTGGGCTTAAACCACAACACTTTCTCTGCAGGGCTGCTCTCAGTCTCTTCTCTGCCCAACCCGTAGCTGTGCCTAGGATTGCTCTGATCCAGATGGAGGACTTTGCACTTGGCATGGTTAAACTTCATAAGGTTGGCATCAGCCCACCTCACAGGTGTGTCAAGGTCCCTCTGGATTTCATTCCTTCCCTCCATCATATCAACTGAACCACACAGATTGGTGTCATCGGCGAACTTGCTGAGGGCACACTCAATCCCACTGTCCATGTCACTGACAAAGATGTTGAACAGGACCAGTCCCAACACTGGTGGGTGTTGTCTATATGACATGAGTATATACTATTTCAACTTACTAATAAACCATACTGGAAATTGTTGATATAGACTAAAATGCTTTAAAATATAGCAATTTTCTTAAAAAAGAAAGCTCCAAATTGTTCAAGAAGAGTATTGTGAAGAAAACAGTGGTCTGACTTTAAAGCATTTTAAGCTGCCCATCATAAATAAACATAAAAGAACATGACATTAAGTAAGCTTCAGTTAGTGTTTTATTAGCCTGAGGAGGACAGACTACTGGCAAAGGCAGGAGGTATGTTATTATAGGTGGGAGAACTCCCTGATAGCACAGCTTTGTCAGTGTTGCCCATCACATTCCATCTACAGCTTATGCTAAACAAGTGACTAAAATGTTCCCTTGGGAATGCTCTGAACCTTGCAAGCTTCCTTGGTAACCAAAAGTACCTACAGACAGCCCTGCCTATCATATTTTATAGACTTCTTTTTTCATATCATCTTGTTTCTCTGAAGCCCCAATGCAGTTGTTTTTGTGGATGGGCATTTTACAGTTCACAACTAATATAGTATGTTTTTAAATCCACTGCTATCTTGTGCCTCCCATTCCTGTCTTCTGAACTGTTTCTGTTTACAGATTTTATTATATCTTCCTACTAATGTGACAAATATCACTAGAAATGGAAAGGAGGGGTTCTACCCTTGCTGTTTGGTTTTGTTATGATGGGAAAGGCCAAGGACTTGTTCTGTACAAATGCCTACTGTCATTTTAACACCTTCAGGACTATTCAGATCTTTTGATGCTTGACCTGATGGATGACCTTATAACCCAGATCCTCAAAGGTATTAAACTTTGTTGAAAGTGAATTGCGTAAATATCTTTAAGTAGCTGGCTATCACTGCAAATATTTTGATTAACAAAACTACCTGGAGGCTTAAAATGTCTGGAGATCTAGTACAGCACCTGGGAATTCTTACTCTTGCTGCTGAGCTCCAGCTCAGACCCTGTCTAAGCCCTTCTTAGCTGTTCAGAGTGTGCTTTTCTTTTTTGCTCAATCTAGTAGGCATTTCAATAAAACAGCCTGCACAGACAAGAAATTGGAATAGTATGTTAGAGGTTCAGTATGTTAATGGTTCAGTAGAGGTAGTACTAATTATGCTAAATACAACAGCACCAGCAGTGTTCCCTGGGAATTAAAAGAATGCATATACCTGCTACATACAGTGACATCAGCACTTATTTCCAGGTACATGGTTACTCCACATACAGTCTTTTTCAGTTTCCTCTGTGATGTTGTTCCTATTTTTATGAAAAAATAAATATTTATGATGATGTATTCTTTTTCTTTGAAGAAATGAAAGAATTTTGGGGACTTTGTCGGACTTTGAAAACGTGGATTATGCACCCAGCTCCAAGATTTGAGGTTTTTTGTAAGAATCTACTTTGGAGAAAGTGACTTAGGTTCCTCTGCATGTTATAGAAGCTCTGGAAAGTCCTCTGACTCCCGGATTGGGCAAATCCCATTCTTTAGCTATCTAGCATGCTTTACGCAGTCTCTGTCCCAGAACTGTTGTTTCCAACATTTTTTAGCTCACATAAATTTTAAGTGTACTTCTAGCCATGTAGTTATCTTTAAAATCTAGTTTTAATTATCTGTGATTATCTTGAATATTCTTCAGATAGTATATTTTATTCTGATGAACTTAGTAATGACTTTGTTTTATTAAGGATAATGGTACTAGCATTATGATCTGAAAGGGTTCAACTAAAGTTTCCATAATAATCAATGTGATTACAAAAAGGAGAGAGAACATTTAAGGAACTGCATTTTCCCTTTTTTTTTTTTTTTTGGTGTTATGTTCATGCAAATTGTCTAAGTTACCTTTTTACAGAATGTAATATCTAAACTTCATTTTTGTCTGAAGCTTTGTTTTCTACATTTCAGCCTGCAGTAAATCTTTTAGCCTAATTTTTAAATATCTAAAAATAAACCTTATATGACATACGAAAACACTGACAGATCATCAGCTACAAGAACACCAGGGAGCCTTGAAAAAGTTAGATCTTGATATGTTTGTCTACAAGAATGCATTCCTCCTTCTGACACCAGGACACTCCTGCTCTCTGCAGAAGGAAAGAATGTCCTTGTATCTATTCAGTACTGAAACTGCAATATTAAAATATTCCGAAAGGTGAATGGCCTCTTAAACAGGCTTCTTTGTGAAAGATCTATGTAGGAGATAGCAAAACACCAAGATTATCTCTGAATAATACATATAATTTCTATTTCCTTTGAAGTCATTGGTAAAACATTTTTACTCTTATGGGACTGTTCTTTTAGTAGAAGGCTGACAGTATCACATGTTCCTTACTAGCAGGATTACGGGTAAGATTTGGAGAAGCACATGGATGCTACCTTTAGCTGAAATAAGTTCATAATAAATGAAGATTCTTTGTCGGTTTGCAAAGCCTGCCACCAGACTCTTTGCAAGAGCAAAACATGAAAAAGCACCTACAGTGGCAACTGTATTTCATATATCATTATTTTTGTGTGTATATATTTACTTTGTGCATATATATGTATACATCATGTTTATGGAAGAGGTACAAATATATCATTTAGTGTATGCTTCATCCTTAATGTGTGTGCACATATAGCACACATATAGCACGTAGCATGGGGAACAAACAAGAAGAATTAGAGATGTGTGCACGACTACGGGAGTATGATATAGTAGGCATCACAGAAACATAGTGGGATGCCTCCTACGACTGAAGTGTTGGAATGGAAGGTTACAGGCTCTTTAGAAAAGACAGGCCTGGCAGTCAGGGAGGGGGAGTTGCTATTTATGTTAGGAATAGGCTGGAGAGCATGGAACTCTGTCTGGGGACGGGTGAGCAGTCGACAGAGAGTTTGTGGGTCAAGGTTAAAGGGAGAACAGCGATGGGGACATTACTGTGGGGATCTGGTACAGACTGCCTGATCAAGAGGAATCTGTGGATGAAGTGCTCTATAGGCAGATAGGAACAGCCTCAGGCTCGCAGGCCCTTGTTCTCACGGGGGACTTCAACCACCCTGACATCTGTTGGAGTGAAGGTATGGCCTGGCACAAGCAATTCAGGAGGTTCCTCGATTGTGTGGAAGACAACTTTCTTCTGCAAGTAATAGAGGAGCAGACAAGGAGAGGTGCCATGCTTGACCTTGTGCTCATCAACAGGGAAGGGTTGGTTGGAAATGTGATGCTCCAGGGAAGCCTTGGATGCAGCAATCAAAAGACAGTCAAATTTGAGATCCTCAGGGCAGTGAGAAGAGTGTGCAGCAAGCTCACAGCCCTGGACTTCAGGAGAGCAAACGTTGGCCTCTTCAGGAACCTGCTTAGTAAGGTTCCATGACATACAGCCCAGAGGGCAGGGGGGCCCAAGACTCCTGGTTGTTATTCAAGGATCACCTGGTACAAGCTCAGGAGTGTTGCATCCCAACCAGAAGGAAGTGCAGCAGGAGGGCCAGGAGACCTCCTTGGATGGATAAGAGCTGCTGAGGAAAAGTCAAAGGAAAAAAGAGGCTTACAGAAGGTGGAAGCAGGGACAGGTGGCCTGGGAAGAATACAGGGATGTTGTTCAGGAAGCTAGGGACCAGGTTAGGAAAGCTAAGGCCCAGTTAGAATTAAATTTGGCTAGGGATTTTAAGGATAACAGGAAGGGATTCTATAGGTACATCATGAATAAAAGACAGACTAGGGACAATGTGGGCCCTCTCCGGAAGCTATCAGGAGAACTGGCTACCCTGGATTTGGAGAAGGCCAAGGTTCTTAATGACTTCTTTGCCCCATTCTTCACTGGCAAAGGCTCTGACCGCACCACCCAAGTCTTGGAAGGCGGACGCAGGGAGTGTGAGAATGAAGACCTTAGGCCCACTGTAGGAGAGGATTTGGTTCGAGACCATCTTGAAAACCTAAACATACACAAGTCCATGGGACCTGATGAAATCCATCCATGGGTCCTGAAGGAGCTGGCAAATGAAGGTGCCGGCAAATGAAGGTGCCAAGCCACTGTCCATCATATTGGAAAAATCATGGCAGTCAGGTGAAGTTCCCGATGACTGGAAAAAGGGAAATATAACCCCCATTTTCAAGATGGATGACCCGGGGAATTACAGACCAGTCAGTCTCACCTCTGTGCTTGGCAAAATCTTGGAGCAGATTCTCCTGGAAGGCATGCTAAGGCACATGAAAAACAAGGAGGTGACTGGTGACAGCCAGCATGGCTTCACTAAGGGGAAATCCTGCCTGACCAATTTGGTGGCCTTCTATGATGGGGCTACGAAACTGATGGACAGGGGCAGAGCAGTTGACGTCATCTACCTGGACTTGTGCAAAGTGTTCGACACTGTCCCACATGACATCCTTGTCTCTAAATTGGAGAGACATCAATTTGATGGATGGATCACTCAGTGGATAAAGAACTGGCTGGATGGCCGCACGCAAAGAGTTGTGGTCAATGGCTTAATGTACAGCTGGAGACCGGTAACGAGTGGCGTCCCTCAGGGATCAGTGTTGGGACCGGTCTTGTTCAACATCTTTGTCGGTGACATGGACAGTGGGATAGAGTGCACCCTCAGCAAGTTTGCCAATAACACCAAGCTGTGTGGTTCAGTTGATACGGCGGAGGGAAGGGATGCCACCTAGAGGGACCTCGACATGCTTGTGAGGTGGGCTGATGTCAACCTTATGAAGTTTAACTATGCCAAGTGCAAGGTCCTCCACCTGGGTCGGAGCAATCCCAGGCACAGCTACAGGTTGGGCAGAGAAGAGATCCAGAGCAGCCCTGCAGAGAAGGACTTGGGGGTGTTGGTCGATGAAAAAATGAACATGAGCCGGCAGTGTGCGCTCACAGCCCAGAAAGCCAACTGTATCCTGGGCTGCATCAAGAGGAACATGACCAGCAGGTTGAAGGAGGTGATCCTGCCCCTCTACTCTGCTCTCGTCAGACCTCACTTGGAGTATTGTGTGCAGTTCTGGTGTCCTCAACATAGAAAGGACATGGAACTGTTGGAAGAAGTCCAGAGGAGGGCCACGAGGATGATCAGAGGACTGGAGCACCTCCCATACGGAGACAGGCTGAGAAAGGTGGGGCTGTTCAGCCTGGAGAAGAGAAGGCTGCGTGGAGACCTCCTAGCAGCCTTCCAATATCTGAAGGAGGCCTGCAAGGATGCTGGGGATGGACTATTCATTAGGGACTGTAGTGACAGGACAAGGGATAACGGGTTCAAACTTCAACAGGGGAAGTTTAGATTGGATCTAAGGAAGAAATTCTTTATTGTGAGGGTAGTGAGGCACTGGAATGGGTTGCCAAGGGAGGTTGTGAGTGCTCCATCCTTGGCGGTGTTCAAGGCCAGGTTGGACTTCGCCTTGGGTGGCATGGTTTAGTGTGAGGTGTCCCTGCCCATGGCAGAGGGGTTGGAACTAGATGATCTTAAGGTCCTTTCCAACCCTAAGTATTCTATGATTCTATGATATGGAGCATGTTTATGCATATAGAGTAGGTAACTATGGGAAATTCTGTATAAGTAAATGCTTTACTTTCTGTCATGTCTGTTTTTCTTGTTATGGTAATGCTCATCTTTAAAGCAATGAGATCTGTTTACTTAGGAATTACTAAGTTAATTTTTATATGAAATGATTAAATTTGTGTCTATATGTGTATGTTTGTTTATATATTTTTCCATACGTGTAAATCTGTGTAGCTTTATTTCTTCAGTTAGAGACATCTGAGGATTTTGTTCTCGTAATATAATCTTATTCTGTTTGGGTCTTCCATGTGCACACACTAGGAATTTAACACAACATCATTATACACAAGAAAAGTAATATAAAAATACTGGTAAATGGTCTTTTTTTCTTGCATTCTTTACATTATTTTATCAGCAATAATTATGTCATTGAAAGTTAGCATTGCCATGCAAACATTTCTCTATTTCTCAGCAACAGTCAGACTTTAAATATTACCTTCTTCAGAAAATGGATATTGCCAGTAAAAATCAAAAAGCACCAAACTCAACCCCTTAAAGCATTCACTTTTACTAAATTTGTTAATGCATACATGGTATTCTAGTTTTTTATAAACCTTGTATCATTGTTTGTGTCCATTAATATTATCTTTAATTACTGTACATAAGATCACAATTTTGTTATCAATGACCATGATCCTCTTCTGGCCTTTGGATTCTAGGAGCACTTCCACCATTCCTAAAGTTTTGAAGATTTACAGTTTTCTAGGCATTGAACTATGGGAGCATAAGAGAAATTACTGGGATCATTAGATAATATGTTACATTGAAAAGAATATTTTGATTTCCAAAGATTTTTCAGTTTTGCAATCTTATTTTCTGGAAGGTCTATAGAGCCATTAAAATGTGATGAAATCACATTTTATAAAAAATTGATTAAGTCACTTCTCCAGTGAAATGGTGAGGCACTGGAATGGGTTGCCCAGGGAAATTGTGAATGCTTCATCCCTGGCAGTGTTCAAGGCCAGGTTGGACAGAGCCTTGGGTGACATGGTTTAGTGGGAGGTGTCCCTGCCCATGGCAGGAGGGGTGGAACTAGATGATCTTAAGGTCCTTTCCAACCCTAACTATTCTATGATTCTATAATCCTATGATTAAATAGTTCATCACTCTCTGTAATGAGAAGTTTCTCTCTTCTAATCCAGAAAGTACTGAATGTATCAATATTACTCCATTGTTCTTTGTACCAGTGTTGAATGCAGCATCAATTTACAGAAATTCCAATTTACTCTTTGTCTGTTAAAGAAGTTGGCAGAAAAAAAACAAACGTAGAACTGAATATACCCATAATTCACAAAGTAATTTAATATGATGCCAGCAGGTTTATCATGGCAGTTCCTAAATTAATGTGTGATTTTTCAAGATGTATTTAAAGAACTGCACCTTATCTTCTCCTGCACCTTATCTTCTCCTGCACCTTACTGGGTTTTTTGGTTTTTTTTTTGTTTGTTTGTTTGTTTCTTAATTCCTTTAGAGTTGAAGACATTAAGAATGGTGTCTTCACCAATGGAGAGTTCAAACAGAATGAAAAAATTTATAGACATAAGACTATAGAAAGAGAATATATCTGGAGTTATTTAGTTTGGCTCTTTCATTATTTTATAGCACTACCACATACCACATAACATTATTTTCATAAGGTGTTCAAACTAAAGATGAACTAGTCTTATTTATATATTTATCTATCTATCTGTCTATCTATCTCTCTATCTCTCTATCTATCTATCTATCAATTCATCCTCACACTGGAAATTTTTTCAAAATGTCTGAGTTTTTTTCATAAGTTCTCATCATTGTCCCTAAAAACTTAATTTTCCTAAGAAATTAAATAAAAGCTATACAGACTTTTCCAAAGAAGTATACCAGAAAGCATCTCAAAAACAATTTAAAAAAAAATTACATAAATATTTCCCTGTTTATCTTGGAGATAATTCAGCAGTATTCTGGGTAAAACTTAGATCCTACATTATAGAATTGCATTTTCCTGTTAAACAGGTGCATTATATAAGATCTGCAAAGTGAAACTGTTGTCAGATAGTACTCTTTTATTTTCCATTCATCTGCTCTTTCCAGCAGGTGAGTTACACACTCACAGTAAAAATTCTTGTTATTAATCCTGAAGGAGGTTTCATTTTGTGGAATTTGTATTCAATTTATTTATAGTTGAATTTCATGCCATTTTTATTATTTCAGTTCTTTATACCAGCCAGTTAAAATTTAGTCTAATTTTTTTAAGTTTGCAAATTGGAGCAAGGAGATATGTAACAGAAGTTTGTTTTCTGCAAATGCGGCAGCATATCAGCAAATAAAAAAAGTATCAATATCCATTGCTCAGATTTATTTTCTCTAGTAGTGACTGCAGGATATTTTTACTGGTATGCGATTAGTGGTAGCTCTAGAGCAACAAAAGGTGAAACATGCTTGTGTTTTTACTTTCCAAGCTTTAGTGCTTTACTGCTCATCTGCCATCCTCTACAAACCATAACAGAAATGAATACATGTAACCTTAGCATTTTAAAATGATAATCTGGGGTGGTGTTTTTTTCTTTTGTGTACAATCTTCCACAAACTTTCTGTTGAGTATGTGTAGGACTAGAAAAGAAATAAAGTTTGGCTATATGTGTGAGGAAACTAAGGAACAGAGGATGTTTTACAGTCACACATACTGTATGTAAAGAAGAAATGTGTGTGTCAGGATGAAGGACTTTGTGTTAAGCATTACTTTGTTGAAGTAGTGAATAATGTCTCAAAAACAACAACAAAAAAAAAAAGAAAAATCAATCTAATAACATTTATTTCTCAAAATTTTGACTTAATAAATATAGATTTATTAGGTTTTTTTCTTATCAGAAAGCTGGTATAATTAAGAGGCACTGTGGCAGAAAATACATAGAAACTGGTGGAATATTTAATTGTAATTTTTCACAGTAGACATTTTTGATCACAAGAGCATTCATATATCTAAAAGTTCTATTAATATT
The DNA here is from genome assembly GCF_963264785.1 of Psittacula echo. Classification (NCBI taxonomy): domain Eukaryota; kingdom Metazoa; phylum Chordata; class Aves; order Psittaciformes; family Psittacidae; genus Psittacula; species Psittacula echo. Next base: position 21,030,481 of record NC_137735.1, on the reverse strand, counting down.
AAATACATTTTTCATCTTGTGATGTGCAATTCCTTTTCATTTTGACTGCCATTTGCAGACCAAAACCATGCATTGAATAATGAATCTGATTACATCGTAATGTTATTGTTACCATCTCTGCAAGCACCTACTATTTGACAACAGACTTTTTATTAGCATTTCAAAATATACTGCTGATTTTTCTTTGCCTTTTTATTCTGATTCCCCCTCAACACAAGTTTAATAGAATGACTTAGGTAAGTTATGAATTAAGTAATTTTTTTTTTTTTTTTTTTTTAAATTCAGGTGTCTTACATCTCCTTTCCATTTGCATGATGTCTGCTCAGAGAATATCTTTTTAACAGTCTAAGATGGGGACCTAACATTTTATCTGTGATATTTTAAAAAAACAACCTTAAAAAAAGGTGTTTCTTGACATGGAGAATACATGTCCTGAACTGCACCAAAGATCCAGGCTTTTTTCGAGATAACGTATATTCAAAGCCGAATATCCATCAGGAGATTCTGCAGCTAACAGCCTTTTCTAGGTGAAGGTGCACAGAACCTTTTCTAGAAGCAAGCTGCTTCCCAGTCATTTTGGAGAGATATCATACTTGCTAAGAAGAGATGAGAGGAAGAGAGACATGGATAATAGTGAATTTTATGCTTTATTCTGATACTTTTAATAATACAAAAGATAGTAAAAGTCTACATTGAAATGTCAGGTACTTGGACACTGTGAAAATTGCAGTAAGTGTACAAATCAGAAAGAATCACAGCACAAGGATCTTAACCGCATACCTCTGGTATGTGTTGCTCAAATAATTATTAGGAAGAGAGGCATAAGAACTAGCTATACTAAGTATGCCCACACTAGTAAAGTAGTTCCTGTGTCTTGCTAACCATTTATGTCCATTTTTACGTGGGAGTTGAAAAGAATAGTAAAAAGCATAGAAAATTTTTCAGAGCATAAAAATCCAGTCTTCTTGAAAAAGTATATTTAGATTTCACCTTAACTACAAACAAGTGGGGTGAGGTTTTCGCTAGACTTTTAGGTAGGAGATGAGTCATGCACTGAAGAATCTAGAAACTAGAATTTCCATAAATTCTAAATTCTATTATATTAAGTATCTAGTATATTAAGACCAACAAGCTTTTTGTAGATCCTTGAGTGTGGAGGTAATGAAGTAAAAAACTCTTACGGATGAGTCACTAGTGGTAAGTAAAGTGACTTCTATACAAAGAGACTTCCTCAGGCATTTTTTTGATATGCTAGCCAGTATTTCTCAGTTCACATATGGTGTTAAATTAAGCTTAGCTGTTTGTGTCTGCCTGGTTTGACTTTCTGACCTTGTCCCTTTTCCATCAGATACAGTGTTTCTGCCCCAAAGTGCTTAGATATTTCCATGATGCGTGCAGTGACAACTGCAGTAGTTTCTTTACATTTTAACTTAAAAATCACTTTCCCCTTTGACCTGATGGGTTGTACTGAACTCAGTAGGAAAAATAAAGTGTAAAATAGGAGGATTTTAATATATTGCTCTTAGGTTAGGACTACCAACTTGATCCTGAGTTAACCAGGGAAGGCCTTACCAATTTTAGTTATAGAAGAGTTTGGATAAATTGACATTATTTGCCTATTTCTTTATTACGTCCAGCAATCTAGAATTTAAATTATAAAACACTTTAAGATATATTATAGATAATTTGAAAAAAAGAAGCATATTTTATGAAGTTCAAAATATTATTTTATTTTCTCATATTTGCACCCTTAGACCTATCATTGTCACCACTACAAAAAATTCTTCTTAATTTCAGAGACATCTAATGAGATGAACCATTAATATGTACCCCAAAGCAGTAGGGATACTGGTACAAGTGAAGGAAATAAGATAACGACTTTCTCAAAGACTCCATTACTACCAGCTTGAGACATTTTTTGGTATTTTCCTATGTTACATTTCGAAGTCCCAGTGTAAAGCTTCAGCATCAAAGTACTGACACAGCTGAGCATCCTAATGTACCTCAAATGAACGTGGACTTGCTCCTGAAATAATGACTGCATTCCATAATATATTTAAACAGCAAAAGAGATAGAAGCTTTGAAAGGAAATCCAAAGTGATATAGAACAGATATAAAATGTTAATGGGTTTAAAGTCTATTTAATGCCTGATGTTTAGGGCAATTTGGTCATTTGTGTGTATTTTAATATTTATTTGAAGTAAATATTTGAAATATTTTGAAATTGTATCCATTTTTTATTCTTTTCTTTATAGTTCAAAATGTTAAGTATATTAAAATAGAAAATAATCTTTCCACAAACTTTAAATCAGATGTTAAATTATATTAACAGAATGGCAATGACTAATGATAGAAAGAAACAAGTCTTTGCTGCTGAAGTGCTTCTACTGATTTTTTAAATGGTATTATCTGGTTTTTGTAACTGTACAGATGTCATTTATTACTAAACTGATAAATTGCCTTGTCTATTTGTCTATTATTTATGCAAAGGCATTTAGCTAGACTCCAGTTACTGTATGATACTGATTGAAAATTTAACAATTAAACAAAAATAATCATAAATTAAATTAGAGGTTTGGGATTTTTTCCTTCAAACCTCTGCTTAGTGAATAAAAGATCTACCCACATTGTGCTCTGCTTTGCCTATGAACGTTTTTAAAACTGCTAACAGAACATATCGCATTACCTAAGAAATATTGCCAGGTTGAGATCCTTGCTCAATATGAATGATTTGAAAAGACTGGTAAACAGATTTGTTACTTCAGGGGTAGATTATCACACTTTTCACATCTTGGCATTTCTGGTATACAGCTTATCTAAAAAGCAACCATTTAAATCTTTGTCATAGCCATCTGTTTAACCGTAACAATTCAGTTGTAACATATAAAAGTTTGTTTCCAATAATTTACTTTTTAATATAAAGCTAATTTCTAATTACCTGATGCCACTTTATGACTCCTGCACCATTTTGTATTTCAGTGGTACCAAAATTATGATGACATTACATAATTTCTGCCTACACTCTCATGGAAGTTGTGGAATTGCTTCTTGGAAGCTGTCATAACTTTCTGCCTGATCATGACTTAAAATGCCATTAAAGAGATCTAGGCTTAACACAGCTTGTATCTGATGCAAGAACTGGAGAGTTTATTAGTAGCATTTATTACAAGAACTTCTGTATCTTTTGGGGAAGACTCAGACATAAATGTATTTAGGGATATTACTGTTTGAGGATTGTGACATCCCTCCATTAGAGCTATCAACTGTGAAAGAAGTAGTACATATTCAGGAGTACTTTTGAGATGTTGCACAGAAGGGTAGTATGATATGAATTCTTCAGATTGTTTATTATCTTATGGGGGTTTCAAAATACAGGAACTGAGTTTGAATTCCTACCAACATCAGTTAAAGTTATGGAGCAAGGCCATCATATTTTTTAACTTACAGTTTACAAAACACAGAAATAATATTTAAAAATTCATGAACTTTCAATAGTCTACACTGAATTGTAGCAATACCATATATACTCTACGGTATATTAAATTTGCATTATTTAGTATCTGCATTCTTTCTATCCCTTTCCAAGCAATGCAATAAAATGCTAATTAAAACCTACATTTGCGATCAAGGAAACTCACGATTTGGCTACAGTTTCAATGATTAATTAACATCTGTATGTCCTTAGGTAAGTATGTCCTTAGGTAAATTAGACATACAAAAACATCAATATAGACAACATTTTCAGTGATGGGTCCCATTAGTGGGAATGTGCAGAAGCTACCTCAAAAAAGAAACAACTAACTTTTCTGTTATTGAAACAAGATTTCTAGAAATAATGCCTAGATAATATTTCTAAAAGCCTCACTTGATGATGAATGACCCTATACATCTGACTGTAAAACACAAGTAGTGCTCAAATCATTTTGCGTATGCATTTGGAGTTGGGACTTGTTCCTTTGGGGACAGGGATCCAGAGTGGGATAGGGTTATGATAGTTAACTGAGTTCCTCACTGATATGTTACTCCTTTTATTTGCACTAACCCTCTCTTGGGCACATGTCCAAGTTTGTCATCCACAGCTATTCATTAGTTTCTGTATTAGGAAAAGAAAATATTGTGCACTATCTAAACAGAAATATAATGCAGTTAAATTGAAAGCAACTAAACCCTATATAAAGAATGGCTCTCAGAAGTGATATTAAAGGCAGAGTAGAGATTGGTTTATATTTCTTCAGAATCTGTTTTGCTCTCTACTGCTCCATTTTAAGATTTATGTTTTCTCTGGGGAAGTCATAACACTTGCTATTAAATATATATGTGTTCTATAAAATAATCTCCAAATTAGATAGCAATCAGTCAATTCATAATGAAATAAATAAAAAAAAAAATAAAAAAAAAAAAAAAAAGAAAGAGAAGGAAAAAAATACTGTACAAAATGCTGGTATTTTGAAATATTCTTGAGTTGGAAAATTCAGTTAAAATAGCTTTAAAGTTCTTTCATACTAAACCCAGAGCAAAGGTAGTCTTTATTTCTTTAGCAAGCTGGAACATGTGCATTTTATCAGGCAATTCATTTGACATTGAGTTTTTAATTATCCATAGAGATAGCTTTGTGTGTTTGTTCATTTTCTTCTTTGTAGTGGGGAAAAGTGATCAGAAAGAAATAAAATAATTTAAGAAAGCAAAACCAAATAAACAAAAAAACTCAAAGCCAAAAAAAACCCCAAAAAAACCCCACAATGAAACTAAACTAAACCAAACACAAATACAAAACTAAAATCAAAACCAAAATCGAAAACACAACTGTGGAGTGAACATTTCTATGTATGCTTCTGCTCTTACCTTCAGGCCCTACCAACCAATATCTTATGCTAAGGAATAATTCCAGTTAAACCTGTTAAAAAGAAAATTTTAAGGTCTCCTTATATCTCATTTGAAAAGAAGTTAATATTTTTTAATGAAAGTTTGGGGTTTTCTCCAATTAGCATTTTCTAACAAAACTAATGTCATTAGTATTTCTCCAGTCAGACTTGGTAGCTACCCAGAAAAATATCATAATTGTCAATAGCTCAGAAATGAATCAGAAATGAATCATGACACAGATTGTATAAATCTCTGAATGGTAGATTCCATATGAAATAATAAATCTGTGAATTACTTAGATTGTATCACAAATATTTTGTCTTTTTTTTTCCTGATATGTCCAGCATGATGTTTGCATTTTGGATTTATATCCATTCTCATGCATCTCAGGGTATGTTGAATTCCATCATTCTGGATCTGTAGTGTAATGCTGGAATTTAATAATACATATGAAAGTTCTATGTTGCTGAAGACTTGCTGAGACAAAGAGAATAATTGTTTTAAAGGTATTATTAATTTTTCCTTTGGCTACCAAAGAAATCACAAACAATTTATTAATACACATCAGGAGTGAGAAATTCAGCAGAATTGCTTTTTAATTTTGTCCTGGGTTCAGCAGCAGCAGTCAGTTTTTCTTCTTCTTAGTAGCTGGTGCAGCACTGTGGTTTTGACTTTCAGCCTGGCAATAATACTGATAAAGCTGATGTTTTCAGTTGCTGGTCAGAATGTTTACCCTGACCAAGGACTTTGTGAGTCTCATGCTCTGCCAGGGAGGAGGGGAAGCCGGGAGGAAGCAGGGACAGGACACCTGACCCAAACTAGCCAAAGAGGTATTCCATACCACAGCACGTCATGCCCAGGATGTAGAACTGAGAGTTCCCAGAAGGGCTGGATCACGGCAGGGTGGGGGTGAGGTACCGGTCGGTGAGCAGTTGCATTTTCTTCCCTTGTTATTTCCTTTATTATTATTGGTGGTAGCAGTAGTGATTTGTGTTATACCTTAGTTATTAAACTGTTCTTATCTCAACCCGTGGGAGTTGTATTCTTTCGATTCTCCTCCCCGTCCCTCCAGAAGCGGAGGGAAGAAAAGTGGGGGGGGGGAAGCAGACTGCATGGTTCTACTTTACGGCCTGGGCTTAAACCACAACAAATTTTAAGGAACTAAAAAAAATATTTTTAAAAATCCATTTTGAAATACTTCAATTTTTCAGCTGCTTGAATATATGGGAAGCCTGTCCTCAGGATCTTATTTTCCGCTGAACGTCCTTCATGGAGAACTCAGCACAAGTGGTACCTGCAGACTTAGGTTTAGAATGCTGCATAAATTAACAAAGGTTCAGCTCTTCACCAGTCAAGCCAAGATCATAATTTTTCTAAATTCATGAAATGGAAAAGTAAAATCTTAACTACAAGGTTGGTGTGGTTCCTAATGAGCAAATCTGATCCAAAGATGACACCGCAATCAGAAACATAAAGTCCTATTGCAAATAAATGGCACCATAAATGAGATGGGAGAAGTCAGCAGGTGATGTGTAGAAACAGAATATATTTAATTTTATCTAAACTTTACCTATTAATTGCCAGTCTTTTTTTCTTTCACCACTGCCATTATGACACTTATTTTATCATTGCCTTATTGATGAGCATGAAAATAAAGTTAAAAAAAAAAACTACAGGAATTTAGCTATTCCTTGCCCAGTATTTTTTATTTAAATTATTGCAACCTTTTGTATGGAAAGTACTGCTGAAATTCAGTTATCTATATATGAGTTTATAAATAAATTTATATTATATATTTATAAATATATTTTATGACATTCAGAATGTCATATATTGGCTTATGACATTGCCTTTAGGAGATTTTTTTCTTTTGGTACTTCTAAGGAGTCTGGGGAAAAAAGCAAAAGAGAAAAGAAAAGAAGATATTTCAAGATTTCTCAAGTGTATTGGGAATATTTTCTGGGAATTGACTTATAAAAAGATTTTAAGAAGTAAATAGAGTTTAAATGTTTGGGAAAATTATCATATGCTGAATAGTTATTTAATTTTGTTGCGCTCTCAGAAAAAAAAAAAAGAACAGCTGTTTGTAATATAACTGATCTGATAAATATTGATGAAATATTTCAATCCAATATTCTATTTCTTTCAAGAAGTATAATGGAGATTCAGCATAAGATATGGTTTTGATACTGAAGCCAGGTTTTAGCAATCAGATTGCATACTAGTTGGGGAATGGAGCAACATACTATAATTGGATTAAGACTGAAATTATTTTTAACCAATATTTTAATTATTCTTTTAACAATTTTTTTTTTCATATTTAAGAGGACAGTTAAATTACTTCATATTACATTTTATGTAGCAGTTAATAAGATTTTTATTTCCTTTCATCAAATGTGCAGAAACGAGCACTTGTCAGTATTTTCAAATTTCAGCTGTTGGAGGTCGTATGTATAGAATTTTATACTATATACGCGAGTTTATACATACTTCCTATATAAAGGTTTGTATAAATAACTTAAGTAAGTATATCTTAACTGATTTACATATTTATGCTAATTTTAATAATTTTTGGAGTGTTTTCAACTGTTAAGTAATAGATTTCATTAAGCAGAATGACAAGTTCGGCCTTTTGGTAGCAGGCAGTATTAGCAATTAAAGTACCATATCTATATTGTTCCTTACTCACATTGTGGCAGTATCTAACACTCCAGAAACTTTAGAATTCTCAAAACCTGCCATTTATACTACCTATTTACTAATCTATTTCCACACTTCAGATTTTACTGAAAATTTGTGAAGTGTTAAATATGTTTAATGATTGTACATCTTGCCCTTTTACTAAACCAACTTTAATTAGGTTATAAAAACAAGCAAACAAAAGCAAACAAACAAACAAAAACCCAAACAAAAACAAAAAAACCCCAAATCAGACTAAGTGCTGAAGTTTGTATTTAGCAAAGAAGGTATGATACAATGGCTAATTCAGAAGCTACAGACACAGTTGACAGAGTGTGGAGACAAATAAGTACTTAGCACTTAGTTTTCTATGAAGACAGATGCTTAAGGCAGATTGAATGACTCACCTTCCAGAAGTGCCACTTTGTCTTTATTGTTTAGAGAGAGAACCCAGAGGTGTAGACACTTAGCACACAATATTATATGAGAAAAGGTTCTCACCAGCCATATCTACAAAGGACTTTGCCAGAATTTGGCTGCAGTTGATGGTTCTGCATATAAATATATGTAAGCAGTATAGATATTTCAATGTAGTAATATCAATAGCTATGTAAGAAATATACTGAATTCAGATCCTCTATAAAATGCTAATAAGTTTTTATCTTTTTATTATTTTCACCTCTTTCTCATCTGCTTCTCTTCCCAGCCTACACCAAGTCAACAAATTAGATCAACTACGAGCTCAATTACAAGTCTCTTTGCCCATCTTCTTTCCATCTGTAGAGGTCTTCAATCCATTGACTTACTGACAGCTTTCAGAGAAAGATGCAGATCATTTTTTCTAAAAAAAAAAAATAAATTTCACCCCTTCAAAAGCACTGTCAAAGTTTCTCTTTGTGTAGGTGAGCTTCAAACACCTTTTGAAACAATCTTTAAAAAGGATCAATCTATTCTACTTCCCCACACTATTATCCAGAAAAAGGAAGGAAGGAATTTTCCTGAAGAAGGTTGATTTTCTTTTCATTCTTCATTATTTTTGACACTGAAGAATTGCTGAGTGGCTGAGTAACAGTTAGGATCAGATCTAGGCAAAAGACCATTTTCAGGAGATGTTTCTTCCAAGAAGTTCTGAATACAACTTCAAGTGGAGAAATCAGAGTAAATTGCAGTTTTCATTAAACAAGGACACACCCACTTTGCAATTTATGTAGTTGCAATCAGTTCACAGTTGGCAAACTAGTGGATGTACTAATGTAAATAAAAGAAAATGTCAACAACATAGGACAAGTTCAGTCCATCTCATAGATACCATCTAGTGATTTCATTATTGGATGTAAGTGCTCAATTGCTCTTTAAGAGAAATTGTTTTAACTAGTTTTTGTATTAGCTAAAATGCACAGAAAAGTCTTTTGTGCCTTTGCTTGAATTTTTTTCTCCTATGTATGTTCAAAAGTTACTATATGCTACTGGTGAGAGCAATCAAGATGTAAGAGCAATGAAAAGACTTGCAGTATGCAAGTGATGCTCACTGTGCTGATATCCTGGATTCTCTGGTGGTTCTCTCTTATAGCAAAAGTTGAATGAAGAGTCACTTTGTGAGAAAATCTCATGGACACTTTTTTCATTGAGATTTTAATTTTATTAGCTGGCTGGAGAGTAGCAACAGAAAGTAGGAGTTTGTAGGACAAGTAAAAGAGCAACAGCATCTTTAAAAGCTGTTGCTTTGATCCATGGAAAATAAAGAGTATGACGGCAGAACCGTTACAGTCTAGTGATTGTTCACACACACAGTATCACAGTATGTTAGAGATTGGAAGGGACCTCAAAAGATCATCTAGTCCAAACCCCCTGCCAGAGCAGGAACACCTAGATAAGGTTACACAGGAATGTGTCCAGGCGGGTTTTGAATGTCTCCAGAGAAGGAGACTCCACAACCTCCCTGGGAAGCCTGTTCCAGTGTTCCGTCACCCTCACTGAGAAGAAGTTTCTTCTCAAGTTTAAGTGGAACCTCTTGTGTTCCAGTTTGTACCCATTACCCCTTGTCCTATCATTGTTTGCCGCTGAGAAGAGCCTGGCTCCATCCTCGTGACACTCCCCCTTTATATATTTATATACACTAATAAGGTCACCCCTCAGTCTCCTCTTCTCCAAACTAGCGAGACCCAGCTCCCTCAGCCTTTCCTCATAAGGGAGATGCTCCACTCCCTTAATCATCTTAGTTGCCCTTCGCTGGACTCTCTCCAGCAGTGCTTTCTATCACCATTATGATTATCCTGACAAGTACCCTTACTTTTTTTGTATGCTTACATGTTCAGAAGAACAGTAATATGATTGTACCCTTAATAATGACTGCCTACACTAACTCAAATTGTAAGTCTCAAAGCAGATGAACAATTCTCATGTAGCTGAACTAAACCTCAAAATTTTAATATTTCTCCACAGAAGGAGATTAGTCAGATTTTTGCAGACAGAGAAAGCAACATACAAAAGACCTTTATAACAACAAAATGGACAACATTAGACTTCAAGATTGCTCTTGTCCATGTAAGAGTCAATATTAGCATTCAGGAATGTCACTGTGAAACCCTACTGTCTCTGTAGAATGGTTACATTGCCTGAAGATCCCCCAACATAATTTAAAGAAAAGAAATTGAAAATAAATTGTGCAGTATGTCCAAATAAAATCGGCAATACTAAGTGTTTCTGCTAAAGTAAGAAGGTGTTGTTTATGAAGCTTTGACCATGGATGTGAAATGCCATTTCTGAAGACTGTGTAAGCCACAGCATACCAAAGAAACACAGAAACACAGGGCAATGTGGGCAGCAAAAGCCCAGTGTCTTAAGCTAATATTCAGGAAATCCAAGTTTTTACTAACTAATCATAGCTCATACCTCCTGACGCTATAGTTCACGTAATGAATATTTTAATAAAACAGTTAAAAAAGAATATATCAGTATTTTTATCCTTCCAAATCCTTCTCCCTACTTTTAATCTGGAGTCATACACAGAAAACAAACACACAAACATAGAACAACAGTTTTTAATAAAAATAAACAGAATAATAGATAAGCAGTCACAAAAACCTATGATGTCAGGACTGTTGGTCATCATCACTTAGTTTTGTAAGCTTGCCTATTTGTTTATTTCTTCAATATTTTAGATTTTTAAAACCTACATATAAAATTCAATAACTGCAAAAGTAAAGACTGGTTTTCCTCTTTTTATTTTTTTTTTTTTTTTTTTTTTAATCCGTATTGATTTTCAGCCTAGTTACTTTTTCCTAACATGCTGTCCCATCTAGCTTTGGAGAACAATAGCCTTTTGTCAAAGATTTTATTATGATGGCCAAAGAGCCTGAACACTTCAAAGGATAACAGCAGACAATGTACTTTTCCCCGTATCTCCACTCCAAAGCAACTATTGCTGCTTCTTTGTTTCATCACTTGTGCTTCCCATCATCTACTCAACAAATAATTTCTGAAGGAGTGTTGCAACTAACTGTTCTAAGCTTTCCCTTCCTTTTTGTTTCATTGGTTGGGATTCCAAGACTTCAAGGATCAACTCTGATAAGACACAGCAGCCCATCCTTGATTTATGTGGCTAAGAAACAGCAGTAATAAAGTCTGTGGATAAATAAGAAAGGCAAAATTACGGAGCTGGGTTTGTTAGGACGGAATTCTTTTGTTCAGGAGGATTCAGGAGGGAAAGTACCAGCATAGAAGGGTATAAAATGCTAAAGCAAGGAAGGCTAGTCAGACTAGCAAAGCATCCTTGGGTCGAGTCACCCATGTCAACAGAGATAGAAGATGATGCCAGCTGAGCAGCATTGAGGATTCAATCCAGAGGGCTGCAAAAGCTGATCTATCTCCTGCCAGGGCAGCAAAGACTGTTTGGATGCCTTAGCAAGGTGTTAAGTGCATTAATCCTATGCCTAACAGCTCCCTAAACACTGAAAAACATTTTTTTAACAGGAATGCATGTACGTGTTTTTCCATTCTTCATATTTGCTTTTTTTGCTGAACCCAGGACACCCCCCAAGTTTTCAAAGTGTTAAAAGTAAAAATATGCAACAGCTGCCAGTGAGTACAGCAGATCATGTATAATTATTCAACTATGAATATTGTGCCCCTGAAATAAAATTTAGAGGATATAAAAAAAAAATAAAAAATACAGACCTTATTAGAAATTACAAAAAGAGAAGAATATTTCATTAATATGCTTAGAAATGTGCTGGTTCTTCTAAGTCTTTTCTATGACATTGTTTTTAGGTTCATTTGGTTTACTGATCTACCATAGTCTTTTATTTAACTAGATAGTCTTCCTCTTGTAATTGCTAGGTTTTTCTGTCACATCTTTTTCTTTATTGATTTTTAGGCACATAGATAGCTTTACAGCCTGTCAGAAGGATCTAACAGTCATACACAGACTGGACCTATTCCTGGAGCCACATTTATTGCAGATTCAACCTTCAAAGTCTGAAAGTCTTCAGCTGTTCCTATGGTAACCAGTTAGATCATTGCATCACACCACATTCTTTAAAGAAAAAGCTTTTAAAACAAGGATTCTATACCCATTTAAAGATCACATACATGCCACATGGTTTCATTCAAGGCTGGGTTAAACAGAGTCTTGGGCAACATGGTCTAGTGTGAGGCGTCCCTGCCCACGGCAGGTGGGTTGGAACTAGATGATCTTAAGGTCCTTTCCAACCCTAACCATTCTATGATTCTATGATTCTGTGATAAATGCTGAAATAGACTACTGTCACTAATAGTAGACAAGTGGTCTCCTCTGTCACTTTCCTCTGTTTCTCCTTTTGGGTTTGGGTTTTTTTTTCTCTTTGGAGTTGTTTTGTGATTTGACCAAGCAGGCATGTGTGAGAATTTAAGGTCCACATGTGATACAGCAGGGTATCTGCAGGATGTATAATGTTATGATGAGATAACTTTAAAGAATGTCTTCAAGATGGAATTATTGTCTGGTTTTTTTATTATTTTTAAGAATTATTTCAATATCTCAATCTCAACTCTCTTGAGAGCTGGGAGCTCTTCAATAGGGATAGTTGATTGCTTTGTGCTCTCTAAAAAAACAATAGACTTAAACTTTGTGATCCTTTGTGACGGGTTGACCTTGGCTAACTGCCAGCTGCCCACCAAGCTGCTCTATCATCCGCACTCCCCCTCAACAGAACAGGGGGAGAAAATACACAAAAGTGTGTTAGTTGAAGAAAGGACAGGGAGATCACTCATCAATTACCAACACATGCAAAATAGACTCAGCTTGAGGAAATGAATTTAATTTTTTGTCATTTAATCAGAGCAGGATAAAGAGAAATATTAAGATCATTATATTAATTATTATTATAATATTAATAAGAACACCTTCTCCCCTACCCCTCCCTTCTTTTCAGGCTTAACTTCACTCCCGACTTCTCTTCTTCCTCCACAGGAGCAGTGCAAGGGGATAGGAGATGGGGACTGTGGTCAGTTCATTATATGTTGTCTCTGCCACTTCTTCTCCACCATGCTCTTCCCCTGCTCCAGTGTGAGATCCCCCCGAAGGAGACAGTTATTCACAATCTTCTCCAGCGTTGAGTCCTTCCCACAGGCTGTAGTTCTCCCTGAACTGCTCCAACGTGGATCCCTTCCATAGGGTGCAGTCCTTAAGGAACAGATTGCTCCAGCGTGGGTCCCCTGCAGGGCCACAGGTGCTGCCAGCAAAACTGCTCCAGTCCGATCTCTCCACGGGGTCACAGCCTCCTTCAGGAGTCATCCACCCCAGGGCATGGGGTCCTCCACGGGCTGCAGGTGGATATCTGCTCCTATATGGGAGCAGATACGGACCTCTACGGGCTGCAGGGGCACAGCCTGCCTCACCACGGTCTGCACTACGGGCTGTGGCGGAATCTGTGCTCTGGCACCTGGAGCACCTTCTCCCCTCTTTCTACACTGACCTTGGTGTCTGCAGAGTCATTTCTGTCACTATGCTCACTCTTCTCTTAGTTGCTGTTATGCAGCAGTTTTTACCCTTTCCTAAATACATTATCACAGAGGCACTACCACTATTGCTGTTGTACTTAGCTTTGGCCAGCAGCTGGTCTGTCTTGGAGTCAGCTGGCATTGGCTCTGTTGGACATTGGGGAAGCTTCTAGGAGCTTCTCACAGAAGCCACCCCTGTAGCCCCTCTGCTATCAAAATCTTGCCACGTAATACTAATACTAATACATCCATATTAACGCTGTTGATTTGGGATCAGTGCTGTCTGGCAATTTAATGGAGTTGATGATGTCTACGTCTTTTGTAGTGCTTTTTAGCATTTTGATTTTGCTCCTTCTGCCTTTGGACACTTTCTGTTCCTAGCTCTGAAGCCTTATCTTTGCACAGAATAATTTGATCAATTATGTGATCAGTGTGGACCAGAAAGGTAAAACAAACAATACTTCATCACCTTCATGACAACAACAGACAACGATCTGCCCTTCTTGATTCTCTGCAGCTTTCATTAATACTGTGACTGAAGAGATGGAATTTTTTTTTATCTTTATGCAGGAAATATCTGCTTTTAGGTTTGTTCAGAACATTCCACATGATTTCTAACACACATTATTAGGTAGATGTTTTTAGCTTTCTGTCAACTTCTAGAAGTATGTTAAAAATGGTAGCTGTGGTAATACTTCCATAAATAATGTACAAATTGTTACACCACATGTCCACTGTTGTATCCTCCCAACTGGCAAATTTATCCTTACTTTAATGCAAGAAATTAAAACCATAGCTACTCTGTCCTGAAACGAAAAAATGTAAGTGGGACATTTCATTACCATAGGAAAAAAATATATATATATTGCTTTTGTTGTTCTTAAAAATTAATGCCACAATTATAGAAATCTCCAAAAGACCCATTATGTATCTGGCCTAGAATAGACAGGTTCTGTGCAAAGCCAGGACAGAAGGATAATAGGTAATATATTAAACCCCACAGAACATGTACATGCAGACAAATATATTAAAAAAATAAAAATAAGAAACCCAGACCAAATATTATGTTTTTAAGAATGGGGCTCATGCAGACATGGTCAGTATTTTAAAAACTAATGCATCTCGAAGTAGTTTAAGGTACTTGGGAATTCTAACACTGAACAGACAGACTGAAGTCTACCTGCAGTTACAGGGTGAAAGGACTTAAGTTTGCCCTTCTAAGTTACAGATCTGGGACATGGTAATACACATCACAGCAACAGCTTTAGGGATAAATTATTTATCACCAGATAACAGTACAGTAACAAATAAAAATACAAATCAATATTACAATTACCTGGGTTGTTTCAGTAGTACAATTATCCAGGTTGAAATGAGAAAAAATCCTGTAATTCACTAATGCTGGGCTAAACTTAATATCTTAACATAGACAGACATATATTCAAGGTTATAAGGCAGGCTAGCAGGGAGCACGTAATGACTTCTTCTTTGGAAAAGTGACTTGGACAAGCCCAAAGGCTCAGGGAATTCCATCTTCCCTGATCAGGTTGTCCTTTTTTACTGGTGAACCACGGAAACACTATCTCGACTTGTTAATCCATACCAACTCTGTTCTCTTTCTGCGCCTTCAGTGCCCTTGGTGTGCACAGTGCATGGAAATATCATATAAGGCAATACTAACCCCACATTTATTTGTGTGCATAGTGCCAAGAAATATAATGTAAAGCAACGTTACACCCCCCCCCCCCCGCTATGACTTTATTGGGATTGTATAGATGTGAGGAAATATCTCATATGAATGTATTGCTGTGAGAGAGAGGACATTCTCACCTATATGGTACAGTCTTAAATGGCAAACAGAACTTGCTAAATCACATAGTGCAATAGCAAAGCACAAGAATAAGTCAGTTATACTGAACAACATTTTCAAAGCTTGTTACTTCTAGTGTACTGTGTTATGTACAACCTTGTTGTTCTGTTCTGGCAATATACTTGAAGATGAATGTGCCCCTTAAGAAAGACCACATAATTACTCACTCAAAGAGTTTTCATACTGAGTGGCTTCATCAGCTGTACCTATGGCCAGAAATTTTAGGGGAAATCCGAAGATGGGATCTGAAAAGCACACAGAGTTGCCCTGGATGCTTCTACTGAAATATCTCAATAAAGTCCTGTGGCTAGCAGGCAAGTACAGTCAGCCCTATTGGGGAAGATAATGTTGTCAGAGACATAATGTATCTATGCTCAGGAGATATTCAGTTCAGCTCAGAATTAAGAGGAAACATGTAGATATCTTAAACGAAATCAGATTTTAAGAATATCGGCCATGTGATCATTTGTACTGTTTCATTGATCTTACTGCTCTCTCTGCAACACAGATTAGTGAAAGGAGCAGAGTTACATTAGTATCAAAATAGTGTGAGATAATAGAATCACTTGCCTGAACCCCTCCTTTTCTAGCTTTTTAAAAGACAGGAAAAAAAAAGAAGGAAAATGTCGTGGTTTAAGCCCAGGCCGTAAATCAGAACCACGAAGTCCACTTCCCCGCCACCTTTCTTCCGTCCGCTCCTGGAGGGACGGGGAGGAGAATCAAAAGAATGCAGCTCCTATGGGTTGAGATAAGAACAATTTAATAACTAAGGTATAACACAAACCACTACTGCTACCACTAATAGTAATAATGATAAAGGAAATAACAAGCAAGAGAATACAACCGCTCACCAACCGGTACCTCACCCCCACCCTGTCATGATCCAGCCCTTCCGGGAACTCTCCGTTCTACATCCTGGGCATGACGTGCTGTGGTATGGAATACCTCTTTGGCTAGTTTGGGTCAGGTGTCCTGTCCCTGCTTCATCCTGGCTTCTCCTCCTCCCTGGCAGAGCATGAGACTCACAAAGTCCTTGGTCGGGGTAAACATTCTGACCCGCAACTGAAAACATCGGCTTTATCAGTATTATTCCCAGGCCAAAAGTCAAAACACAGCACTGCACCAGTAGAAAAAATGACTGCTACTGCTAAACCAGGACAGCTATATAGGAAAAAGCCTTGCGTTTTCTAAACAGGGACCTTGTTGACAGTTTCAGCATTTCTGTAAGAAAACCTTTTTAATGATTTTATATATTTTTTTTTGTTTCATAATTAGATTTTAAAACCCCTAAGGCTATGCTAATTCAATCTGCAAAAAGAAGACAAAAATAGGAAATTAAAAAGAGAACCTTTTCCACCTACAATGAATATGACAACTGATAAAAACAGACAGATGTGAATATATAAAAAAGAAACAATAACAAATATGCATATTTCCTATCGGTATTGTTTTCTATTCCTTAGATGGCATAAAAGAGAGGAGTAGGTAATATCCTTCTACTGTGGAAGTTCTTTAGTGCAAAGATAATCTACTGCGTACCAGAGTGCTCATAATATAAGCAAACCTTTTTTGTAATGGTCCAACGCACTTTAATAATTAGTCTACAGGGAGCCTTAATAGACTAGGGCAACTCTTAATTAACTTAATCCCCAGTACATGAGTTGACCATGAGACACCAAGCCACATTTTAGCTTGAAGGGTATTTGAACTCAGAGGAAATCTCATTTTTTAACTGCAGCGGTGCTGCATTCCTTCTTTCTAGTACAGTGTGGTTGTAGCTAAACACATTGTGCCATTCTGTCCGATGGTAACCAGAAGCCTTTATTTTTCAGTTGCATTAATAATAACTGAAGATGCCAATTTCAGCATAATAATTATAAAATGCAAAACTTATCATAGGATGACATTAATATCTTGGTTCAAATATGTAATTAAGAAGTGATTCTACTTAGGTTTTGCTATGTTTCTGTTGTACATTATTGATACTTAAAAAGGAACTGGACCTGTTTATGCAGAAACATGTTGATAATATTTTTAACTACAGTGGTTTTTAACTAGGAATATTGTATACTCCTATGATTTTGTACTGAGGAAAAATTTTAGCATATGGCTTGCTGCTAGCACACTTTATACAGGATCTGGTCTGTGCTTTATAGTGTATTCTTACTTCTTACCAAGATCTGTGATAACTCTTAACAGCAGAAGAAAAGATAAACTTCTTGAAGAGAACCAGCCAGCGACCTTTCTGTTTTCATTTCTATGTTACTATTGACATATTCAGCAATATTTTTGACAAAGTGTTGTTTTAGGAGTATTTTCTTGAGGTACCGAAGGCTGTACAAAAATAATGGTTATAACTGCATTGTATAGAGTGCCACTGTAGGCAGCCTAACACTTATCAGAGAAAAAAAATCAGTATAATCACAAAGCACCCATGTGAAAGACAAGGCTATACTATAAGGTATATATGTTTCAGAACAAACATTATTAGCAGCAGAATATATTAAGCACACTATTTTTATTTATTAATTTATTTTTAATTCTTTACAGGGAGTTGCTTTGGCATTGGTATTATTAGAATTTGCTGCAAATTTCCAACCAAATGAATGAGAGATGCATTTAAATTAAATTAGTTCATAGAAAAATCACTGGGCAAAGGATTTTAATCCAAATCTTGGGACTAAGCCAGTCTTTAGCTCTTGGGAAAGAAGAAAAAAATAATTTTACTTATCTCTCTTTACCTCTGCTGTAATTTGCCTATCCCAGTTGATGAATGTTTTGGGGAACACATCTTTCCTTCAAATGTATTCCATTAGTATCTTAGTCAATATCTCTAAAGCTATAAATAAGTTAAAAAATAGACATTTTCAGGCAAATTAAACCTTCAGCCGAACAATTACACATCTCACTGTCATCAAGGAACGCATACCATTTTAACAATTCCACAGGATCTGAATCAATGACAGAACCAAGAACATAATTGTGTTTGTGATATATACTTATAAGATTTATAGGATATTATTTCCTGACAAGTGATTTTTTCTAAACATTATGGAAAGAATTACCTATATTTGTGTGTATTGCATAGTGAATCATATTAAGTACTCAAAATTAATATAATTAGCAAAAATGTACACACATTTGTTCCCGCTATTACCATAACATTTATCTCATTAAAATGCTTCCCTATTATTTCAATACTGTGCATGTGCTCAAAAGCACTGCATTTTATAGTGAATTCAATTTCTTGTGTTATTAATCCCCTTATAAAAAATAAAATTCAATCTCTTAAAAAATCTTGATACAGTCCCTTTAATTTCCATAACTATAAATATTTTCTAAAAAACTAGTTTTAATTAGGTTCTGTCCTTGGCCATGTACAAAAGGAAGGAATCATCTTTCAATCCATGTATTGTCAGGCTTTACTGAATTAAAAAGTCCCATATGTTTAAGATGTTCAGACTACTTAATAGGCATTGACTCAAATTTCTAAGTAGTTTTAAAGTGTTTCTCTTTGTTTTTGTTTTAGAAGAAAACCTTTTTTTTTTTTTTTTTTTAAACTTGATGGATTGAAAGAACAGTACTAGAAATAATTCCCAAATAAATCCAAAGATATACACAGCTATAAAACAAATCAAATTCTCTAAACAAATACTGCCAAATTTAGATTACTTGAAATTTTTCAATTTTCCAACTTATTTTTAGATGGAGAATTAAAAACAAAGGGCATAGGCTTGATATATGAGCTGACTGAATTCATGAGCCAAAGAATGGGTTGGATTAATCCCCATCTTTAGTTTGTTTTATATTTTACCATTCTCTGTTTGCTTTATTCTCATAAGATAATGCAGATTGAAAGATAACCTCAGAAGGATGTCGAGTGTTAGGCTCAAAAGAGGGTCAGACCAAGTTGCTCAGGTCTTTATGCAGTCACTCTTATGACTGCACAACCTCTCTTGGCAGCCTGTTCCACTACCTGATTGTCCTCATTAGGAAGAAGGTTCTCCTTTCTCACTAATGCTTTTATGAGATTTTATGTTTGTTTTGTTGAGAGCACCAAGCAGAAAAGGGACAGTGAGGGTATTATGTGTAATATTTTTCATATGACACTGAAAGAAAAATAAGGATTTTTGCGGTGAAATTTCAAGAAAGAGTGCTTCCAGTGACATGGAAAGAAAATTATGAACTATTGTCTAAAATCCTGTTACTCTAAAATCATTTTTCCACAATTAGTTTCATTCTTCTAGTGGAGAAACCAAAGACCATGCTAGCTTTCTAAGCAATTAATGCTTAATGTGTCACCTAATTAAGCAATGACACACCAGGGATTAAAATACTTGGTGGTTGTTGGGCTTTTTTAATTCATGGAACTTCTAGCAAGCTATTCCAATTAGATAAGCCATCTGTGAGCTAGAAAATGTAACATTATGTACTACAGCTACAACTTTTTTGAGGGTGGCAAGTAAGATGCTGTATAATTAGGAATGCAGCATGGTTGTCACCCTTCAAACAAAAGGCAATAACCTTTGTCTGTCTGGTACCAATGAGCTCCATGTAAATGCTGTGCTCACAGCCACATCACTACCACAAAGATGTGTCTACAGTTAGATCTGAAAGGAGACAAATAATGTTACAGGATTTCTTCATATGTGAAAAAGTGAAAAAAGTGTTAGATATGTAGCATTTATTAATAATTACTCAGAAGCTGAGACTGACTTCCCCTAAGGAAAGAAGGTTAAGAGTGGATCTTATTGTTCTTTTTGGCTACCTAGTGGGAGGTTACAGAAAATATAGGCTCAGCTCCTTCACAAAAGTGCACAGAAAAAGGATATGGGGCAATATAAAACAGTTGCAGTAAAGGAAATTCAGGTTCAATACTAGGCCACAATGAAAGTGATAAAACACTGAACCAGTTTGGCCAGAGACATTAAGGAACAATCCATCTTTTGAGATGTTCAGAAATCATCAGGCAAGGGCCTGAACAACCTGCTCTAACTTTGTGTTTGGTTCTGCTTTGGGGCCAGATGACTTCCCAGGCTTCCCCTCCAACATTTTCTTTTTTTTTTCTTTTTCCCCTCTGTGATTATTGTGTGATTATTCTAACTTCATGTTTAAAGTATTCTGGTGTAGCTATTGGTGCATGGACGGGAAACTGCTAGGAGGGACAGGAACCAGCTGACCCTGGGGAGGTGCTTAGGCGGCAGATATAAGGAATTCTAGCTGCGCAATAAATCGTTGATGACCCGCATTCCGTGAATGCTCTATGTCTCAGCCCTAGTTCGGAGGGAACTAGTGCTTCTGTCCCTCACCACATGAGTAGCGAGAAACTACAAGTGGTGACCCCGACGTGATAGCGATGGATGGGAGCCACGTGGTACAGGTACTGGAGGCCCTGGCGCAGCAAGCTGGGTTGCCGAAGGCGATACACTCGGGGCCAGCGGGCCACTGCATCCAATGGTTGCGAGGCCGGGGGGCGGTGGAGGCCCCTGTGGACGTATTAGATACCTCCCGATGGGGATGGATCCGCCAAGAGCTTTTGGAAGCGGTCTTGGCTGGGGAAAAGAAAGCAGGAGATCTAGGGGAGACGTGGGGTGCCATCGAGAAAGTTGTCTCCAGGACAGGAGCTGCTGGAGCGGCTGCGGGACACGGAGGCGCTGCGAGTGGAGGAGCCACGGGTGCAGACCTTTGCATGGGAGCTGTGGAGGAAGGTGCCCTGGGCCGCGCGGCCGAGTGGGCAGCGCTGGAGCTGCAGCGCGACTGCCGGAAACCGCGGCCGCGGCAACAGCAATAACGGCAGCAGCAAAAAAACGGGAAGTGGAGTGTTGTGAGCCCTGGCAACACTCCCCTTTGTGCGAAAGGGCAGGGGACAGGGGGGTTCCCCACAACGAGCTACAACAACCCTCAAAGCCTACCCTGGGGGAATCCTCCCTACTAACGACATTGTCTTTATCCTTGGCTACCAGGCTGGAGTGTTTAGTTTGGTTTTGATTTTCTAGGGGGAAAAAAAAAAAAAAAAGGGTACCCTTATAGCCTTTTGCACACGTTGTGTGAGTGCCGTGGCGGGCTGTGGACTTGGGACCCCATATACAACTCGTTTGATAGTCTCTCTGTGATCCACATGTACTAGAAGTTGGCAAATATATATCCATGTATATCCATGTTTCTATTAGCCCTTGGAGATTTTTTATGGGTATTGCTGACCACTTCTTCCAATGTAGGCTGGCCACCTGCATTGGAATGAGTGTGCATTTTGGTCAGTGTGAAAGCCCAAGGCTCATGCGATGTGGGGGAGGCAGAGCCTCTGTGGGGATGCCCGCTAAAGTTGAGCCTGCCACCTCACACTGTGATGATGCTGCTTGGAGCTGATTTTTGATTGTCTTCACATGGTCCTTACGCCATGTTCTGTATGAGGGACCGTATAGTGGCAATAATGATTGTCTAGGTTTTGTGTTTCAAATATTGTAATTGCATGGAGTGTGCTTGTGGGATCCCATGCGTGTGTGTGTGTGCTGAGGGCAGACAGTGTTCTGTATATTTCTTGTTGTTGGGTTTGTGTAAAAGTTTTAATGG
Source organism: Psittacula echo (assembly GCF_963264785.1). NCBI lineage: Eukaryota > Metazoa > Chordata > Aves > Psittaciformes > Psittacidae > Psittacula > Psittacula echo. Next base: position 21,008,519 of record NC_137735.1, on the reverse strand, counting down.
GTAGCAGTTTAACATTTTGGACAAGAAAGGGTTAATGCAAAAGTGTGGTTGCCAGCAGGTATTTATGGCTGCTGCTAAGCAGGCAGGCAGCTGTAGCTTCACATTCCTTTTCCACCAGAATGCCTTTGAATCACTTTAACCCAGCTCCTTCTCAGGAGCTGATAGCGTGGGAGAGGGGGTATGTTTCTGTCCTCCTACCTATAGGTTCATGGCAGCTGCCTGCAAAGTTTGCAAAGCCTTGCCATGAGCTGGACAGACAAGTGGAGGAACCTAATGCCTCAGCTACAGGAGCTGACAGTGAATACTCCAAGCAGAATGAGATAGAGGAGGAGAAAAATAAATGATTACAGGACATCACTTGAGGGCAACTGAAAAGTAACAACTTGAATATGTGTTCTTGTAACATAGCTTTTATTAGAGGCTGTGGTTTTGTGTATAAAACCACCTGCATTTACTAGCCAGTTGCTAATGAGAAATTATACCTTGTATTGTGTGGATTTGTTACTTGTAAAGGAGATGTTAGAGTATGCAAATTTGCAGCAGCTGCTAGAAAATGCTAAGGCAAAAGCTAGAAAGATTCTAATATGATGGTAGTGTTATAAAGCAGGTAATGGAACAAATTCAGAGGGTGGGAGAACTCCACTGGTAAGAAAGTTCTTTGGCTGGTTTCTCACTGCCATCAGCATTTTCAACATGCTGTTGTAACCTGTAATAGTTACTCTGGTAATGTCAATCTGTGTATGCTTTGCCACAATACCAACTTGTTACTGGATGAAGCAGGTGAAACCCTGCACTGACAACGAGGTACAAGAACTGAGGTTGACCAAATGCCTGCTGCCACAGTCAAGGGCAAGACTGGGTTGGCCTCTGTGTTTGCCACCAAGAAGAACCTTTAGCTCCGCTGTTGGCTGCAACCCAGCAGGTGTGGAGTGGTGGGGACACATGCCATGCCAGACCTTGATGGGAGGGGATGGCCTGCCCTGTTATCAGAGAGACATCCAGGAGAAAAAGGGCAGACCCAGCAGCCTGTGATTGGCCTATGTTGAAGAAATATGGAAACATACCAAGATCTTACACATAGTGTATGAGGATGGGCAAGCCTTTTGGCTGGACAATTTGTTAGGTGAATGGGGACTGACAGGTTGGCTGGTTGCTCTAGTAAAAGGTGGACTAATGGTGTTTATTGTCATTTTAACGATTTTGATTTTGTTGCTGTGTATTTTTAATGTATCCAACGAATGATTATGAGTGCTACAAAGTGTGTTTGGCTTGTATAAAAAGAAAAAGGCAGAGATGTGGATGACTTTCTGGCAAAGAGCGGCCATGTACCCAGTTCAGCAAGTGCCTACGTGGAGTCGGACATGAACCAAGGGACAACAACAGCTGAAGGAATCCCAGCAAGATAAGAAGGAACTGACAAATGCTACTATGCTTGCACTAAGTGGGCTTTTGACTGACGATAGTGTTCGTCATGCCACCTAACAAATAAGGCAGCAATCGACTTTTTATTTTTGGCACAGGGGCATGGTTGTGCTGAATTTGAGGGAATGTGCTGCATGAATTTGTCAGATCATTTGGAATCAATTTATAAGAGTATACAACAATTGAAAGAGGGGGTTAAACGGCTAACGAAAGATGATGGATGGAGTAACTATATTATGTGTGTTAGTTTTATTTGTATTAGTAGAAAGTTATATGTTGCGGTGTGTGATATCTATGGTTAAGAAAAATGTAACATCCGTCTGGTTTGCTCAAAAACAAAAAGAGGGAATTGTGGAGTGGCTAAGGGACGGTGGACATTTCGTGACCAACCCAGATGTCTTAGCCTTAGGAGATGGTGGTTATGAAGAATACAGCTGAACAATGGACATGTGAGCAATCCCAGCTGTTTGGTCTTAGCCAAACTCTGAGTTAAGTTGCAAGGTCTGAATTCAACTTACCCAGGCTGCAAGGCCTAGCCTTAGGTTACTAAGGGACAGTTATGTGCAGTAGAATAAGGAACTTGGCATTTGCTCAAGGCTAACAAGATGTGGGAGCGGGATAGTGAAACTGCAAGTTATGTGAGAAAGGTAGCGAATGGATAATTTTAGCTAGCTTGTTATCTGCTTCAAAATGTGTGGACTGCACTTCTGAGCCAATCAGAATCTATATTGGTTACGTCTAGCCAATAGCAGTTCGATTTCTGGAAGCATATACTGTAGCTACTGTACTACGACAGTGGTCTGCAGACCCCATTAGCCATTGAAGCTACGATGGAGTGTGCACAAGTCCTTTTTCAGGCTTTGTCTGAGTGAGCTGCTGAAATTTGCCCAAAACACTGTAACAGTCATTCGCACATCCCTGGACTCCTAACTGAAGGTAACAATAGTGTAGACCGTGTTGCACAAGGTCTGCCAGTCCCTGACTGTTGCGCTGCAGTTTTTATGCGCTATTTACGTGTCATGATTGATACCTGTAGTAGTGTCATCTTGGCTATGGCACAACACAAGCAAGACGCTAAGGTGGCCATTTTGCATTGGCGCAAGGTCATGGCGATTTTGGGAGTCCCTAGCCAGATCAAGACCGACAATGGTCCAGCATATTCAAGTCTGTCCAGCTCATGGCAAGGCTTTGCAAACTTTGTAGGCAGCTGCCGTGGACCTGTAGGTAGGAGGACACAAACATACCCCCTCTCCCACGCTATCAGCTCCTGAGAAGGAGCTGGGTTAAAGTGATTCAAAGGCATTCTGATGGAAAAGGAATGTGAAGCTACAGCTGCCTGCCTGCTTAGCAGCAGCCATAAATACCTGCTGGCAACCACACTTTTGCATTAACCCTTTCTTGTCCAAAATGTTAATCTGCTACCCATTAAAACTTTTACACAAACCCAACAACAAGAAATATACAGAACACTGTCTGCCCTCCAGCACACACACACACGCATGGGATCCCACAAGCACACTCCATGCAATTACAACATTTGAAACACAAAACCTAGACAATCATTATTGCCACTATACGGTCCCTCATACAGAACATGGCGTAAGGACCATGTGAAGACAATCAAAAATCAGCTCCAAGCAGCATCATCACAGTGTGAGGTGGCAGGCTCAACTTTAGCGGGCATCCCCACAGAGGCTCTGTCTCCCCCACATCGCATGAGCCTTGGGCTTTCACACTGACCAAAATGCACACTCATTCCAATGCAGGTGGCCAGCCTACATTGGAAGAAGTGGTCAGCAATACCCATAAAAAATCTCCAAGGGCTAATAGAAACATGGATATACATGGATATATATTTGCCAACTTCTAGTACATGTGGATCACAGAGAGACTATCAAACGAGTTGTATATGGGGTCCCAAGTCCACAGCCCGCCACGGCACTCACACAACGTGTGCAAAAGGCTATAAGGGTACCCTTTTTTTTTTTTTTTTCCCCCTAGAAAATCAAAACCAAACTGAACACTCCGGCTTGGTAGCCAAGGATAAAGACAATGTCGTTAGTAGGGAGGATTCCCCCAGGGTAGGCTTTGAGGGTTGTTGTAGCTCGTTGTGGGGAACCCCCCTGTCCCCTGCCCTTTCGCACAAAGGGGAGTGTTGCCAGGGCTCACAACACTCCACTTCCCGTTTTTTTGCTGCTGCCGTTGTTGCTGTTGCCGCGGCCGCGGTTTCTGGCAGTTGCGCTGCAGCTCCAGCGCTGCCCACTCGGCCGCGCGGCCCAGGGGCTCCAGCCGCGCCTCCCGGGGCACCTTCCTCCACAGCTCCCATGCAAAGGTCTGCACCCGTGGCTCCTCCACTCGCAGCGCCTCCGTGTCCCACAGCCACTCCAGCAGCTCCTGTCCTGGAGACAACTTTCTCGATGGCACCCCACGTCTCCCCTAGATCTCCTGCTTTCTTTTCCCCAGCCAAGACCGCTTCCAAAAGCTCTTGGCGGATCCATCCCCATCGGGAGGTATCTAATACGTCCACAAGGGCCTCCACCGCCCCCCGGCCTCGCAACCATTGGATGCAGTGGCCCGCTGGCCCCGAGTGTATCGCCTTCGGCAACCCAGCTTGCTGCGCCAGGGCCTCCAGTACCTGTACCATGTGGCTCACATCCATCACTATCACGTCGGGGTCACCACTTGTAGTTTCTCGCTACTCGTGTGGTGAGGGACAGAAGCACTAGTTCCCTCCGAACTAGGGCTGAGACATAGAGCATTCACGGAATGCGGGTCATCAACGATTTATTGCGCAGTTAGAATTCCTTATATTTGCCGCCCAATTACCTCCCAGAGTCAGCTGGTTCCTGTCCCTCCTAGCAGTTTCCCGTCCATGCACCAATCCCTACAGTTCACACAAGTTTTATAAAACTATTTATCTCACAAGCTTGTCTGATCTACTGAGTTTAAAACAGTCAGCAAAAGTCCTTTGTGAATTCAAAGTGCATATTCTATAGGAGCTGTAGATCAGATTGACATAGACTACCTGATAGAAAGTAACAGACCAGGCATGACTCTAGTACTAGGGCAGGAATAAAGCTAGGAATGGTCTGAATAGCTGTATAGGAAATAGGAGAGGAGCTAAGCTTTTTTAAATAAGGGATGGGCTAGAAAGTGCAGATGCAGAACTGAGCATCCAGACTAGCAATAGTGAGCCAAAAGCACTGGATGATGGCTGACAGCTGAAAGAAAGCCAAAGACAAAACTTGAAGAAAGTCTCATAAACAGCAGCAGGAACAAACCAGTTTGTGTACTGAGTGACACTGAACTATGAATGAAAAATCAAGGCATCATATCCATTTGTACCCTGACATAGTGTGGGTAGCCAGGGTCTGACGGTCGGAAGATATCGCGCTGTACAGAAAGATAGGGCCCCTCTCCTGATAGCCAATAACACTTAGTTTATGAGGTAAGCAGACGGAAGTGACGTTGTAAACCAAAGCTATATAACGCCGTGCCATTAAGCAATAAAACGCCATTTGCCGTCCACCACATTGGTGTCAGTGAGCCGATGGCCCGAGCATCCTGGGGTTGGTCGCCGTGCCGTTCCTGAACCAGGTCGCTACGCCTACTCGAAGGCAACAAGTGGTGCCGAAACCTGGGAATCGCCTGGACGGGTGAACGTCGGCTGGAGCAGTGAGAGCAGCCCGGTGGGGAGGACACTCCCGGACCCACAAGGAGGATGGAATCCATTGTGAAGGTCGTATCCGAAATACATAGACAATGGGGTATTGATTGTAAGCCCAAAGATTTTACTCTCGCAGTAGCGAGGCTTTTACAACTCGGGGTCGTCGAGCAGCCAGTGGATATTCTCCACCCGGAGGTGTGGGATAAATGCACCAAAGCCTTAGCCGATGAGACTGTATCCTCGGGCTCTGGCAAGAGCCTTAAATCGTGGGGGAAAGTTATGCAAGCCCTGCGGAAAGCCACACACGAGCAGGAAACCTGGCAGGCTGCGAAATCCTGCCTCCGAGACACCCCAAAACTGGGGGTCGGGGCAGCCACGCAGACTCCACACCCCCCTGACATTCCCGGCTCTCCTGAGCCTGTTGTATCTCGGGAGGGCGACACGCCCCCCCAACTCTCGAACCCTGACACGTTTTCTAACCAACGGACAACTGCAGAATCTTTTTGGGGTGGGCTGGCCGAGGAAGCAAGAAACGCTGCAAGGAATGCTGAGGCCACAGCAGGCTGGGTGGGGCCACCGCCCTATGCGCCCCAAGATGGCGCAAAGCACAAAGGCGGGGGGCGGGGCAAGGACACCCTTGGCAGGAACGGGGAGGAAAAGCCAGCTTTAACAAGCAAGCAGGAATGGGAGGGGGAGGAGAACGCGAACGAGCACAAAGGCGAAGGGCGGAGCGCGAGCGAAGGGCAGGCAGCCAATCAGAGCGGCCGCCCGCAAAAATACCCTGGTAGGGCCAGTACCCCCCCAGTTGGTGGGTGGGACGAACTAAGAGGGAGGTGCGGACCAGGAAGGAGGGGCGGGCACAAGGGGAAGGAACGGCCCGCCCGTAAGGGGAAGGCACAGCCCGCCCACAAGGGGAAGGACCAGCCCGCCCACAAGGGAAGCGGGCGTGGCCGGAGCCCGACAGAAAGATACCAGACACCAGATACAACCAGTCAATCGAGTTCTGATTCTGAATCAGACACTAGCTGAGGATCAGACAATAGTCGGGAGGAGCGGCTCTCGACAGGTTCAAATTTAGAGTGGCCAAAACCAGAAATAAACAGAACTAAGGGCTCAAATATCCCTGTCCAAATTAAAAAGGAATCGCGGGGGGAGGAGGTCCCTCTCACGGACTGGAGGAAAATAATGATTGAGTGTGCCGACTGGACCCCATCGACCGCATTGGTGTTTCCGGTCCGAGTGACGGATGGGGGACAGAGGGTCCACTCGCCAATAAACCCTAAGGATATACAAACAATTGTTAAAGCAATTGCAGATAAAGGCCTTAATTCTGCCATGGTCTCTACCCTTATAGATGGTATCTTTGGGGCAGACGATGTGCTCCCATTCGATATAAAACAAACTTGTAGATTGATTTTTGATGGAGCGGGGATGATTGTTTTTAAACAGGAATGGGAAGAAAACTGTGCGAGACAGTTAGCCCAAGCAGTCGGGGCAGATCATCCGCTGCACGGCTCCAGTCTGCAGCGGCTGATGGGCACAGACCCAACAATGATTACCCCCCAGGCGCAGGCCCAGGGCCTGCGGGCTCACGAGGTAATGACAACCACTCGCGCAGCTAGAGAAGCCATTCGCACAGCTTCTAGAGTTGTTGCTAAGCCATCGCCATGGGCCACAATAAAGCAAAATGAAAGCGAAAGCTTTACGCAGTTTGTGGATCGTCTCCAGGCCGCGGTCGACTCTTCAAACCTGCCTGTGGAAGCGAAGGGCCCGGTCGTGGCAGAATGTTTACGCCAGCAGTGTAATTCGATAACCAAATAGATTCTGCGATCACTCCCGGTGGGGTCGAGCATCGCAGACATGATCAAGCACGTCGCAAAGGAAGAGCATTTAACACCAATCCAAGCGGCTGTTCGCACCGCAGTCACCAATATGATGGTATGTTTTAAATGCGGCCAGACAGGCCACGTTGTAACTAATTGCCCATTGTCCCCCCGTGCCAGAACAGGCCCAGGGGACCGTGTTGGGCCTGTGGAAAGAAAGGACATTTTGCTAAAGACTGTAGATCCAAACAGGGAAACAGGAAGGGGAGGGGGCACTCTGGCCACACACAGCCCTCTCCCACTTTGAATGTGAGGCAGCCCCATCATGCCAACTTCAGTTTGGGCGAAGTACTCCTGAACCCGCTACCCTCTCAAGACGTAACCAAGTTTACAATTCAACCGACAGCCCTGCCGAACCCGCCCCTATTTCAGGGACAACATGGACCACCCTCTGGGAGCGGGACCCCAGGGTGGCCCTGGCACTAAAGTGCGATAATCCACCAGTGGTATGGGGGATCTGCTCCCTCCTCAATGCCAATGACAACACCACTATTAGTGTCCCCTTTTTGATCGATACTGGAGCGGATGTTACGGTTATTCCTGAGACGAACTGGCCCCCACATTGGATACTGGAACACGCCCCCATGGTGGGTGGAGTTGGAGGACTATCTCGAGCTCGAAGGAGCGCTCAATTAATAGCAATCACTCTCCATACCGAAAAAGGGCCGGAAAAAACTATCACCCTCTCTCCATATGTTATGTCAGGAGTCCCACCCCTACTGGGAAGAGACGCCCTAACCCTATTGAATGCCAGGGTGACAAATTTACCGTAAAGGCCACTGCCATACACCCACTTCCACCAATTAAATTAACTTGGAAGTCATCTGATCCAGTATGGGTCGAGCAGTGGCCCTTGTCAAAGCCTCGAATGGATGCTCTCCTCGAATTACTTGACCGTGAACTACAACGAGGACATATAGAGCCCTCTACTAGCCCATGGAACACACCAGTTTTTGTCATATCTAAACGAAAGGGTGAGGGATTTCACCTCCTCCATGACCTGCATGAGGTAAATAAGACAATCCAGCCGATGGGCCCCGTTCAAACGCTGTTACCCATGAACTCTATGATACCAAAAGGACAACCTTGTGCCGTTCTTGATATTAAGGACTGTTTTTTCTCAATACCCCTACATGAAGAGGACAAAGAACAGTTTGCTTTTTCTGTCGTATTCCCAAATAGCCAATGCCCTAATTTACGTTTCCAGTGGAAAGTACTGCCTCAAGGGATGGTCAATTCACCCACCATCTGCCAGATTACAGTGGACCGAGCCTTGGCACCGGTCCGACACAGCGACCCAACTGCGACCATCATTCAATATATGGACGATATTTTAAACGCCGCGCCATCAGGAAGGCAGGTGGACCAGCTAATATCACTAATTTCGGAAACTTTAAAAACAAATGGGTTCGAAATCGCGAGTGCGAAAATTAAAAAGGGACCATGCGTGAGCTTCTTGGGAGTGGAAATCACAAGTTCCTATATAACTCCACCCCAAGTAAAAATTCACTGACACATCAAAACACTCCACGATATGCAACAGTTAGTGGGGTCCCTACAATGGCTCCGCAACATTGTCTTGGTCCCTCCTCCCCTCCACTTCCCTCCCCCCACGCTAGACCGACATCTTATGGTACAGGATATTGTAAGCACCTCTATTTGAATGTGAGTAATCCCCAACATCCGAGTTGGCTCTTGGGAAAGATGTGGGGAGTTCGATATTATCAGACAGGAAAAGATAGAGGCGCCCACATTCGTATTCAAAAAACATTGATTCCGGCTGATCCATTGCCAGTACGCCCTAAACTAACATTTGCTGGTGAAACACTCCTACCAACCCCCGGTCAAAATCATATAACCGGGAAACTAACTGAACCTGATGTACTAATAGCAAAGTATACGACCGCACTCACAACAATACGTACCACAGTGAGGACACACACCAATAGAATCCCTTATGAAGATCCTCTCTGGGGAATGATGCAGGCCAGCTATCGAGTATTAAACAAGACCCATCCGAACTTTACAGAGCATTGCTGGCTATGCTATGGAATAAAACTACCCTTTTATGAGGCCATAGGAGTAAGTGACATACCTATTCTGGCAAATGGTACAAATCCGCCCCAATGTATATGGGACATGGAAAAACAAAGCATAACACTAGCACACGTGGTAGGAAGCGGTGTATGTCTGGGTGCTGTCCCAGACAATAAACAACAGTTATGTGTCAGTAAGATACAGGATAATACCTCAGCAAAATGGTTAATACCAGTCAACAATGCTAAATGGATCTGTTCTATCATTGGGGTCACACCCTCTTTGTCCTTAGACAACTTTAACAAATCAGCGGAATACTGTGTCCAGGTGTCTATAATTCCCAAGATAATTTACCATCCTGAAGAGTTTGTTTACCGCTCACATCTTACCCCAGAGTACCATCTGTCAAAGCGAGAACCCCTTACAGCTATAACGATAGCCACCCTAATACTAGTGGGAAGTGCAGGACTAGGTACAGGCGTAGCATCCTTAGTGCAACAGAGTACAGAATTTAACGCCTTAAGAATAGCGGTCGATGAAGATTTAGCCAGAATCGAACAATCGATAACTGCATTGGAGCAATCAGTTAGATCATTATCCGAGGTAGTGCTGCAGAACCGTAGAGGTCTAGATCTGATGTTTCTACAACAAGGAGGAGTGTGTGCTGCGTTGAAAGAAGAGTGCTGTGTATATGCGGACCATACCGGAGTGGTAAGAGACACCATGGCAAGGTTACGGGAGGGTTTAGAAAAACGAAGAAGGGAACGAGAGGCACTCCAAGGTTGGTTTACATCCTGGTTTACCCAATCGCCATGGCTGACTTCCTTAGTATCTACCCTGATGGGACCGATCATAATGATTGTCCTGACTCTGATCTTCGGACCCTGTATATTGAATAAGCTTGTGTCATTTATTAAGAGCCGGCTAGAAACGGTTAACATTATGCTCGTAGAATGCCGGCAATTACTTTAATACTGTCTCTAGTTAATGCTACCTCAAGTTATTATGCTTGATTTTAGCTGTCCGGACAAATCCAAACCCCTGGGAGACCTTTTTAGACATTGTTACCTCCTCTTACCGCGTAGACTGGCCCCCTACGTGGTAACAGGCGTGCACTTTTAAAAGTTGGAACGCCCGAACCTTATGCTGAGTGAAGGGAACAAAAACTCATCACAGTCAGGTCAAAATTGCCTGCGCGGGGACGTCCGCTCGCGTTGAGTCTGTCACCTCACACAGCAATGATGCCTCTCGGAGATAGTTTATTGATGGTCTTCCCAGAGCACACAAGTTCAAGCTGGAGTATACCACCTCACAGAGATCTTAATTTCAGTTATACTTGTTCTCAAACCCCCTCCCCGCTTTTTTAACTACCCCTAATCCTACCTCATTCTTCCAGTATACCTCTTCATTACCTACTACCTAATGTGCCTTATGTTTATACTCGGGATTGTGCTTTATAGCATAGAATTATTTTAAGGTGTACAGTCCAAATAAGATTCCTTTTCTAATATAATATATATTTTTTAAGCTTATTGTTTAGGTAATATAATTATGCATAGGGAGGGGGGAAATGTGGGTAGCCAGGGTCTGACGGTCGGAAGATATCGCGCTGTACAGAAAGATAGGGCCCCTCTCCTGATAGCCAATAACACTTAGTTTATGAGGTAAGCAGACGGAAGTGACGTTGTAAACCAAAGCTATATAACGCCGTGCCATTAAGCAATAAAACGCCATTTGCCGTCCACCACATTGGTGTCAGTGAGCCGATGGCCCGAGCATCCTGGGGTTGGTCGCCGTGCCGTTCCTGAACCAGGTCGCTACGCCTACTCGAAGGCAACAACATAGACAGTTTTAGTTCCAAGGGGCTCAAAAAATGGCATGACTGTGTAACAAGAACTATGCTACAAGAACAAATAGCAACTACATGGAGATATTCTGGGTTAAATCATCTGAACAGTTATTTCTAAGGTTAAAAAAAATTGTTCAAGTCACAAGATAACATGACCTAGAGAGATAATACAACAGAGTAAAGGAATCAAAATCTCATTTTTTTATAGAACATTATTAATTAAAAAAAGCTTCTTTCAGTTAGTTAAATGCTGTGCAAATGGAAAGTTAATGCAGAAGGTTTTTATAATACAGCTTAGAAAGGTGGCAGATGAGTTTCCAGGTAGATAAAATAACAATAATAAATAAAATATAAAGTGATGTACTGAATTAAAAATAGAATCATAGAGTGGTTTGAGTTGGAACAGACCTTTTAAAGATCATCTAGTCCAATGCCCTGCCAGGAGCAGGAACACCTTCCACTTGACCAGTTTGCTCAGAGCCCCATCCAGCCTAATGTTGAAAAGTTCCAGAGATGGGTATCTACAACTTCTTTGTTCTGGTGCCTCACCGTCTTCATCATAAAAAATTTCTTCCTTAAGTCAATCTAAATTTACTCTCATTCACTTTTAAACAATTGTCTTTTTTCCTATAACTATCGGTTCTGGTAAAAAGTCTCTCTCCACCTTTCTAATAAGCTACTTTTCGGTATTGAAAGGCCACAATAAGTTCTTACTTCTCCAGGCTGAACAAGCACAACTTTCTCAGTCTTTCTTCATATGAAAGGTATTTCAGCTCTATGATCATTTTCATGGTCCTCCTCTGGACCTACTATAACAGGTCCACGCCTTACTTGTGCTGGGGGCCCCAGAAGTGAAAACAGTACTCCAGTTGGGGCCTCACGAGAGCAGAGTAGAAGGGGGAATCACCTCCTTCGACCTGCTGGTCACACTTCTTCTGATGCAGCCCAGCACAGGGTTGGCTTTCTGGGCTGCAAGAGCACATTGCTGGATCATACCCAATTTTTGACTGCTCTCAATCCCTTCATTCCCCAGACTGTACTGACACTGCAGACAGTCTCAACACACTGCACACCCTTGCACTTGGTCTTGTTGAACTTAATGAGGTTCGCATGGGCTTAAGCCTGTCAAGGTCCCTCTAGATGCTATCTCTTCCATCTAGAGTATCAAGTGCACCACTCGACTTGGTGTCCTCCTCAAACCTGCTGAGAGTGCATTCAATTTGCCATGTACTTTTGTGCTAAGATTATTTGATTTTAGGGTTGTTTCAAGCTGACTTAGCACTAGAATATACAAGACATAGATATTACAGAAGATGAAAAATTCTTGTACTAGGAAGTTAGTTTTAGGTGTTATTCTTTACTCCCTTTCTCCTGAACTTTTGCGACAATGATATCCTCAGAAGTAATATTATATTAGTTATACCTGAACGATTGAAAATCCCAGCATCAAAAGTATTAAGGACCATTTTCATTTGCTTGGTACTGATAAAAAAAAGGGGGTCTGTATTTCTCCACACTTTCCCTTGAAACCGACTCACTGCTTCTTGATTTTTTGCTCAATGTGTATTAAATACTGTCGTGGTTTAATCCCAGGCCGTAAATCAGAACCACGCAGTCTACTCCCCCCCCACCCCTTTCTTCCCTCCGCTTATGCAGGAACGGGGAGGAGAATCGAAAGAATGCAACTCCCACGGGTTGAGATAAGAACAATTTAATAACTAAGGTATAACACAAACCACTACTGCTACCACCAATACTAATGATAAAGGAAATAACAAGGGAAGAGAATACAACCGCTCACTGACCGGTACCTCACCCCCCACCCCGCAGCGTTCCAGCCCTTCTGGAAGACTCTCCGTTCTACATCCTGGGCATGACGTGCTGTGGTATGGAATACCTCTTTGGCTAGTTTGGGTCAGGTGTCCTGTCCCTGCTTCATCCTGGCTTCTCCTCCTCCCTGGCAGAGCATGAGACTCACAAAGTCCTTGGTCAGAGTAAACATTCTGACCAGCAACTGAAAACATCGGCTTTATCAGTATTATTGCCAGGCTGAAAGTCAAAACCACAGTGCTGCACCAGCTACTAAGAAGAAGAAAAACTTACTGCTGCTGCTGAACCCAGGACAGTATCCACCCCTTATTCCATACCATTCACGTCGTGCTCAGATCCCACATTTTCAATATACCATCACTCTCATCTCAGTGCATTCTTATCCTAGTGCATGGACCAATCCCTATAAAGCTGCTGAGTCCATCCGGTCCATGATGTTGGGCTCCATCTCTTGTAACAGTCTTTCAGAGCAGGAGAGGCCGTGTGCAGTGTTCACACTCGTGAATAACCTGGGCAATAGTGTCTATTGCTAAGTCCACCCCTCGATCATGAGTCCATCTCTGTGTTGCATCTCTGCCCTGATGGCCTGAAGTGTCACGGGCCCATCAGGCTTAAAATAATTCACCCTCCCCTTTAGCAGTTTCTGCACCTTTTTGTTGGGGACTCCATACAGCTGTCTTCCATCTCCAATGCTTCCAAAGCACTGGAGGGGCCCAGTGGGTTAGATACTCGCCCATACTGTCCCACACACCATGACACTCATGACTGTCCATCCTTGGGGAAAACCTCTTGGTCCCCCTGTATTGTCTAAACCCAGAAAAGACCCAAACCTGACTCTGCTTAACTCTCAGGATCAGACAAAATGGCCGTGGGTAAAACACACTCTGTATGTGTGCCAAAATGGTGATCCCCATCACAATCAGCAGGCAGGTCCCAAGGGTACCCAAAGGCCATTCAAAGCCTTCAGAACTATCAAATGATGTTGCTGTGCTTGCCAGCTCTCTCACCACCAGCTTCTCTTTTTCTGAGTCCAGATCTTCCTCCTCTGCCTTGCTGGGAAATGCTGCGGGTCTCCTGCATCCTCCTGGGGCTCAGGCTCATGGGGCTCAGTGGGCTGCTGCTGGGGAATGCTCTCTGCCGCCACGGGGCTGGGCTCGGCCACAGTGCTCGGCTCCTCTGCCACCTCCTCCTGCTGCTCGGCAGCCGCCTCCTTTCCCTCCTTGACCACCCCGCCTTCCTCCACCGGCAGCCACTCCCTGCCGGCCTCCGGGCCTGCTCCCACCGCCGCTTGGTCCCCGGGGCCGCTCTCCCGGGCCACTTCAATCTCCGCCGGCTCCCGGAGCAGCTCCCCCTCAGCTCCCCGCAGCCACACAAAGACGGAGGCGAGGACGAAGGCCAGCACAGTGAAGAGCAGCGGGATGGCCATGTACAAGTCCACAGCCACGTCCATCCCGCCCTGCTTCCAGAGCCCACCCGTATTACAAGCCATTACCATGAAGTACAATGAAACAAGAACCTTAGCCCAAGTCCCACACATAAAAAACACTAACACGGCAAATACCGGCTCTAAGTAAGCTACAGCATACTGACACTGTGACATCAAGAGAAACAACTTCGAGAGCCAATGAATCAGCATTGTGCCTCGGTCAGATCTGTTGTTATCTCAACCCTTCGTGCCCCACGTTGGGCGCCAAAAAAGAACTGTCGTGGCTTAAGCCCAGGCCGTAAATCAGAACCACGCAGTCTACTCCCCCCCCACCCCTTTCTTCCCTCCGCTTATGCAGGGACGGGGAGGAGAATTGGAAGAATGCAACTCCCACGGGTTGAGATAAGAACAATTTAATAACTAAGGTATAACACAAACCACTACTGCTACCACCAATACTAATGATAAAGGAAATAACAAGGGAAGAGAATACAACCGCCTACTGACCGGTACCTCGCCCCCCACCCCGCAGCGTTCCAGCCCTTCCAGGAGACTCTCCGTTCTACATCCTGGGCGTGACGTGCTGTGGTATGGAATACCTCTTTGGCTAGTTTGGGTCAGGTGTCCTGTCCCTGCTTCATCCTGGCTTCTCCTCCTCCCTGGCAGAGCATGAGACTCACAAAGTCCTTGGTCGGGGTAAACATTCTGACCAGCAACTGAAAACATCGGCTTTATCAGTATTATTCCCAGGCCGAAAGTCAAAACCACAGTGCTGCACCAGCTACTAAGAAGAAAAACTTACTGCTGCTGCTGAACCCAGGACAAATACAACAATGAAAAGTAATTTTGAGAAGCAATATGTTGCAATTTGTGCCCATTTAGAGCCTAAACAATTTTCTGTATTTAATAAACAGGTGTAATTTTATATGTGATCTAATGTTGCACTTAAGATAAACTCCAGAAAGTTAATTTTCAAGAACATTATCTTATCTGTTTAATTGTTCTCTTGGTTTTTGTTTTCCTTTTTTTCCTGGAAGCTAGTGATTTAAAAATTGCTTTTGATTGCATAAAATCTCCTTTACTGTCATATTTTAACTAAGTTTTCCTAATATTTTCTATAATAAAAAGCTTGAATGACAGTCGGCTGATCGGAGCTAGCCCAGCTAGAGCCGGAGCCGACATGCTTCAGCGACCACGAGGTTCAGAAGAGATTAGGAAAATCAGAGGTGATAGCGCAGAGACATCGCAATTCCCGACATCTCCCGATCCCCGAAGCCCCAGCAGTCCTTGCGAGAGAGCGGCTGACGTGGCGGGGGGGGCGTTCCCACGGTAACGGCGGGAGATTTAAAAGCGGCTGAAACTCGATACTAGCTGTCAGTCGGCTGATCAGAGCTAGCACAGCTAGAGCCGGAGCCGACATGCTTCAGCGACCACGAGGTTCAGAAGAGATTAGGAAAATCAGAGGGGATAGCGCAGAGACATCGCGATTCCCGACATCTCCCGATCCCCGAAGCCCCAGCAGCCCTTGCGAGAGAGCGGCTGACGTGGCGGGGGGTGTTCCCATGGTGACGGCAACCACATCCCTGCCCCTTGCCTTGAAAGAGCCTCTGAGAGGGCAGAGACATGTCGCTGCCCACCAGGCGCAGGGAGGAACAAGCAGGTCGTGTTGTGAACCCTGTTGCTGGTGTCCCAGACTGCTGACCAATATGGTCGCCTCCAGAAGGAGAGCTTGCAGTAAGGAGACTGTAGCAACTCAGACGGAGACCCTGTCCCAAACCGTGCCTGTTCAGGTCTCTGGCTGCAGGGAGTGCCAGAGCCTGCTGCTGCCGAGGGAGGGAGGCCAGCATTCCACCTGCATGAGGTGTGAGCAGGTAGAAGATCTGCTTAGCTTGGTGGCAGAACTTAAGGAGGAGGTCGAGATGCTGAGGACCATCAGGGAGTGTGAAAGGGAGATCGACTGGTGGAGTAACTCCCTGGCGTGCCAGCCAGAACGGTTCCAGGGAGATACCCCCCAAAAGGGGATGGACCCCCTGCCCTCTCTGACAGAGGGGGATGGCCCGAGACGGCCCCTGCCCTGTAGCTGTCATGCAGAGGTAGGGGACCAAAAAGACGATGAGGGCTGGAAGCGAGTTCCAGTTCGGAGTCGTGGGCAACCCTCCTCCTTTCCTGCCCTGCTTCCCCAGGTGTCCCTCCGTAATAGGTTTGAGGCCCTGGATCTTGAAGGAGAGGTAGGTGAGGATATGGTGCAAAGCCGGCCTACAAGGTCACATAGGAAAAGGCGGTCGACTTCGCACCTCAAGACTGCCTCTGATGAGAAAGAAAGAAAGGTCATTGGTGTAGGCAATTCCCTTCTGAGAGGAACAGAGGGCCCGGTATGCAGAGTTGACCCTCATCATAGGGAGGTGTGTAGTCTGCCTGGAGCCCAAATCAGGGATATCACCAGGGCGCTCCCCAACCTGTTGCACCCGACAGACTACTACCCACTGCTGGTCTTCCAGACAGGTGGGGAGGAAGCTGCTTCCCGCAGTCTGAGGGGGATGAACAAAGACTACAGGGCCCTGGGACGGATGGTGAAAGAGTCTGGGGCTCAAGTGATCTTCTCCTCAGTTCTTCCATCTTCTGGTGATGATGTGGGACTGAATGGGAAAATTCAGTCCGTAAACAATTGGCTACAAGACTGGTGCTTCAGGCAGGGCTTTGGATTCTTTGATAACGGCTGGTTTTATAAGGCTCCAGTCCGGATGATGGCACGTGGGAAAGGTTTATCTCACAGAGGCAAAAGGATGCTGGGGCATGAATTAGCAGGGCTCATTTGGAGAGCTTTAAACTAGATTCGAAGGGGGATGGGGATTGTAGCTGGGCTGGCCCCAGTGGGGAAGCACTCTAGAATTGATGAAGACTGGGAGGTCTCCTATAATCCTAGGGTGAAATCGGTGAGCTCAGCTCCCTCCTTGAAATGCCTATACACCAATGCGTGCAGCATGGGAAATAAGCAGGAGGAGTTAGAAACCTGTGTTAAGTCAGGAGATTATGATGTGGTGGCAATTACAGAGACGTGGTAGGACAGCTCACATGAGTGGAATATAGTCATGGAGGGCTATGTCCTTTTCAGGAAAGACAGGCCAGCCAGGCGGGGTAGTGAGGTTGCTCTTTATGTGCGAGAGCAGCTACACTGTACTGGGTTCTGTTCAGGGACAGAGGATGAACGAGTTGAGAGTCTGTGGGTGAGAATTAAGGGGCAGACTGGCAGGGGCGATACTGTTGTGGGTGTCTGTTACAGGCCACCAGATCAGGCTGAGGAAGTTGACGAGGCCTTCTACAGGCAGCTGAGAGCAGCCTCACAGTCACAGGACGTGGTCGTCGTGGGGGATTTTAACTTCCCTGATGTTTGCTGGAAGGACTACTCAGCAACCCAGCCACAGTCCAGGAGGTTCCTCCAGTGTATGGATGATAATTTCCTCATGCAAATGGTGGATGAGCCAACCAGGAGAGGAGCGCTGCTGGATCTCATCCTCACTAACAAGGAGGGTCTGGTCGAAGCAGTAAAGGTTGAGGGCTGCCTTGGTTGCAGCGCCCACGAGATGGTGGAATTCAGGATCTTGTGTGGTAGGATCAGTACAATAGCAAGTAGAATTGCAACCCTGGACTTTAGCAGGGCAAACTTTGGCCTTTTCAAGCAATTGCTAGGGGAAATCCCATGGGCAAGGCTGCTTGAAGGTAAAGGGGCCCAAGATAAGTTGGTTGGCATTCAAGGATTGCTTATTCCGAGCTCAAGATCAGAGCATCCCGACACGTAGGAAGTCAAGGAAAAGGACCAGGAGACTTGCGTGGCTAAATAAGGAACTGCTGGGTATGCTCAAGTGGAAGAGGAGAGTTTACAGGTCATGGAAGGAGGGGCTGGCCACTTGGGAGGAATATAAGGCTGCTGCTAGAGGATCTAGGAAGGCAGCTAGGATGGCTAAGGCCTCCTTAGAATTAAATCTCGCAAGAGGGGTCAAGGACAGCAGAAGGAGCTTTTTCAAATACATGGCAGATAAAACTAACACCAGAGGCAAGGTAGGCCCACTGATGAACGGGATGGGTGCCCTGGTGACAGAAGATACAGAGATGGCAGAGTTATTGAATGCCTTCTTTGTCTCTGTCTACTCTGCCGGAGGCAGTCCTGAAGAGCCCTGTACCCCTGAGACCTCAGATGAAGTCAGGTTAACGGAGCAGTTTGCCTTAGTCGATGAGGAATGGGTTAGAGACCAGTTGAGCAATCTGGACATCCATAAATCCATGGGTCCAGATGGGATGCACCCACGGGTGCTGAGGGAGCTGGCGGAAGTCATTGCTAGACCACTCTCCATCATCTTTACCAAGTCTTGGGAAACGGGCGAGGTGCCTGAGGACTGGAGGAAAGCAAATGTCACTCCAGTCTTCAGAAAGGGCAAGAAGGAGGACCCGGGTAACTATAGACCGGTCAGCCTCACCTCCATCCCTGGGAAAGTGATGGAACACCTTATCCTTGGTGCCATCTTAAGGCATATCAAGGATAAGAGGGTTATGAGGGGCAGTCAACATGGCTTTACCAAGGGGAAGTCATGCTTGACCAACCTCATAGCCTTTTATGAGGAAATAACACGGTGGATGGATGATGGCAGAGCAGTGGATGTGGTCTACCTTGACTTCAGCAAAGCATTTGACACAGTCTCCCACAGCATCCTCACGGCTAAACTGAGGAAGTGTGGTCTGGATGATCAGGTAGTGAGGTGGACTGCAAACTGGCTGAAGGAGAGAAGCCAGAGAGTTGTAGTCTATGGGGCGGAGTCTAGTTGGAGGCCTGTATCTAGTGGAGTGCCTCAAGGGTCAGTACTGGGACCAGTATTATTTAATATATTCATCAACGATTTAGATGAGGGAATTGAGTGTACTATCAGCAAGTTTGCTGATGGCACTAAGCTGGGAGGAGTGGCTGTGCTGCCATCCAGCGAGACCTGGACAGGCTGGAGAGTTGGGCAGGGAGTAACTTGATGAACTATAACAAGGGAAAGTGTAGAGTCCTGCATCTGGGCAGGAACAACCCCAGGTTCCAGTATAGGTTGGGGAACGACCTGGTAGAGAGCAGTGTAGGGGAGAGGGACCTGGGGGTCCTAGTGGACGGCAGGATGACCATGAGCCAACACTGTGCCCTTGTGGCCAAGAAGGCCAATGGCATCCTGGGGTGTATTAGAAGGGGGGTGGTCAGTAGGTCGAGAGAGGTCCTCCTTCCCCTCTACTCGGCCCTGGTGAGACCGCATCTGGAATATTGTGTCCAGTTCTGGGCCCCTCAGTTCAAGAAGGACAGGGACCTGCTGGAGAGAGTCCAGCGCAGGGCAACTAAGATGATTAAGGGAGTGGAGCATCTCCCTTATGAGGAAAGGCTGAGGGAGCTGGGTCTCTCTAGTTTGGAGAAGAGGAGACTGCGGGGGGACCTTATTAGTGTATATAAATATATAAAGGGGGAGTGTCACGAGGATGGAGCCAGGCTCTTCTCAGCGGCAAACAATGATAGGACAAGGGGTAATGGGTACAAACTGGAACACAAGAGGTTCCACTTAAACTTGAGAAGATACTTCTTCTCAGTGAGGGTGACGGAACACTGGAACAGTCTTCCCAGGGGGGTTGTGGAGTCTCCTTCTCTGGAGACATCCAAAACCCGCCTGGACACATTCCTGTGTAACCTTATCTAGGTGTTCCTGCTCCGGCAGGGGGTTTGGACTAGATGATCTTTTGAGGTCCCTTCCAATCTCTAGCATACTGTGATACTGTGATACTGTGAAATCCTTGACCTTGGCATAGAAAGCACTCCACAGTAGATATTGCAGTTTGTAGCTTACCCAGCAAGCAGTCTGACTGAACAAGCCAGAATAACAGCTTTAACGATACTCCATTACAGTAGGTCTTTGTTAGGAAAAGCTAATCAATCTTAGATGTGTCTATATATATTATGGTTCTCTATAAAGTGGAACTACAGTGGAAACCAGAGGCAAATACATCAGAGCTTTTATAGGTTTTTATCATTCATTGCAAATTTTAAGACCTTGCACCTTCCTAATTAGAAGAGGAAAAAGAAGATAATTTTTAAAACGTGGAAAATATGACTGTAAAAATCCTCTTAGTCCAAAATATTCCAGTGCCATCTTCTCTGATGGTGAGTTTCTCATCAACCAACAACCCCAAGTCCTTCTCATCAGGGCTGCTCTCAATCCATTCTTCTCCCATAAATGATTGGGATTGCTCCAACCTTCACGCAGGACCTCTCACATGCCCTTATTGAACTTCATGAGGTTTGCACAGACCCACATCTCAAGCCTGTTAAGGTCCCTCTGGATGGCATCCCTTCCCTCTTGTGTGCTGACCACACCACACAGATTGGTAGTGTTGGTAAACTTGCTGAGGATACACTCAATCTTCCAGTCCATGTTGCTGACAAAAATGTTAAACAGCACTGGTCCCAACACTGACCTCTGAGATGCACCACACATCACTGGTCTCCACTTGGACATTGAGCTATTGGCTTCAACTCTTCGAGTGTGACTATCCAGACAATTCCTTATCCACTAAGTTGTCCATCTTTCAAATCCATAAGTCTCCAATTTAGAGACAAGAATGCGATGCAGAACAGTGTCAAACGTTTTGCACAAGTTCAAGTAGTTCACTTCCTTTGCTCATCCTTTATTCACCAATGCTTTGGCCCCATTGTAGAAGACCACCAAATTTGTCAGGCATGATTTGCCCTCTTATACTACTTGTGTTATCTAAGGAACACAAAAAATTTTGATTAGCTGACTGCTCAGTTAATGGTTTAGATGCTTGGAGGCATTAGGAATTAAAGATTAGTTCTTTTGCCTCATAATACAAAGTATAAATGTGAAAATAATGATTTTTTTCAGTTATAATTGGTATTGATGCTATTATTTATATGTTTCAACCAGAACAAGAAAAAGCTGCAACTAAGTTTCAGCGGTCTATACATCCACTTGCAAAATTTCTTTTTTCACTAGACTTAGTAAAACACCTGTTATGAAGTGACAGCTTTCATTATTGCTCTAAGAGGTTTTCATGCATTAAAATATATGAGGTTTGGCAGTGTTGATTAATCAGGTAAGACACAGGAACAAGAGTTGTAATATATGAAGAGAAGTGCAAATGAAAAAATGGAAGAAAATCCAATTTCTTTGACATAACAGGCATTAATGTATCTCTATGTTATCAGCTATTGATAGTACTATTATGAGGTGAAAAAGCATTGAATAGGTTGACTTACAATATATATAGGCCAGATAAAAAAAAAAAAAGAAAAAACCCACCAAAATCTGAAAGCCAGTATTTTCTAATTAAACAGAACTTTTGCTAGAACTAAAATAGATCATCCTGACTTTAAGCATATGCTTCCACTATAATCAATAATGATTAATTACATTACAAGAACATACTAATAATTAAGTTATTATCAGAGTTGCATGGCAAAATATAAAAAGAGAATGTCCTTATTTATTTTTCCCATTATGAAAAGTAATTATTCTATTTTATCAATTTCTGTGCTTAGCAGTGCACATGTTAGGCCAAATACCATCAGTAATAATTTGCAATACTAATTTCTTTACTGTAATCTTTTCTTTCTTCTATAATTAAAGATTAATGTACTTATATAGCTATCAGTGGAATTGTGTAATGGCAATATTTCACTCTTGCAGTATGGTATTTGTCTTTACTCTGGAGGAACAATTGTAGACAAATATTTATATGACTGAAAACATTACTGGGTTAATTTTGGGACATTTAATCAATTTTTCAGTTAACAATTCAACAATATTCATCCTGATTTAAATGTGAGGCATACCCACATTTTACTAGTAGTAATAAGAAAAACAGACTGAGCTTAACATATATTCTTAAACAGAAGAAGAAAACTGCTATTTCTAGAGCAAAGATTGTATTCTTTATATAACTGAGTGTACTGTGAAGAAATATGTTTAAATAGTTTCTATTGTGAAAAGCAGTACAGGAAAGAAGATTTTTCTTTTTTTTTTTTTAAACAAAATGCAATTTTAATTTTTTAAGCATTTTCTGTTACATGACTGTTAGGGGTTTTTTTGGTTTTTTTTCCCCATAAACCTTGTGTATTTGTTAATGAAAGTACTTGGAATGCATTTGGAATCCAGGGGAGCTAACCTATACTTTGTAAGGTATTTGTTGGCACAGCTCAGGTGAATACTGCCCTAAGACCTGCTCCAACTGACAAAGCAACACCCTGGCAAAAGGGATATCTAAGCAGCATGTGTATTCGCTCTTGGGCCATCACAGTTTGCAGACATAATATTAAAGTAGCATTGGTCCACCTGCAGATTTTTGTCAGCCTTCTATACTTCTTTAAGCAGCTTATATTAATAATCTAGGCTGTAAACATGTCAGGAGTGAACAAGTATGCCATTCAGGGTATAAATATCCCATTCAGGATGGATTCAGGATATCCATATGTTTGGAAAAATAGATTTTGTCAGATGGTCAAGCTAACGAGCTAGGACTGCTCACCACTTCAGCTATCCCAAACACATCTGGCTGTGAATTCACACCTCTGCAATTCTCCATTAATCTCTTTTCATACAGGACAAGCCACCATCAAATTCTATATTGCCTATTCAAAGGAAATTCAGTAACCAGAACTGTCTTAATCTCAAAACCACAGAATATTAGACACACAAGTTATCTTCTAGTAACATAAGTATATTTCATAGTTTGATTCTGCACTTGGACCAAACTGAACCATAAGTCCCAAGGGGGTGAAAGACATGAGTCTTTCAAGCAAACTCAAACCAGTAAGCATCAAGATGTCAGTGAGGAGGGGAACACTCACAGACAATAGTGATCACACTCTCAAACTGTTTTTTTGTCTCTGTGCTTCAAGATTGTTTGTTTGTGAAACTTCCCATTTAATTCCTTCATGCTTTCTCTCACTGGGGGATCTAGAGGAGGGGAAGAGGCAGAAAGAATTAAAACTGATGAGAGTGTAACTGGCTTCTTGTGAGCCTGTGTGCACACAGTAGACAAACTCACAATATTTTCATTACTGGGTAAGGGAGTTAAGGAAAAGTCCTAGGAGAAATTAAATGCAGAATAGGTAAAAGTTGCTTGCTTAATGACTATCTTCTGAAGTCCATAGTAGCTGCAGGTCGTACACTTATCCTTAGGTACTTACACTACTTTAGTATATAAAGTACATAAGTACTTTGGGTACATAAAGACATTTGCACCTGAAGTTTCTATTGCAATTAACAAAGTGGTCTACTAGGATTTGCGAGCTTACTGTAAGGAGTCAGATAAGAAACATATGGCCCAACAAATTGCTAGCTTCACTTACATCTTTTAAGCAAAGGATTGCCCTCCTAGTTGAAGAAAGTATTAGGTTGTTTTCTTTATTTCAGGAATATTTATTTCTGTGGGCTATTACTGAAGTTCCTGAAAGTTTAAGTATTTACTTTTTCTTAACACTGTCTGTTTAGATATCTAAAAATACATAAGAATTTCACCTTTATCTGCTGCTCCTTTATAATTTGTTGCTTGACACTGTTGGTAGAGATCCTTCTAATAACAATAATAATTCCCTATCTTATTGACTCTGCTTCTATTTCTAGTCTAGCATATTTAAAACCAGTCTCTGAAAATTTGTCTTAATAGGAAAGATATATATTTCTTCTGGTTTGTTAAAGAGTAACACCTGAATCATGCTTCATTTTGTAAAGTACCTAGTTTCTGAACAGGGTGCTAAATTAGGCATCTAAAAATGGATATGCCAATTGTCATTAATCCTTTAAGAAATCATGAAAGAATATGTTAATGAGTTTCTGTTAAAATTTTCCCCATACGTAAAATATAACAGGGTTTATACCAAAATGGTGCCAGGACCATGCAAGGCCACTTTATTCCGTACTTTAAGCCAAGGATATCAAGACACATAAGAGGTAGTGACATGCCAGGAGAAGATACATGACCAAGGGCCTTCTTTATACTCCACAACCTCTTGTCTTCAGGTGACACCATAAATCATTGTCACTGTCAGGAAGCTACAGTGAAGAGTAACATTATTTTCCCAGCTACTGTAAAATACCACCCAGTATTTTGCATAAACTACAGGCTTATTTTACAATAACACTATAAATAACCTAAATCTTGATCATAAATCAGCAGCAAGAGTCTTATCAACAATAGCAACTCTGAGACTAAAAAAATCTTCTTTACAGGTAAATATGTTCTTGGTATTCTGGTTTTGCCCAGAGTCTGGTAACTATGTTCTCACCTGCTCTATAAAAATGAACTCTGAATAAATACTTGAGAAGGGTAGTTTAAATACTGACAGCATTTGTACTCAGGACTCACTATATTTTCTGATACAAAAATTAATGCATGCAGAGGCATCTTCTCATACCAGTCTTTTATTATTATTTAGCTGACTTTCAACAATACAAAACCAACATATTACTCAGTTTTGATACAAAAGAAAAATATATATATTTCTCAAGTCTGGGCCACAATTTATTCCTGAAGGTACTCAGAAAATCTGAGGAATAAAACAAAGAGAAAGAAAACAAATGAATGGTTCTGGACAGAGCATTTCTTTTGTTCACATTGCATTATGACTTAGTAGGGATCTAGTAGTTGTATTGAGTGTCTGTACTCCAGATTGCCAGTTCTGGTAAAATCATTAACTTTACATCAAATATGGTAACCAGAGTATATGACGTGTTCATGTTTGGTATTCTGCTTCATTTATTTAAACCAGTATATAGAGTAACCACCCATTTTTCAGCAGAAGATGTTTTAACTGTCTTGTTCAAAATTTAATGTGTTTTTCAATGTGCTCTTCAGAAAGCTGTTAAGAGTTATTAGAGCAATACCTGCCACTTTCTTACTGTCATTTTATGCAGTATCCCTTAAATACTATAAAAAGTATCTACTAAAAATTCAAAACTGTCCTAAAATTAGCATATCACCTTCTGCTTTGCCCATTCTGCCACTGTGTATTTTATTCACAGTTAGCTTTTTTTCTTCCACTAGCCATTCCAAAAAAGAGTCAAAAAAAGATGTACAGAGCTTTCAATTATTTCATGTATCAATTTGCACGTAAGGAGATTTTTTTTCCTTGTACTGACTTTAAAGATCAATGCATGCTTTTATGGAGAGGTTAGACTTTTTTTTTTTTTTTTTCAGATTTAGCGAAGCCCTGCCAGAAGACATTTAATGCTGTCATCGATATTCACTTTACTGTCAGGGATATTAAACTGAGAAGAAAGACCTGGCACACTGACTTTCTCTAGAAGCTTTGATAGTATGTTGGCTGCAGTTTAGCAATGTGAAAATAGTGTTGCACTGCAAGCAAAACCAGGAAATTTTCTTGTCAATTTAAAAAGTTGTGAGCAAGAAAGTCAGCTTCAGACCATATAGGCTTTACAGATTACAGAGTTTGCAATTTTTGCTTCATTTTTAAAGTAAAAATCTACCTCTGTTCTTCTGCCAAAATTATCTCCACTGTTATAGAGCACTGGACATTTAGAGCCTATTTCAGTTTTCAGATCACACAGGCTTTCACCTGTTTTCATTCTTTTACCTATGCAGTAGCATTAACTCATAAAAGACAAAATGTGCAAAATGTCTAATTTTAACATATTCAGTAGACAGCAAATGAACCTGAAAGAGAGGAGCTGGCTTATAATGTGAGCATGACTGTTTGAAAGATCTAAGTACCAGCAACTGGAAAACCTTTACTTTGTTCCTTTTTCCAGTGTCAGTACATTCATGTGTGTATGTGTAATTTGCAGATAGATGACATCCGTTGCACTTCCTTTATTCACCAACGATGTGGTCCCACCTTAGAAGGCCACCAGTTTTATCAGACATGATTTGCCCTTAGTGAAACCATGTTGGCTGTCACTAATCATCTCTTTATTGTCCGTGTGCCTCAGTATAGTTTCCAGGAGGTTCTGCACCATGACCTTGCCAGGCACTGAGATGCGATTGACTGGCCTTTAGTTCCCCAAGTCCTCCTTTTTTCCTTTTTCAGAATAGAGGTTGTTTCCCTTTTTTTGCAGTTAGTGACAACTTAACTGGACTGCCACAACTTCTCAAATATGATGAGTGGTGGCTTAGCCATGTTATCCTTCAGTTCCCTCAGGACCCGTAGATGTATCTTGTCAGGTCCCATGGACCTGTGCACCTTCAGGTTCATTGGATGGTCATGAACCTGATCTTCTCCTACAGCAGGCAGTAACTCCTACAGCATACTTCTCCAGGCCCCTGGAACTTGAGAGATGTGGCTGGAGCTTCTGCTGGTGAAGACCAAGGGAAAAAATTCATTGAGTACCTTGGCTGTCCCCATGTCCCAGGTAACCAGGTGTCCTGTTTCCTTCTGGAGAGGTGGCCCACAGTTTTGCTAATCTTCCTTTTATCACCGACGTACCTACAGAAGCTTTTCTTGCTGCCCATGATGTCCCTGGCCAGAATTAATTCTATCAGGGGGTTAGCTTTCCTAAAATGAACCCTGGCTGCTTGGACACTTTCTCTGTATTCCACCCAGGCTACCTGTCCTTGCTTCCACCCCCTCTAGGCTTCTTTTTTGTGTTGAAGTTTGTCCAGAAGCTCCTTGTTCATCCAGAAAGCCTCCTGATGTTTTTGTCTGAATTCTTCTTTGTTGGGATACATTGCTCCTGAGCTTGGAGGAGGTGATCCTTGAATATTAAACAGCTTTCTCTGGCCCCTCTTCCCTCCAGGGCTTTATCCCATAGTACACTACCAACGAGACCCCTGAAAAGGCTGAAGTCTGCTTTCCTGAAGTCCACAGTTGCAAGCTTGCTGTGTGCCATCCTCAGTGCCCTGAGGATCTTGAACTCCACCATGTGTGGAGTGCTGTGACTGGTTGTGGGCTCCTCAGTGCAAAAGAGACTTGGACTTATTGGCATGAGTCCAGTGCAGAGCAAAATAGATGTTTAAGGGACTGGATCATGCATCACATGAGAAAAGGCTGAGAGAGCTGGGACTCTTCAGCCTGGAGAAAAGAAGGCTAAAGGAGGGATCTTATCAGTGTGTATAAACACCCGATGAAAGGGGTCAAGGAATATAGAGCCAGACTCTTCTCTGTGGTGCCCCATGAAAGAACAAGAAGCAATGGGCATGAAATGAAATACCGGAATTCTGTTTAAATATATGAAAAAATTGTAAAAATATTGTGAGGGTGATTGAGCAAATGAGGGAAAGGTTTCCTAGAGAGATTGTGGAGTCTCTGTCCCTGGAGCTATTCAAAACCTGACAGGACATGGCTCTAATTAATCTGCTCTAGCAGACATTCCTCTGTGGAAGGGCTTGAGATAGATGATGTAGGTCCCTTTCCACCTCTGCCCTTCTGTAATTCTGCAGTTCTTTGAAAGAAGGAGACTTTTGTGACTTCCTCTCTGACAGATTTAACACATTATTAATGTGGATTTTCTGTACATAAGAATGAGTGAATTTAACCACTGCAAGTCAGCAGAAGTGTACATTGATTTAAAGGCTAGAAGGTAGAAATATTTCCTTAAACAATATGACATATTTCCTTGACAATTTGAAAGATAAGATTCTAATATTCTAGCTAAACTGAGATGAAAAATGTGCTGGCTGTATCACCTATCTAACCACTCAAAAAATAGTTGAGAGTTGCATTTAACCAGAAGCTGAAAGTCATACAGACCGTAATAACCAACTAAAGATAAGAAACCTCCAATAGTCATATTTTCTTAACATACTAGCAAGCTGCAAATACATCTGGGGGATTCATACACACTACTAAGTTTCCCCACTACCTCTCCTAACTTCAAGTCTGTATTAGATGCTGGTAGTTTTCTCTCTGACAATAACTCTTGGGTATCAGTCAGGTTTCTCAACACAATGGCCATGTCTTATATCCCTGCTTGGAATACACAAAGGAAGTCTTCAGGACACATTAGTTGTGCTGATTGGTGACCAAGAAGGTGTTTGTTTCTGTGCTGCACTGGGGAGGGGAGTGTCTTGATTCTCATTTACTTTATTCCTACCTGTTGATTTATTTATACCATTTAATACACTGACATCAAACTAATTTTGTGGAATTAAAATAGCATATAATGACACTGTAGTCACTTCTTTGACTCTTTTCACTCTCAGAAGCCAGACTGTTAGCTGATGCAAATTGCCATGGCTCCACACTATGTCTTTTTTAGCACTCACAAAAATTTGGCTCTAAATTTTTTTAATACTTTGAAGACAAATAAATTTTGCAAGCTATAAATGTTTGTTTAAATAAGAACTGTGAACTGCAGCTGGAAAACCTGTATGTCTGCACTGGCTTTCTAATGATGCATTTTAACTGAAAACTCAAAGAAATTAGTTGCTGCTTGTAAGGTTTTATGTCATGATGTCCAACGGTATCTTATGTTAATAATGTCATATGTGGAAGACTTCAAAAACCATGAATAAATGTGGGTATTATTCCTCCTTAGCAATGAATTTTATATTTAAAAATCTATGTATTTAAAATTCATTAAAAAGTAAATTAATTAGCTACTTGTGTTAATTTTTTAATGGAAGCTACTAAAGTGTTTAGAAAGAACAGCAGGGTTCTAACATCACAATCATACCAAACTACAGAGAATTTCCACTATTTCTAATTTTACCTGGAACAGATTAATGATGTCTCATTTCAGGTTTAATTTTTATTATGAGAAAAATACAAAAATATCTACTGCTTGCCATTTCTTATGGTTCCCTCTTTGATTTAGTTGATTCTATGATTCTTGTTGCTGTTTCTTCTGTGCTTCCCTCAACTAACCATTCTACTTCTGTGCTTTGTGAGTAATTGAAACCTTAAAAAAAAATACAGTGATGGAAATGAGAATAAAATAATAGGCTATGTTACAACAATGCATAAGTAGAACTCATAAAGTGCATTAAGCATAAATTATATTAAGCATAAACTTTTTAATATATTATATTGGCATCATAGATAAAGGAGACCAATTTAATAAAGCAGATCTAGTCTTTTGAAAAATGTGAAGAATCGAATCTGTATCTCAAGACCTTCTGTTTCTATTCTGGCCTTGCTATTATAAACTGCATTTTCTTCATAATAATCCATAATAAATAATAAAATATATTAAGCACTTCCAGTATTTTTACATTGAGTTTTAATATTACTGCTATTTTTTTAAACAGGCTTTACATAGTGCACT
Source organism: Psittacula echo (assembly GCF_963264785.1). Lineage (NCBI taxonomy): Eukaryota > Metazoa > Chordata > Aves > Psittaciformes > Psittacidae > Psittacula > Psittacula echo. Next base: position 20,979,151 of record NC_137735.1, on the reverse strand, counting down.
TACTTTAATTTTTTTCCATAATCTTTTGTTATTGTGGACGTGAGTTGATCTAACTTAATGGAGAATTGAAATAACCACAACAGCAGCAACAACAAGAGTGACACTAATAATATCTTGAGACGTTTTGATTGTTTTTTGTAGTGAGAAAAATGCTAAAAGTCACCATAAATTCAGAATTAGAGAAGTTTTTTTATGGTTTCTCTTTTTTCCTTCTTGTATAGCAAGATGTTTCAGACGAGCTCAGAAGAAGATGTATAAAATTTTCTCTATTGCCCCTTCTCCTCTTTTGGAGGCCATTGAAGTGAACAAGTTTTGGGCGCTACTTGGTGCTAAAGAATGATGTTTATAGATTTCTCCCTTCCTGGGAGCCAAATGAACTGATTCCATGACAAAATCTCACCTCCTGCCCCAGGACCCGACTGCCAAGCTACAACAGTAAGGATCACTGGTTGACAGACTGCTGCAGAGGAGGCTCAACATCCCTCTTGGCAGAGTAACAAAAAGTAAGACAATTTTCCAGGAAAAGGGCCTGACCCTGATCGACAAACTTACCTCCCCAAAAGGCCTTTGGCCCATCCCCATTGTCCTGGGTTCAGCAGCGGCAGTCAGTTTTTCTCCTTCTTAGCAGCTGGTGCAGTGCTGTGGTTTTGACTTTCAGCCTGGCAATAATACTGATAAATTCGATGTTTTCAGTTGCTGGTCAGAATGTTTACCCTGACCAAGGACTTTGTGAGTCTTATGCTCTGCCAGGGAGGAGAAGCTGGGAGGAAGCAGGGACAGGACACCTGACCCAAACTAGCCAAAGAGGTATTCCATACCACAGCACGTCATGCCCGGGGATGTAACTGGGAGTTTCCCGGAAGGGCATGTCCTCTTTTCTGTCGGGCTCTTTTCCGGCGGGTGGTATTGTATTCTCTTCCCTTGTTATTTCTCTTATCATTATTATTATTGGTGGCAGCAGTAGTGATTTGTGTTATACCTTAGTTACTGGACTGTTTTTATCTCAACCCGTGGGAGTTACATTCTTTCGATTCTCCTCCCCATCCCTCTGGGGGGGTGGGGGGGAAGTAGACTGCGTGGTTCTAATTTACGGCCTGGGCTTAAACCACGACACCCATGATCCTGCCCAGGTAGCCCAGGGCTGCGTCTGACTACAATTCCTCCCAGTAGGCCAGATCCAGATTCCCACCCATAGGCTGATATTCTGGCCTTGGCCTGTGCTTATCCACAGGGAGATGTTCGATGCTCCTCCTTTACCTGCCCTGCTCTGTGGCTGGGGCAGTGGGATCGGCATCCTGCTGCTGCCTCACCCGTCTTCCTAGGCCTGTGCAACATGAAGGACAAAGAGGAAGAACAAGAAGTCCATGCAAATCTGCAGAGGTATGGCATTGCTGGGATGGTGGAGATTTGGTGGGACAGCACAAGTGGCAAGCAATTTCTCCAGTGCTTTGGAGGCAACTTTTTGACACAGGTTCTGATGGGGGTACTGGTAGTGTGACATTTGACAGCCTTGAGTACAGTGATTGTAAGACAGAATAGTTTAAGATCCTAAGGGTAACAGTACATAAATAAACCCCTTGGACTTCAAGAGAATGTATTTAGACTTTTCTAATTGGCTGGATCCTGATGGAGTCTTGTTCTAAAGGGCAAGAAGGCACAAATTAAGACATTTTTCTTTAAAGACAACCTCTTCAAAGCATAATACTCTAGCCCCATCTGCAAGACAACGAATGGGTTAGACAAGCCTCCTTGGCTGAACACAGTACTCTTCTCTGAGCTTGAACACTGAAAAAGGAGTTGAAGGATTTGCTGCCAAGGAGGGCAAGAGAAACCTTGCTCAGGCATACAGGGACAGAATTAGAAATGCCAAACCCTTTCTGAATAATGCCCTACAATTGCACAGGCTGGTGGATAGTTGCTTCTGCTGATTGAAACAGAAGATTAGTTGTCTAGTGCTCTTATGGTGCTGAAGGCTAACTGTGCATTGGGCTGCAGTAGCAGGAGTGCAGCCTTCAGGTTGACAGAGACAATTATTCACTGTACTTAGCACTTACTGAGACACACCTGCAATATTGTATCTGCCTTTCAGGTCCTCAGTGCTGGAGCAGAAGAAACCAAAGTCCCGTGGGAAAGCATTAAGAACACTGGGGGCTAGAGCACATGTTGCACAAGACGAGGCTGAGAGAGCTGGGTTGTTTAGCTTGGAGAACAGAAATATAAGAGGAGATTTAGATGAAAATTTCCACTGCATGTAAGAGGGTTTCAAAGAAGATGGATGCAGATTCTTCACAGTGACATGCATGAGACAATAGGCACAAATTGCAGGAAGGAAAATTTTCATTTAGCATAAGGAAAAAAAGTCCCAATCAAGGTGATTAAACACTAGAACAGATTTTCCAGAGAGGTTTTGAAATACTAGTTGTTGGAAATACTCTGACTAGTAAGGTGCTAAATAACCTGAGTTACAATTTGAGTTTTGCCCAGATGATTTCCAGAGGTCACTTTTAGCATTATTATTGACTGATTACTCTGTGGCTACTGAACACAAAGGATGACTGGGCAAAGAATTGACAAACTATGCAATACATAGCTTGCAGATACTCTTTAATTAGCTGGTTGTGGGAGTTAATAGGATTCAAAAACAGAATCATTTTTATTTTTTTTTTCAGTGTATTTTCCGTTATCTTTTTCAAGTAAGTTAAATATAAGTTGTCTTACAGGATGGGGCTCAGCAAAGCTAGATTCAGTATGGCAGAATTATTTTGAGAGGTATTTGCATTCTAAAGAGACCATTTACTGGAGAATGGCATTAAGAGTTCACATACATGCAACAGAAGCTGAAGGCTCAGAAACGAGATAGAAAGAAGTTATTTCCTTCTAAATAGATAGACTGAGCTGCTATCTTTTTAAGTTGCAGCTGAATATGTTATTGGGAGACTGCTAGAATTTACTTAGTTCTTATTCTACTGTACTAAGCTGAAAAGGCAGTAATTTGAAAGTATTTTGGTGTTCTATGAGCCTGCATTTTATAGTTAATATTTCCAGAGGAAAACATGTACCATTTCTTAAATCTCTTTAAAAAATCATTTTGTTTTTGTCAGACAATAGAGAAATAGTAGGCAGCTTTATCATTAGAAAAATCTTTTTCTTCTGTATCTTTATGGAATCATTTCAGTTGCGTACATACACCACCATAACTGAGATCACTAACTGACATCTACAGATTGGAAAACAGAGCAAAGAGTATGCTGAATATCTGACTATCTGCCAGGTCTCAGAAAGCAATAAGGAAACTGAAAATGCAGATGCTTAGGATCTGGCCAAACGGAATTGATTCAAATTCATAATGCAAAAGTGTAAATGCTTCCTCAGTTGATATCCACCCATCAGTTGATATCCACTCTGCTGATAGCCACTCAGCTGTAGATACCTACCCATCTTGACACAGGCCCCTATACAACTCGGTGTTAGGTTGCATAGTGAAAAGACAGAGCTCCCTTCTATCTGCTTGGTTCAGGCACTGATTTGTGTCTGTTGTATCTGGTCAGAGAGAGAGAAATAAAAAGGAAGGAAGGAGCCAGCATTCCCTATAAAGGAGGCTTACCTATGGGAAAGAGATACTAAGAAATGGAAAATGCAAGACAAAATTTATTTAGACAGCATCTGGATGTTAAGAATCAGTAAGATATAATGCCTAGTGTTCAGACAGGACTCTCTTTCTGCTGTCAGTTTAGAAATATGTCAGACAGCTTCAATATAGAAGAAGAGAGAAAGCAGGTGGAATAGAAATTATAATCCAAATTGCACTAGCAGGTTTATGCTAGCCCAAGCCATATTCAGTTATGGAACTTGCATAACATCCCCAATAGCACGGAATACAGTGTAGATGGTACTACAAATTTCCGAGGCATACAAGATTCATGGCCATGGCCAGAGTTTGACGTTTGTGCGTGGGCAAATATCCCTCCTGGTTTGCAACCTGATTAGTCCTTTCATATAATTAAATGCATAAGGCAGGAGTGCACTCATTGAGAGTGTGAGTCACATCTATGTCTCCAATAAGTCATGAAAACAGCTTCAGTCCAACTCTGCAATGGTTGTGCAAAAATATATACAGCTTTCAGCTATGGACAGACAATATTTTGAATAACCTTGTGTATTTCCAGAATGCTTTAGGTGGCATACATTTTGATCTCACTGAACTCATGGGGGTGAATGAGAAGTCCCATTCAGAGATTACAGACTGAGATCTAGAAAAGGAGTCAGGTTCTTTACTGGGTTTTCCTTGCATACAGTGAAGCTGAAAGTATGGCTTGTTACCCACCATCTCAAGTACCACAATGTTTCACCAATGCGTACTAACTATTCTCAGCCAGAACTCGACCTAACCAGTGGATCTGCTCTTATGACATGCTCAGCATTTAATGATCTGCAGCTGACAGTGACTGAAGGCCACCGAAAGCAAAATGACTGTACAGTCTGTGCACAGAATACTCCAGAGATGGTTACTGTAGGACATTGCTGGGATTTCAATACCAGGACATATATAAAATGTATAATTCCAACATATTCCAATTCCAATCATATTTAAATGAAGAGGGAACAGTTGCTTGTTTTGGCTTTGCTTCTGCAACTGCATGGGCCTTTACTAATGGTGGAAATTAATTTCTCCAAGTATATCTGAACAAATATTTTACTAGATGGTATGACTCCTTTTTAAGATAGTCTTATTATATCTATTAGAAGATTCTGTTTTTATTTGCTCAGAATATCAATAAACATCTATTTGTGTATATATTTTCCATTGAAAATAATTGCTTCAGATTGATTTTCTTTGTGGTTCTCCTTTTTCTTTCTTTTTTTTTTTTTTTTAACTTTAATGTCATATAAAAGAGTTCACTTATTTCTGAGAATGGAAGCAGAAAATAATCTATTGTTTGCTAATGTTAAATAATTGTCAGACTTTTTTTAAGACTTATAATGGCATCACACTTTGTAGCTGTTATTTAGAAATTGGTAGTGGCCTTTGAAAGATACTCTGTATGAAAATCTACACTGTTACAAACTTTTCAAAAACTAAAGTTAATAAACAGCATAAAGATGATTATCAACTACTGCCTCATACATCTTTGCTTATTGTACTATAAAGGAGGACTTCCTTTTTGACTTCTAGTGTTCTACAAATAAATCCATTCTAAATTGCCCATCTCCATTTTATCCCTAGGCCATGAGGCAAAACTGCCATCATGAAGTCTCTTTTAGGCAGACCAAAATAAGATTGAATCTATAACTACCTGGATGTTAAAGGGAGAGATGGGGCATGGCAGAAAACACAAGGTCTTATTTACAGTCGCTAAGATGCAAAACATCTAGGCACTAACACAGGATGAAAGAACTTTCTGTTATCCAAGACAGCAGCTAAGCTCCACAGCTCCTGTCACTGATAGACAGCACTGTTTCTATGTATGGCTGAGTTAAACTGCGGGGAGAGACTAGGATTAAGTAAAAGTCGATTAGAAAGTGAAAAGTTTAATAACCTAGCACAAAATAATTACTTGTATTAGCAGCATAGGTTAGTAGGATCATTCAGTCTGGAGGGAAGCTGATGAGGTTTCTGGTGCAAACTCCTGCTCAAGCTAGGATCAGCTGATAGATCAGACCAGGTTGCCCAGGTCTGTATCCAGCTGTGTCTGGAAAACTCCAAGGCTGGAGATTTCACAACTTGTCTGGGCAGCCTGCTCCAAATGCTTGACACTCCTAACAGTGAAAAGATTTTCTTTTATATTCAGTCAGAAACAGACTTCAAATTATACCTTTTTTTTTGTCATACTTTTAGACAGTAAGTGATTAAACAGCAACAGAAACATTTTACAGATAAAAGCTACAGCTAGAAAACAGGAAAGATTTCAAATTACCCATAAAAACATCCCATGTCTAAAAGCAGAAATCTAAGCCATTGGTCTTGTATGTAGATATTGCTTATCTAGATGACAGTTATGCTATCTATATTTACTCTTTAGCACATTATTTGCTATAGTAACTAGGGATTTGAAACTAAATGGGACTATTTGGGTAAAAAGATATGAGGGGGAAAAAAGCACTACAGTTTATATAACTCTTTAAAACCAGGAAAGCATTTCATTATGTATCTAATAAAAGTGGTAAAGCACTTGGACAGAATCTAATTCCTTTGTGTGTGTAATAGCACCCTACCCCAAGAGAAAACTATCTTGCACAAGTGAGGGAAACTCATTCGACCTCAAGGAGATATGAAGGTTTCATGAGAAGACCTGGATCATTGACTTCAGTGGTGTAACACTCATGGACAAGGACATCTGCGTTTAGCCCTGAAGATATCCCGCACATTCTTTTCAATGAAAAATGTTGTGTTTAATAGATCTTGGTTATACCAACACTGACCTACAGACATTATGGTTTTTTTTTTTTCCCTTCCTATTAGAAATATGTTGAATAAAAGTGTGCCTTTCCCTCTCCAATATGTACTATTGGTCAACTACAATGAACACTATACTTTATCATAATTAAGAGAAAATAAAGAAGTCCCTCAGGGTTCACAAAATTGTTGTAAGTAGAATAGGTTTACACTTCTGATTCAGAAAAGTAAGACAGAAATTCATAAAATGGAAGTTATGAATGGGTTCAATATTACCATTTCATTGCTAACAGTTTAAATAAATTATTGGTATAGAGATTCCCTTAGCTGTTTAAAAATAGCAAGAGTATCTCCAATTATTCATGTTTAATGTTGCTCAGCGAATGAGGGTGAATCTTTGACCCTGTTAATGCCTTGTTAGAAATGAGATGGATGTCTAGAATTTGGGGGATCACACAGTTCTATTATAGCAGCTATATAAAAGTAGGCAATAAGAGTTATAGAATTATTAGAACCACTTAAGACTAGGGCTTTTGAGCTGGAGGGGATCTAAACAGAAAGTTTGAAGGAGTCTTTGTATGTGTGCATGTATATGCACAGGTATTTCCGAGCATATAACACACCAGAGGATTAAAGCACAACACTGTACAAAACAAGATCAGTACAGGTTATTCATTATCAAGACAAAACCAGGAGAGACTCTTATTTATTGTGTGTTGGTAAAGAAATAATGTTTTCCTTGATGAAGGATCTTGTAATGTGCTCCCAGGCATCAGTTTTGAGACTATGCCTGAGTTACCAAATGCCCAACTCTGAGTTCATGGGTAACCAGCAAAATCCCAACTCATGACTATGACACAGGCAAATTTTCTTATATTTTTTGTGCATTGTGGTACCTAGATTGTTGCAAAAGCACATGCATGATAGGCCTCAAACACAGAAAGACAACCACAAAAAAGAAAAGATTCATTCTTAATTTCTGTACATTTCTTGTGTTCGATTCTTCTAATCTCTCTGAAAGAGAAGACTCTGGGTTGGATGGGTGATATGCAAAGCAGATTAATTAGCTGAATAAACAGATAATGGACATCTGAGAGAACAAGAAGATAGGAATTTTATCATATTATCTTGTTCTGAGTGATATCTTTTGATTAAAGTGTAGCTCATAAAGTGGCTTGATCTATAGGCTTGTACCTAGCTGTGGAAGAAGTCTAATCTGTTCCGTAGCTGCTACTATAGACTTACTTTGAAATATAGCTGTACCCTTGGTACTGCTTTGCACTCTGGATTCAGGGTTACAATTGTTCATATCCTTGTACTTTCATGTCCACCCTGTTCTGCCAGGAATCCTTCTATTATTTTACACTTAGATCGTATATGTAAATATATGATTAGTCATATGAAATTTTACTATAATAAACATAAAGGTTTATGCTACTGAAAAGAATTACTAAATTCACTGTCAGGAGATAAAAGCAATTAATTTGTGTTGCTGTCTTTTTTCTCTTTTTTTTTAAATCTTTTACAGTCCCTGGTTATGCTGATTGAACTGAGAGATTAAAAGAATCTGTTCCTGTTTAGTATAACTGACAGCTTATCTTAGCAGAAAATGTCTCTGCTGTAAAACCAAGCGTAAGGAATAGAACTATCCTGACTCCCAATACAGAGCGTGCTTCTAAGTTTCCTAATTATAGAGTGTGCTACATGTATAGATACACACCTTGATCAGTGAGTAAATGACTGTCCTCAGATTTAAAAAAAATGAAGACAAATGCTAGTTTTATATTTTGTCCTGCTCCATAGTCATTATAATGATGAAAGCATGAACAACAAAAAGCATGAATGAACGATTTTCCTGTTAGAGATGGTAGAATTTCTGTGGAATTAATTATGTAACAAAGAATAGCCCCTAACAAAATGCTAACAAGCTTTGCAACTACCAGTATTTTCAAAGTGAAAAAAAGTGCTTAGAAGGCATTTACTCGTACTTGTGTGGGCTTCTGTGTGTTTATCAACATAAAATTACAAAGTGAGTATGAGAAGTGCTCTTTTATACAGGGATCACTTCCTATTTTAAACTTATCTGGAATAATGTAGCATTCATTTAGCTTTTAGACAGGTATAAAAAGTACACCAAAGAGTTATATGCAGAGGCTCACAAAGTTTCTGTGCATCTATGTATTTCTCCAGCATTGTAATTTAACAAGTAATTAATACTCTTGGTTAACTTACTGGTTGAAGGGTAAAAATATAATGGCTTTTGTTACTGACAGAATATCTAAAGTGGCTTTTAAACCATAAATGAAGAAACATACTTAGCTAACACAAATTTTAATGCCCAATAGTTCTCATATTTTTCAATACATTTTATATACTTTCAACCACTTCTCCTGGTTTCAGCTGTATCAGTTACTTTTTTCTCCTTATTAGTAGCTAATGCTACTAATGAGAACAATGAGAACAATGCTGATAACACACTGATGTTTTAGTTGTTGCTAATTAGCACTTTCCCTGATCAAGGACTTTTCAGTCTCTCATGCTTTGCCAGTGAGGACAAGCACAAGAAGCTGGGGGGAAGCAGAGACAGGACACCTGACCCAAACTAGCCAAAGGGGTATTCCATACCACAGCACATCATGCCCAGTATATAAACTGGGGGGAGTTGCCTGGAAGGGATGAATACGTTTTTCTTAACATATTAATATTTATGTACTTTCATTATTGCCAGAAAGCCAACATCTTCTCAGCAGTCAGATGAGGCTTTCTGCAAGTTGTTGAGCTACAACGTTAGTTCATTTATTATTAATAGAGCTCATAAAATACCCACACCATCCAAAACAGCCTTAAACAATTGCACTTGAGCATGATCTAAATTCTCTTCTTCCTCAGGGAGTTCTATTTTCCAGTGTATAATTAGATGTCATCAGCAGTGATGGGAAGAACTCTTCTCCATCCCATTTCTTACAATAAATGACAGATATTATAGCCTACAGCTAGTAAAATATTTGACTAACTAGAGAACAAAACCAAGTAATATGGACAGGTTATTATTTTTTGACAAAAAATATAATTAGGCTACTAATAAACTTTTTAAAGTCTGCTTTCTACAAAATTTGAGACTGTTTTTGAGAACAGGAGAGTCCAGCAAGACCCCACAGCAAATTTAAAGTCATTGCAGTGAAGAATGTTATAAATAACCTTAAAAAAATATTAAAAATATATCTACTAGCCCTTGTAGATATGCATGAACAGATTCATATCAGCTAGAGAACACTCTATCCACAGCTGTACAGTCTGTTCCTATATTCGGAGGTTTGCACTCCTTTGCACTGACAGCAAACTGCAGACTCACAGAAAGAAGGAAATTTTCACTGGAGCTGTTCTTCCTCTGCATACCAAGCTCTGGAATGAAGATATTGCAGCATTTTGTGCTGGTTCACCTGCTTATGCATAAAGAAGGCAGAGTAAGGCAGGCTACATGGTCAGGTCATGGCAACTGAAGTAAGCCATCATACTTGTCAATCAGTCTCCTAAATCGTGATGCATTGTAGAAAATGTAGATTAAGTTCAAATTCAGCCTCTAAACACTTCTTGAAAGTGGCTGTCTTTCAACTTATGACCTATAAATTAATAGTACATTGGATCATCAACAAGCTAAGTACTTCTTAAACTGGTATTTAGAAATACATACACACACTGCTCCTAAGACAGGAACAAATGTTTGTTGTACTCAGGAAAATTAAGTCAGACAAGATAAAAATAAAAATGGCTAAGATTAGAGCTGAGGGGGCATATCTATTTTGAGAAGGTGTTAAGCCAAATAGCCCATATAGCATTTTGCAAATTCAAAATACTTTTTAAATCAAATAGATTCCCGGAAATAAAAGAGGTAACAAGCTCAACACTGTCATAATGACCTGCGGCCTTGGCATTGGAATAGCAATATGAGCAGTTCTATTCCAGCCATTTTAAAGCTTTTTTTTAATTACTTGAGATCAATGGACATAGTCCCTTGAAGTGGTAACTAAAATAATACAAAGAAGAAAAATGTCATTTTATAAGGAAATTTTACTTAATTCTGCTCACGTAACAATTAAAATTTGTATTTATTGAAGCCAAAAGTGGTTGTCAGAAATTTCTCCAAATCAGAAAAGAAAAACAAGGAGGTGAATGGCAAATGCCTTTAAAACCCAAAAGCTGTGTGTTATTCCAGAATTCATCTCTGCAGCCCTGGTCCTAATGCTAATTTTTATTTCAGTGGCACCTTGTGAATATATTTCTTAAGTGGTTTGGAGACTGAGCATCAAAATGGAATGTGTTTTCTGATATTTTAGTATAAGATTAATTTTACAGAAAAACATGCTTGTGAAGAAATAGTTAATAGTCAATAAGGCATCCTCTTGGCACAGCAGTGTACAGAAAGGCAGACTTAGGTTTGGGCCAATCATAACTGCAAAAATCAAGATGGCATGTCAATGAAGGAAAGGGAATCTACTGGGGGAAAAACAGCAGAAAAAGAGATGTGTCCCACATGGATTATAAATGCTGAAGAAACTCTCAAACAAAACTAAATGTATTGCTTCTGTTACTGAGATTAAAAAATGAAGACACAGTCTGAGGACTCCTTTGTACCAAACTATAATCATATTTCTCTTGTAAAGAAGTATTGAGTGACAGAAACTTCAATTAAGAGAATCAACGACATTGTTATCTGTTTTTCCTTGGAAAGCATAAGAGCTTAAAACTAAGATCTTAGAATAACTTGGATTAGACTTTAATTTAAACAAAGAACTGTATCCATCTATTTTGCCCATATACAATGCTGCATTAATTTAACATAACTTGTTAGAAGTAAAGTAATGCAATGCAGTATAACCCAAAAACATAATAGAAAATTGACTTCTGGAGGTTGATGGGCACACCTGTTAGTAAAAAGAATTCTTCAGGTCACATTTTCCTGTGAGAATAGAGGCTCCTGGTGTGTCTATTACCCAGCATTTTCCTGCCTACTTTGTGCTAATGATAAGTTATCAGTGAAGTACTTTTATACTTAAGAAAATATATTCAAGATTTATTAAGAATATTAAGAATCACATTAAATCATGCTGTAAGAATTCAAAAAGTGAAAGTAATAAGCACTCAGAAGACACACACAAAATAATTTAATGAAGCCATTTTAATAAAGTTAAACATAGAAAAGGCAATTTAATAAAGCCTGGTTTTCCTGGATAGGAAGAGTAGTTGGGGTTAAAATAGAATTTCATTTCTTAACTGCTTGGGGTTTTGCACATTAAAAAGAAACAACAAAAAACTGTAAGTATCAGGATTGTCAAAAATTAGTACTGAACAATAGAAAAATCAATGCAGAGTTGGTTCCTAATAGCTCTTCCTTTTCCTTTATGCACATTTACACACAACAGAATAAGGAATTTCATTTAACATATGCCTTTGCAGTGTATTTTGAAAAACATTTCTTTCAGCATAAATTTCTCTTAAGGACTTTTCATCAGTCATTGTAGTCTTTATGCAATCTCCTCAGTTAAGCTACAACTGCTTGCAGATCTGTACCAGCGGACTGAAAAATTGATCTAGAGTAAAAATAAGCCATTTTACCTAGTTATTTTTAACCAAGGGAATAGATAAGGAGTGCCAGATATATAGGGACTGCCCGAGTCAGCATAGTCACTGAAAGAAGTATTTATCAAACTGTAGCCTTTCACGTCTTATTCTGTTACATATGTTCAAAAGCTTGAATTTAAAGGTAATTCAATGGTGAATGTTCACTGTACTAAGGCTAAATCAAGAGCACATGCATGAAAACCCCTCCTTCATCATATTGTTTGTTTTGTTTCCTCCAGCTGTTATCAGAGCCTCAAGAAGGGCCTTAAAATAACATTAGGGAAAACCTAATTTTAAAATATACTTAAATACAAATTTCTTGGGCTGCAAAGCAGTATGAGACATGGAAGATCATGGAAACTTCTCTAAAAAGAAGCAGAGACAACAGGAATTCTGACAAACTACAGATATTCTGCTAATAACAACTGTACCAAAGTATGTGCCATAATGTATTTTCAGTGTATCTGTTTGTCTGTTGTTCCAGAGATACAAACAGGTCTTGAAATGTTATCTTATGCATACTGGAGATTTTGACAAAGCATTCTCCTACTCTCAAGAAGCATAATTATAACTCATAGGGTATGATAATGAACCTCACAAATCCCTGAAGCAGAACCCTCTGTCAGCCTCCCTTGGTGCTAAACATATTCAAGGCTCTGTTGATCTGACAAAACTAGCTCTAATGCAAGAAGTGCAGACTGTAACATGCAGTAGTCTTTTAACATATGAGTGCTTTAAAAAATCATCATAGCATTTATAAATGGAGCTTTTTTGTGTTTTCTATTGCATGGACACAACTCTCATAGCTGCACTCCAATTATAAGGAAAGATATTAAGATAAATCTTTATTAGTTCATAAAATGTAAATTCTGGTGATTAAAAGTGAATATCACTTATTGCTTGAATTCTAATATATCCCAATAACACATGCTGTTCTTATTGCATATTTTTGGCATGAGACTCTAAGCAAACAGATTACAATAGTTTGTTTAAAACTAAAAATGAGATCTCAAACACAGAATGAATAACAGATTACCAATATATAGATATCAATAAATAATGATTAGTAAACACAATCAGAGAATCAAAACTCCAGCAGAAATATATATTTAAAAGAAATTTAAAAGTCTTATTGTTTCAAATTTCCCAGAAATTTAGTTTAGTAACACTTTGTGGAAGTTTTAATGGTTAGCAAGCTTTGTCATAAACAAAGTCAGTAGCAATTTTGTCTCTGCTGACTGGTCGGCATGATTGATTTTGAAAATCCCATGTGATTATATTATAATTACACATTATAAAGGTAACATCTCAAAATATTTTTTCTGAGTAAAATATATACTGAAGTTCAAAAATGAAAAGAATTATAAGACCATAGAGGATATATGGAAAATACTATTTCTTATCTATGCAATATGCATAAAATACTTTCTTCATAATTCCCCTTTTTTTAAATTTTCATAATTTTTCTTAAAAACTCCAGTCATATATGCCCTGAAAACAGTTTTATATTGGTATTTCTAGTATTCTTTGTCCTGCAAATTGAGTTTTAATGTTGAAGAAAGATATGAAAACACTTCACACTTTTGTAGATTCAAAACAAGTTCCATCTGAACCAATACTCTGTTCTCAGGGTACCACCTGATGCAGATAATCACCAAAGCTTGGCAGAGATAGCACCAGTACCAAAACCAGCACAAGTGCCCCATTGAGGCACTGTCTATGTCAATTAGCATTAGCTAATTCATCTGCACTGATTTTAGTGTCTGAATTAGTATTCTTACACAGTGCTTTTCTGTGCCAGGCAGCTATCCCGACTGACCTGACATTAACTTGAGCATCCCTATGCTGTTTTCCATGACAGGGTATAGATACAACCACAGGCCCTAGAATGGTTTCTGGAAACATCTGTGAGATCCCTGTGGAACTGTCTTCCCTTAAAGACACTTCTTCTGTGTTTTCCTGAAGAGTCAGAGCTGCTGTGTGAACAATCTGCATAACTGCTGGAATCAGAATAACACTCTGTTGCGTCACGTTACATAGCAGTTGCATTACATCTCTTGTTAAAACCAGTCAGTGAGTCCCTACCAGAGACAGACATAATTCCTGGTTTGTCAGTGGTTTTATGCTTTCCTTATTTTTCTACAATGTATACACTCCTGTTTTATTAGAAGAAAGCCATCATTCATTACTTAAATCATTAAATGGTGTCACATAAACACAAACATTTTTGTAACTTAAAAATTAATCCTTTAGTATGTTTCAACACTTTCTTTTTTTCTTTTTTTTTTTTTTTTTTGGCTTTGCTTTACATTTTGTACTGTAATTTATATTCCTGCATTGCTTTGTGACATGTTTCTTTCATACTCCTAGACAACTATAGTACTCAATGTGCCATCAAATATCATTGAAAAATGTGCCTGTGTACATGTGTCTGGAAACAGAAATCCATACTGGTAAGTCTGATATGTCATTTCTGTTCTAAAAGATTCTTCAAAGGAAACATGATGCTAACGAGAATGCATTATCTATGGTGCTCAAGAGCTAGCTGCAAATAATAACGCTACGATTCTACTGTGTCTTACCACTGATTTTGTCTAAAAATCTATTTAGAATCATGAATTGAAACCTCCACAAAATCTTTCAAATTTTTTTTTTTTTTTTTTTATTTTTCAGCATCTGTAATTGTACAAAGTGTTATCCAAGTCTTTAGAAATTACTTTTTAAAATGCAAGGAAGTTGGTCAGGCAATGATTTTTTCTTCACTTTTTCCATTGACTGACTACAAAGATTTTGCAGAATGTACTCACTATACAACCCATTTTATGATATTTTTATTAATGTTTAAAATTATTATTTCAATGGATTGAATGTACAATGTAGAATTCCATAACATATTTTTGACAATATTCACAACTAACAATTCAAGATGTAATGATTAATGATTGGTCCAATTGTATATTGCATTCTGGTCTCTTTTACCTAAGACTTATAAAAAAATTAAACTTATACCTGTTTTTACACTCAGATAAATGGCACAAAGTAATTTAACAGACTTGAAAACTGCTCAATCTTTTCATCTTACAACACAGAGGCCTGGAAGAAGATACACTGGTCAGGATCAGCACTTGTATTTAACTGCACTTGTCATGTTCCTACAAAGTAATAGTTTCATTTATATATATTGTCTTTGCAAGGAAAATGTGGTAAGATATCTTAGTCTGCTCATTTTATTGCCTCAGTAAGAGGACACTTGGAAGGTTTTGAAAGTCTTGTTCCTCAGTTGTGTTGTAAAGTAACATGTTTCATTTATTTCAGTGATATTTTAGAAAAAAAAAAATGTTGGTGAAAAGTCACAGGTTGTAAATGAAGGTACTTTATATCCATTGGGTATGTGCTGTCCTGACAGAGTTCAAGTAATAGCAATGAAAAGCAAATCCAAAAATAGGCTGCACTGCTACTATTCAGCCTCTCTTAAGTGTCTGATTAATGATTAAACCTATTAAGAAGACAGGTATTTTCAGGGGACTACCCAAAGAATGAGGTAGTTAAATGTATTAACTTTTCATTTTGTTTTAACTCAGAAACAAGTTGTAAGTATGTTAAAAACTGTATGGTGTTCTCTGCTCATTGTAAGCAATTTGAAATTCACAATTAGGGCAGTACAGATCTCATCTTGCTCAAGGAGTTACATTACAGGTCAGTGCAAGATGCCTGCATAGTTTAACAGTGAATACTTGTGAGAAGAATAATGAAATTATGTCTGCCTCCTCTAAGCATCTCATAATTATGACGGATAGAATGAAAAGCACAGCTAACTGCAACTTAATGTAGAGAATGTTCTAGTACCATTAACATGATTTGATGTAAAAGCCATCATGGTATTTTCTATTTTCTGTACAAAGCAAAAAATGCATTCTTTTAAATGCTAACAAGTTTGTGGTTAAGGTGAACGTTTTGGGTTTTTTTTAAATCCTGGACCACTCCAGACACCAGAGCTCTCCTACTCATAGTTAAGTCACCAACACAAAAGCCAGTTTATTTTACCTTCCAATATTTAAATTAAATGTCACTCTGTTAGTGAAACAGATACAACTTTGAAGACATTGATGAATCCATTCAACCAAATCAGGGTTGTATGGACCTTCTATGAAGTTTTACCAAGATTTTATCTATTATGATAATCCTGATTTATTTAGTGACTAAAGATCTTGATCAAAGATTGGTTTCCCATTTGCACATACATAAGCAAAAGTCAATGCCTCTCTCAGTAACCTTTATTTTGTTTGGAGACCTAAGAGAAATTATAAGTACGCATAATGTGGAATTTTAAGATACTTCATGATTCAAGTCAGAATTTTTTTTAATGGTGACATACCTCCTAAGTCTTCCAGTCTCAAGGCTGGGTTTGGTTTTGGGTTTGTTTGGGTTTCTTTTTTTTTTCGGTGGAGCAAAAGAATTGTTAGCATTTTGTTAAATGTGCAAAAGACATTTTGAGAGCAACTGCAATTTCATAGAGTCATAGAATCGTAGAATTGTTTAGGTTGGAAAAGACCAATTTTGCTCTCTTTTCAGGGCCACTGTGCAGCAGGAAGGGTGTGCTCAAATACTGATGTGCTGCCTACAGACTTCTTTCTAGCGAGCCTGGTTTTATCCCTTTCCCCCTTCAAATCTGGTTTAAAGATCCTTCAATGAGCCCTACTAATTCCTGTGCAAAGAACTCTTTCTACCTTTGAGACAGGTGTACCCCATCTGTTGCCAGCAGGCTTGATATTGTGTAAAAAGACCTATGATCAAAACCCCAAAATTCCTCTGGCGACACCAGGCTTAGAGCCAGGTATTGATCTGCTGGCTTTGCCTGTTTGTTCCCTCAGCACTCCCTGCAACGGGAAGGATAGAGGAGAACACAACTCGTGCTCCTGATCCCTTAACCAGTTGCGCAAAAGCCCCAAACTATCTCTGCCTGTTATCCTTAGACTTCTTGTTGAAACGTCATTGCTGCCTACCTGAAAAATCAATAACGGATAATAATCTGAGGGCTGTACCAGGGTAGGAAGCTTCCTCTTCACATTTTAACTCCAGACCCAGGGATCAACAGACTTCCCTTAGAAGCAGGTCCAGTCCGAATATTGCGGCCTTCTGTTCCCTTCAGAAGGGAGTCTTTTGTTTATGGAAGCAGTTTTGATGAAGGGCATAGGCTGACTTAACTTGGGTGACACCTCCATAGTAGATGAACTACTGCCCTCATTATCATTTGGTTCCACTTGCGGAGCCTGATACCTATTATGCAAGGGCGCCTGGGAAGGTGAGGTAATCACAGAGGAAAGGTGCCTGCCGTGCCAGACACGAACTTGTTGCCATTGCCCCCTATCCCTTATGTCACTGTGGGCAGCCAGGTGGAAGGAGGATAGGGATCCTCCCTAGAAACACAGAATAGTTTGGGTTGAAAGGGACCTTTAAAGGTCTTCTAGTCCAAATCCCATGCAATGAGCAGGGATATTTTCAGCTAGATCAGGTTGCCAAGAACCATATCTACCGTGGTCTTGAATGTCTCCAGGGATGCATCCTGTGTCCTATCTGCCTGTTGAGCCTGTTCCAGGGCAGGTAGGGTGTAATTCCAGTAATCTTATCTCTCTCTCAGTTTCCCTGATATTCCAACCTACACCCTTCCTCCCAGAGCTCTGTCACAAGGTGCAGGGGTTCCTCTATGTGGGTACTCCTCTCACAGGTGTACTCACTGTGGCCAACCAATACAGGTATAAGAGTAGGTCACAGCCCATCACTGAATCTGTATCTGGTGCACGGTGGTGCAGAGAGGCCACAGCTTTCTGCTGGGTAGACTGTTCCCCCGTCGAGCTGGAGCACCTGCCCTGCCATGCACACTGTGGGGCCACACCCTTACTGAGTGCCACACCCTTACTGAGTGCCACACTTCGATTTGCACATCCTGCTCACAGCGCTCCTGCTGGCTAGCACTGCCTAACGGTTTCTTTTATATGGGGGGGTGCTTTGGCCACCACTGTTGCTGGTCCTGCCTGGGTCCCGTCAGCCGCTGCCAGGTGAGCTGCTGGCTCCCGGCAGCTCTCGGCTTCTGCTGAGGTTTCTCCGGCCCAAGGCCCCGCTATGCACAAGGAGATAAGGCCCTAAAGGAGGCCTGAGCCTGTCGGCAGTGAGCAGCGCTGTCGCTCCGGCAGATGCCGGGGGCAGAGCAGGACCGTACTCCACCAAGGCAGGGGATGGTTTTCTGTGGTGTCTGCCCTGAGGCCGCGAAGATCAACTGCCCTGGCAACAAACTACCCGGAGACAGCCAGAGACACCGCGGCGCCTGGCAGGACTCGGCGTGAACCGGGGCAGGGGTTTACCTGACACCCCGAAAATAAGCCTGCACCTGGGGGAGGGATCCAAGAGACCCTGACCCTATAAACTGGCAGTCGGCCTTCAGCTGCGCGGTGCGTCCTTTCACTCTGGACCTCGGTAGAATTACAGCTTAAAGGGCTACAACTGAGAGGGCTTCAACTCGCAGACAGAGAAGACGTCCTGTATTCACGAGTTGGTAACCCTATCTTTTCTTTCCTTCTTTCTTTTCTCCTTTGCTCCCTGTACTTTGGATCCTTTGTAAGAATTTGCGAAGACCTTTGTTCCTGCTGACACAGTTTTAGGGAAGTTCACAACAAAATTAATTGCTGCTTTACTCTCCAGAGGGCTCCTGGCTTCTCCTGCGACCCGCGGAGAGCGCAGTGCAAGATCAGCTCCCCCACACTTGCCGGGTGGAGCAGGACGAGACACGACCGCTCCGCTGCAGACCCTGCTGGCACTGGGGCTGCTGGCTTTGGCGGCTGAGTTTAAAAGCTGAAGTTAAAAGGCTCTTCAAAGAAATGTAGAGTCTTTGAAATGTGGTGCTGCAGAGGAACTCGGAATATTACAGTATCTTGCTTTGAGGCTAGAACAAGTATATTTAGACCAATCTTAACAGTAAAACAACTCTTACAAATCTCTAATGACAGGCATCCCACAAGTGATCTAGGCAACCCATTCTTAACTGTAATAGAAGGGTATTCTGTATATATCTCTCCTACTGTAACTGATTGTTTTGCTTTTGGTGGCAACATTGACAACAAATGATTGTTCACCTTACAGCTTTTGTATTGGAACACTCTTATCATCTCACCCCAACTTTCTATTTTCAAAACAAAATAAAAAAGGTTTTTTGTTGTTTGGTTTTTTTTTTTGCCCCCCCCCCCCCGGTCGGCTTTTGCTCTATGGTCATTTTTTCCACATCTGTTAACCTGCTGTTTCTTCTTTCTCATCCACTTCTTTCCTTAGTACTTAAAACTACATTAAGTAATCCTGTCAAGACTTCACAAATGCTGACTAGAGTGGAATAGTTATTCCATATGTGTAGTTTCTCGCTACTCGTGTGATGAGGGACGGAAGCACTAGTTCCCTCCGAACTAGGGCTGAGACATAGAGCATTCACGGAATGCGGGTCATCAACGATTTATTGCGCAGCTAGAATTCCTTATATCTGCCGCCTAAGCACCTCCCCAGGGTCAGCTGGTTCCTGTCCCTCCTGGCAACCTCCCGTCCATGCACCAATCCCTACATCTCCCCCGCCTCAAGACTAGAAAACTCAGGGGTTTAACAGCTATTCCAGATAAGCAACTTATAACTCTAATTAACTAAGTAAGAAAGGTTTGTGCCACTAAGTATTCACACACAGTGCATATTACATAATCAAACAAGAAGGAAACAAACATCCTAATACTAATAAACACAGAGCGTCAGCCTAAAGGGACCTAGACACAGGTGTTTCCGGCCTGAGTGATGTCGTATTCAACAGCCGGCCACAAAGTTCGTAAGGCACGTCGTGACTGGATCCGTGAGTGAAGTCATCTGGACACACAAGGGCCAGGGATGTCATTTCACACCTCTTTCCATCACTCTCTCCCAGATATAGACGAGCGCCGATCACCACCTGTGAAATATAGCTCAAATACAAACTTACAGACACAACTACAAATACGGTAATAGTCACTTTGCCGGTACCCAGCGTAGGCCAGTCTCACCCTCTACACAGGCATAGCCTCGCCCGTAAGCACGTAGAGCAAATGGACCTATCTTACCCTTTTCCGGATCTTTCACCCATACCTGCGGATACGGGGGTTTGTCTAGAGGTAGAGCAAAGTGCGAGCTCATCGGGGATTGTTCACTTGATCCATGCGAGAATTGATTTAAACTAGTCACAGCAGAAAGTAAAAGTCAGCGCACACGGACTGCGGGAGCTCTTCCAGGTACGGTCTCCCCCGCCTCAAGACACCCGAGGCGAGCTTTCAGAGTCCGGTGCGCATGCTCGACGATAGCTGGGCCAGTGCTGTTATAAGGACAACCAGTCTTATGTTCAATGCCCCACTGTCATAAAAATGAAGCCACCAGTTGACTTGAATATGCTGGACTGTTGTCGGTCTTGATCTGGCTAGGGACTCCCAAAACCGCCATGACCTCATGCCAATGCAAAATGGCTGCCTTAGCGTCTTGCTTGCGTTGTGCCGTAGCCAAGATGACACTGCTACAGGTATCAACCATGACATGTAAATAGCGCATAAAAACTGGAGCACAACAGTCAGGACCTGGCAGACCTTGTGCAACACAGTCTGCACTATTGTTACCTTCAGTCAGGAGTCCAGGGATGTGCGAATGACTAGTGCAGTGATTTGTGCAAATTTCAGCAGCTCACTCAGACAAAGCCTGAAAAAGGACTTGCGCACACTTCGTCGTAGCCTCAATGGCTAATGGGGTCTGCAGACCACTGTTGTAGCACAGTAGCTACAGTAGCTACAGTATATGCTTCCAGAAATCGAACTGCTATTGGCTAGATATAACCAATATAGATTGTGATTGGCTCAGAAGTGCAGTCCACACATTTTGAAGCAGAAAACAAGCTAGCTAAAATTATCCATTCGCTACCTTTCTCACATAACTTGCAGTTTCACCATCCCGCTCCCACATCTTGTTAGCCTTGAGCAAATGCCAAGTTCCTTATTCTACTGCACATAACTGTCCTTTAGTAACCTAAGGCTAGGCCTCACAGCCTGAGTAACTTGAATTCAGGCCTTGCAACTTAACTTAGAGTTTGGCTAAGACCAAACAGCTGGGATTGCTCACATGTCCATTGTTCAGCTGTATTCTTCATAACCACCATCTCCTAAGGCTGACATCTCTGGGTTGGTCACGAAATGTCCACTGTCCCTCAGCCACTCCACAATTCCCTCTTTTTGTCTTTGAGCAAACCAGACGGATGTTACATTTTTCTTAACTATAGACATCATACACCACAACATGTAACTTGCTACTAATACAAATGAAACTAACACACATAATATAGTTACCCCATCCATCATCTTTCGTTAGCCATTTAACCCCCTCTTTCAATTGTTGTATACACTTATAAATTGATTCCAAATGATCTGACAAATTCATGCAGCACATTCCCTCAAATTCAGCACAACCATGCCCCTGTGCCAACAATAAAAGGTCGATTGCTGGCCTATTTGTAAGGTGGCATGACAAACACTATCAACATCAGGCAAGAGCCCACTTAGTGCAAGCATAGTAGCATTTGTCAGTTCCTTCTTATCTTGCTGGGATTCCTTCAGCTGTTGTTGTCCCTTGGTTCATGTCCAACTCCACGTAGGCACTTGCTGATCTGGGTACATGGCCATTCTTTGCCAGAAAGTCATCCACATCTCCGCCTTTTTCTTTCTATACAAGCCAAACACGCTTTGTAGCACTCATAATCATTCGTTGGATACATTAAAAATACACAGCAACAAAATCAAAATCGTTAAAATGACAATAAACACCATTAGTCCACCTTTTACTAGAGCAACCAGCCAACCTGTCAGTCCCCATTCACCTAACAAATTGTCCAGCCAAAAGGCTTGCCCATCCTCATACACCATGTGTAAGATCTTAGCATGTTTCCATATTTCTTCAACATAGGTCAATCACAGGCTGCTGGGTCTGCCCTTTTTCTCCTGGATGTCTCTCTGATAACAGGGCAGGCCATCCCCTCCCATCAAGGTCTGGCATGGCATGTGTCCCCATCGCTCCACACCTGCTGGGTTGCAGCCAACAGCGGAGCTAAAGGTTCTTCTTGGTGGCAAACACAGAGGCCAACCCAGTCTTGCCCTTGACTGTGGCAGCAGGCATTTGGTCAACCTCAGTTCTTGTACCTCGTTGTCAATGCAGAGTTTCACCTGCTTCATCCAGTAACAAGTTGCTACTGTGGCAAAGCATACACAGATTTACATTACCAGAGTAACTATTACAGGTTACAACAGCATGTTGAAAATGCTGATGGCAGTGAGAAACCAGCCAAAGAACTTTCTTACCAGTGGAGTTCTTCCACCCTCTTAATTTGTTCCATTACCTGCTTTATAACACTACCATCATATTAGAATCTTTCTAGCTTTTGTCTTAGCATTTTCTAGCAGCTGCTGCAAATTTGCATGCTCTAACATCTCCTTTACAAGTAACAAATCCACACAATACAAGGTATAGTTTCTCATTAGCAACTGGCTACTAAATACAAGTGGGTTTTATACACAAAACCACAGCCTCTAATAAAAGCTATGTTACAAGCACACATATTAAAGTTGTTACTTTTCAGTTGCCCCCAAGTGATGTCCTGCAATCATTTATTTTTCTCCTCCTCTATCTCATTCTGCTTGGGGTATTCACTGTCAGCTCCTGTAGCTGAGGCATCGGTTTCCTCCACTTGTCTGTCCAGCTCATAGCAAGGCTTTGCAAACTTTGCAGGCAGCTGCCATGGACCTGTAGGTAGGAGAACAGGAACATACCCCCTCTCCCACGCTATCAGCTCCTGAGAAGGAGCTGGGTTAAAGTGATTCAAAGGCATTCTGATGGAAAAGAAATGTGAAGCTACAGCTGCCTGCCTGCTTATCAGCAGCAGTAAATACCTGCCAGCAACGACACTTTGCATTAACCCTTTCTTGTCCAAAATGTTAATCTGCTACCCATTAAAACTTTTACACAAACCCAACAACAAAAAATACATAGAGCACTGTCCGCTCTCAGCACACACACACACACACACGCATGGGATCCCACAAGCACACTCCATACAATTACAATATTTGAAACACAAAGCTCAGACAATCATTATTCCCACTATACGGTCCCTCATACAGAACGTAGCATAAGGACCCTGTGAAGACAATCAAAAATCAGCTCCAAGCAGCATCACTGCAGTGTAAGGTGGCAGCCTCAACTTTAGCGGGCATCCCCGCAGAGGCTCTGCCCCCCCCACATCGCACGAGCCTTGGGCTTTTACACTGACCAAAATGCACACTCATTCCGATGCAGGTGGCCAGCCTACATCAGAAGAAGTGGTCAGCAATATCCTTAAAAAGTCTCCAAGGGCTAATAGAAACATAGATATACATGGATATATATTTCCCAACTTCTAGTACATTTGGATAACAAAGAGACTATCAAATGAGTTGTGTATGGGGTTTCAAGTCCACAGCCCGCCATGGCACTCACACACTGTGTTCAAAGGGCTGTAAGGGTACCTTTTTTTTTTTTTTTTTTTCCCTAGAAAATCAAAAGCAAACTAAACACTCCAGCCTGGTAGCCAAGGATAAAGACAATGTCGTTAGTAGGGAGGATTCCCCCAGGGTAGGCTTTGAGGGTCGTTGTCGCTCGTTGTGGGGAACCCCCCTGTCCCCTGCCCTGTCGCACAAAGGGGAGTGTTGACAGGGCTCACAACACTCCACTTCCCGTTTTCCTGCAGCTGCCGTTGTTGCTGTTGCCGCGGCCGCGGTTTCTGGCAGTTGCGCTGCAGCCCCGGTGCTGCCCGCTCGGCCGCGTGGCCCAGGGGCTCTGGCCGCGCCTCCCGGGGCACCTTCCTCCACAGCTCCCGCGCTTGCACCCGCGGCTGCTCCACCCGCAGCGCCTCCGTGTCCCGCAGCCGCTCCAGCAGCTCCTGTCCTGGAGACAACTTTCTTGATGGCACCCCACGTCTCCCCTAGATCTCCTGCTTTCTTTTCCCCAGGCAAGGCCACTTCCAAAAGCTCTTGGCGGATCCGTCCCCATCGGGAGGTATCTAATACGTCCACGGGGGCCTCCACCGCCCCCCGGCCTCGCAACCATTGGATGCAGTGGCCCGCTGGCTCCGAGTTTATCGCCTTCGGCAACCCAGCTTGCTGCACGAGGGCCTCCAGTACCTGTACCACGTGGCTCACATCCATCGCTATCACGTCGGGGTCATCACTTGTAGTTTCTCGCTACTCGTGTGATGAGGGACGGAAGCACTAGTTCCCTCCGAACTAGGGCTGAGACATAGAGCATTCACAGAATGCGGGTCATCAACGATTTATTGCGCAGCTAGAATTCCTTATATCTGCCGCCTAAGCACCTCCCCAGGGTCAGCTGGTTCCTGTCCCTCCTGGCAACCTCCCGTCCATGCACCAATCCCTACACATATGTCTCAAGTCTTGTATATTTTTCTTCTGGTTTTGCAACGTTGAATAATGTTCCATTTGCAACCCACTGTAATCCTGAGACCCTTTTCTGCAGTATATCTGCCTTGTGAGCCATTCTGCATTCTGCATTTTCTTTTCCTTCCTAGATGGTTTGCATCTGCCTTTGTTATATTCTGTTGTACTGCTTTATACCAGTTCTCCAGTTTATCAAAATCCTGCTGAATACAATTCTACTTTCCAGAATGTCTATAACATTTCTGGTTAATGTTATCCACAAATACTAGTCCTTCAGTTGTAAATGCAAATATAGCGTAATTGTACACTCAAGTATTTCTTTCAGTCTGACAGTGAACAGATGCTAAGATGTCTCTGCTAAGTATTTCAAATGATTTTACAGTAATTTCCAGTGAGATCATATTTCCATGCTTCTGAGAGTGTCATATGGAATTGTCACATGTCATCAAAGAAAGAGTGTAAATACTGTTACGCATTTATTTGTGCTGTCATGGAAGGATATCAGATTAGCCTGTTATGATTTCAGTAATTCTACTGTGATTACTTTTAATCAAATTCAGATTTTCTAGATACTTGGAAATTCGTAGGCAGCTGACACATAATACTATTTTCCTTTTCAGTTTAGTAGTTGTGTTTTTCCACTGGTTGTCCTCTCAGCATTTAGCAGTTCTAGAAAGTTCCCAAAAGGCGACTGCTAATGGTCAAGAGAGGACTTCAGTTCATAAATACTTCAGGGAAAAATGTTGTTAAGTCGTGGTGATTCGGACATATCTGGTTCATCCAAAAACTTTTCTGTCTGTTAACCAATTCTGACTTATAGTTCTAGCATTACTTGCTAATATTAATTATGTTTAGCTTCTGGTCACAATTAACCTTTCAGTGAAGAATAAAATAATAATATAAGGAAGATTTTGCACTTTGTCATCTGTTATTTGAACTTCCTTTCTGTTAAGAAATAGACATTTGCTTTCATCTTTATTTTAATGAATTTGTGGAACTTTTCATATTATTAATATGTATATAAAATATATATTTCATATATATTATGCAAGTTTCTTGTAGTACCTGTTTGTTCCTTAGCCTTTTTAAGTTTATTCATACACATTTTCATCTTTATTGTTAGGGTATCCGCCCATTTAATGGAGTGGATTCTAAAACAGGTAAGAAGGCTGAGTGCTGTTCCTGTTAAAGGCAATAAGAATTGCAGCTATTGACCTGAATGGAGAAGAGGTTTAATAAAAAAATGCAACGGTTTTAATAGGCCCTCCAGGCAGAGCAGTGCCATGCATAGAGTTCCAAACTACCACCAGAATGAAGGGCATCTATGGGGGTTGACCCTGGCTGGGTACCAGGTGTCCACCAAAGCTGGTCTATCACTCCTCAGCTGGACAGGGGAGAGAAAATACAATGAAAAACTCATTGGTCAAGATCACACACTAATTACCACCACAGGAAAAACTGCCTCAACTTAGGGAAATTAGTTTGTGCCAGTCAAATCAGAGTAATGAGAAAAAAACCTAAATTTTAAAACACCTTCCTCCTACCCCTTCCTTCCTTATTCCCAAGCTCAAATTTCATTCTGATTTTCTCTACCTTTTTCTTTGCAGTGGTGCATGGGGATGGGAAAGGATTGCAGTTAGTTCCTCACACATTGTCTCTTAACATTCGTTCCTCCTCAGGGGGAAGACTCCTCACACTCTTTATTCTGCTGTAGCGTGGGGTCCCTCCCGTGGGAAACAGTCCTCTATAAACTTTTCTGATGTGAATCCTTCCCATGGAGTTCAGTCCTTCAGGAACTGCTCCAGCGTGGGTTCCCATTGGGTCACAGCTCCTGTCAGCAAACCTGCTCCAGCACAGGCTTCTCTTTCCCTTGGGCCACAGGTCCTGACAGGAGCCTGCTCCAGTGTGGGTTCCCATTGAGTCACAGCTCCTGTCAGCAAACCTGCTCCAGCACAGGCTTCTCTTTCCCTTGGGCCACAGGTCCTGACAGGAGCCTGCTCCAGCTTGGGCTTCCCATGAGGGTCAGAGCCTCCTTCAGGCATCCACCTGATCCAGTGTGGGGTCTCCCATGGCCTGCTCCACCATGGACCTCCATGGGCTGCAGGGACACAGCCTGCCTCACCATGATCTGCACCATGGGCTGCAGGAACACAGCCTGCCTCACCATGACCTGCACCATTGGCTGCAGCGGAATCTCTGTTCCCTTGGCTGGAGCACCTCCTCGTGTTCCTTTTGCACTGACTTTGGTGTCTGCAGGGTCACTTCTCTCGTATTCTCACCCCTTTCTTCTGGCTGCTGTTGCGCAGCAGGTTTTTCCCATTCTTAATCAAGTTATCACGGGGGTACTATTACTGTTGTGGGGTGGCTCAGCCTTTGCCAGCAGCATGTTCTTCTTGGAGCCATCTGGCATTGGCTGTATCAGACATAGGGAAAGCTTCTAGCAGCCACCTCTCTAGCCCTCTCCCCGCTACCAAAACCTTGACACACATACCCAGTACAGCAGCACAGTCATGTTAGTGCAGCACTTCACCTGTCTAATTAGGCCCGCATCTCTGTGCAAACTGATTCATAGTTCATTGGTGTCTCTGCGTGGAGCTACTGTATACCACAAATACATTTTTATTTATTCAGAGCTAACTAACATTACACAGAGCTAATCTCTGAAAGCAGTGCAACTGAGTAGCATATCCTAAATAATAATTTATAACCTTAGAAACCTTAATGTGTATGATAAATACCTTTTATTAATTACAGTCATGTTTTACTGCATGTTATTTTCAGATCATCTCTTTTTTTTTAGTGGACAATAAAGCAATTAATACGGGTTCTCATGAACCACAAAGCTGTCAGGTTCTAGAAAAACTCCTGGTTAATACTGTCTATCAGCAGGATAGTCTGGTTAAATCATTACTGTTTACTTTCTTTCTATGCAATTGACCACATGACATTAGTTACCGAGAGGACAATGCAAGTATGTACTAATACATAAATCTTTGTCTTTTATGTACTATTACATAAATCTGTAAATCTTTGTCAGTCCTGTACACTTCTTGAAAAAAATTAAGGAAAAGTTTGAGACAGAAACAATTGAAAGAGATCATGCATTCACTGAAATGTTAAAAAATTTTTAGTCAGATCTGCTTTAACTTCTCTGTTCAGGCCTTTTTTTTCCCCCTTTTTGATTATTTTAATCCTAAATTTTTCTTTTTTATTTGTAGAAATAATCAGACAAGCATACACTAAAGAAGCTGGAGTTCAATTCATCCGCATGCTGCCTGAGAAAGGCACGTTGTACATGTTCAGCTTTCTGAAAGAATCACTGAGAATCAAAACACCTCTTGGTCTTCATCATTATATTTAAAAAAAAAATACTATTTGCAGTCCTTTATACTACAAACATGGAATTTACTCCACATGATCAGCTAATTTTCAATAATCTTTCTGAGATTGTCATATTTAAATACAAATCTTCATTTATTTACCTTGATGCCACTAGGAATAAAGCATACATATGAAGTCCAGATCCATAGCTATTATAAGCTTGCAAGACCCCAGTGGCTTCTAGAGAGATAAATATATTTATGACAGTTGTGAAATTGCCCTAATAAGAATAAAAGACAGTTGGAATTTGTACTAATTAACCACGTCCTATAAGGAAACATGGACAGTTAGCATTTACACCTGGGGTACTGCACTGCAGTATGGAAACATGTTACCCAGGAGTTAATGTAAATATGAAATAGTTTCCCCTCCTAATTTCTGATAACCCAAGAGCTTTGGTGCAACCATCATCTGTTTGTCTTTTCGTTGTATCTTTATCCTTATCAGCCTGCAAACAGCATCAGTATGCTATACATACATATACATGATGGATTATTGCTATTCTCTTTCACGGACACCCCCTTGTCATGGGGAAAGAGCTTGCATGCCCTTGTGAGGTTGGGAGCTGTGCTGGTGGTGGTATATGCCTCTGATAGGGTCTCCCATGCCAGACAGGTCTCAACTGAAGGGTCAGACAAAGTGTGCCCATGGGCAGGATGGGCTCACTAGCCTTCGGGCAACTGTCCTAGGAGAAGGACAACTCTAACTTCAAATCCGGGCAGATGGAGCTCGTTTAGCTCTGTAAGGCCATCCACCTAAGAGAAGGATACTCT
Source organism: Psittacula echo (assembly GCF_963264785.1). Lineage (NCBI taxonomy): Eukaryota > Metazoa > Chordata > Aves > Psittaciformes > Psittacidae > Psittacula > Psittacula echo. The sequence goes on along the minus strand of NC_137735.1, from coordinate 20,950,466 downwards.
AATCAAACCTATGACCTGAGGACTTTGCTGTCATCATCCAAGCTCGCTAGGCTGTGGCAGATAAACCTCAGGTGTATAGGGTGGGGCCAGTTCTGCACATGCTGTGCCTCACCTACAAAATCCACTGCGCAGGCCTGAAGGGTTCACCCACACTTGCAAAGCCCTGTAGCAACAGGCGATGGATGAAACGGCAGGTGATAAGGTGCACTGGAAGTCACAGACCCAACTCTGCGTGCAGGCGGTTCAGGACATTTGTCGCTCCATAATGCAGTTGTCTCCTTTGAGAACTCACGCAGAATTAGTCTTGAGGAGAAAAGAACATAGAAAGAATTGCACCCCACCTGTACCACCCAAGAAGACCTTTCACTGTGCTTTTTGCAACCGGATTTGCCTATTCCACATTGGCCTTTTTAGTCATCAGTGCTGTTGTAGTAAGCGTGGGTAAAGCCCTTCCCAAATCTTCATTCACGAAGTCAAGCCATGATGATTGCTCTTATGCTCACGAGAATGGTAGGCATGAAGTATGAGAACGGAGTTCAGCCAGCAAGTATGATATAAATTATGTATAAGTAGCTTTTAGTGTCAAGCACTTTGAAAAGTTCAGTAAGTGCATGTAACTGAAGTAAAACAGCTAACCCTATGTCACCAGAGGAATATTTCCTTTAGAAGTGTATGTAAAGCATTTTTCAGCATGCTTAAAAAGTGTATGAAAGTAACTCAATTATATAAGCAAGACATTGCTCTGGATATAGGAAAAAGTTTGCAGGACCACTGTAAGGCCTGAGGACCTAATTACTACTTAAGTTTGATTTAAGATCTCATTTAAGATTTTATGGCTGGAACTACTGGGGTCTGACAGAGAGTCCAACCTAATTTTTTTCTGTACTGTTACTGTTCGATTGCACAGAGATGCTTAGCATGATTTCCTTCCCTTGAATTTTGAGGGTATACAACGTGGGAGGGAGCACAAACCTAAGATTTTTTATTTTCATTTCCTTCAATCACTGTATTTATGTACACTCACATTGCATTTTTACATGCTTCATATTCCATAGACTACTGTGAAGGTAGGATGTGACAGTATGGGACTGGGGAGAGGATGAAAGCTTGGTGCTCCTGTTTTCTAGTGGTACCAACTCTGTTAATGTATGGTAGCCATTATCCATTAATAATAATCAAGAAGTGTTTTCACAAGGTATTTAAAAATATTCAGGTGAGATTTTGCAAAATGACAGATCCTGGGTACATTCATTGTTGAAAAACTGAACTGAACAGAATTGCATTACTGTTTTCCATGGTAAACTTGGCTTTTGTTTTATTTTAATATAATGTTTGATAAGCTTGCATTGTCCTTAATTCTTGACTACATAAGCAGATAAACTGTCTGAAGTAGTACCATATAACTAATGTATCCTTCCTTACAATCTTCATAGTGTTTGAAAGTGAAAGGATTATCTTTTCCTCTAACATACACATGGACATGGCCACACCAGCACACACACACACAGAGCCTAGTGGGATTAAAGCACTGTATGTGGCTCAGCATCTTGTGGAAAATCAGAAACTACAGAGGAAAGTATTTTCCTGTTTGAAGATTTGAAAAAAACATTCTTAGAGAAAAGGGAGGGGGCATCACGTTAGTGAACTTGTCCCTTTCATGTATTAAAAAGACTAAAGGAAAGTTCCTCTTTCATCGGCCTGAGGTAGAAAAGAAGTAGCTTTCCCAACTCTAAATATTTAAAGAAGCCCTCATAAAACTTGAAAAGGGTTTGAACTTTTTCTTTGTGGGACTAAATTCCTAAGGGTATAAGAAGACATACAGTGATATCTATCCCGTATAATATTTTATTTCTATAATAAATGTGTCACGGGGGTATTGATATAATTTTGTAGACTTAACAGTATCTTGCTTTTATATACTTTCAAAGAGTCTATACAGTGTAAATTCTAAATAGAAAGCTTTTTAATACTCCTTGCTGTGTGTGTACATATGTAAAAACCAAAGGTGAAAGTCTACTAAGATAGATTCATTATGTATGTTTATCAATAGTTTTCAGCTGTTGACCTGACACACCCCAGCTAAGGCTTATCAGGTATCAGAGTTCACATGGCATGCTGCATCACACTACATGTAGTGTGATTGTAGTAGAAGAAGATTCCACTGCTGTTTCTGAATGCTTACGCAAATGGGGTGGAGTTACCTAAATTTGTGAACTAGCTCATTTGAGCTGATGTCTATCAAAGTGAACATCCCAGAGATTAGAGAAGTCTTCTTTTTATTGAAATTAAATCACTGAAAAAGGAATCAGCTTACAGTTCTTAAAAAGCAGGTTGAATTATTATAATAATTTTAGAGTTTTCTTGTTAGAAAAAAAAATCAGAATATTTTAAACATAATTTGCTAGATTTTTGAGCCTATTGTTAATAGTTTCCACTTTGGATTGCATAGACATTCTCTTCATGTAAATGTTTTTTAATTCTCAGAATATTAAATATTTGTAAAATAAGACAGTTTATTACATGAATATTCTATCTTGTTTGCATATATATAGCATAGTATTTATTTGCAGTACAAGGGTACCTAGAGATACTGGAAAGCATTATGCATCCGTTGCATAAAGCGCTCCACAGATACATGAAAGGACATAAGTGAATGTGCCAGTTTGCAGGCTAGCTGATAGCCTTCACTCCTTCAGGCATACGTGACTATCAGCTCTGTCTGTGGCAGTCTTGCATGCCTTTAGTGAACTTTTAAGGCTGGTTCCTCAGCTGGCACAGCTGAGAAAATGGAAACAAAGTCATATTTTTATTCCCCTGACTTTAGAATCAGCCAGGGGCAATCTAAATCATACTGCAATATACAGCAGCTTGGCTGCCCAAGGAGCTATTCTGGCAGCTGAGAAGCACCAGAACCTAAGGTCATTCTCCACTTCTCCCAAATGAGCCTGTATGCAATGGTTAAAAAGTGAACAATATTAAGCTTTGCTTTTGCTTTTTCAGCTGGAGTGTCTGAAAGCAGCTGGAACAGAATTGATGATTGACCCATTAATATTGTGACTTCACTTAGTTTCATTATTGCAGGAGAGTAGCCTTTGAGAAATAAAAGGATGCTTTATATTAATCATTGATTCATTTTTCATAAAAGTAAAAATTTCAATCTCTGGTAATTCTGCATATAGATACTTGATTATTAATGAAATGCAAAGAAATTACTTTACCGGTTGTTAAAAATGGTATACTGCAGACATTTTGTGTCATATTTACAAAACTTTTTTACTGCTTGTTCCTGTGTGACAATTTAGGAAATCTGTCTCAAAGGATCTCATGATTTCTGGTTGATGGCTGGGAACTCTAAAAGAGTGCTTGCATGAGGGCGCAGTTTCCATTTTGAATGTAGGAATTTCTTTTTCTACTCTTTAAAATTATATCAATGCCACAAGAATTTAAAGTAGAAATTCTTTCAGCCCCGAAAATATCACTCCTGTACTCTAAAAATGTTCAGACGTAGAACAGGCTACCTTCTCAAAAATCTGGCTCCCCATGATCCCTGTAAAGGGGTGAGACAAGGGGGGCACAAAATGGAATATATAAACCTTTAGAATTAGTTTTAAGTAATATTAAGTTTGATGGCTTTGTAACAGTAGCAATGGAAAATTACTGAGGTGCATGATACATAGAGAAAAAGAATAGAGTACAGCTAGAGAACATACTGAGAATTTTTGTACAAGATAAATCATTATAGTTGACATAGTTTTAAGAAAAACAGTCTAGAAGAACAGGACATAGGGATAAGGAGTATCTGGGAATGGCAGATGTCCAGGATGGGTTACAGTTAAACTAACTGATAAGTAGGAGCATAGGAGGATTATTGTGTCTCTGATGCTAAAGAACCAGTTAAGCTGGTATGAGCATCTACTGCGTGTGCTTCAAAGGCAGACAGAAGTGATGAAGATTGTTGGAAGAAGTAAATGACTCTCAGAGACCACCACCACAATTTTGCACACATGTGGGGAACTTTCTGGAAAATGATGTAATCCATATGTAGCCTCGTGAATATGTATGTATGCCCAGGGACTATATAAGGACGGCTTGTGTAGCAATACGGAGACACACGTTAGAAGGAGCTATCCCTCGTGTCTCCCGACGCCGCAATAAAGAATACCTGCTTGTCAACTTGAAAACTTTGTTGGCGAGTTTGTTCCTGGAGTTTTCTCCAAATCAAAGAGGGAATAAATTTTGTATTACAGTGATGTAGGTGAGTGGAGAAAAGGTGTCTCACCAGATACTGGAGAGTGAAGGAGTCTGAGGCCAATCCCAGAGCAGAAGTCAAACAGTGGAAATAGTGGAGGAGATGGTATCACTTGTTCAGATGATGAGTATACACTAGAGAGGAGCATGATGCCACATGAGAGAATCTAAGATGAAAAAACAAAAAAAGAGTGGAGAAGCTTGTGAGACAGAAGTTTTATGATCTCTCTTAAATCTCCAGATGTGATTTGCCAGCAGAAGTTCAGTTACCAGTGCACAAACTTTTATGACATCAGCTATCATTGGACTTAAGATGGTACATATTAACATACCTGTGTACTGGTTTTGACTGGGATAAGTACATTTCTTTTCAGTATCTCATATGAAGCTATATTTTGGATTTGTGCTGCAAACAGTGTTGATAATACTGGGATGTTTTAGTTATTGCTCAGCAACACTTATACAGAGTCAAGGCCTTTTCTGCTCCTCACAGTGAGTAGGCTGGGGATGCACAAGGAGTTGGGAGACGACACTGTGGATGATTTTCTGTCAAAGAACTGCCACATACCCAGATCAGCAAGTGCCTATGTGGAGTTTGCCATGAACCAAGGAACAACTAAAGGTGAAAGAGGATGGGAGTGAGGCACTGGGAGTAACAATCCCAGCAAGATAAGAAGGAGCTGGAATTTACTGAGTTGCTAAATTGTGGACTGTGGGCAAGCTTTGAAGGTCAGGTTCTCACACCTGTGCTTAACCAATTATATGTTAGTTGTTAAGGGCCTTAAAGATATGTATCCAATCACAACGTACCAAGTTATTGTAAGCAACTTTAAGCAACAGTATATAAAGAGTTAGTTTTCTATAATAAATGGCTTTTGTCTGATCACATTGATCTCTGACTGAGTCCATTCTGTGACAAATGGCGCCCAAGCAATTTTTTTCATATTGAAAACGAAGAATACAGAGCCTGTAAGCCCAGGCGGCAGACGCCTCAGAACGGTAAGGAGCCTGTGATCCCTGGAGGCAGACGCCTGTGAGCCCGGGAGGTAGACACTTCAGAGCGGTACAGAGCCTGTGAGCTTGGGAGGTAGACGCCTCGGAACAGAACGGAGCCTGTGAGTTTGGGAGGTAGACGCCTCGGAACAGAACGGAGCCTGTGAGGCCAGGACGTAGATGCCTCGGAACAGAATGGAGCCTGTGAGCCTGGGAGACACTGCAGTGGAATTCAGGTGAGCAGCCGAGTTTTCGGAAGAGGATTAAAATGAGTAAAAAAAAGGCAGCAATATTTAAGCTCTTCCAGCATATCCCCTTTAAGAGAGGGATGGAGTATGATGACTCTTTGTTAAAGAGGTTGTTGCTCTGGAAGAAAGAGAAAGACTTAATCCAGGGGGCTGGCAAAGCCTTTGAGCTTGGGACTTGGAAAAAGATCGGGGCACACCTGTGGGATGAAGTTACCCTTGGGTCTAAAGAAGCAAAATCTCTAGCTACCCTGTGGCGGTTACTAAAAGAAACTATATCCACGATGAAGGCTGAGCAACAAGTAGTGAAGTCTGCTTTTGCGGCTTTTTCTGACTCGTCTTCACAAAAGCATGGGGGACCGGCTGCTGTGGATCAGACACCTGGCGCCATAGGTAAGGGGGAACTGCTTGCCGCTTCAAGCACAAAACCCCTGTTTTGGCCGACAATGCCTTCACTGGAGGCAGCAATAACTAGCGATCGGGATTCTGAAAAGGATGATGTACAGCCAAACCGCCCTGACTCTAATCATTTTCATGCCACTACCACCCCTGAGCCCAGCCCCCAAATTCCCCCGCCCGCCCCTCACGCCACCACCACGCCCACCGCCGCCCCGCCTCATGGCCGTTTTCCCGCCACTGCTGCCCCTCCGCTCCCTGATGCAGGAGAATGGGAACCTCCAGAGGAGGACAGTGAGACTCGGAATTTATATCCACCCGTACCATGTACACCATCGTTAGCGTTGCCCCAGCCGGGGCCAAAAATTGAGCAGGATTGGGGGCAGTGGACTAAGCTTTTAGATAAAAAATTGCAGGAGCCATGAGACCAATTGGAGAAAATTGGAGCAAAGAGAGAGAGGCATGAATCAGAAAAGTTAAACAAGGTTAATCCTTTTGTTACGCCCTTGCCAGCGTCCTCAAAGCCCCCTCTGCAAGCTAAGCCTAGTGTCTTGAGATGGCGAGGTCTTATTCAAGATTCAGTCTTAGACAGCACTGTTCTGCCAATTGACATTCTCGCTGCATTTCCAGTTATTATGAATGCTCAGGGACAAACCCAATGGACTCCTATGGACTGGAAAATCATAAAGGAACTTAAGGGAGCAATTTCTCAATGTGGCTTGTCTTCTCCGTATACATAACAAATGTTAACCGCCTTGTTTTCTAGTATGGTCTTAACTCCCAATGATTGTCTTAAGGTAGCTTCAATCCTATTAACTCCTTCGCAGCTATTACATTTTAAAAGTGGGTTTGAGGAGCTTGCTGAAAGAGCCACTGATGATAATTTGGGTTGCAATCCTAATGATCCCTTACATGGTGTTACATCTGAAATGTTAATAGGAAAGGAACAATTTCACCCTGACGCAGTACAGGCTCATATGAGAACCAGGGTGTTACAGCAAGCGCAGCAATTGGCCTTAGCTGCTTTGAAAGCTGTGCCAGAAGCGGGAAGACCTAATCCCTCCTATACGTCGATAAAACAGGGAATTACTGAGCCATATATGCAATTTATTGATAGATTGATGGCAGCTATTGATTTGACACCTAATGCTAAAGAATCTGTGCTTATGTCGTTGGCAATGGAAAATGCTAACCCAGCTTGTAAGCGTATTTTACAGGTTTTACTGAAATCTGCTGGCTTGCAGGAAATGATGGATGCTTGTTCTAAGGTGGACACAGCTGAGGAAAAGGCAGGATACATGGCTACTGCCTTTGCCGCTGCTGTCAAGCCTCTGTTACAGCAAGGTTGGGATGATTGAGGGGGTATGAATGGCGTGAGATGTTTTAATTGTGGGTGGATGGGACATCATAGAAAACAATGTACAGTACAGAAAACTAACCCAGCAGGTGGTGCTTCAGGTTTTACAGGTGGTTGTACTAGATGCGACAAACGTGGCCATAGGGCAACTGAATGTCACTCGAAGTATAAGAAAGATGGAACTCCGTTGGGAAACTTGAATGTGAGTGCAATGCCACCCCACGCGATGACACAAAATCAGGGTGTTTGGACTGCGTCCCCTCCACTACAGCAGGGAGTGCCGGAGTGGATGTGGCAACAGCAACAGATTTTACCATAACTGATACCTCTCCAAACTGGCAAAAGTAGGTTTAGTGATTGCACCTGAAAAGGTACAGTGTAATGCCCCAGGGAGACACCTGGGGTGGATTATTTCCGGAACTGAAGTTAGGCCCCAGAAGATGAAGATTACTACGGAGATAAGAACCTTGTCAGACATGCAGAAATTGATAGGTGACATTCAGTGGATCCGTTCCTTATGTGGAATTACTAATGACAATTTGGCAGAACTAATGCCTCTTTTGAAGAGCAAACCACAGACAGAGGAAAAGAGAACTCTGTCAAAAATCCAGCATGAGGCCCTAGCCCGTGTTATGGCTAAAATATCTACTTCTTATGCTTCCCAATGGAACCAAGATTTATCTATAACTTTGTTGTAAACAATGAGTATCATCCATTTACTCTGTTGGCACAATGGAGTCCACAGAAAAAGGATCCCTTGTGTATATTGGAATGGATCTTCTTACCTTTTCGGTTGCACAAAACTGTTACTACATGATTGGAAGTCTTTGCCCTTTTAATTAAGCGAGGTCATAAACGTTGTCAAGAAATTCTAGGTAGTGATCCATCACAAATTTGTTTACCCCTTACCAAAATATGGTTGGAGTGGGTGCAGCAGTCTAGCACTGTTTTTCAAACTGTCTTAGTCGATTTTGTTGGCCAAGTTAGCATACATTTTCCACCACATAGATTGTTTACCATGCTAAAAAACAACCAATATGAAGATGTTACCTTTTACTCCGACAGACCTGTTTCAGGTATAACTGTTTTTACAGATGCTAGCAGAAATAATCACGTAGCTGGATACGTTTGGAAAACAGAAGATGGTTGGAAGAAACAGAAAATACCTGATCACTCTACAGATTCCTTACAAACGTTAGAACTAAGTGCTGTTGTTGTGGTATTTCAACAATGGCCTGATACTCCGCTTAACATTGTCTGTGATTCTTTGTATGTCATAGGAATTGTTCAACATCTAGATAGGGCAATTTTACAGAAAGTTATTAATTACAGGTTATGGACCTTGTTGAAAACTCTGTTACATCTTGTAAATAATCGTAACTGACTGCATATTTGCAGTCACTCGGGCCTCCCAGGGAGGCTTAGTGATGGTAATGACAAAGCAGATAAATTAGTTGCTCCAGCATGGGCGGAACCACTGGTAGATATTTTTCAACAAGCCCAAGCATCTCATGCCTTCTTTCACCAATCGACAAAGATGTTAGTTTGCCAGTTTGGCTTGTCTCTGACAGATGCCTGAGTCATTGTACAGTCTTGTCCTGATTGTCAGGGCCAGACAATAGGCATAGGCCTTGGAGTCAATCCTCGAGGTCTCCAACCTCTCCAACTATGGCAGATGGATGTAACCCATGTATCATCTTTTGGAAAACGGAAGTATGTCCATGTTATTATTGACACCTTTTCTCACTTTGTTTGAGCTACCCCTCTGACTGGTGAGACTGCACGCCACGTAATCACGCATTTGCGCGGCTGTTTCGCAGTTATGGGAATACCTTTACAGCTTAAAACGGATAATGCACCTAACTATACTTCTTTAACACTGTCTAAATTTTTAAATAATTGGGGCATTTGCTCATATCACTGGTATTCCTCATTCTCCTACAGGTCAGGCTATTATTGAACGTACACATCAGACCTTGAAACAATTGTTAGAAAACCAAAAAATGGAGGAAGAAGGGCTTACCCCAGCAGCAAGAATACAGAAAGCTGTGTATGTTATGAACTTTTTGTGATTGGTAGGAGACTCTAGTGACCCTCCTGCTGTAATACATGGTCAAGTGTTAGGGTCAGGTTATGTGAATAAGACTCAGGGTATACTGGTCCAGTATAAGGATCTGGAAACTGGTACCTACAAGGGTCCTGTGGAAATAAAACTAACTGGTTGAAGATATATGTGTGTAATCACAGACTCTGGTCCACGGTGGGTACCAGCTCGGTGACTGAAACCTTGGAAGGAGCCAGCTTTGCCAAAAGAAGCCGGAACACCCTCGTTGCCAGTGAATGAATTGGCTGGATGATGGGGCATGAGCCAGGTTTCACACCTAGAATTTTTGAAGGAGAGTTTGAAGTCTTAACCCTTATAGCCTTTTGAACACGTCATATCAGTGCAGACAAGCCAATGTACCCATGGAAGCAGCAGCCTTTATGTCATTAGGAAATTGGTCAGCTGTAAAGTTGTTAATTCCCTGGGAAAATATGAACATATCGGGTGGACTTTGGTGGACTGTGGACTTGGGACCCCATACACAACTCATTTGGTAGTCTCTCTGTGATGCTCATGTACTAGAATTTGGCAAATATAAGTATGTCCATGTTTCTATCAACCATTGGAGACCTTAATAGATATTGCTGACCACTTCTTCCGATGCAGGCTGGCCACCTGCGTCGGAATGAGTGTGCATTTTGGTCAGTATAGAAGCCCAAGGCTCATGCGATGTGGGGGAGGCAGAGCCTCTGTGGGGACGCCTGCTAAAGTTGAGCCTGCCACCTCGCACTGAGATGATGCTTCTTGGAGCTGGCTCCCTGATTGTCTTCACGGGGTCCTTGCGCCACGTTCTGTACATGGGACTGTGTAGTGGGAGTAATGATTGTCTGGATTTTGTGTTTCAAATACTGTAATTGTGTGGAGCTTGCTTGTGGGATCCCATGCATGTGTGTGTGTGTGTTGAGGGCAGATGGTGTTCTGTGTATTTTTTGTTGTTGGGTTCATGTAAAAGTTTTTAATGGGTAGCAGTTTAACATTTCGGGCAAGAAAGGGTTAATGCAAAAGTGCAGTTGCCAGCAGGTATTTATGGCTGCTGCTAAGCAGGCAGGCAGCTGTAGCTTCACATTCTCTGCTGCTTCACATTCCTTTTCCATCAGAATGCCTTTGCTTTAGGGAATCACTTTAACCTGCCTCCTTCTCAAGAGCTGATAACCTGGGGGAGGGGGCATGTTTGTGTCCTCCTACCTACAGGTCCCTGGCGGCTGCCTGCAAAGTTTGCCAAGCCTTGCCATGAGCTGGACAGACAAGTGGAGGAACCCGATGCCTCAGCTACAGGAGCTGACAGTGAATACCCCGAGCAGAATGAGATAGAGGAAGAGAAAAATGAATGATTACAGGACATCACTTGGGGGCAACTGAAAAGTAACAACTTTAATATGTGTGCTTGTAACGTAGCTATTATTAGAGGCTGTGGTTTTGTGTATAAAACCACCTGCATTTACTAGCCAGTTGCTAATGAGAAACTATACCTTGTATTGTGTGGATTTGTTACTTGTAAAGGAGATGTTAGAGCATGCAAATTTGCAGCAGCTGCTAGAAAATGCTAAGGCAAAAGCTAGAAAGATTCTAATATGATGGTAGTGTTATAAAGCAGGTAATGGAACAAATTCAGAGAGTGGGAGAACTCCACTGATAAGAAAATTCTTTGGCTGGTTTCTCACTGCCATCAGCATTCTCAACATGCTGCTGTAACCTGTAATAGTTACTCTGGTAATGTAAATCTGTGTGTGCTTTGCCACAGTAGCAACTTGTTACTGGATGAAGCAGGTGAAACTCTGCATTGACAACGAGGTACAAGAACTGAGGTTGACCAAATGCCTGCTGCCACAGTCAAGGGCAAGACTGGGTTGGCCTCTGTGTTTGCCACCAAGAAGAACCTTTATCTCCGCTGTTGACTGCAACCCAGCAGGTGTGGAGCGATGGGGACACATGCCATGCCAGACCTTGATGTGAGGGATGGCCTGCCCTGTTATCAGAGAGACATCCAGGAGAAAAAGGGCAGACCCAGCAGCCTGTGATTGGCCTATGTTGAAGAAATATGGAAACATGCTAAGATCTTACACATGGTGTATGAGGATGAGCAAGCCTCTTGGCTGAATGGGGACTGACAGGTTGGCTGGTTGCTCTAGTAAAAGGTTGACTAATGGTGTTTATTATCATTTAAACGGTTTTGCTTTTGTTGCCGTGTATTTTTGAATGCATCCAACGAATGATTATGCGTGCTACAAAGCGTGTTTGGCTTGTACAAAAAGAAAAAGGCAGAGATGTGGATGATTTTCTGTCAAAGAACGGCCACATACCCAGATCAGCAAGTGCCTATGTGGAGTTCGCCATGAACCAAGGAACAACTAAAGGTGAAAGAGGATGGGAGTGAGGCACTGGGAGTAACAATCCCAGCAAGATAAGAAGGAGCTGGAATTTACTGAGTTGCTAAATTGTGGACTGTGGGCAAGCTTTGAAGGTCAGGTTCTCACACCTGTGCTTAATCAATTATATGTTAGTTGTTAAGGGCCTTAAAGATATGTATCCAATCATAATGTGCCAAGTTATTGTAAGCAACTTTAAGCAATAGTATATAAAGAGTTAGTTTTCTATAATAAATGGCTTTTGTCTGATCATATTGATCTCCGACTGAGTCCATTCTGTGACAGGACACAGCTGACCCAAAGTGACCAATGGGATGTTGCATATCATATGATGTCATGCTCAGCAATACGAGCTAGGGGAATAAAGAAGAAGAGGGGGACATTCAAAGTGATGGTATTTGTCTACTCAAGTAATTATTACATGTGACGGAGCCCTGCTTTCCTGGAGATGGCTGAACACCTGTCTGCTAATGAGAACTGGTGAATCAATTCCTTGTTTTGTTTTGCTTGTGTGCATAGCTTTTGCTTTACCTGTTAAACTGTCTTTATCTCAACCCATGAGTTTTCTCAGTTTTACCATTCTGATTTTCTCCCTCATCCCACTGGGGGAGTAGCGAGCGAGCAGCTGTGTGGTCTGAACTGCCTGCAAAGGGTTAATCCACAACAACTTGCAAATGCAAAATTCTGGGAAGAATCAGGAAATGTAGCTAAAGAAAATGCCCCCCAGAGCTAGACGGAAACTAAGCAGAATTCTTAAAGATAAAACATAGACTTCAGCACTTGAAATCTAGTGGTTGGCTTCGAAAGGGGGAGTTTTTAGAGCATTTGAAGATCAATTCCATTGAAAGCCAGCTTACAAGCCTCTGCCGGGCAACTGATAATACCCCATACTAAGGTCAGTTGGAAGTCCTGAAGACACAGCTGCAGGTACTCACTTGCTGTTACAGTGTGGAATACAGTGTAAAAGGCCTTTGACCATGCCTTTTCTTTCTTTACAACACCTGTGCTTAACTTCTCAAGTTAAAAATCTTGGCGTCTCTAATCTGGAGACAGAGAAAATGTTTTCTGAAAAACCTTGTTAATGAAACTCTCCCAGAATTTCATTAGAGTTTCTTCTGGAAACTTGGGTTGATATAGATTTTGTGCGTAGAGCAATTCTGCAAAACTGAATCTCTAAAGACTGTATTAATGACGAAGATCACAGGAGGAGGAGATGTGAGGAGCAAATGTATGTTCTCCTTGCTACTTCACTGAGCAAAACATAAGAGAGTTAGAGATGATGCTTGTTGTGAGGCAAGGCAGAATGTTGTCAGTGCAGGTGTCAAGCAAAGCTGCCCTGATGTTGCCACTGCTGCAGTTCTGAACTTGTGGGCAGAGAAATGGCAATATGTCTGTGCCACTTTTCCTCTGTTTTTACAGTGCTAAAATACATATCACTGATACTGGTGCTATGCAGAAGAGTTCAAAGATAATGCAAGTCTGAAAAGTAAATCTTTTATGTGAACAATTGAACTAATTGCTATAACTAAACAGTATATACTGCTTTCATGTGTCAGAAGACACTTTATCCTTGTAGTTTATAAGTCACAAATGCTTAAAGAAAGATGCTAATGGTGCTCTTTTATTGAGGTTACCTGGTTATTATAACCATGTCACTTCAACACTGTTTTAAAACCAGAACGGTTTCCCAAAAAGTTTTAAATTGAGTGCATTTACATAAATTTGCAAGTATTTTTATATAATACCTTTCCCGATAAACTAAACAAAAAATTTTCCTGCCAGCTACCCTAAAAATTACTAGCAGCAAAAAACAATTGGGTGACCAAAAATCTAAGAAGTAAAAGCAAATTCTAGAGTTCTCAGTGAATAATAAAAGTCCAGCTTTCCTGAATCTCACAAGCATTTGAATGTCTTTAATAAATGCCAGAGTATTTGACACAGATTCTGTCAGAGGCTCTAGTAATGCTGGCAAATTGCAGTACTGCCAATTTAAAAAATATATTTTATGCAAGGAAAATACTGCTAAAAAATTTGAAATAAAACATAAAACCACTCTAAAACTTCTTCTCTTATAGCAGAAAAAGAATCCTAATATTCCCTGATTTCCTATGTTGTTCCAAAAAAAGACTTAGTTGATATCACTGGGGACAAATGTGGTAAATAATTCTTAATTCATGACATATATGTATCTGCCTAAGTGGGTATGGAACTAGAAGCAGTACAGAAGTGTTTCTGCTATAATGAACCAAAAGGGTTTTTTCAGTTGCTTTCTTCTCTGAGGAAAATGGTGGATGTGCTAGAAGGCATATCAGAATATCAATGCATTCAGATTCCCAGTATTGCCCATAAAAAATTATTCTTCTCTTTAGTGCTTGGCAGATCTGAGTAGGTTCTTGCATAAATTTCCAGGATGAATAAAACTCTGTGTTTGCAGTTCTGTCTGCTGTGTATTGTGCTGTAAGATAGCAGAACCTGTGTGCAGTGCCAAATGACATTCATTAAAATGAAAACCCAAGCAAGCAGCCTCCACCAGCTGATGAAATAGTACTCTATGCTCTCAGTGTTTCTTCAAATTGATGATAGTAGTGATTTACCTATTGTGAAATTAATCTTCCCTAAAATGTCTAATGATATCTAATACTAATCTAATACAGTCTTTTTATCATAGCAAATTGAATACATTGTTAATATTTCTGCTTGGGTGGCTTGGTTACAACATCCATTACTGTACACTGTAAAACTAGAGATGAGAACAGTTTTGTAGGGAGCAGAATGTGAAGGAAGTCTGGACTGTGTGAAATACTTAGGGGTCTCACAGCAATGACAGGAGTCTCCAGAACTGTTTGGTGGCTGTCTTTCAAAGACTTACTCTAAATGCTGGATACAATATGCTCTGCCTTTACTGCTTCTGCATATGGCTTCTGGGGCTACAGCAATGCTGGATGGATCTGAGATACCGTAGTCATGGCTGAATGATTGAGAAGGAATACTACCAGTTCATTCAAACTTGTAAAGGCCAGATCTTAGAATCTTGGTGTCTTGAATCTTGACAGCATTTGCTGCAGTGGTTTTCATGGACTTGATCTCACAACAAAGGCCAACAGCAGTATTTGTAACTATTAACACCTTCACTAGCAGCTTCAAGTGTGCATGACAGGAAGTTAAAAAGCATGCTGAAAAAAAAAAAAAAGCTGCAGTATCGTGTTGTACATGATACCACAGCTATTCGGAGTGACCCTTCTCTGAAAGTCATGTTTAATCTTATGTTCATAACCTGCAATAAATAGCTGCAATGACAACATTGCACGCCTTCATTAATACTGACCCTAACTGATGCTAATAAAAACCAGAGCAGTTATTAGACCTCTTAACAGCCTAGGTAGAAATAATGACTTGATCTTGTATTACTCTTAAGTTCTTTCCAGTGCGTAATGGTGCCATCAAGCAGTTACAGCACTCTTTGCGTAGCCCATGAAGTCTGGAATCTCTGCTAATTATCCCAGAATTTCTGGTGTGTGACTACTGATGACGCTGCATTTGTAACATTTAGCACTTTCCTTCTTCTTTGTACACCTTCTCTATACTTGCTCTGTCAAGAATCTTTAATTGATTTCTCTACTACCACAAAAATACTCAAAAGAATCCCTTTGAACTGTTGTCCCACTCCAGTAGTTGTCCAATTTCATTTAAAATGAGCTAATACCATTTTTTTTTTTAAAAAAGTGAGCTGAGCAAGACTGAGCAAGTTGTTGGTTGATAAGCCCCTTTCAGTGATGCCCATTTAGAGTGTGATAGGGGTGTCGGTTGTCCTAAATGCATTGCAGACTAGCTCATTGGAAATCAGAACCTTTATTCTACTAAGAAGCCCATATACAGAAATACATCCTATACCACCAAGTACAAGCATTGGTATGCATGAAGCAGACATACTAACCCAGGCTTGATGTGTTCTGGAAAATGCCATGTGTATGGCAAAAAGGATGATCTGCCCATCTTGAGGTCTTGCACCATATACTGAGGTACATAATGTCTACCAGAGTAGCCAGACCAAAAGCAACTGGTCAGTTAAAATTGAGATGCAAATGTTCCTCTTCTGCTTACAGAAGATTTGAATTTAACTTTTCTTGTGTCATAATTCACTAAGACTAAAAAGTTAAAGGTAGCCTTTTGCTTCACAGAACATAGTCTGTGCTACGTTCAGAGAAGAATCAGTGACTGAACAAGCTTCCTTCTTTATACCATTCTTTCCTTTGAGCCCGTGTTCTTAATTTACCCTTTGGAGAGGTTAATTTAAATGTATGTTTGTGTATGAGTGAGAGGAAAGAAAAACAAATGAGACAGATTTCTGTTTTCTTTCTTTAGCCCTATATCTTACTTTTCTTCCCAGTACTTTGGGTTTCCAGACAATTTGCTCAGGCTTTTATATTTGTCTTTCGAAGTTGTACTATCTTATTAAAATTAGAAGAAACAACTACAAAATCAACACATATTGCTGCTGCTAGATCAGCTTTGCCTGCCAATCAGAAGTGACCATTTAAATAAATTAGTCTTTTCATTAATTCTGTGAAAGCTGGCTATTTAACCTCTGTTTTTATTTGTTATCATGTCTCTGTCTTTCCCTTTAAATATTACTTACCTTTGGTATTGTTCTGAGATTTTTTTTCTATTAATACCTCTTACTTTTAGATTTAATTAGTTGTACAGATTTTACATTTTGATGGGAATTATATCTGATCAGTTTGTCCAATGAACATTTACAAAAAGTCTATGTTTTAAAGATTAAAAAAACCCAGAAATTTAACTTTTGTAGAAATTGTCAATTCCTTGCTTCTCTGAATTTCATTTGGAGAGTCAGCAGTTCAAAGAGTAAATATATTTAGCAGGTTTCCCTTTAACCTAATTAAAATATGCATTTTATTACAATTTACAAAGATTTTTAAGCCCTTTATGAGCTTTCAATAAAAGCGTGTCTTTATTTCATGCTTCAAAGCAGCATTCAAAGGATTGGTGAAGGTGAACAGCTATAACTGCGGTAAAGTTTCACTGAAGTAAAACTTACGCAAAGATCAAAAGGTGAGGACACTATTGACCATAGACTTCACTGCTCATAATACTGCAGAACCTACCAGTAAGTTAAATGCTAAATGTAATGCATCGGTGTGTCAAAGGACAGTTTTTTTCCTAAGATAAAACAGGGCAAATCGCATTAAATGTTCAAGTTCACTTTCTTTCTTTGATATCGAAGAAATTATGCACAAATATTCCAGACCAGTGCAGAAAAAAAACAGGCTGATTGTCATAAATGTTGTCACAATATGGCAGAACAATAATCATAGAGAGCTAAAATGACTTCTGTATTTGCACCCATTGTTCCATTGTAATGAATGGGTGTATTCCAAGTAAGGACATCACATTTTGACACATAGGATATTAATGTCTATCTTCTTGAAACACTGTAAAACTGAAACTGGTCTAAAGAAAATAACAGTTACAGACTGTTGCTCATACTGTGTACACACGTAATTGTGTATGTGTATTGTGTGTGCAATACTTTGGGCTTTAAAAAGAAACATTTGAGTTGTCAGTGGTTGTAATCAGGTTCTCCCAGATCATGGGAAACAGACAAGAGCAGTGAAAAATGTTGTTGATACTCTAAAAGAAGTGACTGAGGAAACAGAAGATATTTCACCTTGATCTTACAAAATAATACCCTTTTCAGGGCTCTTTCACTGAAGAATATAAACCAAAAAAAAATATGACTACTGAGGAGACTCAAGTATATTTTGGTAAACAAAACTGACAACTGTGTTGACATAGCATCTTTAGAACTCTCTAAGGCTTTTGCAATTGTGTCACATGACATTATTAATTTCCTATAATGCAAGATTTTTAATCAAGAGGCCACACATTAGGTGAATTAAAAACAGGCTTATTGGCAGATATCAATGAGCAGGGCTGTTCCAAGAAAGGTCCCCTGAGAGAGGTTCCTGGTCTAACAGTGTTCAGTACATTCTTGTAATCTAGATGATGAAATAAAATCTTAGCTGATTAAATTTGCATATGACACAAAGATTGATGGGATAGTAAAAAAAAAAATAAAGGCAGTTTACTGTTAGAACTTAATCTAAATCAATTGGTCAAATTGTCAGAATCCAGCAAAATAAAGGTGCTGATTAATGCACTTTGCAAGAAAGAACCACAGGTTATACTACCAGAGAACTGTTGTCTTAGAAAGCAGTAACTCATAAAAGATTTGGAGGTCACCTTTTAAGGCTGCTTCAACATGAGCTCTCCGAGCAGTGTTGTGGCAGGCATTACTGGAATGAAGTCCCTTGGGCACAATTTAGCAACTTTAACCTTAAGCTACACAAAATATAATCATGATAATTAATATGGGAATAGTTTGCAAAAGATTGTAAGAGAACAAATGTAAATTTATGGCAAGATGAGGTAACTTTCTAAGTAAAGTACAGAGTTCTAGAATAATTTTACAGTTTCTTCAAAGAGCTTGTTTATTCAGCTATCATTGTGATCCCCGGCAGCCTTTAGTCAATGAATCACTCAGGAAAATCCACTGGAATCAATCTTCTTATACCCTTTTGTTCTTATATGGCTAAAGAAGTCTTTTTGCTTATGACCAACAAAGCTAAATATATATCTTATATGCAAAATAGTAGTGTGCAAATCTGTCTAGCTGTTTGTGGGTGTGCATATATTCTTTTATATATATATGTATAGATATATATTTGCATGCATGTCTGCATACCCACACATTCCCAACTTGTTACTACTATGACAGGGGTTTTTTTGCAGCTAAAATATTTCTATACATTCTTGAATCAGGAAATAAACAATCTTGAAATACCTTCATTTAGGTATTCCAGTACACAAACTGCAAATAGATCTTTTTTTCTTTTAAGAATGAATTTCAGAGAGAACTACGTAATCCACGTGGTGAATTAAAACTATTGTAAAAAGTCTTTTTTTCATGCAGTATGTAGGAGATAACAAATAACAAGCTTTTGTATTAATACTGCTCTACCTCTCACAGTAGTTCTGTAGTTTCACAGTCAGTATTATAAACAATTTTATTTCTTCAAAGTGAAATATCAGCAAAAAGCACACAGTTCTAATAAGCATTATGAAAAAGGTCTGTCCTGTTGTGTCTTTTTGGGTGAACCTTTGGGTGGTGGAAAAGGCGCATTTTGGAATTCATGTCATCTTTCCCATCAGCTAATCCTGTAAAGTGCATGTATGGTCTTGAAGAAGTTGCATGGAAAAGAAGAAGATGTTATTCCACTCAATTGTCCAGTGGTTATATGAGTGTATCAGTGTGTCTATCTATCTATCTATCATCTATCTATCTATCTATCTATCTATCTATCTATCTATCTATCTCTATCCATCTCAGTGTTAAGTATATATCAGAAAACCTGCTGAGGAATTTTACAGGTCAGAGTCCAACACATGATGTTTGAGCTGTGTTATGATAAGGTAATAGAAATAAGCAGAAATCTGTAAAACCAGCTAACAGAAATTTGCAAGCCAGAGCTCTTCTCCATCTCTGGAAGGTGGTACACTGGATATTTAAATTACATGTGCTTCACATTACAGACTGCTATTCTTTTAAATTTGCGTTTTGAAGTCTTACTACCATTGCTATTTTTTATATTTTAATTTTTTATATTTTTTTTTATATTTTAAAAGGGGAGACCAGGTGTTTGATTTTCTTGTTTTCTATCAGTATGGTCTTTGAATAAGTGATTGAGAACAACTAATTAATTCATGTTAATTAATTTATGCTTGCATATTTCAAGACCTTGACCAAAAATAGGTATTTGAACCATGTGAATGAAAGAATCTTCAATATGAAAATTGACTATCACTTAATGAAGTGAAAGCTTTAGAGGTTTGTTTTGTTTGAAAATCTTGCTTTTTCTGAAAAAAATTAAAACATTTGTTTCTTCATGCATTGTGAGAATGTGTAAGCAAGTAACTGATGTCTCAGTTTAGCCTTAACTTTTCCTTTGTGTGCCAGAGAGGTCTATAAAAAATAGCATAAGTTGTCAGGCTTACATTTCATCTATTTATAAGATTATATGTTTGTTTTTTCTTTCAAGAAGGGTAGATTTGAAAACCATATTAAAGCCATACTACCTGACTGTTATCCAGGAAACCCAATCTTCTAGTTATGTAGTTCATTTTTCTCTTACCTCTTTGAATGAGTTTGAATGTCTAATAAACCTTTATTTACTGATAGTGCCAAAAAATGAGTCAATAAATTTATTGAGCAAGATGTGATATAGAAATGTCAACGATGAATAAATTTTAGTGCAGTGTTTACTTTATATATGTATTTTGCAAGGAAATTCAATTCTTCTGTAGACTGAAGCATAATAGCAGCAGAAAGTACAGTTAGAGTTCCCAAAAAAATAGGTAAAATAATAAAATAGGTAACTGAGTTTTAGACCAATAAATGACTGCAAACATTATGAATGTTATGAATATTTAGTAAAATACACATGTAGACGTACATTACAGTATTAATTCCAGCCTGTTTAACTCCATCTATTCTTTTCTCTCTTGTCATTTTTATAGCCAAATCATTAATCCTGAATAGTTTCCTTGCCCCTGAGTTGGCCTGAGTTTCTGTAGTGCATTTCACTTGCATTGTATCATAGGCATTAAAAGCCAAAGATGAATGCCTTTAGTCCAAGCTACAAATAAAAGTATGTTTTATAATCTAGAACGAAAACTTTGTTAAGGTCACTCCATTCTGGTTGATTTTGAAGAAACAGTGGTTTCTGGGGTACAAACAGATGTGTTTTCACTGCCTAATTTAACCACAAAACTTCCTACTTCATTTGATATAAGCAAATTGTCGCTTCAACTTTCCTCTGCAGTGTTGTGGCTTATTCCTTCACCAGACTTAACTACTTTATCATCTGGGATTTTTCTGCATACATACTATGTATACACACACTGAACACCTGCTTTTCCAGACATCCTGGATTCACACGGCCAAGCCTCAAAATTGTCTTGGACAGAAGGGTATTTATGAACCATTGCCACCAGTGTCTGTAATACAGCTGCTGTAATTATAGTGAGATCTAGACACATTTGAGTTAGCAACTAAGAAACCCTGTCAAATATAATGCTTGAGTCAATAGCTTTCACTGGAGTTTGTTTTAAGAACTCACTTATCTAGCTAGAAATATTGCAGATGGATTTGTATTACACAAATCACGGTGATGACTACAGTATAGACACACAATTTGTTACTTTTCAGTGCTTTTTACACACTTTTAGTCTCAGCAGTTCCCATTACAGTGCCCACATACTAAGTGCAAGCTAGGATTAATGAGTCCTAAGCTGCAAAAAAATCTCAGCCTCAAAATAATAAGTGTTCGACAGCTTGTACATAGACAACATTGAAATTATGTTGTCTGACCCTCCAGCTCTTCTTGTTGCTTTGGTCCAAAAAGATGGAAAATGAAATAGGAGTATTGATGGACTTTTCCTACAGGCACAATGAAATCCTATTCTTGACTGAACTTTGTAAAGGCAATAATTAAAATATTATAGATCTCAAAATATTTAACCATAGATTTTACATCAGTCACATACACAACTTCTGGTCAGCTCTGGGCAATAGTCACACCAATGATAACCTTTGCTCATGGTTTTCTTCCTCTCTTCACTTATGATCACAGGCTTAAAACTGAGATAAAGACTTGTTACCAATTTCACTTCTACTACAAGCTTCCTGTCACTATCAAATACATAGGCCAAATTCTATGTAGGAAACCTTTATCTCTTGCAGTGGGTGGGGGTTATTTTAGGTGAAAATTAGAGTATTAGAGGATTTGATTGCTCCTTTTGTTTAGCATGCTTTAAAAAGCTCTGCAATTATAGGTTTATTTTAATTAATCCTCTGTATGCAGCTGTTACAACGCTTCAGTGTGCAAAAGTAGTGAAGATAGATGCTTTAATATTACAGAATTACTATTTTTAAATCCACGTCACCAGCACTCATTATAGAATCACATCCAGTTGATAATAACCTGGTTGTATCCCTCCAATATTGTATTTTCATTTGTATTTAACTTAAGCAAACTATCTCTAAGATACAAATTCCCTACTTATTTCTGTGAATTGTTAGAACAAAAAGAATAAAAATTATATAGTAGAATTAGCAGCCCAGAAAGCCAACTGTATGGTGGGCTGCATCAAAAGGAGCGTGACCAGCAGGTCGAAGGAGGTGATCCTGCCCCTCTACTCTTCTCTCGTCAGACCTCACTTGGAGTATTGTGTGCAGTTCTGGTGTCCTCAACATAAAAAGGACATGGAACTGTTGGAACAAGTCCAGAGGAGGGCCACGAGGATGATCAGGGGACTGGAGCACCTCCTGTATGGAGACAGGCTGAGAAAGTTGGGGCTGTTCAGCCTGGAGAAGAGAAGGCTGCATGGAGACCTCATAGCAGCCTTCCAGTATCTGAAGGGGACCTACAAGGATGCTGGGGATGGACTCTTCCTCAGGGACTGTAGTGACAGGACAAGGGGTAACAGGTTCAAACTTCAACAGGGGAAGTTTGGATTGGATCTAAGGAAGAAATTCTTTACTGAGAGTGTGGTGAGGCACTGGAATGGGTTGCCCAGGGAGGTTGTGAATGCTCCATCCTCGGCGGTGTTCAAGGCCAGGTTGGATGAGGCCTTGGGTGACATGGTTTAGTGTGGGGTGTCCCTGCCCATGGCAGGGGGGTTGGAACTAGATGATCTTGAGGTCCTTTCCAACCCTAACTATTCTATGATTCTATGATTCTAATTGTAGCTTGCTACTTCATTTTGCTATAGAGATTCTGTATTAAGTAGGAAACAACGTTTGTGAAAGCAGAATTAGAATAATGCAGAAGAATTTCACAATCAATGGAGTCACTTAACCTTTTTTTTGCATTCTGAATATCATTTTAATAACTTTCTGACAGTTCAGTCTGTATTAAAAATAATAACTTGTATCTAAATTAGATATTTCGTGCTGATTAATAAATGTTGAACTTTTTATGTGTATCTGACATCCTTTTGCTTCCAGGAAATGAAAAATAACGTTTAGATGCTGAACCAAATAATTAAAACAGTTGCATTTCCAGGCAAATATTATGTTCCAGTGTAAATTTATCCTCTGCTACAGCAAATTACCAAAATTGGTCTAGGCACTTTAATGAAAGCAGAATGTTAACAGAAATACAGAATCCTCTAAAAATCCAGTCCCCAAAATATTAAGCTACTGGTAAGAAAACACTGAGGAAAAAAGAAAAATCTTAAATTCATCCCTCTAAACCATGAAAACACCTCTTTAGATGTGGGATGCTCAGCAGTGAATTCTCACCAAAGTACTAAAGCCATTTTTATGATTTTCCTTAGGCTGGTTTCTTCTTTTCAACAGCAGGTGTGTAGCATGGGAAGCAATTTGGAATATGGAAGGCATTAACTTACTTGCTTTTGTTGCCTTATGCACTGTAGATGTAGGCACCTGAACTCAACTAGATCCTTTCTGATGCTGCCAGATTATTATAGCTCTCTCATGTTGAGTATCCTCTGTGAGGTTCTCTCAAGTTCATCTATTGAAAACTTACCTCCAGAGAATCCTGAGAACTAGATGCACAAATAGATTACACCAGTAAGGAGGCTACACAAGGAGTTGAGAGGGGACACAGCTGGGACAATTGACCATGGCTGACCAGAGGGATATTCCATACCATATGGTGTCATGCTCAAGCATAGAAAGCTGGGGGAAGAAGAAGGAAGGGAGGGATGTTTGAACTGATGGTGTTTGTCTTTCTAAGTAACCATTATGCATGATGCAGCCCAGCTTTACGGGAGATGGGAGAACACCTGCCTGCCAATGGGAAGTGGTAAATGAATTCCTTGTTTTGCTTTACTTGTGTGCGTGACTTTTGCTTTGCCTGTTAAACTGTCTTTATCTCAATCCACGAGTTTTCTCACTTTTATTAGTCTGATTGTTGCACCCATCCCCATGTTGCGGGGCAGTGAGAGAGTGGCTGTTTGGTGCATAGTTGTGAGCTGGGGTTTGACATGGACAGAGGAACAGAAGGATCCCTATTTTTTAGAAGAGGGTTATGCTTGGAGGATTCCAGGATTGCTGACTGATATTCAGAGATCACCTTGAAGGTCAGAAAGGTCAATTTCCAACAAGCAGAAAATCAAGCAACAGCAGCAGGTGGCCAGCATGGATAAGCAAGGAGTTTCTAACTGAACTCAGATTCTGAGAGAAAATGTACAAGAGGTGGAAGCCATAGCAGGTGATCCAGGAGCAATATAGAGCTGCAGTCTGATTGTGCAGGAGGGGAGTAAGGAAAGCAACCTGGAGTTGAATCTAGCAAGGGATGTAACAGGAAGTATTCTACAAATACTTCTGTGTAAATATGGTTGCTCTCAACCTCACCTTACGTCTAAAGAAAGCAACCTTAGTCCATGTGTGACTTAAAATGCAGAACAGTTGCATTCCTATGGATGGAAAAGGACTTTATTCTACATTTGCTGAAGATGACAGACATATCTCATTTTTAAAGTGAGGCAAGAGTATGACTTTTTGTGGGTTTGTTTTTTAAATAATAGTTATGTAAGAAAGCTGAAATACTTGAGAGTTTAGTGAATTCCACACAGCTATACATTGATATATTGATATATTAATTGTATATGTATCAGCATTTAAAAACTGAATTAAAGTGAAATAAATTTTCTTTAGTAATGTTGTTTTGTAAGTATTCAGCCAGTGCTACCTGATAGTAGCATTTTATAGTCTTGAATTATGTAGAATGGAATGTCAAATCTAAACCCAATGTAAATAGTGTCTTTTGCATTTCTCCATATTTTCTAGTCAGCACAGCAAATGCAGAAAACAAGACTCATCAGTACTGCTGTCTTTTAAAGGTCAATGTAAACCGCAAGCATTACATTCCCAAATACAATATTGAATTTAGTTACTTTTAAACATGCAAACATCAAAAAAACTTAGGATTTTCTCTGATCACTTTTATAATTTTGTCCATATATCTGCACTTACATATCCTTGTCTGTTTATCACATAATTTAAATGTCTTTGCAAATGCTGTAGAGAAAATATACAAATAGGTAAATACTTACAAACTATCATGGCTTCTAGCAGGAATTTTATCCATGCACACATGCTGAAATGTGCCCTTCAGCTTTCTGGAAATCAGACTTCTAGCCACCTGTGACTACTCCAGCTCATTCTTAGGAATTGTCATTCTTAGGAATAAATGTCTCACTTCAAAACAGCCCAGTTCCCAATATCTAGGGAGCTACAGGGAACTGGGGCAAGGGGCAAGACAGTACAATGAGAATGTCCCCTTTTCATGGGCTCGCACAACATGCAGCTTAGCTGGACTCTCGCTTTCATTTGTTTACAACTAAGAGCATAAGGGGAAAATAGCTTCAGACCCTTTTCTTATTTCAGAATTCCCAATAGATTGAAACAGTTTTTGAGTCTTCAAAAATGTATTTCTAAATATTCTGTTATAAGAAGTAGCAAAGCCATAGTCTTGTCACTTTCAGATGAGCAAGCACGCAAGAGAAAAGGGGTTTATTTTTCTGTATGAAACTTACCTTTCCTACCAGCCACTGTATCAGGAAACTCAGAGATGCAGTGGGTCTCATAATCTCAAAACTCTTTCTTAAACTCACAGTTCATCTCCAATGAAGAGAGGTGGGAAGGAAGAAACCAACATGTGCAAAGTGTAATTAACACACATTTTTTTTAAATCATCTTTGGAAACTTCTAGCAGACTCTTCCATCAGACAAAGTGGTTGTGTGTTCTGACCTGACAGTTTGTACAGGTGACATACTATGCATGTGCAGCTACCACTGTTATATATTAGACAGGGAGACCCCTTATATGGTTACAGTTTTCTAAAGGCAAGGTTCATGTTTACAAGCAAAATACCTGAAAAGGAAAGCAGCTTATGAGATGGTTTATCAGTAATAGCATCTGGAGTCAAAGGCTGAAAGAGACTTGGCCTCCTATTTAGCCATTTCCAATACCTCTCTACCCAGAAATTCAATTAAGTGACTTTAAACTAATACAGGCATATCTGCATAGGAGAGCAGAATTTGGCCCAGATGTGTTGATTTTCAGTCTCTAAGATGATGATCATCTGAGAGTTTGGCTAGGGGAGAGAAGCCAGCAACACAATGAGACAATGAGATGGTAGGCAGAGAAATAATAAAAAAAAAAAAAAAACAACAAAAACCAAACCAACCCCCCCCCCCAAAAAAAAAAAAAAAAAAAAAAAACCACCAAAAAAAAACCACCAAAAAAAAAAAAAAAAAAAAAAAAAAACCAACCAAACAAGAAAACCCCACAACTGTGTAGGTAAATATGACTTAGTAATTTTATTCTACTATTTCTTTATGGAAGAATTACTTTAGAAAAGAGACTATGAGAACAATAATTTGAACTGTGTCTGAGTTTACCTGTGTCCCAGCCCATTAAACTGGAGTGTCTGCACTGTGAACCGAGGTATAAACTGAGATAATTATACTAATTCTTCTGACTGGGAAAGCTGACTGTAGTGGGAGAAAAAGAACAATTTTTAGAGGGTATATAAAAAGCCTGGCAATACATCTCTTTCCCAGCTAAAAAGATGACACTTTTTATTACAGGAATTGCAATAGTACTGCTTTTCCTGTCCTGTCTCAGCTGAAATAGCCAAAGATGAGGGCTAGAACTAGTCTCAGCATACAGCTATCTGACAGGGAATTTGTTTTTAACTTCTGGAATGCCTTTGGTAATGTCCTGGACCTGGTTGGAAATTTATCCCTGCTGAAATGGAAAAATAACATAACTTTAAGGTAATGTAGGGATTGATTAATCAAAATTCTGTTCTCTGCAGAATTTCCTACAGTCAAAATGAGTCAGGAAATATTGTTGACCAAACTTTACAGACAGAAGTGAATGATCTGGCTTTTCCCTTTATTGGCTATGAGGCGCTTCGCAATTTTTATATTTAGTCAATGCGGATAATGTTTACTTGCATGTCACAACTGACAACAGTAAGAGCCTTAACTGTTTTAAATTGCCAGAGTCGTTATTCTGTGTTAACCATGCTTATTTTAAACTTTTTTTTGTAGATTCACCTATCCTGTGTGACACTGACTTTGTCAATAAGATTAGTATCTGTAAATTACATTGTAGAAGAACACTGATATGTGAGAGAACATGTTCTAAACGAGGACTCTGGTCATGATTACTTGCCACTGTCTTCTGTGCTGTGGAAAAGATGCAACTGATGAGTCAGAATTTCACGTAACCCAGTCATCTGTCAACTACAGATATTCATTATTTGCATTGTTATTTGTTTAGATGTCAGAATAAAGGGAAGGATTCATCTAATCTTTCACTGTCCAGAAATTAAGCCTATACTCTCAGGCGCTTAACTAAATTCCTTCACGTGTTAGAAAGAAAGGAGGTAGACTTCTCATGAGGACAACTTATCTTACCTTCCTTAAATATTCGTCTTCAGATAGGATGAATCACCCTCAGGAGTTATCTCTTTCTGATTCTTCCCTTTCAAGAAAAAGTTGGCATGAAAAACATGCTTGGATTAGGCATCCAACTTTGAGTACTAAATTAGGTGAATTGTACCTCGCTTTTATTCAGAGCATAATTCTTATTCCAAGAGATACAGGCATTGAGTTGGCCTCCTACGAGCATAGTTTTCAAAGGTCTTCATTCAGGTGCAGATAGGCTTCTAGTCTAGTGAGGTTTTAAAAGTGTATAAATGAGTAACAACCTCACCCTTGCAATTACTTCAGCCCAGAAGCACAAGGGCTTTTAAACTCTTAACTCGCGTATATACTTAGTTCCTCCTAGATATTAGTGAGAATAAAGTATTTGAATGGAACTTGACTGGTTTGCTGCATATTTAGAGTCCAAAATCACTTTGAAAAATTGGCCATACATGGATACAGCAACACTGAATTGCAACATGATGTCAGATTTTTATGGGTACATTTAATTATTTTGTCTCTTGTGTCAAAAGCTAGCTTGTTCAGGTGAAATAAATTCACATCAGTTAAACTTGTTCACTTTCTTCACTGTGACTGTAGTGAGACACTGGAACATGTTGCCCAGAAATGTGGATGCCCCACCCCTGTAAGTGTTCAAGGCCAGGTTGGATGGGGCTTTGAGCAACTTGGTCTAGGGGAAGGTGTTGCTGCCCACAGCAGAGTGTTTGAACTAGGTGATATTTAATGTTCCTTCAAACCAAACCATACTGTGAGTCTATGAAACTACTCTGTTTGGTATAAATCAGATAAAGAAGAAAGACAAAATAAAGAATCAAGTTATCTTTTGAAAGATTTAGTCAACCCAAATGGATATTTGTGTTCCTTGCACTTTGGAATTTGCTCTGATTCATTCAGAGCCAGAAAAGGAGTCTATACATAATATTGCTAAGACAGACACAACCTGCAAGTGTTCTTAAGCCAAAACAGTTTTGAATACTTGCTTTTCTTGAGTTGCAGATCCACATTATTTCATCAAATTATGTTGCCTCATATATAACTCAGCTCGCTCCTTGAAATGCCTGTACACCAATGTGCGCAGCATGGGAAATAAGCAGGAGGAGTTAGAAACCTGTGTTAAGTCAGGAGATTATGATGTGGTGGCAATTACAGAGACGTGGTGGGACAGCTCACATGAGTGGAATATAGTCAGGAGGGCTATGTCCTTTTCAGGAAAGACAGGCCAGCCAGGCGGGGTAGTGAGGTTGCTCTTTATGTGCGAGAGCAGCTACAGTGTACTGAGTTCTGTTCAGGGACAGAGGATGAACGAGTTGAGAGTCTGTGGGTGAGAATTAAGGGGCAGGCTGGCAGGGGCGATACTGTTGTGGGTGTCTGTTACAGGCCACCAGATCAGGGTGAGGAAGTTGACGAGGCCTTCTACAGGCAGCTGAGAGTGGCCTCACAGTCACAGGACGTGGTCGTCGTGGGGGATTTTAACTTCCCTGATGTTTGCTGGAAGGACTACTCAGCAACCCAGCCACAGTCCAGGAGGTTCCTCCAGTGTATGGATGATAATTTCCTCATGCAAATGGTGGATGAGCCAACCAGGAGAGGAGCGCTGCTGGATCTCATCCTCACTAACAAGGAGGGTCTGGTCGAAGCAGTAAAGGTTGAGGGCTGCCTTGGTTGCAGCGCCCACGAGATGGTGGAATTCAGAATCTTGTGTGGTAGGACCAGTACAATAGCAAGTAGAATTGCAACCCTGGACTTTAGCAGGGCAAACTTTGGCCTTTTCAAGCAATTGCTAGGGGAAATCCCATGGGCAAGGCTGCTTGAAGGTAAAGGGGCCCAAGATAAGTTGGTTGGCATTCAAGGATTGCTTATTCCGAGCTCAAGATCAGAGCATCCCGACACGTAGGAAGTCAAGGAAAAGGACCAGGAGACCTGCGTGGCTAAATAAGGAACTGCTGGGTATGCTCAAGTGGAAGAGGAGAGTTTACAGGTCATGGAAGGAGGGGCTGGCCACTCGGGAGGAATATAAGGCTGCTGCTAGAGGATCTAGGAAGGCAGCTAGGATGGCTAAGGCCTCCTTAGAATTAAATCTCGCAAGAGGGGTCAAGGACAGCAGAAGGAGCTTTTTCAAATACATGGCAGATAAAACTAACACCAGAGGCAAGGTAGGCCCACTGATGAACGGGATGGGTGCCCTGGTGACAGAAGATACAGAGATGGCAGAGTTATTGAATGCCTTCTTTGTCTCTGTCTACTCTGCCGGAGGCAGTCCTGAAGAGCCCTGTACCCCTGAGACCTCAGATGAAGTCAGGTTAACGGAGCAGTTTGCCTTAGTCGATGAGGAATGGGTTAGAGACCAGTTAAGCAATCTGGACATCCATAAATCCATGGGTCCAGATGGGATGCACCCACGGGTGCTGAGGGAGCTGGCGGAAGTCATTGCTAGACCACTCTCCATCATCTTTACCAAGTCTTGGGAAACGGGCGAGGTGCCTGAGGACTGGAGGAAAGCAAATGTCACTCCAGTCTTCAGAAAGGGCAAGAAGGAGGACCCGGGTAACTATAGACCGGTCAGCCTCACCTCCATCCCTGGGAAAGTGATGGAACACCTTATCCTTGGTGCCATCTTAAGGCATATCAAGGATAAGAGGGTTATGAGGGGCAGTCAACATGGCTTTACCAAGGGGAAGTCATGCTTGACCAACCTCATAGCCTTTTATGAGGAAATAACACGGTGGATGGATGATGGCAGAGCAGTGGATGTGGTCTACCTTGACTTCAGCAAAGCATTTGACACAGTCTCCCACAGCATCCTCACGGCTAAACTGAGGAAGTGTGGTCTGGATGATCAGGTAGTGAGGTGGACTGCAAACTGGCTGAAGGAGAGAAGCCAGAGAGTTGTAGTCTATGGGGCGGAGTCTAGTTGGAGGCCTGTATCTAGTGGAGTGCCTCAAGGGTCAGTACTGGGACCAGTATTATTTAATATATTCATCAACGATTTAGATGAGGGAATTGAGTGTACTATCAGCAAGTTTGCTGATGACACTAAGCTGGGAGGAGTGGCTGTGCTGCCAGAAGGCTGTGCTGCCATCCAGCGAGACCTGGACAGGCTGGAGAGTTGGGCAGGGAGTAACTTGATGAACTATAACAAGGGAAAGTGTAGAGTCCTGCATCTGGGCAGGAACAACCCCAGGTTCCAGTATAGGTTGGGGAACGACCTGGTAGAGAGCAGTGTAGGGGAGAGGGACCTGGGGGTCCTAGTGGACGGCAGGATGACCATGAGCCAACACTGTGCCCTTGTGGCCAAGAAGGCCAATGGCATCCTGGGGTGTATTAGAAGGGGGGTGGTCAGTAGGTCGAGAGAGGTCCTCCTTCCCCTCTACTCGGCCCTGGTGAGACCGCATCTGGAATATTGTGTCCAGTTCTGGGCCCCTCAGTTCAAGAAGGACAGGGACCTGCTGGAGAGAGTCCAGCGCAGGGCAACTAAGATGATTAAGGGAGTGGAGCATCTCCCTTATGAGGAAAGGCTGAGGGAGCTGGGTCTCTCTAGTTTGGAGAAGAGGAGACTGAGGGGTGACCTTATTAGTGTATATAAATATATAAAGGGGGAGTGTCACGAGGATGGAGCCAGGCTCTTCTCAGTGGCAAACAATGACAGGACAAGGGGTAATGGGTATGTCGTGGTTTAAGCCCAGGCCGTAAATCAGAGCCACGAAGTCCACTTCCCCCCCCACCTTTCTTCCCTCCGCTTCTGGAGGGACGGGGAGGAGAATCAAAAGAATGCAACTCCCACGGGTTGAGATAAGAACAGTTTAATAACTAAGGTATAACACAAATCACTACTGCTACCACTAATAGTAATAACGATAAAGGAAATAACAAGGAAGAGAATACAACCGCTCACCAACTGGTACCTCACCCCCGCCCTGCAGTGATACAGCCCTTCTGGGTACTCTCAGTTCTACATCCTGGGCATGACGTGCTGTGGTATGGAATACCTCTTTGGCTAGTTTGGGTCAGGTGTCCTGTCCCTGCCTCCTCCCGGCTTCTCCTCCTCCCTGGCAGAGCATGAGACTCACAAAGTCCTTGGTCAGTCTAAACATCGGTGTTATCAGCCCTGTTCCCAGGCTGAAAGTCAAAAACACAGTGCTGCAACAGCTACTAAGAAGGAGGAAAAATGACTGCTACTGCTGAACCCAGGACAGTATCCACCCCTTATTCCATACCATTCACGTCATGCTCAGATCCCACATTTTCCATGTATCCTCACTCTCATCTCAGTGCACTGTTAACTTAGTGCACGGACCAGTCCCTATAAAGCTGCTGAGTCCATTTGGTCCATGATGGTGGGCTCCATGTCTTGTAACAGTCTTTCAGAGCAGGAGAGGCTGTATGCAGTGTGCACAGTCGTGAATAACCTGGGCAATAGTGTCTATTGCTAAGTCCACCCCTCGATCATGAGTCCGTCTCTATGTTGCATCTCTGCCCTGATGGCCTGAAGTGTCATGGGCCCATCAGGCTCAAAATAATTCACCCTCCCCTGCAGCAGTCTCTGCAACTTGTCGTCGGGGACTCCACACAGCTGCCTTCCATCTCCGATGCTTCCAAAGCACTGGAGGGGCCCAGTGGATTAGATACTCGCCCATACTGTCCCATACACCATGACACTCATGACTGTCCAGCCTTGGGGAAAACCTCTCGGTCCCCCTGTATTGTCTAAACCCAGACAAGACCCAAACCTGACTCTGCTTAACTCTCGGGATCAGACAAAATGGTCGTGGGTAGAACTCACTCTGTGTGTGTGCCAACATGGTGATCCCCATCACAATCAGCAGGCAGGTCCCAAGGGTACCCAAAGGCCATTCAAAACCTTCAGAACTTTCAAATGCTGCTGCTGTACTTGTCACTGGGGCTGTAGCTGCTGTACTTGAAGGCTCTCTCACCACCAGCTTCTCTTTTTCCAAGTCCAGATCTTCCTCCTCTGCCTTGCTGGGAAATGCTGTGTGGTCTCCTGCATCCTCCTGCGGCTCAGGCTCACAGGGCTTGGTGGGCTGCTGCTGGGGAATGCTCTCGGCCGCCGTGGGGCTGGGCTCGGCCGCGGGGCTCGTCTCCTCCGCCGCCTCCTCCCGCTGCTCGGCAGCCGCCTCCTTCCTGGCCTCCGGCTCCGCTCCCGCCGCCGCTTGGTCCCCGGGGCCGCTCCTCCGGGCCGCCTCGGCCGCCGCCGGCTCCCGGAGCAGCTCCCCCTCAGCTCCCCGCAGCCTCACGAAGACGGCCGCGAGGATGAGGGCCAGGACGGTGAAGAGCAGCGGGACGGCCAGGTACAAGTCCACGGCCACGTCCATCCTGCCCTGCGGCCGGAGCCCGCCCATATTACAAGCCATTACCATAACGTACAGTGAAACAAGAACCTTAGCCCAAGGCCCACACTTGATAAACACTAACACAGCAAATACCGGCTCTAAGTAAGCTACAGCATACTGAAACTGTGACATCAAAAGAAACAACTTTGAGAGCCAATTGTGCTTCGGTCAGATCTGTTGTTATCTCAACCCTTCCTGCCCCACGTTGGGCGCCAAAAAGAACTGTCGTGGTTTAAGCCCAGGCCGTAAATCAGAACCACGCAGTCCACTTGCCCCCCCCCCTTTCTTCCCTCCGCTTCTGGAGGGACGGGGAGGAGAATCAAAAGAATGCAACTCCCACGAGTTGAGATAAGAACAGTCCAGTAACTCAGGTATAACACAAATCACTACTGCTACCACTTATAGTAATAACAATAAAGGAAATAACAAGGAAGAGAATACAACCGCTCACCAACTGGTACCTCACCCCCACCCCGCAGCGATCTAGCCCTTCCGGGAACTCTCAGTTCTACATCCTGGGCATGACATGCTGTGGTATGGAATACCTCTTTGGCTAGTTTGGGTCAGGTGTCCTGTCCCTGCTTCCTCCCAACTTCTCCTCCTCCCTGGCAGAGCATGAGACTCACAAAGTCCTTGGTCAGTCTAAACATCGGTGTTATCAGCTCTGTTCCCAGGCTGAAAGTCAAAAACACAGTGCTGCAACAGCTACTAAGAAGGAGGAAAAATGACTGCTACTGCTGAACCCAGGACAGGGTACAAACTGGAACACAAGAAGTTCCACTTAAACTTGAGAAGAAACTTCTTCTCAGTGAGGGTGATGGAACACTGGAACAGGCTTCCCAGGGGGGTTGTGGAGTCTCCTTCTCTGGAGACATCCAAAACCCACCTGGACACATTCCTGTGTAACCTCATCTAGGTGTGCCTGCTCCAGCAGGGGTTTGGACTAGATGATTTTTTGAGGTCCCTTCCAATCTCTAGCATACTGTGATACTGTGATAACTCTGCAACTTGAGGCAGATAGTACAGCACCTTTGGTGCAGCCTGTTTCTCTCTTGAAAACCAGAAGTTGTTTCCCACTAGGTCTTAGAAGAAGCAGGCATACAGAATTGATAATCATATTGTACTTTTTAGTATAGAATATGAAGTTATACTCTCATTCTTTTATCCACACTGTCGTGGTTTAAGCCCAAGATGTAAATCAGAACCACGTAGTCTACTGCCCCCCCCCCCCCCCCTTTCTTCCCTCCGCTTCTGGAGGGACGGGGAGGAGAATCAAAAGAATGCAGCTCCCACGGGTTGAGATAAGAACAGTTTAATAACTAAGGTATAACACAAATCACCACTGCCGCCACCAACAATAACAACGACAAGAGAAATAACAAGGGAAGAGAATACGATACCGCCCGCCGGAAAAGACAGCCCGCCCGACCAGGGGACCTGCCCTTCCCGCTAGCTCCCAGTTCCATCCCCTGGCATGACGTGCTGTGGTATGGAACACCTCCTTGGCCAGTCTGGGTCAGGTGTCCTGTCCCCGCTTCCTCCCGGCCCCTCCTCCTCCCTGGCAGAGCATGAGACTCACAAAATCCTTGGTCAGTCTAAACATCGGTATTATCAGTTTTTTTTGTTCCCAAGCCAAAAGTCAAAAACACAGTACTGCAACAGCTACTAAGAAGGAAAAAAAAAACAAAAAACTGACTGCCACTGCTGAACCCAGGACAGTATCCACCCCTTGTTCCATACCATTCACGTCATGCTCAGATCCCACATTTTCCATATACCCTCACTCTCATCTCGGTGCACTGTTATCTTAGTGCACGAACCAATTCCTATAAAGCTACTGAGTCCATTCGGTTCATGATGTTGGGCTCCATCTCTTGGAACAGTCTTTCAGGACAGAAGAAGCTGTATGCAGTGTTGGATCGTTGCCTGCTGATGCTGATCATTCCTTTACTGTAGAACTCATCCGGTTCTATCAAAGTTCATTCTCTGTTGGGATGATGGTCGGAGGGAAGTCAGAGCCAGTCGCTGGTGCCCTGCAGACTTCTAGTTGGTGGACTATAGCAGGCAACAGCGTACAATTGAGTTCATTGTCTGTTTTCCCCTAAAATCAAATCCCCTTGAGGTACGCATCGGACTTCCCCATCTTCCCGCATTACCCACCAAGTATATCCAGGTCCCTGAGCAAAAGCAATCCCACCAGTGGGTTTGCCTTTACCTGAAGCAGGAATAAGCCAGACTGTCTTCCCCAGCAAATTCTTCATATGCACCACAGGAACTTTGTCCCCCTCTACAATATGTAAAAGTTCTGACTGGGCTGGGCCAGCCCTGTTGGCAGATCCTCTGGTGTTGACCAACCAGGTGGCCTTTGGTAAGTGTGTATCCCAATGCTTGAAAGTTCCCCCACCCATTGCTCTCAGTGTAGTTTTTAACAGCCCATTATACCGTTCGATTTTCCCAGAGGCTGGTGCATGGTAGGGGATGTGATATACCCACTCAATGCCATGCTCTTTGGCCCAAGTGTCTATAAGGTTATTCCGGAAATGAGTCCCATTGTCTGATTCAATTCTTTCTGGGGTGCCATGTCGACACAAAATCTGGTTCTCAAGGCCCAGGATAGTGTTCCGGGCAGTGGCATGGGGCACAGCGTATGTTTCCAGCCATCCGGTGGTTGCTTCCACCATGGTAAGCACATGGCGCTTGCCTTGGCGGGTTGGTGGGAGTGTGATATAATCAATTTGCCAGGCCTCCCCATATTTATACTTCAGCCATCGTCCTCCATACCAAAGAGGCTTTAACCGTTTGGCTTGTTTAATTGCAGCACATGTTTCACACTCGTGAATAACCCGGGCAATAGTGTCCATTGTTAAGTCCACCCCTCGATCACGGGCCCATCTGTATGTTGCATCTCTGCCCTGATGACCTGAAGTGTCATGGGCCCACCGGGCCAAAAATAATTCACCTTTATGTTGCCAATCTAAGTCCATCTGAGCCACTTCAATCTTAGCAGCTTTGTCCACTTGTTGGTTGTTCTGGTGTTCCTCAGTGGCCCGACTCTTGGGTACATGGGCGTCTACATGACGTACCTTCACCACCAGGTTCTGCACCCGGGCAGCGATATCTTGCCACAGTGCAGCAGCCCAGATGGGTTTACCTTTGCGTTGCCAGTTGCTCTGCTTCCATTGCTGCAACCACCCCCACAGGGCATTTGCCACCATCCATGAGTCAGTATAGAGATAAAGTACTGGCCACTTTTCTCGTTCAGCAATGTCCAGGGCCAGCTGGATGGCTTTCACCTCAGCAAACTGACTCGATTCACCCTCTCCTTCAGCAGTTTCTGCAACTTGTCGTTGAGGATTCCATACAGCTGCCTTCCATCTCCGATGTTTTCCCACAATACGGCAGGACCCATCAGTAAACAAGGCATACTGCTTTTCACTTTCTGATAGTTTATTATATGGTGGGGCCTCTTCAGCACGCATCACCTCCTCCTCTGGTGACATTCCAAAATCTTTGCCCTCTGGCCAGTCCATGATGACTTCTAGAATGCCTGGACGACTGGGATTTCCTATTCGAGCTCGTTGTGTAATTAGTGCAGCCCATTTACTCCATGTCGCATCGGTTGCATGATGTGTAGAGGAGACCCTGCCTTTGAACATCCAGCCCAGAACGGGCAATCTGGGTGCCAGGAGGAGCTGTGCTTCAGTGCCAATCACCTCCGAAGCAGCTCAAACCCCTTCATAGGCTGCCAGTATCTCTTTCTCAGTTGGGGTATAGCTGGCCTCAGATCCTTTGTATCCCCGACTCCAAAAGCCGAGGGGTCGACCTCGAGTCTCCCCTGGAGCTTTCTGCCAGAGGCTCCAGGTAGGACCATTCTCCCCAGCTGCGGTGTACAGTACATTTTTTACATCTGGCCCATTCCGGACTGGTCCAAGGGCTACTGCATGAACTATCTCACGTTTAATTTGCTCAAAGGCTTGTTGTTGCTCAGGGCCCCATTTAAAATTGTTCTTCTTCCGGGTTACATGATAGAGAGGGCTTACAATCGAACTGTAATTCGGGATGTGCATTCTCCAGAACCCCACAGCACCCAAGAAAGCTTGTGTTTCTTTCTTATTAGTTGGTGGAGACATTGCTATTATTTTGTTGATCACATCTGTAGGGATCTGGCGACGTCCATCTTGCCATTTTATTCCAACACACCCTGCCACTCATGGCTGTCCAGCCTCGGGGAAAATCTCTCGGTCCCCCTATTTTGTCGTCTAACCCCAGACAAGGCCCAAACCCGACTCTGCTTAACTCTTGAGATCAGACGAAATGGTTGTGGACAAAACACACTCTGTATGCGTGCCAACATGGTGACCCCCATCACAATCAGCAAACAGGTCTCAACAATATTAAAAGGCCACTCAAAAACTTCAAAACTCTCAAACGATGCTGTAAACGGTCTGGAAGGGGCACTGGGAGGGTAAAAGAATGTCTCCTTCATAGGTTGACCACCCAGGAAGGAGAAAAAAGATGTATAGTTGCTAAGCATTTGTATTATATACC
Organism: Psittacula echo; assembly: GCF_963264785.1. NCBI lineage: Eukaryota > Metazoa > Chordata > Aves > Psittaciformes > Psittacidae > Psittacula > Psittacula echo. The sequence continues at coordinate 20,913,290 of NC_137735.1, read as the reverse complement.
TCCCAAAGTATAAAGGTGGTGACCACACTGGGAACATAAGCCAGATCAGTTTCATGATCAATTTTTCTATTGTATTACAAGTTATTACCATAAAATATAATGAGACAATAACCTTAGCCCAAGCCCCACACTTGAAAAACACTAACACAGCAAATACCGGCTCTAAGTAACCTACGGCATATTGAGACTGTGAAATCAAAAACAACAACTTTGAGAGCCAATAAATCAGCATTGTGACAAGTGACTATCAATCCAAAACACTGAATGCTTATCACAAATACGATTAGACACACTCCGGTCAGATCTGTCGTTATCTCAACCCTTCGTGCCCCACGTTGGGCGCCAAAAGAACTGTCGTGGTTTAAGCCCAAGCTGTAAATCAGAACTACGCAGTCTACTGCCCCCCCCCCCCCCACCACCTTTCTTCCCTCCGCTTCTGGAGGGACGGGGAGGAGAATCAAAAGAATGCAGCTCCCACGGGTTGAGATAAGAACAGTTTAATAACTAAGGTATAACACAAATCACCACTGCCGCCACCAACAATAACAACGACAAGAGAAATAACAAGGGAAGAGAATACGATACCGCCCGCCGGAAAAGACAGCCCGCCCGACCAGGGGACCTGCCCTTCCCGCTAGCTCCCAGTTCCATCCCCTGGCATGACGTGCTGTGGTATGGAACACCTCCTTGGCCAGTCTGGGTCAGGTGTCCTGTCCCCGCTTCCTCCCGGCCCCTCCTCCTCCCTGGCAGAGCATGAGACTCACAAAATCCTTGGTCAGTCTAAACATCGGTATTATCAGTTTTTTTTGTTCCCAAGCCAAAAGTCAAAAACACAGTACTGCAACAGCTACTAAGAAGGAAAAAAAAAAAACAAAAAACTGACTGCCACTGCTGAACCCAGGACACACACAGAGGAGAACTTTAATCCACAGGTAACATTTCTTTGAAAACAAAGAAATATTTTATGTCATTGTTAGAGCTTAGTAAATATGGACAAATTGCACTCAAAATTTAAAGTGCATGTTGAAAAAAAAATACAGAAAGCAGTAAATGAAAAAAAAGTGCATTACTGCATCATATATAAGAGAAATACGACGATTCAGTGTCCTCAGTAATTCAGTTATGAAGCAGATATGTGGAGAAGCAAATAATAAAGATTCATGTTCCCCTACAATACCAAAATGATAACTTTATAGAACAGCTTAATTTATTATTCAAGCAGATATTTCTGAGACTTTTTCCAGGGCCTAATCACAAAATGCTAAAGCTTAAATTTTATGTTCTGCTCCTAAAACTGCAAAAGAAATTACCTATAATTTCCAACTTGGAAGAGTTAACCCTTGGGCGGGGGGGAGGGGAGGGGAAAGGGAGGAAGAAGGGGAAGAGATTTATTTTTACTTTATTTTTGTTGATGTTTTCTTTGCTGATTGCCCTGCAGATACAATATCAAAAAGACTGCAGAAAAATCCTGCTCAAAGTAAATCTTTATAAAATTTATTAAATTAGCTTTATTCCAAGAGCATAATGTTTATAATACAGCCAGTTTCTACTGCAATGGCTTCTTTCTTATTGTTGAGGAAAATTGTGAGGCTGCAAGTATCATCAGATAGTCAATACAAGCATCAAAAGGAGCAGCAGTATAAAAATATTTCATCTTTTTTCTGAAAAAAAAGCAAAAAATAAAAACATAAACCAGGAAAAAAATTCTCCCTAGTCTAACTTGTGTTGAAAGTTTTTTAATGCTTACTATGTATATACTAATCTTTTTTTCTGAACACGAAGAATAATGTTTTGAGTTTATACTAAATAATAACTATATTACTGAGACTATTATCTTCAGTTATTATTTTAAAATTGTGTTATTTTGTCCCATTTATTAATGTCACTTCTACAACATCCAGAAATCAGTATCTCATTGACATACTTTAAGAGGTTCATCTGTAGAGAGAGTACAGTGTTGACCCTCTTATTGTAAGAAAATAATTATGAAAATATAAATTTGAAAATCTATGTTAATATGTTTTTTTAAGTTAAGACTTGGTCCTATATTTCTAATAAAATAAAACTGAAAAAAGAAATCCCTTGAAATAAAAGGACTACCAGTTCTTTATTATATCATTTGATATTTTTCAATATGTGTATATATTTCAGATATGTATCTGAAATTCAGAGAGCAAATATTTAGCAAACAATTATTTTGTCAGAATTAAAAAACACCTGTAGAATGCCCAGTCTATATAGTGTTTGTGGACCTCCAACCTATATGGAAGAATTTCTTCTGATATGGAATATCCTTTGGCTAGTTTGGGTCAGCTGTCTGAGCTGTGCTCCTTCTCAGCTTCTTGTGCACCTCCTTACTGGCAGAGGAGGGAAACTGTAAAATACTTAATCAGGGTAAGCACTACTTAGCTACAATTAAAACATCGGTGTTTTAACAACCTTATTCTCAAACTAAATCATAAATGCAGCACTGTACCAGCTACTAAGAAAAATTTAACTCTATTCTAGCCAAAACCAGGACACATCACTACATAATGCAATTTTTATTTACCTTAGGAGACTGAGCTGATAATCTGATCAGATTACAGATTTACAGAGCCTGCATATGTCAGGCTAAAGGCTCAAACCATTCCACCATCCCATTCTGCAGATGGTTCAGCAGTGATTTATTCTGAATATTCAAATTAATCATTAACTGTGCTCGAGAAAGACAAGAAAAGAAGCAGAGAATATGTTGGTACACTCTCAGCAGAGAGAGTTAAGAGTGCTGTCTTTTCCCCAATCTTTTGAATTTTTTGAAAAGCCTCTTAGCCTTACCTTGTACTGCTATTCTACCTAGAAATGTCAGTGCCACTAGGCTCTCCCCAGTACACTTCTGAACTTGGAAGGCATTCAGTGAAGAGCTGCACAGTTTACTTGTGCCCTACCAGTGGGGAATCAAGATACGGTGCATATGTAATGTGTCATCCAGTTTTCTTAGAACCTGTAAAAGATCCAGCTGTGCTGTTAATTTGGTCAAGCCTCAGGCCTTCCACAGCACATCAGTTTTGCTTGATTTATATTCCAGAGTGTACATTATATTTCTATGTCAGGAATCAGTGGGAAAAAAGATCCTTATCGAGTTTCTGGCATTGCAAGAAAAAAACAAGTCCAAAAAAAAAAAAAAAAGTGATGTATATAATGCATTCTGTAAATATATTTTCTGCATGCTTTTTTATGAGAGAATTTTTCTAGTTGCATCCCTCTGTATAAGAAAGATCAAATAGAAAGTCATCTTATTTTTCAGCACATCTAGTTTTTATTTTAACTTATTAATAATTTTTAAAAATATAGAAGCAAACAAAAATTGGTTTTTTTGGTTACTTGGAAATCATTTCTTACTTGCACTGGATATATAATATGGTTCATTTTATTATGTTATTTTAAAGTCATTGTTATTATTATGCTGAAATAATTCTAGCAGTTTTTTCCACTTTTTTTGTTCCCTATCCTGACACGAAGCACCTCCTTGAAAACAAAACAAATTAAATCAAAAAAGAACATGAAAGAACAAAGGCAGCAAATTCAGATGGTCACTGCAGAAAGCTTTTTACACAAATGTGAACATTACTAAAGAGTCAGCGTTAAAGTAAAGTGAAATGACAAATCATACATATACTGAAGAAGGTTATTTTCAAAAGCAAGAATAAGGTATGAAAATCCAAACCCTTCAAGGGAAGAAAAAAAGCATTTTGAGAATTAATTAACTAAAGGTCTGCCTACTTTTCCTTAAGGTAGTTTTGGAGGACATATTATTTCTAAGAAAGATAATATATTCAATCATGGATAAATACCTACAGAAAACACTTGCTACTATCTCTTTCAAATCTTTTATTGTTAATTGGAAATAATAATCAAATTAAACTATTAAAAATCAGGAGGGTGGTGTTTATGTTCACATACATATCAGTTTGGTTGCATGCCTTAAGGAATACTGGAGAAAGTGGATGTTGAGAGTTTTTACTAGATTACATATCTAAAAGACTTTGTGACACATCTTCTCTTGTATTTATTTGATATCAATATTAAATTCTGTCAAAGTTTCAAAAATTGTAAAAGGGTAATTGACTCCCTGAAAACTCTAGAGTACATTTAAATATATGAAAAAGGTTGTCATGTGTACATGTTTAGTATTTACAGTATCCCAACTGCATAGTTATAAAAAATTAAATATATTTGTTTTTAAACACATGAGAAACAACTGGAAGGAACAATAAATTATATGAGCAGGTATATTAAAAAAAACCCAACATAATAAAGCATTTGAGCTTGACATTTAACAACTTAAGCAAGTTGATGACAAATGTATTACAACTTTTGTAGTGATTCGGAGGAAACTCCAGGAACAAACTTGCCAAGAAAGTTTTCAAGCTGACAAGCAGGTATTCTTTATTGTGGCGCCAGGAGACACGGGGGATAGCTCCTCCTAACGTGTGTCTCCCCTTATTGCTCCATACACTGCCTTATATAGATGTTGGGCATACATACATATTCATGAGGTTACGTATGGATTTCATAATTTTCCAGAAAGTTCCCCGCATGCGTACAAAATTGTGGTAGGGGTCTGTGAGGGTCGTTTACTTCTTCCAGCAGTCTTCATCACTTCTGGCTGCCTTTGATGCATGCACAGTAGATGCTCATACCAGCTTAATTGGATGGTTAACACCAAAGACATAATAATCCTTCTAGCTTCCTACTTATCAGTTAGTTTAACTGTAGCCCATCCTGGACACCTGCCATTCCCGGATACTCCTTATCCCTATGTCTCATTATTCTAGACTATTTTTCTTAAAACTATGTCAACTATAACGACTTATCTTGCACAAGAATTCTCAGTGTTTTCTCTAGCTGTACTCTATTTTCCCCTCTACATATCATGCCCCTCAATAATTTTCCACTGCTACTGTTACAAAGCCATTAAACTTAGCATTACTTAAAACTAATTCTAAAAGTTTATATATTCCATTTTATGATTTTATGTCCCCCTTTGTTTCAGTAGGGCAAAAAGTTCTGAAAAAGAAGTCCCAAGTAATTTATTTTACTACCAAATTATTGTGCATATTACAAAATTAAAAATGTTTAAAGGGAATTTGTAAAAATGTGTAGATGATATAATTAGGTAAGTTTCTGACATTTTGAATAATTACTAGAAAAGCCACATTGGAGTTACCTTTCATTTCCTTGTGGCTTTATTGTGGTTCAGTATGAGCCTGTCTTATTGTTATTTCTAGCATCAAATTTGGATGTTTTAGTCATTACCTAATTGTCCAGACATTCAGATTGAATCTGCGGAATAGTTCAGATGGAAATCTTAAAATAAAATTTAGTGCTTGTATCATAGAAATACGGGTGAGGCAAAACAACTTTACTGATGCAGTTTTGAGGAGTATCTTAGTGGAAATAAGAAGGCCATATCCAGTCCCTCCTTTATCCAACCAGATTTGAAATCCATTTTCCCAAGGAACAATTCTGATCCTATTTCTGTTTCTCCAGCTGTTGCTTTTTCACTTGCCTAGGTTAATTAAGGTTTCCATTTGCCCAGTTCCTACTTCACACCATATGTGTTTCTTTTATATCTGTACTTGGTGTCTTGACATTCTGATATTTAAGGAACCTTCAGCTCATTTGACAAAGTATCAAAAGGGGTAATATGATTAAAAGGGAACTTCAGTTTATTATTTTACATCTTGTAACAGGAATCTAAATACTAAGTTCTCATTAAAGTTGTTGATAACTGTGTATGTAGAAGCTAGAATTCACAGCCCAAGATGAGAATCTTCGCTTCTCTGCCACTGAACAGAAAGTCCTATTATTTGTTCTATTCCCATATGAAGACTTTTGCCCTAGCAGAGATTTTGAGGCCAAATACTTTCTCTGAAATTCTAAAGTCAGCCAGAAGACATTGTTCTGTTAAATAAAATTATTTTTTACCTAGAAAAGTGCAGAAGAATATGTTTATCCACACACCCAAGTTCCCAGTATTAATTCAGACTCGGGGAGTGATGGGGAAAATCATGAAGAATAGCCACCAATTTCCAATGAGCATGCACTGTGATCCAAGGACCATATTTCTGAAAATAAGCTTAGAAAATCTGCTGATCACAAAATATCTTACAGTTTGTGTCTATATTTCATCTTCTCTTTTTAAAATTATGATGAGGTTTTATTTACTCTTTTTAACACAGTTTCAGTGGAAATATGTGAATAATATCTATGCTTGTATGCCAAGGTACTTAAGAATCTGCAGGCAGCCTCACTTTGCACTCACTTCAGAAATCATCTGTATTGCAGGAGATGTAAATTACTGCCTCAGGATGATTAAAGCAAATTTATGTTTCCCTTCTTCTGTTGTTTCAGCAGAAGTCTTTGAATTAAAAAATGCATCATGTTGGAGGCTGTACTTTTGCCTGAATTCAAGTATCAGCCCTGACTCCTTAAATATAAGACAGCAAACTTAGAGCAAGTTTTAAGTAAAGTTTAAGTAACCACTTGTCGGTTGATGGCATGGACAAGTATAGAGACATAAAAATATCCTACAGTACTTTTGCTCTTCGTGTAACTCAGCTAATCTCTCAGTTTTTAAAAAAGGAAGGAGATACTGGATTTTGTTTAATATAGTTCAAAGAAAAGATTTGCACTAACCTCATACCAAAATAATGTTGACAAAACTCATTTAAATGACTGCCTACTAAAAATTTTCATATTAAATGATACATTCATTTCACCTCCCCATAGTTTTATACTGTTAGACTTTTTAAAAAGTATGAAGTATTTTTATGCACTGGAAAAACATGCAATTATTAATGCAATTGACTTCATGCAGAAGGTGCTGAGGTACTTGCTACATGCATACATAAAGCCTTAGAGAATTAGGCAGTTATGCCCTGGCCCAAAGGATAATGCTGTATCCTGACATATGAGAAAGGCCAGCTCAGAAAATCACATGTCCCCAGAATTTAGGACTCTCTTCTCTCAGTGATGTACAATATATTAGAGTTAATATGAGTTACAGCACAGATTCACTGGACTTAAGGCAAGGTGAGATCCCTTAGGTTCTTTCTCTGCATTTTGCAGAGTTCTGCAAAATTTGAACTTCTGTTAACCAAAGTCTCTAATTTTTCCGCTTGGAAAAAGGGCTTAATTCTATAAATCAGTGTACTTATATATTGTTTGCTCTGTTCCCAGATGGGCAAGAATAACAACTCTAATGGGGGTGAAGACTTTACTTATTAATCTTGATGTTGCACTGACAACAAAGCCAAGTATCAGGCAATTGAAAACTAGCACTTCAAGTATGTATTTCCAAATAGAGGAGGAAAAATAAAAGAGGATGCTATTAATCTGTAATATAGATCACATTTTGAGAGCAACTTTATTTCTCTGGTATCTTTCAGAAAACTTAGTGGATGATGCTTCTCTGAAAGGAAGAGACTAATACTGTGCAATTAGTGTTTTCTGTTCATTATACTAGCATGTTCAGCCTGTTCAACTGTATGCAAAAACTGCTTAATGCCACAACTGCAATAAATGCAGATAATGTCCTTTATATTCAAAGGAACAGATCATGAGGCACAAAGTAGAATTTGGGTTTGCTGTATATAACTGGTAGGGTCACTACACCAGTACATGAAATGAAACTTTATCCTATTAATGTAATTTAGAAATGCCTCGCATGCATTTTGGGATTATAACTATGATTAATTGTAAGCCTTTATTTTTAGTACATATAAGTACATGGAATGATGAATATTTAATTTTAAAACCTGCTCAATAGGGTAGAAATACTGGTAATGTTGAAATACCAAATACAGTCCAAAAGAAAATATTCTTATTCAAATATAAAAGTATGTTTTCTTTTGTGCAATGCCACATAGCGTTATGTCAAACAAGAATCAAAATGAAAATATAGTGTATCAATATTGTTCATTCATTTTATCATTCAATGAGTATTTGTCGTGGTGGTGCAGAGAGGCCATGGCTTTCTACTGGGTAGATTGCTCCCTGGTTGAGCTAGTAGGGCTTTAGCACCTGCCCTGCCATGCACACTGCAGGGCGCCACCCTTGCTGAGTGCCACACTCGGTCTGCACACCCTGCTCACAGTGCTCCTGCTCGTTAGCACTGCCTAACAGCTTCTTCCATACATGGAGGGGCCTTGGCCGCCATTGCTGCTGGTCCTGCCTGGGTCCCATCAGCTGCTGCCAAGTGAGCTGCAGGCTCCCAGCAGCTCTTGGCTCCAGTTGAAGTTCCTCCGGTTCAGAGCCCCCTGTGCACCACGCTGTGATGGGCAAGAGACCCTTCTTGTGTGCATGCGTCACAAAACAACTCAAAGGAAAGAAGGCCCTAAGAGATGCCTGAGCCTGTTGGCCGTGAGCAGCCTATTGCCGCTTGGGCAGATGCTGGGGGCAGAGCAGGACCATGCTCCACCAAGGCGGGGAATGGTTTTCCTGTGGTGCCTGCCCTGAGGCCGAGAAGATCAACTGCCCTGGCAGTAAACTGTCTGGAGACAGAGACAGGCACTGCAGTGCCTGCCAGAACATAGCGTGAATGGGGCTGGGGTTTACCTGACACCCACCACCAGCTGGAGCCTTCCAGAACAGCTCTCAGAGCACGTGAGAGCGTGAACATGAACCTCCACCTGTGGGAGGATCCTGGAGACCACTGACCCTATAGAAGGTTCTGCAGCAGCGTGGTAGCTGTCTCTTTGCTGTTGACTTTGATGGAGTTACGGAGTCAAAAGGATACGGCTGAAAGGACCTCAGGTTGCTGACCGGGAAGTTGTTGCTGTATCCAAAGTTTGGTAATCCTGTCTCTCTGTTTTATCTATTTCCTTTCTCTTTTTCTTCCTTACTTTGGATCCTTTATGAGAATAAGAACTTGCCAAGACCTTTGTTCCTGCTGACACAGTTTTAGGGAAGTTTACAAAAAATGTAATTGTTGTTTCACCCTGCGGAGAGCCTGTGGTGGCTTCTCATGTGACCTGCACACAGTGTGGTGCAAAATCAGGTCCCCCACACCCGCATGGTGGGGTGAGACACAGTGTATAAAGGGGGGTGAAAGTGACAGTGAAGCTTGGACTTTATTTTGAGGTTATACAGTTTGATCAAGACTGATTGTTAACATCAAAGCCATGGAATGTTGTTGGAAGTGCATGGGTTATTTTTGCTTTTATGAAGGGCAAGGAATACAGGCTGCGAATAAAAACTGGGAGAGAAATTGAAACTTTGAATTAATTTATAAAATGTATGTGTTCTGCATTAAATTGATAGATTGTTCTGGGATTTTGTTTTCGGTTTGTTTTCGTTTTGTTTTCGTTTTGTTTTTATAGTATGTGCTCAGCAATCATGGCTGAAACAAGCAATTTTTAGCAGGCTAAATATCTCAGGGTTGAAGTGTTTGGATGAGTAGAGTAGATCCCACTCAGGACCTGAATGGGATGGGACACGGCCTTTTACCTATACAAATACAATACAAGTTTATAGCTCTGGAAGTGCTAAGGTTTTTGTGTCATTTAGTTCTTTTCTAAGAATGTAGCATAAAAGATTCATATGTTATTATGCTACACCTAAATACTGTTTTACTGGGAATGAATACTGTTTACAGTAGTGTGTATTTGGTCATCAGTAGGTAATAAAAGTGTTACATAGTGCCTCCTTCAGGAAGGAATTCTGTTGCCTGCTGAATGGGCCATTTCCATGTATTTAAAAGTGTAGAAAGTGCTATCTTAGGAAACCAAGATACGTTCTACTATTTTACAGTATAATTTCTGAGTACAGAGTCATTATCAGCACTAAATAATAAATTATTTGAGTCTTTTGGATGGGAAATTGAATATCTGAAATCAAATCAAGCACTGTTAAATCAGACGGAACTAAAAGGTGGAAATAAACTGAGTAATTGAATTGTTATAAGCTCAAAAGATACCTTGGATAAAGCTGAACAAGAATTAGGAAGAAACAGTAGAAGGCTGAGGTGAGAGCAGAATGTGTAAGACCTTTAGCAGCCCACTGTTTTTTCACTGAGTGTTAATTCAGTGAGAGTGCCTTTGACTTTTAATCATACCCTTTCTATGAAACTCATGGGTAAATTGATGTCGTGGTTTAAGCCCAGGCTGCAAATTAGAACCAATCAGTCTACTTCTCTCCCCACCCCCCCACCCCCCCACCTTTCTTCCCTCCACTCCTGGAGAGACGGGGAGGAGAATCAAAAGAATGCAACTCCCACAGGTTGAGATAAGAACAGTTTAATAACTAAGGTATAACACAAATCACTACTGCTACCACCAATAATAATAATGATAAAGGAAATAACAAGGGAAGAGAATACAACCGCTCACCGACCGGTACCTCACCCCCACCCTGCAGTGATCCAGCCCTTCTGGGTACTCTCAGTTCTACATCCTGGGCATGACATGCTGTGGTATGGAATACCTCTTTGGCTAGTTTGGGTCAGGTGCCCTGTCCCTGCTTCCTCCCGGCTTCCCCTCCTCCCTGGCAGAGCATGAGACTCACAAAGTCCTTGGTCAGGGTAAACATTCTGACCAGCAACTGAAAACATCGGTTTTATCAGTATTATTCCCAGGCCGAAAGCCAAAACATAGCACTGCACCAGCTACTAAGAAGTAGAAAAAAATGACTGCTACTGCTGAAACCAGAACAATTGATGTGATGTTATGAAAGCACAATTTTGGGAAAAGATTGCAATGTTTGAAGCAAAACACAGTAAATAGCAATACATAGGTAAACCAGTGTGGAGGATCACAGAACGCAGACCATATTCAGCAGATATTCCCCACTTCAGTTATGGTTTCTAAAGAGCAATGTTTATTGGTGAGCTTGATTTACCATTATAAGTTTATTTTACTTTCAAAATCTTGGGAAATTCATAGGGAATTTGAGCTTTATGCCTGTGTAAAGGGGGGTAACTTCTGCTTGCTAATGCTTGGATATGTAAGAAGTCAACTATATGTTGTTGGTTTTGTAAACATTTTTCGTCTCTGCTCATAAAGCATTATTATCCAGGAGAAATTACAAAATGCTATTTTAGCCCTCTCTTCACTGTGTCATACAGCCTGATAAAATAAGTATCTAGCAATTTCTTCCACTTGTTTGACTGCAAAGTTACAATATCAAAGCATTTCAAGTGAATTGCAAGGAAGGCTGTGGAGCAGAGAGTTATCAGCCACAGTTCAACCGGGAAACTGCTTTTTGGTGAGAAAATGGACCTTGAAGAACAGCTGTATTTTAGATTTCTTGTTTACAGAAGGAGGTTGGGGGCTACAGTATGACCTGACAAAATATGAGGATAACATTAATTCTTTTAACACTTAATCTTTTAATTAAGGTTAAAAAAAAGAGGGGGGGGGGGGGGCGGGCAGGGAGGGGTATGGAATCAATATTCTGACCAGTCTGGCTGGTTGTAATCGGACATTTCTCTCTCAACCTTGATCCTTTTTAGTCAATTTAAAAGTAAATCCATGAAGATGGACTTCTATGAATCACTCTAATTTCTTTTTTGCATTTTTCACTTATATAGAAAATATTGTTCTTTAAAGAACCAGAGTAAACATATTTAAAAAAAAAAAAAAGGAAAAACAACCCAGATACTGCATGAAATTGCCTGTGGTTGTGGTAAAGGTGAAAGCATTGATTTTTGTATAAGATCAGCAGATTGCTTCAGCAAGACTCACCACTGTGGAAGAAGCCTCATCAGAAAGGGGACATGAAAGGTTGTTAGAAAATCTGTACAGAATTTAGATTAGCTACTTTAGTGTGCTTATATAAGTTTTAATATCTTTCTTAATAATGAAATTCATTTATATCCCAGGTGTCAGGTTATTGGTCTCTTGGCCTCTTCGAAGAAGTAATTGAGCACCTGTATGGGGACAATGGGAATTGAGGAGTTCTGATTAGCTTTCTCTAGTTATAAATTATTTATCACCTCATTCCATTTCCCTCTTACATCTATTGGGACATTTTCACAGTCATGTTGCATAATAAAGAAGTGAACATCAGGATTCTATTTGCTGTCTTTCACCCACATGAGCCATTTAGCATTTTGTAATTCCACAGAAAAACCTATCCGATCAGCAGAAATGAAGTGAGAGTTTTACAGGCGTTTTCTGTTACATGATTTCTTTTTTAAAAAGGTAATGACTGACACATTTAAAAATGGGTAAATTTGCTAACAAATCCTAACCTATGCTGTTACACAGGACATCTACTGCTGAAAGAGCAAACAACTCTCCTAATTCCAAAATACATACATCATAACATACATCTTTAAAATATATACAAATTCTTATATCTATTCATATTGAAAGCGAACACCACATTTTACCATAGTTTAATACAATTAAAGCACACTTCTGCATATTCCATTTTGGAAAATAGCTTTCTCAGAGTAGAACATTACAAAAGAGTGATCTGTAAACTTCTGTGATTTTTCACATCCTCTTTCTTCTGCATATCTTTAAACTTAAAGGAATAGACTACAGTTTGTTTCCTACCATCTGCAGGTAAGGCAGGATGGTTATGGGCATTTCAAAACTTGTGAGTACACAGTAAATTTTGTCCTATTAATAAAAGATTAACCTTTTGATTTTTAGTCCATCAGACTAAGAGCTGCAGGCCAGTACCTTCCCTGACCTCTTATTTGTCACATAAAATTCACTAACACGAAGTATGGGGATGGAAGTGAGAGAACCTACAAAGAGCAAAACATCTATAAGCAAGAACTTACTAGATAGAAAAGACTCAATGGCAAAAGGATGTGGCTGTTACACTTGTGCATAGCATGGCTATGACCTGACACTATGATATCATTACAGAAAAAGTAAATATAATAGCATTTAATAATAGTATGACTGAGCAAAGCTATGAGGAGGTTGTAGTCTGAATACTGTATATAGTTTTGAGAGTTCATTTTACACAAGGACAAACCTAAATGTGACCAAGATCAAAGTGCTAAAGAAACACCATCAAATGCAAAGTCTACTTTTGAGAAGAGTTTGACCTGACCATTCCAGCTCAAAGTTCTGCAGCAGCCTCCCAAGATGGAGAAGACACCCAGCTCCCTGCAGCTGTGTGCAGGGATGCCTGTGGTAGCAGGCAGCTGGATTCGGTGGCCCAGGGGGCCCTCTTAGCTCAATCTTCCTACATTCCTTTATTGTTATTCTTACAAATTATGATTGTTGCAGCTTGGAATACTGACTATGCCTACCTTCCTCACATGGATTCATGTCTGCTGGGTTCTGTCTTTCCTTAGGTTACCCGGAGAAGGTGCCTGGTTTCCCCCCTAAGCACAGACTTGTTTAAGATCTAATACAGTCCAGCTGTGTCTTGTGGCATGTTAGTAATAGGTTTCAGTCCAGTAGTATTTTGATAAATACTCTAATTTTACAGGCTGTGAAGCCAGTTATAAAGCTTACAATGACAATTAGACGAGGCTATGGCAAATACCTCACATAGCAAGTATTGTTATATTTTAAAGGTGGCAGGAACTCCTATATATTCAAGTTTCATCTAAAGAGAGTATTTGAATGCTAGCGTGTTCCTCACCTCCTGAAGAGATAATGCATCTGTGAGGCCACGCACATACCATTTTTTTTGGTCTTTATCACAATAATTGTTGGATGCGCTAGTACTGAGCAAATACACCTTGGCACCCATTTCGCTTATAAAGACTAACGTGCATTATTTCATAGAATCATAGAATAGTTAGGGTTGGAAAGGACCTCAAGATCATCTAGTTCCAACCCCCCTGCCATGGGCAGGGACACCCCACCCTAAACCATGTCACCCAAGGCCTCATCCAACCTGGCCTTGAACACTGCCAAGGATGGAGCATTCACAACCTCCCTGGGCAACCCATTCCAGTGCCTCACCACCCTCTCAGTAAAGAATTTCTTCCTTAGATCCAATCTAAACTTCCCCTGTTGAAGTTTGAACCTGTTACCCCTTGTCCTGTCACTACAGTCCCTGCGGAAGAGTCCATCCCCAGCATCCTTGTAGGCCCCCTTCAGATATTGGAAGGCTGCTAGGAGGTCTCCACGCAGCCTTCTCTCCTCCAGGCTGAACAGCCCCAACTTTCTCAGCCTATCTTCACAGGGGAGGTGCTCCAGTCCCCTGATCACTGTCATGGCCCTCCTCTGGACTTGTTCCAACAGTTCCATGTCTTTTTTATGTTGAGGACACCAGGACTGCACACAATACTCCAAGTGAGGTCTGACGAGAGCAGAGTAGAGGGGCAGGATCACCTCCTTCGACCTGCTGGTCATGCTCCTCTTGATGCAGCCCAGGATACGGGTGGCTTTCTGGGCTGCGAGCGCACACTGCCGGCTCATGTTCATTTTCTCATCAACCAACACCCCCAAGTCCTTCTCTGCAGGGCTGCTCTCAATCTCTTCTCTGCCCAACCTGTAGCTGTGCCTGGGGTTGCTCCGACCCAGGTGTAGGACCTTGCACTTGTCTTGGTTAAGCTTCATCAGGTTGGCTTCATCCCACCTCACAAGCGTGTCAAGGTCCCTCTGGATGGCATTCCTTCCCTCTGGCGTATCAACCGAACCACACAGCTTGGTGTGATCGGCAAACTTGCTGTGGGCGCACTCAATCCTACTGTCCATGTCACCGACAAAGATGTTGAACAAGACTAGTCCCAACACCGATCCCTGAGGGGCGCCACTCGTTATTGATCTCCAGGCAGACATTGAGCCATTGACCACAACTCTTTGCGTGCGGCAATCCAGCCAGTTTTTTATCCACCGAGTGGTCCACTCATCAAATTGATGTCTCTCCAATTTAGAGACAAGGATGTCATGTGGGACAGTGTCGAACGCTTTGCACAAGTCCAGGTAGATGATGTCAACTGCTCTGTCCCTGTCCATCAGTTCCGTAGCCCCATCATAGAAGGCCACCAAATTGGTCAGGCAGGATTTCCCCTTAATGAAGCCATGCTGGCTGTCACCAGTCACCTCCTTGTTTTTCATGTGCCTTAGCATGCCTTCCAGGAGAATCTGCTCCAAGATTTTGCCAAGCACAGAGGTGAGACTGACTGGTCTATAATTCCCCGGGTCATCTATTTTCCCCTTCTTGAAAATGGGGGTAATATTCCCCTTTTTCCAGTCATCGGGAACTTCACCTGACTGTCATGATTTTTCAAATATTATGGCCAGTGGCTTAGCAACTTCAATAGCCAGCTCCTTCAGGACCCACGGACGGATTTCATCAGGTCCCATGGACTTGCATACATTTAGGTTTTTAGGATGGTCTCGAACCAAATCCTCTCCTACAGTGGGGCTTGGGTCTTCATTCTCACACTCCCTGCGTCCGCCTTCCGAGACGTGGGTGGTGTGGTCAGAGCTTTTGCCAGTGAAGAACGGGGCAAAGAAGTCATTAGGAACCTCAGCCTTCCCCAAATCCAGGGTAGCCAGTTCTCCTGATATCTTCTGGAGGGAGCCTACGTTGTCCCTAGTCTGTCTTTTATTTGTGATGTACCTATAGAATCCCTTCCTGTTATCCTTAACATCCCTAGCCAAGTTCAATTCTAACTGCGTCTTAGCTTTCCTAACCTGGTCCCTAGCTTCCCAGACAACACCCCTGTATTCTTCCCAGGCCGCCTGTCCTTGCTTCCACCTTCTATAAGCCTCTTTTTTCCTTTGAATTTTCCTCAGCAGCTCCTTATCCATCCAAAGAGGTCTCCTGGCCCTCCTGCTGCACTTGGGATGCAACTCTCCTGAGCTTGTACCAGGTGATCCTTGAATAGCAACCAACAGTCTTGGGCCCCCCTGCCCTCTAGGGCTATATCCCATGGAACCTTACTAAGCAGGTTCCTGAAGAGGCCAAAGTCTGCTCTCTTGAAGTCCAGGGCAGTGAGCTTGCTGCACACTTTTCTCACTGCCCTGAGGATCTTGAATTTGACCATCTCATGATCACTACATCCAAGGCTTCCCTGTAGCATCACATTTCCAACCAACCCTTCCCTGTTGGTGAGCACGAGGTCAAGCATGGCACCTCTCCTTGTCTGCTCCTCTATTACTTGCAGAAGGAAGTTGTCTTCCACACAATCGAGTAACCTCCTGGATTGCTTGTGCCAGGCCATACCTTCACTCCAACATATGTCAGGGTGGTTGAAGTCCCCCATGAGAACAAGGGCCTGCGAGCGTGAGGCTTTTCCTATCTGTCTGTAGAGAGCTTCATCCGCAGATTCCTCTTGATCAGGCAGTCTGTAACAGATTCCCACAGTAATGTCCCCCATCGCTGTTCTCCCTGTAACCCTGACCCACAAACTCTCTGTCAACTGCTCATCTGTCCCCAGACAGAGTTCCATACTCTCCAGCCTATTCCTAACATAAATAGCAACTCCCCCTCCCTGACTGCCAGGCCTGTCTTTTCTAAAGAGTCTGTAACGTTCCATTCCAACACTCCAGTCATAGGAGCCATCCCACCATGTTTCTGTGATGCCTACTATATCATACTCCCGTAGTCGTGCACACATCTCTAATTCCTCTTGTTTGTTCCCCATGCTACAAGCCTTTGCACAGAAGCATCTGAGCCGAGCTCCAGATGAAGCCGGCTCATTGGCTGGAGCAGCTGGAATATCTCTACATTGCTCCAAGCATTTATTATAGGTGCTGGCAGCTGACTGAGTGTGTTGGGATGGAACAATGCTCCTCTTCCCCAACACATCTATTTAAAGCAACCCTGACCAGTCTGGGAAGCCTCTTACCAAAACCACTCTTCCCCTTCTTTATCAGACCAGCTCCACCAGCCCCCAGTAGACCTGGCCTACAAACTTGGGTCCCGTGTTCAAGACACCAAAACCCCTGACTATGACACCACCCTTTTAACCATTTATTAACTTGGCCAATCCTCCTAGCTTTTTTAAGGTCCTTCTCTGTATCTTGGAGAATTGACGAAAAGATTATCTGAGCTCCAGAGCCCCTAACCACCTCTCTCAGGGCTCTGTAGTCCTTTATTTTCTCCAGGCTACTGCTATCTACATCACTAGCACCCACATGGATCACTAGAAGTGGGTAATAGTCCGTGGGACTTACTAGAGCAGGCAGCCTCTCTGCAACATCCCTGATCCCTGCCCCAGGTAGGCAACACACCTCCCTTGGGACTGCATCAGGCTGACAGATGAGTGCTTCCGTCCCTTTCAAAGTCGAGTCCCCTACTATTACAACCCGCCGCTTTTTCCTGGCAGCACCAGTAGAGATATTCTTTACCAGTGCACCAGCCGGTTGTTTCTGGTGCGATTGTGTTTCCTCATCAGCCCCCTAGAAGACAGCAAAGTGGTTCTGGGGGGGACAACAGATTTAGGAGGAAGCCCCTTGCTTTTAATTGTCCTCTTCCTCCTTTTTTTGTTGGTTTTCTTTGTTACTGTTTCCCAGCTTCCTAGGTTAACAGCCTCCTTCTCTCCTCCATGAGCTGCAGGGGATGCTTGAGGCCCCTGCACAGTTTGGGCCTGGAGCAAGCAGTCCTGCTTCCTCTCATCTTCCCTGACATCTTGCAGCCTATTAACAGCACCCTGCAGCTCATCCACCTGCTGCAGGAGGACCTCCACCAGGGAGCACCAAGTGCAGCCCTGCCCATTGTACACCACGCCCTCAGGAGACCAGCGCAGGCACTTTCTACACTCCGAGCTCTGCACTGCAGCCTCCCCTCTCATTGGCTCTGTCTGGGTGTCTACGCTGGCCACTACCGGGGCAGCCAGAGCAGAGCTCCTACGCTGGGCCCTGGTCATACGATGAGTACTCACCATCCCACTCACCTGCCCGCGCAAACTGTCTCGACACCCACAAACTGCCTCAACCCACCCTGGTCGCTCACACTCCCTGGGGCAGGTTTTTAACCACTCAGGGCTGGTGCCGCTCCTCCTGGCTCTGCCCCCTGTGATTCAGCTGCTTGCATCAGCTGAGCTGCCGGCTCCTGGGCAAGTCCTGCTGAGGAACTTGAGGCTCCCTCTGTGGCTCTTGGCGCTCTGAGTTGAGGCTCCTGCACGCTGATCTCCCCTCGCTCCGGTGTTGAAGGTGTCCCCTCTTGAGCTACTCACCTCAGCAATTCAAGGCGCCATTATTTAGAATCATATAATCATAGAATAGTTAGGGTTGGAAAGGACCTTAAGATCATCTAGTTCCAACCCCCCTGCCATGGGCAGGGACACCCCACACTAAACCATGTCACCCAAGGCCTCATCCAACCTGGCCTTGAACACCGCCGAGGATGGAGCATTCACAACCTCCCTGGGCAACCCTTGATGCCTTTGCTTTCTTTCCCATATTATGAAGTCAAATAAAACAAAACTGGATGTTATAATGTCAATAATATGATCAGGGCAAAAATAAATACTGCAATAAGAAGTTACCAAATCCACTTTTATGGACAAAGACTGGGAGGAAAATGCTGATGATGGGTGACATAGTAATTGATCACTAGAAAGAAGGAAGCAAATTGATGATCCTACAGCTAATTTAAGTTGTCAAAACACATTAATCAGATGGGTCCAGAGCTGCCCTCAGACTAGTAAATTCAGTTTCAATTGTTACGATAGGGATTGTGATCAAATGTCCAAAGACAAGCTAGGACCCCTGTTTGGATAGGAATCAGAGTAGTTGTTTGACTGTCCTGTTCTTTCTCATGTTCTCTAGGAAACTAATTGTTTTAGTGGAATGTATAGAAACCGTCTAATTTGTTATACAGAAAGAGTAAAAACACAGTTTGCAACATCAAAAGGTAGCTCTTCAAAGGGAAAACTGCAGGTCAGATTTTCACTTAATGCACAGTGATACAGCCAGGTAGATGAAACCTGTCACATAATATTTTTAAGTGCTTCTGGTTTTCATTACATCAAATGCAAGTTTGTGATCTAGTAACATTCCAGTAAGGGCACTGTACATTCCTAAAATAAAGATGATGCAGGTAATTTCTACAGAACAAGCCAGCAACTGGCTAGTTTTAAGAAATTACTCAATAGCATTAATATATCTGAAAAAAACCCCAGTGTGATTCCTTTTTATAGATTAGATACATAAAATCCATCTGGAAGGAAGAAAATGAATTGATTCTGCTGAATAACAGAGGTTTAGAGGTTTTAAGTTAAGAAATACTGTATTATCTGTGAAATGAACATACTTCAAGACTGAAAAAATAAAATTATTTATATGTTGATATTAATGGTGTTTGCACCATGTTAGTTCTTATTCTTACGCTAAAGGTAAAAACAATATTCATATGGAATTGACAGATAGCTGAGAAATGCTGTTGAAAGATATATTCCACAGATTTTTTTGGGGTGTGGTTTGTAGTAGTGGTGGCAGTTGTTAGTTTGGAGGGTTGTGGGTTTAGGTTTTGGGGGTTTTGTTGTGGGTTTTTTTTTTTTTTCTGCATTGTGAATGCAACTCAAATTAAGACTATGTAGATATCTTTAGAATAAAAGGGAGTAGACTTGTATACTGAGTAAAGTTCAAAACAAATTGTGTCAATTCATTGATTCCTAAACAGTACCATTGCACTCTATATTCTTCTCAGATTTTTTTCTTGCGGGTGGTAACTGTGCCTCATTAGACCAGAAAAACAACCTTATTTTTTTGTGTGTTTTGTTTTTAAACAAACCAGCCAACAAAGAAAATGCATCTACTTTCAATTCTTGTCCAAACTTGACTGCTTCTAAAACTAAAATAGCTTTTCACTGGAATGTGAGACTATGTCAAACTGAATGGAGCACCTTGAGAAAAAAATGCTTTTGTTCTGAAAAAAGATTCACAATTCTTTTATAAAAAAGAAATATGCACATAATTTCTATTCTAGAGTGAAATACATTAACATGCACTGTGTTTACAAATGTGAACTGAGCTATAACTGTGGCTTATACTATATGGTACTAAGTTAGATTTATGTTTGCTGCTTAGATGACTTTCCAGTCCTATGCAAATGAGGTCATTTTATATCAGCAATCAGAACAGAATCCATTATGATCAGCTCTCTTCTTTTTCATTTTTGTCTGATTCCCTTTGGACATCTTCATTGAATCCTGAAATGAGAGTAATGCTGTGTCACTCACTGGGGAGGAGAACACTAGTGGAGAACTGATTCATTTATCAACTGGCTTCATCTGTCAAATCATTCTATCATATATGCACGTGATGCTACTTTTTAAGATTGTGTGTTCATGAAGTATGTTAGTGGATTATGGTTCATTTATAATTCCAACTAAAAGAACATGAGAATCTAGATCTAGAAAACTCTGTTTTCTGAATGTGGGCTTTTTTTTTTCTGCATATTCTTCTAATCTGCTATATTTCAGATAAAAAGCATAACTAAATTAAAGTGGTTTCATTGATTTTCACTGTACAGACTGTAATTCTGTGGATGACTACTACATTTTTTTTTTCCAAAGGACTGACTCCGAGAATTACTTCCAATAGGATGGGTATTGCTCTCAGTAACAAACACCATGTAGAAGGATACCTCACAGACCCAGATTGCTTATTTGTGAGACTGTGCTACTAAAAAAGAAAGCCAAAACCAACTGTATAAACATTCCACTCTTCATGAAAAACATATTAAGCAGAAATTAAAAATCTGGTATTTCTCTATGCCTTCAGAGAGCAGATGAATAGGATCACTAGAGAAATATTAGACACTACCCGAGTATCACATTTTAATGAATAGTTATTAAAACCACAATTTATATAAACAAAACCATTATTTCTATACAGGATGCAGTAAAAAAAAAAAGTCTTCAAATAAATTTTTGCATTGCAATATCTATGAAAAACTAATAATAGTTCATCATCAAATTGGGCAACTGTTAACAAACTGTTAAAGTAAAATACAACTCACTCTCTTCACTGTATTTGCTCATTGACAGCTTTTCCTTGCTTTATTCTTCCTTATCCAGTTATTTTTCCTCAGACTCCTTATGCTAAAGAAAGTAAGATTAGGGTTGATGCTGCATCCTGACCCAGGTGACTTTAGTATATGTCTGATTTTCTTATGTCTCGTAAGTCTGTGCTGTGAGTTTATATTAAAATAGTAGTGAATGAAGAAGAAATTTTTACTAAGGAAGGTTGCTGTAATGTTGGGTTTGTGTGTAATTTTTATTTTTCTCAGAGGTCAAACAAAATTTTCACAAGATCTGTTCCATTTAAATATAACGGGTGGGTTTAAGAAAAAAAAAGTAAAGAACAAAATTAATCCCTTAATATTATTTTTCCAAATGAAAGATTTCAGCTTTCAATTTAATTTCAATTAATTTATCATTTTGAAATTTTCCAAAATTAAATTATCAAAATAATTATTAAAATTAAAATAGAAGGTAGAGACGAAAGAAGCTCAAGCACTAATGAAAATGGGTTGTTCCAGGTAACATTATTAGGAAAGGTAGCCCAGAAACATTAAGGAATGTCTGCATTTTTATTCTAGTTCACGTCAACAGTGTATTTTCAAAGCAAATTCTCTTATCTCAGTACCATGCTCTACTTAACATTATATAAGCAGTCTCATGGCATTCACACTCAATTTTCTTCTGTTGCCTCTCAGCAAGCATTGGGGGTGTTCCTGATGTACCATAAAAGTTAATTGGCATTTGAACCACAGACAACACTACTGTAAAGCAACCACGCCAAGTAGTGTAAATTTTGTACACTCAGCACCAGCTCTTTAACCCTAAAGATCCATTCATCTTGCGCCATACCATTTGCTAATGTAGACACTGGCTCTGTGTTCTGTTCTTATGACGGGGTGGAAAGGGAGCAAATGCAAATGATATCTAAACAATGGTTATAGAGGAACTCAACCCGGAAGCTGACTCTTTCCCCCTCAGGGAAACAAATAGAGGGCATCCATGGAAATTGTCATTTCTGAAAGAATGGAAGAAAAACAACCCAGCACAGGTTTACAGAAGAAGTATTCCTCAGACACAGCAAATCAGGAGGTCTAACACTATGCTTGAGAAGAACAGTGGAGTAGGACCAAAGATCCAAATTCATTATACACGGCATAGGTAACATGAATTTTGTAACATCCTCACTAGAATTCACTCTATTTTAAACTGAAAATTACAATCTATTTAAGGAAAGGGCCATAAACACTCAAAATCTGTAGAAAATTCTGAACCATGAGCAAATAAACTTAACGTGTCTTGCTCTTAAAAAGGCAACAACTGAGAATTGATTTTGTTACATTGTGTAAGTAGCTTCACAGAAAGAAAATACATGCTTCTAAGGGGCTTTTTAGTCTAGAGGGGAAAAGCATACTAAAAATAATGTCTTGAAGCAGGACCTTAACTATATTCAGATCAAAGAAAAGCACACAGACCTAACAGTATGTCTAATTAACTACTGGAAGATTTTGTCTCTTTGTATCTGTAAATAGTCTGTCCAGCTTATTGAACAGGAGGCATTAGGCAAATAGAAATTAAAGAACACGGTAGAGGGTCACTGAGTAAAACATAAGCACCTGTGATACACAGAAGGTTGTACTGGCTGAATTAATAGTTTCTTATGGTCTTTAGTTCTATATTTTCAGTTTTAGGGAGGGGAAAAACAAACATCAAACCAAAAACCAAACCAAAACTGCTGTTCACTACATTTTTTAAATGCTCCACTATGTAGCCCACTGAGATGACTGATGCCTTTTTCTCATAGTTTACCAAAAGTGTGAATAATTTTATCTCATTTTGATATAAATAGAACCTGCACAATATGTAAAAGCCAGTGAACAAATTCAGTATGTTCTTAGGCACTTCTAGGTAATTTCTAGTTTGGCTGGATGCATCCAGTTTTACCCTCAGTAGGAGTTTTTCTCCAAGTTATTTAAAAACAGATAATGCTATACAGCATTTGGTGAGATATATAGCTATGAAAATAAGAGAAAGGGAGTAGCAGAATCACAGCTTAAGCCTAAAGATTTTTTGGCTTCTGCAGACAAGAACTCTACAGCTTTCTATATTGATGAAGTGGGAAGATTAAACATATGCTTGTACTTGCTACCATATTTATTTGCATATGCTGCCTCCTAGATGATCATATGGTCTTTTTACCTTTTGGCAAGATGACATATTTCAAAGAAATAGTACAATGTGATCAAAGTTTGTAAACTGTAGTTATCCCATATTGTGCCTTCCTCATATTTTTATTGTATAGAACTGCAAAAGCTACACAGCTAGTTAGATGCACTATAATTAGTTTTGCTGTGACTTCTGTTCAAGCATGCTCATATGGATTCTATATGGTATGCCAAGCCCCAGAGTTACAAAAGTAATTGGATCCTTTGGAACTCTATCTTGGCTCTGGAGAATAGAATAAACAGTTTTTTTAGACCTGTGGCTTTGTAAAATGATCTCTCATCAAGTCTTCTGTCTTTAAATGAACAAAGATGTTGGGAATGGTCAACTAGGACTCAAGACAACTGGTAGGAGCTGACAGCACTGACCAGCTGAATTTGTATTGTCACTGTCAACATGGAAGGAAGGGAACTAACTCTGGCATAAGCTAATGACATGTTCACCAGTTATCTGTTGGTTTGTTTTTTTTTTTTAGGTAACTCTCAATAAATTGCACTGTGTTTTCAGTGATGTGTTGAATCCACACGAGACACTGAGGATTATGTTTGCCAAACACAATGAATAATCCATTTCCTTGTGTGTCAGTTTGATTTACTTTTGTGTAAACAAGAAAATTACAATATCCTTTCTGAGAAAACCCTCTGTGTCTTTTTTATATTACTATGTCTACCCTGACAAGTGGCAGTCGCACTACATCATAAAACACAATCCTACATGGAACATATGGGAAAAAAAATACTCTGGCCTTTTTTTAAATAGATTGGTTGGTCAGCAGATCCAAAACACAACATAATGGCCACGGTGACTCAGACCAAGTACTCATTTAGCCCACCACTCTATTTTTTAGGTGACGTCCTCTAGTTTCAGAAAACACTGTGAACAGTTAGTCCCATTTGGTTATTCCTTGCCACTCAGAAATGTACTCCCTTTTACTCTCTGTTACCTCTATTGCAACATTAAGAGCCCAGGTCTTAGACTGTTTGGGGTTTTTTACCTTATAGGGAAGTTGTCCCAAGATTTTACTGTTACTGCCCTTCTATCAGTCATTTCAAGTTCTTTGATAGCTTTTTTTTTTTGAGCTTCATGCAATAATCAGTTTTGCACAGACGTATAATGATACTTTCTTTTTTTTCCAGTTCTACTTGTAATAAACTGTAAAATTTCATTTCCTTATTTTGACTGTTATTGAGCACTGAGACAACACTTTCACAGTACTGGCTATTATTACAGCAAGATTTCATTTCTGAGAAGGTGAAAACTAAAATATATTTTGCTGTGGTTGAGAATTTGGGGTGAAACATTCATGCAAACTGAATATAGATAATTCACTCAGGTTCCACCGCACAGTCAATGGAGAAAGTCTATTTCAGGGAATGTTTTGAACCAGGAGTCTGAATACATTGCCTGCTTTCCTAGCAATGTAATTGCTTAAGACACAAACTGACTTAACAATGCGGCTACCTGAGGCAGTCTTAATTTTAAGGAGTGCTAATTCACAAAATATAGTTCTGGTGAAATGGAATCCTATTGAATGAATGAGCAACAGAGCCCCAGACAAATAATTAACTGCTTTTGAATATGCAGGTGTTAATCTAGATCTTGTTACTAACATGTAGATTTACTAGTTATAAAGGACAGGAAGCTTTCCTATTAGCATGGCTGACTGAGGATCAGACTTTTTAGATGATGTGAGGCAGGAGTTTTGTTCAGCAGAGGGTTTTCAAGCCCTCTGCGTGGCTGGATTGAGCTCACTCTGAACCACAGTGTCAGTTTGTTACTTTGTCATATAGCTGTCAATCAACTTCTTCATACTTGAGAAAAGGGATTTGAATATGCTGAAATCTATTCTTTGTTAGTTTCAGATTGTGCCATGAAAATAAGCAATTGTTTCACCTAAGTGAGAAATAAAATTAAAACAACTCTGGTAATGTTCATTGTAGGAAGGTTTAAAATCTATCTAGCATTTACAGTCAATAATATTTTGAATCAATATGCTAAAGTGGCTGGGCATGAGGCAGCAGCTTGATGTTGTATTGGGCTTGTAAAGCTACACTGCTGTTTATGGAGGATGCAGTTAATAATCTCACTTTCTGTAATTATTATTCAAATTACTAATTACTATACCTTAAAAATAAGAAATCTAAACAAAAGGTCACTTCAGAGGAAGATGTTGATTTAAAAAGCAAGGAGCAAGTCATAACTCTTATCACTAGAGTGGTACAACATAATGCAAAATTTTATGTGCTCTGTTTTAGCTATCAGACTAAATATTTAAATGCATTAGACCAGAACAGATGATGATAAATGGACATACTGGTACCTGTACACACTAATTTCCAGGAGGACAATGCAACAAATAACGCCTGTAGGGATAGTACATTATATGGATCTTGCTTAGGGAAAGAAAATCCTAGCTCTGTCTTGCACGTCACTTGTTCCAATTCTATTTAGATTATAACAATAACGTTATGCCATGAATACAGTGGTCTCTGACCCTCAGTAAAATAAAAACCTGGAATGGCTCCTAAAAACCTATGATAAAATAGTACATTTTTGCTAATAATTAGTAGTGTTAATATTCTTCTTTCCTTCATGACTGCCATACTAGTTTGTATGTGCCTTACAGTCTTGAAAACTTTCATTTTTATCAACAGTAAATTTCTTACAAGCCCATGGAAGATAGACAAATGCATAGTCTCCTTAAAAAATATTTTTCTTAATGTCAGCTGTACTTAGAACTGAATGTACATTCTGTTTCCCATTGTATTGTCTGTGTAATAATTCAGAGCAAATGTATTATGATACATAACACGTAATTATAGAGATACAGAGATAATGTATTATGCTGTAAGTCCATAACCTTAGAAAATTAAGAGCCCAGTTCATGCTTGACTTACAAGAGCAAAACAAGCTTAGAAAGCACAGGTCTGTGTGCTTTGGCAAGTAGTCAATAAAACTGTACCTTATGAATTTGTTTCCTAAAGGTTCTAATCAAAACAATTTATTTCAGGCATGTAAACTCTGGTTTTCAGACTTCAGCTATTGTCAGTGCACGGTATCAGCATCTGCAGTAGCTGCAAACATGTTAAACTGAATCCCAGAGCTCCCTCATCTGTCTCAGTAACAGACAAATCTCCAGCTACATCAACGTAGTGTGTCAGCTACAGTAAAAAAGATGTGGCTTTTTTCCAGATTTTGCTGGCTTTTACAATAACTATTTGAATGACTGGTGGTTTTTTTTCATTCTGAGTACTACATTTCAGAGAGATATACAAAGGAAAATAATTAGAAGTATCATTCTGTATGAGTAAACTATGATGTGAAAGGAATGCAAATTAAAAGCCCAACTATACATAACAAAACTGGACAGAAAAGTGCAGGCAAATATTTAGCAAATTGGAAATCTTTAAAGTGAATGTATGCAACAAGAGGGAATTATTTTTCATTGCTAAACTGCTCCTGGTACATCTTTAATCTATGTTTATTTAGGGCTGAAATAGAGTGTATGAACATGCATAGGCTAGTGATTTTTTTATTGATGCTTATGGCCATTTTACTTTAATTTAGTAACTGAATGCTGTTCACACTAGAGGTAAGACTTAGGTGGCATATAGTTTAAATATACAGATCACTGAAGTTACATTTTGATGCAGCTGCCTTGGTAAAACCTGCAACCACATCCTGTCTAAGCAACGTTTAAAAAAAAATAAGTAAAATCCTGGTTTTCTGCAGCCTCCCTAAGGGAAACATACTCAAAGACAATGAAGAGTCTCCTATTTTAGATTCTTGTGTAAACACAGTGGATGCCCACCTGCCCTGACACACTGTCAAGCTTCAGAGGATGGTATCACTCTCTAAATGATTTTAGTTCTGATTTATCTCAAATGAACAGCAAATATCTTTCAGGCTAGATGACTTCTCTTGGATATTAAAGGGAAAAACAAAGTAAGTAAAATACAAGGTACGTATGAAGAAACACCTAGTGTACAGCCTTTTATATCACTGTCTGCCTCAGACTAGCTCCTAGCTCATGGGGACTGCTCTTCTAGCAGGGCTCACTTTGCTCTTAAAGATGTAGTAAAAAAAAAATGCCTCACTTCCCGGCTTTCTGCAGCTTGGAAAGTATTGCTGGACACTCAAGTTTTACAACTGGAGAAAAAATACTGCGTTGTCAAAGGGAACATAGTAGCTCAGAGAAAAGGTTTTTAAATAGTTACATGACCTAAAAATATCATTATGAATCAAATTCATCAGCATCTTCGTGTTTTATGCTTTGTTAATGACACAATTGGCAGTCAGGCATTGGTATGTACATATACAAGGGTCTGCAGGATTTCAAGAGAGTTTTTTTGTTGTTGTGGGTTTTTTTTTAACAGGAAAACCATATGAAAGAGCAGAAACACTACACATGTATCTGGTCTTCTGCGGTAGTCACTAAATCAGATGGTCACTGGGTACTTACAAATCTTGTTTTCTTCAGTTAAACACGTTCTGCTTTTTTATCAGAACAGATAAGCTGGTATGACAGCCCATTGTTCTGTGGGTCTTGGAGTGGCTAGCCATGTTCATCACTACCCAGCTGCGCACCCTGTGTCAGAATCCCCAAGCACTAACACTGCCTATGGCAACAAGTCCCTTTCAGCAAGTATCTATTTGCCAACCCACTTTATCTCTTCTGACTGTATTTTTATCTTCATTTAAATTTTCACTGGAGGATGTATGTTTCAGCAGGTGAGCAGAAAAACTGTTGTAAAACTCAACCACTGTTAATAAGAATTGCATATGTAGCTCTCTAACATTTTGATTAAAAATGTGCTTTGTTAATTTTTTCTCTGTGAATGAAAGCAGAAATTTGTTCCAAAAATATGCAAATGACTGCTGAAGGCATAATACTAGAATAACCTTACAATTAGTTTGATATTTTCAAACTAATAGTTCAAAAATGTTGGTGAAGTCAACACGAGTCAGTTTAACACATACATGTTATCTCATACGTAAGCCTTAGATAGGGTACATTTATTTTTTTTCTGACTAAATATTGCAGTACATTTTAAGTCTGTGCTAGAGACAATTTACAGTACAGAATTATTACAACTTCACTGTTCATTTCTGAACAGTAACCTACATTTATATGTTATTTTATACTGCACTTTCTATATTACCAAATGTAAAAATTGTTTCAGCAAGTCAAATCATTATGCTTCAGCTTCTTTGCAGACTCTTCCTTTAGTAGTTGCTCTTTACCTTATATAATGTGATCAATATTGTCAGCTTGGGATGGATGATGAGCTGTCCATTATTTTAATTGCATGAAAAAGAAAACAAACAAGCAAAAAATAATAGTATCTATTCCTGTGCTTTATAACTGGAAAACTATGCAATAAATTTAGTTGTTACTCTAGCTCTTATATACAACTGAGACAGATATTGCTATGTCACAAAATCATAGCATCATAGCATGATTTAAGTTAGAAAGGGCCTCTGTCAGTCATCTAGGGTAAAAACCTGCTCAAACCAGGTCCAACTAGATCATGTCTATGCAATTCTAGAACAACTAATTTCACCGATACAGAGAATACAAAATACTTCAGTATATACAAGTAATTAAAAGTCTAAATGAAAGTATGATCATGAAAGCAAAAAAAGCAATATTCTGTTCTATCTAGCCTTCAATCTGAAACAAGTGGATAAAGTTTATTTCAAATTTAGGAACACATGATTCAGAAAAATCTATAGAACAAAATAAAGTATTGCTGTTATTTACTTTTCTTGAAAAATCAGACTAATCTTTCAGACACTTAAAGAAAGTTAGTATTAAAGTAAATAAAACCCAAACAAACCCAAAACAAAACAAAATCAAAATAGCATATTGGATCCCTTTAAATGAAGTTAGCTAATGGTGAAAAGCACTCACTTTTGGGGTGAAGAAAAATAGATAACTTACTTTGTAGACCTTGACAAGCTGTATGTTGATTTTACTACAATGCATTTAATAATGCTGGAAGTGTCATGGATGATACAACCAACCTTATCTGGTATTTCAAAAGGAAGTTTCAAGGACAAAACCAGTAGGACCTTAGGACCTAACACCTACACTAAATCTATTTCAAAGGGTTTATTTCCTATTAGCTCTACTCAGGACTTACCTGAACACCTATTAGCAATTGCAGGCTCAGTATATGCTCTCCTTTGAAGTCCAGTTGAGTTTCATCCAAAGGGAATTCAGCTTGGGTATGGTAATGTCTGGTAAATGGAGTGTGGTAAATGGGGACAACCATTTTGCTTTAAAAATTTGTTTCTCTTGTATCTATAACACTGACATAAGAGCACCAAGAGAATCAAAGTTACCAATATACCTTCTCAAATTGAGAATCAGTAACCTAAATTTCTTCCAGGTCCTGGAAGGCAATCTCAGAACTCCTTGATTTTTTCAGCAGCTATATATTTTTCAGCAGCTCTTTTATTGGTGCCAAAAGCTATTATGAGGTTTAGAGTGCCAGCCAGTGCTGTATCTGTCTTAACAGGGTCCTTAACTCTAGTACTCATCCATCTACTTGGATCTAAAATCATAGTATGATCTGATTCTGCCACCAATGTGACTTCCACATCATAAACTGACATCCTTACTGCTCTATCAAGATGTCTGGAGTGGCTTTTAAGAAAACAATCAAGTTGTTAAAACAGTTAGAGAAGATATTTAAACCAAAGCTCCTTTCTAACTGATCATTTAGGGTGATGGTGGTTTATAAAATCTTTTACTATATTTAATCAATTTACTGCATGTCTTTTACAAGGTGAGACTAGATGCAGTCTTTCCGTGGCAGTTTGGGCTGCTCTTTGCCTATCCTGTATTGTATATAAAATCAAATCGTATTGAATATATTCAATTACTATATTGTATTGAATATTAGAATATAACTCTTCAGTTCTGCAAAAGGCATATGTGATGGTAAGAGCTGTATTATAATCCCTATGCAAAAGAATATTTACACTGATAGTTCGATGTGAAATATAGAAAGTGGGTTAAAAGTAATACCTTTCTCTGGCTGAGCATCTAAATCATAAAATTATATAGTCATGTTGCTATTATTCTTCTGCAAGGTGGGATAACATTAATAACAGAGATATTGAGGCTCACTCACACCCTAAAAAAAATTCTAATCAAATTCTGTGATTCTCCCTGAAAGATTAGGGGACATGTAGCCTTTTTTAGAGCAGGTGCACATAACCATTTTTGCTGCCTCATGACTAAGCTGCTCTTTTTATTTTTCGATTAACTGAGAGAGGTCAAATTAAAGTCTCCTTTTCTCTTGTATTTAAAAAGTAAGCTAAACTCACTACATTAAAAGAACAAGGAAACAGCTACCAATCACAGCTGAAAGATGGACACTGAAACAATGGAAACATTCCTTCCCCCACCCCTCATGTTGTTTTATTTTTTGTTTAGTGATTCTTGTTGCTTTGGATTCTATTCTGAGGTATGTAATTTCCTGCATCCTTATTTAGGAAAACTGGGCAAGAGTATGGATTGTAGACCTGGAAGAAATGTGATAATGGCTGGCATATTGCTGTTCATCATTACAATACCTAAGTCCTTTTGTTGAATCAAAGTTACCTTTAAAAAAAAGAAAAGTTTTGTAAGTCAAACAAAAGAACAATACACATCTCCTTCCTTAGTCTTTTTTGGATTCTTCTTTCTATTGCTAATAACACCACAAGTCACCTTCTTTTCCACATTTTTTTCCCCCAAGAAATGCCATAGTAATGGAATGTTAGCAGCTGAGAGTCGGCAGCCTAGACTTTGGGCAAGTAATCCCCTCTGCCTCACACTATAAAACTTTCACATTTTAAGTTCATTAGTTCATAAAAAAGAGTGTCCAGTAAAATCCAGCTGTAGAATTATAACAGCTTTAATAAATCAGTCTTTATCATTGCAAAAAAATGGCCTTCTGGACCCTGCAGGATTAAACAGCAGATCTCTGCCAAACACCTTGTCCTTACTGCTCTGCTGGCATAATTTTAGCTCTGTGGAGAAACATGGTTATTCAATCTATTAGCTAATACACACAGGAACAAGAATGTCCTTGCTGCCAACTCTGCAGTCTTTCCAGAAACAGAGATGCAGATCTCATGGTGTCCAAGTTTAATATGTTTTAAATTTATACATTGCCTCACTGATGTACTGTATATAGAGATATGCTAAATATTTCAGTTCTGATCGTGTTCTCAAATGGGAATTTTTGCAAGAATTCGTAAGAATAGAGACTTCTGCTCTCCCAAGAAACTAATTTTTTTGCAGCTGCAGTCTAATTAGTGAAATAGAGCACTCCCTCTTTTTATTTATTTAGTTTTTCATGCGTATCTGTATATATTTTGGACATGTTTGTCATTATTCACCATGTGAAAAAAATCTGTGAGGTTGGCTTGTAGGGAGCAACGGGGAAAATTTTCCTTTACGTTATCACCAGCTTGTCAGTAGAGGCTTTTTGACAGAAAAAGATAAAATTAGTCATGGGCATCAAAGGATGCCATGAAATATTTGCTTTCAGAACTTGAACCTTTGGAAGTCACTTTGCTGGGAAATTAAAACAAACAAACAACAGCGTCTGCCTGACATTTAATGTAGAGAGAATCTTAGAATTTTCTTCCTCTTTGCTCCTTTGAATGTTAGATGGCCAAAAGGGCAGTCTGATTTCTCATCTGGCAAGAACTAAATGACCAGCATTGAAACAATATATCAATAATTGTGTGTTCACAGGTTAAAATTCCTCTTGGAAACCAATTTATTATTTTGCTTGTTTTAAGGATAAAAGAGCTGGTTACAAGTAGTGCTTTGCTGGACTGATAAAGCTCATCTCCAAGGTGCTAAAAAGTTGGTTCAATGCTTTGTTGGCTTCTTTGCTTTTCTAAGTGTTGTCTGATAGATCCAAAGAACATTGTCCTGAGGGGAAAAAAAAAAAAAAAAAAAAGGTGATTTTACTCTCAAGTAGCAATTATCTTCCCCAAACCTCAGATGGCTCTGACACAGCTCATTAACATGTCATGCCTACCAGTTTTACTCTCTCACCCAGTCTTACCTTTTCTCCCTTCCCTGAAGAGCTTTTCTGCTTAGCACAGCTATGCACAATTCTTGCCAGCTCAGTATGGGTCCCTCACACCACATGAGTGCTGCAAAAGCATTTTTGCTGTGTCTGTACAGTTGAAGCTTTGTGCATGTGCCTTTTCTTTTCATGCTAATTGCTTAGATACAGAAAACCTGAAACTCTATCACAGCAGAGTTTGGATTAAGGTTGATTTAGGTCACTGAGTAGCTGTGATGGGTTATATGCTCTTCAGAAGCTCTCCCCACTTTCCTGATGTGTTGTGTTTAATGAAGGTTATTAATTAACCATGACCAACCTTGTAATTACTAACATGCCATTGTTAATGAGACTGTAAGTTCATCTATTACTTTTTGAACACTGATTTATACCATCCAAACAAAAGTAATAAAAAATATGATGAAAAATGCAGATATAGTGACTATCAAATTTTTATT
Source organism: Psittacula echo (assembly GCF_963264785.1). Lineage (NCBI taxonomy): Eukaryota > Metazoa > Chordata > Aves > Psittaciformes > Psittacidae > Psittacula > Psittacula echo. Next base: position 20,880,648 of record NC_137735.1, on the reverse strand, counting down.
GCTAAAGTACTCATTTTCAGTAAAAATGAAGTTTGAAGTAAATTGACGCTGTTGACACAGTGAATTTTTAATTCATAGCATTAAATATTTGGATTAGTTTGCAAATGTAGGTAACATTTTTTAAAGCAGATTCCCCCTTGCTAAGCCTTTTTAGCTTTCACTTTTGAAGTCGATCAGGTTGGATTTTGGCTTAAATCACCCTGGTCACTTTTGGGTTAGTTATTAATCCTAAAAGTAGTAAAATCCCTATGATTTTTAACTGAACTAACTACATATATGTCTAAGAAAGAATAACACAGGAGGCTTTGATTTGGGGTTTGCCTTTTTCTATCCTTTTTTTTTTTTTAATGCAAGCCTCATTTTGTACTTCCTCATCAAGTTTTAGCAACTGTAAGCATTCTATTTCAGAGTAAGAGCTGTAGAGGAAATCTGTAGCATTTGTTTGATTGCTTGTTTCTCGAAATCACAGCTATTTTAGCACTCACCTCAGTAACTATTCCACCTGTTTTCATTAAGGGTCTGCCCTTTAAAGTAAAAGAAGTAAAATAAGTGAAGATTTTTTTTTCCTTTAATTTTTTATTTAGTCCATTTCAGAAGTAGAATTTTAAAAAGCAATCTTGAGGAGATAGGCCAGAAAAGAAAAATAACAAGGAAATGCACCTACAGCAGCATCCTGGGCGTTTTTCTTATGTAGACAGGTCCAGTGCCTAGTGATGGGGCATGCAGAGGCCTAATATAGGAGTACTAATTCTGAAAGTACATGATACCAAAGAATATCATAATTATTTATTGTGACTACTACAACAGTTTTATTTCATCTCTAGTATTAGCCTCCTGACCTGCTTTAGGTTGCCTGGCCATGCTGTTCCTTTTCCTAAGCTCTTTCTCTTGCAGGACTTGAGGTTGCAAGTGTTTTCCTAGTTCCTAAGTGCGTGTCTGCTTATTTCCATGTATTCTGCCAACTGGAAGTACCATAAGAAATTCAACTTCTGAGTTTCACTATGCCAAATAAATTTCTCACGCTGTTTGATTCACTGGAATTTTTTTTTTTAAACCTAGTTTGATATTGACTGTGTTCGCAAAGAAGACAAAAATCATTGACATTTAGAAATTGTTCCCTGTTACACAGTAATGTTATTTCTCATCAGAGAAAATAAACAAGACACACCTTGTCAAACAGATCTTTCAAAATGCCACTCAGAATTTTCATTTCAATTTTACTTGTCTTGAAACTAAATATTAGCCCCATTGAAGTCAGCGTTGAACTCCCTTTCTATAAGGTCAGTCACAAGACAGTTTGTGGTTGGTGTATGCTTCTTGATGTCTTTTCTAAATATCTCTCACCAAGTGCTGTTACCCTGTTGCAAAGCTCTCTGACTACATTTTATTAGGCACTTCCATTCAGAGAAAAGGATTGAAAATAATCTCTTATACTGTATTCTGCAGAATAGACAATCTAGAGGACAATTGTACTCAGGAATATAAGCATTTTATTTTCCTTTGTTGGAAAAAACCTTGAAATTAAGCATTAAACACAAACCCAAGAAGTGACATCTAGTGTCTGTAAACTTCCTGCAATAACACTTCAGTAAAAAACAAAATCGAGTATCTTCACTTATGTAGCTTTTCAAAAGGATGTTATGAAATGACTTCATTTGAGTCTGTCAGGACTGACAAAGAGCATCTCTGAGAGTAGCCGGCTAATTTCTTTAGCCAACGAAAGCAATAGCTGAAAATTGAAGCCAATCAAATTTAGACAGGAAGTAAGATATTTTATGTAAATTAGGGAAACAACATCTTTGCAACAATTAGCTGAAAGTCTTTTTTCTTTTTTGAAGCTTTGATGAAGAGGCAGTAAATCAAGGCTTGTCTGTTTTTTCAAGTGTATCTACCTGTTTAATAAATACTGTATCTTCCCACAAGCCCTGCTTCCATAATATTCAGATGACTTTCTAACATGTTGTCCTGGGTTCAGCAGTAGCAGTCATTTCTTCTTCTTAGTAGCTGGTGCAGTGCTGTGTTTTTTACTTTCAGCCTGGGAACAGTGCTGATAATACCGATGTTATTAGTTGTTGCTTAGTAATGTTTAGCTTGACCTAGGACTTTCTGAGTCTCATGCTCTGCCAGGGAGGAGGGGAAGCCAGGAGGAAGAAGAGACAGGACACCTGACCCAAACTAACCAAAGAGGTATTTCATACCATAGCACGTCATGCCCACTATATAATCTGGGGGCAGTTACCCGGAAGGCTAGATCACTGCTCAGGTTGGGCTGGGTATCAGTCAGTAGATGATGAGCTGTTGTATTCTCTTCCCTTGTTATTTCCCTTATCATTATTATTATTGGTGATAGCATTAGTGATTTGTGTTATACCTTAGTTACTGGACTGTTCTTATCTCATCTCGTGGGAGTTACATTCTTTCAGTTCTCCTCCCCATCCCTCCAGGAGCAGGGGGGAGGAAGGTAGGGAAGCGAACGAGGGCTGCGTGGCCAAGTTGCTGACTGGGCTTAAACCATGACACATATACATTATATTTTGTCAAAAAATGACAGCTGCTTTTCATAAACCATTGAGCAAAATACTATGGACTTGGTAATGATTATCAAACCATGACCTTATGAGTCCCTTTGAACTTCTGTTATTTACATGTGTAAAAAACCCCAAAAAATCAAATTAAACAAATCAGACCAAAAAATCTGGGTAGTAAGAAAACCAAGAGTGGAGGAGTCTGCATGAGCCACTAATTTCCTAGTCTACCATAAAAAGTTACATGGATTTTTATTTTTTTTTTTCTTAAAAGTTCTCAATTGTGAGGATTGCTGTATGCCAGATAAAGGTAATGACTTGTATCTCCATCCTTTGTGGAATACGATCTATGAAATCCAAGAAAATGAGTCCAAACTTCCACAAAATACACAAAGTGCTCCTCATAATTTTTAAAGCTTTAACTTTCAAAATTAAAATCTCAATATTTGTAATTTGTTTGAAGATAGCAAATAAAGAGCAAATTTCTATAGGGTGTCCTCATGTCCTTCAAATGTTAGGCATTTCTAAAAAGAGCTAGAGGTGAACATTAGCTCAGAATCTCTCTGTGTTCTATTGTAGTTTTCAAACATTTCACTTTCCAGTTTGGTTTGGGAAGAAAACTGCAACATTTAAAAAGTTCAAGTTTTCAAATGTATCTCACAGCTGCTTATGAAAACTGTCAAAAATCTGTGAAGTTTTTTCCTATTCTCCTGGAAATGGAGGTGCTAAAGTTGATGACACTGCCATACTAGTAAACTGGAATTCAAGTTCTAGGATCTGCTGTTCCAAAACTGCTCCTGAAGCAGTTCCAGAGGCTTACAGACCACTAAAATAGTTGCAATAGCATGTTAGCTGCATTATATTGAATTCCTGCGTATCCAGATGGCTGGGAAGATATGTCATCAAGTTCAAGACACTCAGTAGAGCTAAAAGAGAGTGTGGGAGGACATGTCATTGCAGCTGCATTCCGCAGCTGTGATCAACAGTGGTGATCACTAGCAAAGAAAGAGCAACTGAGAGTTAAACTGCAAAGGTGAAAAATTATTCCAAATTCAATATGTAGCGTGGCTTGCAGAACTGGAAGTAAAAGGGAAGGCCCTAATTAACCTGATTTGCTATCACAGTTTCCAGAGTTTAAGTTGGACTCCATGAATTCTGAGCTAGCAATATAGAGGGCTCTTGTTCAAGTCCTAATTCAAACACCAGCTTTAATAATCTGATTTCAAGCACAGCCAAAAAATTCATGACCCCCAGAACCTGGTATCATAGCCTTGACTGGAGAAACCAAATAATTTGGTTTCTTCCGAATTTTGACAGGCCTGTATGGAGATTCTTTCACTGGACATGTTAATATTAGATCAAGATGAATCACAGGCTACTTAATGAGGCTAGAGTGAGGTTTGCATTTAAAATTAAGCTTTGGTCACCTTAAGAACTTCACCCTGCTAAACCTCTAAAGCCAAGATGGGATGAGCTGACAGCCTCTGAAGCCAGAATGGGATGTGCTGACAGCCCCTGAGTGGGAACTGTTTAATACCATCCCCCGACTAGGTGTTTATCAGTGGTTGACTATTAAGAATGAAGACAGAACTGGTTTTAGGAACAGATGTACACATGCACACTCAGCTGTATGAAAATCTTAGTTCATCTTTATACAGTAACTGGATCATAAAACTGGCTTTTGCAGGTAGTGAAAGGTAAGGAGCGGTTCAGTATTTGTTCCTGCATGAGTCACTGAAGTTATAGTTGTAACTGTGGGTACAATTACGTTCAGTCTTGGAAGTAAAAGTTTATTGTAAACTTAGCTAAATTAAGCACTGCTGTTTGACATTGCAAAGACTTTATTGCGGGCTATATTTTAGGGTTCAGCTATGACAATATATTTTATTAAGAGTATGTTAGAGGTTGGAAACAGCATACAGTTTGGAGACAAAGACTTCAATTTACTTCTGTGTTCTGCAGAGCCCAGCAGACTACTCTGGATATTGAAGTAACAAAAAATAGTTGAGAGGCTATGGTCACTATTGGACTAGAGTAGCATTAGGCATAGAGATCCAGTCATCAGGAGAAGGAGGTTTTGCTACATTTCTGAACTCTGTGAGGCCTATGAGGATAGCAAAAGATAATTACTCCAAATAAACAAATTAAGCATTTGAATCACCACGTTACAACTGAGTATAGAGGTAAAATTAGGCCTAGAGCCATTTGTGATTGAAGAATTCAGACTGATGCCCTCACAGGGCTTAAGCTGTATGATTGAATACAGCCCACCATAATATATCACATTACTCTTTCTTAGATTTCTTTCTGGCATGCATATAATGATATGTTTATTGTGAGGGTGGTTAGGCACTGGAATGGGTTGTCAAAAGAAGTTGTGAATGCTTGTCCTGGGTTCAGCAGTAGCAGTCGTTTTTCTCCTTCTTAGTAGCTGATGCAGTGTTGTGTTTTTGACTGTTGGCCTGGGAACAGCTCTGATAACACCAATGTTTTTAGTTGTTGCTCAGTAATGTTTAATCTGACCAAGGACTTTGTGAGACTCATGCTCTGCCAGGGAGGAGGGGAAGCTGGGAGGAAGTGGAGACAGGACACCTAACTAATCAAACTAACCAAAGAGGTATTCCATACCACAGCACATCATGCCCACTATATAAACCGGCAATAGTGGTTTTGTATATACCTTAGTTACTGGACTTATCTTAACCTGTGGGAATTACATTCCTTTGATTCTCCTCCCCATCCCTCTGGGAGCAGGGGGGAGGAAGGTGGGGAGTGAGAGAGCAACTATGTGGTTCTGAGTTACTGTCTGGACTTCAACCACGACAATGCTCCATCCTTGGCGGTGTTCAAGGCCGGGTTGGACAGAGCCTTGGGTGACATGGCTTAGCGTGAGGTGTTTCTGCCCATGGCAGGGGGGTTGGAACTCGATGATCTTAAGGTCCTTTCCAACCCTAACATTTCTATGATTCTATGTTTCTATTAAATTTGTGAACATAGTATAGAAAATGAGAAAAAACCTCACCATTATGCATATATCTGTATGAGTCTATAGGAAATAAACTACACCAGGGCTGATGAAAAAATCATCTCAGAACAGGGAAAGAAAATTCAGAAAAGATGAATTCAACATATGTTAAATATGTCTCACAGTCTGATTACTGAGTTCATTTAACACTTATTTCTGAGCTCAACTTGGCTTTCTTCACAGCTTTGCAATTTGGCTTTACAAATTTTGTTTGACACTTCATGTATGATGAGAATCACACTCCAAGATATACAGTAATACCAGTGTAAACAGGGCATAGAAGCACTGAGAGAAGTAGAGTTATTCTGGATAAATACTGATGCCCCTGAGATCAGAAAATGTCCCACTCTTTTGGAACAGAATTATGAGAAAGGCTGAGCTGAGATTAACCTTGTGTATGTACAACTGTCTGTTCTTTTGAATAAGTTATTCCTAAATTTTGCATGTTCTGACAGATCCATTGACTGTTTTCCAGTGACATCACTGCTGATAAAGGGCTGTATAATTCCAGATGTTTTCTTCCCTTTTTTGGCAACAGTTTGTCTGTTTATTTTCATTTAGATATATATAATGTTTCTGAGGTAGAAAATGAGATACAGAACGTTATGCTATTTTGTTGGTATTTTTTAATGTTTAAATAGGAGCTATCCACTTGTCTAGCATCTTCCAAATTTAAAATAACCTCTCAATATGTGCTTGAGACAGTGTTGTTTGCATGTGTTCAGAATTGTGATTCTCAAATTAAATTTTCATGGCTTTTGCCACTATTGTTCATTCATTTAAAGTTATTGAAGGTTCATTACTGTTATTTTCTTGCTTAAAACTAGTTTTTCATTTAAACTGATGAACAAAACTGGTAATTTTATTGTCTAGCTGCACAACAGAAATTATATCTAGTCAAGGCAAATAGTTTGAATTTAATCAATAGGAGAAAATATAAATGTCAAAGTGGCTTAAAAATTCAAATAACTAATATATTTCCCAAAACTGTCTTTCTTGTACAGCATAACCATTAATGCAGTGAAGGTCTCAATTCACAATATTAACTTTTTGGAAGTAATACTCTATAGAATGCATTAACTAGTGCAAATGATCACATACACGACTAAGAGGCAAGTATATGACTATGTGCCAAAGTGCCTCAGTGCCTCTACTCCAGCCTTGAAGATGTGCTGATACCAAGGAGTATAGCATTAACAACATTCCTGCGTGTATTAGCCAATGCAATGGAATACTGTATCACAGCATATTATTTTTCCCTAGAACAAGCTTGTTCAGTGTCCATTAGAATTTAACCTTGTATAAGCCATAAATTTGGATTTTTTTTTTTTTTTGTGCTTATATTACTATAAATTCAAGTGAAGAAGTCTTAGTAAAAGTTTTACACAGTATTTGTAACATGTCCAGAGACATGCTGCAGTTCTTTTTAGAGCCTAGAATATGTGTTTGGTTCTTTTTCTGTTTGCATTTTCTGAAACTTCACAAGCTGGCTGTGAATAGTTTACTTTGTGTACTGAAACTGCAATTTTTCTTGTAATTGAGCGTATAAGTCAAATTGTATTGTTTCAATTTTCTAAGTGCATGTCTGTACGTTACAAACAGGGAGAAAACTTGAAAAACCCCTAGTGATGTCATTACTGAGTTACTGAAAGTTTGACTCTGAATAGGATTCCATAAATTTAAAAAATAATTAGCTCTTTGATTTGCTTATATTTTTCACATGGTGTTATTCTTGGGAAAATAAATTATTTGCCATGAAATTCAAATATTTATTTTTATTACATGAATGTAAACTAATACTTCATGCAGTGCTTTCCTAATTATTTTGAACATAGCTAGACCATTTTTTTAACTGAGGTTGCACAATTCATATGTTCTAAAGTATTCAAAATGGGTTTTTAAAAACCTCAGTCCCCTCCTGCCTCATACATTCCAATGAATATTCTAACTGCATGACTTTTGTTGAGATAGAGTAATTGCTGGTGTAGAAGTGGGTCTGCTTTTGAAGATGGACCAGATCTTTCTTTGTGATTCCCAGATCTTCCGAAAGCATAGGAGAATGTGTACTTAATTTCTCTCTGTTACAGTGTGAATGGTAACAAGACAAATGAAACACCTACTGCAAGGAAGACACATGCACTTCATAATGAAACTATCACTGAAAATAAAAAAAATATTTTTAAAAAGGAAAAAAGGCAAAAATTACCTTGCATTCTTCATGGGTGAACCCCAGAATCTTCTTAGTGATTAAAAAGTTTGATAAAAAAATTATACCTCTATCTCTGTGAAGGCAATTTGCTGGTGCGTGCAGTTAAACATTCGTGATCACTCCTAGCTTTTGATACAGTGAAAGGTATGCTGTGGCTACTTGAGTGCTTGCTCATTTGCTGTTGTGTTCTAAGTTAGTCCTCACATCCGTAAGGTGAAGAACTGTAAATGACATCCAAGTTACGACAAAATGTAAGAAAGAGTATTTATTTATATTAGCTGGAATATATGATAAAGTAGCAAATTTTATAAAGATAAACAAAGGGGGAGGGGAAGCAGAGGGGAACCCCAAAACCAAAACAAACCCCACATTTAATCTGATCATGTCAAGATAACCTCATAAACATCTCTTTCTCACTTTGGTTGATTTGTCTCCTGCTTCCTACAAGATGCCAGTCACAATTTCAGTTTTGTGCCTCATGCTGCTTTTCTACTTGGAGTCTCTGGTAAAAGCATCCATCCATGAGAAATAATGTCTTTTCTCTCAGAACACATTTCAGGACTTAGCCCTCAGCGACTGCCCTCAGATACTCATCTTGGACATGGTTGCTCATTCACCTTGTTATTACCTTTCAGTTATTCTGAGAATTTCAGGTAGATTTAATGTCTTATCCAAAATTAATTTTATTCACTTTCATCCAAGAGTTCCTCTGGCTGCAATTCTTAATTAAAGTAAGCACTGGTCTTCTTCAGACATACAAATGACACTCTCAAGACCTGATATAATCTTCTGTGATTTACTAAACAATCATTCATTGAACAGATGTTAAAACTCTTTCTGACAGAGTCCTGAATGCACCTCCTATTCCATGAGTTTAGTTAAGGTAGACTATGGGCTTCAGCTGGCTGATACCAAGATCAGCTGCTTCACTGTCGAGCTATTGAGGAGAGCTGTTGGGAAGTGGCACCACAGCTGTGACAGCTACATCTGTACCCAATCTTCTACCTCCTTGACCCAGACCTGGACATGACTTTCTGGTGTGACCTTGACTCATCACGGGAGACTTGCCTTATGATGCCTGGCCCATTTTTGGATCTGATTCTGACCCTGATTTTCCTGTTTCACCATCCTGACACCTTGCAAGTGAGGCCACTGCTCCAGCTGCCTTGCTGCTGTCCTTTCTTAGCTCCTCTTGGGACTCCCTGACATGCCCTTCTGTTTGGTGATTCAGTAGCATATTTCACTGTGAATTGTGTTTGGATCTTTTAGTCCACATGAATCTGTGAACTATTGTGTTTGATAGAAAGTACAGAAGCAAATTGTTCAACACTACTTGGTTTCCCTCCTTTCTGGATTCAGTGTGTTTAAAATTACTGTTTTCAATCCTTTTTCTGTAACAACTGTTGTTGCATTCTCCATCACAGCATCTAAGCACCAATTTGGGTTTAGTCCTTAAATGTCTTAAATGTGCATCTGGATCTCAGTTCTTTCACAGAGGGAGTTGACTGCCTGTAGAATGCAAGTGCCAGACAAACAGATACATAGAAGTATATCCTCTACTTTTGGTATGAGAATATGTGCTATTGCAGTACAGCAACTGGTAATGCACTAAATTTATCCCAGTTTACAGTATCTGAACATTTTGAACAGACATTACAGGCCATGTTCACAAAAAAGATGTTAGTCTGGATTTGCATGTAACCTCAGAGATGTGCATAATGCTGTTCACGTTAGCCTGAGGACAGCATAACACAGGAGTAGAGAGAAGTACAATGACACAGTGGGGAATAGCATAGATTAAAACAACAAATGAGAGGGGAATTTTCAAAACTTACAAAACTAGCAAAATACATAAAAATAAGAATGCTTCAAAGTTAAAGGGGAAATAAGTCATTTTCAAGAAGGAAAATAATGTTAACCTAGAAAAGCTTGATAATAGCCACTACCAATATCTGGAAGATCTGCAAAGGGACAGTTTAATAATTTATGTCCTGGGTTCCGCAGCAGCAGTCAGATTTTCTCCTTCTTAGTAGCTGGTGCAGTGCTATGTTTTGGCTTTCAGCCTGGGAATAATACTGATAAAGCCAATGTTTTCAGTTGCTGGTCAGAATGTTTACCCTGACCAAGGACTTTGTGAGTCTCATGCTCTGCCAGGGAGGAGGGGAAGCCGGGAGGAAGCAGGGACAGGACACCTGACCCAAACTAGCCAAAGAGGTATTCCATACCATAGCACGTCATGCCCAGGATGTAGAACTGAGAGTTCCCGGAAGGGCTGGATCACTGCGGGGTGGGGGTGAGGTACCGGCTGGTGAGCAGTTGTAGTCTCTTCCTTGTTATTTCCTTTATCATTATTACTATTAGTGGTAGCAGTAGTGATTTGTGTTATACCTTAGTTATTAAACTGTTCTTATCTCAACCCATGGGAGTTGCATTCTCTTGATTCTCCTCCCCGTCCCTCTAGAGGTGGAGGGAAGAAGGGGGGGGGGGGGGAAGTGGACTGCGTGGTTCTGATTTACGGCCTGGGCTTAAGCCACGTGTCCTGGGTTCAGCAGTGGCAGTCAGTTTTTTTCTCCTTCTTAGTAGCTGTTGCAGCACTGTGTTTTTGACTTTTGGCTTGGGAACAAAAAACTGATAACACTGATGTTTAGACTGACCAAGGACTTTGTGAGTCTCATGCTCTGCCAGGGAGGAGGAGGGGCCGGGAGGAAGCGGGGACAGGACACCTGACCCAGACTGGCCAAGGAGGTGTTCCATACCACAGCACGTCATGCCAGGGGATGGAACTGGGAGCTACCCGGAAGGGCACGTCCCCTTTTCGGTCGGGCTGTCTTTTCCGGCGGGCGGTACCGTATTCTCTTCCCTTGTTATTTCTCTTGTCGTTGTTATTGTTGGTGGCGGCAGTGGTGATTTGTGTTATACCTTAGTTATTAAACTGTTCTTATCTCAACCCGTGGGAGCTGCATTCTTTTGATTCTCCTCCCCGTCCCTCCAGAAGCGGAGGGAAGAAAGGTGGGGGGGGGAGGCAGTAGACTGCGTGGTTCTGATTTACAGCTTGGGCTTAAACCACGACAGTTCTTTTGGCGCCCAACGTGGGGCACGAAGGGTTGAGATAACGACAGATCTGACCGGAGTGTGTCTAATCGTATTTGTGATAAGCATTCAGTGTTTTGGATTGATAGTCACTTGTCACAATGCTGATTTATTGGCTCTCAAAGTTGTTGTTTTTGATTTCACAGTCTCAATATGCCGTAGGTTACTTAGAGCCGGTATTTGCTGTGTTAGTGTTTTTCAAGTGTGGGGCTTGGGCTAAGGTTATTGTCTCATTATATTTTATGGTAATGACTTGTAATACAATAGAAAAATTGATCATGAAACTGATCTGGCTTATGTTCCCAGTGTGGTCACCACCTTTATACTTTGGGAGGTATATAATACAAATGCTTAGCAACTATACATCTTTTTTCTCCTTCCTGGGTGGTCAACCTATGAAGGAGACATTCTTTTACCCTCCCAGTGCCCCTTCCAGACCGTTTACAGCATCGTTTGAGAGTTTTGAAGTTTTTGAGTGGCCTTTTAATATTGTTGAGACCTGTTTGCTGATTGTGATGGGGGTCACCATGTTGGCACGCATACAGAGTGTGTTTTGTCCACAACCATTACGTCTGATCTCAAGAGTTAAGCAGAGTTGGGTTTGGGTCTTGTCTGGGGTTAGACGACAAAATAGGGGGACCGAGAGATTTTCCCCGAGGCTGGACAGCCATGAGTGGCAGGGTGTGTGGGATAGTATGGGCAAGTATCTAGGTCAGTGGGCCCCTCCAGTGTTTTGGAACTTCACCACCGAACAAGTGCAAAATCCAGAAGAATTAGTAAAACACTTAAATGAGGTGTGCTGTCATCCTGGTCATACCAGAGAGGGACAAATCATGTCAACGTGCTGGGGCTTGGCCTATGCTTACCAGGCCTTGTTCAACACTATCCAGCACCTTCAAAAGGAAAGAAATGTCCCTGGATCTGAGGGCGAAGCAACAGACAGCGCAGCTACTCCAGCTCCGAGCACAGCAGCTACACCACCCCCACCGACAAGTACAGCCACTACTCAAAATTTGACTGCCACAGACAGTGCAGCTACCCCAGCGACAAGTACAGCCACTACTCAAACTTCAACTGCAACAGATAGCGAAGCTACCCCAGCCCCAACCACAGCAGCTACACCACCCCCCGCGACAAGTACAGTTGCTACTCAAAGCACAGTGATAATGACTGCAGCTAAACCAGAGGACCAATTCGTACCAATATCGATTGCCCCCATACGCAAGAGAAAAAGCAAAAAAGAGGCAAGAAGGGTGAAGCAAGATGAAGAAACAATGTATTCACCACCCGGGCCACCATCTGATCAGGAGTCATCATCCCATGACGAAGAAGAAGAAGAAGAGATGACTTCTCGACCTCGGACCTCAACCGAGCTACGGAATATGCGAAAAGATTTTACCCGTCAACCAGGGGAGCACATCATCACCTGGTTGCTACGATGCTGGGACAATGGGGCCGATGGTCACGAACTAGGAGGTATGGAAGCCAAGCAGCTGGGATCACTTGCTAGAGAAGGGGGAATTGACAAAGCAATTGCAAGAGAGAAAAAGTCCCTCAGTCTTTGGAGGCGGCTCTTGGCAGCTGTGAAAGAAAGGTTTCCATACAAGGATGATGTTACGAGTTGTTCGGCCAAGTGGACTACTTTAGACAAAGGCATTCAGCCTCTGAGGGAATCAGCCATCGTAGAGATGATCTATCACACCAAACCGAATAACGGAGATATACCCATAGACCCAGATGAAGTCGAATGTACACGACCCATGTGGCGAAAACTTACACGGAATGCACCGTCATCATATGCCCATTCATTGGCAACAGTAACCTGGGGTGACATAGTAACACCAACAGTGGATGAAATGATTCACAAACTCCGAGAGTTCGAAGACAATCTCACCCCTTCCATCATCTCAGCTGTGGAAAAACTGTCCCAGGATGTCAAACAATTGAGGGACGATCTATCTGATTTATCCAGCTCCTCACATGTACCAACATACGTCTCAGCTGTTAACAAAAGACGTCCTATTGTTCAAGACAGAAGATATAGAAGGCAAACACCACGGGCCACCCTATGGTTTTACCTGCGGGATCATGGAGATGACATGACAAAGTGGGATGGAAAACCTACTTCAGCTTTGGAGGAACGGGTGCATGAATTGAAAATAGGAACAAGGGTCAAGACTAATCATCCCATGAGAGCTGCGGCTTCAGTCTCTGGTGAGCAGGTTCCCAGATGGAGCGGAAGAGCTGATTTTACTCCAGCTCCTGTGATAACGAAGAATAATCCCTTTCAACACGACTTAGGTGTCCAACGTTGTGATGACTGTTAGAGGGACCCTGCCTCCAGCCAGGTGGAGGTAGGGGATAATCGGATTTACTGGACTGTGTGGGTCAGATGGCCTGGCACATCAGTCCCACAGAAGTATAAAGCTCTCGTAGATACCGGTGCACAGTGTACCCTGATGCCGTCAAGCTGTCAAGGGGTGGAACCCATCTATATCTCTGGAGTGACAGGAGGATCCCAAGAGTTGACTGTACTGGAGGCTGAGATCAGCCTGACTGGAAGGAAATGGCAAAAGCACCCCATTGTGACTGGTCTAGAGGCTCCATGCATCCTCGGCATAGATTACCTCAGGAGAGGGTACTTCAAAGACCCAAAAGGGTACCGATGGGCTTTTGGTATTGCTGCTTTGGAGACTGAGGAAAATGAACAGCTGTCCACCTTGCCTGGTCTCTCAGAGGATCCTTCTGTTGTGGGGTTGCTGAAGGTCGAAGAACAACAAGTGCCAATCGCAACCACAACAGTGCACCGGCGGCAGTATCGCACCAACCGAGACTCCCTGATTCCCATCCATAAACTGATCCGTAGTCTGGAGAGTCAGGGAGTGATCAGCAGGACCCGCTCACCCTTTAATAGCCCCATATGGCCAGTGCGAAAGTCTAACGGAGAGTGGAGACTAACAGTAGACTATCGTGGCCTGAATGAAGTCACACCACCATTGAGTGCTGCCGTACCGGACATGCTAGAACTTCAGTATGAACTGGAGTCAAAGGCAGCCAAGTGGTATGCCACGATTGATATTGCCAATGCATTCTTCTCAATTCCTTTGGCAGCAGAGTGCAGGCCACAGTTTGCTTTTACTTGGAGGGGCGTCCAGTACACTTGGAACCGACTGCCCCAGGGGTGGAAACACAGCCCTACCATCTGCCATGGACTGATCCAGACTGCACTGGAACAGGGGCAAGCTCCAGAACACCTGCAGTACATTGATGACATTATTGTGTGGGGTGATACAGAGGAAGAAGTCTTTGAGAAAGGGAGGAAAATAATCCAAATCCTGCTGAAAGCTGGTTTTGCCATAAAACAGAGTAAGGTCAAGGGACCTGCACAGGAGATTCAATTTTTGGGAATAAAATGGCAAGATGGACGTCGCCAGATCCCTACAGATGTGATCAACAAAATAACAGCAATGTCTCCACCAACTAATAAGAAAGAAACACAAGCTTTCTTGGGTGCTGTGGGGTTCTGGAGAATGCACATCCCGAATTACAGTTCGATTGTAAGCCCTCTCTATCATGTAACCCGGAAGAAGAACGATTTTAAATGGGGCCCTGAGCAACAACAAGCCTTTGAGCAAATTAAACGTGAGATAGTTCATGCAGTAGCCCTTGGACCAGTCCGGACTGGGCCAGATGTAAAAAATGTACTGTACACCGCAGCCGGGGAGAATGGTCCTACCTGGAGCCTCTGGCAGAAAGCTCCAGGGGAGACTCGAGGTCGACCCCTTGGCTTTTGGAGTCGGGGATACAAAGGATCTGAGGCCAGCTATACCTCAACTGAGAAAGAGATACTGGCAGCCTATGAAGTTGTTCGAGCTGCTTCGGAGGTGATTGGCACTGAAGCACAGCTCCTCCTGGCACCCAGATTGCCCGTTCTGGGCTGGATGTTCAAAGGCAGGGTCTCCTCTACACATCATGCAACCGATGCGACATGGAGTAAATGGGCTGCACTAATTACACAACGAGCTCGAATAGGAAATCCCAGTCGTCCAGGCATTCTAGAAGTCATCATGGACTGGCCAGAGGGCAAAGATTTTGGAATGTCACCAGAGGAGGAGGTGATGCGTGCTGAAGAGGCCCCACCATATAATAAACTATCAGAAAGTGAAAAGCAGTATGCCTTGTTTACTGATGGGTCCTGCCGTATTGTGGGAAAACATCGGAGATGGAAGGCAGCCGTATGGAGTCCTCAACGACTAGTTGCAGAAACTGATGAAGGAGAGGGTGAATCGAGTCAGTTTGCCGAGGTGAAAGCCATCCAGCTGGCCCTGGACATTGCTGAACGAGAAAAGTGGCCAGTACTTTATCTCTATACTGACTCATGGATGGTGGCAAATGCCCTGTGGGGGTGGTTGCAGCAATGGAAGCAGAGCAACTGGCAACGCAGAAGTAAACCCATCTGGGCTGCTGCACTGTGGCAAGATATCGCTGCCCGAGTGCAGAACCTGGTGGTGAAGGTACGCCATGTAGACGCCCATGTACCCAAGAGCCGGGCCACTGAGGAACACCAGAACAACAAACAAGTGGATAAAGCTGCTAAGATTGAAGTGGCTCAGATGGACTTAGATTGGCAACATAAAGGTGAATTATTTTTGGCCCGATGGGCCCATGACACTTCAGGTCATCAGGGCAGAGATGCAACATACAGATGGGCCCGTGATCGAGGGGTGGACTTAACAATGGACACTATTGCCCGGGTTATTCATGAGTGTGAAACATGTGCTGCAATTAAACAAGCCAAACGGTTAAAGCCTCTTTGGTATGGAGGACAATGGCTGAAGTATAAATATGGGGAGGCCTGGCAAATTGACTATATCACACTCCCACCAACCCGCCAAGGCAAGCGCCATGTGCTTACCATGGTGGAAGCAACCACCGGATGGCTGGAAACATACGCTGTGCCCCATGCCACTGCCCGGAACACTATCCTGGGCCTTGAGAACCAGATTTTGTGTCGACATGGCACCCCAGAAAGAATTGAATCAGACAATGGGACTCATTTCCGGAATAACCTTATAGACACTTGGGCCAAAGAGCATGGCATTGAGTGGGTATATCACATCCCCTACCATGCACCAGCCTCTGGGAAAATCGAACGGTATAATGGGCTGTTAAAAACTACACTGAGAGCAATGGGTGGGGGAACTTTCAAGCATTGGGATACACACTTACCAAAGGCCACCTGGTTGGTCAACACCAGAGGATCTGCCAACAGGGCTGGCCCAGCCCAGTCAGAACTTTTACATATTGTAGAGGGGGACAAAGTTCCTGTGGTGCATATGAAGAATTTGCTGGGGAAGACAGTCTGGCTTATTCCTGCTTCAGGTAAAGGCAAACCCACTGGTGGGATTGCTTTTGCTCAGGGACCTGGATATACTTGGTGGGTAATGCGGGAAGATGGGGAAGTCCGATGCGTACCTCAAGGGGATTTGATTTTAGGGGAAAACAGACAATGAACTCAATTGTACGCTGTTGCCTGCTATAGCCCATCAACTAGAAGTCTGCAGGGCACCAGCGACTGGCTCTGACTTCCCTCCGACCATCATCCCAACAGAGAATGAACTTTGATAGAACCGGATGAGTTCTACAGTAAAGGAATGATCAGCATCAGCAGGCAACGATCCAACACTGCATACAGCTTCTTCTGCCCTGAAAGACTGTTCCAAGAGATGGAGCCCAACATCATGAACCGAATGGACTCAGTAGCTTTATAGGAATTGGTCCGTGCACTAAGCTAACAGTGCACCGAGATGAGAGTGAGGGTATATGGAAAATGATCCATTTGGGATCTGGGATCTGAGCATGACGTGAATGGTATGGAACAAGGGGTGGATACTGTCCTGGGTTCAGCAGTGGCAGTCAGGTTTTTTTTCTCCTTCTTAGTAGCTGTTGCAGCACTGTGTTTTTGACTTTTGGCTTGGGAACAAAAAACTGATAACACTGATGTTTAGACTGACCAAGGACTTTGTGAGTCTCATGCTCTGCCAGGGAGGAGGAGGGGCCGGGAGGAAGCGGGGACAGGACACCTGACCCAGACTGGCCAAGGAGGTGTTCCATACCACAGCACGTCATGCCAGGGGATGGAACTGGGAGCTACCCGGAAGGGCACGTCCCCTTTTCGGTCGGGCTGTCTTTTCCGGCGGGCGGTATCGTATTCTCTTCCCTTGTTATTTCTCTTGTCGTTGTTATTGTTGGTGGCGGCAGTGGTGATTTGTGTTATACCTTAGTTATTAAACTGTTGATTCTCCTCCCCGTCCCTCCAGAAGCGGAGGGAAGAAGGGGGGGGGGGGGGGGGGGGGGGGCAGTAGATTGCGTGGTTCTGATTTACATCTTGGGCTTAAACCACGACACCACGACAATTTATTATTACAAAATACAGTTCAGCTGCTTAGTTTCTTCTGCAGTGAGTGCTGCTGTGTTTCACAAAGTTCAAAGATGAAGGATGTGGCTGTAATTCCATATTTGATATAAAGTCTCCTAGTAAGGTCTCTCAGTACTGTTTATAAAACATAAAAAGAAAACAGGATAACTATATTTTACTATGTGTGCACACTTAAGAGAGAATAAAGTTAAATTGTGAAAATGCATTTATATAAGATTAAATGTAAAGACACAGTATTATATCCTAGCTTATTATAATGACATCATAGTCCCTAACAACCAATACAGAAAAATGTTTTTTCCCACCTTTTGTTGCTTTTATAATTTTAACAAGAATTTCCAAGATTTCTTTGTCCTATTTTTCCCAAAAAATATCATTAGAGAATTAAATACAAATTAAGAGCAGTGTTTCTATTCCAGCTCTGCTATGTCCACTTAAATTCATGCCTACAAATGAGTGAAGACATCTACTTACTTATGGGTCATATCTGTGCTGCTAATTTAGATTTCAAATAAAGTTACTGATGAACCACAGAAACACTGACTTTCTACCTTGACATCTAGCCAAAGACTAGGATTTCATGCTGCAATCCCCTTCATGGATTCTTAGATACATCTGTGAGCACTTCTGAGAGGGATTCTTTTTATTTTCAGTAGTTCTGCTTCTTCAAATTAAATATATGCTAAAGAGATTTGCAGGGCTCAGCTGTACAAGAAGCTAGAAGTTCTACTTACCAGAAAAAGAACATTTATATGTGGGCAATTTCTACTTTAATGAATTCCTGATGGAATTTCAGATTCAAGACTCTTAAAAAAAATGTGAATTTTAAGGAATCATGCTATTTTGTTCATTTGAGCAGAGCAGAAAGGGCTTTTTCATATATCTGGTGTTTGGTTTGGGGTTTAGTTTGGGGTTTTTTTGGGTGGGGTTTTTTTTGGTAGTGGTTTTCAGTTCTGGTTTGGTTTTGTTGTTGCTTTGTTTTATTTTGTTGTTGTTTGGTTTTGTTTTGTTTTTTTTTAACTTACAAGTCTGATTTTCCTACCTCCTGTTCTCAGTAAGGCAAATAAATGACTAGGGATGGCTTGGGCTAATGGTCCCCAGAGGATTCTCTTTCCAAAGAGCTACTCCTCCCAAACATGACATAAGAACTGCCTACATGAATGCAGTGTATCTGTCACTTTTAATGACTGGGGATCCCAAAAGGACATTATGTCAGTCATATATTTTACCAAAAACACATGGATACTGTCTGCAGCACTAGGTTTTGTGGCATGCATTCAGGACACTGCAACTTCCTTCCTGATTGCTCTGCCTCTGCTGCTGGACTGGGGAGAGCCTAAGCATGGGAGAGATTTGACCTTAGGTCACGTCAGTATCCACACATCTTTGCAGACAATTAAACAGGAAGCAACCTGGATATTTCTTAACTATACAATATAGAAAGGAAGCTGTAGTCAAATATGATACAAACATCATCTGTTCTCAAATAGAATACAGTGCCATTTAAAATATGACTTAGAATGGCGGACTTTCTTTTGTCTTCCAAAAGGCGAAGAAAAATGATAAAAAATCTATTACATGTGTACAATCTGAGTATAATGTCCGGGATGTAAGCTATATGTGTTCTTTTCCAGATGTTTCTTCAAACTAAGCCTTAAAAATGAAAAAATTTGAAATAGTACAAATAGCACTTTGAAGATTACTTTTGTATGTGCCTCAGAAAAATGTAGAATGGAAGATAAATAAAAATAACTCACTGCAACACAGTACAAAATCTGACACTTCAAAACAGCAGGTTCTTTCATCCCCAGGGAGATAAACAGAACTGTTGAAAGCCACATTAAGGATATTTTATGGTATAGTGTTAACATCTAGGAAGGAAGCCTGGCTGTATGCCACGAACTTCTGAATTAGGGAAGCAACTTCTTACAGCAAGAAAACTAATGCTTATTTTTCAACACTTTTGCGATGTTCTTTCTTCAATACTTTAGCTTGTAATGGGAGTTTTCTTCAAAAGGTTAATAAAGTGAGCTATGATTTTGAAACTTTTGAATAAAAACCAAATTGATTTATGGATTCTTTTCAGTTTAGTCTAGTTTCTTATTTCCTACATAACTTTTCTTGTCTATCAGTTTCTACTCTTTTTTTGAATATCTGGGTGTTTTTCAAACACATTTCAGCCTTAATTCCTCCAGATTTCATGAAAACTGCTGTGTGCTGACTGGAGGAGAAATTCACAAAATATCTTTTTTGAGGTAAAGGCTTTAGCATAATTGTGCTGTATTGTTATTATTGCAAATACACAAGCATTTACAAAAGATAAAAGCATTACAAAAGATTGCACAGTAACTGGAAATATTAAATCTTCTTCAGTATAAGTGAATAAAAATAGAAAGCACAGAATCAATTAAAGGTTCACAATTTGCACTGCTCATGAAAAGATTTGTATGCTTGTAAATGTACTTGGAATTTGGTTTTCAGTTTTTTCCATATCAGTTTATATGAATGCATGAATTGCATTATAAGATTTGCCAATCAATACAGAAGCAAGTAACTAAATTGGAGATTATGCCTGCAACTCAGTTACACAACTGGTGCCTCAGGAGAACAGAATTATTTAAGCAAACTTTAGACTAGCTGCCCCAGGTGCCACAAATTGTATAGACAAATAAGAACACACTGCAGGCTAATTTGCTTTGATTCCCTCTGCACACCATTGTAAATTAAGGGTAACTCTAGAAACTGAATGAGTATAAAATTTCTGTGTAAACAGGTCAGTCAAACACACTTATCAGAATCCATGAAGCATTTATTTAGAGTCTTTGTAATGGCTACTCTACAAATTACATTTGCAAGAAGGGAAACCCAGACATTTTACCATCATTCCCTAACATAAAGTTCTATCCAGTTATGACAAATGACAAAGCACTATTACTAATTTGCTGTTCCATACTAGAACTGAAATGTATGAGATTAGATAAACTGAATGCTTCCGTTATGTTAATATTCTTGTATTCTTGATTACTGTTGATCCTGTAATTGCTCAAGCAGGGGAGAGACTCAACTATATAATATGCATTTCTAGTATAAATACTATATATATACCACACCATATGGTGTAATGGGTGTCTGTAAGGAGGTCCAGTTATTTAACAAATTTTCATGGTTTAGATTTTTTCTTTTGTTCTTTCATTCTTTAGCTTGTGTGTGTGTGTGCTGGATTGCTATCAATTTTATCCATAAGCACAGGTTCTTTTAACAGGTTTATTGCTATAGCGAGGACAGAGCTGAGTGTCTGAGCGGGCTGCAGCATAATTGCAGATGGGATGCAAACTGTGAAAAAGCTGATGTTTTAAATGTCAAGTCAATTTTAAGGGGAAAATGGCCCAGAAAAAAAATATAGATCTATGATTTAACGGCACTATTTTTAAACAGCTGATTGCTGGTAACTGAAATAATGTTCAAACTTCAAGCAATTATGAAACAATTCTATGATTTTGAAATTCAAATTGGTACCTTGTAAAGAGAGAGTCAGCTTTTCCTTTAATATTACCAGATGGCTGGTTTTAGAAACTATGAAAAAAAGATTTCAGTAAATAATAATTTTAATTGACTCACCCCCTTTTAAAAAGCGTGATTTACTTTCTTCATACTTACATACAAATTTTAATTGCTTAGTCCTACTTTGTAAGAATATTAAAGCTGAAGTTGAATTCTAAAAACCTCGAAAAAAGAGAGTTCATAACAGAACTTTAATTTTTCCCTCCTGTGTGTCAGTTCAATTTAGTTGTAATGTTTTTCCCCACAGAATCACATTACACATTAAGACTTGTTTGTATATCTTTGTCAGATTTTTTCAGATTTTTTTTTTACTAGATCTTATTTACCATGTATTATCCAAATCAACACTTCATACACAATAATTTGTAGTAGTGCTTTTTCAAAACTGTTTTGACATCAAAACTCCTAGATACGTCTTGATGCATTCTCAATGACCTTTACATTAGATGCTTCGTGGTTTCTGCTCAGGCAGAGTTAGTTTTCTTACTAATAGCTGCTGCAGTGCTGTGTTTTGACTTCAGTCTGAGAATAATGCTGAAAACATAGGAATGCTTTAGTTGTTGCTAAGTAGCACTTATTCTGATCAAGTACTTTTCAGTCTGTCATGCTCTGCCAGTGAGAAGGGGCACAAGAAGCCGGGAGGAAGCAGAGACAGGATACCTGACCCAGACTAGCCAAAGGGGTAATCCATACCACAGCATGTCATACCCAATATATAAACTTGGGGGAGTTACCCAGAAGGGCAGATCGCTGCTTGGATCAGGCTGGATATCAGTTGGTGGGTGGTGAGCAATTGTATTGTGCATCACTGCTGCCTATTGGTTGGTTTTGTTTTGGATTTTGGTTTTTTTCCTCTTTAGTTTTATCTCTCCTTGTTATTCCCCTTATTATTAGTAGTATCATATTGTACTTTATTTATTAAACTGTTCTTATCTCAACCCATGGGTTTTACATTCTTTTGATTGTCCTTCCCATCCTGCCTGGAGAGGGAGGAAGTGGAAAAGTGATGAGCGAATGGGTGTGTGGTTCTGAGTTACTGGCTGGGTTTAAAGCACGACAAGGTGGAACTAATTTTCCATTTGTTGTAAGTAGAGATTAAAAGCAAAATTAAGAAAAAAGTATGCTTG
The DNA here is from genome assembly GCF_963264785.1 of Psittacula echo. NCBI lineage: Eukaryota > Metazoa > Chordata > Aves > Psittaciformes > Psittacidae > Psittacula > Psittacula echo. The sequence goes on along the minus strand of NC_137735.1, from coordinate 20,858,672 downwards.
TTTTGCTTGTCATGTGTGCAAGAGTATGAACTTGTTTTTCTAGCACTCTCAGCATTTTAATGCAGCTCTGTACATGCAAAGCACAGGCTCAGTTAGTTTAAACTGCAGAGAAAGAACAAAGAAAGTATTCAAATATGGCTTCGAGTTGCTTTTGTAAAGGCAAAGAAACAGCATTACAAATTCTGTTCATCATATTTGAAAAATCATGGCAGTCAGGTAAAGTTCCCGACGACTGGAAAAAGGGGAATATAACCCTCATTTTCAAGAAGGGGATAATGGTTGACCCAGCGAACTACAGGCCAGTCAGTCTCATCTCTGTGCCTGGCAAAATCTTGGAGCAGATTCTCCTGGAAGGCATGCTAAGGCACATGAAAAACAACAAGGTGCTTGGTGACAGCCAGCATGGCCTCACTAAGGGGAAATCCTGCCTGACCAATTTGGTGGCCTTCTATGATGGGGCTACGGAACTGATGGACAGGGACAGAGCAGTTGGCATCATCTAACTGGACTTGTGCAAAGAATTCGACACTGTCCCACACGACACCCTTGTCTCTAAATTGGAGAGACATCAATTTGATGGGTAGACCACTCAGTGGATAAAGAACTGGCTGGATGGCTGCACGCAAAGAGTTGTGGTCAATGGCTCGATGTCCAGCAGGAGACCGGTAATGAGTGGCGTCCCTCAGGGATCGGTGTGGGGACTGGTCTTGTTCAACATCATTGTTGGCCACATGGACAGTGGAATTGAGTGCGCCCTCAGCAAGTTTGCCAATGACACCAAGCTGTGTGGTTCAGTTGATATGCTGAAGGGAAGGAATGCCATCCAGAGGGACCTTGACACGCTTGTGAGGTGGGCTGATGCCAACCTGATGAAGTTTAACCAAGACAAGTGCAAGGTCCTACACCTGGGTCGGAGCAACCCCAGGCACAGCTACAGGTTGGGCAGAGAAGAGATTGAGAGCAGCCCTGCAGAGAAGGACTTGGGGGTGTTGGTTGATGAGAAAATGAACATGAGCCGGCAGTGTGCGCTCGCAGCCCAGAAAGCCACCCGTATCCTGGGCTGCATCAAGAGGAGCATGACCAGCAGGTCGAAGGAGGTGATCCTGCCCCTCTACTCTGCTCTCGTCAGACCTCACTTGGAGTATTGTGCGCAGTTCTGGTGTCCTCAACATAAAAAAGACATGGAACTGTTGGAACAAGTCCAGAGGAGGGCCATGACAGTGATCAGGGGACTGAAGCACCTCCCCTGTGAAGATAGGCTGAGAAAGTTTGGGATGTTCAGTCTGGAGAAGAGAGGGCTGTGTGGAGATCTCAGAGCAGCCTTCCAGTATCTGAAGGGAGCTTTAGGGATGCTGGGGATGGACTCTTCCTCAGGGACTGTAGTGACAGGACAAGGGGTAACAGGTTCAAACTTCAACAGGGGAAGTTTAGATTGGATATAAGGAAGAAATTCTTTACTGTGAGGGTGGTGAGGCACTGGAATGGGTTGCCCAGGAGAGTTGTAAGTGCTCCATCCTCGGCGGTGTTCAAGGCCAGGTTGGACAGAGCCTTATGTGACATGGTTTAGTGTGGGGTGTCCCTGCCCATGGCAGGTGGGTTGGAACTAAATGATCTTAAGGTCCATTCCAACCCTAACTATTCTATGATTCTATGATTCTATGAAATATTGTCAGACACAACTTCATTAAGAACAGAATCATGGGACAGCAAAGGAATACACATCTCTGAGTTCTTACCTTAATTATAAGAACTTTTTCTCATTTTCTCTTTGCTTTCAATATCTAATGTGATTTCTGCAATTAAAAGCTCTGATTGTAACATGGATCCTAAACGTGAGGTCAGGTCTTTGATGTCATTGTGCATGTGTACATATAAGTGAAGTTAGGTTGCAGACATTATTTCAATTTCTAACAGTCCTATATTTCAGCTTTTTGATTTTACAATTTAATTGCACGGTAAAATTCACATTATAACTATTGAATTGCATATGCTATATACAGGAGGATTTTGGTGCTCCTGATTCCTATGGAAATACATTTTGGGTAATAAAATGTGAAGCCATCTGTGTTTTCTAGGCTTCATGTCTCAGGTTTTAGACAAGTTGGGTGTCCATTCAGGCTTAGTTTATGCAAGTTTATGCAATATAATGCATTGATGATATAGCAGAAGACAAGTGCCAGAAGAAAACAGTGTCTCATCAGCATCTTCCTTGCTTGGCCTTGCTTCATGACTGCACCAGGGTGCCAGGAGCCATTGAGCTCACCCTTGGGGTAGGCAGGGCAGGGTTGTGGTGGATCTGGACACCTGCATCCTACTGCATCCCTGGAGCTAAGACTGGTGACCCGAGGCTAGGGTCTAAAATGGGGCTCCCAAAAGGCTGGAATGGGAGTACCAGACAGCTTTGTTGATGCCCTCATGGGAGGACAGTAAGGTGAGCACCTCCCTACCCTGCACCACCACACTTCTGCCACTGAAGGATCATCTTGCATGGAATAATTCCTCATCTTCCTTTCTTTTCTTGTTTGAGAGGATTCTTAGTGTGTCTGCATTTACGCCTACAGAAGTTGTTTTCAGTGCAGAGCAGATGTTTCAGGTTCAGGTAAATACAACAGTTTTACAGAATCTGTCTTTTAAACAGCAGGTACCAAGTTTGTGAACTATTATCAACCGTGCAAAATATTGGCTGGTCAGAGACAGAAACCAGATTTTGTACATGTTCTCAAAGCTGTTTTTGAAATAATGATAACATGCACCAATATGTTAAGGAAATTCAGATTATGTTGGTGTGTTCCGGAAAGCTTAGGGGAATTAACGTATATATAATTAAAATTAAGAACAATTTAATAACACTTCATATTTAAGTATTAATTTCCTTTCCAAGTATCCCAAAACTATTATGTGTTTCTGTCTAGTAATGAAAGCCTACTATTTGTGAAATGAAATGTGACATCTGATCTGCCATAGCCCTGTAAACTAATTTGCACAGAAACAAACGAAGAAATGTTTCTTTCTTTGCAAGGTCAAAAGTTTGCAATTGTAGGATACAAAGAGAAAATGTGTACTGGGATCTGGCCAGAAACAGAGGATAACCATTTGTTGTCTACTGAAACATTTCAAAGAATCTCTTTGCTTGCTAGGAGTGGTTAGTGTATTATTTTCAGGGCCCATTTGAATGATGAAATTGAAATGAACAATGTATAAACAACGCATTGAAGTAGGTAAATATGAACTTTTTTTTAAATTCAGTTACGAAAAATATTACAAAGGCACTTCATTTACATTTATTTTATATCATAATTTTTGTCTGCATAATAAGGAGACTTTTTCTATAGGTTCCTCATGCTTTACTGGTTCCTCTGAAAGTTACATATGCTTTTTTGTGAATACTTTCATCTCAGGATCAATGTTTTCTTTGGAAACTGATGTATTTCTAACAATTTGAAACTGTGCAAAGCAATTATGAAGGATATAGCTTCACAGTCACTGCAAGAAAATTTCTCATTTTTGAAACTCTTTTTCAAATCCTGTTGTGGATTTCATTTTAAGTACATTATCTCAGACATCTTTTTCAACAATTTATCCTTTATTAGGTTGAACAAGTAAATCATTTAGCAAACTAGTTTGAAATGTAAAAAAAATAATAAATTACAATACAGTATTCAAAATATCTTTTTCTGTTTCCTCTGTCAAATCTGAAGTTCATTTTGTTTGTCTCATCTTTAAAATTGGCTGTTGAAGAAAGTAATGAACATTGTGTACCATTTGCTTTGGACAATACATGGTATAACTTAGATACACTTCATTGACATTTGACACTGTCCTGCATGACAGGTGTCCTTTCTCATGGCAGGAGTGCTGGAACTAAATGATCTTCAAGGTCCCTTTCAAACCAAACCATTCTATGATTCTGTAAAGGACATCGAATACTGTCAATTTGTGAAGTGCGGTTATATCGGATTTTGATGTTTATCAGTAAATACCAGAATGTTGTGTACTACCAATGTGGATTATTTTTCGTTTGTCCACTGGTGGTTAATTCCCTTTAATCCCAAATCTTCCAATCTTTGAAGCACTTCAGCTGCACAGAGTTAGCCCCTTTCTTTCTAAATTAGTCCCCTTCACACCTAAATGTTCTGTCACTCTGTAGAGTCCACAAAAATAGGTTGCTCTTTGGAAGAAAACATTTCCACATTTCACACCATTTATATACATGAAAGCATTAGAGCTCAACCTGTCCATAGGTGTAATTTCATTGCAGAAGGTATTGACACAATGGGTTGAATTCATTTGCTCCTTGTTGCATCCATTTGAATTGCTTTGGGATATCCTGCCTGATGTCCACCTGTGGGTGCAGAATGCCATGTATCTCCTGTAGGCTGTCAGATATGTCAGCCTCAATTAAATGTCTCAGGGCATCTCAGATGGCACTTGACACCTTCATTTACAAGGCAGAATCAAACACTCCAGCAAATCATTCTTCTGTGGGACTTGCATAAATATTTAAAGTTAAACACAGCTTCAAGGTGCTTCTGAATATGTAAGGTATCCCTGCACTACTGGAGTCTGTTCAGTAAAACTGTTCATTTGTCCTCATACAACTGATAAAATAAGCACCAAAATATCCACTTCACACTTTTTTAGGGAAATCAACAAACATCATCCTCCTAAATCTACAGTGCAGAAATAAAACATACAAACCACAGAATAGAAAAAGTATTCAAAACTAAGAAATGAGATTGCATGATCAGGGCATTAAAGTATTCACAAATACGTTATTGTTTTTGTTTGTTCCAAAATGCCAGTAAGTATATATGTATTCTGTTTTCAGAAGTTCTCTCATTTGCTATAACTGCTTAGTAGGTTGTTGTTGTTTTCTATTGTTTTTGTTTGGTTTTATTACAATAGTTGTTTTACTGCCCTGGTTTTGGAACAGGGTTGCTATGTTAGCAGAAAAAACAAATGAAACTAAAAACCACTTCAATATATTTAATTTACACTTTGTTTTCAAAAAACTCTTCATTCCTGTACTGATGTTGATCTCTTTTTATAGTGGGGAAGATGTCATTAATCCTCAGTATTGTGTGATGCAGCCTTACAATTTCTGACTTTGCTAATGCGGCCTTGTAAAGGTCTACACTTTAAAAAGACGACTAAATACTTGATATCCTGCTGACCTAAGTATATTCAATTTACAGCAGCATTAATAATTCCTGTTCCTTTGTTCTGCAGAAAAACTTCCAAGGAGCACCTGTTGATGTTTTCACTGGCTGGTCTTGCTAAGTCAGAAACACAGGAGAAAATGAAAATAAAATTTAATCAAAAGGAAAATGACAATTTTCCTTTGTAGAATATTTACAAAAAAAAGCATGTTTAGACTCCCTGAAAGGTTAGTTTTTCTCTGTTACTTAGGTGACAACAAAGGTGTTGCAGAAATAGCTTCTTGTTAAAATAAATAGCATTTTAGATGGGCACTATATTTATGTAGAATTTTAAGTCATACTATGTTTCAGGTGGGAAAACTGAATCCTAAAAATGAAAATCACAGTGGATCAGTGAATCAGCAGTAGAACAATTTTAAAACTATATCTGTAGATTTTAAAACTATAGCTGTCTATCTGAATTTTAATATAGTTTTGCTGATATATTGTCCTATGTTATCCTACATAACATGTTTTATTTCTTTCTCCTAATGAGAAAACCTTATAATTTTAGTGCAGGGATTTATTTTTTTATCATATCTTATAGGTGTGAATGTGCTAAAGTGGAAAGTAAAGCTTAAATTTCTATTCCTTTACCCTTTTGTGACAATTTTATGGTCTTTCTAAAGTTTACAGTAGGTTACATCAGAAAAATCACCGTGCTTGTCTAATTATCATATTTATTATTTTAATTTTGTTTTCCCCAGCTGGCTTAGACAAACTGTATAGCTTATTAACGAATGCTGTAAGAGCTACACACACTTCATGTAAAAAAAAAGCATGTTTGTAATGATGTTATTCTCAAGCCAAAAACAACCACTGGTTTAATTCTTTTTTTGATTTCTCTTCAGATCTCTACTGTGCCTGTAGCACAGTTATTAATTAAACACATGATTACTATATCCGTTCATTATAATTCCTATTTGTTTTTCTCCATTTTGCTGTTCCCTTCCTTTCTCTACATCGCCATTTCATAAGATGTTCTTTTTTTCTTCTTAATATGTTTTATTGTGAAATCGTCTTTATTTTTTTCCCCATTTGCCTTTTTTTATGTATGTGCTTGTTTCCTTCCACTTAGTTGAGATCTACTTTGCATATTGATTCTCGCCCAGGAACCACACTGAACAGAGGGAAAATGCAAGGAGGGAGTGATAGATAGAAACCACTACATACTGCCCATGACCCCCTGTCCCTGTGCCACTTGATTCCTTGCTGAAGAGACCAAGCGTGGCCAGGGGAGAAAGTAAGGTGGGGAAGAGAGGAATCCGGAGTGAAGCTGAGCCTGGGAAAGGGGACTTGTTTCCCACCACCCAAATCACTAATTAAATATTTATTTTATTAGACAATAGAGTCAGTTTTTCCAAAATTGAGCCTGCTTTTACTGCAATGGTAATTGGTACTTGATCTCCCCATCTCTGTCTAGATCCTTGAGATTTTTCATTTCTGTTCTTCCTGTTTACTCCACCACTCCTGTCTTCCCTGGCAGACTGAAGGAGTGAGCGTGAAGCTAGGTGAGAGTTTGGCTGTTTACCAAGGCTAACCGACCACACAATCTCAGTTCAAGATGTGCATAAAATTTTTTCTGCACCCTGCAGAAGAAATTATGCTAAAACTTCGTCTCAGTTATAAGCTTCAAAATTAAAGGTTATTCCACACTATCTCTGAAAAAACCACAGATGTAAATGCCTCTACTTATGGAAATGCCCGACCTTAAAGTCAGATAAGAACTTACCCAACATTATGAATTCTATTAATTTCCATATTCTTTTCTTTTTCCTTTTTCCCCAAGTCTTCACTTTTCTTTGTCATTTTCTCTTAGTTTTTTCTTTTTTTTTTTCTTTTTCTCCTAATTTTTCTCCTAATTTTCCTCTGGTTTTAGTATCATGAAGGATATACTCAAACTTTAACCCCCATGTGCTATCATGGACAAGATTTCAGTCATACGTACAATAAACCACATCTTTAAACAACATATAGGACTGTAGCTCCATTAATGTAACTATGCTGTTACATAGCAACAGAATTCTTCATGGTACTTAATGAAGCTTGTTTTTTCATATGTAATTAATTGATAAATTAATTAACTGTGCTCAGACTAAGGGTGTCTGAATAATGAACTGTTTTTTACTACCTCATGATGTAATGCAACAAAATCAATGTTATTGGTCTTGGCATGTTTAAGTCAACATAGCTCACTAAGGTATAGCTCTTTAGATAGCTTTTAAAAGTAATCATAAAAAAAAATGGAAACTGTCTTTTGGTGGTTACAGCATAGTAGATATTTTCTTTCCATTTTTCCTTGTGATATATGCTGTAATACATAGAATTAGTTTTTACTACTAAAATAGTAAATGCGACAGAATGTAACATATATTTACGTAAAACATCATATGCTCTTCTACAGGTTACTAAGCAGATGAGCAGATGACAGTTTATTGTCAATGGCATTACCTGAATTGGTTGTCAGTGTCATAGCATGAACAGGATGGTTTGACTATGCACTGGCATAATGAACTGGCAATTCTGAAGACAGCAATCCTCATAAACCCCATTTAGAGAATACTATGCCAAATAATCATAAATCTTGATGAAGACTGGTAGACTATGGTCTGTGTTGTAGCCACAATATGATATAAAATGTATTATAATTATTATTTATTGGATTCCATAAAAACAGAGTTAGAAATCTTTCAAAAAATAAATCTGTACATAGTTACTGTCTCACATAATTTCAAAGAAACATAGGGAACTACCAAATGAAATTTACCATGAATCCATCAAAGGAACATTTTCTGTGCCTGTAATTATTCAGGATATATATCTGTAATGAAGATATGTTTCAACCATTTTTCCATTGTTCTTTTATGATTTGCAATTTTCAGTGTATTATCTTTGTAACATGAGTTTGTTCAGTCCTGGGATCTTGGTTTAGAAAACATAAGCAGATACCTCTAAGGGATAATAAACTGAAACACAGTTGGCATAAACACATTTGGTGCTGACACCCAAATGAGTGGTGTGTGGGCAGCAAATTAAAACACCAGCTTGCAAAGCAAAATGGTAGTATAACAGAGCAGGGAGGTGATCATCTATCTCCATATGGCTCTGCTGAGACCACACATAAAACCCTGAATGCAGTATTTTTCCTGGGTGTTTCAATACCAGGGTGGTACTGACTAATTGAATCTCTATTCTAAAACATATTCGTTGATCTAAGTTTAGGTCTTTTGGAAACTTTCCTGAGATATGTCCTTTGTTTCTGTCAGCAATATTACCCTTGTGCTTGCATTCCATGGTGGCTATTTTTACCATGCACACCATCTTCAGTATTCCACTGAAGAATATATAATGAAAATGTGTCAAAATAGTTTAAGCATTGTTTTGTTTTTTTTTTAAATGAACATATTACTTCAGAAAATATACATTTAATTAAAATAAGAACTAACTTTTTAGCAGAATTCTTATTAAGCTTTTCATGAAACACAAGCCCCTCTGTCTTCTGCCCAACATGAAAGCATAGAGGACCCATTTCTATTTACTTGTTACAGTTTTGGTGGGGTTTTTGTATGTTTTGTTTTGTTTTTTTCTCTATTTTCCAAAATGAGAGAAAATTGAGGAAAGTTGTGATTGATAGGCTGAGAAAGTTGGGGCTGTTCAGCCTGGAGAAGAGAGGGCTGTGTGCAGACCTCAGAGCAGCCTTCTGAAGGGGGGCTTTAGGGATGCTGGGGATGGACTGTTCATTAGGGAGTGTAGTGACAGGACACTGGGTAACAAGTTAAAACTTAAACAGGAGAAGTTTAGATTGGATATTGTCGTGGTTTAAGCCCAGGCCGTAAATCAGAACCACGCAGTCCACTTCCCCCCCACACCTTTCTTCCCTCCGCTTCTGGAGGGACGGGGAGGAGAATCAAAAGAATGCAACTCCCACAGGTTGAGGTAAGAACAGTTTAATAACTAAGGTATAACACAAATCACTACTGCTACCACTAATAGTAATAATGATAAAGGAAATAACAAGGCAAGAGAATACAAGCGCTCACCAACTGGTACCTCGCCCCCACCCCGCAGTGCTCCAGCCCTTCCAGGAACTCTCCGTTCTACATCCCCTGGCATGACGTGCTGTGATATGGAATACCTCTTTGGCTAGTTTGGGTCAGGTGCCCTGTCCCTGCTTCCTCCCGGCTTCTCCTCCTCCCTGGCAGAGCATGAGACTCACAAAGTCCTTGGTCAGTCTAAACATCGCTGTTATCAGCTCTGTTCCCAGGCCGAAAGTCAAAAACACAGTGCTGCAAGAGCTACTAAGAAGGAGAAAAAACTGACTGCTACTGCTGAACCCAGGACAGTATCCACCCCTTATTCCATACCATTCATGTCATGCTCAGATCCCACATTTTCAATATAGCATCACTTTCATCTCAGTGCACTCTTATCTTAGTGCACGGACCAATCCCTATAAAGCTGCTGAGACCATTCGGTCCATGATGGTGGGCTCCATCTCTTGTAACAGTCTTTCAGAGCAGGAGAGGCCCATTGCAAAGTCCACCCCTCGATCATGAGTCCATCTCTATGTTGCATCTCTGCCCTGATGGCCTGAAGTGTCATGGGCCCATCAGGCTCAAAATAATTCACCCTCCCCTGCAGCAGTCTCTGCAACTTGTCGTCGGGAACTCCACACAGCTGCCTTCCATCTCCGATGCTTCCAAAGCACTGGAGGGGCCCAGTGGATTAGATACTCGCCCATACTGTCCCACACACCATGACACTCATGACTGTCCATCCTTGGGGAAAACCTCTTGGTCCCCCTGTATTGTCTAAACCCAGAAAAGACCCAAACCTGACTCTGCTTAACTCTCGGGATCAGACAAAATGGCCGTGGGTAAAACACACTCTGTGTGTGTGCCAACATGGTGATCCCCATCACAATCAGCAGGCAGGTCCCAAGGGTACCCAAAGGCCATTCAAAACCTTCAGAACTCTCAAATGATGCTGCTGTGCTTGAAGGCTCTCTCACCACCAGCTTCCCTTTTTCTGAGTCCAGATCTTCCTCCTCTGCCTTGCTGGGAAATGCTGCGGGGTCTCCTGCATCCTCCTGGGGCTCAGGCTCACGGGGCTCGGCGGACGGCTGCTGGGGAATGCTCTCGGCTGCCACGGGGCTGGGCTCGGCTGTGGGGCTCAGCTCCTCCGCCGCCTCCTCCCGCTGCTCGGCAGCCGCCTCCTTCCCCTCCTCGACCGCCCCCACTTCTTCCACCAGCAGCCACTCCCTGCCAGCCTCCGGCCCCGCTCCTGCCGCCGCTTGGTCCCCGGGGCCGCTCCCCCTCAGCTCCCCGCAGCCTCACGAAAACGGACGTGAGGACGAGGGCCAGGACAGTGAAGAGCGGCGGGACAGCCAGGTACAAGTCCACGGCCACGTTCATCCCGCCCTGCTGCTGGAGCCCGCCCGTATTACAAGCCATTACCATGAAGTACAGTGAAACAAGAACCCTAGCCCAAGACCCACACTTGATAAACACTAACACAGCAAATACCGGCTCTAAGTAGCCTACGGCATATTGAGACTGTGAGATCAAAAACAACAACTTTGAGAGCCAATAAATCAGCATTGTGACGAGTGACTATTAATCCAAAACACTGAATGCTTATCACAAATACGATTAGACACACTCCGGTCAGATCTGTCGTTATCTCAACCCTTCCTGCCCCACGTTGGGCGCTAAAAGAACTGTCGTGGTTTAAGCCCAGGCCGTAAATCAGAACCACGCAGTCCACTTCCCCCCCCCCACCTTTCTTCCCTCCGCTTCTGGAGGGACGGGGAGGAGAATCAAAAGAATGCAACTCCCACAGGTTGAGATAAGAACAGTTTAATAAATAAGGTATAACACAAATCACTACTGCTACCACTAATAGTAATAATGATAAAGGAAATAACAAGCAAGAGAATACAAGCGCTCACCAACTGGTACCTCACCCCCACCCCGCAGTGCTCCAGCCCTTCCAGGAACTCTCCGTTCTACATCCTGGGCATGACGTGCTGTGGTATGGAATACCTCTTTGGCTAGTTTGGGTCAGGTGTCCTGTCCCTGCTTCCTCCCGGCTTCCCCTCCTCCCTGGCAGAGCATGAGACTCACAAAGTCCTTGGTCAGTCTAAACATCGCTGTTATCAGCTCTGTTCCCAGGCCGAAAGTCAAAAACACAGCGCTGCAACAGCTACTAAGAAGGAGAAAAAGCTGACTGCTACTGCTGAACCCAGGACAGATATAAGGAAGAAATTCTTTACTGTAAGGGTGGTGAGGCACTGGAATGGGTTTCCCAGGGAGGTTGTGAATGCTCCATCCCTGGCAGTGTTCAAGGCCAGGTTGGACAAAGCCTTAAGTGGCATGGTTTAGCGTGAGGTGTCCCTGCCCATGGCAGGGGGGTTGGAACTACATGATCTTAAGGTCCTTTCCAACCCTAACTATTCCATGATGTCCATCTGCGACAGTAAAGTAACTCAGTCTTTATCAGTAGGCCTTTGAGATTTCCTAGTGTTAGGTAGATTGTTTCATTCTGTCACTTGTGATATTTTTTTTTCATAATGTTTTCTGTTAAATTGCACAAGTGGCAACCTTCTTAGACTAAAGTTTTCCCCTTTCATGGAAACTGGAAATGATTCTTTGTCAGACTAGAAGTCATCTTCTATACTCCTTTTTAGAAATTATTGTTTCAAGAACTTTTAACTTTCTCTTCTTCCTTTGAAAGCTGTTTGGCATTCTTAAGTGCCAAATGTATCTTTCACCAAATACTGCATTCCATATCAATGTGCATTTTAAGAATATGCAAATATCTTAATAGGCTAATTATAGGTTTATTATTACTGGCTCTTAGCTGACCTCAGACAAGATAGTGAAATAAGCACATCTGTGTCAAAAGGGGATTGGTGTGACCTACCTCCACTTTTTTTGGTTTAGTCCTCTTACAAAAAAGAGGGTAAATATAATGTTGTTTCAATATGAAAACGTAGCATGATGAATTTATTACAGAACAAAACACCTCAGACATTTCAGCAGATAAACAAGTAGCATAAGTCAATGTGCTTGATCAGACGTATTCTTCAGGATTTGTAGTTTGCGAACTAGATTAGAATAGTATGACCAACACTCATATGTCATTGCTTTTGGTTTCCCAGATCGGATGAAGTATATATGAAGTGGAATTGCCTACATATTTTTGTAGGTTTAGAGTTCATGCTTATACCTGAACTTACAGAGATTCAAAACTCTTTCTTGTATGAATACCATGAAAGAACCATGCTGGCCCGTAGCTAAGCATCAGGTTCTATTGCTTCTTCATAAGGCAACAGTCTTTCCTAAACAAATGCTGTAAGAAACAGACTGAATTTCCTATTTGCAACTATTATTAGTCCAATTACCACAATACTAGTACTCACAGTCCAAATTATCTAATTGTTACGGATAAATATGCAACTTTCCTAGTATTTGCCCCTCTGTTTTATGTTAGGTTCATCTTTTCACCTTCCTTTGGGTCCTGTTGTCAGTGTATCACTCTTCCTCAAGAGTAGTAGGTGGGTGGTATTCATGGTGAGTTATCAAAGTCCTGATGAGTTCCTTTTCAGGTAGCATTGTTTTTCTGTTCTCTTTGTTTCTCTGAAAGCATTTTTACCTGGCTTACAAGGTTGCACTCCTTCAGTTGTCTGTGATTTCAGTTAACAGTCTGATCACACTGGTATTATCTGTATGTGAGTACATTGCCACAATACAGTTTCAGTTAGGGTCATAGGTAGTTCACTCTTCATAGAATGTCTGCTTAACTTTAGTATCTGTTATTTAACAATAGGTGTCATGCCACATAATTGCACAGAGCTAAGAGAAATTTGGGCAACAGTTACCTGACTGCTGCACAGTCATCACAGCTGGAATAAACTAAAATCAGCTCAGGCTAATGGTAAACTAAGCAAGCACTGCCACGTCAATGCAGTCTATGTCCTTTTATTAGCAAGTCAAAATCATATGTACTAGGTTAAACACAGAACAGAACAAGATAGAGAGCGACAAAATAGGTTCTTCACTGAGATGGTGGTTGGTCACTGGAACAGGCTCCCAAGGTAAGTGGTCACGGCACCAAGCCTGTCAGAGTTCAAGGAGCATCTGGACAATGCTCTTAGTCATATGATTTAGTTTAAGGTGTCCTGTGAGGAGCAGGGAGTTGGACTCAATCCTCATGGGTCCCTTCCAACTTGAGATACTCAAAGGTTCTATGAAAATAATAGCTCAATAAAATTGAAAATGTTTATTTCAGTTTATTTAACATTTTTTAATCTTCATTGGTAAGCAATTTTTTTTTCATCTTTCAGCTATTCAGACTCCAGCTAAAATAGATATTTTTTTTTAAGTAAGAGGAACAGAAATCCATCTGAAATCATTCTTCTCCTTTCCTGAAAGAGGATGTCTACATTGCACAAGTTACAGGAATATAAGCAAAAGTTTATTGATTCTTTTTTCTTTCCTACCTGTTCTGCAGCATTATTTTTCAAATAATTGATGACTATTTTATTGTGCATATGTAATTTTATGTAGATTTGATATTTTTCGAAGCAATAGAAATAATATATAACAATAGTGCAAGGAAGAAACCAAAAATTAGCTGCAGATTTCAATATTTTGAAGGCCAGAACATTAGTTGAACTTTGTGAGACAGAAAATTTCATGTAGTGATTACTGTGGTAATTCTGAGATTTAGGGTTTGACTTCAAACACTTCAACAGTATCTTTTAAAAAAGACAAATACTTTGAAGATTTTGAATAAGATCGATCCCGTTATATAGTGTCTAATTATGTGAATTAAGAAGTTGAACTTTATTTGGTGAATCTGTCTAGTTATAGTTCCTAAACTACACATATGGAGCACCACAGTATGAATGGACTGTGATTAGATGTGATTAACTTGATCAAACATCTTAAAATAAGACCAGCTTCCCAGAATTCATGTGTTTGGAAAGTTCCTTTTTTCCAAATCCCCCAGTTTCCCACACTATCTATAAATTCTGGGACACATGCTATTGCATAAAGGCTTCACTAGTATTAACAAAACAGATGTATTACTACTTAACATCAGTATAGGTGTTACTAGTTCCCTGCTTTTATTCACTGTTTTCCTGTTCAGATTTTAAAATATCTCACACACCCTTTTCATTATGGTATTGCAGTGAGAGCTCATGTACATGATCCAGTTGCTGCTCTCCTTGATACAGCTTACCATCATTTATTCTTTTTTTATTTTTTAATCCTAGCAGCATTTTGTGTTGTTTTCAATTATTTCAGTTTATTGAATGGTGCTGATTGTTCCATTAGTCTTTAATGATTGACTTGATCGTATTTTGTTTGCCTCAAATTGCTATTAACTAGGTAACAATGAGATAAACAATTCGTTTAGTCCACTGGTAATTCAGTTACTACTTAAGATGGAGGAACAGTATGCTTTCTCAGTTCTTAAGGCTTTAGTTTTGAAATATACTGACAGTCAATGGAGATGTTATTTACTCTAGAACTGAATAATGCTAGCCCACTGATATTTCCATATAATATATACATGCAGAAATGACTGTAAAAGTGGAAGGGAAGCATGGAATTAGACATTTTCAGTATTCTGTCATCTATTCTGCAGCTACATTTTTTAAATCTTTTGTTTTCGATTTTTGAAAGAAACCAGATAGCCAAGCAGAGTCTTATGCACACAACAACAACAAAAAGTAATGAAATGAAATAAAATTACAAGGATTTTTTTTTTTTTTAAGAAAACTCTTATTGTATTCACAAGCTTATGTGGAAGTATCTTCCTTATGAAGTATTTATGGACATGTTTTATTTATAGAATGCTGTGGCAGCTATACAGAGGGCTGAAAAAATAGCAAGGAATTTTTGTTTTTTATAAAAAGCAGCCCTTAAGACAAACTCATTATGCCTTTCTAAAACTGATAAAGAACATAATAAACTCCAGCACCTGCTCATTTTCTTAAAGAAACCTCAATTTATCTCAATATTCTTCAATTCTACAAGTGAGAAATATGCTTGTGGAGGACATGAGACAATCTAACTGCATTGAACAGATGCTTCATGCTTTGGTGTTTTAAATTATGTATGATGCATGAATGTTTCTTTTCATTAATGTGCAAATTGCAACTGAAATTTTGCACAAGTTTTTTGCATCCTGTATCTCAAGGAAAATAACCAATTAAACCATGATTTTTATTTTTTTTTTTAATCCATGTAAATGCAAAGACACACAAACATGCATAACACAAAGGCACATAAACATGCATAACACAAAGGCACACAAACATGCACTGGGTGCAGTTCATTAGAATGTCAGTGCGTCCTTTCAGTAGATCACACTTTCCCACACAGTAGATACTTTTAATGTGGCAGTTCCTAATTTCTGAGTGAAATGTCACTGCCTACTCATTCATAACCTAAGAATCATAGAATCAACTAGGTTGGAAAAGACTTTTAAGATTTTCTTGTGAAAAACATTCACAAAGGATGTTACAATTGCCTTCTGAGGTCTTGAACCTATTTAGAGCAGTGGTAACAGCCTCTGACTGTAACAGATCACTTACACCTACAGTTGCCATCATGTAAGTAATTAAAAAGTGACAAGATGTCCAATTATTATGAATTTATCATGCATATTTTCAGATAGTCAAACATTTCAATATCTAGGTACGCATTCTTTCATAATAATTAAATAATTAGACTGTGAAAGGGAGGATGATTACCAAAGCCAGTTCTTATCAACATTAATACCTTTAACCCTAGTTTTACATTATTTCACAAATATTTATCCTTGCAAATCCTTGTAAACTTTAGTAGCAGCTCCATAAATTCCTGACAGACATTGAAGACAAGCTTCATGGTGACAGTTCTATTTTCACTGAAAATGTAGGTGTGGCATGAGAACTAATTTAAACAAATGCTGCTTTGTTCAGCAGGTATTTATTTCTCTCTTTTGTGGTGGAGTTTAGTGCATGCCTGCATCCAGGCATGTAGCTATTTCTAGGAAATAATTTTAAGGTAATGGCTATTCTCTGATATCTAACAGACTATTTGTTCTTACGCAGATTAAATATAATAATTTTCATATGTATTTATTGTAAGTTGACAATAATTGTTATGATATTTTAATTTACTTTAGTCCTAGAGTTTTTCAGCAAAATAATCATTAAAAAATTTCTTCTTAGCATCAGTAATTCCCATAACAAAGTGTATAACCACAATATTTTTCATGTCCAAAATTCTACCTTGTTTATTCTTATACAGGTAACATAATCATTATATATTTTTTAGTTTTGAGATCTCAAACACTTGCAATCTAGAAGAATTGATTCTTCCTTCTTTCCAAGAACTGAAGGACACTTTCTATTTGCTGAAATTAGAAAAGGAAAATATGTTAAAAAAAGCCTAATATAAAGCCAATTAAAATCAACAAAACAATGTCACATAATTCAGTGCGCGGTTGAACATGCCTCCGCTCTTTTTAAATTCAAGGCTTTTGTTCCATTGCCACCTAGCACAACTGACAACCCTGAGTTACATATCTAGAAACACTTGTGCATAGAAATATTAGACATGCAAAACAGAGGTTCCCAAAGTGCAGTACACACACTGAAATTAAAAGGTAACTCTGTATTGGAGAGGGGAAAGAAGGGGAGGCAAGGCAAAAAAACCCTTGGAAATACTAGCTTGGTGAACGGCTGAGATATGCTGAATGTTGCTAAGAAGCTGATGAGTAGGAAACAGAGACCCATAGGAACAGAAGAAGTAGATTTGTATGTCCTTGTTTAGTAAGAGGCATGTATTTCCATGACACCATTCATTCATCATCTATGGCTGTGAATGACTGCTTGTACACACTGGATAAGTATTTTCTTTTTCATATATTGTATGCAGTTTTTAGGAATTACTTATTTAAGCTACTCAGCATAAAGCTATCACCATGCCTAATAGCCAAGTAACTCTGCAGCTTGTCAGTTGTCCATTTACCTATTTAAGGATTGTATTTGAAACAGAGATTATACCTCTGAATAAACAAAAAGCCAAGGCTTCGGTAAGTGAATAAAAGGAGCAAAAGAGGAGTTTGTGTGTAAAGCATGAAAAGCTAGGTTTTGTTTCTGAGTACAACATATGAAACTGTGTCTGCCATAGGGGTGTTTGATGTGGGAGTCAGACACTGGCCTCAATCTTAAGGTGGCACAGGTATGCTATAAGGACGATCCCTGGTCCCATTTATGAAAGTAAAGGCGACTCCTTCATTGTGAATCCTCCTCATATGTTGAGTGTTTGACACTGAAATACCAGGCACGGTCAATTCCTAGACATTTCTGTGTGTACAACCCGGCACTGTTGTAGGCAATTAAAGAGTTTGGAGCAAATGGGATGGGAATATTGTTTTGGGGTTTGTTTTGGTGGGTTTTTTTGTTTGTTGTTGTTTTTTTTTTTTTTATCACTGGTGTTTAAATATTTGCTTAACCAAAATACATGCAGACATTTGTTTAAATATTTGTTTAAATGCAGAAGGATGTTTAGAAATCCATCTCATCCAAGAATCCCACTCCTCCAAGAATCTAGTCTGTCTTGCTGTCATTTTTGGTATATGAATATGGAAGACAGTAGAGACAAGTAACAGTGATATCTGTGAACTCATAAAATGACATAGCTGTTAATTTCGTACTGGATTCAAGATGCCTGTACATGGAACAGGTAAGAGGAACAAGGTAGATCCACAAAAACCTTGTTATGGATCTGAGTATTTTGACACAAGGAACAAGCTAATAAACAGGATTTGCAGGCAAATTTCTCCTGTGGTTTCTAGACTAGCAAAGTTTCATATAAACTAATTCTATGAACTATATCTACTAGAAAAAAATCTGGCCTAGAAAAGTGGTTTTTGAAGGACAGTCACTTTGCATAGGAAAACCATTTTCTATACTAAAATTCAGCAGATTGTTTCAATTTTCAACAAAATGTACTTCATTTTTGGAACACATTCAAAACTGAGCATTTGTTTCTGCTTAAAGTGAAGATGACAGGCAGGACAGCAGTCTGATGTACTGCACAGTATGCATTATATAAAGGAGTATGCAGAACTCACACTTACTTCATGTAATCAGTAGTCCAGGATGTCCTGAAAAGGTCATGTAAATGTATGTGGAGAAAAACAAAGTACTTAAAAGATACAGTTCTGAAAACTCAAAATTAGAAATAAGGCAGCAAACTGCTGAGCTGCATTTTGTCATATACAATGGCTACAACCAGCTAACTAAGATTGAACTGTATCATGGTGGAATTTCCTGTGGAAACAGAACTTTTAAAGCATTTTTTTTTTTTCCAGTCAATTGATACAAGTTCCATAGATAAGAATGTATAAGTTTATCCAGTAATAAAAAACCATATTTTGGATGCAGGACTATATCATTAACAATTTTGCTAGTATGACTTACAAAACATAATTATTGTATGTTCTATCCTCATTTTATTATCTTCCTAAATTAATATTTATTATCCTCTACCATCATTCACTGAATTGTGTGTTAATTTAAATAATTGGTGTATTGCACTTTGGGGAAGAGGGAAGAAGGGAGGGAGGGAGGGGGAAAGAAGGGAAGGAAAGAAAAAAGGGGATAAGGAGGGAGGGAGGAAAGAAGTGTAGAGTACCATGAAAAAGTAATTGGAAGTAAAAAATTAACTAGCAGAGAAATGGGAAAATAATTTGATACACATTTTTATTACTTCATTTTAAAAGATTGCACAGAAGCTAAGAAAAATGTCGTCCTCAACCTCAGAAGTGTTCGCTATCTTGCCAGTCAACAGCTGAGTCCTGGAAGTGACCTGTGACTGACACATTCAACTCAAATACGGAAGAACGCAGTTTGAAGTATAGTCATTGACACCACAGAAAAAAAACAACATCATGAACACCATGGGAAGACTTACATATGCTTCCAGTTGTTTTTAGAAATGGCAGTCTTCAGCCATTTCAGAAATTTCAGTACTTCAGAAAGAGGCATAGAAAACATGAAGGTTGCACTTTGAGTTTTGCCTTAAAGTACTCTGTTAGCATGGTGTGCTATCAGAACTTTTACGTATCTCCCAGGAGTAGTAGTATTTTTGCAAAAGTTTGCTTTTATTCATAGTTCTTCAGAAGCAATTGTTCGCTTATGTATCTGGTATACTTAATTGGTTCTGAAGGTCCCATTAGGGGCTAATAGACTTTGTGAGAAAGACTTCAATAGAAAAGATTGGAGGAACCTTTCCTCAAAAATGCTAAGAAATGGAGGTTGGAACATTGAATTGGAGTTGAATGAGTGACTCCTACATCCAGTATGAACATTCTAAATACTGGGAAGCTGGAAGGATATGATTGGAGCAACAACAACCTTCTATTTTGTTTTCTATGTAGTCTGATCCTGTAAATGCTTTCCAAGAAAGCTGTCTAGAGCAGTCCAGGCAGGTAAAAAGAAAGTTTATGCTTAATTTGCAGATCCCAATGAAACTAATACTGCACTGGATATCCACTTCTCACTAAGTGTTCAGAGATCATGGTGGACAACACTAGGCCAAAGTTACTAAATATTTCAGGCACAATCTTTTTTTTTTTTTTTTTTTTTTTTAGCAAAATATTTGGGAAAGAAACACCTGCTGCTTAAGTTGTTCTTGTCGTCTCTCCTGAGCCTTCACTTCTGGCCTCTGCCAAATAAGCCTGGGACCAAATGGTCCTTTTTGCTAACTTGCAATGCTTTTTCTGCTGGGATTTTTATCACTTCTATTAAACAGTGGCTTCTAGATGTTTTTTGTTCTCTAAATATTTACTAGTACATCCTATTTTAACTAATAAACCAATACTTTAACAGATTTATTTATATCTAAACTCCAAAACTTGAGAACATTTATGCGAAATAGTTATAGTTAATATATAAAAATTAATAGAAAAATATACATTTGGGACATTTGTTCAAGGTACTCAACTATTGTTTTTCAGAATTAATCAGAAAGCATGTTTCTTAAAATAATCACAACTCCTTTAGTGCTTTCATATATATACACTGGTATTGGGAGACTGTAGAAGTTTCAAAATATACAGAGTTTAGAAAATGTTTGGGGACGAGCTTCTAACACACAGGTTTTCGAAATACTGAACAAGCTGCTGCAGAAAGATGAAATAAGAAAACCATGTGGTGAAAACATCTGGCCTAGGAATAAGGAGGAACTGAAAAATTCCCCCAAGGACTTCTGTACTGGCTTACAGACTTTCAGTGAAAGCATGGACTGTGATGAAACACACACACACACAAAGGAATTTTACTCAAAACTACCTGCAGATAATACAGAATTTTTAATGAAATATTAATCTTCTAATTTTTTTTAATTAATATCTCTTTTTAAAGTATCTTTCATGTCCAATGCATCCATCCTACATCTTTTGGTACAATACCAAATGTTTAAATTTGTCAAAGAAGATAAATTCAAGTATATCATGAATATGCAGCACATTATTTGCAAGGGAATTTTCTCATCAGTTAGTGCTGAAATGGCTTTCAAAGACGACTAGGAACTTAATTTAAGTTTGAGGTCATTAGAGTTTAAGGTGATAAATTTAAATTTGCTTTTTGTCGTTGCAACATGGACTTTTTCTCCAGAACATGTTAATGGTGCTATAATTTTAATTCTTCAAGTGTTCAAATTTACCTCTATGAAAAGTGCTCAGCAACAGAATAATGCATTTGAATTATGTGTTATTTAAAAGGTTTTTATGTTATTTCTCTGCATAGGTATCTTAACCTTTCTCCTATTCACCTATATATGATCCAGTTAGTGTGTTTTATTCAATGTTCACAATTGCCATTCCAATTAGCAGTGATTATAATATTCATTAAAAGAAAGGCTACTTAACATATAACATAATATATTGGGTTCAAGTAATTTTCTCTTAGGAGTCCTGTAACTTTGCAATGGCATTCTTTTCTTCCTTGTGTGCAATAGAACTATGCTCTTGACAATGTTGGTCTTCCCTTTTTTTCTGGTATTTTAATTTCTTCAGCTTCTAAATTCTTGACATGAGCCCTCTTGCAGAATATCACACAGTGGAAGTCCTAGTGTGGAATTTGACACATGGCATCACATGATGAACACATTCATGAGAGTCAAGCACTTGAAAGCCGCATTCTCCTAGAAATGTTGAGTTATATCACAAGAATATTTAGTCTGCAATGTGGCAACTTTGAGGTGGTTGTGTGGCCTGAAACATTCTCTTAAAGATTACTTTGTACTAGGTTTCAACAAAATCAAGATTTACAAAAAAATAAACAGTAGAAACAAAGCCAAAATACTCAACTATGAAATTCATGCCTGTGGAGAAAAAGTAAAGGAGTATTTCAGCTACAGCTGTGCTTACATGTGTAAGTGAAATGAACTGAAAGCTGTAAAGGTCAAAAAGCCATTTCTGAATTGTGTTTAGGAAACCAGAAGATGAAGATTTAAGAAAAACAGAAATGCAGTGTTCTTCTGCTTTGGTTTCATATTTTAGTATGTAAAAGTCTAACCTAATGCCATTCAAATATTTTTTTGATTCAAACTTTTACTGAGTTTTCATGTCTCATCTTTGATCAGCACAGACTCCAGCCTACCTGCTACGTAGGTAGAAGTACAGTGCAAGACAATAAAACATACAGTATCAGAATAAAGAAGCTTTATTACTATGATCCCAAAGATGGTGTAATTTACATATGAAAGGAAAAAAATAAGACAAGTTACTTACTGTTTTTTTTCTTTTTGAATGCCCAGGCAGAGTTGATTTTTAGAAGATCTTTACCATTTATGTTGGTTGTCATCTGACTATGTAAATAATAAGGTAGCACAGACAAAGAAGACATAAATCAGCCCTATTACCTGAAGTGAAGAATGCCAATTCATTATCTGCAACATCAGCTTTCAAGGAAATCTCTGCATATCTGAAAGATTTAGATCTGCATTATGTGTGTGACTATAGTTTTAATACAGAAGTGAGAGACAATCACAGGAGAAAAACATTATGAAGAACACATTGAGCAGGAAGTGCGCCAGATAAAGCCATTTAAATCCAACAGAACAGGAAGGAAAATTATTTGATAACAATGTGGAGCCTTCTATTCCTTCTATCTGCTGAGAGTAAAAGTCAAGAAATAGTCAAAAAATTGTAACCCAGCTACAAAAATGAAGACGTTTTTAGCTTACCTCAAGACCTTGGTTTAACTCTTAAGAACTACTTGGCCCAGCAGGGGATTATAGTGACAGCTGCAATGGCAATCTGTGAGTAATGACCTTCTATATCAACAAGATTTCTAATTTTAATATGATAAGTTTTTAACAGTTGTACAATAAAAGAAAATTCCTCCTCAATTTCAAGAACTGGATCACTGTCCACTTACCTTGAAACTCAGCACTTAAGAAGAAGTTGTGGAATCCCAGCAAGGAAGATATGAAGGACCATGTAAGTTGACTATGCAACGTGAACAAGGCACTATATTCACTCCCTGTAGTATCAATAAATACTCCTCAACACTTCAGTATGACTTTGTGTGCATACTATACCAAGATAGAGAGAGGACCAGAATTTTTACCTATGACTAGTGTTCCTGAACATTAGGGAATTTTGCACTCAGCATCATGTTCTGGAAATATCCATCACTTACTGTCATCTTCTTGTGTGTTTATATACAGGAGGAAGCAATGTGCTTTAGGCTTTACTGTGCAAAGTTTAACAGAGGAACTTGTCAGGCATTTCGACTACCCTGCTGGTGTTCATGCCAGTTCTCAAAAGCTGCTCATTCAAATATATGTGATTCCATATCCATTTATAAAACACTATAAGATAAAATCTCCCTAGTGTACCCCAAATCAGGAACTATTACTTACAATACTACTCTAAACTAAAGCAAAATGTCACACCTATAGAAACAAAATCAAATCATTAGCTTAAATAGGTGTGTTATATTAGGACAGGATCATCAAAGTATTATTCCAAACATCTGGTGACTATACGTATTCCAAAAACTGAGGGGACCTGCATAAAAAGTAGGTGACAAAGTTGCAATAGCTTGAGTCTTTAAGTTTGGGTATATGTATATATTCATATATATATATAAATAAAGCAAATTATTAGTGTCAACATTTTTTAAAATAACATCTCTAGGAATCTCATGTTAGCTTAGGAAAAGGTTCATATGAAGTGTAGGTAATAATATGCTGAATTAAAAATCCCTCTGCCAAGCACCAAATCCCAGAGTAATGACTATTTGCTACACTGTTTATGGCCAGGAATAAAGGAAATTATTTATTTTAGGTTCATAATTAGATGTGAAAGGGTGAGGTAAACAGTGAAGCTCTGTGGAACTAAATCTCTGAAATTTCTCTAACTGAAATCAACAAATGGCAGTAAAAATAAAAAACTCGCAATATACAGCTTTAGTTTTGGGAATGGTTGCTTCTGTAGCACCATCTTCCTACTTATTTTTAATAAACTTACATAGATGACAATAGTGACAAAAGCATGTGACATTTTTGAAATCCAATGGATCACATTTTTGTAATCCAACCTAAAAATAAGTATGAAACAGGCATGTTTGTCCAGTTGAGAAGGAAAGATAATGTATAAACATCTCCTGAATTATTAGAGAATTATATATAGGTATATCTTAAAACACCGGTTGTGATAACTGATTCACTGAGATACCAGGTTGTTAAGGGAACTGGGGGCAAACACCAAGAAAAAAGAGTCAGGATGATGAGGATTACCAGTGAAAATGTGTTCGTGACTCAGTAAGTCTGGAATCAGGCCATGAGAGTGAACAGGAGTCTGGCAATTTGGAGAAAAAGCTATCCTGAAACAAAAGAGTTTCAACATTACAGGTCAGAGTTAAAAAAGAACAGCAAGAAAACTTGTGTTCACAGTGGTTGCCAACACAGTGTATCGACAAAAGATGGAAGAAATGCAGTGGATTCTACAATCTTGCAAGAGTTTGCAAATCCTCAGTGTATGAAGCATGGATTATGAATATAGGTTATGCTTTGAGTGCAGTCAGCAAGCCTAAGCCAAAGGGACTGTAAATGTGCTTATAAATCATTAGATATTTCCATAGGAATCATTGCAGAAGGTTAGTAATAAGGAGTGCTTAACATCAATCTTGTTTTTACAGTGTAAGCTTGCAATATTTTCTTCAATAATTTTAATGTGACTTTTAAGAAGATTGAATCCAATTAAAAAGAGTGTATTTAATGGCCTGTATTTAGCTTTATCTTTCTCTTCTATTAAGCAAAAGAAATATAATTTGAAATGTTCTTTAGAAACTCATGAAATCAATAAAATAAAGCAAAATGAGGATAAAAGCAAAACTGAGCACAGTTCAGGAGAAAAATCACATGCAAAGGTAGAAAAGATGAAATATTCAACTTGTCAGCTGTACTGAAAACAGACTGTGGAAAACTGCTATTAGAATTTGAGCCACCTATATAGCGAGTTAGGGCAAAAGTCATTTTAGTGGGATTTGACAGAGGTGTAAAATGTAAGACACAGATGGTAATTATTCTGCTCTACTTGGCACTGGTAAAGTTTCAGTTGGAATGTTGTATTTTTGGCCACTGAACTATAGAAAAATGTGGACAAAATTGTAATCCAAAGTACATTAACAAAAATGTTTAGAAGTTTTGAAAATTTCCCCACAAAACAAAAATAGACTTAAACCATAAAGATGGCTTGATTTGGTCTTGAAAAGGCTGAGAAAAAAATAGATAGCAGCCCTCAGATATTTTGAAGAGAGTATGTCCTCTGTCCACAAAGTACACAGAAAATTAGCAGGCCTAAATGGCAACAAGGTATTTTTCCCATATATATGGCTGAAAAAGTTTAGGTCTATTGATAAAATGTTTGATAGGACAATAAAAAAGTTGTGATTCTACGTATCTACAGTTATATATGTCAGTTCTAATGAGATGGTTAAAATTTGAAGTGAGTGAAGGTTCAAAAGGACCAAAGTCCTTTTCCAATAGTATCCTTCAAGGCTGTATCAGTATTTCACTTCCATTACTTGTAAGGCTGAAATAGGGAACTCCTATGACTATACAGTAATACTGACATGGAAGCTACTCTGGTCTTATCTGCTGACGTATGGAAAGAGTGCTTTTCTTTATTTTTATCTTAATAAAGCAAGAGATTCCTTTCTACACCCCATCACAACACCCTTAAACTTCTTCCTTTGCTGCTAAATTGTAACCACAATTCTAAGATTTTGCAAATGATTTTCACATTCAGTTGTTCATTACACTAATGAAAGTGACAGTGAAATATTTTGTTCAGCTTTTTATATCACTGCTGAAGTCCAAACTTCTTCATCCACAGTGTGTGAAAGGTTTTAAGTGTGTCAAAGCAGTTTCAATGCAGTTTTCTCTTTCAACCTGGAGCTGAAGCTGCTGGATAAAATCCTATCTTTTTTCAGCTATATTAAAAACTATTTTACTTTTTTTATTGATCTACTGGATCAAGGTCATTAAGTCACAGGAAAACACCAGAGATGCAAGTAAATCTGTTAAGCAAGGTTTCAATTTCATGCTCGTATGGTAGATCAGATGAATATTGAGGGAAAAAATGTGCATTTCTGAACACTTTGGAAAAAACAGCAAGTATTTTTGATAGCTACCTCATATCAGAGTGCAAGGCAAACCACCATGTTCACAATCCATACCATTACAGAAAGTTGAAAATGCATGTACCTTCATTGGTCAAGCTTTGATAAGGAAAATTCTTTTCATTGTGACATTCAAAGCACTTCTCATATAGCCTGGCATTTTCTTCCTGCCAGTGGGTGGGGTTTTTTTGTGAATCTACAAAGCTCTTATGAGATACCAGTGACCATTTTTTTAATTCATCAAGACCAGCACAGCAAGACCTGTCATCACTGAACATGTACCATCTGTGAAATTCTGATGTACTGGCCCCAGTCCATATGATTTTCTTGTACAAAGCTATTATCCGCATTTGTGCAGGTTTTGGCTGGGATGGAGTTAATTTTCTTCATAGTAGCTGGGGCTACATTTTGGATTTGTGCTGGAAACAGTGTTGATAATACAGGGATGTTTTAGTTATTGCTGAGCAGTGCTTACACAGACTCAAGGCCTTTTCTGCTCTTCACACCACCCCACCAGTGAGTAGGCTGGGGCTGCACAAGGAGTTGGCAGGCGACACAGCCAAGACAGCTGTCCCCAGCTGACCACAGGGATGCCTCCTACCATATGGTGTCATGATCAGCATAGAAAACTGTGTGAAGAACAAAGAAGACGACACTGGGAGTGATGGCATTTGAGCGTTTGTCTTCCCAAGTAACCATTATGTGTGCTGGAGCCCTGCTTTCCTGGAAGTGTCAGAACACCTGCCTGCCAATGGGAAGTAGTAGATGAATTCCTTGTGTTACTTTGAGTGAGCAGCTTTTGCTTTACCTGTGAAACTGTCTTTTGTCTCAGTCCACGTATTTTCTCACTTTTACTCTTCTGTTTGTTCCCCCCATTCCAAAGCAAAAGCAACTGGTTGAGTGGTGCTTATCTGCCAGCTGGAGTCAAACCACCACAACATTGTATATTGTGTGTATTGCATATACTTATAATATATTGTAAGTATATATGTATATACACTTACACTGAAGTAGGAATAAGACGACAAAGCAAACATACCTCCCAGCGGAGGTCAAGGTATACCTTCTAATTCTTATTGAAAATAATAAAGAAATGCATTGTCAGTAAACCCTCTGTAGTCTCATCTAGCTGCAAAGTAGAGCAAAGATTAATGTAACAGTAACTTAAACCATTACATTTTTGGCCATGTCTTGAAAATATTGTTTATTATTTGCAAGAGCTACTAAATTAGCTTGCTTGAATGTAACTTTTCATTTGCCATAGGAATTTCCTCTTTTCTGCTGCATGGTAGTTACTGTGATTTTGTGATCTTTTCTAATATTCATAATTTGGTGGCTCATACAAAGAGCCTGTTTGAGCGCTTCTGTATTCACAGGAGCAGCTGAACAGAAAATTTTGTCTCCTGTTGTCATTTTCTTCTAGTTCATTCAATTTATACTCAAAAGAATTCTCCCTATTGTCTTTGAAATAAAGGTACCTTCTTTCAAGGTGGTATCAAAGATCAAATAGTTTCATTGTTCCATTAGCAAATACTTCGTAAAACAGCTTTGAACTTATTTTTCCTCAGTTGACACAGTCTAAGTAGAGCCCATTTAAACTTAATTTGGTCTAGATGAACTAGTTTTTCTTTTAGGGTTTCTCAAACCATTCATCCTTTTTCTTTTAATGGTAATAGAAATTGAGAGATTATTTCAGTTTTTTTCCAAACAGTACTTACAGCTAAGTGTTTATTTCACAGACAGTAAAATTGAAATTTTTTCCTCGACTGTTGCTTTTAGCCACTGGCTCACTATTAGTTGCAAGATATACAAGCACAGTTTTTCATAGTTGAACTACTGGAAATACATATATAGGAAATATATAATTATAGATTGGAATACAAGGAATTATGTCTACTGACATGATGTCATTGGTGCCATCCAAATAAAGCAGTAAATAGCTGTAGAAAATGATATAGAAAATCATGTCTGTGGGCTTCTTGATTTTAACTCTGTAACTGTACCTCAAAACTGGAACATAAAAATGGTCTCAACTCAAAGTTGTGACAACTGTATGACAAAACAAGAAAAAACTGCTTTTCTTATCTCTATTGGAATTAAGCTGTTCCACTGGACTGTAGCTTCCCCTCTGGCCTGTGTTCAGCTTAAGCCACGACATCCTCATTTGTCCCATTTGTTTTCTGTTTTTTGAACCAAATGTAATTAAATAACATCTCAAACATATCTTCTGGACTCTGGAGGCACATTAAGGGTAATTTTTTTAAATTGCAGGATATATTCATACCAATTAAGATGTTATTGAGCAGCTGAACTATAAAACTTCCACAATTTGAGCAAATTTCAGATAACTATATATTTATTGGACTTCTACAGAGTCCTACCAAATAGACTGTGGATTTTTTAGATCAGTAAACAGTTTGAAAACTACAGGTATGTATGAACCCTTAAAGTACTCTCCAGATCTACTTTTTTGTAATTCTATCGTTCACCTAAGTTAGCTTTACCGGAAGACATGACAGCAAAAAGAGGTGACTGCCTGCAAGTCAAAACTGGTTTTGCGGGATATGATAGTTTTAATATAGTAATGTCTGGGAATAAGCTGTAGATTGCTCAACACAACTTCAAATAATATGCCATGAATTATGGGTTTAGACATATAGCCTCTACGTAGTATGGGCTACTAGAAATCAGTGTCAAAATAATAAAAAGATATTGAAAGCCTGCAGGGTGAAATAGTAAGGTATTTAGTGTCATTATCTTGTAAGAAGAGCACCAAAGACTCACTGATTGACATCTACTGATATTCCATTCAACAGAGATTTGAGATCAAAAATATATGTAATGTGAGAAATTGTGTTAGCTGAACTGCAAGTTTACAGATATTTAAAAACAAGGCTGAAGACAAACAGAAGTGTCAGTATAATGTGGGAAGCTAGGAGCTGCTTCACACACTATTTATATTCAGTGTGAGGCACATGTGAAGCTGTCCAACTGCCATATGAAATGGCTTCCAAAGAAAACACATAAAATAAGTGGAAATAGAGGAAATGTACTTCAATTTCCAAGAGGAAGGAAAAGCTAGGCTTCTGGTAACAGGAAGAATATATTGCCATATATTCTTAGAGCAATACATAAAAATAGCACACTTAGCATTATATAAGTGGCTATTATTCCACAATATAGAAAAAATCAATGAAATAATTCAGTGATTATTATATATTACATAGTTATAGAGCCAATTGTATTGTTTCTCCCTTAGAAGAAATTCTCATGCAGGACTATCCCTTCCTCTGCAGTTCTAATACATAGATTAGCAAAAGACTCCGTGAAAAACAAAAGTCAGCAATTATTATTTGTAGAAGATAAGCTCTGATTTCTCTGCACTTCTCACTGCAGAGTACAAAAATCACCTGAATAATTTTATGACCAAGTTGTTTATCTGTGAAACTGTCATAACAAATATCAGCCTTTATGAAATTATAGGTACTCTTATCTATGTATATACCTACATACCTTATCTATGTATATACCTATAAGTGTATATATATGTAAACATGCATACATATCTGGTGAGCCTATGAATATATATTATCCCTATTTACCTCACATATCCATCACAGCAAAATCTTACTCACTTCATTTCATATACTGTAGAGACTGATGGGTATATCCCAACTCTAAAATAAAAGGAGCCACAGGAAGAAACTGACATGGCTTTCATAGGTTAGGAGCTCTTAAGTGTCATGGAGGACAAAGAAGGATAGGAACTCAGAGTTTCATCATGGGGTTAACCAAAACCCACTGGAATTCTTGTTAATTTTCTTGAGACTCATCCCTTATTACTCCAGGTCTGTGCTTTTCTACGTCTCATGCTGTGACTCTGCTTCTCAAGGCTTCTGCTGTGATACCAGGTCTGTGTTTCTCTGTGGTACGGAATTATTTTAAAGTCATAAATATCTCATTCTACATAGAATAACTGCTTTATCTATATAAAACTATACTTGGCCCATACAAAAAGAAATAAAAGTAAACCAAATTACCTGTGGACACTTTTTCAATTAGAGAAATTGTTTTCACAGAGAAATCTGTTCCATGATAATAGAACCATGGAATGATTTGGGTTGGAAGGGACCTTAAAGATCATTTAGTTCCAGTCCCCCTGCTGTGGGCAGGGACACCTTCCACTGCACCAGGTTGCTAAAGTAATCAAGTAAATCAGTCGAATCAAGCAAAACAAAGCTGCAAACATAAAAAAAAAAAAAAAAATTGAAACAGAGGAAGCCTGACAAGCCTCATTCCTGAAGCCCTCAAAAATCAGTAAAAAGTTTATGATCTCTTTCTAGCAATGGCAATATGGTCCTCTATTCTATAACACAGAATGTTGTTCTACTCTGTTTATTTCTGTTTCTGCCCAAGCCTGTTCTATCTAACCCTTTTTCTCATGAATCATACATTGAGCAGGGTTAGCAATTTGCAGAAAAGATGTCATAGTGTATAAATATTTGGGTTTATCAACAAAGTCTACGGGTGTAACAGTGTCAATCCAACATTCATTATGTTTGCGTCGTGGTTTAAGCCAGTTGGCAAGTCAGCCACATAGTTTCTACTCCCCCCCCGACCCCGCCTCCCGGAGGTATGCGGAGAAGAATCGAAAAAATGTAACTCCCAAGGGTTGAGATAAAAACAGTCCAGTAACTAAGGTATAACACAAATCACTACTGCTACCACCAATAATAATAATGATAAGAGAAATAACAAGGGAAGAGAATACGATACCACCCACCGAAAACGAGCCTGACAGAGCAGAGAGCGTGCCCTTCTGGGTAACTCCCAGTTACATCCCCCGGCATGACGTGCTGTGGTATGGAATACCACTTTGGCTAGTTTGGGCCAGGTGCCCTGTCCCTGCTTCCTCCCGGCTTCCCCTCCTCCCTGGCAAAGCATGAGACTCACAAAGTCCTTGGTCAGAGTAAACACTCTGACTACCAACTGAAAACATCGACTTTATCAGTATTATTCCCAGGCCGAAAGTCAAAACCACAGCGCTGCACCAGCTACTAAGAAGGAGAAAATCTGACTGCTGCTGCTGAACCCAGAACAGTATCCACCCCTTATTCCATACCATTCACGTCATGCTCAGATCCCAAATTTTCCATATACTCTCACTCTCATTTCAGTGCACTGTTATCTTAGTGCACAGACCAATCCCTATAAAGCTGCTGAGTCCATTTGGTCCATGGTGTCAGACTCCACCTCTTGTAACAGTCTTTCAGGGCAGGAGAGGCTGTGTGCAGTGTTGGATTGTTGCCTGCTGATGCTGATCATTCCTTTACCGCAGAACTCGTCTGATTCTATCAAAGTTCATTCTCTGTTGGGATGATGGTCGGAGAGAAGTCAGAGCCAGTCGCTGGTGCCCTGCAGACTTCTAGTTGATGGGCTATAGCAGGCAACAGCATACAATTAAGTTCATTGGCTGTTTTTCCCTAAAATCAAATCCCCTTGAGGTATACATCGGACTTCCCCATCTTCCCTCGTTATCTACCAAGTATATCCAGGTCCCTGAGCAAAAGCAATCCCACCAGTGGGTTTGCCTTTACCTGAAGCAGGAATAAGCAAGACTGTCTTCCCCAGCAAATTCTTCATGTGCACCACAGGAACTTTGTCCCCCTCTACAATATGTAAAAGTTCTGACTGTGCTGGGCCAGCCCTGTTGGCAGATCCTCTGGTGTTGACCAACCAGGTGGCCTTTGGTAAGTGTGTATCCCAATGCTTGAAAGTTCCCCCACCCATTGCTCTCAGTGTAGTTTTTAACAGCCCATTATACCGTTCGATTTTCCCAGAGGCTGGTGCATGGTAGGGGATGTGATATACCCACTCAATGCCATGCTCTTTGGCCCAAGTGTCTATAAGGTTATTCCGGAAATAAGTCCCACTGTCTGACTAAATTCTCTCTGTGGTGCCATGTCCCCACAAAATCTGGTTCTCAAGGCCAAGGATAGTGTTCTGGGCAGGGGTGTGGGGCACAGCGTATGTTTCCGCCATGGTAAACACATGGTGCTTGCCTTGGCGGGTTGGTGAGAGTGTGATATAATCAATCTGCCAGGCCTCCCCATATTTATATTTCAGCCATAGTACTGCATAGCAAAGAGGCTTTAACTGTTTGGCTTGTTTAATTGCAGCACATGTTTCACACTCATGAATAACCCGGGCAATAGTGTCCATTGTTAAGTCCACCCCTCGATCACGGGCCCATCTATATGTTGCATCTCTGCCCTGATGACCTGAAGTGTCATGGGCCCATCGGGCCAAAAATAATTCACCTTTATGTTGCCAATCTAAGTCCATCTGAGCCACTTCAATCTTAGCAGCTTTATCCACTTGTTGGTTTTTCTGGTATTCCTCAGTGGCCCGACTCTTGGGTACATGGGCTTCTACATGGCTTACCTTCACCACCAGATTCTGCACCCGGGCAGCAATATCTTGCCATTTTATTCCCAAAAATTGAATCTCCTGTGCAGGTCCCTTAACCTTACTCTGTTTTATGGCAAAAGCAGTTTTCAGCAGGATTTGGATTATTTTCCTCCCAGTCAGGCTGATCTCAGCCTCCAGTTCAGTCAACTCTTGGGATCCTCCTGTCACTCCAGAAATATAGATGGGTTCCACCCCTTGACAGCTTGATGGCATCAGGGTACACTGTGCACCAGTATCTACTAGAGCCTTATATTTCTGTGGGACTGATGTGTCAGGCCATCTGACCCACACAGTCCAGTAAATCCGATTGTCCCCTACCTCCACCTGGCTGGAGTCAGGGCCCCTCTAATAGTCATCACAACACTGGACACTTAAGTCTTGTTGAAAGGGATTATTCTTCATTATCATAGGAGCTGGAGTAAAATCAGCTCTTCCGCTCCATCTGGGAACCTGCTCACCAGAGACTGAAGCCGCAGCTCTCATGAGATGATCAGCCTTGACCCTTGTTCCTATTTTCACTTCACGCACCCATTCCTCCAAAGGTAAAGTAGGTTTTCCATCCCACTTTGTCATGTCTTCTCCATGACCCACTTCGTCATGTCTTCTCCATGATCCCACAGGTAAGACCATAGGGTGGCCCATGGCGTATACCTTCTATATCTTCTCTCTTGAACAATAGAATGCCTTTTGTTAATAGCTGAGAGGTGTGTTGGTACACGTGAGGAGCTGGATAAATCAGATAGATCGTCCCTCAATTGTTTGACATCCTGGGACAGTTTTTCCACAGCTGAGATGATGGAAGGGGTGAGATTGTATCACAGTATCACAGTATATATCACAGTTCGAGTCTTCGAACTCTCGGAGTTTATGAATCATTTCATCCACTCTTAGTGATACTACATCATTCCAGGTTACTGTTGCCAATGAATGGGCATATGATGAGGGTGCATTCCATGTCAGTTTTTGCCACACGGGTTGCGTACATTCGACTTCATCTGGGTCTATGGGTTTGATGTGATAGATCATCTCTACGATGGCTGATTCCCTCAGAGGCTGAATGCCTTTGTCTAAAGTAGTCCACTTGGCCGAACAACTCATAACATCGTCCTTGTATGGAAACCTTTCTTTCACAGCTGCTAAGAACGGCCTCCAAAGACTGAGGGACCTTTTTTTCTCTTGCAATTGCTTTGTCAATTCTCCCTTCTCTAGCAAGTGATCCCAGCTGCTTGGCTTCTGTACCTTCTAGTTCTTGACCATCGGCCACATTGTCCCAGCATTGGAGCAACCAGGTGATGATGTGCTCCCTTGGTTGACGGGTGAAATCTTTTCGCATATTCCGTAGCTCAGTTGAGGTCCGAGGTCGAGAAGTCACCTCTTCTTCTTCTTCTTCGTCATGGGATGATGACTCCTGATCAGATGCTGGCCAGGCTGGTGAATACATTGTTTCTTCATCTTGCCTCACCTTTCTTGCCTCTTTTTTGCTTTTTCTCTTTCAAACGGGGGCAACCGATATTGGTACGAATTTGTCCTCTGGTTTAGCTGCAGTGATTATCACTGTGGTTTGAGTAGCAACTGTACTTGTCGCTGGGGTTGGTGTAGCTACTGTGCTTGGAGCTGGGGAAACTTCGCTGTCTGTAGCAGTCGAAGCTTGAATAGCTACTGTATTTTTCGCTGGGGGTGGTGTAGCTGCTCAGGGAAAATCTCTCAGTCCTCCTATATTGTTGTCTAACCTCAGACAAGAACCAAACCTGACTCTGCTTAACTCTTGAGATGAGACGTAATGGTTGTGGACAAAACATGGTGATCCCCATTACAATCAGCAAACAGGTCTTAACAATATTAAAAGGTCATTAAAAAACTTCAAAACTCTCAAACGATGCTGTAAACGGTCTAGGGGGGGAGCGTGGCTGCGAGGATGTCCTGGGTTCAGCAGTGGCAGTCAGTTGTTTTTTTTTTTTTTCCTTCTTAGTAGCTGTTGCAGCACTGTGTTTTTGACTTTTGGCTTGGGAACAAAAAAACTGATAACACCGATGTTTAGACTGACCAAGGACTTTGTGAGTCTCATGCTCTGCCAGGGAGGAGGAGGGGCCGGGAGGAAGCGGGGACAGGACACCTGACCCAGACTGGCCAAGGAGGTGTTCCATACCACAGCACGTCATGCCAGGGGATGGAACTGGGAGCTACCCGGAAGGGCACGTCCCCTTTTCGGTCGGGCTGTCTTTTCCGGCGGGCGGTATCATATTCTCTTCCCTTGTTATTTCTCTTGTCGTTGTTATTGTTGGTGGCGGCAGTGGTGATTTGTGTTATACCTTAGTTATTAAACTGTTCTTATCTCAACCCGTGGGAGCTGCATTCTTTTGATTCTCCTCCCCGTCCCTCCAGAAGCGGAGGGAAGAAAGGTGGGGGGGGCAGTAGACTGCGTGGTTCTGATTTACAGCTTGGGCTTAAACTACGACAGAGGATAAGAGAATATCTCCTTCAGAGGTTGACCACCCAAGAAGGAGAAAAAAGACGTGCAATTGCTAAAAACTTCTATTATATACTTCCCAAAGTGTAAAGGTGGTGACCACACTGGGAACATAAGCCAGATCAGTTTCATGATCAATGATTCTATTGTATTACAAGTCA
Organism: Psittacula echo; assembly: GCF_963264785.1. Taxonomy (NCBI): domain Eukaryota; kingdom Metazoa; phylum Chordata; class Aves; order Psittaciformes; family Psittacidae; genus Psittacula; species Psittacula echo. The sequence continues at coordinate 20,823,671 of NC_137735.1, read as the reverse complement.
TTACCATAAAGTGCAATGAGACAATAACCTTAGCCCAAATCCCACACTTGAAAAAACACTAACACAGCAAATACTGGCTCTAAGTAAGCTATGACATATTGAAACTGTGAGGTCAAAACCAACAACTTTGAGAGCCAATAAATCAGCATTGTGACGAGTGACTATTAATCCAAAACACTGAATGCTTATCACAAATACGATTAGACACACTCCGGTCAGATCTGTTGTTATCTCAACCCTTCGTGCCCCACGTTGGGTGCCAAAGAGAAGTGTCATGGTTTAAGGCAGTCGGAAAGTCAGCCACGTAGTTTCTACTCCTCCCCCCACTCCCCACCCCCCCGGAGGGATAGGGAGAAGAATCAAAAAAATGTAACTCCCAAGGGTTGAGATAAAAACAGTCCAGTAACTAAGGTATAACACAAATCACTACTGCTACCACCAATAATAATAATGATAAGAGAAATAACAAGGGAAGAGAATACGATACCACCCACCGAAAACGAGTCTAACAGAGCAGAGAGCGTGCCCTTCTGGGTAACTCCCAGTTACATCCCCCGGCATGACGTGCTGTGGTATGGAATACCACTTTGGCTAGTTTGGGCCAGGTGCCCTGTCCCTGCTTCCTCCCGGCTTCCCCTCCTCCCTGGCAAAGCATGAGACTCACAAAGTCCTTGGTCAGAGTAAACATTCTGACCAGCAACTGAAAACATCGACTTTATCAGTATTATTCCCAGGCCAAAAGTCAAAACCACAGCGCTGCACCAGCTACTAAGAAGGAGAAAAACTGACTGCTGCTGCTGAACCCAGGACAGTTTGGTAGCACACTTTTAAAGCTATGTGCCATATGTTCCCTTCCATCAGACAGGGATATTCCACTAATGCAGTGCAAGTCAGGGTAGGGTATAATCATAGTAAGCCTGCAAAAAGAAGCAAGTTACACCAGATTAGAAGTGATTGCCTTGAGTATGTTGTATCCTTACCAGTATCCATTAAATGGTAAGACCACATGATGGCTTGTCTAAAAAAGAAAATGTGAATAGCTGGATAAGGAAAAAGGCATAAAATATTACCTGGGAGACCAGAGTATGTTATGCCAGGTTTACTGCCAGTGTTGGAAAAAATGGGAAGGCTAAAAATCCAGAGTTTTTTCATGGAGTTAACCAGACAGCCCCCTGAGGTAGAATATGGAGATGGAGAGCAGAATGGAGTGCCCATAGTCCAAGGTGAAATGGTTAGCTATATATGTTGCACCATTTAGACACACAGAAATATAGGGGGCTAGATGGGATACACCCCAAGGGTACTGACGGAGTGTTCACCAAGACACTTTCCATCATATAACAACAGTCCCGTCTAACCAGGGAGGTCCCATTTCGGTGGAATTTAGCAATTGTGATGCCCATCTACAAGAAGGGCCAGAAGGAGGATCGGGGGAACTACAGCCCTGTCAGTCTGACCTCTGTGCCAGGGAAGATTTTGGAACAGATCATTTTGAGTGCCATCACAAAGTTTGTACAGGACAACCTCGTGATTAGGCCTACTCAACATGGGTTTCTGAAAGAACCTGATCTCCTTCTGTGACAAGGTAACCTGCTTAGTGGATGAGGGAAATGCTGTAGATGTTGTCTACCTAGACTTAAGTAAAGCCTTTGACACCACTTTCCGCAGCATTTTCCTGGAGAAACTGGCTGCTCATGGCTTGAATGAGTGCACTCTTCCCTGGGTAAAAGACTGGCTTGGGTGAGTTTTGGCCCAAGGAGTTGTGGTGCATGGACTTAAATGCAGTTGATGGCTGGTCACAAGTGTTGTTCCCCACGGCTCAGGTTTGGGGCCTGTCCTGTTAATTATCTTTATCAAATTATCTGGACATGGGGATCAAGTTCATCCTCAGAAAGTTTGCAAATGACCCCAAGTTGAGCAGGCGTGTTGATGTGCTTAATAGTAGGAAGGCTCTGCAGAAGGATCTGGACAGGCTATATTGATGGGCTGAGGCCAATGTTATGAGGCTAAATGCCAGGTCCTGCACGTGGGCCACAACAACACCATGTAACGCTACAGCCTTGAGGAAGAGTGACTGAAAAGCTGCTTGTCAGAAAAACAGCTAGGGGTGTTAGTTGACAGCTGGCTGAGGCCATGATGCCCCAGGGAGACTCTGACAGCACCAAAATATGTTGTCAATGTTGCACTGTTTCCTTTCCTATATCCTGACATGAAACTTTTTTTGTTAAGCTGATTCCTTCTTTGTTTAAAAACTCCTTACTGCATTCCCTGTATCTTCTTTTTTAGCATCCTCTACTTTTAGCAAATACCATCAGAACGTAAAATTTTGGGCACTGTATACAAACACTATGTAGACTTGCATTTCAGTTCCATCATCTGTTGTTACACAGGCTATTTTACCAAGAAGGGAGGACATACAGGCACCCCTATGGTATGAACTGCTCTTGGTCCTTTTCAGGCCTCTTCATCTCATACTTTTGATTTTATTTCACTTGAAATATTGTGCTTTTTAGTACTGTTATATCATTTTGTCTTAATTTTAGACCAATTTTTTAGTTTGTTATGGTCATTGTGCATTTTGATCCTACCCTGCTTCTTACCTTGGTGAGGAGAAAGCTAACTTAGTGTAATCCACCAGTTTTGTACAGAGCCCCCAAAGTAGTCTTTCTGAAGTACTCAGTTGACTTAAAGAAGAAATGTTGACAACAATTTTTCAACAAAATTTGCACCATCATTTAATCAATTTTATTTCTAGCTCTTATTTCCACAGTTTCAGAACATTAACAGGTAATTTCCTGTTAGTTTCTGTATTTGCATCCATGCAGTTTTCCGCAGATGTGTTTTATCTCATACATTAATTTGCTTCAATACTGTATTTGCAAACACTGTATAAAACTGTTTTTTTTTCACTGAAACAACTGACAGATTAGAAAGCACATATTTTGTTCAGGCTGTAAGTGTATCAGTGTATGAATTAGAACAGTCCTTTTCACTAGCAGAAAATCTCATTACTGAATTCTCTTAGTATTTTTCTGTGAATCAGTATGTGCAATAGATGCCTATAGGAAAACATAGATTGAATTTCATTAAAACTCTTGCTAGGAAATATGGACAGAGCTTAATTATTTTTCTTCAGGTTCCCTGAATAATAACATCTGTCCAGATCATATTCTTCATAAAAATTGGGGATATTCTGGTGTGGTCCTGGATCACATAATTTTTTTTTTTTTTTGTTACAAAATGGTATTATTTTTTTATTATAGGAACATGGAAAGCTATAAAATATGGGCATAACTATAAAAGGATTAATTAGCATCTGTAATGAATTATCATTCAGACTATCATTTGTTATTCTGATGTACAATTTCTGTATTAAGAAAGCAACTGAACAATAATTTGAAGCTTTTACTGATCATATATTACTTACATTATGAACTAAAGATCACTCTTGATGATAATACTTTATAAAGTAAGTATTTTCAAACATACATAAATAAAAATAATAACAATAATTTATAATAATAATTTCACTTGTTGATGCTCACTGCAGTGCAGAAAAGCACAGATAAAGACATAGCCAATCCCCTTTATCCAGAAAAATCAAGTCCGAAATTGAGGCAGCAATGTTCTGGATCAGACTAATTACTGATTTATATAGTCAGACCTTTCTACTTCTAATAGGCATTTGGCTTGCTTCAATGGAAAATGTGTGCAAATATTATGCACAAAGTTCCTAGAATACATAAGGTTAGGTTTTAAAAATTGCTATTTACAATTTAAGTAACATTTATGTTATCTGTATTTGCAGTCGCATTATATTAATACATGTGTATATTTATATATTTTAGGGTTGATTGTACAGTCTTAATTGTTAAATGTGAAGCATAGTAATTGGAAGAATAAGAGAGAAGAAAAGTAAATCAAATTTGCATTAGAACTCATGTAAGAACAAGAAATTGATAATAAGTTATTATATCCCTTGAGTTAGTCTAGATGAGTAGTAAATATTTTAATAAAATTTCCCATTTGCTGAATTTATTATTACAGATTATTAGAAACAGAATGGTGTTTAAAAATTTATCCTATTTTAGTTTTATTTAATTTCTTATTTATTATGAGCTTTTAAGTGCTATTGCTATTAACCATTTCACTGCCAAAAAAATTCACCTCTGTAATGATTATACTCTGAGTTGTGAGTTGCACTGTAACACATTTGAGGAATTTGAGGTTCCTGGAATGCTTGATGATAACTTCCTTCTCCAAGTGATAAAGGAGCCAACTGAGGAGGGAGGCTATGCTGGACCTTGTTCTCACCAACAGGGTGGGGCTGCTGGGGAATGTAAAACTGAAGGGCAACCTTAGCTACAGTGACTGTGAAATAGTGGAGTTCAGAGTACCTAGGGCAGAGAGGCAGCCAGCTTGCAATTCTGGACTTCAGGAGAGCAGACTTTGTCCTACAGAGGATGGAAGCACAGACAAGTAGCCTGGGATTAATATAGAGAAATTGTCTGCACATCCAAGAATCAGGTTAGAAAAGCTAAAGACCTGGTGGGATTATATCTGGACAGGGACGTCAAAGGCAACAAGAAAAGCTTCTGTAGGTACACTGGTGATAAAAGGAAGACTAAGGAAAATGTGGGCCCTCTCTGGAAGATAAGGGAAGACTTGGTTACGTGGGATATGGAAAAGGCTGAAGCACTCATTGACTTTTTTGCCTCGGTCTTCACCAGCAAGTGCTTAAGCCACACTATCCAGGTTGCAGAAGGCAAGGGCAGGGACTAAGAGACTGAAGAATCACTTGTTGTAGGAGAAGATCAGGTTTGAAACCATCTAAGGAATCTAAAGGTGGTGCAAATCCATTGGATCTGATGATTCAGTCTCATCTCTGCCTGGCAAGATCATGGAACAGATTAAGACCTTACAGCAGCCTTCCAGTACCTAAAGGGGGCCTACAGGAAAGCTGGAGAGGGACTTTTTACAAGGACATGTAGGAAAAGGACATGGGGTAATAGCTTTACATTGAAAGAGGGTAGATTTAGATTAGATATAAGGAAGACGTTCTTTATTGTGTGTCAGGATCTGATTGGAGAATACCACAGCGCCAGATCCTGTTTGAGTTCATGATCCCAAGAGTGAAATTAAGACGCAAATGAGGTCAAGTACCGTAATTGATCAGTAGGTTTATTAAGAAAGGACAATTATTATAAAAAAGGGAAATTATTCTAATAAAGGGTATAGAGATAGGACAGATTGGAAAAAAAGTAGAAAATTAAGCAAGGATTCGTGATGCAGAGAGAGAGAGAGATAGTCACCACCGTGGATCCAGCGGTGTCCTGGGGATCCATTGTCATCGTCGTTGGTGGTGGGAGATCTTCAGGGTTCGTAGTCTTGTAGCATCGGAGCACAGCGTCCCCCAAGAGTCCATTGGCGATGGACGTCCTCGTGGAGATGTCCTTCTGGAGTCCCCTTGAAGGTACCTCGTGGAGTGTGTCTCGTGGAGTGTGTCTCGTGAAGTTGCCTTCATGGCGATGTCTCATGGAGGGTGTCCCTCAGGGTCTGTAGTAGTCATCAGCAGACAGTGTTGCCACGGAGGTGCCCTTGGAGTGCCCTTCTGTAGTCATCCTCATGGCAGTAGCTCCCTGGCTATGTGTCTTGGTGATTGCCTTTTCTCACATTATAATGAGTTGGGGGGAGTGCCTCTGCTCTTCATGTCATGTATTACACATTCCTGGTGGACCAGTTTCCCTGGTCTTTCGGACAGCTCTTCAGTTGCATGTGTGTGTCTGCTCACACACAGGTTTCTGCAGCAATTCTCGGGATAGTGGGTAGCAATTCCTCACACCAGTACTTGAGGTAATGGATGGTAGAGTCCCATTTCAGCTTCTTACTCCTTACTCCCAGGCAGTAGATGGAGGAGTCTTATCTCAGCTCCTCACACCCATCTCTGAGACAATAGTCAGTGGAGTCCCATCTCAGCTTCTTGTACCAATCTTTGAGACAATGGACAGTGGAGTCTGATTTCAGATCAGTCTCTCTCAACTGTGACAGTGGTGAGACATTGGAACATGTTTCCCCAAGAAGTTGTAGATGCCCCTTCCCTGGAAGTGTTCAGGGCCAGGTTGAATGGGGCTCTGGGCAACCTGGCCTAGTGGAAGATGACCCTGGCAATGGCAGAGAGATTGGAACTAGATGATCTTGAAGGTCCCTTCCAATCCAAACCATTCTGTGATTATCGAATGGTGATATGGGCAACGTAAGATTCATGGCAAGACTAATTAGTTGAATAAAACCATGTAAAGGCAAGTGATGCCAGGAAGATAGGCAGTGAATGAATTCAAGACAAAGAGTTATCATCCATCCAGATACTTTGCTTTCCTTCCATTGCATGACAATTTATACTTACTATTCAGAACAGTGTGTTTGCTATCATTTGATCTGGTCTAATTTTATTTCTTTTAAAGTGATATGATTAAGAATTTCTGCTCCTAGGAAACACACCTTTGAAAAAGGTTAGATTATGATGATGGTTGGGCAAAAGTAGGGAACTTACTTCTTGAAGCTCCCAAACACTCATCAATCTAGTCACCATTTCTTCTGGTATTTCCTGTCAGCTTGTGAAAGGAAACTGATTTACAACCTTTTTCTACTTAACACATTTCTCTTTCAGACTGAAAAAAAAACCCCAAAACAATAATCTCTATTTGCTTTTGGCTTGACTTAACACTCTCCACCAAACTGTTTAGTATTTATTTCCTTCTGGTACTCCTTGCATGATAAAAATGAGATTCTTTGAAAGCTGTTATTTTAGTCAGTAGTGTACGATGTTTCAGACAGTGGTGGAAGGAAAAAGAGGTGTAAGTCTGAGAATGTTGTTTACACCATTCTACAATGAGAGAAACATGCTCACCTTTAGAAAAACTTAATTGGGGACAAAGTCAGTGGAACAAAGTTTTATTTACAGTCTGGGTGCATGCCTTCACATCCCATATGCACACCTGTGAGTATAGAGTCAAAGTTTCTTATAGTCAAGCCTTTTACCTATTTATAGGACTTTCAGGAAGATGAATCCCACCTCCCAATGGCTGATGCAATCTTCATTCTTTCTTCTGCACATATCCAAGAGAGTCTTTAAAGAGCTAGTTGATAAAGGCTAGTAGTCTTTTTTGATATGAACTTTTGACCTACTTAACCCCATGCATGTGCCTAAAGCCCTTATCACATAACTTGTTCTATTAATTCCAGATTAGATGTTGGTTTGATCAAACATGACAGCCCTATGTCCTGTGTCCAGCCGTAAAAGTTCCTTGCTCCTGTTTGTTTCATAGTTTCAGGAATTTATATTCTTCTCATCCGCCTATGCAAATGTGCTTAGGCAAGATACAATGCAGAAACAAAGATAAAGCAAGCTTTTGCTGAAGCAAACTATTCATGCTGTTTATCACAAACAATAAAATTAGCCTCTCTTGTTTAATAGATATAGCTAAAGCATTCAAAAATACGAGAAATTGTGTAGTGCTTCCATATTCAACAGTGGAACTGTGTTAAGATCATCAGATTAATATCTTTGTTTTGGAAATATCTCTTATGCTATTGTAAATAAGGACTAAAAACTTCTATCTTCCTTTCAGTAATGAATAAGTTTTCCTGGATTTGGTGAGCTGAGACTTGAGTGTGTCATGAGCCTTTATGAGAATAGGATTCACTATTTGGAAGGCAGGAAATAATTCCTTACTGATACAATAAAAGTGTTGAATTTTATCAGAATTTTGACTGAGAGGGTAACTAACCTTTTTTAGACTTTTAAGTACATTATTTTAAAGTACATTATTTTTAAGTACGTTATTTTAACTAGTTGCAGGTTAACTTGTCCACATTCAACTAATAGTTACTGTAAATAGACAACTTTATTCTTTCAGAGAAAGTGGGAAAAACTTCTCTTATTTTCCCCTTTCTTCTAATTTGGATTGCATACACCTAACTGATAGCTATATCAAGCAGATTAAAAATGTATTTTCTGAACCAAAAAGCAAAAGACTGCAGAAAAATCAGGGAATAACAATATTTCTTTTGTTTCAATGAAAAAAAGATGGATGTTTTCTGCATTTTATCGTGTTGAAATACATAGTAAATCATTAATTGTATATTTTTGTTTCTTTATGGCACATTACATAATGTTGTAACTGTCTGCAAATTAGACTACATATTTGGAACACATACCAAAGGTTACTAAACTGAGACTTATACTGAGAATAATAAACAGATCTACGTCATTGCAAATACATAGACTCTGAGATAAAATTCAACTTTGAATTTCTCATTTGCCCCAGAAATAGATATTCTTTAAAAATCAGCTGAATATCTCTCTTAAGCAATATTTTTAATGTGTAAGAAAGAGGGTGGGGAAAGATTAAAATTAAATTGTTAGCTGTGCATTTTGAAAATTAGCCTTTAAGTTTGATACTGACAAGGCTTTGACCTGACTTTTCAGAAACCCTTCATTTGTGTTGGATGCCTGGGTTTCATATGCAGTTCTTCATGAGCTGTAGTTATTTTTAAGATTTCCAGTCTGACTCTGGTTCATAACATATTTCACCAGTGAATCATACATTGGTTTGCTGCAATAGCCTTCATAAAGTAAGGAGTAATTGTCAATCAAATGTTTTCAGTGGTTAGTGGTCTTTTTTTTGTCGTTTAATCTCAAGTAGGAAAAGAGTAATTAACATCTGAGCACATTAGCTGTTTACCAGTAAAGAACTTTAAGAGAATGAATAAATGAAAACAAGGGATTTTGTAAATAGGTTTCATATTACACATTGCAGATTATATTGAATGTTAATTAATTTTATGCCTCACCAGAGTACTCTGGTAGGACTTGAGTGACTGCAGATTCTAAATGGTTCCTGGCACTATGGGCACTGTTCTGTCACATCATTTTTAATATTTTTCTTTTTCTAAAACCTTTGCAATACTTAGTAAATGTTAGGCATTTTGGGAGGAAGCAGGAAAATTTTGTGTGCAGCCATGATCAGAAATAATTGGGTAAAGTCTGCATACCTTTGCAGAATTATTGCCCAAAAAGAGAATGTTCAGAAAGATTCTCTAATCAGGGTACCTATTTTCCTGCTTCCACTGATAAACCTGAAAATTCAGTTGTCTGGTGGTCCCGAAAAACATGAGACACAGTTTAGTATTTTCTGGTTTTCACCTCCCTTCCTTCATTTTTTCCAGCTGCTCTGAAGTGTAAGACTTAGATCCATTGTCCTCATTACGATTTATGCTATACTCTAATATTTAATCTGTTCATAGGTACTCACTAAAGTGGTTTTTTTCTCCTGTTCATCTAACTGTGTCTATTCACACATCTCATATATGATTGTGTATTTGCCTCTTACGTACATTATTCATTAATGAATATTCTGAAGAATGAGAATTCAGAGGTTTCATATTAGATGTGTAGTTTTAACAAATCAAATTAGGATAGATAACCTGGATGCACTCAGGGGATAAAAGAATTAAGAGGCCTTTAGGTTTACCATTAACTCCTCTCCCATTTTCTTGCTGTTGTTAGATTATGTGAGAAATGGAAGTGACATTTTGGCTGCAACTCTGCTCAACAGCCATGCTGGTTCTCTGCTACAGCAGCCCTCCATTTCATCCAAGTCTGGTTTTGACAGTCAGTACAGACAGTAATCCCTACACTGAGAAGGCTCCCCTCTTCTAAATCACATTTGGGCTGCACCTTGCCTTGAATATGTTTTTCTTAGTACAGGTGATATCAGAAATGATTTAATTTTAAAAGTTGTTCCTTTTAAACAGCTAAGACTGGATAGATTAGCAGTTCGTTTGAAAGAACTCCCAGACCAAGTACATACAATGATCCAGAAAAAGAAATATTTATGCAAAATAAAAGAAAATTCATTACTCATATCAATGGTCACAAAATGGTAGCAGAAAAGAAAATATTTCAGTCTTGAAGTTCACAGATCACTTAGTGCTGTCTATGTCAAAAGCAATTATTTGAACTTCATCCTGTAGTAAATACTCAGCTATTGCAAATGGCTTTGCAATAGTATGATGTACTAATGTGCTGAACAAAATGTTGATTTATAAGGCATATTGATGCAACAAGTATATTTGTAGTTACCTGGTGGATAGCAAACATGCCCTAGTGTACATGCGCTTTCTACCCAAAATCTGTATGATAATACCCTTAGGCACTACCATTAGTGTGTACCAGTTCATTGTATGGTGCTGAATGGGAAAATTAATTAACAAATATTGTTGCCTGTATTTTTCCAACGGTTTGCTATTCTCCTTTTCCCTATATTTTCTTTGCTCTTAGTGTTTGTGAGTGCAAACTAAATAATCTTAAATCAACAAACTTTTAATGTCCAGTAATTCAAATATGGACTTAAATGGGATATAATTTGAAAGCCTCTCTTAGGAACAAAATTTTTAGTTACTGTTTAGTTACCATAAATATACTAATATTTAGTTATTAGCTCTGTCAGTAAAAAAAGTTTGACTGCTCAGACTTAATCATATCTTTAATGTTGAACCTAAATTTGATAGAAACATCATTTAATACATTAATTAAAGCATCTAACTCAATTATTGCTCGGGGTATAGGAGACAACAGAAAACAATAAAAAGTATGAAGGTAGGTAGATAAGAGTGGAAAAATATTTGGAAGGCTATGGGAGCTGAAAAGATAGAGTTTATGAAAATCTATGATGATTTGTGAATAGAGGAAGTAGAAGGGTAGACACTGGTTTAAATTGGATTGTGTGATAAGACAAGAGCTAGCAATTTTCCAGTGAACATTTGTGCTACAAGAATGCAGCATGGATGAAATTGCAAGGATGTGGACAAGAGACATCAGTGCACTTAACAGTAGAGAAGTTTAAGACACTGTAACAGCAAATTGAGATGAATCTTCCATGGTAACAGCACTATAATGAGAGCATTCAAAGTGTCTTTTCTATAGGGTCTTAGGAATGTGTTTCCTCGAAAGAAAATAAATCACAAAATTGCAGAGGTCTGCTTTTTGTTTCAATCAGAAGTCCTTCATTTTTCACTCCTCTAACTCTCACTCTTTGTATCATCCTAATCTGACAGAAAACAGCTTGAGACGTGTATTTCAGCAGTCTCAGTTCCACTATGTTATGTCATTCTTTCACTGAAATTTTTTTACAACAGAAAACTTCGCGTACTGTTCAAAAAGAATTAATTTGAATCACCAGCACACTGACTGAACTCATTCAAACAACTGATAAAATCAAACTATATATTGCTTTTCACTTATCTGTGTTCCAGTAACAAGATTGTTTAGCTTCTAATTTTTGCTAATACATTTAGGTCAATTTCAATTAATCAGTTAAATATAGTCTAAAACAATTTGAAGAGCTTCTAGTTAAGCTTAACAAATTCCTGTTTAATCAAGAATTCTGGGAATGCTTTCTCCTTTGTTCCACAACTAGGACTTACCCAGTAAGAAAGAAACATATTCTGTTAAATACACCAGTATGTTATTTTAATTATAGAATCATAGAATATTTAGTTTACTAGTAGTTTAAGATCTAGTTCCAACCTCTTGCCATGGAGATGGAACTAGACCATGTCACTCAAGGCTCTGTCCAGCCTGGCCTTGAACACTGCGAGGGATGGAGCATTTGCCACTTCCTCGGGCAACCCATTCCAGTGCCTCACCACCCTTACAGTAAAGAATTTCTTCGTTATATCTAACCTGTTTAAGTTTGAACCCATTACTCCTTGTACTGTCATTACAGTCCTGATAAACAGTCCCTCTCCAGCATCCTTTAGGCCCTCTTCAGATTTTGGAAGGCTGCTATGAGGTCTCCACGCAGCCTTCTCTTCTCCATTCTGAACAGCCCCAATTTTCTCAGCCTGTCTTCATATGGGAGGTGCTTCAGCACCTTGTGGCCCTCCTCTGGACCTGCTACAACAGCTTCATGTCCTTCATATGTTGAGGACACCAGAACTGCATACAGTGCTCCAAGTGGGGTCTCACAAGAGCAGAGGGGCAGGATCACCTTCTTCAACCTGCTGGTCACGCTTCTTTTGATGCAGCCCAGGATACAGTTGGCTTTCTGGGCTGGAGAGCACACTGCTGGCTCATGTTCAGTTTCTCATCGACAAACACCCCCAGCAGGGCTGCTCTCAATCACTTCTCTGCCTAACCTGTAGCTGTTCTGTTCCAGAACTGAAAGCAAGAACAATGTGTTTCTGAGGCTTCCAGCTTCTTCAGATGTGAATTACTACAGGTCTTGGACACTATAAAAGTAGATTTAGAAAAATTAATAGACATAAGCATGTATATAATGGTAGTCTTAAGAGATAATGAGGAGAGGAGTGAGCAAGGGAGACTTTTTATTGCAGAAGTTGATATAATTGAAAAAATGGAAAAACTTCTGCTATACAAAATTAAAATAGTACCACTCTCCCTAAAACTTTTCATTCAAAGGATATGTGGATGTTTTGTTCATTACTTGTTTCGGACCTGGTCAACAGATGATACAGAACATCTCAGTCTTGTTTGTAACTGGTGCTATAACATATTGGTTGTGCATGCTTGATCAGACAGATACAATAGAGCCATTTGAAATACTCTTGTGACACACATGGATAATTTACAATAGCAGCAGCTCTCTTTATCAATATACCTCATGATAAAAACATCACTCAAGCTGTATAAGTCTGTATTTAAAAGTGTGATAGAGCGGAAAGGAGCAAGAAATATATACATGAATTTTACATAATTCATCTTTGGCTAAAAATGCAAACTAGAACTGTCTCTTATAAACATGTTACAGGAGACTGTGGTAGAAGTGGTTGTGGTCTCAATGCTGCCTACTGATGACATATACTATAGGATAAAACCTTATGATATCATTAGGAAATGCTCATGAGAAAAAACTCCTGAATAGATCATTTTGTCTTCTATGATCTTCCAATATAGTGTAAAGGAACAGATGACTATAATAGTAAAATGAAGTCATAGGAACACTTATTTTAAAAGAATTAAATCTGAGAACTTGCTTATAGAAACAAATCAGATCCATTGCAAAATAATTTCTGAATTATATGGCATCCTTTTATGCAGCCTATGCCCAGCTATAACCTTCAGTGATTCTAAGTAAACAATGTAATGAAAGAATATAGATATGACATTTGCTCGAAGACTGCTGAAAATGCCAAAAGATAATTTCACTAACCTGCCTCAACATTTTTTTTCAAAAATAATATAAAAACAGGCTTTTAATTATTTCTTTTTCCTGAATTGTAGGCTCTTATTAACTTTAAAGTCTACATAATTCGTATGGTTACTTCCTGACTGTTATTCTTATGGTCCATTGACATTCTGGATAACTTTTCGTAGGTATAGATGGAAGCAAATTTAAATCTTAGACTGGGAAAATCTCAGTTCAGTAAGAAATACTGATTCAGGGATTTTTAAAACATTAGTTAATGAAAGATGTCTTAAATTTCTTTATGTGTGATTTTTTTGTCACATTTACATATATATGTATATACTACAGATATAAACACAGCTACTACAAATGTGTCCACACGTATATGTCATTTACTTACTTTAGATTATTTAAAAAAAGATAAAATTATACATTCAGCACAACTATATATAACATCTAACTTTACGTTGATAATTCTAATATATGTACTTCTTGTAATTAAAAAAATCTTTAAGGTGTCATAAAAAATCTAAGTAATAATTTGACTTTGCACATAAAACTGTCTAAAATAATAGCATTCTACCACAGCATAGAAAGAAGGCATCGTTTTACAGTGACCACTGACCTGTAGTAATCAAAGTAAAGGTTATATTCTGCGACCATAACTCATGTTGCATGGAACTATTCTTCCAGTGGTATAGCTGAAAGAAGATCAAGTTTGGATGATAATTTTGTATTCACTAACATAAAAACATACCAATTTATAATTTTTGATACGGGCAAGAACCATAATGGCAACCAAAGAATTAAAATTTCAATTTGATGGACCTATACAATGACTACTTAACTCACAATATGTGTTAATGGCATAGGAAATGTGGTGTCATGACACAGGAATTTTAGCACTTATAGCTCTACATTCAAAATAAGATGGTTTATTTTAATTTTATTTAGATAATGTAAATTCTTTCTTGTATGGAAGTGGTCCAGCAGAAAATTTATCCTTTATATATAATGCAGAGAGAAAAAAAAATATCATGATCATGTTTGATATTATTATGGATGAATGTGTATAACTACAGGTTTAAATCTGTCAGTCCTGAACTAATGAGGCAAATGACTGTTTGCAATGAAGGTGCTGTTAAAAGCAAAATGACTGCTGCAATGGTCTTTTAGCACTAATTGTATTGTGCTGACATTTGGTGTAATTATCTGCAGTTGAGTATAATTTTATCTTTCATGCCACTCAAAGAAATTCTGGAGTAAATTGAGGTACTTATCTGTTTTCAGATGAATTTGATCACTTTATTTTATCCTAGTCTCAGAATTTAGTTAAGAGAGGTCTGAAACCCAGTATTTATCATAATCTACTTCGTTTGTTCAGTCCCCATGTGGCAATACCAATTAGAATTTTATCAAAGTCATCCTTACAGCAATAATGATAATCCTTTAGCATCTATCTGAATTAGGTCTCTGTTTCATTCTACTAATGAATACTCTAGAGGGGTCTGGGCAATTTTACAGAACAAATTAACCTTAGAGCATACCCATTTAAAGTGTTCATTATACTGGACACCTGCAAAGTGTACTGGGCTTAAATGCATTTTCATAGACTCTTCTAGGCCTGTTTTAAAATATCCTGAGGAAAGTAGGAATAAGACGATGTTTAAATTATGATGGTTAGGATGTTTTTTTCTAGCATTTTCAATAACTATCAGATGTGCTATATATGAAATAGCAGTTTTGGAGTACATCAAACAGCATCATGTAATTGCTGCTTTTGAAACTTAAAATGAAAAATTTCAAAATACTGAGATCTGGAATGAGTTTCTTTCTTCAATTCCA
Source organism: Psittacula echo (assembly GCF_963264785.1). Classification (NCBI taxonomy): domain Eukaryota; kingdom Metazoa; phylum Chordata; class Aves; order Psittaciformes; family Psittacidae; genus Psittacula; species Psittacula echo. The sequence goes on along the minus strand of NC_137735.1, from coordinate 20,808,615 downwards.
CCTTTGTGTATATCATAATCAAATGAATGTCCTACATGTGATACATTTTGTTTCTTATTCAAAGACTCCTATTATCACAAAAATGCATTAACTGTAATTCTGAAATAGATAGGTCTATAATGGAAAGAGACTGGAGAAGAGGGGGCAGAAGAGCAGAGGGAAATGGAGAAGCTAGTCGGTATTCTCTGTTTTCAACTATTCCTATCCCCAAGCCTCTCTAAATTAAAAATAAGAAAAAAAAGTCTCTTCATTATCTCATTATGCTACAATTATAACATACTCCAGTGCCAAGGCCCAAGAGTGATTCAATTACATTGTTCATCAGTCTAAACTTTTGCCTCTAAAATGAAATGCAAACCCAATCTGAACACATCAGGCACAATAGTTTGCATTGTTATTACTGTCATACTAATTCAACAGGCAAATGATTTGGTCTTTTTTTTAACAGTTATAAGAGTTAAATAAACATATTTAAGTTTTTTTTTAGTCAGCTTCTAAAATCATTAACAGTTTTTTTCAAACTTAAACAAACTGTGGAATTGTTGCCATTCTTAATTTATTGCAGAGCAGAAGAACTTAAACAAAAGTGTAAGTATATATTTAGGTGTGAAAGCATATATATAAAATTAACCCAGTGTTTCCTTCATCAAATAAGCTGCTGTGGTAGAAGACAGTGACAAAACTGAAAACACAGAGGAGATTAGGTTTTCAAAATTCAAAAGACACTGGTGGGCAAACAGTAGAATGCCAGGGCTAAAAGTCTCTGAAACTCTGTTGATATGTTTGCTTGGGCCTGAAAAAAGCTGCTGTGATCTCACAAAGGTTTTCTTCACTTTGTTAAGAAATTCTCAAACTTTGGTTTATATAAATGCATAATTTTTTCCCATGTAGTCTTTTTTCCTTTTATAATGTGCTACATATTTAAAAGTATATTTTAAGTATGTATTGATATCTATTAATCTATGTCTACAGTTTATAGGGAGTTATTTTTTAGCATGTTCTAGAGATTGTTTGCATTCTCTGCTGCTGCTGAAATCAGGAAACTGTTCTTACTTCTTTTATCTACCCAGCTTACAGTGATTCACTAGCCACTACTCTGCAAAGCAAGAATGTACAGAAACCTATTGCTAAGAAAATCTGGAGCTTCAGTCAAGATTATACATATCTGTAAGTCTTTTTTTGTGACTAATGTGATAATACCTATAAAGTCCTAATATAAACACAGATGAGTTAGCTCAGGTACTGTGACATGCAAACTAGACTTAACATGAAGATGAGACAGCTTCAAAATAGCTATGAGTGCATAGGTATGTCCAGTGGGACTTAGGTTGAGGTTACAGCAAGAAAAGAACCACATCACTCAGTGACATAATTGGAAATTTATTTACTAAACAGGATTCATGTAGTGGGTGGATAACCATGTCTATTGTAAAGTTTCTTGTGTAAGATTTCTGTTATATGGCACTCACAGGTAATTTGACAAGGCTTATATCACTTCAGTCCCGTTTAGGCCTTTGGTGTAGATCCAGGAAAACAACATATTACTACTTAGCATTTTTGAGTCCTGGCTAGTATCCTGGCTTTTAAACGTTGCCCACACTGGGACTGGATGTCCATGCATAGACCTCCTCCTTCCCCGCCTCTAGGTGAATATTGTCTCAAAAATATTTTTCTTTTAAAATTAGATTGTCAGTATAAGCCAACAATGGTCTTGCTAGTCTTATAGCTCCAATTTCTTTGGTTTTCCTGTATCTAAAGCCAGCTATTGTTTGTTCTCCAAGATACTATGACCTTCTGTTTTTCAATCCCAAATGTGCTACAAAGATGTTAAATCCTGTGGTTTTATGCTTTCTGAGGTCGTACCAGAGTGTGCCTTTAAAGTCAGAAAATGGTAGATGTGATTTTAGCCTCATTTTGTTGCTTGATGATTTCAGGAAGGTATTGCTGCATAGCAAATCATCTAACAAAGATATAATCAAAAGTGGAAAGAAACTGAACCCATCTATTCAGTCTCACCTCTGTGCCTGGAAGCATCATGGAGCTGTTTCTCCTGGAAAAGCATGCTAAGGCACATGAAAAACAGCAAGGTGGTTGGTGACAGCCAGCATGGCTTCACTAAAGGGAAATCCTGTCTGACCAATTTGGTGGTCTTCTATGATGGGGCTATGGAATTGATGAATGGGGTTAAAACAGTTGATGACGTCTACCTGGACTTGTGCAAAGTGTTCAACGCTGTCCTGCATGACATCCTTGCCTCTAAACTGGAGAGACATAAATTTGCTGGGTGGACCACTCAGTGGATAACGAATTGGTTGGATGACCAAACACAGAGAGTTGTGGTCAATCGCTCAATGTCCAGTTGGAAAACAATAATGAGTGGTGTCCCTCAGGTATCACTGCTGGGACTGATCCTGTTCAACATCTTTGTGGGATTGAGTGTGCCCTCAGAAAGCTTGTCAATGACACTATGTCTGTGGTTTGGTTGTTACACTGGAGGGAAGGGATGAGATCCACCGTTATTTTTTTCTTCTTCCTAGTAGCTAGTAGAGTTCTGTGGTTTTAGTCTGAGAACAATGCTGATAACACACTGATGTTTTAGCTGTTACTGTGTTAATGCTTTACCCTGACCAAAGCTCTGCCAGTCAGGAGGGGCACAAAAAGCCGGGAGGAAGCAGAAACAGGACACCTGACCCAAAGTAGCCAAAGGAGTCTTCCATACCACAGCATGTCATGCTCAGTATATAAACTAGGGGGAGCTACTTGTAAGGGCAGATAGGTGTTCAGGCTGAGCTCGGTACCGGTCGGTGAGTGGTGAGCAATTATATTGTGCATTGCTTGTGTTTATTGTTTTCTGCCTATCCCTTTTTAGTTTTCTATTCTCTCCCCTTGTTATTTTCCTTATCATTATTATTAGCAGTAGTAGTTTTGTATTATACTTTAGTTATTCTTTTGCATTTTTTCAGTTTGCATTCTTTCAGTTTGCATTCTTTCAGTTCTTCTCCCCATCCTGCCTGAAAGGTGAGGGAAAAATGGGGGTGAGTGAATGCCTGTGTGGCTCGGAGTTACCAGCTGAGCTTAAACTATGACAGGGTTTAAACTTAAACATAGGTGATTTATGCTAGATATAAGGAAGAATTGTAGGGATTGGTGCACGGACGGGAGGTTGCCAGGAGGGACAGGAACCAGCTGACCCTGGGGAGGTGCTTAGGCGGCAAATATAAGGATTGTAACTGCGAAATAAATCTGTTGTTGACCCGCATTCCGTGAATGCTCTATGTCTCAGCCCTAGTTCGGAGGGAACTAGTGCTTCCGTCCCTCACCACACGAGTAGCAAGAAATTACAAGTAGTGACCCCGACGTGATAGCGATGGATGGAAGCCACGTGGTACAGGTACTGGAGACCCACGTGCAGCAAGCTGGGTTGCTGAAGGCAATACACTCGGGGCCAGTGGGCCACTGCATCCAATGGTTGTGAGGCCAGGGGGTGGTGCAGGCCCCCGTGGACGTATTAGATACCTCCCGATGGGGACGGATCTGCCAAGAGCTTTTGGAAGCAGTCTTGGCTGGGGAAAAGAAAGCAGGAGATCTAGGGGAGACGTGGGGTGCCATCAAGAAAGTTATCTCCAGGAGAGGAGCTGCTGGAGCGGCTGCGGGACACGGAGGCGCTGCGAGTGGAGGAGCCGCGGGTGCAGACCTTTGCGCGGGAGCTGTGGAGGAAGGTGCCCCGGGAGGTGCGGCCGGAGCCCCTGGGCCGCGCGGCCGAGTGGGCAGCGCCGGAGCTGCAGCGCGACTGCCAGAAACCGCGGCCGCGGCAACAGCAACAACGGCAGCTGCAGGAAAACGGGAAATGGAGTCTTGTGAGCCCTGTCAACACTCCCCTTTGTGCGAAAGGGCAGGGGACAGGGGGCTTCCTTACAACAACCCTCAAAGCCTACCCTGGGAGAATCCTCCCTACTAACGACATTGACTTTATCCTTGGCTACCAAGCCGGAGTGTTCAGTTTGGTTTTGATTTTCTAGGGAAAAAAAGAAAAAAAACAACAAAAAAAAACCACCACAGCGATTTAATGTACCCTTATAGCCCTTTGCACACGTTGTGTGAGTGCCATGGCGGGCTGTGGACTTAGGACCCCATATACAACTCATTTGATAGTCTCTCTGTGATCCATGTGTACTAAAAGATGGCAAATATATATCCATGTATATCCACGTTTCTATTAGCCCTTGGAGACTTTTTATGGGTATCGCTGACCACTTCTTCCGATGTAGGCTGGCCACCTGCATTGGAATGAGTGTGCATTTTGGTCAGTGTGAAAGCCCAAGGCTCATGCGATGTGGGGGAGGCAGAGCCTCTGTGGGGACGCCTGCTAAAGTTGAGCCTGTCACCTCACACTGTGATGATGCTGCTTGGAGCTGATTTTTTGATTTTCTTCACAGGGTCCTTACGCCACGTTCCGTATGAGGGACTGTGTAGTGGGAGTGGTGATTGTCTGGGTTTTGTGTTTCAAATATTGTAATTGTATGGAGTTTGCTTGTGGGATCCTGTGTGTGTGTGTGTGCTGAGGGCGGACAGTGTTCTGTATATTTCTTGTTGTTGGGTTTGTGTAAAAGTTTTAATGGGTAGCAGATTAACATTTTGGACAAGAAAGGGTTAATGCAAAGTGCTGCTGCTGGCAGGTATTTATGGCTGCTGCTAAGCAGGCAGGCAGCTGTAGCTTCACATCCCTTTCCCATCAGAATGTCTTTGAATCACTCTAACCCAGCTCCTTCTAAGGAGCTGATAGCGTGGGAGAGGGGGTATGTTTGTGTCCTCCTAACTACAGGTCCATGACAGGTGCCTGCAAAGTTTGCAAAGCCTTGCCATGAGCTGGACAGACAAGTGGAGGAACCCAATGCCTCAGCTACAGGAGCTGACAGTGAATACCCCGAGCAGAATGAGATAGAGGAAGAGAAATATAAATGATTGCAGGACATCATTTGGGGGCAACTGAAAAGTAACAACTTTAATATGTGTGCTTGTAATGTAGCTATTATTTGAGGATGTGATTTTGTGTATAAAACCACCTGCATTTACTAGCCAGTTGCTAATGAGAAATTATACCTTGCACTGTGTGGATTTGTTACTTGTAAAAGATGTTAGAGCATGCAAATTTGCAGCAGCTGCTAGAAAATGCTAAGGCAAAAGCTAGAAAGATTCTAATATGATGGTAGTGTTATAAAGCAGGTAATGGAACAAATTAAGAGGGTGGGAGAACTCCACTGGTAAGAAAGTTCTTTGGCTGGTTTCTCATTGCCATCAGCATTCTCAACATGCTGCTGTAACCTGTAATAGTTACTCTGGTAATGTCAATCTGTGTATGCTTTGCCACAATACCAACTTGTTACTGAATGAAGCAGGTGAAACTCTGCATTGACAACGAGGTACAAGAGCTGAGGTTGACCAAATGCCTGCTGCCACAGTCAAGGGCAAGACTGGGTTGGCCTCTGTGTTTGCCACCAAGAAGAACCTTTAGCTCCGCTGTTGGCTGCAACCCAACAGGCATGGAGTGGTGGGGGGACACATGCCATGCCAGACCTTGATGTGAGGGATGGCCTGCCCTGTTATCAGAGAGACATCCAGGAGAAAAAGGGCAGACCCAGCAGCCTGTGATTGACCTATGTTGAAGAAATATGGAAACATGCTAAGATCTTACACATGGTGTATGAGGATGGGCAAGCCTTGTAGCTGGACAATTTGTTAGGTGAATGGGGACTGACAGGTTGGCTGGTTGCTCTAGTAAAAGGTGGGCTAATGGTGTTTATTGTCATTTTAACGATTTTGATTTTGTTGCTGTGTATTTTTAATGTATCCAACAAATGATTATGAGTGCTACAAAGCATGTTTGGCTTGTATAAAAAGAAAAAGGCGGAGATGTGGATGACTTTCTGGCGAAGAATGGCCATGTACCCAGTTCAGCAAGTGCCTACGTGGAGTCGGACATGAACCAAGGGACAACAACAGCTGAAGGAATCCCAGCAAGATAAGAAGGAACTGACAAATGCTACTATGCTTGCACTAAGTGGGCTCTTGCCTGATGTTGATAGTGTTTGTCATGCCACCTTACAAATAGGGCAGCAATCGACTTTTTATTGTTGGCACAGGGGCATGGTTGTGCTGAATTTGAGGGGATGTGCTGCATGAATTTGTCAGATCATTTGGAATCAATTTATAAGAGTATACAACAATTGAAAGAGGGGGTTAAACGGCTAACGAAAGATGATGGATGGAGTAACTATATTACGTGTGTTAGTTCTATTTGTATTAATAGCAAGTTATACGTTGCGGTGTGTGATATCTATGGTTAAGAAAAATGTAACATCCGTCTGGTTTGCTCAAAAACAAAAAGAGGGAATTGTGGAGTGGCTAAGGGACGGTGGACATTTCGTGACCAACCCAGATGTCTTAGCCTTAGGAGATGGTGGTTATGAAGAATACAGCTGAACAATGGACATGTGAGCAATCCCAGCTGTTTGGTCTTAGCCAAACTCTGAGTTAAGTTGCAAGGCCTGAACTCAAGTTATCCAGGCTGCGAGGCCTAGCCTTAGGTTACTAAAGGACAGTTATGTGCAGTAGAATAAGGAACTTGGCATTTGCTCAAGGTTAACAAGATGTGGGAGTGGGATGGTGAAACTGCAAGTTATGTGAGAAAGGTAGTGAATGGATAATTTTAGCTAGCTTGTTATCTGCTTCAAAAATGTGTGGACTGCACTTCTGAGCCAATCACAATCTATATTGGTTATATCTAGCCAATAACAGTTCAATTTCTGGAAGCATATACTGTAGCTACTGTGCTACGACAGTGGTCTGTGGATCCCATTAGCCATTGAGACTATGATGGAGCGTGCACAAGTCCTTTTTCAGGCTTTGTCTGAGCGAGCTGCTGAAATTTGCCCAAAGCACTGTAATAGTCATTCGCACATCCCTGGACTCCTAACTGAAGGTAACAATAGTGCAGACCGTGTTGCACAAGGTCTGCCAGTCCCTGACTGTTGTGCTGCAGTTTTTATGCGCTATTTACATGTCACGGTTGACACCTGTAGCAGTGTCATCTTGGCTACGGCACAATGCAAGCAAGACACTAAAGCGGCTATTTTGCATTGGCGCGAGGTCATGGCGGTTTTGGGAGTCCCTAGCCAGATCAAGACCGACAACAGTCCAGCATATTCAAGTAAACTGGTGGCCTCGTTTTTACGACAGTGGGGCATTGAACATAAGACCGGTTGTCCTTATAACAGCACTGGCCAAGCTATCGTCAAATGTTCGCACAGGACTCTGAAAGCTTGCCTCATGTGTCTTGAGGCGGTGGAGTCTGTACCAGGAGAAAATCCCGCAAGCCGTGTGTGCCGACTTTTACTTTCTGCTCTGACTAGTTTAAATCAATTCTCGCATGGATCAAGTGAACAATCCCCGATGAGCTCGCACTTTGTTCCACCTCTAGACAAACCCCCGTATCCACAGGTATGGGTGAAAGATCCGGAAAAGGGTGGTGATTGGCGCTCAGCTGTATCTGGGAGAGAGTGATGGAAAGAGGTGTGAAATGACATCCCTGGCTCTTGTGTGTCCAGATGAGTTCACTCACAGATCCAGTCACGATGTGCCTTACGAACTTTGTAGCCGGCCGTTGAATACGACATCACTCAGGCCGGAAACACCTGCGTCTAGGTCCCTTTAGGCTGACACTCTGTGTTTATTAGTATTAGGATGTTTGTTTCCTTCTTGTTTGATTATGTAATATGCACCATTTGTGAATACTTAGTGGCACAAACCTTTCTTACTTGGTTAATTAGAGTTATGTAATATGCACCGTGTGTGAATACTTAGTGGCACAAACCTTTCTTACTTAGTTAATTGGAGTTATAAGTTGCTTATCTGGAATAGCTGTTAAAACCCTGAGTTTTCTAGTCTTGAGGTGGGGGAGATGTAGGGATTGGTGCACGGACAGGAGGACAGGAACCAGCTGACCCTGGGGAGGTGCTTAGGCAGCAAATATAAGGATTATAACTGCGCAATAAATCTGTTGTTGACCCGCATTCCATGAATGCTCTATGTCTCAGCCCTAGTTCAGAGGGAACTAGTGCTTCCGTCCCTCATCACACGAGTAGCGAGAAACTACAAGAATTTCTTTCCAGTGATACTGGTGAGGCACTGGAACAGGTTGCCCAAAGAAGCAGTAAGTGCTCTATTCCTGGCAGTGTTCAAGGCCGGGTTCAATGGAGTCTTGGGTGACATGGTCTAGGGTGAGGTGACCCTGCTCATGGCAGGGGGGGCTGGAACTAAATGAATGATCTTAAGGTCCTTTCCAGCCCAAACTATTCTATGATTCTATGTTTCTATGAATAGTCCTGGCTAGGGTTGTACAGCTGTTGTCTGGTGTTCATTTCCATGCAACTAGAAATACCATCCTTTCAATTTTATTTTGACCAAACCATCTTTCCTACTTTCTTCCATTTAGAAATACTATTAAAAAATTAAAAAACAAACCCCATATTTCTTCACCAATTTTACATAAGGCTTTAGAATAAATTTCTTATGAATTATGTTCCATGAAAATATTGCATAAATCTAATAACATTGTAAAGGTAGTAAGTATCCAGATTCTCATTTTTTAAGTAGTAATTAGTAGAAGTCAGCTACCATCCCTTTCTTGGTTATGATCTTACTGCACACTAGAAATACATAAGGCCTACTCACGATATTAGTATATATCTAGAATAGCAGTATAAAATTAGATATGTCTCATTTCTCTTTCTCACTTCCTTTTCTTTCTCTTTGCATCAGGTGTTTCTTCTTTTCTCTTCTGCAGGTGTCATCAGGCATGGATTGTAACCCCTACCAATTTTTCTTGAGTTTGAAGATAAATCGCTATCCGTGCTACAGTTTCTTGATGGTACTTCTATGGAGTACAATGGCTTTAGATGATGCTAGATCTTGCCAGTTTCTATGTTTCTCTAGGTAGCAAATCAGTTCTGGGTTTTTTTGTCCTCATTTCAGACACAGCTCATTGGCCCTGGGCTGTGCTTTGCCTGTAAATCTTTTTTCCCCATTACAACAACAATAAAGTAATTTTGGAAAAATTTAAATTGGCATTCTGTGGCCTGATTTTTGTGGTCTCAGTTTGGGTCATGGTAAAAGAGATTAGCTTTCAGCTGGTGGACACTGAGTGTGGAATTCAACTGCCTAATTATAGACTACCTAAGATGCTCTAGGGCATGTGAAGTGAGGTGAGTAATTATGACACTAGGCCTACTGGATAACCATACCTTCCTAAGGTAACAGATGGAGGCCTGATGGATCTTGAACATCTCAAGTTGCATTAGTTACTTGTGCTTAAGCAGCTAACTGCCACACTCAGATGGTCTGAAAAGCTGGTGCTTGGCAACTGTCCTGAGCTGACCCAAAAACGAGGTGTAGGAAATCATGAGCAATAACTTCTGAGTATTCAGACCAGAGGTTTTATTTAGTTTTTATTACTAAAGGAAGAAAAAGAAAAAACTCAAAGTGCCGCTATTGTGAGTATGCTGGAATAAAATTCCTTTAAAGTTTCTTCACTTACACCTCGAGTTTTCTTAGACACTGCGGTTACAGTTCTGAGATCCTCTGTCACTGCATTTCATCAGTGACTTATTAAATAATCCCATCTGCCTGAAGCAATGACTGCTACAGGCATAAAGTGATTATCCATTGTTGCCTGATTTGCACTTCCTCTGAATCTAATAAATTTAAGCACACTTTACTTGGTGTAAAATATCACCATAACATTAAGAGGCTGTCATTTAAATATGTTCATATAGTATCTACAATTCAAACTAACATGTCCTGTGATATAATTCTGGTCACTTAATGCAGCATGGAAAAGCAATCTGAATTAAAATGAGAAAACAAAATTAAAACATGTTGATTTTAAACTGACTTGAAGGTACAGAGAATTGGTAATAAATGAGAACATACTTGCTACCAGTCTAGAAGTTATTTTACACTGTGCATACATAGTGGTGGTGAGCCTAAAGTGTAAGCAAAATTACCATTAAAATCATATAGCAAAAATAAGACAACTGGATTGTAACTTTAAGCCTTCAATACGAAGAAGTCAAGATTATCAGAAACAATACAAGATAAATGTCTCAGGCACCTAACTTGCACTTGCATGAGAGTTATTTGGGCTTATTCAGGCATTAGATTGTATATTCATTCTAAAGACCAGTATGAAAATCCAAGATTTTTTTTGTTTTGGCATCTTACTTCCTTATAGAGAAGAATAGTTGATCTTCCTAGAGTGCCGCATGCTTAGTTGTGCTCACTTAAGGTCTTGTTTCATGTGTCAGATAGGGCCAGCTCCAGCCCTGTCCTTCTACCTACTTCTACACACACATTTTGTGATCCAGCAAGGATCACTCTATATCTACCCAAAGATGACTTTCAGGAGGAACAAGGAAGCTAATTTTCCAAATAGCTAGGCTGTGGGGTGGAAAATTGTGGTTCCTCTGCAGAAGTGGAAATCAAACGCAGTAGCAATGCATGTCTGATGTCAAAGTCTGAAAAACAAGGGAGGCATATCTGACCTCTGTAGGAAAAGAATGAGGTGGAGCAGAAAACTGGTCGTTACTATTACTGTTGTTCCAGTTGAATGAGTACTTCAACAAGTTTTGAAAATAAAACACAATATAGTGAATTGCCATTTAATAATAAAAAGCTGTGCAGTTAACCATAACCTGTATTCAATATAACAGCAGCTGAAGTTGGGATAAACTCTTTTGATAAACCCCAGTAAATTAAATACCTGCACAAAGTATTTATTGAACATAGATGTAAAAGGAATATAAGAGGCTTGTTCATAACCTGGCAGAACACATAAAGGAAATATTTAGGTATCAGTAAAATGCCTAGTTTGCACGTCCAAACACATCAGAAAACTTGTCAAACACTCCTAGGACAAATTCCTGGAAAACACAGCAGAAGATACACCAGAAATTAAATGCTAGCACAATCATCACTACTTTTTATTCCAAGGACAAGGAACTTGCCTCTCATCTGTCCCCCTCTAGCATACTTATTAAATTAACAGTAGTAATTAAAGCTCCCTAAAACTAAATAAATCAATTCTGTATAGTGCTTCAGAAGCTAAGATGAGGGAAAAAAAAAGCAACAGGTGAATTATATTAGTCATGTGGCTCAGTGTTTCACTGGCAGATTTTCAGATACTGCAATGATTAACAGTAGATTAGGCTAAGTAGAAAACAAGTAAACTAAATGCAAATTTAGTTCTGAAGATAATTCTTTGGGTCACTCATAAGAGATCTTACATGTCTGTCTGTCTGTGTATCTTAGTGGGAATCTTTTTTCTCCGTCTTAATTTGGGATGAGAGATTAGGAGTATTTTTTTGTCGTACTGGTTCAAATATGGAGCTGTATAAAGGAATATTCCACACACAACTAATTACACAACACTACATTGCTTTTATGCACCCACTTATGAAACTTTTACTAAATAAACTCTCCAATATTATTCCAGGAGATTTACAGTTGCATTTCAGTCAATGCTTCAAGCAGTGCCAGAAAACAGTCATTTACATTTTCTTATCCCTGGCTTTGGGTTTTTGTTAACTCTTATATAGCACTTGATGTGCTCTGGAGTCAGAATTATGTTTCTGGCCAAACCACAAACTTTTCCAAGTGTAGTTAATATACAAGAGGACTTGTCAAATCTAGAGCAACACAACGGAGCTATGTATTTGCAAAGAACTGAAAAACTTCCGGAAAACAGCCTATCTTCTAGCACACTCCTGGGTAATATTATTTAGTTGCTGCACAATCCATTTTTCGGTAAGTAAGTGGGTAGATAAAAGATAGGGTAGATAAATGCTATATTTACAAGATAACATTTTGGCTTTCAGCAGCTGCCTTCCTTATATTTTACTCTGAAGATGGTGGAAACAATAATGTTACGGCATAAATAAAATGTTTCATAAACCTGCAGAGAACTTTGAATAGCGCTTTTTCTGCTAAAGGATGATACACATGTGATAGTATTACTTGCAGAAAATGAGCTTGGTGCAGTTGAATTTCGGGCACCAATCTTCTCCACAAAAGAGAGTGAAGGGAAAATATTAATATGTATTTTCATTGTGTGCACAGAAAAACAGACAAAAAGGAGCCAAGATGAGGCTATTCAAATTACACATTGGCAAATATGCATTACTTTCACAATCATAGTTTGCAGAAAACTCTGCATTAAAGTGTTTCGGCACTGACAGAAGCTAGTGCTTAGTGCCAGTATAAGTGGCTGTCTCAGTTCAGCACAACTGCTGTTTCCATTTCTCTTAAGTTTCATGGGCATTAGTGTGTGCTGATTCGTAGTTCTTCCTTTCTGCTTTCCTCAATTATCATCTTTTTGGTCACTGGACTGCTCACATTTGTGGCTTGACATGGCCAATTGCAGTTGACGTTTCCAACTGCCCAGGGTTAGCCCAGTTTTAATTAAAGCATCTACCAGACCATTACAATTTTTCTTCTTCATTGTAATGGATCTTATGCTAATTTTAGCATTCTGCTTCTTTTAGACAAAAATAAATCCTAATCTTACATTCCTAAGCAGAAATAGCAAGTTGAATTTGCAATCTTAGTGCCACTTAATGAAGTCCTTATTTCAATACTTCAGAAACCATTTAGTGTACTAGTTATCTTTACAGATTTTTCAACTAACCTCATCTGCTCTACAAGTTATGATTTTTCCAATAGTTCTAAAAAATTTTGCAACACCCCCTCACAAAAAGAAACCCTCAAAATTATTATCTTTATTCCAGCTTCCCGCAGTACTAGTTCAGGCTTTGAGTTTATGTTTTTAGTGTGGTATTTGCTAAAATAGCAAATATGATAGCTCAGACTAATTTTGTTTTCTAATGAGAAATAAGTTACTTATAATTTTGATTCTTGTTATGAATACAAAGAATTCATATTTACTATTAATCCTGATTCTTAATTTTTGTATAAATCTAATAGTGCTTATGTTTGGAAATTTCCAATTTTTCAAGATGTATTATTAATTAAAAATAATTAGTTTTACTAACTGACAGTAATTATTTCAATTTCTAGTATAAAAATAAGCTTGCATTCATTCTGGTTGCCACGACAACAATATGGATTAGTTGTCATCTACAGAATATTCTTGGAGCCTTTCACCATTTTGCAGTTTCCGTTTCCTTGATAGAAAGGGTCAGTAATTTGAATTCTTTAGTTCTTTTTTTTTTTTTTTAAGATCCTGTTTTTATACCTTCTTGGGAAGATGTAGTTTGATGGGAAGAACCTAATAAAAAATGAAGACAATTCATTGCTGTAAGCAGCAATGTTCTATTCTTAAACAGCTGAGTTCTAGCAATCTGGCATAAATATTGCTGTAACTTTTAAATCAGCGGCAAAAGAGGTATATTCAGTGTCATACTCATTTTAACCAGATTTGTTAGAGAAGTTAGACTTTAAACATGGTAATGATTGTCTACTTAATTGAAACAGCCAGAAACAGAACATGACACAGACATGAAGAGAAGTGCTTATTAAGTTCTGAAAAAAAAAAAAAAAGAAAAGCTACCAAAACTGGCATGAGCCTCTATAACATATAGATTTAATTTTATATACAATTTAAGAGGCCTTAATAAATTAATTCAGAAAATAGAAAAGCTGTTACTTTCAGTGTGCTTATTCTGTACACAGAAGGCCAAGTATAGATGCATTGATTGTGTTGGCATTAAGAAATTCTAAATTCCAGAAGTAGATCTACAAAGGTGTTGACATGGTGGTGTTAGAAATTGTGCAGAATATCGTGTATGCTGAAGGGCCCAATATATTACATGGAAGTTTTAAGTGGCACAGTGGGGATTTGCAACAAATTCCATCTTGAACGGGTCAATAGAAAATACGAAAGCAGAATGGACCTGAAACCCTATACCTTTTGTGGTCTATAAACTTAATTCTGAGACATAGGAAGAAGTTATTGTCAGAATTGGATGTCTAGTCTGAATTCTTCTTCTCAGGTTAGATGTGCAACCCCTTCCTTTCGTAAAATGAGAAGAGCTTCTCTTTTAATACTGTTGGTATATGTGCCTTTGTCTGTTTATGTATCAGCTCAGTGATTAGACCAGTAAACCAAGAAGTAAGACACCTGGATTCTGTACAATCATCAGCTTTAGAGAATTTTAACCCATTTTTCTCAAACCTTTGAAGACTAGTCTACTAATAATGTCTTCTCCCCTCGTTCTGCTGAGTTGTGCCATCCTGGGATATATTTCAAGACTTAAGGGATTAGGAGGAGAGAAAAAATAGCAGATAAAGAAGCCTAGAGATCTGAGACACAGGCCTAGCAGAATGGATCCTCTGGCTCCAGCTCTGTCAAGGCTGTTTTATGTATTTCCTTTAATAACTGCTTAATGTCAGTTGCATTATCTGAAACTTCTGTTCTCATGGATAGTTTCCAAACTTAACAGAGTTTTCACAGTGCTTGGAGGTCAGATAAAAAATATCAGCGTTATTTTTTTAGCAGGAACAACAAAGAATTTAAGTAATGAACATAAACACAGAGGAAAAAGAGGAGAAGGGGAAAGGGAAAGGAAAGGGGAAGGGGAAAGGGAAGGGGAAGGTGAAGAGGAAGTGGAAGCAGAAGGGGAAGGGCGTGGGAAAGGGGAACGGGAAAGTGAAAGGGAAAGGGAAAGGAAAAAGGAAGGGACATTCTGCTTGGCAGCAGGATGGAAAGTTGTTGTGGCAGCAGGAGCAATAAAGAATTTAAGTAATGAATATAAACACAGAGGAAAAGGAGGGGAAGGGGAAAGGGAAGGGGAAAGAGAAAGGGAAGGGGGTGAGAAAGGGGACTGGGAAAGGGAAAGGAAAATGGAAGGGGCATACTGGTTGTCAGCAGGATGGAAAGTTGTTGTGGCAGCCACCCGTGTCATAGTCTCTACCTGCCTGGAAGTATTTTTCCCCAAAGAAATCAGAGGGGTCCTTTATTTCAACTGATAAACTATTTTTATATTCTTAAATCTATTTCATATTGACCATGTTAGTTACATACTCTTTGCACAGCTCATATACCACGTTTTACAATTGAGTTAGTCTGAATATCCCTATAATCTATTTCAGATTTCTGTATTTTCCTCCCAGACTGCCTTCTCTATCACACTGCAGCTTTGCTTATAACTGCTAATACAATATTTGATCCTAATCTATGAAAAAGTCTTGTGGTAATCAATCTGAATAGAAAAAAGTTTTCTGCAGTGCTGTAGACCTATGAGCAGTACCTGTTGGCAGTGAGTATCTAATTTCTGGCATATGCCTATTTAAAGATGGAATTCTAGAAAAGTTGTTACTGTGGTACAATCAGTCTTGGTGTATGAGCACACTTTAGCTAAATGATTCCCTCACAGAACTGGAGCTGTGGCCATTAGCTGAACTTGAGCTACAAGTGTGGCATTTCACACATTAGTTAAAAGAATTACAACAAAGTAATGTTTTAAGTAATTAATTTTTACTCTTACTCTACATCACCAAGATTTCCACAATTTAAAAACCATTTGTTGGCATGGAAACATCAACTTAGTTAAAAAATAGATTAAACTAATTAACCTAAAACATATCATACTATGGACTGTTTGATTTAGAACACATTAAACAGAACATTTTTCGTTATCATTTTGGGTCTTTTATCTATTGAAAATGTTTTGCTTCCATGAGAATTTACATACTTGATCTTTGGGCTATATCCCAAAGGTAAGGATACTGTTGACAAGGAATGTTAAATGTTCTTGTTTCAGGAAAGGTGAACCTTGTGTGTATATATATATTGCCTGTCCCTCATGATAGTTTTGATTTCTAATTGTCCATCAGACACTACCATGTGGCATACCATCTTCTTTCCCAGCTGTAAATTTTATTTCATGTTTGATCTGCTGACACACCAGAAATTGATTGGGTTAAACAGAAAATGAAGATATTAAGTAGCAAAATGCTCCATACTCTTCTGCCGATTTGTTGTATTACAATATAACAGGAAAAAACAGTAATTATTTAGCTAAATAACATCTCTGGAGAAAGGAACCTTAAAGAATCAGAGCTTCTTTCTTGTAGCCACCTCACTATAATCCCATCATGTTGTATGTTGTTCCACTTGTATTAGGGTTAATAAGCGGTTGTTTCTAATGTTCAATTTCACTTGAATGGCTTTGGATAGTAGTCACAACTTTCAAAAGAAATATTAACAATATCATTCTGTGTAATTACATCAGCGATTACATCAGCATTACTTCATGGATCTACATATGTTAGTGTAATTCTAGCTAGATTCTTAATTACTCACTATTAACTTTGATAGAAAGGTCAACTCTTAATGCAATCTGCAACCTAAGCTTCATGAAAACAGTCTCTCTGCAAGGGCAAAAGAATAATGACCTGGTAGTCAGGCTGAGAAAAAAAATGACTGCTACTGCTAAACCAGGACAGTGAATTTCATATTTTTTGTACAATCTAAAATAAAATCAAAAGATGCTTGCAGATGCTTTTTTTTCCTAATATGAAGCAACAGCTCTTTGCAATAGAAATATTGTAATCCAACAAGCAGCTGCTGCTTCATTCAAATGCAGAGCTTAGATAATGTCAAAATGTTGTATCTATGGCATGTAGTATGACTATAAATGTGGAATGAAAAAACTCCAAATACCTCAATGCTGCTTGAATTCTTGAATTTCACTCCTCAGTTCTCCTTACTCTTCTTTTTCCCAGCTGGGGGGCTGAAGGAGATAGAAGACTGAAATCCCATTTAAAAAATATAAATATTACAGTGGTCTCTTGGGTGGTTATAGATGCTTGTCCTGAAACATTAGGGTTTCATTTCTTGCAGGATGTGAAAGATCTATTTTATTGAGCAACTCAGTGTCAGCCTTGCCATTCAGCCTTAATATGGCACATATGAATTCTGCTATGCCTAGCAGATGGCCTGAGGGTTCCCTGTCAGCGTTTTTGTCATGCACTGTAGGAAGAGTAAAACCATTCATACAATTCTGAGAACTCTGAACACTTTAATATTGCTCTGAGTTTCCACTTAAAATATAAACATCGGTGACCTTTCAGAAGACTTTTTATTTTAAAAAGACCTCATTTGTATGACTGGTTGATGAAATTACACCAATACTTAGAATAATTTAAGGCTACTGGTTTCTCTTTGTTAGCATGAAAATTGTTGACTGAAACATCATAATAATATATCAAGGTCAAAAATAATACACAAGTTCAGTGACACAGCATAAGTGTCTGACAAGCACACACATAAGAAAATCCAGTGTGCCCAAGCCTTGGGTTGGTTCAGCTGCAGCTTCCAACAAGCAGAAGATATCTCAATACTAAAAAAAATGGAAAGTTGAAAAAAGTTCTAGACACTTAACAGTTTTTATTCTGTGCACCCAACTGAAATCCTGACTGTGGCCCACTGAGGACAGGATGAAAGCTTCTGAGCCTTTGTTTAAAAGGAAAACCCAATGATGATGAGACTCAGTTCCAGTTTTTAAGAGTTAGGGCAAAATATCCATGCTTATGTGACCTGAAACTATGGCTGTGATTTTAACTTGAGGTATGCATAGGACCAGAAGTGGGAAAAAAAAAAAAAAAAACCAAAACAAGAAGGAAAAGATTTAAGCATCTAGATACTAACTTAGTGGGGTTTTGCAAGCATCTTGAGTAGCTGGTTACTTAATTCCCATGTGGAGGTGCTACATTCTATACTACACCAGCACATTTTTATGATATGACTGAAGCTTTTATATCCCAGAGACACTTTTGATAGTTTATTCTTATCACCATGCTAAAATATCACAGAAAATTATTATTTACATCCTAAAACCATTCTCCATCATGAACCATTTAGGTGACAAAAAAAATCAAACAGTAATACTAATTGTGGAAAAGAAGCATTAGGGACTTTGTAACACTTGGTTCAGCATCTGTATTCTTAACAACAGACTACGTATTTTAGAAATGTCACTGCACACATTTATGTCACTCTGTATATTTTCAAGACTTTGTTCCTCAGGGGAAGAAAAGGATTGTTTTCTTTTGTGGCCTGATAAGTATCTGGTAAATAGTTAAGTATCTGTTATGTTCACTATAGTATCTCCTCCCAGGTAAAGGGAACCAAAATTTCAAAACCAAAATTTATGGCTGCATAACCAGTTTCTTCTTCAGGTGGTTTGATTTCAAGCATATTTTTCTGTGGCATATTATCAGGCAAACTCATTCATGTAGACACTTTTTCTAACCAACTAATTTGGAATCAAATTTCATAAATAATGAAGTAGAAATCAAATAAACGAAGAGTACATGCGAGCATCAGTAATTAAAAAAGTAGCCTAATTTGTCTTGGTTTTTACCACTTCAGAAGCCTTAAGATTTGGCTGAAACATAAATACCTATATTTTCTAATAAAATAATTGGTTCCTTTTCTCCTAATCCTAATTTATTAAGGAATATTAACATACCTAACCATAAACATGTATATTTACTTTATGAGTCAAGGCTACCCATTTTTTAAAGACAGAACTATTCTTCCATACTGCGTTGAACAGATACCTAAGGTCATGTTTATGACATTAGGAAATAGCTTAAATACCTATAGCAACATAGTACATTCTGTTCAAGATGTGGAGCACATCTTATTTTGATACAGACAGACGGATAGAGAGATAGGTAGATTGTACTAGAATCAGAACAATAATTTGTGGTGGAATTTGGTACTATGAACAAAAACAGGCCAGAATTTATAACCATATAAAGCATATTGCTTCAAGTTCCTGCAGCTTTTGAGGTCTTCATATGAAGATACTACTTGTTTCAATCACACTTTCATTTACCAGCCCGGCTCTTTCCTCAGGCTTTTTTGCTCAATGCCTGTAAAATAAAGCAAGAACTGCAAGGCTTATTTGGGTCAAAGCCGCTGTTACTGGTAAAATATTTTCCTCAGATGTAACCGACTAACGGTCTTAAGGTGGGGAAAAAATGTACAATTACTTCAAGTACACAATAAAAGAAAAAGAGGTTTGCTAGATGAGAGTATTCTATACTTGTCAAGCGTGGGGGTGTAGTGCGTTCAGTCACACACTTCTCCGCACTAACAGGAAAACCTGGGAAGCATCATGTCTCCTCCAGATTTGTTTCTTTCATTTTTTTCTTGCAGTGTTAAGCATTTGGGTACAGTATTTTATTTGGGCTAGATGAGCATTTCAGTTAGCTAATACTTTGTTACACAAAAACAGTGCTTTGTCAAATCATTTGTCCTAGATCAGGTTTGACAGTTATAAATGAAAATATAAGGTGGTATTAATATTCCCATTCTTTGAAAATTTTAACAATCTTCTGAGACCATTAATTCAAAGATTAAGTAAAACCACTTGCATATGTATGAAAAAACTGGTCTCCATGAAAAATCCAACTTCTGCTGCAATCCACAGCAGTATAATTTAATTCTCAGTCACTTAGCTACAGACAGGAAACAGAACACAACAAACTTAAAATTGCATTATTAATCTGTAGAATCTGGTCAGAATCTGGATATAATGCACATTGCTCTTTTTGAGATGAATGATTTGCAAAGACAACCGCAAGGAGAAAACACAATTTTGCCAGAAGTTCATTATTGATGTCAAAGTAAATTTTATGTTTTATATCTGTGGTTGACAATGTTCAGCTTTTGCTGAAAAGACTTCATTTTCTACTGCAGTATGCCTATAATAAAATGTCACTGGGCAGAAGGAAGAGAAACCTGCTTAGAGTCTCTTTTTTAAGGAATTTGACTTTTTAAAATAAGTTTAAAAGACAAGAATGAACAATGATTTTTTGTTTGACAGCTTGCTTGCTTATTTGCTTTCTTAATCACTTGTGTATTTGTTGTGCATCCACTTCCATGGTTGTTGTACATGCTCATATTTTTGAGGAAGAAAATGAGATGAAAAAAATACCCTAAAGCATGCGTAAAAGTTCATACAACCCTCCTATTGGCTTAGTTATTTGCTGACTTAGAGGTGACTATTATCCTTTGATTCTGACCCAACATAATTTTACACTGTTTTGACTTCAGTAGCATTACGCAAAATTCATAAAGATCTAAGAAACAAAAATTAATTATCCTGTCTGCTCAATAAATATTTAAAGAAACACTTATTAGAAAAATATTAAGAATCATTTGCTCCAAAAATTTAAATAATATATATATTTCACAAGTAAAACTGAATTTTAATGTCATTTATATTATTAAAATTGCAGAAGCTTTATGATACAAATGACTGGTAGATATTTCTGTTTCTTCTATGATATAATTCACAATTTACTGAAATTAATAAGCAATATATTTTCAAAGGATAAAATATCTCTTTATAATTCACTATAAAGCTTTAGCATGCAATGAGTAGGTATAATACCTGTACAGTGATTTCACAAATCACCCTATGCAGGCTAGAGTTCAAAGGGACATCTGTTTCTCGTGACTTCTTGAAGATTTACATTCTGTGATTTGTGCTTATTTTAATAAATAAAATGGCACTACAGTCACATACTCCTTTTTCCTCTCTATTTCTGCTTTCAAGGGGAAAATTAACCACACACAAGAATGTGTTTAGATAACTGAGCCTACAGCTACACTGTCAAGTAGTGTTCCACAAAAGGAGCTGACCTACAGACTGAAGCAGCAGAATTTCCTTACATTTTGAAGAATTCTTATTTTCCAATTGAGCCAGGAGGACAGCTTTCTTCAAGGTAGTTAGAAGAAATTTTTTTTTGCCAATGACAATGCGATACAGCCTAATGGTGAAGAACAAAGAAGCAACCTAAAATTGAAGCATAAACAAGTAAATAATAGATAAAGTCAGGGAGATTATTTTCCAATAACTTTTTGAGTGGCCAATGCATAATTTCTTAAATACTGCACTATGCAAAACCCTAAGGCACAGAAAGAGTTGTATACTGATTTCCCCTTTATGAGATACGGACAAGTCACCATATCTGAGACAGGATTCAGATATAAGCTTCTTATTCTATATATTCCACATCTCCCCATTTCCACCCTGATATTTTCCATATTATCTGAGAGAATAAGGGCACAGAAAGGGGACAGTTTATACACAATGATGAACACAGAGGCAGCCTTAATAGTTGTATGGTGCTGGGATGTACTAAATATAACCAAAATTTCTGTAAGTTTTCTTCCATTCACTGTGTATTCAGCACAGTGGGTCTCATTCTGACCTGGCTTGATACAATATGCACTCTACAGTTATCAACATTTTTGCAAAGAATATTCTATGTAAGATGTTACTGTACCTTTAAAATCACAAATAGATGAGATAATTAACTTGACTTCCATGTCTACAACTTTTTAAATCCAATTTACTCAAGATTGCTTCTTTTTAATTAGTTGTTGGCAGACACTGCAGCTTTGATAGTAATTCCAAGCCATATTTCAGTGAAGTTTCACCAAATGTCTGTATCTTAAAGCCATAATATAAAACTTGCCACACAATCCATTGTCGTGGTTCTGTAACACTGTCTGGAGTGGCTAATCCACCAAAGATGAGGAACATGTTATGCAGGATCATGCTTGTAATTGTAGGTACTAATTTCTAGTATTGAGATGCTTGTTACATTATTACTTTGTTTTTAGCTACAGCCCAGAGCTTCAATAAGTAGAAAACATACAGAAGTGGATTACTCAGTGTGCAGTTTCTGTTTTTCTCTTTGTAGGAAGCAAGTATAACACTAGCTTCTTAGCCTGGAAATTTTTCTGCATTTGATCCCCAAAGAAGATCAAATCAGCTCTAGCATAAA
This sequence comes from Psittacula echo, assembly GCF_963264785.1. Lineage (NCBI taxonomy): Eukaryota > Metazoa > Chordata > Aves > Psittaciformes > Psittacidae > Psittacula > Psittacula echo. The sequence goes on along the minus strand of NC_137735.1, from coordinate 20,786,733 downwards.
TGCTGAATCCGGTCTATCAGAAACACAGATCAGCATTTATAACAACGTTTCTTTTGTACATATATACCATAATAAAACCAGAGCCAATTCGTGATGGATGTTAAGAGGAAGTATAGATTTCTATACCCTACCCCAGCTGAGAGATACAGACTGTATAGATAGAAATTTACAAGATCTGAAATAGAGCTGGAAGCTGCACAGAGCACAATAAAGCATCATTTTGTACGAATTATTGTGTTCTTCTTTAGGCAGTGATAAAATATCTTTGTCACAGCTGGGGTTTGACTCTGACATGGCTTAAACCAGTTTCTACACTGAGTTAGAGGACCTCAGATTGGATTTCTCATTATGCAGACAATTCTACATTACTGGGCAAACCCACAAGTATATGAGATACTGAGATTGTTCATTGATTTTGCTCATTTTCGGCTTCTACTAAAGGTATCTCCTCCCTCACCACACAGAAAAAGATGAGATCAACAACTCATGATTTCATTAATTCTAATTCCTTTCCACAGGCAGCCAAGAAAATAATATAGTAAATATGGACTTCACCCATGTGGTTAGACTTAATCTGAGAAAAGCCTAAAGAGCCTACCTGAGTTACACCTGGATAAAAATGCTCCTCACTTTTAGGAGCATGTACATGTGTAATTTTTGCACTTTTCTGGTATACATAAATGGTGTTTTTTACACTCCAAATCATACGTTAATGAAAGTACACTAATTTGCTAGTAAACATCAGTCAAAATATTTAACAGTAATTTTGTACTTCTACTACAATCAAAATAGATTGCCATCATTCCTATTACTGCTCATATGGTATGACCGTCTTTTCACAACAAAAGCCCAACAATACAAAGAGTTATTGTCAGATTTAGCACAGATCTTGGCAGAGAACATTTATATCAATGAAACTTGCCAAGTTTCATCAGTTTGCTCCTGTGTTTTCATTCTATTTCTATGACCCAATTTTATTTCATTGATGATAACACATTTTGATTTAAACTCACTTTGATGTCAAGGCAGTTTGATTTGAAACTCCTGTTGAATTTAATTCAATTTTAATTTAATTGAATTAATTTTAATTTTCCTGATGTGATATTCTTTATTTGCATCAGCAAGTACAGGAAGTTTACCTTTAGATTTTTCTGAACTAGCAGAGAATGGTTACTTATAAAATTGTCAAACATCATAAAATTTTTATCTAGCCATTTTCTGCTCACTGGTGAATAATCACCTTCAACACTCCCATGAGATTTCCAATCAGTTTTAACTTAATTCTTCACTTACCAAACATATTCTCTACTTCTCACTTTCATTTTAAATCATTCCAACAATATCTTCTGACAAGATGCCATATTATTTAGACATTAATTTCTTTGCAAACAGGAGAATATGAAAACATGATGTGCCAAGAACTCACATTAGTGCCTTGAAATCTGCCAAGTTTCATAGATGATGATTTGCCTTGTTAATTACTTTGACAAGACTATCCATTGCAATAGCCTTATTGCTATTTTTTCCCATTCCTAGATATCCTTAAAACTCACACCTCATATTTGCAGATAAATATTAAGCTCTCTTCTGTCTTCTACTGGCAGAAATATATGAAGCCTGGGGCTCTAGGATTGGCAATGAATTAGATAGATAGAGTTTAAAAGTTGCAAGTTTTAGTTGTAGCCTTTGCAATTTTAAGTCTGAAAATGATCAAAACAATTTCTCAGGTACATAATGTTTTGTATTAAAAGTCATGTTAGACACAGTCAATAATGTTTCTTAATAATTTGATTAATGTATATAACATATTCAGGATTCTGGTTTAATAGAAAATGCCACTGTATGTGAGGAATATATAACATTTAAAAGAAAAAAATGCTTTTTTAAAAAAAAAATCCAGGAAAATTTATAATGTGTATTCTTCATTTTAAATCAGAATCAGTGTTTGTTATGATGCTTTTTTAACATCTTAATTTTGTTTTCTGAGCAGCTCAGAGTTTCAAGTTTAGATTGTCTACTTTTTATATCAAATACATGCTATCCATTAGCATGCAGCCTTTTCACAGTATCACAGTATCACAGTATCACAGTATGTTAGAGATTGGAAGGGACCTCAAAATATCATCTAGTCCAATCCCCCTGCCAGAGCAGGAACACCTAGATAAGGTTACACAGGAATGTGTCCAGGCGGGTTTTGAATGTCTCCAGAGAAGGAGACTCCACAACCTCCCTGGGCAGCCTGTTCCAGTGTTCTGTCACCCTCACTGAGAAGGAGTTTCTTCTCAAGTTTAAGTGGAACCTCTTGTGTTCCAGTTTGTACCCATTACCCCTTGTCCTATCATTGTTTGCCATTGGGAAGAGCCTGGCTCCATCCTCATGACACTCCCCCTTTATATATTTATATACACTAATAAGGTCACCCCTCAGTCTCCTCTTCTCCAAACTGTAGAGACCCAGCTCCCTCAGCCTTTCCTCATAAGGGAGATGCTCCACTCCCTTAATCATTTTAGTTGCCCTGCGCTGGACTCTCTCCAGCAGGTCCCTGTCCTTCTTGAACTCAGGGGCCCAGAACTGGACACAATATTCCAGATGCGGTCTCACCAGGGCAGAGTAGAGGGGAAAACATATTGGCATTTCAGGAGGAACTGAAAATGGAGGCCTCACAGATCACAGTCCTTACTGGACTTATCAGTAGATTTTATATTCAGTAGGGATTACTGTCACAAAAATTGACAGCTTCCATTCTGGAATCATACAGTTGTTTTTCAAATGTAGTTTCTGAGTTTGAACTAACATTATATCTTTCATAAACTCTGCCTTATTAAGACATTTCTTATGGTAAAATTAACCCACAACCCCTTGGCTACCTCTAAAGTTATCTCTGAGTGTTCTGTGCATTATTCCTATTTTTTTCTAGCTATTGGACCTCACTGTGCCATTGTAAGTGATTTTGAATAATCTATTATTCCATTTCATTTTCCTAGATGGTAAGTAAATTGCTCAGTTGCCTAGATGTAGCCTTTTACTTACCTTCAAGATGCTTTATGTATTCACCATAGGGTACAGTCCACGGCACAGAGTTATTTCAGAGGGCACAGTCGCCCGAAAGGTCCTTTAACATACTCGCCAGCATTGTGCAGATCTTTAGCACATCCTCAGATATCTCAAGGAAAGAATTGAGACCTTTTAAACAATGATAAAATAATGCCTTAAACTCCAAAGCCATGGTATTTTCTTGTCAAGCTAAATATATTGAGGTTTTGAAGTCTGCAATATAAGGAATATTTTTCAGTATTTTAATCATTCTTGTTGACATTTGATACATCAAGTCCCAGTTGTTACATTTCCTCAAGTCCCAGTCTATGTGGTCTACTTTCGTAGTTTACACAGTACAGTGTCTTTACTCATACTGTTCGTCCCCTTTAATCAATAAAGATGTTTTCCAGCAGAGTGTAGAATATCCAGTAGAATTCATTTGGGTTTAAAACTGTTACATTTCACATGCATGTTGAAATTGCTTTCATCATGTATTCCTTGCTTCATATTCATTCAACTTTTTGATGCTCATTTCTTCAGGGCTAAATAATGACATTAAGGCACAGATTTGTGCTGGTTTCCCTTTTTAGCCTTGTACTATGATTCCTTGTTTCTTGAAATGTAGTTGCAACCTTGATTTTAAGTAAATGTTGTTTGTTTTCCCTCTAAAGCTGAAATAGCTCTGAAGACATAATACCAGTTCTAAGACAAAATCTTTAATACAAACTCAGTATCCATGACAGTGCTCGCTTCTAAACTTGTGTAATGGGTAAGTTGTGACAGCAGTCTCTTCAAAGTTTTCAATGGATGTGTTAACTTGCAGTGAATTCAGATTGTATTACTGCTACTTAAATTAATCTCAAAGTCAACTTCTTTTGTATAAAAATATGATGTAGTAGCACTTCATCTAATTTTTTTGGTATGAAATTCTAGAATTAAATTCATTGCATAAATATTGGTATAATTTTAAGCAGAGATACTGATTATTCAATCCTGTGGTTTTTTATATTTTTATATATTACAGTATGCAATATATACTGTACTGTATGAAAATACTTTTAGGTTATTTTTATTCAATGTGTACAAGATATAATATTAAAAATACTAATATAAAAATATTACACTAATATAAAAGATAGTATGTGTTGCTGAAAAAACATTTTCTTCTAGGATTCAACCTGAGGAGGCACACAACCTCAAAAAAAGTCCTATGACATGTTTCAAAAGACTACAAAACTTCCCATTGAAACTAGTAGTTGAATTCACCTTCCACTTTGATTAACAATGAAACAGTAATTCAGCATATCACTGAGATATCATTTAATCTACAGAAGGGTATTGGTACAGATATCCTAATTCCCATCTGTCCTCCATCAATACAGAGCAATGCAATGTATTCAGGATTCTACTATCCTTAGCATAACTCCACTAGCAGTAGTGGGTTTCTACAAGTGCAATAGTACTCTACAGTAAGTCTGGGCAACTGGGAAATTATACTTATTGATCATTTGCTTGTGCTGCTGTTTCAGCTGCTAATTGTCAGTTGTATGAGTAGTCAGAATACTGCTTGGTGCTGTTAACTCTGACTCTTATTTGACAGATTGTCTTTGATCAATAGAATTAAGATATGGCTGTGAGCTGTCCAATTACCATCCTTAGAAAAAAAAACTCTGTAGTAGTGCTATGTCTGTCAAATGAATTGACTTTATTGCTTTGCTACATAAGTTGCTAGCTTCATTGTGAACGCTTCAAGTCAATCCTTTTTCGGGGGGAGGCAAAAAAAACCCCAACCCAAACCCAAAACCAAAAACCCAAGCCAGAGATTATCATACAGACTAGTAGATGCACAACCAAAGGGAAGCATCTGGTGTACACTGGGTATACACGGGATATAGCATCATCAAGATGAAAACAAGGAAAACCAGGTTTTCAGAATCCTGCAGCTAAATTATCTGAGTTCTGTACACTGAAATGTTAGTGATGAAACATTAATATATTAAAGCATTATAAAATAGTTTATCTAAGGGTGAAAAATAGGACATGTACTTTTGGTCCTATCAGTGCAGAGCTGTTTCTTAATTGCCTCTCATAACAATTTTGCTGTAATCAGGAAACATAATGGTTGTCACTTGGACAGAAAACATCGCCACTTAGGTTTAAGACATAAAAATCTATGGCAGAGATTTCAGACATGTAAGATTACTTACACTTAAGGAGAAACCACTTCCCTTACAATATTAGCAGTAAAAGTCCTTAAAGTCTTAGAATAAATCAGACGTTTTCAGTAAGGGCAACAGTTCATTTGCCTATTAGAAGTTAATTATGCTATTCTTCAGAATTTTTTTTTACCTAAAATCTCTGACCAGAATGGCTGGAATTGTTAGGAACCACATGTCTCACTGTGAACAATTTATGCTCCAGAAAGGAAACAGAGGGAGTAAATTCATTCATTTTAAACACATTTTAAAAATGTATGGCAAATGAAAACCAAAATATTACAGTGAAACTGCAGAGAGTTCCTAATTCTGAATCTCTAAGCTTGGATCATATTTTACATCTATTTCTTGTCACAAGCTAAGCTTTCAGTGTCCATCACCGCTGCTTCTGTGTCAAATTCAACTGACTGATGCAGCTTGGATTCAGAAGAGTGTCTAATTTTGATAGTGAACAGCAAAAGTTCTTCACTCCAGTTCTTCATGGAAATAGATAAACACAGGCGACAGAAATGAGTGAGGCAAGTGAGCTATTAACCTAATGGATAAAGAACGGGAAGCTGGTGCTGGAGTTTAAATCTCTGTGGTATGGCTCTTTGCAGCTCTAATTTACCAATTAGTTAAATTTCAAATACAGCTAAGAAACATTATAGCCAATTAGTTCCAGTAAGCCTATAAGGCTGTATATTTAAATGCCCCACTTGTACTGCTTTCCTGATAAACTGAAATATGTCTCATCTCTTTCCAGGCTGTTCCACTATAGCAGCGGTTTTTTAAATTCTCATTTGGAACAGAAGTTAAAAGTCCTTGACAATTAAACTAAATTCATTCAATTAGGCCAAAGAAACATCTAACCCAAATATTAGTTAGAGGAATTTTATATAGTTTATTTCTGTCAAACTGGAACTTTAAAGGGGCTTCAGACTATCAAAATGACTGCCATGTGAGCTTAAATGGCAACTGAAATTTTAACTCTGTATTTCTTTATTTTATTTTCAGTCATACAAAAATAGACATTTCATGTGACTCTGAAACAAAGAATTAAAAAAAAACCCACCACGTTCCAGGGTTGCCTAAAGAGTGCTTTATAAAGATACCAAGTACAGTTTTACTTTCCACCTACTGAGTTTGCTGCTTGTAAGAAGCTTATCTATGTTCTTCTGTCTCGTATTGTTTTAGATGTTCTGACTCTTTGAATGTTAAAAACCAGCAGTCCTGTCCTTTTTTGCATTTTGGAAGATGTGTCTATCTCTTTGACATTCTAAAATGTATCTTACAGCTTGTACCTGAAGAACTCAATATTTCAAATGAAAGCATGACATTGAAAGAAACATGACAAAATGTGTTGTTGTCTTCTCTTACTAAGCACAGAAGGAGATGAAGAAGACATATTAAAATAAATATTATTTTTTTTAATAAAAAGCCTGATTCCAAAAATTAATTGAAGTCACATCCTTTAGAACATTTTCCCTTTGTTATTCCAGCCAAAGGTATTATGTGCTGATCCAAGTCAACCATGATGTGTCATCCATGTTTTAAGCCTTAACTACACTGGCATCATCTACCATAAAACATAGGTTACATATATATATACACACACATATACATATATATGTATATGTATATATTTACTAAAAATACATGTTTTTATATATATATTCATAGATACACACATTCATGCACACACACACATATACACACACATATATATGCACATGTATGTATGAATGCATTGGGCAACTAAATGAACTATCTGCTTGCTAATAGGGTTAGAGAATTTAGTGATTATAACCTTCAGGAATATATAGGACAATGGCTACTCTTGAGTTGAAATCATCAAGAAATATTTTTCCAAACTCCTCAAAGGATTTGAGAATCTCTGTTTTGCACAATCTTATTATTTTTAAGTGATTCCCAGAGACTTCCTTGATATTGAAACCAAGCAGTTTCTAATAAACCACCCCAACAACTGCATCCTGATGGAGTTCCTTCACCTTAGATCACTGTGTTTTAATGGATTCCTGTATCACCCTTTTCACAACATAGAAAAGCTCTGTACTTAGAGGGAAGTAATTCATATGTGTTTTCTATCACCGGAGATTCCTTTGTCCCATTGTCTCAGGTCTAAATCAATACAGACTGACAGGGAGACAATAAAGAACTGTTAGGACAAAGAAGTCTCCTGCCATGTAATGTCACTAGAGTCCCTGAAGAAAGTTAAAAATGACACCCAAGAACACACCTCAGATTTGTGTATCTGACAAACACATTAAGTATAATAACTGCATTTCATATCTAACACACCAGAATAAAGTCAGATGATTTTATCTTTACTTATACTTCTCTCGGTCAGTCATTCCACATACTGGGTCTATAGCTCTCATGACAGCTGTGATCATTACTATCTTCTCCACACTTCATGTCACAGCAGGGGCCAGCAGCTTCCTGGGACTGGGAGCTGGGAGCTTTGGTGTCTTCTCAGGGGCAGTAAGCCAGGGCTCACCAGCCAGGCCTCTATAACCACATGGGGTCTGTGCTCCAGCAGGGCCAAGCAGCACTGTCTCAGCCAAAATCACACTTCAAGAAAGGGTGATTGTGCTGTACTCCAGGGTAAGCTGTGCAGATTAGCTGTACTCTTTCCTGCTCTACGGACAGCTGCCAAGGTGAGTAGCTCCAGAGAGGACCCCTTAGCACAGGACCATGGGGAAATCGCAGCATCTTGGTGGCTTGATCCCGAATGGCCAAGGCCACCAACGGAGCGCCAAGGCCTTGCCAAGCCTGGCCCAGATGCCAGCACTGCTGCTGACCGAGCCACTGACTCATAGAGGCAGCACAGGAGGGAAAGTGACAGTTCCCATGGGAAGGGCCCAGTATCCCTGCAGGCTGCAGAGGTGAGCTCAGCCCGCAGTCATGGAGACAGTGCTCTAGAATGGCATCCTCTCAGGTGAAAGCAAACTAAGCCCTCTCTGCTGGCCAGGAAGGACATGGCAATCCAGACAGATGCCCCTTATAAACACATAGCTGTCCCAGCATCTGGCTGTAGTGAGTGCCAGAGCCTGTAGGTGATGTTAGATGGTGGCTGTGTAAGATGTCAGCAGGTTGATGATTTGCTCTGCATGGTGGTAGAGCTATAGGAAGATGTGGAATGGCTAAGGAGCATAAGGGAATCTGAGGAGGAGATTAGTGGACCTGAGTTCTACCATCCCTGAAAACAGCAAGTCAGCCACCTGAACCAAAAGAACTGAAGTATTCACTACCTTCTTGACATCAGGCAGCTGAAAGGGATCTAGAAGACAGGGGAGACTGGATGCGGGTTACCCCTTGGAGTAGATGGTGTATTACCTCCCAGCTCATGGCACCTTCCCCTTTACAACAGATTTGAAGCCCTGGTACTTCAGCAAAGGGAACAAGATTATGATAAGGGATCATTCAGGTCAGAAGACTCCCCACAGAAGAGTCAGAGAACACTTCATTTTATAACCAGATGTACTAGAAAAAAAAAAAATTATGGTGGTTGGTGACTCCACCCTAAGGGGAACAGAGTGCCCCATATGTCCACCTGACCTGACTCACAGGGCAGCCTGCTGTCTCTCTGGGGCCAGGATGAGGGACATCCCCAGAAAACTCACTCTTCTGGTACAGCCCTGTGACTACTGTCCTTTATGAGTTTTCCAGGTAGGCAATGAGGAAATACCTTCGAGAAGCCTGAGGGGACTCAAGAAGGACTTCAGGACTTTGGGGCAACTGGTTCAGGGTTTGGGAGCCCGAGTAGCATTCTCTTCCCTCCTGCCAGCAACAACCAATGACAATGGTTACATCAGAAAAATCTCACTGGCTCTGTGACTGATATCAGTGACAGAATTTTGGAGGTTTTGACCATTTTTTGTCGGTTTATACAGCACCAGGCCTTTTGATGATGGGGTACGTCTGCCCCAAAGTGGCGAAAGTATTCTAGCCCAGGAGCTAGCAAGGCTTATAGAGAGGGCTATAAACTAAGTTGGAAGGGAGAAAGGGATAATGCCAGGCTAGCTAGAAATGAGCCACAGGGTAGCAAGCTGCTGTTGGAGTCCAGATCCACAGGGCGGCTCAAACGCATTTATGCCAATGCCTACAGCATAGGAAACAAGCAGGAAGAGCTGGAAGCCATTGTGCAGAAGGGAAATCATGACATAATCGCCATCACAGAAACATGGTGGAATGAATTGCTGGGGTGAGTAGCTTGAGAGAGGACGCCTGCAACACCGGAGCGGAGCCAGGGGAGATCAGCGTCCAGGAGCCTCACCTCAGAGTGACAAGAGCCACCGAGGAGGGAGCCTCAAGTCACACAGAATCACAGAATCACAGAATCCCAAGGGTTGGAAGGGACCTTAAAAGATCATCTAGTCCAACCCCCCTGCAAGAGCAGGGTAACCTAGAGTAAGTCTTCGACAGGAGCCCAGGAGCCAGCAGCTCAGCTCACGAGAGGAGCTGACTCACCGGGGGTGGAGCCAGGAGGAGCGGCACCAGCTGTGAGTGGTTAAAAACCTGCCCAGGGAGCGTGAGTGACCAGAAGCACGGCGAACAGAGCGGGTCGAGGCAGTTTGCACTGCAGTTCGCACAGGCAGGCGGGCGGGATAACCGCCTGATCAAGAGGACTCGCCTGGAGCGCAGGAGGAGGAAGGACTGCTTGCTTGTGCGAAGAGACGTAGACGGACCGATCAACCACATAGATCATGGTCACAACATGGTCAAAAGCTATAGTGAGGAATAATGTGGGTACCCAGACTGAGCCTTCCCGCAGACATGCAGCCATGCAGGTCTCTGGCTGCAGTGAATGCCTGAGAGTGGCACTTGTATTGGAGGGAGCCAGTGACACCGCTTGTGTGCGGTGTGAGTGAATAAATGATCTGCTCAGGCAGGTGGTTGAACTGAAGGGAGGAGGTAGAGAAGTTGAAAGCCATCAGAGAATGCGAAAGTGAAATAGATTGGTGGAGCCACACCCTAAGGCAAGGGCAGAGGGAAGTGGTTGAACAAGTGATGGATCCCCTTCCCTCCAACCATCAGATAGAAGGAGTGAACTTAAGGGACAAGGAGGTATGGAGGGAGGTCTCTTCTCCGAGAGGTAAGCGAAAACCCTTGCAATCCCTTCCCCCCTCCCAGTTGCCCTTGAATAACAGGTATGAGGTCTTGGAACTACAGGGCCGGGTAAACGGAGATGGAGGGGTAGATCTATCTAGTGAGTCACCTAGGGCTTGTCACTCACCCCCATGCCTTAGAACTTCCTCAACCAAGAAGAAAAGAAGAGTAATTGTGGTGGGTGACTCCCTTCTGAGGGGAACAGAAGGGCCCATTTGTCGAACAGATCCATCTCACAGGGAAGTCTGCTGCCTACCGGGGGCTCAGATTAGAGATGTTAAAAGGAAACTCTCTGATCTGGTGCAGCCCTCTGACTACTATCTGCTGCTGGTTTTTCAGGTTGGCAGTGATGAAATTATTACAAGGAGAGCAAGGGCAATGAAAAGAGACTTCAGGGCCCTGGGACAGCTGGTTAGAGGGTCTGGAGCGCAAGTGGTGTTTGCCTCCATTCCTGTTACAAGCAAGGGTGAAGAGATAAATAGGAAGAGTCTGCAGATTAATGTATGGCTACGTGACTGGTGCCAAAGGCAGGGTTTTGGGTTTTTCAATCATGGGCTGCTATATGAGACACCTGGTTTGCTGGTGGCAGGTGGGATACACCAGTCCCAGAGGGGGAAAAGGTTTTTGGGGCAGGAGTTAGCAGGGCTCATTGACAGGGCTTTAAACTAAATATGAAGGGGGAAGTGGAGATAAGTGGGCCTGTTAAGGACAAGCCCAAGAGAAACATGCTAGGGCTTGAAGGATGGCGGACTAGGGAGGACTCTCAATCTATTGTTTCATTTGAGGGAAAGGATAGTTGTTTAGACCCTGTTCTGCAGGGGAAAAAGGGTACTAGGGCAAGAGTTAGCAGAGCTCACTCACAGAGCTTTAGGTTAGATTCAAAGTGCGAGGGGGTTTTAGCTGGGTTTGAACTAGTGGGGCATTGTTCTAGTATTAATGAAGACCAGAAGGCCTCCCGCCTCCCAAGGGTGCCATTAGCTTGCTCTGCTCGCTCCCTGAAATGCCTGTACACCAATGCACGCAGCATGGGGAATAAACAGGAGGAGTTAGAAGTCTGTGTGCAGTCTAAAGGTTATGATCTGGTGGCAATTACAGAGACATGGTGGGACAGCTCACATGACTGGAATGTGGTCATGGATGGCTATGTCCTTTTTAGGAAAGATAGGTCAGCAAAGCGAGGTGGTGGAGTTGCCCTTTATGTGAGAGAGCGACTAGAGTGTATTGAGTTCTGTCCAGGGGCAGATGAGGGGCAAGTGGAAAGTCTGTGGGTACGAATTAAGGGACAGACTGGTACGGGTGATACAGTTGTGGGGGTCTATTATAGACCTCCTGATCAGGGTGAAGGAGTTGATGAGGCTTTCTACAGGCAACTGAAAGCAGCCTCGCAACTACGTCTTGGTCCTGATGGGGGATTTTAACTACCCCAATATTTGCTGGAAGACTCACACAGCCAATCATTCACAGTCTAGGATGTTCCTCCAGTGCATTGATGATAACTTCTTAATGCAAATGGTGGACAAGCCAACTAGGGGAGGAGCGTTGCTGGATCTAGTACTCACCAACAAGGAGGGTCTGGTTGAAGTGGTGATGGTCAGTGGCAGCCTTGGCTGCAGTGACCATGAGATGGTGGAGTTTAGGATCCTGTGTGGGACGAATAGAATACCTAGCAAGGCCACAATTCTGGATTTCCGAAGGGCCAACTTTGGCCTCTTCAATCAATTGCTAAGGGAAGTCTCATGGGAAAGGGTACTAGGTGGTAAAGCGGCTCAAGATAGTTGGTCAGCATTCAAGGACCACTTCTTCCAAGCTCAGGATCAGAGCGTCCCAATGGGTAAGAAATCAAGTAAGGGAGCCAGGAGACCAGCATGGTTAAACAAGGAACTGCTGGGCAAACTCATGTGGAAAAAGAGAATCTATGGATTATGGAAGGAGGGGCTGGCCACTTGGGAGAAATATAGGACAGTTGTTAGAGGATGTAGGGAGGCAATTAGGACAGCTAAGGCCTCCTTGGGACGTAATTTTGCAAGTCTGGTTAAGGACAATAGAAAGGGCTTCTTCAAATACATAGAGGATAAAACTAACATGAGGCAATATAGGCCCAGTGCTGAACAAGGTGGGTGTCCTGGAGACAGAGGATATAAAGAAGGCAGAGGTGCTGAATGCCTTCTTTGCGTCTGTCTTTACTCCTACAGACTCTCCCCAGGGGCCCCAGATTTCTATAGCCCCAGAAGGAGTCAGGATAAAGGAGGAGTTTGCTTTGGTGGATGAGCATTGGGTTAGGGATCAGTTAAGCAATCTGGACATCTATAAATCAATGGGTCTGGATGGAATACACCACGGGTGCTGAGGGAGCTGGCTGAGGTCATTGCTGGGACACTCTCTATCATCTTTGGTAAGTCGTGGGAAACAGGAGAGGTGCCTGAGGATTGGAGGATGGCAAATGTCACGCCAGTCTATAAGAAGGGCAAGAAGGAGGACCCGAGTAATTATAGGCCAGTCAGCCTTACCTCCATCCCTGGAAAGGTGATAGAACAACTTATTCTTGACACCATCTCTAGACATATCAAGGATGAGGGGGTCATTAAGAGTAGCTAACATGGTTTTACCAAGGGGGAGTCATGTTTGACCAACCTTACAGCCTTCTATGAGGAAGTAACTAAGTGGCTGGATGATGGTAGAGCGGTAGATGTGGTTTTTCTTGATTTCAGTAAGGCATTTGATACTGTCTCCCACAGCATCCTCATAGATAAGCTAAGGAAGTATGGGCTTGATGATCAGGTAGTGAAGTGGATCAAGAACTGGTTGAAAGGAAGAAGGCAGAGAGCTGTGGTCAATGGGGTCGAATCTAGCTGGAGGTCTGTGACTAGTGGAGTCCCTCAGGGGTTGGTGCTGGGACCAGTGCTGCTTAATATTTTCATCAACGACCTGGATGAGGGAACTGAATGTACCCTCAGCAAGTTCGCTGATGACACTAAACTGGGAGGAGTGGCTGACACACCAGAAGGCTGTGTTGCCATTCAGCGAGACCTGGACAGGCTGGAGAGTTGGGCGGGGAGAAACTTGATGAAATTCAACAAGGGCAAGTGTAGAGTCTTGCATTTTGGGAGGAACAACCCCATGTACCACTACAGGTTGGGGGTTGACCTGCTGGAAAGTAGTGCAGGGGAAAGGGACCTGGGGGTCCTGGTGGATAGGAGAATGACCATGAGCCAGCAATGTGCCCTTGTGGCCAAGAAGGCTAATGGCATCCTAGGGTGCATTAGAAAGGGTGTGGTTAGTAGGTCAAGAGAGGTTTTCTTCCCCCTCTACTCTGCCTTGGTGAGGCCGCATCTGGAATACTGTGTCCAGTTCTGGGCCCCTCAGTTCAAGAAGGACAGGGAATTGCTTGAAAGAGTCCAGTGCAGAGCCACAAAGATGATTAAGGAAGTGGAACATCTCCCTTATGAGGAGAGACTGAGGGAGCTGGATCTCTTTAGCTTGGAGATGAGGAGACTGAGGGGTGACCTCATCAATGTTTACAAATATGTAAAGGGTGAGTGTCAGGATGATGGAGCTAGGCTTTCTCAGTGATGTCCATTGATAGGACAAGGGGTAATGGGTGTAAACTGGAGCATAGGAGGTTCCATGTGAACATCAGGAAAAACTTCTTTACTGTGAGAGTGACAGAGCACTGGAACAGGTTGCCCAGGGGGGTTGTGGAGTCTCCTACGTTGGAGATATTCAAGGCCCGGCTGAACAATTTCCTGTGTGATGTACTCTAGGTTACCCTGCTGTTGCAGGGGGGTTGGACTAGATGATCTTTTGAGGTCCCTTCCAACCCTTGGGATTCTGTGATTCTGTGATTCGCATGATTGGAGGGCTGCAATGAATGGCTTACATGCTCTTCAGAAAGGATTTGGAAGGGAAAAATGGCGGTGGTCTTGTGCTGCATGTCAGGGAGTGCATTGACTGCCTTGAAATCAATGTTGTGAGTGAGAAGGCTGAATGTTTGTGGGTGAAGATCAGAGGGAAGGTTAACCAAGCTAATATCCTGGTAGGAGTCTGTTATAAACCACCCAGCCAGGATGAAGCTACAGATGAAGTGTTGTTCAAATAACTGGGGGAAATTACATGATTGTTTGCCCTCGATCTTATGGGGGAATTCAGCCTACCAGATGTCTGCTGGAAGTACAACACAGCAGAGGAGAAACAATCAAGCAGGTTCTTGGAAGCTGTGGAAGATAACTTCCTAACACAGCTGGTTAGTGAGCCAACTAGGGGAGATGCCTGGCTAGATTTGCTGTTCACAGAGAGAGGAGCATTGGTAGCAAAGCGACCATGAAATGGCTGAATTTTCAGTCTCTGGAGAAGTCAGGAAGAAGATCAGCAAAATCGCCACCTTAGGCTTCTGGAGGACTGACTTTGGGCTGTTTAGAATGCTGGTTGGCAGAATTCCTTGGGAAACATTACCGAAGCACGAAGTGCTCCAGGAAGACTGGATGCTCTTCAAAAATGAAATCCTTAAGGCGCAGTAGCAGGCAATCCTTATATGCCAAAAATCAAATCAACAGGGAAGAGACTAGCCTGGCTGAACAGGGAGATATTGCTTGAACTCAGGAAAAAAAGGAGAGTTTATCACCTGTGGAAGAATGTGAAAAATACAAGGATGTTAGGTTATGTAGACAGAAAATTAGAAAGGAGAAAGTACAGATAGAACTAAATCTGGCCACTGCCAAAAAAGGTAATAAGAAGTACTTTTACAAATATACTAGCAATAAAAGGAGGGCCAAGGAGAACATCTGTCCTCTACTGGATATGAGGAGGTACGTAGTGACTGAGGATGAGGGAAAAGCTGAGGTACATAATACTGCCTTTGCCTCAGTCTTTAACAGTCACACCAGCAATCCTCAAGATACTCAGTTCCTTGAGTTGGACAGCAGAGATGGGGAGCTGACTGAAGTTAACGGCCCTCTGCTTCACTTAGACGTATACAAGTCTATGGGGTGGATGGGTTACATCCAAGAGTGCTGAAGGAGCTGGCAGAGGAGCTTGCTAAGCCACTCTGCATCATCTATCAGCAGGTCCTGGTCTATTGAGCAGGTCCCAAAGGGTTGGAAGTTGACCAAAGTGAGACCTCTCTACAAAAAAAGGCAGGAAAGAAGACCCTGGAAACTATAGGCCTAGAGCTCTGTGCTGGGGAAGGTCATGGAGCAGATGATCCTAAGTGAGATCATAAAACATGTGTGGAAACTGGAAGGATCAGGCCAAGTCAGCATCGGTTGATGAAGGCAGATCCTGCTAAACCAACCTGATCTCCTTCTATGATAAAGTGACCTGCCTGGTTGATGAGGCTATGGATATTGTCTGTTTGAACTTAAGTAAAGCATTTTGCACTGTCTCCCACAGCATTCTCCTGGAGAAATTGGCTGCTCATGGCCTGAGTAGGTGGATTCTTCTCTGGGTAGGAAACTGGCTGGATGGCTGAGCCCAAAGAGTGTTGGCAAATGGCATCATATATGCTTGGTGATGGGTCAGTAGTGGTGTCTCTCAGGGTTTGGTGTTGTTTAACATCTTCACTGATGATCTGGATGACTGGATCTAGTGCACCCTCAGTAAATTTGCAGACAACACTAAGTTGGCTGGCAGTGTTAATCTGCTGAAGAATAGGAAGGCTCTGCAGAGGAATCTGGACAGGCTGGATTGTTGGGTTGTTGCCAACGGTATAAGGTTTAAGAAAGCGAAGTGCTGGGTCCTGCACTTGGGCCACAACAACCCCATACAAAGCTACAGGCTTGGGGAAGAGTGGCTGGAAATCTGCTCAGCAGAGAAGAACCTGGGGGTGCTGACTGATGGAGCTGAATGTGAGCCAGCTTGTGCGCAGGCAGTCAAGAAGACCAACTGCATCCTGGCCTGTGTCAGAAATAGCACAGCCAGCAGGGCCAGGGCAGTGATCATCCCCCTGTACTGGGCCTGGTGAGGCTGCACCTGAAAACCTGTGTTCAGTTCTGGGCTCCTCACTAAAATCATAAAATCATAGAATCATAGAATAGTTAGGGTTGGAAAGGACCTTAAGATCATCTAGTTCCAACCCCCCTGCCATGGGCAGGGACACCTCACACTAAACCATGTCACTCAAGGCTCTGTCCAATCTGGCCTTGAACACCGCCAAGGATGGAGCACTCACAGCCTCCCTGGGCAACACATTCCAGTGCCTCACCACCCTCTCAGTAAAGAATTTCTTCCTTATATCCAATCTAAACTTCCCCTGTTGAAGTTTGAACCTGTTACCCCTTGTCCTGTCACTACAGTCCCTGATGAATAGTCCATCCCCATAAGACATTGATGCTGGAGCAGGTACAGAAAACAGCAACAAAGCTGGTGAAGGGTCTGGAGAATCAGTTTTATAAGGAACGACTGAGGGAACAGGGGTTATTTAGTCTGGAGAAAGCTCAGGAGGGACCTTATCACTCTGTACAACTACCTGAAAGGAGGTCGTAGTGAGGTGGGGGCTGGTCTACTCTCTCAAGTAACAAGCAATAGAACAAGAGGGAACAGTCTCAAGCTGCACCAGGGGAGGTTTAGGTTGGATATTAGGAATAATTTCTTCACAGAGAGGGTGGTCAGGCATTGGAACAGGCTGCCCAGGAAAGTAGTGGAATCAGTGTTCCTGGAAGTGGTCAAAAACTGTGTTGATGAGGCCCTCAATGATATGGTTTAGTGATGGTCTTGACAGTCCTAAGGTAATGGTTGGGCTTGGTGATCTTAAAGGTGTTTTCCAACCTAGCTGATTCTCTCACAGTAGCTTGATCTGAAACCTTCCATGGTGCTGGTGATATACAGCTTGTTACCCAGTCTTTTAATTGTTTTGTTATCTGGAAAACTTAATTACCTTAAATACAGAAAGACCCTAATTAGTTTGTGGGTTTTTCTCAAGATGATATGTTGAGTATGAGAAAAAACAACTGACCATCATGACACAAACTTCCAATATTAAATTTTTTAATCTTGAGGAATTTGGTCTTCAGTTTATTTTAAATTTTACAAAAAATATCTTTTGTTCTTTTGATCAACTCCAAGAGTGCATAAAGGCAGTGCTTTGCTCCAAATCAGAGAACAAAACAAGCAGCAACATCTGCTTCTGTAACAGTTAATTCCTACCTGAGGAAGAGAGGAAAAAGCTTCCTCTAACAGAGCTTGCTTGCAGCTCAGCCTCAGATAGACTGGGGACTATGCCTGCCTGATGTAATTATATGCCAGCTGGCAGTAATTACCTGTATATCTTGTAACTGAAAAATGGACTAGATTAGAAAATGTTATTTTTAGCTTTTCTCATCTCTTTTCCCTCTTCTTCATTTATGTGAGAAATTTTCTTGTTGGACAAAACCACTGTGGGTAAGGTAAATGGTGGCTGATTAAAACTTAAGTAGTTATCATAAAAGAGGAAAGGGTTGTGATGATAAAGTGAGAAAAATTCTCTAAAATTTGTCCCAGTTTTTTTTTCCATACAATCTTGAGGTTATAAAATTTTAATGGGAGGTCGGGAGGGGCAGAGCAGGATTACTGAACAGCAATCTGTAGGACATGGTGTATCTTGAGTGGCCTAAGCAGTTTGTTCTTTTGTTTTGTTGTGGGTTTTTTTTTTTTTTTGTTTGTTTGTTTTTTTAAATTTGTAAATCTGTTCAAATACAAAGAATTTTTCTGGGAGGAGGGGAGTTGGTGAATTTGTATCTTTAGCATAGACTTTTAGTTTTTCAGTCTTCTATCCTAGATGTTATTGGCATGATAAATGATTAGATTTGCAAAGTGTGCATGAATGAGCAACAGACAAAATGTTACAGTAATTAGATGCTTTGTAATATGTATGGAATTTTTCATTTTAATTTTATTGGCCTTTATTATGGGCATTAAATGTGTGCTCAGTGAGGAAATAAATGCCATGAGTTTATGTGCAAACATAGTGTAAAGTAGCCATTACAAAAATCCATAGCTGCAAACAAAGAATTATATCACACGATTAACAAAAACCAGTGTTCTGTAATGTTGTGTAGCTTACACATAAATTGAGCTTAATGGTGTTACACTGTCCTAGTGTTCCTCTATCTCCATGACGCATGTATTGGAAATTCTCCTTTTCAGACTTCTTTTTTCTATACAAAGAAAACCTTGTTCTTATAATTTTCATGACTAGGTCACTTTTATAAAACTTTAATTATCCTATTACTGTGCTTTGTCTTCTGTCTGGTTTGTCTCAGTGCTTCCTGTAGCATGCTGGTCAAAATGAGGTTCCCTGTGCTTACTATTATCATAGTGGCATAGTAGGTCTCAATAACAAATCTCTGTATGTTACATGATATTGTTGTTAAAAGTATCCAAAAGTTACATTTTCCTTTCTACAAGAGCATCACCAATTTGTGATTGTTTTTGAAAATCTTCCATTTCAATGTTAATAACTGACAAATACTTCTTATTTTATATTTGTGTGTGCGATGTTTCCAAGCTAAGAATGATTGTGTACTTTGCCTTTATTGCATTTCATAGTTTTTACTTCAGACTGTTTCTCTGATTTATGAAGATCATTCTGTCTTCGTAAGTGTTTGGGAAACCTCACGGTTTTGTATCATCTGTATAGCTTATAGTTGTATTCTCTGAGCCATCATCTCGTCTTCCATGAAAATATCAAATAATGCTTGATCAAGTACAGATTTTTGTGATCCATGGCATTTAGAGTGGAATTTGACAACACAATATTAATAAAAGGTGTTTGTGCAGGTTCGAAGTTTCCTTTTGTCTTGTTTGTTTAACTATGGCCAAATAAAACAAAACATTCATTTAAATAAAGCACAAATTTACCATTCCTGTGTTATTGCTCTGGAGATAACTTCATTTGGTAAGGCAAAATGTTCTTCTTACATAGAACAGAAGTGTTTTAGCTGTATATTAATCTAGTGTCTCAGAATGATTCCCTTAGCAATAATGGATTATGCAGTAGTAAAAAGAAAGTATTTCCCTTATACTTTAAGAGTTAGATATTCCATATAATGTACTAAAAAGATTTATCTTGAATTTGTGATTCCAGAACTCATCATAATGATACAGCTTATAAATTTGCACTGAGAAAAGAGAGTAACTGGTAATGGAATGAAACATTCAGAACATGATAGGCAGAAAACTAACCTTATTATAATATTAAGTTGGTCATAATCAATAGCTTTCACAATACTATAAAAGTGTCCCTACTTTCAATCTCTATGTCCTAAAAATTAACATCTAGAATAAATTACTTTTTTATTTTTATTATTGTGAGGCACCTTCTTCTTGACATTACTGTTAAGGACATATATAATAAAAATATGTCTTTAAAGTACAAAATGAGTTTGATAAGGAATGCAGAAGCCAGAAGGTAATGGTTCCAGATAAGACCATGTTTCAAATATATTTGACATACCAGCAAATTGTCTGGAATTGTCTGGATAGTTCAGAAACTGTAAGTGCTAGTGAAGTATTTCATACTACAAATTCATGGCCATTTTGCTTGTGGAAATAGAATTAATGACAATCCTATAAATCAGATAAACGTTAAATTTCACAAAGAGGCTAATGGTTTCTTCATTTATGAAAATAGGTTGCTTTAAAATTCACAGCCTGCACTTCATTTTACATCCACAGGTTCTCAGGATCCATTCTCTTTCACACAACTTCAGGCATGTTTTCAATGAAAGACATCGAGACTACATCAATTAAAGAGTAATTTAAATATATATGCACACAATAGACAGACAAAAAGAGAGAAGAATCAACTGTGAAAAGAATGGATACAATACAATACATTACATTATTCTTTACAGGATAAAATTCACTTTGCCCTGAAAGCCAAAGTAATCATTGTGTGAGAGAAAATGTATGAATGGAATGAAAAGATAAAAATCAGACACTCCACAAAGTAAGCTAGGGTAGGGGACTGTAGTGACTTCCCTGTGACGGCTATAGGAACTAATGCAATGTAGGAATTAGGGCATCATTCATACTATGGCATTTGGAGTGCTTGTTGCACTTTCCTAGGTTTTATTGCTTGGTTTTTAGGCAGGTCTGCTCAGACCACCTAGGCTGCTTTTCTTCTTGACTTAGGCTTCATATCACAATATATCCCTCCTGCCCTGGGCTCCCCACTACTTCTTTGTGCCATGATTACAATACCGTATTACAAGGGGGTTTAATTTTTTTTTTTTTAAGTTATGTTTCTCTTCCCAGTTATAAAAATAGAGGTTCAGTTTAGACTGGATTTTGAGACTTCTAAAACAGTTCCTAAGCACCTGGGACCCTCTTCTTTTTCAACTGAAACTTATTTTGATTAAAGACAGATATATTGTCTATATACTTTGTATGAGAACATGGCATAGGCAAATGTCGTGGTTTAAGCCCAGGCTGTAAATTAGAACCACACAGTCTACTTCCACCCCTACCATTTCTTCCCCCCACTCCTGGAGGGATGGGTGAGAATCAAAAGAATGCAACTCCCACAGGTTGAGATAAGAACAGTCCAGTAACTAAGGTATAACACAAATCACTACTGCTGCCACCAATAATAATAATGATAAGAGAAATAACAAGGGAAGAGAACACAACCGCTCACTGACCGGTACCTCACCCCCCCCCGCAGTGATCCAGCCCTTCTGTGAACTCTCAGTTCTACGTCCCGGGCATGACGTGCTGTGGCATGGAATTCCTCTTTGGTTAGTTTGGGTCAGATGTCCTGTCCCTGCTTCCTCTCAGCTTCCTCTCCTCCCTGGCAGAACATGAGACTCACAAAGTCCTTGGTTAGACTAAACATTCTGACCAGCAACTGAAAACATTGGTTTTATCAGTCCTGTCCCAGGCCAAAAGTCAAAAACACAGCACTGCACCAGTTACAAAGAAGGAAAAAAAACTGACTGCTTCTGCTAAACCAGAACAGCAAACATGGTAATTTACAAGCCAGGATGTGCCTTGAAACTATGAAAAGAAGGTAAAATTTTTCAATGTCTCATTTTGACATGGTATTGTTACATAGATGGAAATATCACAATTATTCAACCAAATGCAAAGTCATCATATTCTACCTATTAATCCCATCAATGAATGTAAGATGTGAATAATCATGGTCCATTAGGATAAATCAGGCTCATGGCAACTGTAGAAAAGAAACATAATCACCAAACTTATAGTGTACATAACAGATGTTTGTGAAGATTCAGTCTTCTGCCACATATTGAAAGTTCATCCACTCACCATTCCTTCACTCCTTTTTTAATCCTTCATTTTCTTTATTCTTCCTTAAACATGCAATTATGAAAAAATCAATAGTACACAGCTACAAGACATCATCAAGACACTGCAGTTCCATGTTTTCTTGAAAAGTGCTGTTGATCCTTATAGCGCTTAATATATATCTGATACTAAGTATGTGTCAAGCTTAATTACATATACAAGTAAAACACAGTTGATTTCTGATAATATTACAGAAAACTTTTCAGCAATATTTGTAGTTAGGCTACCTAAAGACGTGCGTGCTAAAAAATAGGATTTTGACCTGTGTGAATTACATTATACATTTTTATAGACAAAGATTGGCCAATAAGTAACTATGTTGTAACTGTATGTCCCTCTGTTGAAGGGACAGTACATCCCAGCACAAGCAATCCAGGAGGCTCCTTGGTTGTGTGGAAGACAACTTCCTCTTGCAAGTAATGGAGGAGCTGACAAGGAGAGGTGCCATGCTTGACCTTATACTCACCAGCATGGAGGGGCTGGTGGAGAATGTAATACTCCAAGGCAGCTTTGGCTCAAGCGATCATGAGATGGTGGAGTTGGAGATCCTCAGGGAAGTGAGAAGGGCACACAGCAAGCTTGCTGTCCTGGACTTCAAGAGAACAGTCTTTGGCCTCTTCAGGAACCTGCTTAGTAAGGTTCCATAGGATAAAGCCCTTGAGAACAGGGAGGCCCAAGAATGCTGGTTGATATTCAAGGATCACCTGTTACAATCTCAGGATTGTTATGTCCCAACAAGAAGGAAATGGAACAAGAAGGCCAAGAGGATGCTTATCCACGGATGGATAAGGAACTGCTGAGAAAACCTAGAAGGCAAAAAGAAGCTTACAGAGGGTGGAAGTGAGGACAGGTGGCCTGGGAAGAATGCAAGGACATTGTCCAGAAAGCTAGGGATCATAGCAGGAAAGCTAAGGCCCAGTTAGAACTGAGTCGGCCAGGGATGTCAAGGAAAGGCTTCTATAGGTATGTCACAAACAAAAGGCAGACTAGAGATAATGTGGGCTCTCTCTGAAAGGAAGCAGGAGAACTGGCTGTCCTGGATTTGAAGAAGGCTGAGACTCTCAACGACTTCTTTGCCTCAGTCTTCACCGGCAAGTGCTCTGACCACACCACCCAAGTCTTGGAAGGCGGATGCAGGGACTGTAAGAATGAAGACCCAAGCCCCACTGTAGGAGAGGATCAGGTTTGAGGTCATCTTAAGAATCTGAAAATGCACAAGTCCATAGGACCTGATGAAATCAATCCGCAGGTCCTGAAGGAGCTGGCGAATGAAGTTGCTAAGCCAATGGCCATCATATTTGAAAAATCATGGCAGTCAGGTGAAGTTCCCAGAGACTGGAAAAAGGGAAATATAACCCCCATTTTCAAGAAGGGGAAAATGGATGACCCAGGGAATTACAGACCAGTCAGTCTCACCTCTGTGACTGGCAAAATCTTGGAGCAGATTCTCCTGGAAGGCATGCTAAGGCACATGAAAAACAAGGAGGTGCTTGGTGACAGCCAGCATGGCTTCACTAAGGGGAAATCCTGCCTGACCAATTTGGTGGCCTTCTATGATGGGGCTACAGAACTGATGGACAGGGATAGAGCAGTTGGCATCATCTAACTGGACTTGTGCAAAGCGTTCAATACTGTCCCGCACGACGTCCTTGTCTCTAAAATGAAGAGACATCAATTTGCTGGATGGGCCACCCTCGCAGTGTTCAAGGTCGAGTTGGACAGAGCATTGGGTGACATGGTCTAGTGTAAGGTGCCCCCGCCCATGGCAGGCGGATTAGAACAAGATGATCTTAGGGTCCTTTCCAACCCTAACTATTTTGTGATTATATGATTCTATGATTTTATGTTCCATCCCTGCATGCTTACTTCATTTCTTGTTCTGGTACAAATAAGAGCCATTACAAAATCATAGTAATGGCCTTTCTAAGAAAAACTGGTATCGAATGAACAGATAATTTACTCTGGACTGGTTGTTGTGAAATGAGTGGTTTACCTGAGTCAGCAATTACTAGAAGTTTTTCAAACCTCCAGTAACAATGATAACATTCCACTTGGGCTATGAGCAAGGTAAGGAGTCTTCTAAGGCTGTCAGGGGATGACTTATCATCCCTTCTCTCTGATTATCCCTTCCCTCACCTTAGCCAGGGTACAAGATTTCCTGGTATGATCAGTGCCTCCCTGCTTAGCCGTGCGAGAGTTCCTGGTACAGTCAAAGGACACTTCATTGCATAACTTGTTACACAAAGGCCAAGGCCTGACGGGAATTCCTGAGATTGTGAGGTCATGGAGCAGACCAGGAGATGAGGGAGTGGTGAGGTTATGCACCATCACATTGGTTTTCAATTCTTGTTCTCAAAAAAGCACAAACTGAATTGAATGAAAACATTTGGCATATAGCTGGCAGAAGGTATGACACATAGAGGAAGAAGGTAATGGCAGGAATAAAAACACAAAGCTGAACAGGAGCTCTAATATGAAGGTGCATATTTTATCTGAGTAGACATTTCTTTATTATGCATCAAAACCCCATACATTAGAAAGTGTCTCTGCCATGAGATGTAGATCTAACATGCCTGTTTCTCACCCAAAGGCATCCTGAGAAACATAATCAATTCAATGGATGACATTGGTAGCCCTCTACCAGTTATAATGCTGAGAAACATTGCTGCAGAAGTGCTGTTCATAACTTTGAGGTAGCAAGGCAGGACTTCAGTAATTTCTATGCCTACATACCTTCAAAATCATTCTGTAGTGGAAGGACATGAGTCTTTGGAAGTTATTTCCTGCAAAATCTACTGCACTTCAAAAGGCATCTGATGTGAAACTGATGTAAAAAGCTGTAGTGTTATTCGCTACTTATGTGCATCCATATTTGCTTCAGCTGTTAGCACTTTGAAATTCTAGCCCATGATCCTTTGTCGTTTAATGTGCCTCATTCTGTCTTGATAAGCATAAAATCTGATGTTTAGCTTTTTTTTCTTGTTTGCTTGCTTGTTTGCTTGTTTGTTGTACACAGAACTGGGAGGAGGTATAGGATATGCACTTTCTACAAAATACTTCCAAACATATATAATAGAATTCAATATCAGTGATCTACATTATGAAAATAGTAATGGAATTACATTTGATCTAGTGAACTAAAGAGAGCCATTGAATTTTGAACTTAAATCATTCAGGACAGTAGTTAATGTTAAGAAGAGTAGTTCAGAGGTTTAGGAAAAATCCCTCTGGGAATTCAACACAGGAAATATTCTCATCTGATAACCCTCAATGGACTTTTTTCATTACCTTTGTACAGACAGCTATAAAACATCACAGAGGTATCAGGCAGTCTAATTTGGAGGTATAAATGCTGCCATCATGTGACTAATTTTCTTCACGTCCTGATTATGTCTCACACAGTACACTTCAGGAAGTCACAGTGCCTGTAAATAACATGACAGAATAATAGTACTTTCCTTCAGTATTGCACTTATATTGATTAATCATAATGTAACTTACTGGCAATAAATTACTAGCAAATGCAGCAAAAGGACATTACTCTTCTATTAGAGAGAATCTAAGCTATCTGAATCAGCAAACAAGATTAATTATTGTTTTTATTACACAGAAAAATACTTGCTTTCAGTTGGACTATATCAAAATGTGTTGGCATTTGCTTGTATTTATTTATATTAACATTCATTAGGATTTTATCCTTTCCTTTAATGAAAGATCAACACCAGATGCATAGTGAAAGAAAGAAAAAAAAGTTAGACATAATGTTTGCAATTTTTTTCACTAATTCTAGATAACTGCAGAATATTTTTTGGTTCCCATGATTTGTGTATTTTCTGCATTATTCAGGGGGTAAACCCCAGGGGTCACTGAAATACAGGAGCAATACCACTGAGCAGTCCAGCATTACATACAGCAGATCCAACAATATGATACACAGAAAAATAAAATTTCAATAATTAATATATAATTGAATAATCATAACAATTATTTTATGCCATTGATGAATAGTGTGCATCATACACATTATGTGTATCATGTAGTTTCTTTTGATGTTATACTTATTACTCAAGTGCATTCCAACATATTCTATAGCTTTCAGCAAACAAGAAAAAGAAGAAATAACAGAAACAAAGAGTGGCATGTGTGTCAGAAATTTCTATGTGGATATTAATTTAATGATGTTAGAAAAACTTGGTGCAATTTGTTTTTTCTCTTTCAAAACACTAATTGCTGCTGAACAGAAATTCTGAAAAAGCTCAATAAATAATGTAAATACTAATTAAGAATACGGACATAAGTTAATTTGTGCACATTTTTGGACTGTCATTAACATCAACCATAGTCTGGGTTGTTGAGTTTTTTAAATCAGAGAATTCTTTCTAGAAAAGAGAATGAGAGAATGTGCTCTCATTTAAAGAATGAGTTCTGTGAATATTTCTTTACAGTGTGGCAGGAAACTTCTTGTTCTACTCTTTAAGGCTGAAAAGGAGCCAGAGGTTTGGAAGCCAAAAAAATCCCACTTTACAGCATTCATAATAGGCCTAGTGTGTGGCAGGCCCTGATCCTCTCCCTGAATATCGCTTGATAGGGTAAAAATATTTTGTTACTCTTGGGTATCATGGTTTAAACCCAGCCGGCAACTGAGCACCACTCAGCTGCTCTCTTACCCCAACATCCCCTCTCCTAGGCAAAATGGGAAGGAGAATTGAAAGAATCTAAAGATAAGAACAGTTTAATAACTGAATCAAAGTAAAATATACTACTACTACCACTAACAGTAATAATGATAAGGGAAATAACAAGGGGAGAGAATATAAAACTGAAAGGGTGTCCTGGGTTCAGCAGCAGCAGTCAGTTTTTCTCCTTCTTAGAAGCTGGTGCAGTGCTGTGGTTTTGACTTTCGGCCTGGGAATAATACTGATAAAGCCGATGTTTTCAGTTACTGGTCAGAATGTTTACCCTGACCAAGGACTTTGTGAGTCTCATGCTCTGCCAGGGACGAGGGGAAGCCGGGAGGAAGCAGAGACAGGACACCTGACCCAAACTAGCCAAAGAGGTATTCCATACCACAGCACGTCATGCCCGAGAATGTAACTGGGAGTTACCTGGAAGGGCATGCTTTCTGCTCTGTCGGGCTCTTTTCCGGTGGGCGGTATCGTATTCTCTTCCCTTGTTATTTCTCTTATCATTATTATTATTGGTGGTAGCAGTAGTGATTTGTGTTATACCTTAGTTACTGGACTGTTTTTATCTCAACCCGTGGGAGTTACATTCTTTCGATCCTCCTCCCCATCCCTCTGGGGGGGAGTAGACTGCGTGGTTCTGATTTACGGCCTGGGCTTAAACCACGTCAGCTCTTTTTGGCGCCCAATGTGGGGCACAAAGGGTTGAGATAATGACAGATCTGACTGGAGTGTGTCTAATCGTATTTGTGATAAGCATTCAGTGTTTTGGATTAATAGTCACTCATCACAATGCTGATTTATTGGCTCTCAAAGTTGTTGGTTTTGATCTCACAGTTTCAATATGCCTTAGCTTACTTAGAGCCAGTATTTGCTGTGTTGGTGTTTTTCAAGTGTGGGGCTTGGGCTAAGGTTATTGTCTCATTGTATTTTATGGTAATGACTTGTAATACAATAGAAAAATTGATCATGAAACTGGTCTGGCTTATGTTCCCAGTGTGGTCACCACCTTTATACTTTGGGAGGTATATAATACAAATGCTTAGCAACTATACATCTTTTTTCTCCTTCCTGGGTGGTCAACCTATGAAGGAGACATTCTTTTACCCTCCCAGTGCCCCTTCCAGACCGTTTACAGCATCGTTTGAGAGTTTTGAATTTTTTTAATGGCCTTTTAATATTGTTGAGACCTGTTTGCTGATTGTGATGGGGATCACCATGTTGGCACGCATACAGAGTGTGTTTTGTCCACAACCATTACATCTGATCTCAAGAGTTAAGCAGAGTCGGGTTTGGGTCTTGTCTGGGGTTAGACGACGATATACGGGGACCGAGAGATTTTCTCCGAGGCTGGACAGCCAGGAGTGGCAGGGTGTGTGGGATAGTATGGGCAAGTATCTAGGCCAGTGGGCCCCTCCAGTGTTTTGGAATTTCACCACCGAACAAGTGCAAAATCCAGAAGAATTAGTAAAACACTTAAATGAGGTGTGTTGTCATCCTGGTCATACCAGAGAGGGACAAATCATGTCAACGTGCTGGGGCTTGGCCTATGGTTACAGGGCCTTGTTCAACACTATCCAGCACCTTCAAAAGGGAGAAAATATTTCTGGATCTGAGGGCGAAGCAACAGACAGCGCAGCTACTCCAGCTCCGAGCACAGCAGCTACACCACCCCCACCGACAAGTACAGCCACTACTCAAACTTTGACTGCCACAGACAGTGCAGCTACCCCAGCGACAAGTACAGCAGCTACTCAAACTTCAATTGTGGAGTGGCTAAGGGATGGTGGACATTTCGTGACCAACCCAGACGTCTTAGCCTTAGGAGATGGTGGATATGAAGAATACAGCTGAACAATGGACATGTGAGCAATCCCAGCTGTTTGGTCTTAGCCAAACTCTGAATTAAGTTGCAAGGTCTGAACTCAAGTTATCCAGGCTGCAAGGCCTAGCCTTAGGTTACTAAAAGACAGTTATGTGCAGTAGAATAAGGAGCTTGGCATTTGCTCAAGGTTAACAAGATGTGGGAGTGGGACGGTGAAACTGCAAGTTATGTGAGAAAGGTAGTGAATGGATAATTTTAGCTAGCTTGTTATCTGCTTCAAAAATGTGTGGACTGCATTGTTGAGCCAATCAGAATCTATATTGGTTGCATCAGCTAGTTCTGTAAACTATAAAAGCTCTTGGTGTGTGTGAATAAAGTTGACAATCTCTTGATCACATTGATCGTCTCTGCGTTGTCCGTGACTCCCGCGTCAACATTCAACTGCAACAGACAACGAAGCTACCTCAGCTCCAAGCACAGCAGCTACACCACCCTCTGCGAAAAGTACAGTTGCTACTCAAACCACAGTGATAATCCCTGCAGCTAAACCAGAGGACAAATTCGTACCAATATCGGTTGCCCCTGTATGAAAGAGAAAAAGCAAAAAAAAAGGCAAGAAGGATGAAGCAAGATGAAGAAACAATATATTCACCAGCCTGGCCAGCATCTGATCAGGAGTCATCATCACATGACTAAGAAGAAGAAGAGGTGACTTCTCGACCTCAGACCTCAACTGAGCTACGGAATATGCGAAAAGATTTTACCCATCAACCAGTGGAGCACATCATCACCTGGTTGCTCCAATGCTGGGACAATGGGGCTGATGGTTACGAACTAGAAGGTACAGAAGCCAAGCAGCTGGGATCACTTGCTAGAGAAAGGGGAATTGACAAAGCAATTGCAAGAGAGAAAAAGTCCCTCAGTCTTTAGAGGCGGCTTTTTTTCTTGGCAGCTGTGAAAGAAAGGTTTCCATACAAGGACGATGTTACGAGTTGTTCGGCCAAGTGGACTACTTTAGACAAAGGCATCCAGTCTCTGAGGGAATCAGCCATCGTAGAGATGATCTATCACATCAAACCGAATAACGGCGGTATACCCATAGACCCAGATGAAGTCGAATGTACACGACCCATGTGGCAAAAACATACACAGAATGCACCCTCATCATATGCCCATTCATTGGCAACAGTAACCTGGAATGATGTAGTATCACTAACAGTGGATGAAATGATTCACAAACTCCGAGAGTTCGAAGACAATCTCACCCCTTCCATCATCTCAGCTGTGGAAAAACTGTCCCAGGATCTCAAACAATTGAGGGACGATCTATCTGATTTATCCAGCTCCTCACGTGTACCAACACACCTCTCAGCTATTAACAAAAGACGTCCTATTGTTTGAGAGAGAAGCTATAGAAGGCATACACCACGGGCCACCCTATGGTTTTACCTGCGGGATCATGGAGACGACATGACAAAGTGGGATGGAAAACCTACTTCAGCTTTCAAGGAACGGGTGCATGAATTGAAAATAGGAACAAGGATCAAGACTGATCATCCTCTGAGAGCTGCGGCTTCAGTCTCTGGTGAGCAGGTTCCCAGATGGAGCGGAAGAGCTGATTTTACTCCAGCTCCTGTGATAACGAAGAATAATCCCTTTCAACACGACTTAGGTGTCCAGCGTTGTGATGACTGTTAGAGGGGCCCTGCCTCCAGCCAGGTGGAGGTAGGGGACAATCGAATTTACTGGACTGTGTGGATCAGATGGCCTGGCACATCAGTCCCACAGAAGTATAAAGTTCTCGTAGATACCGGTGCACAGTGTACCCTGATGCCGTCAAGCTGTCAAGGGGTGGAACCCATCTATATCTCTGGAGTGACAGGAGGATCCCAAGAGTTGACTGAACTGGAGGCTGAGATCAGCCTGACTGGGAGGAAATGGCAAAACCACCCCATTGTGACTGGTCCAGAGGCTCCATGCATCGTCGGCATAGACTACCTCAGGAGAGGGTACTTCAAAGACCCAAAAGGGTACCGGTGGGCTTTTGGTATTGCTGCTTTGGAGACTGAGGAAATTGAGCAGCTGTCCACCTTGCCTGGTCTCTCAGAGGATCCCTCTGTTGTGGGGTTGCTGAAGGTCGAAGAACAGCAAGTGCCAATCGCAACCACAACAGTGCACCAGCGGCAATATCACACCAACTGAGACTCCCTGATTCCCATCCATAAACTGATCCGTAGACTGGAGACTCAGGGAGTGATCAGCAGGACCCGCTCACCCTTTAATAGCCCCATATGGCCAGTGCGAAAGTCTAATGGAGAGTGGAGACTAACAGTAGACTATCGTGGCCTGAATGAAGTCACACCACCATTGAGTGCTGCCGTACCGGACATGCTAGAACTTCAGTATGAACTGGAGTCAAAGGCAGCCAAGTGGTATGCCACGACTGATATTGCCAATGCATTCTTCTCAATTCCTTTGGCAGCAGAGTGCAGGCCACAGTTTGCTTTTACTTGGAGGGGCGTCCAGTACACTTGGAACCGACTGCCCCAGGGGTGGAAACACAGCCCTACCATCTGCCATAGACTGATCCAGACTGCACTGGAACAGGGGTAAGCTCCAGAACACCTGCAATACATTGATGACATTATTGTGTGGGGCAATACAGCGGAAGAAGTCTTTGAGAAAGGGAGGAAAATAATCCAAATCCTGCTGAAAGCTGGTTTTGCCATAAAACGGAGTAAGGTCAAGGGACCTGCACAGGAGATTCAATTTTTGGGAATAAAATGGCAAGATGGACATCGCCAGATCCCCACAGATGTGATCAACAAAATAACAGCAATGTCTCTACCAACTAATAAGAAAGAAACACAAGCTTTCTTGGGTGCTGTGGGGTTCTGGAGAATGCACATCCCAAATTACAGTTTGATTGTAAGCCCTCTCTATCACGTGACCCGGAAGAAGAATGATTTTAAATGGGGCCCTGAGCAACAACAAGCCTTTGAGCAAATTAAACGTGAGATAGTTCATGCAGTAGCCCTTGGACCAGCCTGAACTGGGCCAGATGTAAAAAATGTGCTGTACACCGCAGCTGGGGAGAATGGTCCTACCTGGAGCCTCTGGCAGAAAGCTCCAGGGGAGACTCGAGGTCGACCCCTCGGCTTTTGGAGTCGGGGATACAAAGGATCTGAGGCCAGCTATACCCCAACTGAGAAAGAGATACTGGCAGCCTATGAAGTTGTTCGAGCTGCTTCGGAGGTGATTGGCACTGAAGCACAGCTCCTCCTGGCACCCAGATTGCCCGTTCTGGGCTGGATGTTCAAAGGCAGGGTCTCCTCTACACATCATGCAACCGATGCGACATGGAGTAAATGGGCTGCACTAATTACGCAACGAGCTCGAATAGGAAATCCCAGTCGTCCAGGCATTCTAGAAGTCATCATGGACTGGCCAGAGGGCAAAGATTTTGGAATGTCACCAGAGGAGGAGGTGATGCGTGCTGAAGAGGCCCCACCATATAATAAACTATCAGAAAGTGAAAAGCAGTATGCCTTGTTTACTGATGGGTCCTGCCGTATTGTGGGAAAACATCGGAGATGGAAGGCAGCTGTATGGAGTCCTCAATGACAAGTTGCAGAAACTGCTGAAGGAGAGGGTGAATCGAGTCAGTTTGCCGAGGTGAAAGCCATCCAGCTGGCCCTGGACATTGCTGAACGAGAAAAGTGGCCAGTACTTTATCTCTATACTGACTCATGGATGGTGGCAAATGCCCTGTGGGGGTGGTTGCAGCAATGGAAGCAGAGCAACTGGCAATGCAGAGGTAAACCCATCTGGGCTGCTGCACTGTGGCAAGATATCGCTGCCCGAGTGCAGAACCTGGTGGTGAAGGTACGCCATGTAGACGCCCATGTACCCAAGAGTCGGGCCACTGAGGAACACCAGAACAACCAACAAGTGGATAAAACTGCTAAGATTGAAGTGGCTCAGATGGACTTAGATTGGCAACATAAGGGTGAATTATTTTTAGCCCGATGGGCCCATGACACTTCAGGTCATCAGGGCAGAGATGCAACATATAGATGGGCCCGTGATTGAGGGGTGGACTTAACAATGGACACTATTGCCCAGGTTATTCATGAGTGTGAAACATGTGCTGCAATTAAACAAGCCAAACAGTTAAAGCTTCTTTGGTATGGAGGACGATGGCTGAAGTATAAATATGGGGAGGCCTGGCAGATTGATTATATCACACTCCCACCAACCCGCCACGGCAAGTGCCATGTGCTTACCACGGTGCACTTGATGGCTGGAAACATACGCTGTGCCCCATGCCACTGCCCGGAACACTATCCTTGGCCTTGAGAACCAGATTTTGTGGGGACACGGCACCCCAGAGAGAATTGAATCAGTAGCTTTATAGGGATTGGTCTGTGCACTAAGATAACAGTGCACTGAGATGAGAGTGAGGGTATATGGAAAATGTGGGATCTGAGCATGACTTGAATGGTATGGAATAAGGGGTGGATACTGTCCTGGGTTCAGCAGCAGCAGTCAGATTTTCTCCTTCTTAGTAGCTGGTGCAGCGCTGTGGTTTTGACTTTCGGCCTGGGAATAATACTGTTAAAGCCGATGTTTTCAGTTACTGGTCAGAATGTTTACCCTGACCAAGGACTTTGTGAGTCTCATGCTCTGCCAGGGAGGAGGAGAAGCCGGGAGGAAGCAGGGACAGGACACCTGACCCAAACTAGCCAAAGAGGTATTCCATACCACAGCACGTCATGCCGGGGGATGTAACTGGGAGTTACCCGGAAGGGCACGTCCCTTTTCTCTGTCGGGCTCTTTTCCGGTGAGCGGTATCGTATTCTCTTCCCTTGTTATTTCTCTTATCATTATTATTATTATTGGTAGCAGTAGTGATTTGTGTTATACCTTAGTTACTGGACTGTTTTTATCTCAACTCGAGGGAGTTACATTCTTTCGATTCTCCTCCCCATCCCTCTGGGGGGTGAGGGGAGTAGACTGCGTGGTTCTGATTTACGGCCTGGGCTTAAACCACGATAAAGGGGAAAGCAAAAAAAAAACCCATAACAATAAGCAGCAGTGATGCATAATACAATTTCTTACCGTCAGCTGACCAAGACTCAAACTGACCCAAGCAGCCATTGATCCCTTCTGGGTAACTCCCCCCAGTTTATATACCAAGCATGATGTGCTTTGGTATGGAACACCCCTTTGGCTAGTTTGAGTTAGGTGTCTTGTCTCTGCTTCCTCACAGTTTCTAGTGCACCTCCTCACTGGCAGAGCATGAAAAGTCCTTGATCAGGATAAGTCGTTGTTAAGTTAGCAGAAAACTAAAACATCGGTGTGTTATCAGCATTATTCTCAGACTAAAGACAAAACAGAGCACTGCACCAGCTACTAGGAAGAAAAATAACTGTTACAGCTAAAACCAGGACACTGGGACAACAGCTCTAAATGTTTTATTATTTTAACTACAACTTACATGGAGTTGAAAGTAATCATTGTTCCATGATATGGTACGTACATCATCATTCCAGTGGTACTTGTAATCTTTGCTCCAAAATTGAGAATTTAAAGTACATTTGGATATGAGAGAATTCAGATAGAAGAAACTTTAGCACTGTAACTACAAACCAAAGTGTGTTCAACTTTTCTCAAATTCCCTAGCTGATTGTATTACTTTTAAGATTGTATTCCTTTGAAGAAGGAATGATACTTGATGGTGGTTGATTGTACTGTTTTGTGACAAGTTTGATACTTACAGAGATAGTTTTTCTACAGTTCAAAAAGTTCCACACTAAAATCCAGCTATTTCAGTAGTTGTAACAATTTTCTTTTATCCTTAAACCCCTAAATTTCAACACATCAATAGATCTGTGAACACAGATAATCAAATACAGATATCATATTGCTGATATGAAGAATTTCCAGGCCTGAGGCACGGATTTGAGGAACACATGGTGGATAAGGAATTGCCTGGATGGTTGCACTCAGAAAATTGCAGTTCACAGCTCAAAGCCCAAGTGGAGTTCAGCGATGAGTGGTGTTCCTCTGGGATCAGTATTGGGACTGGAGCTATTCAGCATCTTTGCTGGCAACATGGACAGTGGGGTTGAGTGCACTCTCAGCAAGTTTGCTAAAGACACAATGTGCGGTGTGGTTGACATGCTGGAGAGAAGGGATGCCATACAGAGAGACCTTGACAGGCTTGACCTCTGCTAGGAATACAGGATGACAGAGCTGGGTTTGTTCAGCCTGGAGAAGAGAAGGCTCAGGGGAGACCTTAGAGCAGCCTTCTGGTATGTAAAGGGGGGCTACAAGAAATCTGGAGAGGGACTTTTTAAAAGGGCATGAAGTGATAGGACAAAGAGTAATGGCTTTAAATTGAAAGAGGGTAGATTTAGGTTAGATACAAGGAAGAAGCTCTTTACTGTGGGGGTGGTGAGATACTGGCCCAGGTTGCTACAGGACGTTGTGGATGCCGCATTCCTGGAAGTGTTCAAGACCTGATTGGATGGGTCTTTGAGCAACCTGGTCTAGTGGAGTGTGTCTCTGCCTATGGCAGGGGGGTTGGAACTAGATAAAATTACAGAATCATGGAATAGTTAGGGTTGGAAAGGACCTTAAGATCATTTAATTCCAACTCCCCTGTCATTGGCAGGGACACCTCACACTAAACCATATCACCCAAGGCTCTATCCAGTCTGGCCTTGAACACTGCCAGGGATAGAGCATTTACCACTTCTTTGGGCAGCCCGTTCCAGTGCCTCATCACCCTCACAGTAAAGAACTTCCTTCTTGTATCCAGCTTAACATTTCCTTGTTTAAGTTTGACCCCATTACCCCTTGTCCTCTTGCTACGGTTGCTGATGAAGAGTCCCTCTCCAGCATCCTTCTAGGCCCTTTCAGATATTGGAAAGCTACTATGAGGTCTCCACGCAGCCTTCTCTTCCAGGCTGAACAGCCCCAATTTTCTCAGCCTGTTTTCGTATGGAAGGTGCTGCAGGCCCCTGATCATCCTCGTGGCCCTCCTCTGGACTTGTTCCAACAGTGTTGAGGACACCAGAACTGCACACAATACTCCAAGTGAGGTCTCCCAAGAGCACAATAGAGGGGCAGGATCGCTTTCTTCGACCTGCTGGTCACACTTCTTTTGATGCATCCCAGGATATGGTTGGTTTCTGGGCTGCAAATGCACGCTGAAGCCAAATCACATTCAGTTTCTCTTCAACTAAAACATCCAAGTCCTTCTCTGCAGGAATGCTCTGTATAATTTGTCCACCCAATCTGTAGCTGTGCCTGGGATTGCCCAAAAAAACCCAAACCATTCTATGATTTTAGGATTTGGGGAAGAATTTAGTTCCTAGAATTGAAAACAAATGCAGTTTTTCATAGTCTTTAGAATATGTGAATGCTTACTCTGAATTTCTGGATTCAAATTGTAGTTACCTATAGTTATATCAGATCCTACTTCATAGGACGGTAAATTCTGAATTCCTCCATGCTCTTCACTGCTCTTGCATTCCTAAAATTCAAGTTTAGCACAAACAGAAACCCTGAAGTATGGATTAACTTTTATTTTTCCTTTGAAGCAATGAAAAATTATAGAGAACTTTTAGGAAATCTGCATAGCAGCTGCACATTTTTGAGGTACTGATTCTTTATCGCTAATTAATCCAAATCCATCAAGTAATTTACTCGTTTGTAATGTTACGTCAGTAGTATTAGATATCTGAATGCAGAATTGACTCATATCCTTCATGTGCCAGCTGATCTAAGAAGCACCTAAACACTGCAGTGGCTCTAGCTTCTGATATTGAAGGTTCTTAAGCCTCTAAAATTCTCCACCCGCCTATATATACTTTCTGCTATTTAGGATCCAATTTGCCCTGAAAATCATCAGAAGATATAGAAAAGACGTTTTTGTGCCTGTCCTCTACTGACAGATTCTGATCTGATAAAAGTGCTCTGAGAATATTGCAGCACAGGGCTTTCAAACATATTATGATTCCTGTTTCCATGCAGTATTTAAGCTTCAAAATATTTCTGTAGAGTCCAAAAGACGTGATTTCAGCCTCTGCATGTGAGAGGGTTCAAACAAATATGTCCAGTTTTTCAATATGTCCAACTCTAAAACCCAAGATGAAATAAATTCAGGAGTGAGCATGTCTCAATTTATATCTTAACATATTCCTTTGGGAGATGCAGGTTCAGTCTTTTCACAGAGCATACAGGATTCAAGTGTTGAAGAGGAAGAAGAATTTAAGCAATGCTCTGTCCTTTTTGATTTTTATTTATTTTTTTAGTGGTTCCGTATTCATCTTATTACAATTTTAAACACCTAATTTCTACAAACATGGTCAGTCTGGGTAAGTGTCTAGTCTGGATGTCGGTTAGCCAGTTTGGCACACTGACATTATGAAAAGACCATCCTAAATGCAGGGACTTTTGACATCAGTCTTTGGAGAATAAACCAAAAGGCAATGTTAAAGACCAGTGTTAGTTTTCAAGTGTGATTTGCTTCCATTGTGTTTTATAAATCTCATAATCATCAACATTTATGAGGTTCCTTACTATAATCTGAGAATATTTTAAATAACTTATAACACAGGGACTACAGTGTAATAAATTCTACAATAAAATTCAATGCTGTCATGCTAAGCTGAACACAACAAACTGTCCTGTTACAAATAATGGAAGATAAAGAATGAGAGGGAGTATGAGAGGAAACCAGACTGAATATTCCAAAGCAAAGAAAAATATACAAGTAAAAATCAGTTGTGACCTTGAAACTTGACCGAATTTGGTCAATTTTAATGAGGGTGGGAGGCATTTTTCACCAAATGCAACAGCTAGATTGAAAAAATATTACTCATTTGGATAGGCATTTTTGAGCTTTTCTTATCCTGAGTTAGTTTTATCAAGTATAGTATTGAAATGTAATATTAATCTAGAGCTTAATTTAAAGACTTTTTAAATGCAGCTTAGTGGATATTCTAAAATAGGCAGCACAGACTCCTTTTTGATTGTTATAAAGTGGGCATTGATGCAAACTACACATAATTTATACAGTTGCCTTTTTCCTCCATATCAGCTTCTTAAGTTTTATGGTACTTTCTAGTTTTCTCAGAAAATCTTTAATATCCAAGACCCAGATATTTCATACACATCTGTCCTATTAACTTTAGGCCCTATAAATTAGATTTTCAAACATTCACACAAAAGAAGCTACACAGTTGATCCAGATTAGTATCAGCAATGAGGTTTGTATTTTATATAAGATTTTGCATGCTTCTGCCTCTCTCTTTGATTTTCTTATATTCACTACAAACTTCCCTGTACTAATTAGCAGGAAAAGGAAAAGGTGGGAGAGAAGAGGCAGAAAAGTATCTATTACTGCCTTGTATAATATCACAAAAATGGATACTGAATTAGTAAGATATGTTCAAAAATATTTTTTATAAGCTGATATGCCTGAGCTGTCTGACATGCCTTATTCATATAGTATTTATGTAACACTTACATGGTTGCTACCATTGCATATTTGAACAAAATCCCATTTTGTACTGAAAGCTTTCTCTTCTAAAGATAACAGAAGATGGCAATGTGCTCCCCTAGACATACAGTGTTCTAAGCTTAATTACCTTCTGTCTGGTCTCATATTGCACAAAAAGAATGACACAGTTATTCTGAGACCTGATTTGTTATTCCTTCTGTTTTATTTGTACCTAGACTTTGAGCCATGAAACAAGCCTAACTTCTAGTATCCTATGCCAGCTTCAGAAGTTATGTATCCTTTTTCTCTCTGCATAACCATTCTAGAGTCTACCAAAAATTCTCACAGAAATCAGAATTATGTGTTTTACCCCACTCCAGGTGAGAAAGGAATTTAATTTATTTTCTTACTTCTTGATCATCTGTACCTCGTAAACATATCTTCTGCGAATTATGACCCTTCATCCTTAGGTAGCTTTAGAAACATTTTGTGGTGGGTCCAGATCCTGCTGGTATGCACTGGCTGCATTTGCAGAAAAACTTTTCTTTCTGCACTTTTATGAAAATGAGATAATGAGCTAAACAGAGTAAAGCAGTTCTGGGCCTGCACAGGAGAAGAGCTATAAAAGCCTACAGATATTTGCAATGAAAGTCTGAAGTTCCTAATGTGCCTATGCAGCAGCTAAGAGGATGATAAGGAAGACTGAATCATTCAGATTCAGGTTTCTCAGGTATCACTGTAAGTATGCAAAATTCTCTAAGTTACCTAATTCTTTCAGTGGAATGCCTTCCTGCAGAGAAGTTTCCTACTGTGCAGGGCAACATGAGTTTTTATTTTTAATGAAGGTAACTTCTGGCTCTATGTAATATTATGTTCCATTTCTGAATGGTAAGTTAGCTTCTGAAAAATTCTTGATATCTGTTTTGGGGATTAAATATTAATTTTGTGTCTGCTAAAACTGAGGCTTAACTCATTCATCCACATATTTTTTGGTAATCAAGGTATCTGCATGGGTGGCAGATATTACAATGCCTGTAAGGAACTTCTACACTTCTAAGGTTGGATCTGGAGACCAGAGACTTTTCATACTGATAAATGATATTAGGCATTTATATATAACAGTTATATATAAATATATATGTCAAGTCTTAAGTACTAAATAATATTTGAATGTTCTTTTATCCTATACAAAACAATTGTTTACAGTTCCTGTTATTGCAAAGAACAGATTTAGACTAAGTCTCTGCTTTAAGGAGGAATGTAGTTCATGATGAACAGCTGTTATTTTACTTCTAACATGAATTAACTTTTCCCTGTATAATGCGTGATATGTATTTTAGTCTTACAACCTTAAATATAATTTTCTTGGATGAATGTGAAAACTGTTGTGCCTTGAAAGTGTCATTTACTGTTTCTGACTGATAAATTAGTTAAAATAAACTGACTTTTAAATAATTACATTACACTGTGCTGAGGGAAGTGTGATTAAAGAGTCCTTTCTCATTTCCTTTCTACCTGGAGATGCCTTCAATTTTTTTTGCATCCGCTTCTTCCATGATTACAGGGAGAGAAATATTCTCCACAGGGCTCCCCAGTGACCTCTGGACCCTTCAGATAGCTCAGACAATGGCATTGGCACTAGCATGGAGTACTACCTGTAGCAGAGAGTCTTTTAGGACAATCTACAGGAGTTTCAGAAGCATTTTGTCAGGGGACCAATGATTCAAGTCATTATTCTCTGTCATTTGACTGGTTTGTGCTTAATACAACAAAGAGGAAATTCAGCGCTTTGGATATTTACCAAGCGTATACAATTTCTTGTGATTATTAATATGTGCTTTTACCATTATTTGATCAATTGAGCTCCTATAGATATTATTAGTGTGAAATATGAAATACTCTCAGGCAGAAAGGTTCCCCTGTTTTTAGTGAAGCTGCATGCAGAATTAAGCACCACAGACTCAGAAGGGAAAAGGCAGAGAAATCTCTGTACGGTGTAAATCTGAGTAAATACTACCCCTCCAAAATATGACAAGTGCTTAACTGTAATTACACGCATTTCTAATGCATTTTTTTATCTGTTGCAAACCCTGGTGCAAGGTTTTTATTTTTTTACTTATTGTAAATCTTGGGCTGAACTTTTCTTCTTTCTACTTCAAAGTTATCCTCAGAGCATTGCTGATATCAATTCTGACCCAACAGCATCCTGCTGAATTGCATGAAGCCCTGCAAAGTAGCTTTTATGTTTTAAGGTACAACTACCATAATCTCTTAAACTATCTGATAAAATTTTAATCTCTCTGCTCTTCTCCTTTAGAAGTCTGCCCAGGAAAGATGCCTTGACAGCATCTTATTTTATTTACTTTTCCCAAATCCCTATCTCTGCCATGTTTAATCATTTATCTTCTTCCTTTGGTTTTCCTCCCCCGTCACTTCAGTCTTTTCTTTCCATTCAGCTCACTGTGGCTGAAGTCCAGCTTTGCTTCATTCTAGTTATTGTGCAGACCATATCCTGTTACCTAAATGCACTTTGTCCCCTAAAATGTTTCTGTATTTTATCACTGGATTCTCTCAATGTCATTACTACTTGTGCGTTTCCTGTCTTGACTATTTGATCATTGATGATAGAAAGGATCAGCTGCAGTTTATTAGATTTACTGTGTGAGCCATGTTGTTGCTAGGTGATACCCTTTAGCCACTGCTATAAGTACTTAATAATCTTAAGATTAAATTTCCTTGTAATTTTTTATTTAAATAGTGTAAGGCACCTGAACTTCTATGATTTAAAGTGTCTTATAAAACTATGTGGATTAAAGGACAATTCTGATTGGCTGCTAGGGGACAGATTAATTTGCATGGAGCACACAGTTCAGCAGTGCTGTTCAGTATTTCAAACTGCTAATCTCATCTTTTTCCAACAGTTTGACATACCTTTCTTATTTTTTTTTTATTTTTTTTTTTTTAATAGAACGGTTAGGGGAGAATAAAGCACAACTAAATAAGCTATTTAGTAATCAGGAGGTAAGACTCAAGAAGGATTGAAACTATGAGACTGTGAGATTATCCTATATTAATCACACTCCTTATCTCATCTTCCTGCTTAATATTCGTCCAACTAAAATTAACTTCATGATGCTAATTAACTAGTGCATGATCTCACAAATGTTCCTGTGTGAAACACAGTACCATGAGCATATATAAGAGTGTGCTATGGTAGTTGTTAGGAGCATGTTTGCAAAAAGTCATAGCCATTTTAGTCTCTGGACTGTTTTGTAATTAGGAAGAGAGTTATCTAGTTTAAATCAAGCTTTTTAGCAGAAACTGGAATCAAAATGGAAAAAAATGCATGTGCTTATCTAAGCTAAATAAAACTTGTGTGAATAATGATTTTTCTATCATTTCAGTATTTTGAGATCTTGACTCTAAACTTCAACTAATCAATAGTGAAGGCTATATACTTTTTATAATGTATATTACTCTTAGCTTATTTCAACCTCTGTAATTAATAATTGATTTCATGAATAAAACCTTAAACTGCAGTAGCATTTCATGGGGTTTTATCCTTCATATTAGCTGCTAGGCAATATTAGTTTTTCACAGGATACCTGTTCAGCATATTCCTTTTCATTTCTGTCATCATCAGGAACTTCTTGGCTGTTTCTTCCCTGAACTTTTTTGTCATTCATTCTTTGTCACTTCTTTCCTGCCACTTATCTGCTCTTCAAGGCAAAAATATATCTTGTCTATCACATAGAAAGCAGGGTATAAATATGTAGTATGATGTAAATAATGCTTTCTAACATTGAAAAAACCCCTGAATTTTAAAGGCAAAAGAGGTTAGTAGACCAAAATTGGCAGAAACTTGTCTTACACGTCATTTTCCACTAACAAAAGTTACAGTAGTGCTTAAAGTTGCCAAAGCTACCTAATATAATCAATTAAGTCTTCCATTTCCTATCTATCTCAAACATTCATAACTGGAGGGATAGTTGTGAATCAGCTGTTGCCAAAGCAGTCACTCATAGGCTGGGACCATTACTTACAAATCCATAGAAAAAAAATTTCATCTATTTTTGTTTTGATTAGGCCAGCTTAACTGACACTACTTTTTTTTCTTGCAGAAATGTCATGGACAAGAGGATGAGACTCTGCTGCACTCAGAAATCTCAAACTCAAAATTAGATTCTAAAATAAGCTTTTAAATATTTGAATCCAAGGCACAGGAACTGACAATGTGGGATTTGCAAAACAGTTTGAAAAGACTGATATTTCTTTTCTGATTTTGTGTGACCTTCTTAAATGAAAATTTCTCTCAAAACTTTCACTGCTGCTATCAAATTAAGATCTGACCATAGTTGAGTTCACTGTTTAATTTAGAATATATATTATTTAATTTCTAAATTATCTGAAAGGACTTTGTGTTTCACATTGCTTCCAATTACATAATTACAGTTGACTGTAAGAAATGAAAGTAAAAAATGCAAAGGTGCATGTGATGATATCACAGCTATTTCTGTTCCTTTACTCTGATAATCAACTCTAATTGATTGCAAATGATATGGGTCTGGGAAAAAAAAATCTTATTTCAAAAATCTTCATCCCAGTACATAAAAATGAAGAAATCTAGCTACCTTATCCATCTTGGAGCTTGTCAGTTGTCTTTAATTTCATAATATTTTTATTTTGGTAAATTCTAGATGACATGTTTAAAATGTGAATAAATTTTTAGAAAAATGAATGCAGTCTTAGATGTATTTTATCACAATGATACTATTGTTATGGGCAGGTATTCTTTGTC
Source organism: Psittacula echo (assembly GCF_963264785.1). Lineage (NCBI taxonomy): Eukaryota > Metazoa > Chordata > Aves > Psittaciformes > Psittacidae > Psittacula > Psittacula echo. The sequence goes on along the minus strand of NC_137735.1, from coordinate 20,744,267 downwards.
ATTTGTATCACTGAAAGTAGCTTCAAGGATGTTTTTCTTCCACAGAAGAATATGTAATTGAATTGATTACAGTGAGGCTTTTTGTGTGTGTGCTATTGAAATAAGACTAATTCAACTCTCTCTAGGCTTCATTGTGTAGAAACAAAAACCTATACTCTGTATTTTTCAGCTATTTTAGTTCCTCCTGCTTTTTTTCCACTAAACTGTCTCTTTCAGACATTGTTTACATTTTCCTTACTTTTTCTTACCTGACATTTTTTTTTTATTCCTTTTTCTTTGCTTCTCCTCCTCTTTTTGTCTTCTTTGACTCATAGGAATTCAAACCTGAATTTTGCTTCATAGTTGAGTACCTGACTATTAACCCATCTGTGCACTAAAAATGAAATAACCTGTTCTGTTACTCCAGACATACTTTGACATATTGTTTTACTTCTCAAAAAAACCCATATACGTATTGAATGAAGTGTCTCAAAATCATGATTAATTTCTTTATAAATGTAAATGGATTATACATTTCCAAAATCTTTAAACAACTAAATGTAAAATATTATGTTTTGTTATATTTTCAGATTGATTTTATTTGTTAAGTTTTATATAAAAGCAAACCTTTAATTTTTATTTAAATAGCCTTTCCACTATCCACTTTTTTATTATTATAATTATTATTCAGTTTGCTAAGAACAGAAGACACTTGGGTTTTTTTAAAAAATTATATCTGACTCTGAATTTTAGGTCAAAGTGAAAAAAAAAGAATTTAAGAGAGTATCTTCATGTTGGTTTTGTCGACTGTTAAATGCTCTTCTTATTTTTAGATATTTGTCATTGTGAGGAAAAGTTCAAACACATTTTGCTTTTGTCTATGCTGTCATTTAGGGTAAATCCTTGTTTTACAACCCTACCAATACAAAAGAACCATAAACCCCCCACATTTTAAAGACAATTATATTGATATAGGAAAAATTAGTCTAAATGATAATCAGAATTCATATCTGTTGTTTCACCCAGACCCCTCATGTTACCTTTTACTTTATCTTCTGTTCTTCCTTAGTCCACTTAAGAGCTTTTGAAATATTACTGAAATACCCAGTTTGCCAAATATGTTATTAAAAAATATTGTGTAAATAATACTCTTTCCTACTAGGAACTGTCCAGAGAAAAGAGGAAATCACTGAGCAATAAATACTGCAGCTATTTAAGGGATTGTAGTGAAGACTGTAGATGAAATGAACATGAAGCCACAGAAAGAAAATCAAATATGGCCAATTTTAATTGACTACACTGGGGCAAGAATATAGCACATTTAAAACAAAACTAATCTGTGTATTAGTATTTTCACAATAACAACACTGTTCTCAACTATAAGAAGCATAAGAAAGACAATAGAAAGGGGGAAAAATGTTTGTAAAAAGAAGATAAAATTGATCAATGATGTGGAGATAATGGGAAGTTTTCCCTGAAGACTATTGGCCCTGGATTAAGAGACATAAAATGTTGAAGAAAATGTTTAAAAAGCATAAATATTCTTAAGGGGCTGAGCCACAAGTGAATTAGGCAGATATTCCTCTAAATCATAGAATCATAGAATCAATAGTTAGGGTTGGAAAGGACCTTAAGAACAGCTAGTTCCAACCCCCCTGCCATGGGCAGGGACACCCCACACTAAACCATGCCACCCAAGGGCTCAACCAACCTGGCCTTGAACACTGCCAAGGATGGAGCATTCACAACCTCCCTGGGCAACCCATTCCAGTGCCTCACCACCCTCACAGTAAAGAATTTCTTCCTTAGATCCAATCTAAACTTCCCCTGTTAAAGTTTGAACCTGTTACCGCTTGTCCTGTCACTACAGTCCCTGATGAATAGTCCATCCCCAGCATCCTTGTAGGCCCCCTTCAGATACTGGAAGGCTGCTATGAGGTCTCCATGCAGCCTTCTCTTCTCCAGGCTGAACGGCCCCAACTTTCTCAGCCTGTCTTCATACAGGAGGTGCTCCAGTCCCCTGATCATCCTCGTGGCCCTCCTCTGGACTTGTTCCAACAGTTCCATATCCTTTTTATGTTGAGGATACCAGAACTGCACACAATACTCCAAGTGAGGTCTCACAAGATGCATAGCTTTACTCAAGTAATTTCTAAATGCTTAATCCTCACTAAAGGTGCAAATGTAGAAATGTAATATTACAGAAAAAACTCAGACATATACTTAAAAAATATAGAAAGAAATTAAAACTAAAGTACATGTATAAATGAATGAAACTCAGACCTTAGCATAGCTTAGCAATACAGTGAACCAAAGTACATGGGAGAAGCATGCAAGATGAAGAGAAAAACCTCCCCAAAATGAAGAAAACATTGAAAAAATTTAGCATAAGAAAAAAATACCTTCATATTTCTATTTTGGTTTATTAAAGAGAGGCTGAGAATTCATTTCGTTATGATGTGTAAACATGTTGGAAATACACTTGATATAAAACCCAGAAACATTCAAATAAGAAACCTGGCAAAATTCTTTCACATTGACTCTATTTTATCTCTGGAAAACTTTACTATGAGGGGTACTGCATTTTCTGTCACTTGAGGTTTCTATATAATTGTGTATCATGTAGCCTGAAGTTCAACACAATTGGTTAGTCTCAGTGTGGTGTAACAGAGTAATATTCAGGGGCCTGTTTTAATTTAAAGGTCAGGCAAGATGAATTACTCATCATAAATACCTATATGTATTGTGCAGTCAGGAGAAAGCTTAAAAAAATTACCACATCATAGAAAAGAAAGTGATTAGATGAATAGCAGCCACCAGATCTTTAAATAAACTTTTAAAATCAACCAAAAATTAAAAAAAAACCACCAAAACCAAAGAAGATAGGATAAGGCACAAACAAAGCAAAAAATTGTATCCACTGCATGTGTTCTGTCAAGTATTAGAATCCCACTGTATCGAATACAGCAAAAATAAAAAAAAGGATAAAGACTGTCCCAGATGGTTTATATTCTAAACAATTCTCAAAACACAACCACTGAATGAACAGGGTCTGCAGGGGAAGATAAGGTTACTGTCCAGGCAGGCATGTGTGAACAGAGTACTTGTGACAGTGGCTCAACTGACATACATGGTCATCGACTTAATCTGTGGCAACATACCAGTTATAGGAATATTTTATTTTACATATTTTACATTACTTTTTAAAGAATCATAGAATGGTTAGGGTAAGAAAGGATCATCTAATTCTAAACCCTGCTAAGGGCAGGGACACCTCACCGTAGGCCATGTCAATCAAGACTCCATTCAACCTGGTGAACACTGCCAGGAATAGAGCATTTACCACATTGGGTAACCTGTTCCAGTGCCTCACCAACCTCGCATTAAAGAACTTCTGCCTTATACCTAACCTGAACTTCCCCTGTTTAAGTTTGAACCCATAAGCCCTTGTCCTGTCATTACAGGTTGTGACAAAGAGTCCTTCTCCGTTATCCTTCTAGGCTGCCTTCAGATACTGGAAGGTTGCTATGAAGTCTCTATGCAGTCTTCTCCAGGCTGAATAGCCCCAACTCTCTCAACCTGTCTTCATACAGGAGGTGCTCCAGCTCCCTGATCATCCTTGTAACCCTCCTCTGGACTTGTTCCAACAGTTCTATGTTGTTTTTATGCTGAGGACACCAGAACTGCACACAATACTCCAAGTGAGGTCTCATGAGAGCAGAGTAGAGGGGCAGGATTGCCTCCTTCAACCTGCTGGTCACACTCCTTTTGATGCAGCCCAGGATATAGTGGGCTTTCTGGGCTGCAAGTGCACACTGCTGGCTCATGTTCATTTTCTCATCAACAAACACTCCCAGCGGGGCTGCTGCAAAATGGTGACTACTTTTAATACATAAAGGTTCAGTTTTTAATATATAAGGTTTTAAGGCATCATAAAAAACTAATAATAATAAAATAAATCCTTTTAACAGCCTCATATAAGAAAAAAGTGATAATTTTTCCAGATGAATTGTATATGCTAATCAAAAAAATCCTGCAAATTGCTGTTATATTCAAGACTATATTTAGTAAAAAATTCATGTTATATAATTAAAATATTTCTTTTTTTTTTTTTTTTTTTAGAGCCAGAGGCATTGGTATTCATATTTTCAGATTAGATTAACGTGCTTTGTTTCATCATAGTGTATTTGTAGAAAATGATCACAGTTCTGTTAATATTTTAATTTCTCTTCATACGAGATCACCATTAGCTTCTTTATACTGGGGAATTTAACATGCTTTAGTGTTTTTTTGTTAAATTAATTTTAGGACAATAGGGTCAGAAGATATTTTGATTCATATTTCTTGTCTTCATAAGAAAAACACAGATAATAACATATAGTAGAGAAGTCATCTATGTTCTTATATGACTGAATCTTTGTAAGAAGGGATATTTCTAGAATTGAGAGACAATATAGGCGTTATTGAGAAACTGCTTGAATTCCAAATATGTTCAATTCATATTCCATACTGAATTGAACATTTCTTATTTTAATTCTTAGAAGTCCTGAAAAATCTGGGGAGTTAATTTTTCACCCACATAAATGGCATTTTAAGAAAATCTATGTCACGTTTTCTCTTTAGAAACCCAGAAAAATGTGTGTATGGTTAAGCCAGCTCATCCCTAATCCTTGTAGTTCCGGTGGAAATAGCATTTAACCGGCTTTTGGTTCACCTTTTCCTTCTCTCTTTACGAGGAGGAATAGTCAGCATGAAATAGAGGATTTGCCTTTTATTTTTAACACATGTATTTTCACATCCACTTGGAGATTAGCCAGTATATCAAAAGCACAAGAAAGCATTGAAAAACTGCTGAGGAAATAGTCATAAATATTTGGAAGCCCATACTCTCTCCTCCTCTTTTCTCTGAAAACCTCTTTGAAAACTTACATTTTAGGTCACCTCCTCAACATGGAAAAGTACTACAAAATCTAATAGTGATCCACAGGAAATAAAGACCGTTGAAGACATTACTGCAGAACAATAGATTTAAATATGACCCTGTTAAAAAAAAAAAAAAAAAAAGTTCTTTCATGGATTGAAAGTATGTTATGTGTTGCTGTCTATAAATTTAATATAATAAAAATTTATTTTCCTATCTTTTTCATGTTAAGTAGTGTCATTAACATCCATAGGAAAACTTAAATGGGTAAGGTAAGCTAGATTTATATTCTTCTCTGACTTATTTTAATGCAAATATCTTTGAATACTTTGTAAAACTGCTTCAGAAATTTAAACAGAATCTCAAGAGAGGTTGTGTAATTTTCAGTTCGCTGAACCAAAGAATAGTCTCTCAAGGCTGTTTCAGTTTTGTCATTACTTCCACCTACAAAAGAAACAATGATGACTCAAAGTCACAAATGAGAATAAATAAGCAAATGCCTTCATAAAGGAAAGCTTTCAGAAAGTGCCAATTCAACATTTTTTCATGTTCCAGAGAGTTTCACTGATGGTAGATAACTGGAACTTTAATTTCAGTATCTGAAATACACTGGGTGTCTTTCAATATATTTCATCACTTTGATATAATAATAGACAACCTGATTTCATCCCTAAACTTTTCTATTAAAGAACAAATCAGAATAAACTCTTTGTTGAACACCATAAATTTAAATCAGGCCCTAACTGCAGTTCCCAAGCCTACATAAATTAATGATGTATCTAAGGAAGCTGTAGGTCTGATGATTACTTGTATGCATGCTTTCAAATAGGAATACAAACAGATGCTTTTTCCATAGAGAATAAGGTCTTTTGAAATCTGTATTTTACCGACCTGAAAGTTACACACATTCTGAAGGATGGTTTCATGGAAATTACGTTAAAGAGGAGCTTATGTTTCAGAAAATTATACTATGGCCACAATTACTGACAATCTACAGTCATATTTGACTAAATAAATTCTGAAACATCTTATTTTTTGTAAATGAAAAATCCTTGGCAATGCTGTTTGTGTAACAAGGAAAAATTAACCCTTTGAATTATATATCCTGTAAAAGTTGAAAATATTTTGGTTTTTGCATTTGCTGTGCACATTGTGAATGAGCTTGTTTTCATGCACTATTTCAAAGTAACTGGTCAGAACATTATATCCAATGATGCCATATGTACTTGCACATATATATATATCTGTGTGTATACTTGCATAACAAATGCTGCCCATATGTATAGCATTTTAAAGGTGTTAAGCTTCTTCATGTTAGCAAATTCAGTGAAAATTTATTACACTAACAAATGCAGAAAAGGATTCCTTTAAGGAGACTTGTGACAGCTCTCATATTATCTTTACAGAAGAATTTCCTAAAACTTTGTTTCCTTCTTTTAGAAATTGCTATTAATAATCACAGTATTTCTGAAATGCTTAACTAACATTTCTGTAAGTCACATGGAATTTTATTCCTGCATAAACCTTAGATCCATTGTTATATTTCTTAGATAACCAAACTAAAATCTGTGAGGTATTAAAAGATCCATAAAATGAGGGAAAGTGTCAACTTTATAAACTTGACCTATTCCAACAGGGAGACACCAAACCAGACAGTGACTAGACCTCTTGACCCACTAGAAGATGCTGAGGAAGCTAGGTTTGTTCAGCCTGGAGAAGAGACAACTTTGGGAGGAATTAGGAGCAGCCCCCTGGAACCTATAGGGAGGTCTTTGAGAATACAGACAGGCTTTTTGAAGTGGTACATGACAGGAGAATGGGAGGCAACAGGTGTAAGTTAAAATACAAGTGGTTCAGATAGGATATAAGAAAAAAAAATGCTTTGAGAATATTTAATATTTGAGCTGATTTCCAGGCAATCCTGACGTCTCTTTTTTTGGAGGTTTCCAAGGCATGGACAAAGCTGTGGGAAACCTGGGCTGAACTAATTTGATTTCCCTTTGAGCAAGGATTTGGATTAGAGTCCTCCCAAGGGACCTTTGAAATTATGCACACTACAACTTTTCTGACCCTCACCTTGAGGCACCTGCTAGTGCAGTTCAAAATGTAATCATTTTTTTTTAATCAAACTCATAGAGTGTGTAAGAGGTAGATTATTCTTTTCTCTTTTAGGTAATTCTTTTAAGTGAATGGAATGTCTTCTCATCCTCTGATTGCATGTAGGTATTTTAGATCACCTTTTTACTAGTCTGTTAACTCTTATACTACTGAACTTTAATTTTATTGTGCCATACAGATATTTCAAATATTTATTCACCACTTTTCATTATTTTTCCCATTGCTGTATGAAAGACATTTAAATGAAGTTTCTCTTACTATAAGGAACTGAGGTAAGAAGTTTTCAATATAGGTTACCAGTGAGGGTACATTATTGTCTCTTTTGGGAGCTCTGCCAAACATGGCACACCGCAGAAGGGACTAAATAGTGAAATGGAAAATTTTGCTAATGAGTCAAAACAATTAAGATTAGAAAAATAATTGCAGAAAGCTGTTTTATAGGAATCATTATTCAGTAAGGCAGCAAGTGAATAGTTTTAATAGATTAAAAACAATGCACATAGTCAAAAAGATACAAAAGTTACACCTACCTTGTGAGGTAAATTACCTGATTCTACTCAGTACAGACATCTTACATTACTATGAGCTGCTTTATAAAAATATAAATAGCAGTGAAAAGGAGAGGAAGAATGTAAAGTATTATTAACAAAAGAATTTAGAAGCCCCACAATATTTAATTACACTGTTGAATAAACCCATGGTGCATACACATCTTGAGTGCTTCATGCTGCTCTAATCATCCTATCTCAGAAAGGTACAGTCTTCGAAAGTACAAAGAAAGATGACAAGGATGATCAAAGACATGGAACAGTTTTCATATGAGGAAAAACTTCATAAACTAGGACTCCTCAGGCTGCAAAACAGCAGGAAATAGACGCGGTAGAGTTGCACAGCATTGTGAAGAAATTGATTAGGGAACAATTATTCACTCTCTTTAGGAGTCCAGGAAAGAGGATGTCGTGGTTTAAGCCCAGGCTGTAAATCAGAACCATGCAGTCTACTTCCCCCCCACACCTTTCTTCCCTCCACTCCTGGAGGGACGGGGAGAAGAATCAAAAGAATGTAACTCCCATGGGTTGAGATAAGAACAGTTTAATAAATAAGGTATAACACAAACCACTACTGCTACCACCAATGATAATAATGATAAAGGAAATAACAAGGAAGAGAATACAACCGCTCACCAACCGGTACCTCGCCCCCACCCTGCAGCGCTCCAGCCCTTCCGGGAACTCTCAGTTCTACATCCTGGGCATGACGTGCTGTGGTATGGAATACCTCTTTGGCTAGTTTGGGTCAGGTGTCCTGTCCCTGCTTCCTCCCGGCTTCTCCTCCTCCCTGGCAGAGCATGAGACTCACAAAGTCCTTGGTCAGTCTAAACATCGGTGTTATCAGCTCTGTTCCCAGGCCGAAAGTCAAAAACACAGCGCTGCAACAGCTACTAAGAAGGAGAAAAACTGACTGCTACTGCTGAACCCAGGACAGAGGAACATTGTCCTGGTTTAGCAGTAGCAGTCATTTTTTCTGCTGGTGCAGTGCTGTGGTTTTGACTTTTGGCCTGGGAAAAATATTGATAAAGCCGATGTTTTCAGTTGCTGGTCAGAATGTTTACCCTGACCAAGGACTTTGTGAGTCTCATGCTCTGCCAGGGAGGAGGAGAAGCCGGGAGGAAGCAGGGACAGGACACCTGACCCAAACTAACCAAAGAGGTATTCCATACCACAGCACGTCATGCCCAGGATGTAGAACTGAGAGTTCCCGGAAGGGCTGGATCACTGCAGGGTGGGGGTGAGGTACCGGTTGGTGAGCGGTTGTATTCTCTTCCTTGTTATTTCCTTTATCATTATTATTATGGTGGTAGCAGTAGTGATTTGTGTTATACCTTAGTTATTAAACCGTTCTTATCTCAACCCGTGGGAGTTGCATTCTTTTGATTCTCCTCCCCGTCCCTCCAGAAGCGGAGGGAAGAAAGGTGGGGGGGGAAGTGGACTGCGTGGTTCTGATTTACAGCCTGGGCTTAAACCACGACAAACATCCAATGAAATTAGCAGGCAAAAGGAAGTACATTTCCAGATAGAGTAAAATTAAGTTGTGGATCTCATTACTATCAGGCACTGTGGAGACCAGAAGTGTAAGTAAGTTCAATATGTGATTAAGTAATTTAATGAAAAGTCTATCAAGCTCTATCAAATACAAAGAAGCAGATACAACATCTCAATCAGGAAAAATGGCTAAAAGATGGTTTTATGCTTGTTCTCAAAACAACTTCTTACTGCTGCTGTGTTCCATATTGCCTTTGATATCCCTTCAGTGCTTCATATTGGTTATCTGTGTTTCTTTTCAAATAGAACACTCAATAATATCAACCCAGCACTGAAAAACTCAGTATTATTACTCTAGCCTATACAACAGTACGGGCTTTAAATGATTTGACAATTTGAAGCAGTTTGAATAATTTGAATATTGATTTTATATATTGATTATAGGTTTCTGATTGCATTCAGTGCTTTTTTATTTCCATACTCAACATTTCACAGTTTACAAAATCGCAAAGGCAAAAGATAACCTGAATGATACATCCAATAATGCAAAAAACTAGGGACCACTCAATGAAACAACCAGGAAGCTGGTTTAAAACAGATATGAGGAAGTACTTCTTTCTTTCTGGAAATTCATGTCACAGAAAGTTTAGAAAACAACCCCTGCAGGTTTAGAAATGGATTAGGCAAATTGGTGGACCAAAAAATCATAACTGGCTACTAGTTTTGAATGTACACTGTAACATCCCTCATAAACAAGTCACAGACACTGAGGGAATGCAAGGGAAATGAAAACCAAACAGTGGCCAGCATCTCTTACTGCTCTGTTGGTAACAGAAAACAGGCTGCAAGTACCTATCTCAGCATGATGTTTCTTATGTTGCTACTCCAAATGAAACCGTTCATGCTACAATGTCATATTACAGCTTTTTTACATTGAACAGTGTTTTTCAATAAATGAGTGTTGTAAAACCTTCCAGAGTTAGGGAAACCCAGAAAACAGATAAATTATGCAGAACTCAGATGGTTTTTTTCCTGGAGTCCATGTGATTTTTCAGCAATGGTCCAGAAAACAGCATGTAAAATATTCTACTACCATTTTTATTCTACCAGGATGGCCATAAGCATATTAGTTGTCATTGAGAACATCTATTATAATGTGTGCGTTTCTATTATTTAAGAGCAGGATGTATATTACTCCTCTTTACCTGCTTTTAACCTCTATCCTTTTCCTGCACACCAGATTTTCTGTTGGAAAACTAGAATCGAACAGAGAATTAATATCCATAGTAACAAAACATTACTTGTTATATCCCAAAAAGAAGCACACAATCTCATGTATATGTCCAAGTGCTTGTAGTAGAGTTTAAAGGAATGTTGACATATAGGATAGTGAAAATACAGGGTTAGAAAAATCAACATGAAAATTTTAACTCATCTGTTGCCACCAATGATAAATGATAATTTCTAGGAGGTGTTTGTGTAACTTGTTCCAAAAGATTTCCATTGATAAATATTCTACATTTTCTTAGAAAATCATTATTATTAATTTCTTCTTAGTGGGTAATAAAAATGAAATGAGCAAGGCATTCAGATAGCCTTGATCTGAATTAAAGGTCACTCTGTGGTTAAGACAGCTAACAAGGCTGCTCAAGATATTGTAGGAGGCTGCTTGGATGGGAAAGACTTTCCCTAGATGAAATTGAAATGGACTGAGGATGAAAATAGATAGACTTGCTTTCTTTTGATGCATCAGTTGAACATCAGTAAGAGAGAAAAGCTATCTGAGATGTAAAACACAAGAGTTTAAATGTTATTTTTCAATAATGGCTGAAATATAACATTTATAAACATGAAAGATGACAAGTATTTGACACCAAACTTAACCTGTAGTTGTGTTTAATGGAAAAAATTTAGCAGTGGTGTTTCTGAACATTTATGCTAGCACTGAGGTATGTAGGGTATGATGCTACATTGGAATACATATACATTAACAGGTGCCAATGACTAAGAACAGGTACTTGAAAAAAAAACAACCCATAGAATCACAGGATAATTCAGTTTGGAGGGGACATCAAGAGGTCTCTGGGCCAACAGCCGCTCAGAGCAAGAGTGGTTCTGAGGTCAGACCTGGTTCCAGTTGAGTCTTGAGAACCCCCAAAGGTAGAGACTGAACAACCTCTCTGGGAAGCATCTTCCACTGCTAAAATGTCTTGTTAGGAAAAGAAGGGCTCCCCTTGCATCCAATTTGAACCTCTCTTTTTTCATTTCTCTTACAGCTTCATATCTCATACTCTTACCTAATTTTTCATATTAACTGCATTTGGCATGTAAACAATAAAAAAGCAACTGATATTTTCTTTTAATTTCTAAAAGTATTTATCAAGATTCCTTGCCAAATACTGTTAGAAACACTGAGAAAGTATAAGACACAACATTAACACAGCTGTTGGTATTCTCAATGTGGGATATAAAGCATGTAAGAGATAAAAAGAGACTGGACAAAATTATGGAAATCTATCAAGGGTTATTTTAAACAATGTATTATCTCTAAAGTAGTTGGTGCTTAAACCACAGACTATTGAATGCTCTGGGAGGTAAAATGTCACTGTGTGTTTATTCTGGATTTGTACTTTCCCTAATTTTCCATTATTGGCAACTGATGGATACATGATATTGAGTTGGGACACAGCAAAATAGTCATATATTATGAAATCATGAAATTCTCCATTTCACCCCTGGGTATTGATCAGATGGTCATTTTCAGTTAATTGCTGGGCTCACCTTCAGGATAAACAAGCTGCTTATCTTTCCTGCAAGAGGAACAATAGGTATGGATTTTCTAGTACCTAAACCCGGAATTGCCTCTAACAGTCCGGATCCCATCCTTTTCTCCTTCTTAACTGTCCTGGGTTCAGCAGTGGCAGTCAGTTTTATTTTTCTCCTTCTTAGTAGCTGTTGCAGCACTGTGTTTTTGACTTTTGGCTTGGGAACAAAAAACTGATAACACTGATGTTTAGACTGACCAAGGACTTTGTGAGTCTCATGCTCTGCCAGGGAGGAGGAGGGGCCGGGAGGAAGCGGGGACAGGACACCTGACCCAGACTGGCCAAGGAGGTGTTCCATACCACAGCACGTCATGCCAGGGGATGTAACTGGGAGCTACCCGGAAGGGCACATCCCTTTTTCGGTCGGGCTGTTTTTTCCGGTGGGCGGTATCATATTCTCTTCCCTTGTTATTTCTCTTGTCGTTGTTATTGTTGGTGGCGGCAGTGGTGATTTGTGTTATACCTTAGTTATTAAACTGTTCTTATCTCAACCCGTGGGAGTTACATTCTTTTGATTCTCCTCCCCATCCCTCCAGGAGCGGACAGAAGAAAGGTGGGGGGGAAGTGGACTTCGTGGCTCTGATTTACGGCCTGGGCTTAAACCACGACAGATCAATTTGGCGCCCAACGTGGGGCCCAAAGGGTTGAGATAACGACAGATCTGACCGGCGTGTGTCTAATCGTATTTGTGATAAGCATTCAGTGTTTTGGATTGATAGTCACTCATCACAATGCTGATTTATTGGCTCTCAAAGTTGTTGGTTTTGATCTCACAGTCTCAATATGCCGTAGGTTACTTAGAGCCAGTATTTGCTGTGTTAGTGTTTTTCAAGTGTGGGGCTTGGGCTAAGGTTATTGTCTCATTGTATTTTATGGTAATGACTTGTAATACAATAGAAAAATTGATCATGAAACTGATCTGGCTTATGTTCCCAGTGTGGTCACCACCTTTATACTTTGGGAGGTATATAATACAAATGCTTAGCAACTATACATCTTTTTTCTCCTTCCTGGGTGGTCAACCTATGAAGGAGACATACTTTTACCCTCCCAGTGCCCCTTCCAGACCGTTTACAGCATCGTTTGAGAGTTTTGAAGTTTTTGAGTGGCCTTTTAATATTGTTGAGACCTGTTTGCTGATTGTGATGGGGGTCACCATGTTGGCACGCATACAGAGTGTGTTTTGTCCACAACCATTACGTCTGATCTCAAGAGTTAAGCAGAGTTGGGTTTGGGCCTTGTCTGGGGTTAGACGACAAAATAGGGGGACCGAGAGATTTTCCCTGAGGCTGGACAGCCATGAGTGGCAGGGTGTGTGGGATAGTATGGGCAAGTATCTAGGCCAGTGGGCCCCTCCAGTGTTTTGGAACTTCACCACCGAACAAGTGCAAAATCCAGAAGAATTAGTAAAACACTTAAATGAGGTGTGCTGTCATCCTGGTCATACCAGAGAGGGACAAATCATGTCAACGTGCTGGGGCTTGGCCTATGCTTACCGGGCCTTGTTCAACACTATCCAGCACCTTCAAAAGGAAAGAAATGTCCCTGGATCTGAGGGCGAAGCAACAGACAGCGCAGCTACTCCAGCTCCGAGCACAGCAGCTACACCACCCCTAGCAACAAGTACAGCCACTACTCAAACTTCGACTGCAACAGACAGTGCAGCTACCCCAGCGACAAGTACAGCCACTACTCAAACTTCAACTGCAACAGACAGCGAAGCTACCCCAGCTCCAACCACAGCAGCTACACCACCCCCAGCAACAAGTACAGCCGCTACTCAAACTTCAACTGCAACAGATAGCGAAGCTACCCCAGCCCCAACCACAGCAGCTACACCACCCCCAGCAACAAGTACAGTTGCTACTCAAAGCACAGTGATAATGACTGCAGCTAAACCAGAGGACCAATTCGTACCAATATCGATTGCCCCCATACGCAAGAGAAAAAGCAAAAAAGAGGCAAGAAGGGTGAAGCAAGATGAAGAAACAATGTATTCACCACCCGGGCCACCATCTGATCAGGAGTCATCATCCCATGACGAAGAAGAAGAAGAAGAGGTGACTTCTCGACCTCGGACCTCAACCGAGCTACGGAATATGCGAAAAGATTTTACCCGTCAACCAGGGGAGCACATCATCACCTGGTTGCTACGATGCTGGGACAATGGGGCCAAAATATTAATTAATTAACATTAATTAAGATATTATATATATATAGTATATATATAATATATATAATATATTATATATATATAATATATGTAATATATATTATATATATGATCATTAATTATAATTATTTATTAATTAATTAATTAAGCCAAATTAAATGGGGCTTAAACCACGACATTACCTTTCCAAGAATTTCTACTCCTCTTTCAGCTCAGTCTTCACCCTCAAACAACGCACATCCTCCCATGCCAAGCCCTATGTCATGCAGCTTAGGTATAAAGGATCATGCTGCAAATTAGCTGATTATATTAACTGTAATTACAGTATATCACATTACTCTAACTACTATGGCCACAGATCCAATATATACAACCCATAGAAGACCTAATCCAATGCTAGAATATTTGGATGTACTGTGTTCTTCCTGATGCAACTATCCAAGAGCTGTGTGGAGGTAAATCAGACTGGACCACTCAGCCTGCAGTGTAGGGATCACTTTCAGCCATGGATACATTTAACAGTCCAATTGTAACCCATATTGATCTCTAGACTGTCCCAGCAGAGTAATTTTGATTCTTTTTACATGAGTTTATTCTGGAATTACAAAATGCACCATGTGTGCACAAACAGGAAGGCATCTAGCATCACCTACACATGCTTGATTGCTTGTTTTTTATCTTAGCACTTCTGCTAATACCACATTAATCTCAACATCAGGCTTGCTTCCAAGTCCCAGGGTGTGTTTTGTGCTTATGTAAACCACAGAACTGCTGTTTATGATGACCATGAAGGAGAAGATTTGATATGCCAAATACCAGACAAAACAAGGAATTTTGTCACAGTGGATTTTTTGCCCTCACCAAAGTTTCTTTTACGTTTGTGATAGACACTTCCTACTTGGCTGTTACTGAAGAATCCTCAGGAACACTTAACAAAAGTGTCTTTAAGGATTCAAACTCAACCTAGAAATTAATGCTAATTAAGAGCACCTAAAAGTTGCTTTGTACAATAAAAGCATTTCCTTTGCCATGTTACAGCCCTTGATTTTGAAAATCACATGCAGAAATGACACAGACACTTCAATTAGCTTTGAAAGCTTTCTAAATTGTTAGAATGAGGATATTGGTTTACAGACTTGCACCACATATTTAAATGTCAGAAGCATAACTCTGAATGCAAAGAAAATGAAAAATGATTTTCCACTAATGTGTAAACTATGCAAGTCTCACAGGGTTTAAGTAGTTAGGATTTTTCTTCTCTTTTGTTTTCTTACCAGTTACATGCTATTACCAGTTTTAACATTATCTGAGCTTATACAGTGATGTTTAGTTTGCTGTTGTGTTCATGAAAGAAATGGTTGCTACAATCTTATTTATAAGTGCAAATTTTATGCAGTGTGGAAGGATCTCAATACAAACTCAGATTTAATTTAATTTTATTTCTCTGTCAAATTACTGCTATAAGAAAAGCAACTGTGATACAACCTCTCTAAATTAAAATGTATTTTCTTTGACTTTTTAGATCCTTTTATAATGGTAAAAGCAAGGTTTTTTTGGTTTTTTTTTTTTTTTTCTTTAACTTTTATATATATGTGTGTATATATATATATAAGTTTTCCAGTAGGCATTAAGAGATTCAAATTCATTTCTGGTTCTGCAACCAAGTCCCACTATCTGAAGTATCTCTGGAAAATTGTCATTCTATTCTGTACTATCATAGGCTGATGCATATGGAAAGAGTAATCTTTGTCACTTTGAGAGTTGTGGGATGGACTCATTCTTGAGAAAGCAAGCTTTGTTACATACAGGTTGAGTCTCTAGGGTTAAATGCTTCTTGGCATGGTCAAAAGAGTCTTTGAGGCAGCCTTGAATAGGCTGTGGGTAGCATTCACTCCTCTGTTTATTGTTCTAGGAGTTTGAATCCAACAAGTTAGAGAACATCTTCCAAAATAAATTTAAAAAATTTATAACCACAGAGCAGACACCTCCCAGCAAAGTTTCCCTTTCTCCTGCTTCAAGCAGGACCTCCTCCTCTGTTAATGTCAAATCTTCATTCTATGCTAGCGTGACGTAAGAATTTGCTTTGATGCAGCAAGGTTATCTGGAAAGAAAATGTTTCTCTCGAAGTAGCCCACTTGTTTGAAGGGTAAGTAAGGTTTACACCACCTGTTCTACATGAACTTTCATATAGAGGGTAGCTATACAATATTACCAGCATCCTGCTGGTCTTCCCTAGAGCTCACCATCATGCCCAGGGAGTGTTTAAACTGTGTCACTCACTTTTTCATATGCTGCCCTATTTTTCTTTTGAAATAGCTGCAGTATACACAAAAACAGTAAAATAGAGATTATTTTTCCTTTTTGCCTTGTGGTCGCAGGGCATATACAGGGACAACTATGTTAGGCAACTTGGATATGTGACCCACCTAAGCAAGTCCCCTTCAAAATTAAAATCTTACTTAAACATACACATCTTTTATTTTCTTGTTTTCTTTTCTTCTGAATAAGGCACTTGATGGTTTGACAAGGAAATCTGGAAAGCAGGACTGGAAACATATGCATGTAGAAAGCAAAGTAAGTTTGTCAAGCACTGGCAAAATGAAATCTCAGAAAGAAATTGTCGTGGTTTAAGCCCAAGCTGTAAATCAGAACCACGCAGTCTACTGCCTCCCCCCCACACACACCTTTCTTCCCTCCGCTTCTGGAGGGACGGGGAGGAGAATCAAAAGAATGCAGCTCCCACGGGTTGAGATAAGAACAGTTTAATAACTAAGGTATAACACAAATCACCACTGCCGCCACCAACAATAACAACAACAAGAGAAATAACAAGGGAAGAGAACACGATACCGCCCGCCGGAAAAGACAGCCCAGCCGAAAAAAGGGACGTGCCCTTCCGGGTAGCTCCCAGTTACATCCCCCGGCATGACGTGCTGTGGTATGGAACACCTCCTTGGCCAGTCTGGGTCAGGTGTCCTGTCCCCGCTTCCTCCCGGCCCCTCCTCCTCCCTGGCAGAGCATGAGACTCACAAAGTCCTTGGTCAGTCTAAACATCAGTGTTATCAGTTTTTTGTTCCCAAGCCAAAAGTCAAAAACACAGTGCTGCAACAGCTACTAAGAAGGAGAAAAAAAACTGCCTGCCACTGCTGAACCCAGGACAGTATCCACCCCTTGTTCCATACCATTCACGTCATGCTCAGATCCCACATTTTCCATATACCCTCACTCTCATCTCGGTGCACTGTTAGCTTAGCGCACGGACCAATTCCTATAAAGCTACTGAGTCCATTCGGTTCATGATGTTGGGCTCCATCTCTTGAAACAGTCTTTCAGGGCAGAAGAAGCTGTGTGCAGTGTTGGATCGTTGCCTGCTGATGCTGATCATTCCTTTACTGTAGAACTCGTCCGGTTCTATCAAAGTTCATTCTCTGTTGGGATGATGGTCGGAGGGAAGTCAGAGCCAGTCGCTGGTGCCCTGCAGATTTCTAGTTGATGGGCTATAGCAGGCAACAGCGTACAATTGAGTTCATTGTCTGTTTTCCCCTAAAATCAAATCCCCTTGAGGTACGCATCGGACTTCCCCATCTTCCCGCATTACCCACCAAGTATATCCAGGTCCCTGAGCAAAAGCAATCCCATGAGTGGGTTTGCCTTTACCTGAAGCAGGAATAAGCCAGACTGTCTTCCCCAGCAAATTCTTCATGTGCACCACAGGAACTTTGTCCCCCTCTACAATATGTAAAAGTTCTGACTGGGCTGGGCCAGCCCTGTTGGCAGATCCTCTGGTGTTGACCAACCAGGTGGCTTTTGGTAAATGTGTATCCCAATATTTGAAAGTTCCCCCACCCATTGCTCTCAGTGTAGTTTTTAACAGCCCATTATACCGTTCGATTTTCCCAGAGGCTGGTGCATGGTAGGGGATGTGATATACCCACTCAATGCCATGCTCTTTGGCCCAAGTGTCTATAAGGTTATTCTGGAAATGAGTCCCATTGTCTGATTCAATTCTTTCTGGGGTGCCATGTCGACACAAAATCTGGTTCTCAAGGCCCAGGATAGTGTTCCGGGCAGTGGCATGGGGCACAGCGTATGTTTCCAGCCATCCGGTGGTTGCTTCCACCATGGTAAGCACATGGCGCTTGCCGTGGCGGGTTGGTGGGAGTGTGATATAGTCAATTTGCCAGGCCTCCCCATATTTATACTTCAGCCATCGTCCTCCATACCAAAGAGACTTTAACCGTTTGGCTTGTTTAATTGCAGCACATGTTTCACACTCATGAATAACCCGGGCAATAGTGTCCATTGTTAAGTCCACCCCTCGATCACGGGCCCATCTGTATGTTGCATCTCTGCCCTGATGACCTGAAGTGTCATGGGCCCACCGGGCCAAAAATAATTCACCTTTATATTGCCAATCTAAGTCCATCTGAGCCACTTCAATCTTAGCAGTTTTATCCACTTGTTGGTTGTTCTGGTGTTCCTCAGTGGCCCGACTCTTGGGTACATGGGCGTCTACATGGCGTACCTTCACCACCAGGTTCTGCACCCGGGCAGCGATATCTTGCCACAGTGCAGCAGCCCAGATGGGTTTACCTCTGCGTTGCCAGTTGCTCTGCTTCCATTGCTGCAACCACCCCCACAGGGCATTTGCCACCATCCATGAGTCAGTATAGAGATAAAGTACTGGCCACTTTTCTCGTTCAGCAATGTCCAGGGCCAGCTGGATGGCTTTCACCTCGGCAAACTGACTCGATTCACCCTCTCCTTCAGCAGTTTCTGCAACTTGTCGTTGAGGACTCTATACAGCTGCCTTCCATCTCCGATGTTTTCCCACAATACGGCAGGACCCATCAGTAAACAAGGCATACTGCTTTTCACTTTCTGATAGTTTATTATATGGTGGGGCCTCTTCAGCACGCATCACCTCCTCCTCTGGTGACATTCCAAAATCTTTGCCCTCTGGCCAGTCCATGATGACTTCTAGAATGCCTGGACGACTGGGATTTCCTATTCGAGCTCGTTGCGTAATTAGTGCAGCCCATTTACTCCATGTCGCATCGGTTGCATGATGTGTAGAGGAGACCCTGCCTTTGAACATCCAGCCCAGAACGGGCAATCTGGGTGCCAGGAGGAGCTGTGCTTCAGTGCCAATCACCTCCGAAGCAGCTCGAACAACTTCATAGGCTGCCAGTATCTCTTTCTCAGTTGGGGTATAGCTGGCCTCAGATCCTTTGTATCCCCGACTCCAAAAGCCGAGGGGTCGACCTCGAGTCTCCCCTGGAGCTTTCTGCCAGAGGCTCCAGGTAGGACCATTCTCCACGGCTGCGGTGTACAGTACATTTTTTACATCTGGCCCAGTCCGGACTGGTCCAAGGGCTACTGCATGAACTATCTCACGTTTAATTTGCTCAAAGGCTTGTTGTTGCTCAGGGCCCCACTTAAAATCGCTCTTCTTCCGGGTTACATGATAGAGAGGGCTTACAATCGAACTGTAATTTGGGATGTGCATTCTCCAGAACCCCACAGCACCCAAGAAAGCTTGTGTTTCTTTCTTATTAGTTGGTGGAGACATTGCTGTTATTTTGTTGATTACATCTGTAGGGATCTGGCGACGTCCATCTTGCCATTTTATTCCCAAAAATTGAATCTCCTGTGCAGGTCCCTTGACCTTACTCCGTTTTATGGCAAAACCAGCTTTCAGCAGGATTTGGATTATTTTCCTCCCTTTCTCAAAGACTTCTTCCTCTGTATCACCCCACACAATAATGTCATCAATGTACTGCAGGTGTTCTGGAGCTTACCCCTGTTCCAGTGCAGTCTGGATCAGTCCATGGCAGATGGTAGGGCTGTGTTTCCACCCCTGGGGCAGTCGGTTCCAAGTGTACTGGACGCCCCTCCAAGTAAAAGCAAACTGTGGCCTGCACTCTGCTGCCAAAGGAATTGAGAAGAATGCATTGGCAATATCAATTGTGGCATACCACTTGGCTGCCTTTGACTCCAGTTCATACTGAAGTTCTAGCATGTCTGGTACGGCAGCACTCAATGGTGGTGTGACTTCATTCAGGCCACGATAGTCTACTGTTAGTCTCCACTCTCCATTAGACTTTCGCACTGGCCATATGGGGCTATTAAAGGGTGAGCGGGTCCTGCTGATCACTCCCTGACTCTCCAGACTACGGATCAGTTTATGGATGGGAATCAGGGAGTCTCGGTTGGTGCGATACTGCCGCCGGTGCACTGTTGTGGTTGCGATTGGCACTTGTTGTTCTTCGACCTTCAGCAACCCCACAACAGAAGGATCCTCTGAGAGACCAGGCAAGGTGGACAGCTGTTCATTTTCCTCAGTCTCCAAAGCAGCAATACCAAAAGCCCATCGGTACCCTTTTGGGTCTTTGAAGTACCCTCTCCTGAGGTAGTCTATGCCGAGGATGCATGGAGCCTCTAGACCAGTCACAATGGGGTGCTTTTGCCATTTCCTTCCAGTCAGGCTGATCTCAGCCTCCAGTACAGTCAACTCTTGGGATCCTCCTGTCACTCCAGAGATATAGATGGGTTCCACCCCTTGACAGCTTGACGGCATCAGGGTACACTGCACCGGTATCTACGAGAACTTTATACTTCTGTGGGACTGATGTGCCAGGCCATCTGACCCACACAGTCCAGTAAATCTGATTGTCCCCTACCTCCACCTGGCTGGAGGCAGGGTCCCTCTAACAGTCATCACAACGCTGGACACCTAAGTCGTATTGAAAGGGATTATTCTTCGTTATCACAGGAGCTGGAGTAAAATCAGCTCTTCCGCTCCATCTGGGAACCTGCTCACCAGAGACTGAAGCCGCAGCTCTCATGGGATGATTAGTCTTGACCCTTGTTCCTATTTTCAATTCATGCACCCGTTCCTCCAAAGCTGAAGTAGGTTTTCCATCCCACTTTGTCATGTCTTCTCCATGATCCTGCAGGTAAAACCATAGGGTGGCCCGTGGTATTTGCCTATATCTATCTATATCTATATCTTCTGTCTTGAACAATAGGATGTCTTTTGTTAACAGCTGAGAGGTGTGTTGGTACACGTGAGGAGCTGGATAAATCAGATAGATCGTCCCTCAATTGTTTGAGATCCTGGGACAGTTTTTCCACAGCTGAGATGATGGAAGGGGTGAGATTGTCTTCGAACTCTCGGAGTTTGTGAATCATTTCATCCACTGTTGGTGTTACTATGTCACCCCAGGTTACTGTTGCTAATGAATGGACATATGATGACGGTGCATTCCGTGTAAGTTTTCGCCACATGGGTCGTGTACATTCGACTTCATCTGGGTCTATGGGTATATCTCCGTTATTCGGTTTGGTGTGATAGATCATCTCTACGATGGCTGATTCCCTCAGAGACTGGATGCCTTTGTCTAAAGTAGTCCACTTGGCCGAACAACTCGTAACATCATCCTTGTATGGAAACCTTTCTTTCACAGCTGCCAAGAGCCGCCTCTAAAGACTGAGGGACTTTTTCTCTCTTGCAATTGCTTTGTCAATTCCCCCTTCTCTAGCAAGTGATCCCAGCTGCTTGGCTTCCATACCTCCTAGTTCGTGACCATCGGCCCCATTGTCCCAGCATCGTAGCAACCAGGTGATGATGTGCTCCCCTGGTTGACGGGTAAAATCTTTTCGCATATTCCGTAGCTCGGTTGAGGTCCGAGGTCGAGAAGTCACCTCTTCTTCTTCTTCTTCGTCATGGGATGATGACTCCTGATCAGATGGTGGCCCGGGTGGTGAATACATTGTTTCTTCATCTTGCTTCACCCTTCTTGCCTCTTTTTTGCTTTTTCTCTTGCGTATGGGGGCAATCGATATTGGTACGAATTGGTCCTCTGGTTTAGCTGCAGTCATTATCACTGTGCTTTGAGTAGCAACTGTACTTGTCGCTGGGGGTGGTGTAGCTGCTGTGGTTGGGGCTGGGGTAGCTTCGCTATCTGTTGCAGTTGAAGTTTGAGTAGCAGCTGTACTTGTTGCTGGGGGTGGTGTAGCTGCTGTGGTTGGAGCTGGGGTAGCTTCGCTGTCTGTTGCAGTTGAAGTTTGAGTAGTGGCTGTACTTGTCGCTGGGGTAGCTGCACTGTCTGTTGCAGTCGAAGTTTGAGTAGTGGCTGTACTTGTTGCTAGGGGTGGTGTAGCTGCTGTGCTCGGAGCTGGAGTAGCTGCGCTGTCTGTTGCTTCGCCCTCAGATCCAGGGACATTTCTTTCCTTTTGAAGGTGCTGGATAGTGTTGAACAAGGCCCGGTAAGCATAGGCCAAGCCCCAGCACGTTGACATGATTTGTCCCTCTCTGGTATGACCAGGATGACAGCACACCTCATTTAAGTGTTTTACTAATTCTTCTGGATTTTGCACTTGTTCGGTGGTGAAGTTCCAAAACACTGGAGGGGCCCACTGGCCTAGATACTTGCCCATACTATCCCACACACCCTGCCACTCATGGCTGTCCAGCCTCAGGGAAAATCTCTCGGTCCCCCTATTTTGTCGTCTAACCCCAGACAAGGCCCAAACCCAACTCTGCTTAACTCTTGAGATCAGACGTAATGGTTGTGGACAAAACACACTCTGTATGCGTGCCAACATGGTGACCCCCATCACAATCAGCAAACAGGTCTCAACAATATTAAAAGGCCACTCAAAAACTTCAAAACTCTCAAACGATGCTGTAAACGGTCTGGAAGGGGCACTGGGAGGGTAAAAGAATGTCTCCTTCATAGGTTGACCACCCAGGAAGGAGAAAAAAGATGTATAGTTGCTAAGCATTTGTATTATATACCTCCCAAAGTATAAAGGTGGTGACCACACTGGGAACATAAGCCAGATCAGTTTCATGATCAATTTTTCTATTGTATTACAAGTCATTACCATAAAATACAATGAGACAATAACCTTAGCCCAAGCCCCACACTTGAAAAACACTAACACAGCAAATACTGGCTCTAAGTAACCTACGGCATATTGAGACTGTGAGATCAAAACCAACAACTTTGAGAGCCAATAAATCAGCATTGTGATGAGTGACTATCAATCCAAAACACTGAATGCTTATCACAAATACGATTAGACACACGCCGGTCAGATCTGTCGTTATCTCAACCCTTTGGGCCCCACGTTGGGCGCCAAATTGATCTGTCGTGGTTTAAGCCCAGGCCGTAAATCAGAACCATGCAGTCTACTTCCCCCCCACACCTTTCTTCCCTCCGCTTCTGGAGGGACGGGGAGGAGAATCAAAAGAATGCAGCTCCCACGGGTTGAGATAAGAACAGTCCAGCAACTAAGGTATAACACAAATCACCACTGCCGCCACCAACAATAACAACGACAAGAGAAATAACAAGGGAAGAGAATACGATACCGCCCGCCGGAAAAGACAGCCCAGCCGAAAAAAGGGACGTGCCCTTCCGGGTAGCTCCCAGTTACATCCCCTGGCATGACGTGCTGTGGTATGGAACACCTCCTTGGCCAGTCTGGGTCAGGTGTCCTGTCCCCGCTTCCTCCCGGCCCCTCCTCCTCCCTGGCAGAGCATGAGACTCACAAAGTCCTTGGTCAGTCTAAACATCAGTGTTATCAGTTTTTTGTTCCCAAGCCAAAAGTCAAAAACACAGTGCTGCAACAGCTACTAAGAAGGAGAAAAAAACTGACTGCCACTGCTGAACCCAGGACAGAAACTGAGACTGAAACCTCAGCATAGAACACAACTGTTGTTCAGAGATTCCACAGAAAACATTAGAAACCCTGTCTGAATATACCCTTCCAGTTAAGATACATTAGGAGCAGACACCACTTCCTGCAGCTCCAGCCCAAGACCCTACTGCTCAGCCACTGAGTCTAGCCCAGTTCTCAGGGACACAGGGTCACTGTCCAGGGTGAGGGACACAGCTGCCGCTTTCCTGTTTGCATGTTCAACCAGTAGAAAAGCTGCATATGTGCCCCAGAGACACATGTACATGCACACACATACACAGAGGACACTGACACAGCCATTCACACAGACCACCACAGACAAGGAACTGCCTTCAACAGCACCTACACATACAACTTATAAAACTCAAGCCCAGAAGAAATTCTGGCAGGTAGACAGGGATCACCAGTGAAAGCATGCAGCTGACACTCACTAGGTTCACAAAGACGCACATCTGTGGATTCTCAAGTACTGGCACAAGTACTCTGCCCAACCAACACCCAACACCCTGCCCAGGTCCTCCATTTTCTTATGTGCTCCACAAGTCTGTCACTGATGGCACCAAGTTTGGTGCTTACTAGAAACAGACATATGCACGTGTATGCTCATCCCATAGGCACTCATCCTCATGGCTTCCCCAAATACCAGCCAGAGCCCTCTCCCTGCCTGATAGCCCTGCCGGGACACAGGACCTCCTACTTGCCAGGTTGAGGTTTTCTGGCGAATGACGCACACCTCCCCACACACAGTTTAGGGGAGATACAGACACTCACAACCCCAGCAGATAGTACCAAACTAGCTTTCTTTCAGGACATACACCATTCCCACCCCAGTGGATGGCACCAAGACCCCCCTCATTCCAGTGGTGACACTGGTTCCAGTAGCTGACTCCACAGGCCAGGAGTGCCCACAGCTGCAGTCCGGCTCCAGCTGCATTAGTTTATGTAGTACCACTGACCCTCTGCAACATCCTGGACCCCCAGGTTTGCAATCTTACCAGTTACAAAGTCCCAACAGCTTCCTGGTAGCTCATCAATTACTGTGAGTGGTGACCTTGTTTCTTGTCTTTGTCCCATGAGGTTTGCCTGTCATGTTTGTGTTTCTTTCTCCTTTTCATTGCATTTGACAAGGTCCTAGATCAGATAATCTCATTGACATAAACATTACCATATTCCACATACCCTTACCAATTACCAGTGCAACTGACCAGCTTTGGTTCTCCTTACTGCCTCCCTTATCTTTTGTTGGTCAGGTTTTGTGTCTCTGTATGTTCTTGCTCATGGTTTCCTCCTTTTCTCATTACCCCTTTTTGCACTGTAAAGGTCCTTGTCTAGGCACCACTTAAGGAGCAGATGGTCTCTTTTTCCACACATCATTATGGTGATCAATCTTTTAAATGGAAGTTAGAGTCACAAGCATAGTCATTCCTGCACAAAGACTGATAAAGAGTATATTTTACAACAGGTAGATGTTTACCATGTCTATATTAATACATCTGAGTTAGTCAAAGACTAACAATATATACATTCTGTAAAAGGAATTAGGCATTTCTAGGGTGTGATTTGTCTGATTTCAGACAATCAGTCCCTAAAAATTGCTAAATCTCTCCCTTGAACACAAAGATGTCTCCGTGCAGTCAGATGAATCTTCAGGGTGTGATTTGAATTCATGAGGGCTAGCTAGATTGGTAAATTGAAATGTATTAATATGTGTTTTAACACAAATAAAACACCATTCTTCATCTAGGATCATGGAATGGAGCACACAGCCACAAAGTGAAAGTCTGGATTTCAGATAATATTAATAGAAGAAAATACCTCCTAATGTCTCATAAGAATGTGGCAAAAAAACTAAGAGGACCAAAACTGTGAAAAATAAACCACTGCTTATTAAGAGCTTCTGTCTTTTCAATATCAATTACAGAAACTGATACTGAACTAGTCTACTCATTTCTGTTGTGCACATATTTTAAAGGATAGGGGCAGGGAGAAAATCAGGCAGAGAAGTACCACAAAAGCTAATAGGGAGGTGGAAAGAAAATATCAGTCAAAAGGAAATTGAGAGTTTATTTGATATAAATGCTTTCAGAAGGAAAAAATAACTGTGTTAGTTAGTTACTTTTCATTAAGGTCTATCAATAACCTATGGCTGTAAACTGAAGTCTGTAATTAAAAGCAATGCTTCTACATTTAAGGGATAGTAATTTTTAAGTGAACTTTATGTGATTTGCCATCACAACATAATATGAGGAGAATGTGTGGATGTTAAAGGTCTTTAAATTACAGGACACCTGCTGGAAAGCATGTTTCAGAAAAGTACAAGTCACTGGCCTTGATATGGGACAACAAAACAGATCAATAAAGTGTGTTATGCAGTGGGGTCAGGCTAGACTCTTCTTGCCTTAGGCTCTATGAATCCATGAAAAATCACAGCAAAGTGTAAGTTCTTACTTCAGAGGTGCCTGTCTAATCATTTGAAGAGAAAAAATAAGCTCTGACACTAACAGGTAGCTCAAAGATGGTGATAAAAAGACAGTATAAAAATAAAAATGTCCCTCAGACATTGACTGTGGTCTTCTGGTCATAAAGGAGGTACTTGCTATAACAGCAAAGCCTTTTTAACTCTCTAGAGTGACTTAAAATATTTCAAGACTTAAAATGGCAACATACTTCGTTAGTGGTCATCTAGACAAAGGTGCCAAAATTGTGTAGGTCTTTGAGTGTGATATAAAAACACTGGTTTTTGTTTTCTAAAGCTTATCTTTCCAGAAGATCTACTGTTCAATAGAGAACATTGAATCAGTAAGTAAGGTTTGCTCTCCCAGGACATGAAGACACCAAAGCACTATAAACATTGAAGGTTAGCATAGGAAACAAAGCAAAAATCTGTCAATTACAGCTTTACTTTCAGATGTAGGTTTTCCAGAGTATCGCATATTTTAGATTATACATATTTTTGTCCAGCTAAATAGAAATTAATGTTTTCTAGGTAGCCAAAGCTAATGCAGTCCACAATGCACTATCCAAAACACACTATGAGCTAGATTGACATTCAGTCCAGACAACTGCTTTGAACTGCTCGTATCCAGGAGAAGCCTAAAATAGTACATTTTTTTTCTCTGGAGTGCTGTGTAAAAAACAGTTTAAAAACCTGGTTAGCTCATCTGTTCTTGTTCATGGAAGGTGATTAGACACCTGAGTGGTCTAAAATTTTACGTTAATCAAGATATAATACTAGGAGGTGTTGGAGAAATGTGGCAAATTTAAAATTCTCATTGAGCAAAGTGTTTTTCAGGGTTTATACTGAATTCCAGGAAACTTTAGAAACCCTTCAGATTTATCATTTATTCAGCATAATCTTTTTTTCTGTTTAATAATGTGTTTCTAACTTATTTTTAAAAATGTCAAAAGAGAAAAAGCAAGTAGTTTGCTTTTTCCTTCAAATAGTTTCGAAATTTGCTGCATAGTGCAGTCCTCCTAGTTGGAAACTGATTATCAGAGATCCTCAAAACAGCAGATGCAAGAAACAATGAATAGTTTTAGTTGATCTCTTTTTTTTATTTTGCTTTTTTGACTGGCTTATTACCTTACTAGGCTGATTGGCCCAGCAGGGGTTGCTGCAGGAGGAGGCTTCCTGCTGGCAAATTGGTTTGAAACCAAGAACTGCATTTATAATCTTGACAATAATACCTATGAGAAGGATGCTAGTGAAGGCTGGATGAAAGGCAGATCATCTTTTCTTCCAAAGATTAGGCATAAGAGTTTTCAAACTACGTTCCTTCCTATTTTTAGTAAAGAACTTTTGATATACAATACACCAGCCAAAAAAGTTAAGCACTAGATACATTTTTAATTATAAAATTTGTACTTACATTTGATAAAACTGAGAGTCAGGTTCATAGTCTTAAGCCTTAAGCAAACACTTTAGCCTCTATTATATACATAAATGTAGCAGAAGAAGGTAAAGATACTGGTCATATAGATTCTGAAAGTAACTTGTTTGTTGTGATTTCTTATTGCTTATATAAATCTACACTTATAACTTGCTTCTCTAGTCAACCCTGTCATCAACATGTACTCAGGTGAAATTCCTTCTGAAATAAATAAAAAGTTTGCTTTTGTCTGTGTAAGAAGTTGGATAGTTAATGCAAAATATATGTGAAGATTTTTTTACTCCAGAACAAGAATTTCAAGTCACTTCAATTCCTAGCTCCTGTTTAAAGCCTTCAGTCTCTTAGAACAGGTAAAACCTGTAAACCCTAGACAAGTGAATTACCATCAGCAAGAAGGAATGAAAAAACTGTGTAGTTTTCCTTGCACTCTGATCATATCCAGATAGGTATAATAATCTTTTAGGTAGGATTAATTTTCCCTAACTTATCTATAGTCTAACTACTTTAAGCTGGTTATAAGATACAGGATGGGATTCTTCTGACTAAATATGCACTTGGCAATATGGTCACTAGCTCTGATGCAGAGAATTACAATTACTGTAAGAATTCTACCTTTAGGGACCATTTCCATTTTATGTAGATTATGTTAATCTGGGCCAGTGTAACGCAGTAACCAGAGTCCATGATAGTTTTTATTTTTTCCATAGCCAATACTGCAGGTAACATCTCATGAAGAATGACAGAGACACTTAGTCTGTAGTTTGATGCCATTTCATTTAAATAACTTTCACATCTTGTATGGACAGACAGGTCAAAGTGAAATTTTCATATAAAGAAATCCAAAGATAAAATTTCGAAGACAATATGACACTTCTGCTGCTGACAGTATTTCTTAGTAGCTTTTAAAACAAGGTTACCTATCTATACTCCTATTCTTCCTTTTCAACTGGAGCCATCCTCATAAGTCTACTAGGACTCACAACCACTTTTTTGACTGTAATGATGGATAAATGTTTTAATAGAAGAAGTGTCAATCTCATCGGTACTGATGGATAAAATAAGCCTTTCTTAGGAAACGAAACAGAGTGACAATCCTGCATGAAGAATAGAAAAGTACAAAGAAAGAGGCACTGGGAAACAAAATTAATTCCTCTGATATGGTGCTGACATCATGATGGGATTTGAAGAAAATAATCATTATGACATTGGTGAGGTTAAGAGATGGACAATATAGACTGATAGTGAAATATGCTGAGAATGTTGAAGTAAAGAAGCAGTGCAAGAAAGAAGAGAAAATTTTGAGTAAATTTTGTTTTCATTCCCTTCAAGTCTGATTTTCAGACAGTTCTCTAGGTCTCTAGAAGATGAACAATCCTGCAGAAGTTTGCAATATGAACAGTCAGTCCCACTGAATATCTAAATAGCATATTTTACATGCCTTATTTAATACGTTGCTCTAAAACAGTTCTCACACTGTCAGACATGTTAAAGTGCTCAGCAGCATCCGTTGCAAAATGTTAAAACTGCATGCATGAATTGGCATAGATCCATGAACTCAAACAGATCTATTTCAGTTCTTATCAGCTTTCCAGACACTGCATATAGTAATTGAAATAGTAAAACTAAAAGATCAGTCTGTTTTAAACTCGTCTGAAATGCACTGCTTAAAACTAAATCCAAAAAGGAAGGCAGCTCTGGTTACACATTCAGGCACTCCAGGCTGTGACTGTGGAGAACTAGAATGTCCCCACAGATTTCTTTGTGAATGAATTTGCTTCAAACAGACAAACCTATGGAAACTAAACTGAAGAATTGAAAGCTTGTTTTCGACTCTACTTATTGAATGGGGATATGAGTGACACACTGATGCAAGAGTTATGGAGCTCTTCTGGGGGAAAACGTTAGGGTCCGTTATTATCCTCCTCAGTCTCATTCGAAGTCCCTCCCACCCCCCCTTTCTTCCCTTTGAGCCCATGGCTACATTTGAGCCCAGGTCCTGGCCCACTGCTCTTGTCAAACTACACTGTATGTATTCTGTTTCCAGACTTGAGCGTCTTGACCTTGTCTTGATGATTCAACTTTCCAGCTCAACACTACTGACTTGTCTAGTAATCAGTGGACTCTTGGCTGACCCGGGTTACTGCCACCAAACCTGCTCTGCTATTCATGGTTGTGACTATGCCCCTGCCTTGCTGTGTCCCTGGGCTTTGATCTTGCTTTCCCTTGTGAAGACTTGACTGCTCCCTCAAAATAAACACTATTACCTCTTGATTTGGAAGTCATAAACTGAAAGATAAAATACCTTTCATCCAGATTTCAGCTGTATTTTACGGATATTCTGGTCAGAGTGTTCTGAATAAAACCTTCGGTTTCAGAGGAATAGACACAATTTACCTGTTTTGGTACAGTTGTAAGGCATACCTATCTCACAAGCCCAAAGATATCCAAAACAGGACTGCATTCTGCCAGAGGCAAAATAGTTTAAGCTATGGGGAAAAAGACTGGAAAGCAGCTTCTCCACTCTTTGGAGACCTGAGCTGAGGTCCTGGTAGAGTACCTACATACCATTTACTCCATGGGTAGGCAGCTAGCTCTGAGATTTTGCTGGGTTAAGTTTGCAAGCAGCCTAGCCAAGACAGCTTCACTTAAGGTGGCTCTAAAATAACAGGTCTTTACACGCAATACTCCAGAGATGCTATAGTGCTAAAATTTTAGCATACCATGATAACTGAATGTAAGGAAGTGTCTAATGCTACTCAGTCATCAACTTGTTCATTTACAGCCAAGAGGAAAAGACTAAATTAAGAAGGGAAAACACTGAGACACAATAGGTAGCAAGAGTTTTACCTACTGGTTGAAAATCCTGTCTATCAAAGTGTTTGTGCAACATTCTTCCCCATCACCAACTAAAGTTGGGGTATTTTTGAACTTGAATAAGAATGTATGAATAAAACAAGTGTAGTTTGGTTTTGGTTTGGGATTGTTTTTTTTTCTTCTTTTGTTTTGTTGGTTTGGTTTTGGTTTTTTTTTTAATGGGGTTTATTTTCTCCCTTCTTCCCCAAAAACTTCTGGATTCAGAAGGCTATTGAGAAACTATTCAAGATTGTGAAATAAACCCCCAAACAATTTAATTTGAGACTTTACACAGCCCAATAAGTTGCAAAAGAATTGTATTTCAAGAGTACTGAATATTTTCATTTAATATGTGTTTAAGAGTACTATTCAAACATAAAATTCTTTCAATTTTTTTTTAATATATAAACTAAAAAGAGCAACAAAAAAATCAGTATTTAACAGCAGAGACAGTTTTTTCACAGGCCCAGCTATTTCAGATGTGTTTACTGGGAGTACCTTGCTAGATATTAGCAAACAGGAAGTTTTATTTCACATGACAAATTGTATACCTTGCAGAAATTCTTGTAATGTGCCCTCTGACCCCCAGGCCTACATGTCAGATTTGTGCACAGCATATCAGGTCTTCCTAAGCAAACTAATCATACACAAGCAGACAGTGTTTCACACAACACTCCAAGGGAGACAGTGAAGAACCGGCTGTGGGAGCAGAGCTGGTACAAGAAGGCCTGTGCAATCAGCTCACTTACATGTCTGTCTTGACAGATCAACCCTGGCATGAACACTGGCTTTCCTAGCTAAACTAGCTGCTAGTCAAATGTAGTGACAGCTAGAAAAGAAGTATTACATGAGGTGAGCGTATTGTCAAGGTACTGAGCAGTCTTCACTGCCCTTTAACCTCCAGCACCTACAATTCAAACTAGGGAGAAGGGGATGGGAAAGAAAAAGAAGCAATATTCGCTATTCCTTGTAAATAAAGTTAATGGAATGCAGATGCGCCATATGCCCATGCAACCAATAACATGAACTGAAAAAACCCAAAACTTAAATTTACCTGCTTCTTACTGGAAATGCTTTGTTTATTATAAAATAATTAATAAAAGCACTTAATTTAATCGTAGCAATTAGAAACTTTTTTTGATTTGTCTTTATCCTTGGAAAAACATAATTTAATTTGCATTACTGTTTTGTTTACAAACAGTAAATATTTGAACTTCATTTGACTCTGCTCTGTACCAAGAAGCTATCAGCTTTTCTGTGTTCTACAGTTTGATTACAAACAGGTCACATTTAAATCTGAGAACCAGAATAACAAGATGGACTCAAAATTTCCTTTGAACAGAATCTGAGTTCAGATGTGAAGTTTTCCTCATACACTAAAATTCTGGGTTAGGTAATTAGAAGATCTTTCACAATATTTTTTGACTCATGTTTGTTTTTCCATTTAATCACATTGAATCTTATCCTAAACCTACCAAGCCTGTATTCATGCTTAAGCATCGGAAAGTAATGTTTTTCAGCTTTGGCTCTGACTCAGCATTTCTTTGCTATTCTGCAAATTTTTTTTGACTTTTAACAAATAGAAATGGAATCACATACTGTTCTGTTGAGGTGCTATTGCCAAGAAACATGAAGGTGACAACTACATCTTGTTTCAACTACTCCTCAAAACCCTCTGAGGAGCTCTTCCTAATTTAGCATACAGTAAACTACAGCGATAGATTCAAAGGGATTTTTTTTTTTTTTTTTTTGTACAGGGCTCAAACACAGCACTATTTTAATGTGTTTTTCTGAGTTGCTATTCCTCAGAAGATCCATGCCATAAACAGTTAATGAAAGAGCTTAAGTTAGTGTATTTTACATCCTAATTACAACAGATTGATAGAGCATGCATGGATCTGTTGCTGATGTCCAGCATAGCATATGGCAATGACTTTATTACATTGTGGCAAACCATGAAGGTTGATTGAATTTAAATAAATGTTAGAAGCAGCATTATGACAATGTTGTGTATCCAAAGCATATTTATTAAGTCTGGGGAGCAAAAGTTCATATTAAAAATGTTCTTTAGTTCTTTAGAATAACATGTATTTTGTGCTGAGACAGATATTTGGGTAAGCTAGTCAGGATATAGAAGCAGCATATAGTTTCCTTTCCTCCAAAATGCTAATTCCCTGCTCAGAAGTTAACGATGAAGAACAGGTATGCGAACCTGTACCTGTGACAGCTACTTTCAACACAAAATTCACCTGTGATGGACATAAGATTTAATCTCAAGTAAAAAAGATTCATTGGAGAATCTAATCCTTCAGGTGCTGTTTGAGGGATTTTTGTGGGGTTTTTGTGGTTTTTGGTGGGGAGGAGGGATAGGATTTTTTTTCCCATTGTTTACTGAATTCTGCACACAAATGTTTACCCAGACCACAGTGAAAATTGTAATACTCTGAAAGCACAGGTGACTAACAGCTGTGCTCTGCACTCATGAAAAGAAAAGCAGCGTATGCAGCAAATTTTTGGATGTATTTCACTTTTACATGCGGTGATTGTGAAGTATGTATTAACTAAGAGTTCTTAAAAATCTTTTCCTCTGCCAGCTTCTCTATATCATGTCTTTTTCCGGTGCTGTTTGTAGAATCATAGAATAGAATCATAGAATAGAATAGAATCATAGAATAGAATAGAATCATAGAATAGTTAGGGTTGGAAAGGACCTTAAGAACAGCTAGTTCCAACCCCCCTGCCATGGGCAGGGACACCTCACGCTAAACCATGCCACCCAAGGCCTCATCCAACCTGGCCTTGAACACCGCCGAGGATGGAGCACTCACAACCTCCCTGGGCAACCCATTCCAGTGCCTCATCACCCTCACAATAAAGAATTTCTTCCTTATATCCAATCTAAACTTCCCCTGTTGAAGTTTGAACCCGTTACCCCTTGTCCTGTCACTACAGTCACTGATGAATAGTCCCTCCCCAGCATCCTTGTAGGCCCCCTTCAGATACTGGAAGGCTGCTATGAGGTCTCCACGCAGCCTTCTCTTCTCCAGGTTGAACAGCCCCAACTTTCTCAGCCTATCTTCATACGGGAGGTGCTCCAGTCCCCTGATCATCCTCTTGGCCCTCCTCTGGACTTGTTCCAACAGTTCCACGTCCTTTTTATGTTGAGGACACCAGGACTGCGCACAATACTCCAAGTGAGGTCTCACGAGAGCAGAGTAGAGGGGCAGGATCACCTCCTTCGACCTGCTGGTCACGCTCCTCTTGATGCAGCCCAGGATACAGTTGGCTTTCTAGGCTGCAAGCACACACTGCCGGCTCATGCTCATTTTCTCATCAACCAACACCCCCAAGTCCTTCTCCGCAGGGCTGCTCTCCATCTCTTCTCTGCCCAACCTGTAGCTGTGCCTGGGATTGCTCCGACCCAGGTGTAAGACCTTGCACTTGGCATGGTTAAACTTCATCAGGTTGGCATCAGCCCACTTCACAAGCGTGTCGAGGTCCCTCTGGATGGCATCCCTTCCCTCCGGCGTATCAACCGAACCACACAGCTTGGTGTTATCAGCAAATTTACTGAGGGTGCACTCTACCCCACTGTCTATGTCACCAACAAAGATGTTGAACAAGACCGGTACCAACATCGATCCCTGAGGGACACCACTCGTTACTGGTCTCCAGCCGGACATTGAGCCATTGACCACAACTTTTTGTGTGCGGCCATCCAGCCAGTTCTCTATCCACCGCGTGGTCCACCCATCAAATTGATGTCTTTCCAATTTAGAGACAAGGATGTCATGTGGGACAGTGTCGAACACTTTGAGCAAGTCCAGGTAGATGACGTCAACTGCTCTGCCCCTGTCCATCAGATTCGTAGCCCCATCATAGAAGGCCACCAAATTGGTCAGGCAGGATTTCCCCTTAGTGAAGCCATGCTGGCTGTCACCAACCACCTCCTTGTTTTTCATGTGCCTTAGTATGCCTTCCAGGAGAATCTGCTCCAAGATTTTGCCAGGCACAGAGGTGAGGCTGACTGGTCTGTAATTGCCTGGGTCATCCATTTTCCCCTTCTTAAAAATGAGGGTTATATTCCCCTTTTTCCAGTCATCAGGAACTTCACCTGACTGCCACAATTTTTCAAATATGATGGAGAGTGGCTTAGCAACTTCATTCGCCAGCTCCTTCAGGACCCGCGGGTGGATTTTGTCAGGTCCCATGGACTTGTGTACGTTCGGGTTTTTAAAATGGTCTCGAACCAGATCCTCTCCTACAGTGGGACTAGGGTCTTCATTCTTACAGTCCCTGCATCCGCCTTCCAGGACTTGGGCAGTGTGGTCAGAGACTGCCAGTGAAGACTGAGGCAAAGAAGTTATTAAGAACCTCAGCCTTCTCCAAATCCGGGGTAGCCAGTTCTCCCGATATCTTCCGAAGGGGGCCCACGTTGTCCCTAGTCTGTCTTTTATTTGCTACATACCTATAGAATCCCTTCCTATTATCCTTAACATCCTTAGCCAAGTTCAATTCTAACTGGGCCTTAGCTTTCCTCACCTGGTCCCTAGCTTCCCAGACAACATCCCTGTATTCTTCCCAGGCCGCCTGTCCTTGCTTCCACCTTCTATAAGCCTCTTTTTTCCTTTGAATTTTCCTCAGCAGCTCCTTATCCATCCAAGGAGGTCTCCTGGCCCTCCTGCTGCACTTCCTTCTAGTTGGGATGCAACACTCCTGAGCTTGTAGCAGGTGATCCTTGAATAACAACCAAGAGTCTTGGGCCCCCCTGCCCTCTAGGGCTATATCCCGTGGAATCTTACTAAGCAGGTTCCTGAAGAGGCCAAAGTCTGCTCTCTTGAAGTCCAGGGCAGTGAGCTTGCTGCACGCTCTTCTCACTGTCCGAGGATCTCGAATTCGACCATCTCGTGGTCACTGCCCTGGGACATCTGTTTGTATTATAACTATACCAAGCTGCAATTCCCACATGAAGAATTTTTTGTTTCTTTTTCTAAACACCAGCTTGCCTGCGTTTTCTATGGTGAGAAAAATAGCCCAGTAGTCACCTATAATGCCTATAATGCCTGAGTGGCATTAGTGGGTGGTAAGCAGCACAGATGAGATACAACTATATAAAAGAGATTAGTTCTAATAAGCACCATAAATTTTGTATTGCAGATGCAGCACTGTTATTTGAAGGTATACAGTCACTATCTTTATGTGTCTTCTACGGACAAATCTTTCTCTAGCTAGACATAAATCCTGACACTGCTAAAATCCTTCAAGTTTTCCCAGAGAGACTTCTCCATCTCTGAACTATGATTCCTGTTCTGCTCTCATCTCCGAGCTATAGCACTCTGCCTGGTCTTTGCAACACTGCTGAAGGTACTTGGACATTGCGTCAGTCAGTCTTTGCTACCACTGGACATCTGTGCCTGGCTCAGGCAAAAGTAAGTAACCTATTGGGCTGGCCTTTTGTACTTTGAAACTGAAGTTCATAAACCAAGCATAAGAAATCTTCTTGCTCATAACTTCCTGTGAGGTGGTGGTTGCCTGTCAGACCTTATGCTTTTTATTGCATTGGTACTAAATCCATCCTGCATTCCCTCTAGTATACCACTCAAAGCTGAACCTTGAAGGTTCTGCAAGATTGAATTAATTAATGCACACTGATAATTCAAAAATAGAGGAAGAGATATACTTATTTGTCTTTTTATAAATATGTCGTGGTTTAAGCCCAGGCCGTAAATCAGAACCACCCAGTCTACTTCCCCCCCCCCACTCCCCAGAGGGATGGGGAGGAGAATCGAAAGAATGTAACTCCCACGGGTTGAGATAAGAACAGTCCAGTAACTCAGGTATAACACAAATCACTACTGCTGCCACCAATAATAATAATGATAAGAGAAATAACAAGGGAAGAAAATATGATACCGCTCGCCGGAAAAGAGCCCGACTGAAAAGAGGACGTGCCCTTCCGGGCAGCTCCCAGTTACATCCCCGGGCATGACGTGCTGTGGTATGGAATACCTCTTTGGCTAGTTTGGGTCAGGCGTCCTGTCCCTGCTTCCTCCCGGCCCCTCCTCCTCCCTGGCAGAGCATGAGACTCACAAAGTCCTTGGTCAGTCTAAACATCAGTGTTATCAACTCTGTTCCGAGGCTGAAAGTCAAAAACACAGTGCTGCAACAGCTACTAAGAAAGAGAAAAACTGACTGCTACTGCTGAACCCAGGACAGTATCCACCCCTTATTCCATACCATTCATGTCATGCTCAGATCCCACATTTTCCATATACCCTCACTCTCATTTCAGTGCACTGTTATCTTAGTGCACGGACCAATCCCTATAAAGCTGCTGAGTCCATTCGGTCCATGATGTTGGGCTCCATCCTTTGTAACAGTCTTTCAGAGCAGAAGAGGCCCATTGCAAAGTCCACCCCTCGATCATGAGTCCATCTCTATGTTGCATCTCTGCCCTGATGGCCTGAAGTGTCATGGGCCCATCAGGCTCAAAATAATTCACCCTCCCCTGCAGCAGTCTCTGCAACTTGTCGTCGGGGACTCCACACAGCTGCCTTCCATCTCCGATGCTTCCAAAGCACTGGAGGGGCCCAGTGGATTAGATACTCGCCCATACTGTCCCACACACCATGACACTCATGACTGTCCAGCCTTGGGGAAAACCTCTCGGTCCCCCTGTATTGTCTAAACCCAGACAAGACCCAAACCTGACTCTGCTTAACTCTCGGGATCAGACAAAATGGCCGTGGGTAGAACACACTCTGTGTGTGTGCCAACATGGTGATCCCCATCACAATCAGCAGGCAGGTTCCAAGGGTACCCAAAGGCCATTCAAAACCTTCAGAACTCTCAAATGATGCTGCTGTACTTGTCACTGGGGCTAGTGTAGCTGTTGTGCTCAAAGGCTCTCTCACCACCAGCTCTACTTTTTCCGAGTCCAGATATTCCTCCTCTGCCTTGCTGGAAAGTGCTGCGGGGTCTCCTGCATCCTCCTGGGGCTCAGGCTCACGGGGCTCGGTGGGCTGCTGGGGGATGCTCTCGGCCGCCGCGGGGCTGGGCTCGGCTGTGTGGCTCGGCTCCTCCACCGCCTCCTCCCGCTGCTCGGCAGCCGCCTCCTCCCTTCCTTGGCAGCCGCCTCCTTCCTGGCCTCCGGCCCCGCTCCTACCGCCGCTTGGTCCCCG
Organism: Psittacula echo; assembly: GCF_963264785.1. Lineage (NCBI taxonomy): Eukaryota > Metazoa > Chordata > Aves > Psittaciformes > Psittacidae > Psittacula > Psittacula echo. Next base: position 20,706,574 of record NC_137735.1, on the reverse strand, counting down.
GATCCGCTCTCCCGGGCCGCTTCGGCCGCCGCCGGCTCCCGGGGCCGCTCCCCCTCAGCTCCCCGCAGCCTCACACAGACGGACGCGAGGACGAGGGCCAGGACAGTGAAGAGCAGCGGGACGGCCAGGTACAAGTCCACGGCCACGTCCATCCCGCCCTGCTGCCGGAGCCCGCCCGCATTACAAGCCATTACCATAAAGTACAATGAAACAAGAACCTTAGCCCAAGGCCCACACTTGATAAACACTAACACAGCAAATACCGGCTCTAAGTAAGCTGCAGCATACTGAAACTGTGGCATCAAGAGAAACAACTTTGAGAGCCAATAAATCAGCATTGTGCCTCAGTCAGATCTGTCGTTATCTCAACCCTTCGTGCCCCACGTTGGGCGCCAAAAAGAACTGTTGTGGTTTAAGCCCAGGCCGTAAATCAGAACCACCCAGTCTACTTCCCCCCCCCCACTCCCCAGAGGGATGGGGAGGAGAATCGAAAGAATGTAACTCCCACGGGTTGAGATAAGAACAGTCCAGTAACTCAGGTATAACACAAATCACTACTGCTGCCACCAATAATAATAATGATAAGAGAAATAACAAGGGAAGAAAATATGATACCGCTCGCCGGAAAAGAGCCCGACCGAAAAGAGGACGTGCCCTTCCGGGTAGCTCCCAGTTACATCCCCAGGCATGACGTGCTGTGGTATGGAATACCTCTTTGGCTAGTTTGGGTCAGGCGTCCTGTCCCTGCTTCCTCCCGGCCCCTCCTCCTCCCTGGCAGAGCATGAGACTCACAAAGTCCTTGGTCAGTCTAAACATCGGTGTTATCAGCTCTGTTCCGAGGCTGAAAGTCAAAAACACAGTGCTGCAGCAGCTACTAAGAAAGAGAAAAACTGACTGCTGCTGCTGAACCCAGGACAAAATATGCAAAGATGTAAGTTTAAAAACACCTAAAATAAAGACCAAATGCTACTTAAATCTTTGCGGGTTGCTACCCATTTTCTTGGGATAAAATCAAATTTTCTCACGAAACTGGGACTGGTTTATGTAAACACCCTATTCTCTACATCTGCCCCTCCAATTTATACAGTCAATGGGGAGCAGCTGGATAAAGTTAAGTGGCCCTTGTTTTGATATGATGTTCCTTTTGTTTTCTGGAATTAATTCAAGTATTTAGTTCTGTATTCCAGTTCCAGACTTCAATGGTCCTTATTCAAGTTTGAAACCAGCTATTTGTGTTGCACACACTAGTTTTTCTTTCCTAGCTTCATCTATAAACACAAGAGAGCTTGAAAAACATGAATATTGCTCCCGTATGGGTAGAAGAAATGCCAGAAGTGGGAAAGTAAAGCAGTTAATTCCTTTGGGTCATGTAATGGATGAGTTGCCCAAAAGTCTGTTAATAAGTGGACAACAATTTAGACCTAGAGTCTATCAAGTGCTGCAACAACTTTCCTGTTCCTTGCATCTTTCATATGGGATCAAAAAGGTAGAGAGAAGATGGAGCTTATTACTAGGAATATGTTGGTTGTCAGCAGCTGTTAAAGGACAGGGGAAATAGGTTAACACATCTTTAACCCCAGTGTTACTCAGATTATTGCTTTTATTATTCTGGGCATGCACATATATTCTACATATGATAGTGCTCTTTTGATTGTTACTTTTGAGATAAGCAGTAGATTTCTTAGTTTGAGACATTGTATCTTTTCCAAGGTACATGTTAAAAGTCAGACCAGAAAAACAGAGCTTAAATTACACCTGACTTCTACAAAACGTTTTTTGGTACAAAGATTAGCACACCCTACTGGTTAGTATTTAATAAGACAATAGCACAATAATCACTTCTCTTTTGTCTGTGTGTGTAACTGAAACTATTTAAAGATAACTAAGAACAGTATTGTGATATAAAAAGGCAATTCAGAGAGGCAGGAATGCTGATCAACAGGCTTGTAAAGTATAAATGGTTCATATGGTGACTAATTTCAAACAGTTCATTATTTGAAATAATGTTTCACAATTTAATAAATGCTTTGAAGGTCCACTCTGCTGTTAGTAGTTTTACAGCACTAGGAGATGGTTTTGAAGGTTCCTGGCACTCTGTTATTTAATTTCTTCTCACTGGTAATCTTGTCAGATTTCCAGACTGTACTAAAGTAACAGAAAGAAAGGCACAAAGAAAATAACATTGAATTCAAGACCACTGGCCCATCTCATTCGGTACCATACTTCTAATAGTGGCCTATGCCAGATATTCCAAAAGATGATGAAAAAAAAAGCACCTCATATTTATACCTACATTGCCAAGGACATTTGGAAGCCAAAGTCTCATTGATACTAATTTATGAATCTACGCTCTAAGGAATAAATTGCCTTGAGTATCTCAGATGACTTGAAATAGCAACAGAATAACATAGATGTTTATTTCTAGCCTGTGGCAATGACTATTTGGCTTATTCACTGGAGTATAAGGGATAATGCTTTTTCTGAGTTCTATATGGAATTACCTTATCTACCATGTACAATGAAGAATTATATCCTTTGCTCCTTGTGCAACAAAACATAAATAAGGATGCTAGCATACAGAAACCCATTGCTATGTGTTCCTGTGATTTGTGCAGATACTACCTTCTGTTAGGTTTTTCAGGTGCCTAGTAAAATATGATGTTATTGAACCTTTTCCTCTGACAAATTTGGTTGAAATTGGCTAACAACTTCAGAAATTACAAGGAAGTATACGTTTTCATTATTCTCTCCTATATTGGTATTATGTACACGCCATCTATATTTTAAACCTTAGAAAACTGAAATTAAGAGAGAGACATTCAGTACTTCAAACACAGGGGGACCTTATTTCTGGTAGTGCATCATCACTTCATTTCTACTCAATAATTTATTGAGATTTATAATATCATCCGATCTAGGAGAATCATGGCTCTTAGACACAATGTGGTTTTGCATTCTATCTTGTCTTCTGTTACCATAACAAACTCTGGCAATATTTCACAATTCTGAAAGTCAGAGTTCAAGGTCTGCCACTGATGGATAAAGATAGATTTTGTCACAACATGCTTGAATTTTTTTTAAATTTGCAATAAAAATCTTATGTTACTGCTAACTTTGGTTACATTCAACTCAGAAAGTCTCAAAGCACCAAATTTCTTGGCATCTTCTCTTTGTAACCTTTGTTCATATTCTTTGTGATGCAGGATCACACGCAGGTTTTACGCTTTCCCCCTCCAGTCCCCAAAATCATAGAATGGTTTGGGTTGGAAAGGACCTTAAGATACTCAAATTCCAACTCCCCTGCAATGGGCAGGGATGCCTCACACTAGACTATGTCATCTAAGGCTCCATCCAGCCTGGCCTTGAACACTGCCAAGGATGGAGCATTTGCCACTCCTTTGGGTAACCCATTCCAGTGCCTCACCACCCTCAAAGTAAAGAACTTCTTCCTTATATCCAACCTAATATTCCCCAGTTTATGTTTGACCCTGTTACCCCTTGTCCAGTTGCTACAGTCACTGATGAAGAATCCCTCTCCAGCATCCTTGTAGGCCCCCTTCAGATACTTCATTCTCTTCAAAAGACAATGCATGAAGGAGAAGAATGAAGGTTGAGGGAGCAAGTATGCAATTTACAGGTCTTACACCTTGACATTACAACACAGGTTAATTTATTTTACAGGGTAAACTTCAGTATAAAATGAAAGCACAAAAAATACTAAAGGCTTAAACCAAACCCATTAACAGTTTTAGTAAAGATGAACTTTTTCAAGGGTATGAACAAGAATTTCTGTTGTATAGTTCAGTGAACCATACGGTTCATATTAACAAATATGGATCTCTGATATGGGCCAAATAACCTTCTGAACGACAGAAAAAGTCCTCTCCTCACTTGTAATCAATTTAGGTTTTGTAATTAATTTTCTAAATCTATCATTCCCTCTCCCCCTTCCCCTACCAGAAAAAAAAAAAAAAAAAAAAGAAAAAATCTGTATAGGAGAATATTTCAATCTATTTTTCCCAGGGGCAGTTTCTAAGACAGTCAGAGGAAACTAGTCTGTTTCACCCTGGAAGTAGAAGTCTCAGATCTGAACATAACAGTTCAGATATATCATACTGTTGTTAAGTAAAAAATACTATAGAAGACTATCTCTCAGTTGAATTTCAACACTTATTGCAAATTAGATGCTCCAGTGAATAGAACTTGATGACAGCAGTTCTGACTAGCAGTCTCTCCATAAAATAGCAGCTACTCTTCTGAACTTATTAAAAATAGAAGAAAAAAAAAGGAAAAAAAGGAGAAATATACTAATGAAAATAGAGAGTGTTGCTGAGAGATATAGAAAAAGGAATAAACAAGGAAAATGGAAAGGAACACACTTATTAAACAGTTTTAGACTTTAAAACTGCTTGGTTTTCACTGAAAGAAGAAACAGAATTTGAAATAATTTTCATATTCTCCCAAATATCCCTTACTATTGTCTGAAGTGGAACATGTTTGCCTTACAGATGCTTCAGGTGCATGATCATCGTATAATGAATTTTATGGGATTTGTCTGCACAGCAGACATGTAAAATTCTATCTAAAACATTACTGCAAAAATAAGACTTGGACAAGATGGAGGATGTTTGCATTATAGATCTCATAACTGCCTCAGAAATGGGTCAAGGAAAAGGAGCCAACGTTGTAACAAAGTGAAAACAGAATAAAAAGACCTACCTATGAGTCATCTGGCTTTCCCATTCTTTCCTCTCTTCTGCTTTCTGATGAAAATGTAATACTTCTTTATCTCATTCCTCCCTTCTATGACACCTCCTTTCCATGTGGAGCTCTGATATTGAGCTCATTTGGAAAAAGAAAGTTTGCAAAAGATTTGCGCAGTCCAGACAAGATACAGCAGCAGCCTTAGCTTCAAGCCATTTTTGGAAAGAAAGCTGAAGGTATCCTGATCTGCATTAGTCAAAGTATTGCCAGATGGTTGAGTAAGGTGATCATTCCCCTTTATTCAGCACTGGTGAGACCACACCTGAATTACTGGGACCAGCTCTGGGACTCCCAGTACAAGGGTGACATGGACATGCTGAGAGTCCAGTGAAGAGCCACTGAGATGATGACGGGCCTGGAGTATCTCTCCTGTAAGGAACGTTGAGAGAGCTGGAACTATTCAGCCTGAAGAACAGAAAGCACAAGAAGAAATTGTCAATGTGTAGAAATACATGAAAGAAGGGTGCAAAAAAGATGGAGCCAGGTGGTGCTTGGTAACAGGACAAGAGACAATAGGCCCAAATGGAAACACAAGGTTACCTCTGAGTCTCAGGAAACACTGTGAGTGCTGGAGCAGGTTGCCCAAAGATGTCAAATCTCCATCCTCGGAGATATTCACATGCCATTTGGTCCTAGGCAACTGACTCTAGGCAGCCCAGCTTGAGGTAGGGGGGAGGGTGGGGTCGCAGAAGATGACTTCTAGAGGTCCCTTTCAAACTCAACCATTCTGTGATTCTGTGAAGCCATCAAAATCTTGGTATTAAATTTCTTGAAACAATTTTATTCTCAAAACATGTTTTTAGGGTCAAACTACTACCATTTTTTCTGGGTTTTATGGTTCACTTTTTTCTACTATCCTCAATTAAAACCTCAAAAACTTTCTGATTGTTGAATTGAAGCTAAGATTTTAAGGAAGTATAGTGCAGCCACCAAAACCCAAATATTATTTATTTTTTACAGTATTAGAGAAGAGCTTTATAGTACTAGCAAAAATCTGAAGACCAGATTAGTGTGAAACACTAGGAGGTTCTATTTGCAGCTGCTTTAACTGGATTTGTGTACAACATGGACAAAGGCTCTAAATCAAGCTCATGAGCTGACTGCAAATTACCACTGCACCAGAGATTACTGCTGCTTTGCCTTCTTGCACATCATAATAACTACCTAAAGGTATTTTTATTGGAAAGATGCAGACTCATTTTGTCAGTTTTTTAAGTCTAGCCTCATTGCCCCTATATACAAAAAACTAACTTGTTATAAATTGCAAGCCCAGTTTCTGTCACTCATATAATGAGAAAATAACCTACATTCATCTTTGATTAAATATATGCAGCTCCTCAGTTCTGGTGATTTTGACAATACCATAGGGATATTATTTATTATAGTTAGCTGCCACACACATATCTTCATGTAGATGCTGGCAAATGAGGATGTTATAAAATATGCGCTACTGCATCCTGTGGATTATCAGTCCACATGAAAGTTAGTTTCCAGGAAGCAGAAAAAGACTTGTGGTAGGTGTTATTTGAGCAGCAATAAATAAGGAAGAAAAGTGAAAAGAGGTGTTTAAAATAGTAATACTTCCTTCAGCAATTCCAGAAAGCCCAGCAGAGGAGGGCAAACTGATTTCATATTATACTGGGTATGCAGAGAGGGTCTGTTACCATCAGGTATGAAGACGGTGTATGAAATCAAGGGGCTCCACAAAAGCATAGGACATACATGGTGGAGACTCAGTTACACAATCTAGAGTTCACACAAGCTGCCAAAAAGCTTGATTTCAGGAAACATACTAAAAGTGGGTTTTCCTTCTGTGCAGTTCTCTGAATGAAAATTAAGAGACACTGCTTTCCTTGTCTCTTACATTTTTTCACTGAATTCTTTCAACACTGGGAACACAGCTGTCTCTATGAATTTATCTGATATTTTTCTCATTTCACTATTTTAATTTTTGCTGTTCCTTTTATTGTCTTTTTTGTAACTGGTGGGTTGAGATGTGGAGATTTTGGCTGTTAATAATTTTGGAGTTTGTTGTGTTGGGGGGGAATTATTTATTTATTTGCCTTCTTTTGCTTGTCCTATTTATTCTGCCTGTCTCATCTTTTCTTCCTCATTAACATCATTCCTTCAAAAAAAATAGTGCTGGGCTCAGCTTCATGGTTATGAGTAACATTTTTTGAAAGAAACTGAGTAGTTAGAATTCTTCATTCATCCTTTGCATATACGTTCTGCCTAGAGACCTAGATAATTAGAAGATAGATAAACATTTTCTATATAATTAGTGATAATTAGGGTATGCCCATTAAAATCAGGTAGGAGGAGACAGAGAATGCCTGTAATGGATTTCCCTATATAGCTAGATTTTTTCTGGTTTCAGTTGCCTATTTCCCAGTTAGAGGAATACAGAATATTTTTATTATTGTTGTTACTCCATCTAGATAATTTTTCATAGTCTCCAGTTGCTATTTACTTTTGTATTGAGAATGTCAGCAATCTTTTCAGAAGTGTAGTCTATGAGCAGTTTTCCCCATAAAAGTTATAATAGATTTCTAGGAATGTCACTCTCTTGTCAGTTAGAAGCAGCGCAGCTTTCAGTGATTCACAAAGAGTAGTTAGTTTCATGAAAGTACTGTCAGAAAATACTTGCCATTTGCAAAATGGCTACAACTTTGAAAAAGAAAGCTGACATCAAGCTCAGCTACTAATTGACAGTTGAGTAAATAAATAAATAAATAAATCGATCCAGCAAGAACCTGAATACAATGCAACAAAATATAAAATACACATAACCCTTCCACACACACAAGTATGTATAACTGCTAATGGCAGTTCAGTGAGTAGGGTTTGTTCAAATTAGATCATAACTATTGATATAACATTTAGTCAGCAGATACAGTCTATTACTGCAGTTCCAATTTCCTTTGATTACAAAAGGATATGACAGGGCTGACCACTGCCTACCACACTAGAAGTATTTGTGGTAAGGATGTCTCCTATTTAAAGAAATGAAAATGCCTGTTTTCCCTAAAAAGAAAGCAGCACAGATTTTATATTCGTTTGGCTCTATTTTCATTACTATTTTGTAAAAGATTCTTCCTCTTTTCATTTGAACATTCATTGATAAGTAGAACAACAGATCAAAAGAAGAAAACCTAATTGGAACTAGTATGAAAAAATAACTTTAAGCTGTTAATACAGGAGGAAAATCTTGATTTCCTTTCCTATCTGGAAAGATCTTTTTTGCAAAGCCAGAATTGAAGAGCTTAGACTGAACACCTTATATACCCAGAACTGGGTCAATGTAAATAGAAGGAATGATGAAAAATATTTTACTTAGCAGCCTAAGATATTTCTTTCAGAAACATATATGCCAAAATCCTACATCGCTTAAAGGATTTTGCATTTATATCCTCATGTGTAGGATAAGGACATAGATGGTGTAAACTGGATTAGCTCCCTGATTTCCTGGAGTGTTATGTCAAATAGTCTTCCTTGTGAATTATTTCTTCATTTCCATCCTGGTGGAATAAGGTGCATTTAGTTGACAATCAAAAAAGAGTTGCTGAAAATAAAGTCTAACATTCCTTTCAAAGTATCTCCTCCTTAGAAGAAAAAAACTTGTTTTCTTATTAAGGATTACATCTGATTTGCAGAAAGGTTTTTTGCTATGTGTTCCTGACATAAAGTCTCCCCAGCACTGAAAGTCAAATTAATTCACTGCAAGTTTTTGTTAAGATTTATATAACGATAATAAGAGTATTGAAAATTGGAGTGGGTCATTACCACTAAAGTGAACCCAGTTGTGTATATTTACTTCTCAGGGACTAGTGCAATATATTTTGGTTTGGTGGATTTAGAATGCTAAAAATCTATTTGACAGTCTTTATCATGCACAACTTAAAAGTGAGAATTCAAGACAAAGAAAAACATATACATTTTTCATAGTCAAAATACAGGCTTTGAGTGGAGAAAATGATTGCTGAAGAATAAGGTGATATGCTGCATGATGTATGAGTGTCTTAAACAACAAAAGATTCCTTAACAGGTTTGCCAGGCTTTGAATCAAGACATGTTTTGCAAGTAGAGCAGAAGTATGTAATATATTTTGTGGCTTTCCTTTTTTCTTCTTTGTGCAGACATTTAGGGGTGATGAAAGAAAGACACGTGATATCACTGGCTTGAGCAAGCCATTGTGTGGGTAGTTAACAAAAGTTTTTCATTTCATTTCTGCAGAACTTTTTTGTCTTCTCTATCAAACTCAGGCATTTAGTTTTCTATGTTCAAAGTGGGCAGCTTCAAAAATGTCAGTGTATTTTTATTTCTTTTGTAGAGTATTGTAATAATATGGATCAAAATGATTAAACTGATATCAGGTAAAACATGTGAGAACTAAAAACTTCAAGCAAAATTGTCACATGCATATACATGTGAGGAAAAAACCCATAGAAGTGACTAAGAAAAGGGATAACAGAGAACAAGAGAAGCAGATATTTGTTTGACAGTAAGATCAAAACTATTCATGTCAGGGTAGTGTTAGGCCAACTTTAAGTGATTTTGAAAATCACACCACTGATATATGTATTTATTTATTTATTTATTTTTAATGAAGAGACACCCTGACCATTGGCAGATTTTTAACCACCAAAGTGACTAATTGACCATTTGGCTGAGATCCAGTTACGAGCTGGAGCATCTCTGTTACCTGTCAATGGCTGTCTTTCACAAACTGTAGGCTGAATTCACCTCTGTGCTACCAGTTTCAGGAGAAATGCCCGGAGCAACCTGGTGTGTGTGTCAGATGGATGCATGGCATAAAGCATGCTTCCAGTCCAGCTCAGAAGTACATCTCCTAAGTGGTGCACCAGGGACTGTGCTGCCATTTCTGCCTGTGCTGCCATTTCTGCCTTGCGGCTTCATTCTTGTTAAGGTGCCAGTGACTCCAATGCAGATGAAAATACATTTTCTGACACTAAGAAAACCAAAGCAGAACAGCTCAAAAATTGGAGCATCTCAAACCATGAGAAGGAATGGAAAAATTCTCAGATTTTAGATACCACGCTTTAGTGACACAAGCCTGTTCTGCTGTAAGTGGTATGCTTATATACATGCCAGTCTTGAACTAAATTATACCCAATGTTTTATTTTGCTGCTGGGTGATTTTCCAATCATTTGTTTTGTATCCATTGCTAGTATTAGGGTTCTGTTAAGACATAGACTGAAGCCAAGTCTTTCGCTACTCTTACTGAAATTTAGGATATGTCATAAAGGCAATCTATACGGAAGGAACACAAGACAAAGATTATGATCACATTTATGATTGTCCTTGTCACATAGTTATAGTATTTGTTGGGGGACTTACAGACAGTTTAGTCCCAGATGTTACCAAGGCTACAGGCAGGTAGATTGTTTTTTATTAATACCTTTCCCAAATGTCAGTCTCAGTACTGGAAACGAGTACTGAGATTAGCCAGTAGCATCGTTTTAACAAAGGAAAATTGCCATTAGGCAGTAGGCATACGTCCAACTCACCAGCACTTTGACTCATGGCTCCTCAAGCCTTCCAGCCAATTAAGGAAGATGTAAAAGGCTAATCAATTCTAATTTGTGATTTTGTTTAATGTCAGGAAAAAAAATTTTTTTTTTTTTCTTCAACAGCAGGATATGAGCTTTCCAGAAGAATAAAAGGCACGACTTGCTAACATACTGGCACTGCATGACATTTCCAAGAAAACATAGTCTGCGGGTTGAGCTTGAACGATCCTGGCAGCTAGTGCATACAATTCAGCAGCAGTCACCATCCAAGAGTAGGCAGGGCTTCTGTGTCCTGCGGTCGTGCAGTTGATGTGCTGCCACACTCAGTCCTTTCCCAAGAGGTAAAAGAGTACACTGATGATCTTCAATCCTCTCTCTATATATCTAATACCCCCCAAATACTTTTCTCATGATTTAGTTACATAAACGCGCCAGTGTTTTATATACACAAATACACACATACCATTTTATGGAAGCATTCACTAGCGTGTAATTGAAAGCCATCCAAAACCAGCAAACAGACCTTATTTTGAACCTCCATTTCAGCTGTGGCATGGCCAAACTGCATGTTTTACTAATCTGTGCTATTTTATGCCTTGCAAACACGTTTCCAGTGCCTTTTGAATGCTTTTCTGAACATGATTTTCTCTCCTGTAAGCTTCACTTGTAGCCACTGCTTAGGCTTATCACCAGTCTCCTGAGCACCTCCCTGGTTTTTGACAAGCTGCAGTAATAACAAAAAACTTCAAGCTTCTAATCTGAAAATGAAATGTCAGTCCACAGAGTTGCTGGTAGGGAGAACTGGTGACAGAAAACCACAGGACATGAGTGAAAGCAGCCTTGTACTGTAACAACTGCAGATTCTAGCTGTCCTGGTTTAGCAGTAGCAGTCAGTTTTTCTACTGTTGCAGCACTGTGGTTTTGACTTTCCGCCTGGGAACAGGGCTGATAACAGCGATGTTTAGACTGACCAAGGACTTTGAGAGTCTCATGCTCTGCCAGGGAGGAGGAGAAGCTGGGAGGAAGCAGGGACAGGACACCTGACCCAAACTAGCCAAAGAGGTATTCCATACCACAGCACGTCATGCCCAGGAGGTAGAACGGAGAGTTCCCGGAAGGGCTGGATCATGGCAGGGTGGGGGTGAGGTCCCGGTTGGTGAGCGGTTGTATTCTCTTCCTTGTTATTTCCTTTATCATTATTACTATTAGTGGTAGCAGTAGTGATTTGTGTTATACCTTAGTTATTAAACTGTTCTTATCTCAACCCGTGGGAGCTGCATTCTTTTGATTCTCCTCCCCGTCCCTCCAGGAGCGGAGGGAAGAAAGGTGGGGGGGGAAGTGGACTTCGTGGTTCTGATTTACGGCTTGGGCTTAAACCACGACAGTTCTTTTTGGCGCCCAACGTGGGGCCGGAAAGGTTGAGATAACAACAGATCTGACTGAGGCACAATGCTGATTTATGGGCTCTCAAAGTTGTTCTTTTTGATACCACAGTTTCTGTATGTCGTAGCTTGCTTGGAGCCGGTATTTGCTGTGTTAGTGTTTATCAAGTGTGGGCCTTGGGCTAAGGTTCTTGTTTCACTGTACTTTATGGTAATGGCTTGTAATGCGGGCGGGCTCCGGCAGCAGGGCGGGATGGACGTGGCCGTGGACTTGTACCTGGCCGTCCCGCTGCTCTTCACTGTCCTGGTCCTCGTCCTCGCGTCCGTCTGTGTGAGGCTGCGGGGAGCCGAGGGGGAGCGGCCCCGGGAGCCGGCGGCGGCCGAAGCGGCCCGGGAGAGGGGCCCCGGGGACCAAGCGGCGGCGGGAGCGGGGCCGGAGGCCAGGAAGGAGGCGGCTGCCGAGGAGGGGAAGGAGGCGGCCGCGGAGCAGCGGGAGGAGGCGGTGGAGGAGCCGAGCCACACAGCCGAGCCCAGCCCCGCGGCGGCCGAGAGCATTCCCCAGCAGCCGTGTGCCGAGCCCCGTGAGCCTGAGCCCCCGGAGGATGCAGGAGACCACGCAGCATTTCCCAGCAAGGCAGAGGAGGAAGATCTGGACTCGGAAAAAGAGAAGCTGGTGGTGAGAAAGCCTTCAAGCACAACAGCTACACCAGTCCCAGTGACAAGTACAGCAGCAGCATTTGAGAGTTTTGAAGGTTTTGAATGGCCTTTGGGTACCCTTGGGACCTACCTGCTGATTGTGATGGGGATCACTATGTTGGCACACACACAGAGTGTGTTCTACCCACGAACATTTTGTCTGATACCGAGAGTTAAGCAGAGTCAGGTTTGGGTCTTGTCTGGGTTTAGACAATACAGGGGGACCGAGAGATTTTCCCAAAGGCTGGACAGTCATGAGTGTCACGGTGTGTGGGACAGTATGGGCGAGTATCTAATCCACTGGGCCCCTCCAGTGCTTTGGAAGCATCGGAGATGGAAGGCAGCTGTGTGGAGTCCCCGACAAGTTGCAGAGACTGCTGCAGGGGAGGGTGAATTATTTTAAGCCTGATGGGCCCATCCATCAGGGCGGAGATGCAACATAGAGATGGACTCATGATCGAGGGGTGGACTTTGCAATGGGCCTCTCCTGCTCTGAAAGACTGTTACAAGAGATGGAGCCCACCATCATGGACCGAATGGACTCAGCAGCTTTATAGGGATTGGTCTGTGCACTAAGGTAAGAGTGCACTGAGATGCGAGTGAAGGTATATTGAAAATGTGGGATCTGAGCATGACGTGAATGGTATGGAATAAGGGGTGGATACTGTCCTGGTTTAGCAGTAGCAGTCAGTTTTTCTACTGTTGCAGCACTGTGGTTTTGACTTTCCGCCTGGGAACAGGGCTGATAACAGCGATGTTTAGACTGACCAAGGACTTTGAGAGTCTCATGCTCTGCCAGGGAGGAGGAGAAGCTGGGAGGAAGCAGGGACAGGACACCTGACCCAAACTAGCCAAAGAGGTATTCCATACCACAGCACGTCATGCCCAGGAGGTAGAACGGAGAGTTCCCGGAAGGGCTGGATCATGGCAGGGTGGGGGTGAGGTCCCGGTTGGTGAGCGGTTGTATTCTCTTCCTTGTTATTTCCTTTATCATTATTACTATTAGTGGTAGCAGTAGTGATTTGTGTTATACCTTAGTTATTAAACTGTTCTTATCTCAACCCGTGGGAGCTGCATTCTTTTGATTCTCCTCCCCGTCCCTCCAGGAGCGGAGGGAAGAAAGGTGGGGGGGGAAGTGGACTTCGTGGTTCTGATTTACGGCTTGGGCTTAAACCACGACACTAGCCTACCAATTGCATTGACTTTAAAATCAAAGCAGCTACAGGTAAGCAGCTACCAACATCTTTGTCGGTGACATGGACAGTGGGATTGAGTGCGCCCTCAGTAAGTTTGCTGATAACACCAAGCTGTGTGGTTCATTTGGTATGCTGGAGGGAAGGGATGCCATCCAGAGGGACCTTGACACGCTTGTGTGGTGGGCTGATGCCAACCTGATGAAGTTTAGCCATGCCAAGTGTCCTCCACCTGGGTCGGAGCAATCCCAGGCACAGCTACAGGTTGGGCAGAGAAGAGATTGAAAGCAGCCCTGCAGAGAAGGACTTGGGGGTGTTAGTTGATGAGAAAATGAACATGAGCCGGCAGTGTGTGCTTGCAGCCCAGAAAGCCAGCCGTATCCTGGGCTGCATCAAGAGGAGCGTGACCAGCAGGTCGAAGGAGGTGATCCTGCCCCTCTACTCTGCTCTCATGAGACCTCACTTGGAGTATTGTGCGCAGTTCTGGTGTCCTCAACATAAAAAGGACGTGGAACTGTTGGAACAAGTCCAGAGGAGGGCCACGAGGATGATCAGGGGACTGGAGCACTTCCCGTATGAAGATAGCCTGAGGAAGTTGGGGCTGTTCAGCTTGAAGAAGAGAAGGCTGCATGGAGACCTCCTAGCAGCCCTCCAGTATCTGAAGGGGGCCTACAAGGATGTTGGAGATGGACAATTCATCAGGGACTGTAGTGACAGGACAAGGGGTAATGGGTTCAAACTTCAACAGGGGAAGTTTAGATTGGATATAAGGAAGAAATTCTTTATTGTGAGGGTGGTGAGGCACTGGAATGGGTTGCCCAGGGAGGTTGTGAGTGCTCCATCCTTGGCGGTGTTCAAGGCCAGGTTGGATGAGGCCTTGGGTGGCATGGTCTAGTGTGAGGTGTCCCTGCCCATGGAAGGAGGTTGGAACTAGGTGATCTTAAGGTCCTTTCCAACCCTAACTATTCTATGATTCTATTCTATGATTCTAAGAGAGATAACAGCAGCAATATTGTAATCTTGCCCATTTGATGTTGTTGTAACAGTTTATGTAAATGATCAATTAAAAAAAAAAAAAAGCAAACCAGCATTTCTTCATCCATCTGAAGTAGTTTGGCTTTCCCCTTGTCCTCTCTACTACAACCAATTTCCCATGAAGACAGCAGGTACTTGGCACTCTTTGCAACAACAGGAAATTTTTATGAGTCGATTGGAGCTTTTGCATTAGATATAAATACCAGCCTTGGGAGAGGAGAACACTTCTTGAAGGGTGTTGTGTGCTTTGGCTGCAACCACCAGCACTAGTGAGAGGCTTCATCTATCTGCACTGGTTGCTTACCACAGGGTTTGAATCCTGTAAATCGTTGTGGTAGGAGACTGATTTAGGAGAGATGCACATCACAACCAATTTATTAGAACACTTATTTATAATTAAGTTTTATTATTAGCAGCAGATAAGTATTGTCATGGTTCATTCAATTATTTCCTCACACAAACTCACAGGCATACAGCTGCAGTAACACCTGGAAGGCCAAACTCAGCTTTTTACCAAGAAGGAGTGGGTCATACTCCATGCCAATGTGTGGCAGACTGACCCTGGCTGGATGACAGGTGCCCATCAAGGCTGCTATATCACTCCCCTCCTCACCTGGACAAGGGAGAGAAAATATAAGTAAAGGATCTTGGGTCAAGATAGAGACAGGGAGATCACTCGCCCATTTCTTTCATGAGCAAAACAGACTAAACTTGGGGAATTAATCTATTACAAATCAAATCAGAGTAGGATAATGATAAATACAAACTAAATCTTAAAAACAACTTCACTCCACCCCTCCCTTCTTTCCAGGCTTAACTTCACACCCGAATTCTCTACCTTCTCCTCCTCAGCAGCATAGGAAGATGCAGCATAAGAATTGTGGTCTCTTCATCACATGTTGTGTTTGACATTCCTTACTTCTCAGGAGACAACTCCTCACACTCTTCCCCTGATACATCACGGGTCCCTCCTAACAGGAGTCAGTCCTCCATGAACTTCTTCAACATGAGTCCTTCTCATGAGCTTCATTTCTTCACGAACTGCTGCAGCGTGGGTCCCTTCCATGGGGTGCAGTCCTTCAGGAACAGACTGTTCCAGTGTGGGTCCCCCATGGGGTCACAGTCCATGTAGCAAACCTGCTCCAGAGCAGGCTCATCTTTCCATGGGACCACAGGTCCCGCCAGGAGCCTGCTCCAGCATGGACTTCCCACAGGGTCACAGCCTCCTTTGAGCACCTCCCTGCTTCAGCATGAGGTCCTTCACGGGCTGCAGGTGGATGTCTGTTCCACCATGGACCTGCTCCACCAGGCTGCATGGGCACAGACTGCTTCACCATGGTCCACACCATGGGCTGCAAGATTGTTTCCATTCCTTCTTCACTGACCCTGGTATCCACAGAGCTGTTTCTCTCACTCCTCTCCTTGGATTCTGTTCTGCTGAAAGTTTTTTTTCCTCTTCTTAACTGTGTTATCCCAGAGGGTCTATCACCATCTCTGATGGGCTTGCCCTTGGCCAGTGGCTGATCTGTCTTTGAGCAATCTGGCATTGGCTGTATTGAGCATAGCAGAAGCTTCTAGCAGCCTCACAGCTTCTCACAGAAACAAACCTCGTAGATCCCTGACATCCCACACTACCAAACCTTGCCACACAAACCAAATATACAAAGGCTCCTTGGTATGTGGTGATAGAGACCTTCAAAGTTTCTCTGTTTCAGATATTTATATAGTCCTGGAGGATTGGATGTGGACTGAGTTATACAACCTGTTGTTGCTGCTAGCATGTGTTGGTGCCCTAGGGCAGACATAGTGTCCTGAGTTTAACAGTTCTTGCAGGTTCAACAGAGCTACTAGGCTCCAGATCTTACTCATTCTGGTGAGATATTCAAGTGATACCTCAATAAATACTTTTACTCTCATTGGCCTGCTATTTTCTTATAAGTACTTCTCCATCCACACCTCCAGATACTTGTAGAGCTCATTCACAACCTCTCACACAGAATGGGCCTTTGTCAGCATACACTTTTGAGAACACAGTGTGCAATACTCCCACTTAGTGTATATTATTAGAAAGTTTTCACAGGTTTTTCAGAGCTTCCTAGCATATTCACCTTCAGACACTTAAAAACCCTAAAACCCAAGGATAACTACCAATAAGAAGCAATAAGATCTGTAATTTCAGGTCATGTCTGTTTCCTCCTCAACAGTTTTTCTCAGTGCTCAGTTCTTTAATAACCTCCACCATGTTATTCTCCACAAAGTTATATAATAACAATGAATCCTAAGTATTTTGTTCAGTCTCTCAGAAGCAGCACTACCATTTACATATGTAATCTTAAATCCCACCTAATCTTATTATTAAAAAGACTGGATGCTTTCACATATCTTCTTTACTAACTATATTTAAAGGTGT
Source organism: Psittacula echo (assembly GCF_963264785.1). Classification (NCBI taxonomy): domain Eukaryota; kingdom Metazoa; phylum Chordata; class Aves; order Psittaciformes; family Psittacidae; genus Psittacula; species Psittacula echo. Next base: position 20,689,562 of record NC_137735.1, on the reverse strand, counting down.
TGGCAACACATTTCATATCAGAGAATAACTGCACTGTGATAGATGCTCCATACTCTGAGGTCTGCACTGAAGGTCTGTATGTTGGTCACTTTATGTCTTACCGAAGATGGAGAGTGTAGTTTTGAAAGGATGATGATGACTTCCACATTCTGCAATTCTACTTGTAGGGATTGTGTGTGGTGCAGTTTACTTCTTGACACTAGTTTCTTCATTCTCTGTTCAGTATTCTGACATTGTGCTGTACTTCTTCACAAAAACTGTCAAACAGCACAGCTGGAGTTGATAAACTGAGGAAGGATGCCCATTACCAGTTACTGACTTCCCTGTTGTTTGATGCTTTCAGTATTTCATTATCTCTGCATCAGCACTGGTAGTCCTGCAACTGAAAAGCCATCAAAATAACACAGCTTGAAATGATAAATGAAAGTAACAGAACAACTGCAGCACAGAGCATGCACTTCTGTAGGCTTTTCTGGGCGAACAAAGATCTGTATCTGTTCTGTAGTAGTCTTATACTACCACACAAAAAGTTTATCCAGATGTGTTTGTTGGCTTAAAGCCATTGGACTCATTTCACATAGACAATTTTCTGTAAGTGGTACGAAACATAAGAAATGACATTTGGTTGTTCTTCCTCTGAAATAGATTTTTTTTTTCCTAGGTACAATATTTCATTTTTTCCCTTTCATTAAAGAAAGAGGAAAATACAACAAAGTCCAGGAAAACTCTATGCCAACTACAAAGGATTGTCACTTTATTGGAATAAGCCAGATTAATTGTTACATTCATTCCTTAACTGAGGTTAGTTATGTGACTCAGGAAGGTACCAAATTTTCAATGAAGAGTTAACATAATGGATCAGAATTCTCTGACCCAGTTTAACAATTAGCTGCAGGTGGTGTGATGTGTAATTTAAATATACACTCCAGAGCAGGGAGTTCTTTCATCCTTTTCACAGAATTTCACAGAAATTCTTTCATCCTTAATAAATATGGCTAAATTTAAAACTGGAATGTATATTTCATTTTATTGTTATAAATATTATCTGCTTAGCGCCAACAATGTTTTTCCAGCAACTAAAAGTGTATTGCTTTCACCATGTGTCAGATCTGCAATGTAGTCATATAGTTGCCATGTATAATTAAACATGTAAAGCAAAAGACTGAAACTGATAATTAGCCCTCAAAATTTTGAAGTAGTGTCTGAGAATTAAGCCACACATCATAGTGCAGAGAAATCACTCAGCTAAAATTCTTTCACTGCTTAAGAGATCAGTAGCCAGATTCTAAAGTATTCTTACTCATGGAAGAGTAATTTACACTTTCTGATTTCATATAGATCAATGTATTTTCATTACGTATTTTTGCGTCTCAGTTTGTATGTTTTTAAAAGACATGAAAAGCTGTTTATTGTGATTTCAGGAGCTCAGCCTTGAAGAGGTGATTCATCACAGCTCTTTAATGATAAACAGGAAAAAAAATCACTTTAAGATAAATACAAAGAGAAAAACAGGCAAACAGACAAAAAAAAAAGCAACAAATCAAAGATATCAAGGTTCTGACTTTTAAAAATTGTTAGTTTATTAGTGTAGGAAAATATTCTTTTTGGGGGGTATTTCGTTAATATATATACTATCAAGTGCAGTTAATAAGATGGTTTTCTAGTTTTTTACTCTTGACACAAAAAAGAAGGGAATTTCAGGGATTCTCAGAGCTCTGTGAAGACTTAGTTTGCTTTGACATTTGTTGAGCAGTCGTTTACATTTCCACTGCAGAGAATCTAATTATAACTTCAATGTATGGCAGGAGGTGGGGGGGAAGATAACATTTTTTCTTCTACAATTTTGCATTTGGGCAGATGCAATATGCATTCAGCACCTAGCTAAAAATTGACTCCTATCACTGTATTCTAGTTTTCTTTCCCTAACAGGTCTTTGCCCATATGTATATAATAAACACAGTGTATGTTAACTCAGGAAATATATATAAGCCTAAGTGTATATTTCTACCTGAATTTGCCTCTTTTTTTTTTTTTTTTTTTTTTTTTTTTAAATAGTTGAAGTTTCAGTGATTACATTTTGCCTAGTTTGGTACTGAAATACTGTTCAGAAATGTTAAGAACAGGTTAAAATGTTTGAATGGGTTCAAACCTAAACAGGGGAAGTTTATGTTAGATATAAGGAAGAAGTTCATTACCATGAGGGTGGTGAGGCACTGGAACAGGTTGCCCAAGGAAGTGGTAACTTCTATGGATGGAACTCCATCCCTGGCGGTGTTCAAGGCCAGGTTGGATGAAGCTTTGGGCAACACGATCTGGTGTGAGATGTCCCTGCCCATGGCAGGGGGTTAGAACTAGATGATTTTAACGTCCTTTCCAATCCAAACCATTCTATGATTCTAAAAGTACTCAGGATGAATGCAAATTAGAATCAAGACTTTGCCTTCCTGGTCAAATATGTGTGAATAATTTAGTCATATAGGTTCATACACTTTTATTTGCATTTTCTTTGTCTACTCAGATATTGAGCATCTGTTTTAAAATCTTGGTTAAGATCTGGGCATTTCTTATAAGAAAAAAAAGAAAAGAAGGAAGAAAGAAATGAAGGAAGGAAGGAAAGAAGGAATTAACAAATGAAGGAAAGAACAAGAGAAAAGCAACAGATTTAATTACTGGTTTTTTTAGCCCATAGTCAGACTCCTTTTTAATAAGATTCTTTTATCATTTTTATTATCCTTTTTTTGGGTTCTTTCCAGTTCAGCAAAATCTTTTTTGCATTATGGAGCCCAAAACAGTGTAAAGCACTCAAATATGGTCTCACCAATTCTGCACTGAGATAAAAAATTGATTACCTGCTCCCCTTCTCCTGACCTAATTCCTCTCATTATGCTGTTCATGCTCAGTATGGTATTTGGCATTTTGCAGCATATCACTCTGTATTCTTCTGCAGAGTTTATGGTTTGGTCTGAGCTTGATCTTTTCCTGTAGCCCTGAAAATTTCTAAATTAGATTTTCTCCATGTTGCACATTAGGGTCTTTCACACTTCACATTTAATATGATTAAAGTTCAATTTTGTTGTATTTAGACCCCAATCATAGTAGGGTGCATTGGGTCTTCCCATAAGTCTAAAGTTAGGGTAGACAGAAAAAGGATGGTGTAATTGGAGGCACCAAATTCTTCTGATTCTATAGTTATACTGAAAATGCAGATCTCTTTTCTGTTGGAGCACAGTGGGGCTGTAACTTAAATTTTTATTTCAATGTCTATACTAGGCTATGCTCTCCTCCTAAGCTTTATATATCATGACATCAGCCTTGCTTTCTTGAGTTCTGGGAATTATTCGTACTTCTTCACCTACACTTTTATTTTATTTTATCCTTATAGAAACAAGAAGATTTGTTACAGAAATTCCCTTTAATCACATGGATTATGTCATCCTGGTCATGAAAGCTGAAAGAGTGGCACTGTACTAAGGCAACATGAGCATCCTTCTTTCTACCTTTACCAGTTAGTCAAGCATACTGTAAGCAGCAGTGTAAATGCTTTCCATTCTCATGCCGTTATTCATATAGCCTCTAGGACCTTAACCGATATGCAAAGATTTTATCACTGCATTGTGCAGCAGATGACACCTTGTGTTTGCACACTTCAAAGAAAAAAATCAGATTTTTGGCTTATTAAATATTGGGAACTTGACCCAACAATTTGACACATTTGTAGAGTCCGGTATGAGGAACATGATTGAAATATCCTTACATAGATCTGTCCATCACTCTGTTACTACCTTTAATTAACATATTCTAATCACATGTGTTAGTAGTGTAAATCTGTCTAAATAGGTAGACAGCTTTAGAGCCAAAGGGTGTCTCTGTCATTCTTATAGCACAGAACTCATTGCCTGAAAAACAGTTTATTTCACCACTTCACAGTGAATTCTATGCAAACTGTGAAGCATGCCTGATGAATAGCATTGCACCAGAAATAATGGGACTTTTAACCTGTAAAAGGTATGCAGCCACATTATTCCATAAGACCTGAAAAATTTCCAATGATGAGCACTGCAACAGTCACCTGCTAACACAGGAGTCATCAGAGCCTACAGATTTTATTATGAGTTTATTTTTTAATTGATGCTGTTGTTCTTGAGCTTACAGTCATATCTCAAGTAAGACAGGCCACAGAAAGGTCTGGTGATTAGCCTCATCTCTAAGTTATCTAGGCATTCTTGCTTTTTAGCCAACAGAAAGGGAAAGTTATTTTTTCATAGACTTTTATAGTATTGTTCATTAATTATTTCTGAGAAGTAACTGTCTCTGATGGTTCAAGAGGAGGCCTAGATAGACTAATTTGAACCAGATTCCCAGCTTTTAGAGAGTAAAGGGGATGTGTGATTCATGACACCAGAAGTCACTGCAGGGAGCAGTATTAACTGTTCCTGTGACACTGACATTTTGCTGGCTGATAAAAGACTTCTAAAGCTGTGCAAACAATTGTAGGATTTGGCCTTGTTTGGGTGTCAGGTTAGCTGTTTTTACAATGTGACTGCTACCAATTACAGAAATGAATCTGAGCAGCTGATGACCTTGGCAGAACTGCTGATGACCTCTGCTGAGTACTAATTATTCAGCACACAGACACCAACATGCAAGCTCATGGCTGAAGATCAGTTCATTATGCTAGTGTCAGCCTCTATGGCCACAGCTAATAAGTGCATTACTGATGAAGCCAGAGACATTGAAACTCAGCTGCATTAGTCTTCTGATCAGTGGAGTGCTCTTATTCACATCAGTTTTCTTCTGATGCGGTACTTTGTTACATTGAAAGCTTAGCACCAATGAACAGTGATATTATTTCTTGCCTGCAGCAAACAAAGTATGTAGTTGTGATGAGGTTTCTATGAGTGTATCCTCAATACAGAATGGAATATTTACACAGATTTAGTCTGGTAGCTGATGATCCTTGACTGCTTTTATTTCAAACACATTACTTTCCATTAAAATGCCACATCTGTTTATTTATTTATTACTTGGACCACTAGAAGGAAATGCACAATTTCTGAGGATTCCTGAAGCAATTTATTTATTTATAGACAAAAAATTCTGTCCCTTTTTGTTAGGAGGTGAGTATATGTAGAAGAACATATCTGAATCTGAATCAGATATATCCGAAAGGAGTGGAAATAATGAAGTTAAGAGCACACACTATTTTTTTTAAACGTTGTTGGCTGACCTTAATAATGTTAGGTTTAGGATTTTAACTCATCTTTCATGAAGTTCTCTGATAAGCATACCTGCAAGATAACAAGTACAGCTTGCTTTTCAGAAGATATCTGGTAAAATGGTGAATGAATGCATACATACAGATATAATGTTGACCTTTTGAATTCTCCTATTCAGAAAAACAAACTGGAAAAAGAAAGAATTTAGCTTTTAACTCCTATAAATCCAAAGCTTTTGCAACTGAGAAAGAGGCATAGAGCTCAGATCTTCCAAAATTATCTGGAATTTTGCAATCACAGAAGTTAAAATGCCTCCCAGCTTCTAGTTCTGATTATAAAGGCACAGGTGAAATATGTAGTAATAATATATACATAGAATCATAGAATAGTTAGGGTTGGAAAGGACCTTAAGATCATCTAGTTCCAACTCCCCTGCCATGGGCAGGGACACCTCACACTAGACCATGCCACCCAAGGCCTCATCCAACCTGGCCTTGAACACCGCCGAGGATGGAGCACTCACAACCTCCCTGGGCAACCCATTCCAGTGCCTCACCACCCTCACAATAAAGAATTTCTTCCTTATATCCAATCTAAACTTCCCCTGTTGAAGTTTGAACCCGTTACCCCTTGTCCTGTCACTACAGTCACTAATGAATAGTCCATCTCCAGCATCCTTGTAGGCCTCCTTCAGATACTGGAAGGCTGCTAGGAGGTCTCCATGCAGCCTTCTCTTCTTCAAGCTGAACAGCCCCAACTTTCTCAGCCTATCTTCATACGGGAGGTGCTCCAGTCCCCTGATCATCCTCTTGGCCGTCCTCTGGACTTGTTCCAACAGTTCCACATCCTTTTTATGTTGAGGACACCAGAACTGCGCACAATACTCCAAGTGAGGTCTCATGAGAGCAGAGTAGAGGGGCAGGATCACCTCCTTCGACCTTGCTTGTCACGCTTCTCTTGATGCAGCCCAGGATACGGCTGGCTTTCTGGGCTGCAAGCACACACTGCCAGCTCATGTTCATTTTCTCATCAACCAACACCCCCAAGTCCTTCTCCGCAGGGCTGCTCTCCATCTCTTCTCTGCCCAACCTGTAGCTGTGCCTGGGATTGCTCTGACCCAGGTGGAGGACACTTGGCATGGTTAAACTTCATCAGGTTGGCATCAGCCCATCACACAAGCGTGTTGAGGTCCCTGTGGATGGCATCCCTTCCCTCCGGCGTATCAACCGACCCACACAGCTTGGTGTCCTCGGCAAACTTGCTGAGGGCACGCTCAATCCCACTGTCCATGTCACCGACAAAGATGTTGAACAAGACTGGTCCCAACACCAATCCCTGAGGGACACCACTCGTATGTAAATATATACATGAAATAAACTTTATGAGCCAGAATCATTGCTAATCACTGTTTAGTCTTTTCACTGTAAGAAGTTACACCAATAGCAGTGAGATTTTCAGACTCTCTGAAGAATTTCCAGTACCTCCACTTTAATCTTTCAAGTAGTCCCAGGAGGAAGATATTTAGCCCAATCTCTCTTAGGCTATAAAAGATGACAAAATCATGAAATCTAAAATTCGGAAAGATATACTGTGTCATTAGTCCAACTCTCTGCCAGCAAAGAATAGGTCTCAAAATTACATTTACAGTCTTTTCTCCACACTTGGCTTTAGTTTGAGAATCTTATCAAAGGATTTTTTATTATTTTATTGGCTAGATCAGGAATTTTCAGTAAGCCCTCTCCGTCTCCTTTTCATGTGACCCTGCTTGGCATTGCTCCCTCAATTATTCATAGACCTGACATTATAACATTTTCTAACTTTCATTTGGCCGAAATGATGTATTTAACTTTTTAAATCTTTTATTATTTTTTTTTTTTTTCAGAACTCCGTACTTGAAGTTTTCCTATCAATGACTGTATTGTAAATCTCTCCTTCCTTTTGGTCAGACAAGAAATTAGCCAGAAACTACTTGAAAATGCTGTTACAGATCTTTCTCTGCTCGAATATGGTATAATAAAGATCAGAATCCTGCAGTGTGACAGAAACAAATAAAAATGTTGTGAAAGATATCTGGATGATGATATGCAAAGTTTTGCAGATCATTAGTAACGCTACTTTTCGAAAGTAAAAAAAATTTAATCAGAGGTTTAATCAAAGATAAAATCATTATTTTCCTTTTCTTTTTTATTTCAAACTTTCATTCTGCTCACTGCTCTACATATCAAATTTGTTGTGATTTAATAGGTTAGTACTTTACTGAAATCAGAGGAATTAAGTAGTGCCTATTAGCCTTACATTCTGTAACAAATTGTTAAATTTTCTTTGATAAAAGGTTAACTTAATGATTTCTTTACTATGAACTTTTGCTGCTTGCAATTTTCCTCAAGATACTAAAGGATTTATTGAACTATTTCTTTGATCTCATACCTAGTACTTACTTAAAAGACCTGTAAAACTAATTCTGTAAATGGCCCAATCTACTCTCTGAATTCTTTAAGATGATACTTAATAGCTCTGACTCTGATGCTAACTTAGTAAGTCTTTTTATACAATTTGGCCATGTTAATTTTTTCATGTATATAATATTTAAAAGGTACATTATTTGACATGATTGCATGTTTATATTTTTTTCTGTATGTTCTGGATTTACTGTGAACTACTACAGAAATAATGATGTATGAAATACTTCAATAAAAAAAAGTGTGATACTCAAAACTCCTGCTAGCAACAGTCCATTTGCCTGAAGCACAGTCACAGATTATGGAACAGGTAGCATAGAAGTCCAGTGTCAGACACTATTCTTTAAACTTCAATTTACTGGAAACTAAACAAGAAGAGAGAAAAAAATCTCTTAATTTTTAATTGTAGACACTAAGAAAATTCCACTCGTATTCTAAGATCCAGTCAAAAGAAATCTCTAGGTATGTTGATCACCCTCCGCTTGCCCCTAAGTTTTACAGGTGATAGGGTTTTATAAATTATTTTATTCAATAACTATGTACAGTAAAAATTAATAGAAATAAAACAAAAGCAATTCAATATGTATTAACTTTTAATGTAAGTTACAACAGTGTTAATATCTGAGGTAGCATAAAAAACAAGAATGTTTTAGAGATGGTATACTTAAGTTTAATTATAGCTTTCATATTTGTTTTATTTCGTACTGAGCTTTTCTTCCTTTGTGTCAATTAGATCATGCAAGAAAAAAAATTAATCAGTCACAGCTATAAACATACAAATATCAGATTCTACTGCTTCACAGCAGTGTAATAAAATAAGTATCAATAAGAGATATTGATACAAGGCTTCACAATTGAAAATGTCTATTAGGGTCCTGTATGGCTCTTCTCAGTATGGTATTTTAACATCTGAGACATCTGGTGCTTTATCAGGTTCTATAAAATATTCCTAAAGAAGCCCTCAAGGGAGAGAATGCCTTCACTGTGAAAATGCTTTATAGACTCAGGTTCCTGGCCCCTGCCTGTCAGCATCAATAATAGCACCAATTTTCAGCTGTACTGAAAAATGTAAAATGCAATTAATCCTTTCCTTCACATTAAATGAACAGTTTATGCATTCACAAATTTTCTTTAAACTTTCAAGCCAGCAATGATGAGCAAATATAATTGTATCTTTAGGATTTGACTTATAGCGAAAAATGTAAAGGACAAAATCAAACAGAATCAAAATCCTTCATTCCATCCATGTCACCCGGTATTATTCCCCCAGTGAGAATTTTAAATGTGAGCCATATCCAGATTGAAGAGTCATATTGTGTTAAGTTCCTGTACATAACACAATATGAACAATGTAAAAGGCATGAAACATCAAAGAAATAGTATATCTGCTGAAAGCTGATGCAATTTTCATTTGATGATAAGAAGTGAAATGAATTTTAACCTGTTACTATGCAGCATATTGATACTTTCAGGTTATTAATACTCTGAAAAAAGAATTACATTGTTATGTGCATTTTAGTACAATTATAATGTGCTTCAGCTCCAGTGGGAACGAAGAGACTTCCTAAAAATAATCATGTAATTTCCTTTTTTTCCTGCACTGTCCCTTCTCTGTCAGTGTGCCATTATGTTACAAGAACTTCAGGTACCTGAGCTCAATATAAGCGAAATAAATTAATGAAACTTTACCACAGTGTGGGATTTGAACCTATTTATTATAAACCCACTAAAAAATTAAGCAACTCATCTGTCTAGTATTTGGGAAAGAGCCTTTTGGTTAAAAACTCTATAGAAAGGTGGATTTAGTAAACTTTAATTCATGAAAACTTACTAAGTACATTAGCGATTGAAAATTATAAATATTTTATAGAGTCAAGGAGGTTGAAAAAGACCTTTAAGACCAAGTCCAACCAATACCTCAGGACTGTCAACTAAACCACATCACTGAGGGCCTCATCGATACAGGTCCACCACTTTCCTTGGAAGCCTGTTCCAATACCTGACCACCTTATTGGTGAAGAAATTTTTCCTAATATCCAAACTAAATCTCCCCTGGTGCAGCTTGAGGCCATTATGTCTTGTCCTATCACCTGTTACTTGGGAGAATAGACCAACCCCCACCTCACTATAGACCAACCTCACCACCTCACTCCTTTCAAGTAGTTGTAGAGAGTGATAAGGTCCTTCCTGAGCCTTCTCTTCTCCAGACTAAACAACCCCAGTTCCCTCAGCTGTTCCTCACAAGACATTCTTCAGACCCTTCACCAGCTTTGTTGCCTTTTTCTGAACCTGCTCCAGCACCTTAAAGTCTTGTAGTGAGGGGCCCAGAACTGAACACAGGATTTGAGATGTGACCTCACCAGTGCCAAGCACAGGGGGTGATCACTGCACTGGCCCTGCTGGCTACGCTATTTCTGACACAGGCCAGGATGCCATTTGCCTTCCTGGCTGCCTGGGAATGAGCTGGATCATGTTCAGCAGCCCCAGGTCATGTGAGCATCCCCAGGTCCTTTCTGCTGAGCTGCTTTCCAGCCATTCCCCAAGCATGTAGCATTGCATGGGGTTGTAGTGGCCCAAGTGCAGGACCCAGCACTTTGCCTTGTTGAATCTCATACCATTGGCCACCTCAGCCAATCTATCCAGCCTGTCCAAATTCCTCTGCAGAGCCTTCCTATCCTTTAGCAGATCAACACTCCCAGCCAACTTAGTGTTGTCTGCAAATTCACTGAGGGTGCACCCGATCTGGTCATCCAGGTCATCAATGAAGATGTTAAACACTGAACCCTCAAGAGACACCACTAGTGACCCTTCAACAGATGGGATACCCTTTACCACCTCTTTGGGCTCAGCCATCCAGCCAGTTTTCTACCCAGAGAAGAATCCACCTACCCAGGCCACAAGCAGCCAATTTCTCCAGGAGAATGCTGTGGGAGACAGTGCAAAATGCTTTACTTAAGTCCAAACAAATAATGTCCACAGCCTTTCCCTCATCAACAAGGCAGGTCACTTTATCATAGAAGGAGATCAGGTTGGTTTAGCAGGATCTGCCTTCATCAGCCGATGCTGACTTGGCCTGATCCTTCCAGTTTCCACACATGTTTCATGATCTCACTTAGGATCATCTGCTCCACGACCTTCCCCAGTACAGAGCTCTAGGTCTGTAGTTTCCAGGGTCTTCTTTCCTGCCTTTTTTTGTAGAGAGGTCTCACTTTCACCAGCCTCCAACCCTCTGGGACTCACTAGACCAGGACCTGCTGATAGATGATGCAGAGTGGCTTAGCAAGCTCCTCTGCCAGCTCCTTCAGCACTCTTGGGACTATCACTTCAGCACTTTAACACCAAACTTGTATACGTCTAAGTGCAACAGGAGGTCACTAACCCTTTCCTCCTGAATTACGGGGACTTCAATCAGCTCCCCATCTCTGCCATCCAACTCAGGGAACTGAGTACCTTGAGAATTGCTGGTGTGACTGTTACAGACTGAGGCAAAGGCAGCATTAAGTATCTCAGCCTTTTCCTCATCCTCTGTCACTAGGTATCTCTCCACATCCATTAGAGGATGGAGGTTCTCCTTGGCCCTCCTTTTATTAATATAGTTATAAATGTAATTTAATTATTTTTTTGGCAATGGCCAGATTTAGTTCTATCTGTGCCTTCTCCTTTCTAACTTTCTCTCTACATAACCTAACAACATCCTTATATTTTTCATGTGGTGACTGTCCTTTCTTCCACAGGTGATAAATTCTCCTTTTTTTCCTGAGTTCAAGCAGTATCACCCTGTTCAGCCAAGCTGGTCTCTTCCCCAATTTGAGCAGGGACTGCCTGCTCCTGTGCCTTAAGCATTTCATTCTTGAGGAGTGTCTAGTCTTCCTGAACTCCTTTACCCATTAGTAATGTTTCCCAAGGAATTCTGCCAACCAGTGTCCTAAGCAAGCCAAACGTTAGTTAAATACAAATATATTTATACCTATTATGTGGATATGAGTGTATGTCACACATGAATGTATAGATCTGTGTGTGCTTTTCTAGGCTGATGTAATATACAGACACACATATATGCAGAAAAAAGAGGGAGAAAGATGAGATTACTATTAATATGGATATGGTTTTATTGACATAATGTGGATGGTTATTGCTAAGCAAGATTGTAGCCAACCCTTCAGAAAACTGATATGTAGGAACGAAAGGTATAATTCAGAAAATTTTACATGAGGGTGGGCATGTATACTGGTTGATAGCTGAGAATAATATAATGAATTCCTGCATCTGTTTCCAAGTAGCCATTGAGCAACACCAATAGAAATGAACATTAAGAATCTGTTGATGCTCATATCACCTTTAGGTAGTCTTGGCTACACCTAACTAGTCAAGGAGCACACCTAACAACTGATAAAAGCCTAACTCTGTTATTGAGAGTGGTAGCTCTTCAGAAATGTAGATTTTATACACCTCCAAATAAATGATGTCAAGGCCACTATAGCACACAATAATCTCTTGAAACTAACACATTAATTCACATTCAAATGCTATCCTTCCTTCTCTAGAGAGGTCCTGGTTAAGCAGTTTCATACTCTTTTAAACTTTATTGACATCTTTATTTGGTACACTCTTCAGTTTCCACACAATCTGGGAAATTTCTGATAATGTTGGATAAAACCAAAGTTCATAAAAATGTTTTACTTTGTCAGTAAACATTGATAAAACCACTTCTGTCTTTGGTGAATTTTCTGTGGAGTTGGCTTTGATGATATCTCAGTAGATTTGCTCCTTTAAATTTGGAGATTGACAAAGACTTACATTTTAATATTCCTGTCCAAGAGCTCCATTAACAAATTCTTTCATAGTTTTCCTCCCTCTGGTTGTATTTTTTCTTGTTTGTTTTTGTTTGTTTTTTGTTGTTGTTGTTGTTTGTTGGCTTGGTTGGTTGTTGCAGTTTTTTTAACAGTAAAACATAAATGCAGCAATATTTAATTTCGCAGTGTCATCAATATTTGAAGTAATTTTAGTTTCCTGGCTTAAAGTGCATAAAAAGAAGAACCATTTCACTCCAGCAAGGCAACAATGGGATTTCCAGGAAATGGACTTTTATTTAGTAACCCATATGACAGAAATGATACTGCTGAACAAAGGCACAGTCTGAACAACTCTGTTAGTGATATATTTTTTACCAAGTAAATTTAACTGACCCCTGTCAATACATTTCACTGCCACAGAGTTCTGTCTCACAGAGTAAGACATACTTAGACTTCAGGATGGCATATATGCTCTTTCTCTCTCCCTCTCTCACTCTCCATGTCTTATTGCCGTATATAGTCTGAACATTCTTATCTAAGGTTGAGCTGAAAGCAAGGACCCGCATCCAAGCAGCCGAAACACTACTCAAACAAGTTATTCTGCTATGTTAGATAAACATTTAACAAGGGCAACTTAAGTAACTGGAGTAATTCATGTCTGGAGTCAGCTGAGTCATGTGAGGAAAATATTTAATGCTTGCTGTCTGCCCTGCAGCAGTTACATTTTTATTTCTGGGTACAACTCACTACGTTGCTTATCCTGGGTATAGCCTCAAGTTATCTAAGACTCAGATCAGAAATGGAGCTAGTATAAAACTTTCCAGGACAGACAGATTTTTCTTTCAGTACAAGACTATGATTTCTATATGACCTATTTCACTGTGTTTTGAAAGGTTGTATGAAATATGGCCACTACAGGACCTGAATTTGGCATTTTTTAGTTGCTCCACAGCAATCTTCAATCAACTTAAACCAGGCAGCCATTACAAAGTATAATTCTGTCCATAATTATTTTCACCTGCTCATCAGGGCTTCCTTGCTATTTCCTTGTGTTACCTTTACTTATTTTAAGCTATGGTACGAATCATATATAAGAAAAAAATATATGCCAGGCTATGTGATCACTGTAGCTGTCAAAAAAACTCAAAGGGGAACATGTGTATAGGTATGAAAAGAAAACTTGAAGTAAGTGTACGACTTTCATTACGCATAATCCACTTCAAAAGTGGGCCATCATGATCTTCTATTCATATCTTTCCCAGTCCCTGCTTAGTACCACATATAATAGGTGGAGTAGCTGAATCAAAAAGGTGAGCCAAACAAAGAGACACAAAGAATTAAGAAGGGTAGGATCATATGAAGAGAGATGACAAGAAGGAGAGCAAAACCACCTGTGTTAGTAGCAGTCCTCAATTAGATTAGATTAAACATAACATAAAACTTCCTCCTTTGATCAATCTAAAACGATTTTGAAGCCTCAGGGCTAAAAGTTTGATTATGTCTTGATTCAAAGCTTCTTTGAATTAAATTCAGCTGTGAAGACAGTAATTCTAATGGATTTAATTTATTTCCGATTAACACAATTTGTAATGAGCACCAACAGAAGGTGTCAGTTAAGTTACCAATAATGCACATAGTCTCAGGTGGTAGCAAGCAACAGAAAGGTAGCAAATACAGAAAGGTGCTGAAAATAGAGTTGGAATAAATGCCTTTTGACCATTGATTCCTAAAAATTCTGACTTGGTCTCTGCTGTTTAACATAGCCTGAAGTTCAAAGGTATGAGATTTTTTCCCAGCATTTTTCTGGCTACTGAGATGTGGTGGCAGTGAGTTTTAAAGTTCAATTTGAGTGTACTGCCTTCTAATTTAAATGCAAGTCTCTTGTTTCCGAAGGATAGGACATGGAGAACAGGTATTCCTGATCACCTGGGTTTTACTGCTTGTGGTTTTGTTTATGCTTTTACCATATAAACTATTTCTTACCTTCTTCCTAACATATAAGTTCCAGGGCTTTCCCCATCCTACTCATATGAGACATTTTCCTGTATTCCATTTTCGTCATAGATCAATGATGAAACACTTCTCTTAAAATGGGATGAACAGTGTTAACCAAAGTATTTAGGATCAAAATATAGCACTGACTTTCTTGAAGGGATTACAGTATTTGATTATGTACTGATGTATTACTACACAAGTAATACTTATGTATTACTGTATAATACTTATGTATTACTTGTCCTAATGTATCATTAGGATAAAAAGTATTTTTAAATGTAAATGCAGATTAAGCAAAGTTCTTTATTGAATCATCTACACCATAAACTCATCCATTTCCAGTAAGGTTATCTCCATAGACTTCGTTGCACTTCAGATCTGTATTTTGGTTGGCAGATAAGTAATTCATAATATCTGGTGAAAATCTGTAGTAATGACTGATAATATTGAGAGTTTAATGCCATTTTTTATAACAGAAATCACATTCAATATAGACAGCAGAGGCTTCAAACAAGCTATTGAATGTAGCTAAAAAAAAAGGTTTCAAATTATGTAGTATATACACCATGTAATACATGGAAATTATATGCATTCTTCCAGTGCTGGAATGTAAAATCAATCCTTTTGTCAAGTGCTCCTATTGTAGACTGCCATGTTGGAGACCTACATTCAAACAAAGGACACAGAGGGTTGGGCACTTAGCTTCCAGGGAGAGGAGTCTTCTGTCATTCAACAGTTCTCCTCAGTCGCAGGCAACAAATGAGATACTGTAGGTAAGAAACTTCAGAAAGGCTTCTGAAAGTCCTTTTGATAAAGTCTCGCATCTGAGGTTAACGACAGTACCTAAGGTGTGGGGCTCATGTAATAAGCGTAAATCTGACTTGGAAAATTAAAAAAAAAAAGAGTAGGAAACAAAGAAAAAAGTAGCAGTAGTTTGAAAAGAATGGCATTATAGTCAGAAGGAGTAAATAATGAGGAACAATTCAGTATGATACATGAAGACTTAGATGATTTAGATACTAAAAGATGAAAGTTAGTTCAAAGCAGCTAAATAGAGAGCAGTGACGGGTTCCTAGGGAAAAAAAAGGATATCAAACAATTGGGTGTGTCATTAAATATAAGAAATCAAAAGGTAAAAAGAGTTTAAAAGATAATTCTGTGTGCAGCATTAAATATGAATGATAAGTAATAAGATGAGAAAAGAAAAATCTATGTCTAACACTAAAAACAAAGGAACATTACCAACTATGCCTAAGTAGGGCAAAAAGGAGTTGGGTACAATTTATTAATATAAACAAAATCTAGAAGAAAGAGACTAACTAAGAAGTGAATAACAGAAAAAAGATCCACTCTGTTAAAAAATCTAAAGGTTTATTCACTTCTAGGAGATAGGAGTGCAACAAAGATACATAATTCTTATATTGTACAATTAAAAGCTCTGCTAGTCTGTAGCTTTTGCTTACTGTACCAATGGCTCAGCTAAATGATCACCATTTGAACATCATGCCTAGAGCCTGCTTTCCCCATGTACTTACTTAGAGGAGACATTTGAGGCCCATGTGATGATTCATTACGAAAACACAAAACAAAAGAGACTGGATTTTCAAAACTACTTGTGTCACCAAAACTTATAGATTAGAAGCACCCCAAAATCTCAAATTCAGATCTCACAAAAACCTCTTAAAATCTGCACCATATGCAATGCTAACAGAGTTCTAACGTACGGAGTCCATTAATAGTAAAACCCACCAGTGTTAAATCCTGCTACTATTACATGACATAACAATATTAAGAAACTGACATTTAATTTTTTTCTTTTCTTCAACATGGATAGTCTACATACACATTAAGAGAATGACCCTGTCATAGTTGACTTCCTAGGTTCCTAGGTTCTTCTTTTTTGTGGTGTTGAACCCATGTGAGTTTGTCCATGACAAATATTTCCTGACATATCATTCATGATACTACTATAAAAAATTCACTCAGAATTTTGGCAAAAATGGTGGGTGATTTAGAGAAGCAGTGATTTTTGTTGTTTGTTTTGTAGTTTGGGGGGTTTTTTTTATTTTTTCTCTTCGTAAATTAGAAATACAGAGCACACATTAGAAATCTAAGCATTCTAAGGAAATTCAGTAGCAGAATTACTGACAGAAGTAAACATGAAGAATATGGCAACTGCATAAAATACTGCTATCTCCCTATCTAGCCTCTGCATTTTTATGTACCACTTACTAAAATGAACACTGGAGCTCAGAAACTGTGACTTATTCCATTTTCTGGAGCCAGGAGGGTTCACTGCAGCTTTAGTTTGATGCTTTAGTTCGGTGTAGCAATCTCTGTGGGGCTGCTAGTGGTCATCTTTAGAACCCTTAGTCCACGTTACTGTGCAAAGTTACGCTGCAGTATATGCCTGTATTGATAATTCAGTCTAGTTTGTCAAAGTTTTCATGAGTGTAGTGCAATGAACACTGTTAACTGTAGTACTATATGTTGCCCCAGTCAAAAGTGTGAGAGTATTATAAATTCTAACTGAACAGAACATATGAATTGCTTATAGCACACAAAGCTAAATGCTTTTCTTTAGAAGGAAAAAACCCAACCAAGCTATTTTTTTAAACTAAAAAGAAAACAAAATCCCTCCACCTCTCCCCTTCTCAAAAATAGTTTTCAGAATTATTTAACTGCTAAAACTGAAATTTCCAATGATAAAGAATTAAGAATTAACATTGTTTGGGGTGGGCCTGGGGAGATTGCTTTTCATTTGTCTTTTTTTTTTTAATCTGATCATTTTAACTCAGTTCTGTAATGAAAGAGGAGCAGATGAAGGTAAAAAAGAAAAAGCAGGTGTTCACAAAACCCAGTTCTCTAGGACTGTATTACATCTCTATATTGTCTTATGCAGTCTAGGCTCTTACAGATCTGTGACCCGTTAAGAGTCTAGAAGAAGGAATCCAACAAGTATACTGCATAACAAGCAACAGCACACTGGACACTTTAGACTCCTGAAAATGAGGACTTTGTGAGATGAAAACAAAAAGAGATGTTATGTTACAATATCAGAGATAAAGAAGAGATAGTATTTTTTTTTGCAGATACGGAGTAGAGCCTGAGTCGTATCTTTGGGCTAATTGCACCTATACATGTGTAGCACAGACGAGAATGGCTTGAAGTCCAGACATCTTTAGTGTGAACAAAAGCTGAAACCTCTGCCTGTATGAAAGGTAGTAAATTAAACTGTACAATGTCATCTAATTGTTGGCATGATGCCTGGCACAGTTTTTTGTATTAGCCAATTAGCATTTCCTATTGAATGCATATACTTCATTTATACTATCCAATCATGTTCACACACTTCTACTACCCATCGTGTCCTTACAAACAGACTGACCTCATTACTTGCTATGATTATTATATCTTGCCCATACAGGTCTCACAAACACGAATTTTCTTTGCCTGATCATCTTGGCGGTATCAAGTATCAACACAAATGATGTCTTATATCCCTGGAAAACATTCTTCTATTCTTTTTAGTCAAAAAAAAGGCATAGCTGACTCACAGTAATCATCTGTAAAAATTCAGTTTAGCAAAAATTTTTTAATGTTCCATTTCCTTTGACATTTATGTCACGAAAGTATAAAATAAGATGCTGGAGACCAATACCTGCTGCTGTTTCATTTCACACTTTAGAATAATACCATTTCCTTCAAAGTAACTGAGCTTCTCATAAGTGGCAGTTGTAATTCCAGGTCTATATAAACCCCTTGAGATCTATTTAAAATCCCTTAAAAAGATAGTATTCACCTGCTTTCAGGGTTCAGTACATTCCAACTCATCTTTATATTTACATAACATTTTTATCATTTCAATAGACAGAAGTGTCATCATTCTTTTTGCTACCTCTCAGCAAAAATGTACTGCTTCTCCTCCTACTCCTTCTAGGTTTTTTAGTCTTTCTGAAATTACACAATTGCTTACATCATAAGCAATGCTGTGCTGATTTTTTTTTTCTCTGAACATGCATATTTTATAATTTTCTACTAGTAACTTGTGTTTTGAGAGATGATATTTTTCTCTAGATAATGGGTAAAAGGAGCTGATAATTATATGCAGTTCTGCCTAATATCTGTTCTAAAGTTAAATCAATCATTATGTTCTCTCTGCGTGAACATCAAACCTCTATGACTTCAAAGGACGTAATTTTTAATCTACTAAGTCTAGCAGATTCAAATGTAATCATCCAGATGTGATCTAACACTTTAGGAAAATCTAAAGAACTGTAGACCACTTTCATGATATTCTCACCATTTTCTCAGAGATACGTATGTATTTCCTTGTTCCACTGCTTGTATTTTGTATCAAAATCTAATTTATTAACATGACAGAAAGTTTAATGCAGTATGTATAACCTCTTCAATATTTTCAGAGAACAAAAGGAAATGAGAATAAGCTAAAAGATATCCCCAGATATTTTAATGACTAAGAATCAGGAGGAACTCTCAGGGTCTCACACCCTTTTTCAAGTATCAAATCATGTTGAACAGTTAAATTGCATACTCAGATTTTAAATTAATTCTTCTTATGAGGTAATCTATTATAAGATTCTTTTTGTTCTTTCTTTTCAGCTCACTCAAACACAAGTTTTCACCACAGAATCACAAAATCACAGAACAGCTGTGGTGGGAAGGCATCTGTGTAGGCTGTTCAGCTCCCAGCTTAGGACAGGGTCATCTACAGTGGATTAATCAGAACTATGTTCAGCTGAGTTTTGAATATTTCCAGTGACAAAAAATTTACAGCCTTTCTGGGCACCCTGTACCAGTGTCTGCTCACTCTCACAATAAAAATGTTTTTCTGATGTTTAAATTAAATTTATTTTATCATAGTTTATGCCCATAGCCTCTTATCCTTTCATTGGCTACCAGTGAGAAGAGTCTACCTCATATTTATACAGGAATATACACACATTGATAATTTCCCCCTGGACATTTTCTTCTCCTAGCTGAACAGTCCCAGCTGTTTCAGCCTTTCCTCATATAACAGACTCCCATTCCTTAATCATCTTTGAGGCCCTTTGCTGGGCTTGCTCCAGGATGCCCATTTCTCTCTTACAAAGGAGAGAAATGGAGACAGCACTTCAAATGTGTCTCAGTGCTTAGTAGAGGAGTGACTTCCCTGGACCAGCTGGTAGCACTCCTACCTGTGCAGTCCAGGAGGCTGCTGGACTTCATTGCTGCAGGGACACATAGGTTAAGATACCTAAAGACATCTCTTGTCTGAATAACCCATCTTACATATAGGACACTGAGGGTGATATCTTTTAAATATGCTTAGCTATAAATTATTTCAAAGGGAATTTGGCACTTTAGTATTTCAGAGAATGGGGATCAGCAGAAACTTGCTTATTGTTATGCAGGAAGTTGCAGTACAGAAAAAAAAAAGAGAGTCAGGTCCCCAAAAATTCCTGTTCCTAGACTAATCATTCTACATTACTAGATATATTTGACATTAATGTAATAGATTGCAAGATACTGACATTATAATAGGTATTTAATGTTGACATTAATTTAGATGTACTTTTAATCTTGGTAAATCTGAAAGCAAAGGCATGATTAGTTCCAAGTAAAAGAAAATACTGAGAAAAGCAAAACCACTATTTTTCAAGCTAACCATCTATACACAGAGCTGTGCAGCAGCAGGAGATCTGACTGAGGAAACATGAAAAACTAAAAGCTGTCACCTCCTCAAATATTTTTCTTCAGTCTTGATTTCACAGAAAAAAACATACATAAGATTAAGATAATAATTTCTTATTAACTTATAAGTTAATAAAGAAGTTTTCAGAAACATTGCTTGCATTAAGAAGCCTGGACTAAAACTGAAAGGTGCCACTGGAAAAATATACTGCAGTAAGAAAAATAATTAGGAAATTTTTCTGCTACAACCCAAAGAAAGGTACAAATAACATGACAGAAAAAAAGTAAGAATTGAAAAACTGCATTAGCAATGTGTTCTCTATATTAGCAACAATGTTAATATTGTAATGAATTTTATGTTTACTAGTAAAAAAGGTCATTGCTAGCATAATTCAAGAACTTCAGAAGTCATTAATAGGATATAGTTATTCTAATGAAACATTCATGTTTCACTCAGAACAGAATTATCTGATACAGAAGTATTCACATGCTGTAGCGAGTTTAGAGAATTATTTGTTTCTAAATACTTGATGTCTACATAGGCAATAAAAATTTATGTAATATGTGTATATGGCAATAATTGCAGGCAATTTGTACCATTGCAATTGTTGGCTAAGGTCTTGGTCCACTGAGGATTTGACCTTATGCTAGAGAGACCATGTTTTTCCCAATAGATTGTTGAGATGATGAGAATTTGCAAGGTCAAGCACAACTTTTGTGTTTGAAAGAGAGTGATGATTCAGAATAAATTCAGAAGTCACTACATAATGAATTCAACTAATACCACAATGGCTGACTTTAACCAAAGTAAGCAAATTCAAGGCCCAACAGCTTTTGCAAATCCACATCCTGTTCAGGAGTCTCGGTTCTCTTGCGTGTTCTGTTGGAAGTGCATGAGTACAAAATAAACATCATATTCCATTCCTGTGATCATACGTGCAATATAAATAAGGGAGGACAGAACCAATGAATTAGAAGGAAAATGAAGCAATGATCAATAGTCAGGAGACCAAATAGACCTTGCAACGTGAACAGTGTAAAAGAAGGAAAGTAACGTAGGTCCCATTTATGTTATTTGCCACATCTTTTATCTTTCTCCGCCTCCTGGAGGAAGCAGGGTTCACCTCATTACTTTAGTCCCCGGAGGTGGGTTGCAGTGCTGCAGTTCCATGGGAGATGACAGGACAAGGCTTTTAGGCTGCTCTGCTCCTTGCCCTTTTCTACTTCATCATGTGCTCCGTCAGCAACAAGTACACTGCCTTTTCTGCAATTTTGTTTTATCATCTGGGATCTAATCAGATGGAGGAAGATACAGTAGGAATACTTGGGTGAGAAGATTTCCAATACAGACAGTCACAAAGCTGAGCTGGAACTACTTTGGTTCATTTTGAAGTTGAATGTGTTAGCCTTCCATGTCAATGATGAGCAGCTCTCTCCCTCTGACACACCGTATTTTTCAGAGACTACTAAAAACCTTAAAGATGAATTCCTTCATAAGCAATTAATTAGTTTGATCCAAAATACTAGTCTGTCTTAATTAAGCCAATTCCATATGGACCAAAATAGGTTTGCTAACTGAATTTCAGTCTAAATGGAAGCATTTAAGACTAGGAGTATGTTATTAATGAGACCCCTTTAATGAAGGTGGTGATTTTCTCAAAAGCTAAAGAAAGGGGAAAGAACAGTACCTAGTTTTTTAAAAGTACCTTCTTTTTTAAAAACAGCTGTTATGGTTTAAGTGCAGTCAATAACTCATGCAGCCCGCTCGCTCACTCCCTCCCCTTTCTCCTCCCCAACCCCTGGAGGGGTGGGGAGGAGAATCGAAAGAATGTAACTTCCACAGGTTGAGATAAGAACAGTTTAGTAACTAAGGTATAACACAAAACCACTACTGCTACCACCAATAATAATAATGATAAGGGAAATAACAAGGAAGAGAATACAATACCACCCATCGATACCCAGTCTGACCGAGCAGTGAACTAGCACATCCTGGTGACTCTCAGTTACATCCTGGGCATGACGTGCTGTGGTATGGAATACCTCTTTGGTTAGTTTGGGTCAGGTGTCCTGTCTCTGCTTCTTCCAGGCTTCCCCTCCTCCCTGGCAGAGCATGAGACTCAGAAAGTCCTTGGTCAGACTAAATATTTGAACAGTAACGATAAACATTGGTGTTATCAGCTCTGTTCCCAGGCTGAAAGTCAAAAACATAGCGCTGCACCAGCTACAAAGAAGGAAAAAAAATTACTGCTACTGCTAAACCCAGGACAAAATAGAACCATGCATATTCATAATTTTTTAGTGAAATAATGTATTTTTTGCCATAAAAGATTTTTTTCCACAGTCTTACAAATATGAGGCACTATCATTTAATTATTGTGCTATGTAAGCAAAATGGCATTTTTTAATACCACACTCACTCAATTTTTCTCAAAATCATCCCTTGACAAATGAATGATGTAGATACGTAGGATGTTTTCTGATTGTCTGTATTTCCAGTCAAAACTGGAGGCCATGGCATATTACTACCACTAAAAAAAAAAAAAAAATATTGGTACTTTGATAAAAATCTGTACAAAATATCTATTTTCTCTCCAGCAAAACTGGGGTAGTGAAATGCCACAGTTTGTAGGGTGCTGAGTCTCCATCTTTCTGTGTATTTTCTATTGAATAATGGAAAGCTCATGGATATCTTCACAGTACTCATTTAGAACAGGAGCACAGCCAAAATCCATTTCATTTGGTCACAAATTTTCTGTATAGGATTTACAGTTCTGACAGACTGAGGAGGCTGCGTTAACTCACGGTCTGAAAAGATTCTCCATCTGCACATTTTCATTACCACTGAGACAACACAGTTGCACTTATGACTTATCAACTTCTCATTTTCTTAAGTAAAACTGTTCATTTGAGGAAGAGGAAAAAGGAATTGCTCCTGTGAAAGGAATATCCTATATTTGTTAAAGCTTTGAAAATTCAGCTTCACTTGATTGAAAAAGTAATTAAATCACCCTTGAGATACTGTTAAAATCCAATACATTTGTGCTATAAACCTAATTAATAAGATACTTCTCCTTTTTTAATATGTTGTGTTTAGCTGAAAAAAACCACATGCATTTATAATGCCCACATAGGTTCTAATTTAAGTTGATCTTATAAGCGCAAACTGAAAGCAAGTATAAAAAAAATCTTTTAACCAAAAGGTATGGACTTGTTTACAAAAAATTATTTCAAAATTAATCTTGGGAACCACCAAGAAGCAGGTTTTACATTTTCACTATCTTCAGTTCTTGTAAATTTTAGGAAGAACACGCACTACATTTTGGACTGCCTGACCCAAATGACTTTTATCATTGCTCATCCTGGAGGAAATATTCTGATCCACTGCTTTAACTGTTAAAATTCCTCACCTACACTGCAGACAACTCCCCATGACAATGTTGCAATACCACAATTTTATGTGATGATTCAAGTCATGTCAAACCTGTAAAGGATGCCTTTTTAAAAACAGCTCTATGACTTATTTATTCTTTAAACTCCGCAGAAATTTCCCTGTTTCCTAAAGCAAAGGGAAAAGAAAAAATTATAATAAAAAAGGTAATCTCATTATGTAATTCACCAAATTTAGAATAAAAATCTTTATAAAAGAAAAGACTTTGTGGTTCATAGTATAGGAGAAAATCACTGGCTCCTGTAATAGGAAATATTTTTTAAAAGAATACTGAAAGGAAAAGGCTATGCACTTGAAATTTACAGCCAATATGAATGAAACAGAGAGAGACGTTGCAGATGCTACTAAGAGAGAGAAAAGAAAATAGATTAACAATGATGACTGAAAAGATTTTTCTGAAAAGGGACATCTTTGCAGAGAAAGATATATTATAACCTGTCTTCCTGTTGAAGTGGAAGATAATAAAAAAATTACGTAAGTAAGCAACTATCACAATGGCAGAAACTATTATAGTACATTAAGGTGATAAAATATCCTCCCTTTTCCTGCTTCTTCCACATGGTTTTGTCTTTTTCATGATAGATGAAGAGAAAGGCAGACAAACAGACAATTTTGTTTCACTGTGTCTTGCTGCTGGCACTCGAATGTGTTCCAAATAATGAATTTTATTTTTTTTTTTTTTTTCAGAGGACAAGCCTGTGAAAAGAAGCTGTAAAGGAGAAAAGCAAGGAAGTTTATGTTAGAAGAGGATTTCTCTCCACTTTCAGTAAATATTCATTTTTTATTCATATTCTGTGTATTCCAGCAGCTAATTGTAGTTTTCTAAGAAGTAATTAAGAGATATTTTTATAGAACACATAAGATTTCTTTCCGTCTTGGAGAACATGGATTGCTTGTTCGCTGTCTCTAAGCTCTGTGCTTTATTCACATTCACTGATCTAGTTCCTATATAGCTTGTGTTTGCAATATACAATGTCCAGACCAGGTTTTGTGATTTGTCTTTTTTTTTTTTTTTTTTAATTACTATTATTTTACTTTCCTTCTGTTTGCATAAGCCTTCAATCATGTAATTTGTCTTTTGGATTGTAAGTGACTGGTCTGGGGACCGTGATGTATATCTACATAAAGCTTGTCATATATCCAGCCAGTGAGATGCCTAGTAAGTTGAGTTTTCAAATACAATAAGAAAAAAATTCAAGAAAAACCTATTTCTAAATAAAAAGTTATGTAGGTACCCAGCAGTTAGTCAGACTTAAGTTCCTCAGTGCCTGAAGGTCATTTTTTGAAAATAGAAATTGCAATAAATTATACCACTCTGCCATTAAGCAACATTTGCAATAACTAACATCCAACATATTTAGTTGTTCACCCTAATTCTATAGCAGCAAATTAAATATTGATGAGGAATGGAGGCAAGCACCAGAAAGCCATAATCTACACTAAAGTTCTAAAGGGCTGTGGCATAGATTTGTTCTTGCCTCCTAATGTTTACTTGAAAAATTCAATGTGGTGTATAAGCACAGGGTTTTGGTGGCTAGGAGAGCTTAATAAGAATGTAGCAGGTCGTTGACTCTGTGGCCAAAAACCCAATCTGGCACTAATTCTTTTCACTAGCTCAGAAGTAGCCTTTGTGTTTGTGTCCAGCTAATAATTTTCCCTGTTATCTCTAGATGAACAGATACGATAATTTTTGTGTGATTTTTTAAATTTCTTTTAAGTTTTCTTCTAGATTTCATGTTTTATTTGCATAGACTTTTCCACAAGTAATACACAAGGGCTACCTATTTGATGTTTGAGTTACAGCTGTTAATTGTAATGATGCAACAGAGTGCATGGCTTTATTTTTATCCCTTTTCTTCATAAATGTTTACAAATTTCAGGTAAGAATATTCACTGAATGTGTTTAAAGGCAATAGTTTTCACCTGTATGGAGTGAAATGTATTTTCTGATGAAAATTCATGAGATGAAATGTCACCTTCAGAAAGCTTGTGTGAAACGACCTGCGGGGGTGAATCTTTCAGTCTGAATTCAAGTTTACATAGCTCCACCAGTGTACTCAGCCCATTTCCAGCGACACAAGAAATGTATAGTGATATGTGTACCTTCTGTGAACCTATTACATGCTGCACCTCTGCACTGGCTTTTTTGCTGCTGGGAACAAGGGCTTGGAGCACAGAACAAGGAAAGTGCCTGGATACTGTACTTGTCATTTTAAAAACATTTACTTGTAATTTCTGTATGATGCCTAAGCTCATGATTTTCTGTGCTTCTTTAAGAAATCTGAAATCTCCCAGATGCTGCTGTGTGGCAAAGTCTAGAAATATTTGTTGTTTCATTTTAGGGCACGGTGCTTCTTTAGAAGGCAGTTAGGTTTTTAATCTAATGGCAGGTGTATTGATGCACTCCATCTCTCATGTTAATGGCAAAAAAACTAGTAGCATTGCAGAACAGACTATAAAACACAATGGACACACAACTTTGCTCAGTCTGAATGTGAATTCTAGATGCAGAAGTCCTGTTGAGTGTGCTAGTCCTTGCACTTCTGATAGCCTTTGAATTGCATTGTTCTTGTCAAATCATGAATGCTGGAACTTTGAATGTTCACTTTTGTTTTTCTACTTCTTTCATGGAGATAAAAGTACTTCTTTTTGACATAGACAACAATATTAGGGGCTGTATTTGTTCTCTTTCTCTCTATCAAAAATATATTGATTACCTTCTAATGGTATTTCTTTTTAGGTTATAGAAGAACAAAGCTTATTCTGTTATTCCAGGTTTCTTAGAACTTCTGTTTGTAGTTTACATTTGCCTGCAACATTTCAGTCAAACAGCTAGCACTGCTTTTACTCACTTCAAAGGTATGAGATGAGCACTTGCCATTACATCAAGGCTCTATATTCTGCTCCATTTTATCTGCAATAGTCACATAGTTCATTTCTTATTATTAGGTCACATTCAGCTATTTCTGTTCAAGTTTTCTGACTAAACAATCCATAATTTGGCCAGCTGTTATTGTTAAAACCAGCTTTCTTATAGAGAAAGCATTCTGGAGTACCTTAACTGCCTCCACGTTCTAATTTATTTTTTCTTTCTGATGGCAGATGTACAGCTACATTCACATGCATGCACGCACACATCACTAAGATGAGTATGTTCAAGGCAGTCTTGAATAATGAGCTGTTCCAATATAGATGAGTCTCCTAGATGTGCCTTAAAAGAGGCTTTTAATTTGAATATATTTAATTTCAACACGTATGGGGTTTTTTTTAATCACAGACATCTATTTTCCAGTTTTTACAAATGTTGCTTTATCTTGCAGATGAACACAGTAGAAATAGAGTGAGATTTTTTTGTCAGAGTTATTACAGTCTAAAACTACACTCAAACACACATACACTCATGTAAGGGGGCATTTATAAGAATAAGTACATGTAAATGTATCTGATTTCACAAGTAAGGAATTTAAGATGAGATTTCCTAAATGGGATAACAGATTATTCAACATCTGCTAATTATTCTAAGAAGCATTCTCAGTCTACTGTTGAATTGTTCAGAAAAGGCTGTGATTTAAAGCACCAAGTGTTCAGAAAAAGCAGAAAATAAATCTGTCGATGCTAATTTTTATTGTATTCAGTGATGACAATCTTATTCTATCTGAACACTGCCAGGTTCCTTCCCCAAGCAAATCATATGTTTTTATTCAATAAGAAAAAGCTTATTTCTGCATTCTGATAACAGAAAACATGAAACTTCAGTCTTCTTTAAAAGCATACAGTGGCAAGATTTCTCAACAGAAATGAAAAGTCTATCTTTAACATATTGTGCATGTGTGGATTTCAGCTTATATATTCATACATAATCATATGTTAGATGCTTTTATTTTATTTGAAACCTTTTCCTTAAAGCAAGCATTTGTATTTTTAACTTTTGGTAAAGTTCTAAACATTAGCATTTGTGTGCATTTCATTCAGCCTACCTCATCATTTTCTTGTTTCATGCCCAGGGCTTAGCAGTTGGAGTTTAAAAGCAGCCAACTTTAATGTCTATGACTGACATGTAATTTCTGCTTACTTTAAAGCTTTTTTTTGCTAACTTTGCCTTTTCTAATATTCTTTCCTGTCCATAATCACAAAGCTACATAAGATCTTTTGTGGCTTAATAAATATTGTCAATTTTTTAAAGTGCAACATGGTGCATTCTTCTTCAAAGATAGTTATTAAGCATATAAAAATAAGACTGTTAAATTTGTAGATTCATTTTTGTTGCTATTATTCCTACTGCTTATATTTAAATGAGAAAATATAATCCATTAAAGAGGTTGAACTGTCAAAAATTCTGTCATATCTATAATGAAGTATAACCTTCCTAGGTTTAAATAACATTATGGTTATGACATGAGCCAACAAAAGCCTCTAAATTTTAAATTAAATGCTTTGCCTTCCATTGACATTATTGTTTTCGTTGGAAACTCAAAGCCATGTGAATGCAATTTTAGCTCATAGTTACATTATTATCTCTCATTTTTAAAAGTGAACAAGTAGCATGCTTATAATATATAGGCTACATCATAGCACCTGAGATTACATGTTCAGTAACATGCATACATCTTAGTTATGCAGAATTATTATTGAGAATAGAACAGCTAAAAGACCCAGCAACATAGGTATGCATTCAACTTTGCGTCTTATTATCTGATCTAGTAAATTATTCTAAAAGATACAGTGCAAGCGGTTTTTCTTTTCACACTGCTTAGAAGAAACTTATTACAGCTGGAGAGACACATTTTCCTCATCCAGAGAAGTTTGTTGTTGAGATATCTTTTTAAGAAAAATGTTTTGCCAAGCACTTTAAAATTTTCTGTAAAGTAAAAGACACACATAGCTGAATTATTTATTACATAGATTTTGCAATCATTCAATTAGAATTGCTAGCAGAGCTTATTTGTTATTTACCAACATATATGAGTTTAAGATTAAGGTAAACATGATGCTAATGAATCTGTTAAAATCTTGCTTGCTATGACCCTTAACACCCCACTGAATGGTAGAATATGTGTGAGTAGCTACTTGCAGAGACATACACATCCAAAGAAAAAGTACATGAAAGCATCATCTGTGAGCTTCAGCATCATAACTCAACCCTCCCACACTGCAGTTAACTAATAGTGGATCTTCAGGTGTTAAGCTGCAACTGTTTGATTTGAGGACTGCATACATCCTTTCTTCTCTTTCCTACATGATTCATTTGCTTAGTATATGTTTATGACTTATTTTTTCTAATTGCTTGCTATTTCACTGTCGTGGTTTAAGCCCAGGCCGTAAATTAGAACCATGCAGTCTGCTTTCCCCCCCCTCCACCTTTCTTCCCTCTGCTCCAGGAGGGACGGGGAGGAGAATAGAAAGAATGCAACTCCCACGAGTTGAGATAAGAACAGTTTAGTAACTAAGGTATAACACAAATCACTACTGCTGCCACCAATAATAATAATGATAAAGGAAATAACAAGGCAAGAGAATACAACCGCTCACCGACCGGTACCTCACCCCCACCCTGCAGTGATCCAGCCCTTCCGGGAACTCTCAGTTCTACATCCTGGGCATGACGTGCTATGGTATGGAATACCTCTTTGGCTAGTTTGGGTCAGGTGTCCTGTCCCTGTTTCCTCCCGGCTTCTCCTCCTCCCTGGCAGAGCATGAGACTCACAAAGTCCTTGCTCAGGGTAAACATTCTGACCAGCAACTGAAAACATTGGCTTTATCAGTATTATTCCCAGGCCGAAAGTCAAAACCACAGCGCTGCACCAGCTACTAAGAAGGAGACAAACTGACTGCAGCTGCTGCTGAACCCTGACCAAGGACTTTGTGAGTCTCATGCTCTGCCAGGGAGGAGGGGAAGCCGGGAGGAAGCAGAAAGAGGACACCTGACCCAAACTAGCCAAAGAGGTATTCTATACCACAGCACGTCATGCCCAGGATGTAACTGGGAGTTCCCGGAAGGGCTGGATCACTGCAGGGGGGGGTGTGAGGTACCGGTCGGTGAGCAGTTGTGTTCTCTTCCCTTGTTATTTCCTTTATCATTATTATTGGTGGTAGCAGTAGTGATTTGTGTTATACCTTAGTTATTAAACTGTTCTTATCTCAACCCATGGGAGCTGCATTCTTTTGATTCTCCTCCCCATCCCTCCAGGAGCGGAGGGAAGAAAGGTGTGGGGGGGAGGGAAGTAGACTGCGTGCTTCTAATTTACGGCCTGGGTTTAAACCACGACACCAGGACATTCACATACAGCAAAAATCACTAATATTAGTCTGTGTGACTAATAAGGTGTCATTTAATAGGAATATTTGGGGCAAAACATTTCAAACCAGAAAGCGATGGAGAAGAAAGGAGTAACAATGTATTACAGTGGAATGCTGGAAAACAAAATCATTAGCAAACACTCACTCGATATCAAGATTTCAGCAAAAGCCCATCGTGCTCTTACTGAATGTTTGAATGAGGTTGTTCAGGTCAGGGAAACAATGATGCAAGACCTGCTAACACAGTAAACTGCCCTTCCAAGTTACACTTCCCATACTGCTCAAGGTTTCCCATCTTCTTTCTGACTTAACACCTTTCTTAGAACAGAAATGAACCTTCAGCAATTTAACTTTCATCTTTATGTGTAAGTTTAGTTGAAAAGAACATTGGTTAGTGCATATCATGTATAGTACCATGTACTATATCCAGTCAGTCTGGATATCCTACAAAATTAATTGTCCGTATTAGGCTTTGCTTTTCTTTGCAGTAGCTGTAGGGCTTATAATAGTGCATATTGAGAACATATTGCTCATTTGTTAGAATACAACAGAATACAGTGCTATAAGTAGTCACTGCAAGAAACATTTCCAAGAGCCTCTGTACTTATCATTGTGTTTAATATATTATATCCATGTTAAATTGTAGCAAATTTCAAAATATAAACATTCAGGAGTATAAAAAGAAAAAAAAAAAAAAAAGGCAATTTAATTTAATTTAAAGTTAAACTTAAATTATAAAGTTATCAAACAGCATAATATAACATAAAATATCTTGTGCACAATTTAAAATAAAGTAAATTTTAAAAATTGTTCAACTCACACTTCTTAGCAAACCTTTGTACTACAAACTGAAAGAGTACAGAAAGAGCTGTTTTCCTTACCATACTGATTCATCACTTCTAAGGCCAAAGAAAATATCACAACTACTGGGTTTTCTTATCTAGCTAGAGAATTTAAGCTTCTTCTATAGCTCTTAATAATTTGTTTAACTGGCATTTTAACAGCAACATTAAACCTAGGCATGACATCACTCTCCATGTTGCAAAGATTCATAGGAGGGCTCATCTTTAAGCACATGCATAATAATGCTGACTCTTGTTTATGTACATCAAAATAGGAATATCTCCAATATTTTTGTGTACTTTTTTTTGATCAGATGTAAAGAAAGCTTTACTGTCTGAAGCTCAATGCTCTGATTTGGGAATCTTGCTTTCCAGGATCTTCTGAAATCCATCCAGAAGTCACTGTTATCTGGTACATTTAACTTGACTTTGAAGTAAAGAAAGTTTTAATAATGATCTCTAGAGTCCTGAATAATTTCTCTTGGTAATTTGACATAATGTTCCTTTTTCTGTTAAGGTTACAATTAAAATATATTGAGACTCTTTGGTTTCTGGGTTTAAGTGATTTTCCTGAACTGGCTACACAATACAAATAGCTATACAATGAACTTAGCACAAGTTTGGAAACCATACTGGTAAGGAGTTTGCAAGTATTTTGAAAAGTCAAGACAAGCTGAAAAACTGAGAAATAAAACCACAGACATAGCAATCTTCAAAAAAGGTCCTGAAAACTGCTTCTGTCAATTATTAGTCAGTAGCAGAATGGCTGTATTACTAATCCCATAGCATGACCTACAGCATGAGGCAGAAAAATCAACGCATATCAAAATGAATAAGAGGAAATATAATAAGCAGCTCTTAATTCATACCTGTTGTGGTTTAAGCCCCGGCTGTAAATTAGAACCACGCAGTCTACTTCCCCCCCCACTCCCCAGAGGGATGGGGAGGAGAATCGAAAGAATGTAACTCCCACGGGTTGAGATAAGAACAGTCCAGTAACTCAGGTATAACACAAATCACTACTGCTGCCACCAATAATAATAATGATAAGAGAAATAACAAGGGAAGAAAATATGATACCGCTCGCCGGAAAAGAGCCCGACCGAAAAAAGGACGTGCCCTTCCGGGTAGCTCCCAGTTACATCCCCGGGCATGACGTGCTGTGGTATGGAATACCTCTTTGGCTAGTTTGGGTCAGGCGTCCTGTCCCTGCTTCCTCCCGACCCCTCCTCCTCCCTGGCAGAGCATGAGACTCACAAAATCCTTGGTCAGTCTAAACATCAGTGTTATCAGCTCTGTTCCGAGGCTGAAAGTCAAAAACACAGTGCTGCAACAGCTACTAAGAAGGAGAAAAACTGACTGCTACTGCTGAACCCAGGACAATACCATAAAATTATTTAAGGATAAATGAAACATATTGAACTGAAGACTTTTAATCCAATGCATTCATAAAAATTGGGTACTTACGTTTCAAAAAAAGAAGAAGTATTCTCTGGTGGCCCTTTGATGGAAGAAAAGAAATTTTTGAACAGAAGATGAAGTCACAAATGTACAAAAGTCTGATGCAGCTCTGAATAAGTGGAGAAAGCTCCACCTTTTTCTCATTGGTCTGTTAGAAAATTATACTATATCTGGTCTTAAGTATGCTCTAAAATATCTCCATTAATTCTTTGGACGAAAGAAAGTAAAATACTTAATTTATTTCATTGCATTGCTAATTTAGACCTTGAAAAGCTTTTTTCTTCCACTATAATGCAAGGTTTAAGTACTACTTACTTATGTGATGAAGCTGGAATCAATTCCTCTTATTGTGACCCAAAAATTAAAACAGTTTTAATATCTAGTATTAGATCTTCTACTGTGTGTTCCTCTGAGGTTTTTTCATATCAGAAATTGAACTAAACTCTATTATGGAATCAAAGTAAATAACATCCCAGCTGTTTTTTGTTGTCCCCTCAAAACAAGAAGGTATTGTAGCATGAAAATAATATAATTTATTTTTAAAAAGAGAAGATATAAGTATAGTAAGAATGAAACAAAGTTCACTGACCTTTTTCCTTCATTTTCATTGGTTTTATGATTTACGTTAAAGATCAGTGGTAAACCACATGTAACTTAGTTACATCTCCTGGAATAGTTTGAATGTGCAGGAAAAAAAGAAAAACTTTACAAGCTCAGAACTGTGTAATGTTCACTTTGTCTAAAAATAATTTCCATATTTAATCAGACTATAGAAATGATTTTTAAAATGTCATGGTTTTTTATAGAGTGACAGGCTCCTTCACATTAGAATATGTTCCCTATTAGAGAAAAAAAATCTTGAATTTTCCTCTCATCCAGGTTCTTTTCTATAAATTTGACTTATTGTTCAGTACTAGCTGCCAAAGCAGTATGAGGGCTTTATTTAGAAGGAATCTGAGAACTGATGTAACAGGTTTGCTTTTCCTATCTTCATTGCCTGAATAAGTCCACAAAAATTCCAATTTCCTCTCCTTTGCACACTGGCTCCTTTGCACACTGGTATCAAATATACACAGCCTACAGATCAGAAAAAAAGCCTTTGCATCTGTTGAGACCATAAGAGTGAAACCCATTCAAATAGCCAGCCAAACTTCCACTGATAGTGTGAGTCTTACAGGTTACTCTAAGTATGGACTTTTTACTATTAAGTGTTTCTCTCTTTTTCCCAAGAAGCTAAAATTTTCTTTCAATGGCAAATGTCTGTTAGTTGAACAGACTATATGTATATAGACAGCTAATACATTCCCAACTCCTTGAAAATTGATCAGAATAATAATATATATACACCTTTTGTTTCAGTTATACCTTAAGCAATTTCAATTTGAGCATCAATGTCTTCAAGAATGAATTCTTTACATCCTATTTTATATCCTTCATAGTTTGCCAATGAGTTTCCAAAAGCACATATTAAACAGGAACAGGGAAGATGAGAAGTAACGAGTCACACAAATATGTGAACAGAAGCATAATACATTTGCCTTCAACAATAATGGTCACCAGTTGACATTTTAAGCAATGATAAGACATGAAACGAAACATTTGAAACATAAGGAAAACTCATGGCTAATGAACACGTGCTAGGAAACTTTATGCTTAGGTTCATGTTTGCCTTTTTGTTCACGTGTCTCAAAACTGAAATTATGTTAGGGTTTCAGCTTTCAAAATCCTGATTTTTCTCTTCAGCAAGAAAATGTGTTTTAAAAAACACAAAATTTCATTGTGTCTGGAATCTACAAAAAAGCTCCCCCCTTCCCTGCCCCCATGAGAAATTCTCTACAGTAAAATATTTTGATGGAATATTATCATCTGCTTTCTTCTATAAAACCCAGTGTGCATTCTTTTATTAGGGAATAATAATGTTGATACCATTCACCTTCAGAACAATAGAAAAGCAATAAACCACCGCTACTCCTTCTCATTTTAGCTATTTCCAGAAGACCATAATAAGCATAAAACCAGCATTAGTAAGTTTTAATACCCTCTTCTATTTTGTATTCAAATCAAATTTATCATAGTAGAGAAATATTTTATTTACCTTTTTTTCCCAGCTACTTTCCATAAAAAAAACATTTTTGGAAATAGACCTCTCATGAGTTCTCTAAAATTAGTTTATGAAATGGGAAGCTGGGTAAAAGTGAAGGTTTCTCCCACTCACTGTATTTTTAATATGCAATTCTCCTCAAACTCTCTGAAGAATGATCTATCAAGTTGAATAGCTGATGTACTTTGAACATTTAGCTGCAAAAGGTAGATGGCATTTTTTTCATTAGTTTAAAATTTATATGCTACCGTATCTGTCACAATAGTAATAAAATCTGACAGTGCAGATCATATGGGTATTTCACACAGCAGAGGTAACGTGTTCTTTGGAAGATAAAATGACAATTTGTTCAAATCATAGATTTTTAAATTTTAGACAAACAAGGTAGCTCTCACTCTATGTATCTCATTCTTTCAAAATAATTTATATGCCAACAATACTATGGCAGGACCCAGACTACTCATGTTCTGTCTCTGTGGGGCATCTACATTCTGTGGGAATCTGACAGACTGTAGATGTCCAAAAAGATGATCCGGAAAGTCTTCTCTGCAGTGCTGTTTACACCAGAGACACTGAAGTGTTGCTAGGTGCTGCTCTGCACAGCCTGTGATTCCACATGGTGATCCATGTGATCACATGTGATCACACGTGATCCACATGTGATTCCACATTCCACTCTAAACATCAGCTTTAGCCTATTTCCAAAATCGCCCTCCATCAGTAAAGGGAGGGCCCTGGCTCCTGCATCCTTATCTGGGATGTCCAGCATGGTATGAATATTTAAATACCTTTGCCTCTTTCACAGTGACAAAGGCAAAGCCCAGCAGTTGTAACCACTTTTATTTAAAAAAAAAAAAAAAAAAAAAAAAACCAAACAAGAAACCCAAACCAAACAAACCATATTGATGGGAGAAGAGCAAGGTGGTTATCTGTTGAATAACAACTAACAGTAAAGTCAGGCTGCCAGGAACTCAAAGATCTATTATCTCTGGCTGAGGGTACATAACTATAAATCCTAATTCCAGTTGCTGCGTCACATCATCATCGTTGTCATCATTGTCGTTGTGTAGGCAGGAAAACCAGAATCCTGGAGACAGTGTTAAAGAAAACAAAAGGATCTCTGATTCCATTATCTAGAATTTAAGAATTTAAGACACTTGGTTATCGTTAAATTCTGACAGGCTGATTAGCTCTACAGCTATACTTTAATGCAACATATTCCCTTTACATTTGAGCTGTGTATCTTGCATCTATTTACTAAAGCTGGCTTGTTTGGACCTATTTATTTTCCAACAGAGTGATGTACTGCACCGTTTAGATACAACTGAACTTCGCAATTACCTTATTCCAAAATTAATTCAATTCTCCACCCAACCACATCTTTAAACATAAAAATAAAAACTTATGTTCTTACCATTGTTGAGGAAGAGAAGGATAAAGCTCTTTACAGAATAAACTCTCGCCTTTCCTGTTGTTATTTTCTTTCCTAGGACTTTCACTGTTCTTGCCAGTTTGCACTGTGCACAGTAAGACAAATTTTTAAGGACACACCCTCAGGTATAGAAAGACATTTTTCTTGCACGAACAGAATTAATCACAGTTAAGCATAGCACTAACCAGTAGTATTTACAATACCACCAAATTTCATAAAAGAGATGCAAAACCAGGAACCAGGAAAGGGAAAGAGCTGATTGGTGTATGCATTAGTTCTCATTTGCAGCAGAAATCTTCCAGGTCATCTCTTAAAGCCTTTAAATTCAGAGCAGCCAGCAGGGTTTTGTTTTTGTACAAGAACTAAGTGTGTACCCGTTCTTATTTCTTTTACATCCTCCAGAAAGAAAGGCCACTGTAACAAGCTAAAACACTGTGTATTCATTTTTTCCTATTTTCAATTCAGAATCTATACCTTCTACCCAAGCTTTTAAAGTAAGGAATTAAAATCCAAGCACAGTAGGATCCTTGAACACTAGAAGGAGGATTCATATTTTACTTTTAACTTTTAACTTATTTCTTTATTCTAAACTATATTTATGAAAAGATGGTCACCAACATTCTCTCATGCTACCTATTTAGAACCAGGTTATCCAAATAAATTTAGAGGATTCAATAATATATTTGTTGTATGAATATACAGTATTGCATAGATAATGTTTAAAAGCTTTTAAAAACTTATTCCAGAAAGTAAAAACGAAAAAATGAATAATAAAGTATTCAGGGTCTTTGTCAGACAAAATCTGTGCAAGTTTTCAAACATTTTTCCTATTAAAGGAAAGATTTTACAAGGTTCAGAAGGAATAATATTTCCCCTTATGTTTGGAGTTTATTGGTCAGGAGCAATATTGTAAATTACTTTGAAATAGCTGTTAGGGTTCCTTTGCTCTATATTCCCATACCTAAAATCTCTCTGTCTGTGAGTTAATATTATTTTAATAATTCCAAAATAAAGCCTCATTTGCTAGTTGTTCTTCTCTAACATCTACCCCCAGCTATTTATCATGAGCTAGATAAGAATCAAGTGTGACTGTGAAAGGTTCTTTTCTGAAGGCTTGCATCATTTCATCTGTAAACGAAATGGTATGCATGCCAACACAGTGTAAATATATAAATTCATCTCTGATTCAATAGTGGTTGAAATTAAACAAATCAATCTTTGCATTTCAAGCAGAGGATTTTCCTAGTTACCTGGGAGTTTTGAAAAATGGCCCTATGCTGTATCTTAGTCCCTGGCTGCTATTAATTTTATCTAGTCTTGTGCTGTTTCCTGTATCTGGAAAGGCCTGTTGCTCTACTTAGATCAGGTTATCTTCGCCAACTGGTCAGTCTTCCCTGAGGTTTTGCTAAACGTATTCCAGAGAAATTTGGTATCTTGAGCCAAATGATTGATACCATCTAGTAAAAAAATACATGATTGTTAGGCAATAATCTTAACTCCGCAACAACTCCATATTTTATGGATATGAAATAAGCCCCTGCTGTGCTCTAAAATTCACAGGATGAGAGTCAGCTCCTGTAAGCCCAGATGTACTTTCAAAAATTATGGATCTGTGTTATCTTAAATTACTTCCAGATCTATTCCAGTATGACAAAGACAGGGGTATCTTCAAAGGAGCTGTACATGCCAACTCTGTTTGAACGACTTTTCCAAATATTTATGAATACCTCTTTTCTTTGATTTTCAGCTAAGATTGGCATGTGACTTTAATCAATTGGACTTCAGTAAACTTCACACCTCTCTTCTATAGTGGTCTGTTAAGATGTTAAGACTTGTGAAGCTTTGTAAGCAAGTCTCAAATATGCTGTTTTCACTGACAGTGGCTATTTCCAGCATACAGGAGCTCTGCATATAGGAATGACTCACACCCAAGAGTTTTGAGTGGAAGAGTATATTTTAACATTGCTGTTGACAGTCCTAAAGAGAATTGAATTATTTAAATATGAATGTATCTCTCTTTAATATTTAGCAAATGGTCTGAATATTCCAAAAGCTAATGTTATATATCAACTTTCAGGAGATCTTAATCTATACAGCTGAGACTTGACCACCACGTAGAAAGGATAAGTGACAGGCTAAATAGTCAGCAGATGTGTAACAAAAAATTGAACGTTGCCAGACATTAAGCTATTCTCAAACAGCAAGGGGGAATGAGATTCTGTTGTGTACTTTGGGGATGGCACCTTCTGCATTAAGAATCAGTAGATAAAATGCACAAGTGGTCCAGAACTCAGGATTCTTTGTCCTCCAGGAATATCAAACACACAGAGTATAAGGTTTGTAATCTTACAACTACTTCTATGTTCAAAATGTAGGTCCCTGGAGCTTTCTCAGACTACAGCTGCATTAGCAAACTGATCAGGATGTGAACGCAGGCTGTAGGGCTGGCTGTCCATACTGCTTGTGTGGACAAATAGCAGTCTTCAAAGAAATGCTGAGGAATGGCTCAGGGAATAGGGTAGACTGAGGACTGTGCCTAGTAGGCGGATTTTTCCCAGCATGAATGATAGCCACCCAGTTTTGGAGAACAAAAGGGACAGAACTTATTCAAATTATTATAACCTGAGCTATATGAGTTTTAAGATGGGAAAGAGAGTTCTGTTGCCATGTGTAAGTGGATAAGCAAAGTTGTGAGGGTAGTGGTGATGCATGTAGTCATCTAATATTCCCATAAATTATCCTTCAATTACATAAGTATCTGTGTCTCAAAAATATCTTAACATTTTGTCTCAAAGGAACATATACTAAAAATTTATAAGCCTATAGTTAATAGAACCTCCCCAGTAGGAATGAGAAGACCTTTCTATGCCATATTATGGAATGTCTGTGGTTTAAAAGATTTTATTAATTATTACCTCATTTTCAACATATTTTAAAACAGTATGTCCTATAAGTTTTCCTAGTATGCGCTTTTTAATACTCCATTTTTATACACATTAAACAAATAATAAGTTGAGTTTGAATTTTTCTGCTACTGTTTTGAAAATACAAGTCATCATATAGGTCATGATCCCTGGGTTTAATTAGGTGACTATACTGAAAATATTTTATAAAACGAGTTAGATAAATACAACAAAGTCAAAATGCTAACTTATTTTCCAGAGGAGAAATATCCTTTATGTGTAATTTTTCCTAGCAAGGCACTTTGGTTGCAATAACTTGTACCAAAAGGGGTTACAACAGAGCATTGTGAAGTAGAAGAAAGATTTTACAAATGTGATGTACAATTTTAAAGGAGAAAAATCTAATTTGCCTGTAATTTTGCTATCTGGAAATGTTTGTTGGTGATTTATCTTATTGTTCCAGTCAGAATCAACTGTGAAGGTAAATTGCTGAAGAAGCAGTTTACTAACCTAGTTTATGCCTGTTAGACAGCACTGCCTTATAATGAGTAATGGAAAAATAAGTCTCATTTTTTATGCATGATGTATCCATTTATGTAGCCTTTACAGCCCCAAATATACATATATCTGCTTCTGTGAACACTGAGGCCATTCTGTTTTAATTTTGATTAAACTAAGTTTCTATAAAGTGTCACTGATGTTTTTCATGGTCATGTAAAATGCTTGAAAGACAGCATAAAACTACTATACCTCATGTTAAAAATATAATCTTTAAAAATGAGTTTCATGCTTTCTTTGTAGGACAAGGATGACCTTAATTGGATTGGCTTAAGTAAACATTTCATCATGCAAGATACTGCTAAAGTTTCTATTAAGCTATCAATTTAAAAAAGAAACAGAGCAAATGTCAGAGCGAACAATCCCTTGGAATATCATTTTTCTTGCAGTCAATCAAGGTTTGACGACTTTCTAAGCCAGAAGCTGTACCTCTACCATTTTGCTTATTAGCTACCTGTGTAATCCTCCTTCTTAAATTTGTCTAATCCTTTCTTGAACTCCATTTCAGGAGGCAGTTTTGGGACATTCTGGGAGGTTTGGGGAGTTTTTTTCCTTTTGACATTCACAATATCCCAAGATAATGAGCTCTACAATTTCAACACTAGGATTAGAAGCTGTGCAGAAATGTGCACAACTTGTTAAATGTGAAGACATTTTTTGATTTAGAAGTGTAAGATCTGTCCAGAAGTTCAGCTGGGCCTGCTGCACATGTTCATTTTCACTGATGAGGGACAGGATGCTCAGACAAGAACTGAAGAAAGAATGAAGGACATAATGGTCAACATTAAATATTTAAATACAGAGAATGATCTGGATAAAAAGAAAATCATGTAGGATGATTCAAAAGCCTTACATACATTTAAACAGACTTGTTGAACTAGTCTGTCAAGCATGCTGTCTAAATGTCCTTGTCATAATTCCAGCCTGGAGGCTGGAATATCGCCCACAGGGCATGTGTTTGCACCTCTTACCTCCCTCCAGGCTCTTATGCAAGTGAATTATGTAAAGATCTAAAGAAAAGTCTATTTATACTCACTCTCACACCATTCTTTTTCACAACTGAGAATATTTCCTTACACAAGATAGAGTTACACTGCTGGGTGAGAACAGGATGAGGAAGGTAACAACAAAATATAGGCAGTTGGGAATGGTTCAGATGAGATCAGAGTAAGTGCAGGCAATGAAGAAACAATATGTCAGAAGGCTGCCAAAAAAGGCAGGATCTTACAGAGGAAAGGTCTGTCACACAGTCTGCCTGGTGACATGTCAAGCAAAAGAAATGTGAAGGAAGGGGCGGTATGATAAGTTCACGTTGCTTCTTCTGATCTAAAACTAGGATGGTGTTCCCTGAGAGATAAATGCATTATTCAGAAGCCATTTCAGGCCTTGGCCAAGGCTGGACTTGAGGGTGAATATAGAAGTATGAACGCAGAAGAAACCATTTCATTGTTAGTTGCTTACTTTTACAGAATGCATTTTCACATTGCTAACTTCAGTAGCATTTTTCTAAAAGGAGATGTTGAAGCTATGTATATATGCATGTGTGAAGACAGGCTGAGAAAGTTGGGGCTGTTCAGCCTGGAGAAGAGAAGGCTGCTTGGAGACCTCATAGCAGCCCTCCAGTATCTGAAGGGGGCCTACAAGGGTGCTGGGGAGGGACTAGTCATCAGTGACTGTAGTGACAGGACAAGGGGTAACGGGTTCAAACTTCAACAGGGGAAGTTTAGACTGGATATAAGGAAGAAGTTCTTTACTGTAAGGGTGATGAGGCACAGAACACCTTGCACAAGGAAGTGGTAAATGCTCTATCCCTGGCATTGTTCAAGGCCATGTTGGATGGGGCCTTGGGAGACTTGGTCTGGTGTGAGGTGTCCCTGCCCATGGCAGGTGGTTGGAACTAGATGATCTTAAGGTCCTTTCCAACCCAAACCATTCTATCATTCTATGATTCTATTACTTACCTCAGCCTTTTTTGTAAGGGTGGAGGAAGATGATGGGGAAAAGAGAGAGAAAAAACCCACTTTTTCTTCCCTTCATGTAAAGGAGGGAAAGGCAAATGTAATTTGAAGACTGAACCGTGAAATACCAATGCACTATGCTATCACTTCTGTTTGTTTTACAGGCCAAAAATAAACTGAAATGTAGGCCCTGAAGTGCAAAAAGTTAAGATGTAAAGTAGATGATTAGTCATGTCCAGTGAGCAGGTCAAATTTTGTGGACACCCACATTTTGGTATTGTTATTTTTTTATATATGTTAAGAAAATAATAGCTGAGTGGTATAACTTATTTACAGTATACAGAGAAATATTTTGCACACTGTGTAAAATCCATGATGTTGAAAGTTTAGTTCTGTCTTCTGAGCTCTACAAG
This sequence comes from Psittacula echo, assembly GCF_963264785.1. Taxonomy (NCBI): domain Eukaryota; kingdom Metazoa; phylum Chordata; class Aves; order Psittaciformes; family Psittacidae; genus Psittacula; species Psittacula echo. The sequence continues at coordinate 20,647,989 of NC_137735.1, read as the reverse complement.
TCTAGTTTCTCCTGGATATTTCAGCATGTTATTGCAACTTTTCTTCAGTTTGTTTACTGGATCTTCATTCTGCTTGCTCAGGAGATTCTTAAACCAGGGCAAGCAGACTAAAAATTCTGTAAATAAACTGAAGAAAACGCAATTTAAAAGATAGTGTTCAAAAAGTAAGAAGAGCTGCAAATACCTTGGCAAGGAATTAACTCTCCACAATATCTACACACAGGCACATATGCTATATGCACGTATGCTTTCATCATGTGCATTAAGCAGATTTTATACACAGTGGCAGGTGTGGTTTGTCCTACATACCATGCATAACAATGCATCAGCCATTCATTGTTTCCCATTTAATTAAATAGGAAAGCCATAAGTAAACTGCTGACAAAGATACAATATCACAGACATGCTTAGTGGCTGCCACTAAGCCACATTAATTAATTTAATTAACTTAAATATAATACAACTGAGTAGAGAGGAGAGCAAAATCTAAGCATTTTTGAATCCAATTATTCTCGTGTGTGTACTAATATAAAAACATGCTCCTAAAAACAGATTAAGAAACTATAAATAGAGTTGTAGAGGAAAACATTTTAAATGTTCTGTTACTTTTCTTTCGGAAGGTTCATTGCACTCAAATTGGCTTTTGTGGGGTCTTAAGGAATAAAAAGTCCCTCATGCACCATATTTAATTCTCTCTTCATCTGTAAAAACAAGCCAAGAAGTGGTTTAATTTACTGTTGATCACTGGGGAATAAAAAAAAGGAATGCAAAATTTAAATGATACTCACATACAAAGTTAATAGCTTTTATCACTCTCAGAAGGAAATTGTAGAGGAAATATTACTTCCTATAATAAACAACCTGCTTTTAGCTTTATCGTCCATATAGCTAAGGTAGTATTCTGCAAAGATGCAGACACATTAAGACATAACAGGTATCTCACCAAAGCAATAGCAGTAGGTCTAATAGTGTATTGGATTTTATTGTTATCACAGATTTATTCAGTGCTTTTCATGCATAGATTTGTCTTTAACACTGTAACAGCTAGCAAAGGCAAAATGCAGAGAGGCTGTGAGTTAGAATCTTAGAGCCTAGAAGTCTCCCAGAAAGTGGGTGACAGATCTCCAGAGTCCTAGTCTAGTGCACCTACTTGCACACTGCTTCTTTCAAGGGAAAACAAACAAACAAACGCAAACACACAGGAAAGCTGAGCTAACACACTGGCATGAAATAAAAGCTTCACATTTTGATCAAAATCCATCTGATGAGCAATAAAAAAGAGAGTGATGTTTTGTACATTTCAATTCTTATTGAGGTAAAACCTGGGCAGTTATTTGTCAGAGTTCATGAAGAATAGTAGAATAAACAATGTATACAAAGTGCAAAAAGTTGCACAGACTGAAAGCCCTTTCCTAAAGAACATTTTATCTCCTTATTTAGAGTACTCTTCTCATGAGTTAAAAGGGCTTAAAAACCTTCTGATGAACTGTTCAGGTGTTTGGCCTTCATCAGCTATAGGTAGTAGATAAGGAGAAAGTCACTCAAAGTCTAACTTTTAGCTGTTAAAAATAGGTCTCAGTAGGACAAAATATTTAATTTTTGATCTAACATTGAAATTCAGTCTAGCAAATTCAGTTCATTCACTCAGGTTATCTATTTCTGCTCTTCACATTTCTCATTTGGAATGATCCCATGGCCTAAAGGAATAATAGCTATGACAAATATTAATTTTGTTTGAAACCTGAGGTATTTTTCTTAATAATGCAGTACCAGCTTATATATTCTATCTGAAAAATGAATGATCCAGTATCTGTCAGAATAAAGTCTATATGTGTATTCATAGTTACTACTGCACATGTTACTACTTCTTCTGCATTTGTTAGTTCTTTTTCCTTCTGTTGTGTGTTTCAGGAAGTAATTTCTGCCTTTAGGTTGGACGTAGTTTCACTGAGCTGTAAATACAAGTCCCAGCCAAGTAAACTATATTTGAGGAGGTTTTTTCCCTCGTCATCATCTGAAGATAGAGGATGCAATTAATATGATGGGACTATAGCAGGTATCCAGTAATGGTATTACCAACTGGCTAGCTCAGCAGTATGTTTTCAGCATTTTTATGGCACAGCAAACACAGGAGAGATTCCTCCCTGTCAGAGCAAATCAGCTGCACACTCCGAAGAATGGCAATAAGCATACAAGGCACCAGCAAAGTTAGTGCTACTATCAACATGGTTTTCAGTTTTCTCATCAAATCTACAGCCTGCTTTTTCCATGTATGAAAAGTCTTTCCCTGTTTAAATTTCCTACTGTAGGTAATAACAATAACTTTTCCACTGATGTCTTCCCCTGTGAAAAAATTATCTCTTAGGGAAGGATGAAAAGTATGACATCCCCATTAATACCAGCTGAATCAGTTAAAATCCAATGAATAGTTAATGTACTAATGATAATGTGCAACTAGTAAACAGAGTTTACTGTTATTTACACCAAATAGTGCCTTATTTATATGCTTCCATAAATCAGCATCATCAGAGTATGACCCTAAAGAACAAATTTATGCCTTCCAGCCCATCAGCACCATCTACTGCAACTTGACATAACAACAGTCTTTGCCACAATAAGCACAAGTTTCAATGTGGTGGTTTTTTTCTTATGTCTGTCATTCTTGGGATTTTCTGTTTATTCCCACTTACTGCTCCATTGTGGCCTGTCAAAAACAGTCTTAATTTGCAATTTCTGAAAAAGGTTCTGAAAATGTGACTTCTTTTTCAGAAAAAAATCATCCCACAGACTGGGATTCAACTGATTCAACTCAATAATTGTAGAAGTTTTGAAAATGCTTAAGGTCAAAAGATATTTTCAGTTTCTCTTACGTTTACCTGTCAAGGTGGAGGCGAAGAACAGAAAGAACAGGGAAAAAAAAAAACAAACCAAACACAAAACCAAACACAAACCCAAAAAACCCTCATAAAAACCCAAACTAATATTCAGTATAAACTAAGTCCCTAAAATCCTTTCCTGCAAATAAAACAATAGCCCTCTCTTATGTCTGCTCAGAATTGAATAGGAAAGACTTAGTAGAATCTTATCAGGTTACCAAGTAGATTTTAAACTTTCAGCATAGTCCTCCCACACAAAGCATTAATAGTTTTGCCTCTGAGGCAGAAACTTCCTTTTACAACCCTAAATACCATCAGGAAAGAGGCTTAACCCATTTGATAAAGGCTAGAGCTTTGCTATCTGTCATCATATCTAATTTTAGCTATGTAACTTTTTCCTTTGTCTCCTTCCATTCTTCCCTCCATTCAATGACAGACAAATTTGCAAATCAGTCTGCAGATTTTTGTTACACTGTCCTGGACTTGCTGCCTTATAATACCATGAGCTAAATCTCACCTATTATTCAGATTAAGTCTTGCACAATGCGAATAGCCAATAGAATCACACTTGGGCAAAAGAAAAGTCACATGCTTTGAAATATGTTTCAGTAGGACCTGTCACATCCTTGGCGAGATAGTGCATACCATTTATGAACACCTGCTGAGAAAAAAGCCACTATGAGGAAATTAAGAAAATGAAAAATTATGAGAAAAAAAGAGAGATCTACTTTTTACCCATACAACCCAAAGTAAATTTTAGATTTCCCCCTTTAGTTCACTTTACTCCATAAAGAGTACCCTAGAGCAGGTTACACTGGTCCCCCAGGCAACCCTGCCAAACAATCAGCTTATTTGTGCCGCTTACTTACAAAAATATGCCTACACATGCTTGCTTTTGTGGGCTTAATAAAATTGGTATGCTTTATTTTGCAGTTGTTTAGTCATTTAAAACTCGTTCTCTTGTAAGAATTGCTGGTACATAGACATGGATTTTAAAAAAATGTAAATTGGTGAGGATATAGAAATAAATTTAAACGCTTGGCATGCTGCATACAACAGAACAGCAAGAATGTTGAAAAAACCCACTTGCAGACTGAGCTTATTCCTTTACTCTCTTTCTCATTCAGGCATATGATAATTTCTAAAGACTTTTCTATATTTTCTTTTAGTGATTTGAAAGTTACAAATTCCTAAGAATATATGACTCCTTACGTGCTATTCTGGGTTATACAGTGGCTATTTCCTTCTCAGGCAGGCAGACAAATCTAGGAGAACTCAGGAAACATAAATACATAATTGCATCTTTCAAATATATAAGCAAAACAAACTAATTTTGGATGTAAGCTCTTCATTCTTAAAAGACAGATATTTATTTTTCTTACAGTTGCAAAGTGGTGGTGGTGGAACATTCCCCTTTTAGTATGCCCTTCACCCTCTTCCCTGTAGTGTCTTGATACTTCATATATTCTTTCCTTTTAGTTTCCAACTCCTCTTTTACCTGTTCATCAACCCTCTATTCCATAGATCCAAGCACGGTTTTCAAGTTTTCTTTCCTTTTTTTTTTCTAGATGAAAGTAGGTTGGTTTTGATTCTTTTCACTGCAGTACAGGGAGATGGAACTTGAATCACTTTAATAAAACTTCCTTTCTATACTTCAGTGTTAAGATATCCTTTCCATATATTGTATTTTGTTGTGTTAAAACTTATTCTCTATAAAAGGCAAGGTTTTCCAATTCCAGGAATTGATTACATTTTTAATATTCATTAATTCATTCATGTTGGACATTTTCAGTGTAGCACAGACATTAAATTACCATTATGACTCAGGAGTTTAAAGGAGCTAGTCATAATGTTGAGATTAAGGGCATCCACACAAAAAACCAGAACAGAATACTGCAACACTTTCTCAAATGCCAAACAAATGTATTTATATTCCAAAATGTATACTGTATCTTTTAAAATACTGAATTTGTAGTAAGTATTATGAATAAAAGTCTAGATCTTTTTCCAATTTGAAATGGGTGGGCCTGCTATAAAATATTTAATTCAATGGAATATGTCTCATTTAAATCAATATTGGATAATATTTTAAGCAAACCTGCACTTGGTGAGGTGGATAGGATCTGCAGCAGACGAAAGCATTTGCCTTTTAAAAACTGACATAGTCTTAGATTTTCATTCAGGGTAGTCTCTGCTGAGTTTAGAGAATAAATTCCCAGAATGATGACATGTGGTCTCATGGAGAAAGAGTCCTTCAATATTTCAAAGAATCATTAGGTCAGCACTAAAAGATTTTTTTGATTCAAGGTTTGTCAGCATTAGTGCATGGATTAAAATATCTCTGATATGATTGACAAAGACATTTGAAGTGACAGCAGATAGGGAAAAGGTTCAGACAAGAAAGCTCAAAGATATGGTTCAGCTTCTGTGAAATAAATTACCAAGTAGATGGGAGTCTTCTTTCTGGAAAAGTGGTTAATTATGGGGGGATTAGAGTATGGAATATAGTATATGGTATCTGCGGGCCATGAACTGACTGGATAGGTATTAGTTTTTCTACTTCTCTTGCAATGACAGAACTATGAGAAACTGAATGAAGGTAACAGATAGAAATACTAACAGTTAAAAAATTACAATAATAACTAATAATTCATGAATCAGGAAGCTTGGGAGACTTGTTGCCAAAAGTTTTTGCATTGAAAATTGGAGACTGAGAAACAGAAAGGAGGAAGGAACTCTTTTCCAGGCACCCTATTACAGACATTCTTTAAGAAAGGATAAGGATTAAAGTAACCTGCCAGAAGTGAGAAACTTTAAATTATGGTGAAAATTTGTATGTGCACAAAACTCACTGTAATAAGCAAGGTCTTGCATTAACCTTCAATGTGATGCGTTGCTGAAGTCCTTTCCAAACTCTGAGTCCTATATTTCTCCTAAATGTCATTTTTGGTCTCTTTTATCACCCATCAACAGATCCTTTAGGTCTAGCCAAGTTCATTTAAGATTTCTCTGCGGCAGAATACAGGTCAAAAGATCCAAAAGCTACTAAATATCCCTATTGGGTGTGTGAACTTTCAAAGGAATTGAATGGTGTTAGAGCACATGATCAAGTCAGTCTCTAAACTACATAATGTCTCTAAATGAGAGAGACATGGATGTGATGGACAGGACACACATAAGGAATTGTCTGCATGGTCACACTGAGAGATTTGCAGTTAACTGCTCAATGGCCAAGTGGAGACCAGCAACGACTAGTGTTTCTCAGGGATTCGTATTGGGACGAGCAGTGTTTAACATCTTTGTTGACTACATGGGCAGTGGGATTGGGTGCACCCTCAGCCTGTTTTCCAACAATACAAAACTGTGTGGTGCAGTCAACATGCTGGAGGGAAGGAATGCCACTCAGAGGGACTTTGACAAGCCTGAGAGATGCAAACCTCATGAAGTTTAAGAAGGCCAAGTGCAAGGTCTTGCACCTGGGGCATATCAATCTCAAGCACAAATACAGGCTGTGCAGAGAATGAACTGACAGCAGCCTGGAGGAGGAGGAATCATAGAATCAACTAGGTTGGAAAGGACTTGGTAGCATTGGTTGGGGAGAAGCTCAACATGAAGCAGCAATGTAAGCTGGAAGCCCAGAAAACCAACTGTGGGGTATTGTGTTCAGATCTGAGGCCCCAGCATAAGAAGGACATGGACTTGTTTCAGGAAGTCCAGGGGAGGGCTGTCAAGATGATCAGAGGGCTCAGCATCTCTTGTATGAGAGCAAGCTGAGAGAATTGGGCTTGTTTAGCCTGGAGAAGGCTCCAGGGAGACCTTAGACAAGCCTCTCAGCACATAAAGGGGGCCTACAATAAAGCTGGAAAAGGACTTTTTACAAGGGTGTGTAGTGACAGAATAAGGGATAATGGCTTTAGACTGAAAAAGGGTAGACTTAGATTTGACATTATGAAGAAATTATTGTGAGGGTGGTTAGGCACTGGAACAGGCTGCCCCAGGATGTGGATGACACATCCCAAACCCCAGGTTGGATGGTGTTTTGAGCAACCTTGTCTACTGAAAGCTGTCCATGTGTGTGGCAGGGGGGTTGGAAATGGATGATCTTTAAGATTCCTTCCAACCCAAACCATTCTACGATTCCACAAAACTGTCTCTGCTACAAAACAGATATAGGTGTTTATACAGTATAAAGCACATAAATCACTAAATTATACAGTAGAAAGGATTCCTATATCAGCTACTCTTTCTTTGACATGTCCATTGCTCATTAAGCTGCAGAATTTTACAAGCAATATGCAGTGTAGGGTGATGAAGAGCTTCAAATAGTAACCTGATAAAATGACAAACTAATCCCAGAAACTTTCAGACCTAACAAACTTTACATCAACAAAGAAATCACAGCGTAAATGCCTCCTGCAAGCCTGATCTAATGATCTCAGCTGGTTCATTAGTATTCAATTTTTCAAAAAATTTCAAATTTTTAGAAGCTGTAGTTAAATGGATCTTTACCAGTATTTTGTAACTGGAAGAATCTTGGGTCTTGTGGACATGGCAAAATTCCAGTGCAAGCTGTCTTTACTGTATTTCCGCAAAACAGTTAGTTACAAGTTTTCAGTGTAGATGTAAATTACTGGTACACATAGTTGTAAATAACTTCACAAATTAGAGGTTGATGCCAATTCTACTGGGTGTTAAGACTGAAATTTTATTACTGGGTTCATGGTCAGCCAGTAATGACAAGAATTAACTTCTGTGACCATCTGAGCAAATAGTTTGGTTTACTTTCATCCACTGTGCATCTAGAATTAACTCCTCGGACTTTTAGAGAATGAAATAAAGGGCTGCAGAGAGTAATGTACTTGTAGAATACATCAAGTTTTATTATTTGAAAAGACTAAAACACCATGATGCACACACCAGAAAACATCTAGTGCAATATTTATTATATATTACCTTTTTGCATTTTATGTTATATTCCACCATCACTCAAGCCACAATGGAGAACATTTCTTGTATCTTAAAAGAGAAAGCTTCTTAGACAAATAAAACAAGCATCTTGTAATCTATTTCAGGTACTCTTCCACCATGAAAGAGTTTGGGGTTTTTTTTAAGGAACTACAAGACAACATTTAATGAATCTTACTATGAATCTTACTATGTTTCAACTGGGAAAACTATGTGCCCTCTCATGTTGTATAAAGCATTTCAGAACCACTTTGATTCAGCAATATCTTGGAAAAAGAAATGGAAATCCTTCAAAATGTGAGTCTTATGGATAACTATCAACTATAACATATTTTGGAAAAAAGTCCTGAAATAAAAAGTTAAGTGCAAATATAGAATCATAGAATCATAGAATAGTTAGGGTTGGAAAAGACCTTAAGATCATCTAGTTCCAACCCCCCTGCCATGGGCAGGGACACCCCACATTAAACCATGTCACCCAAGGCCTCATCCAACCTGGCCTTGAACACCGCCAAAGGATGGAGCACTCACAACCTCCCTAGGTAACCCATTCCAGTGCCTCATCACCCTCACAGTAAAGAATTTCTTCCTTATATCCAGTCTAAACTTCCCCTGTTGAAGTTTGAACCCATTACCCCTTGTCCTGTCACTACAGTCACTGATGAATAGTCCATCCCCAGCATCCTTATAGGCCCCCTTCAGATACTGGAAGGCTGCTATGAGGTCTCCACGCAGCCTTCTCTTCTCCAGGCTGAACGGCCCCAACTTTCTCAGCCTGTCTTCATACGGGAGGTGCTCCAGTCCCCTGATCACTGTCATGGCCCTCCTCTGGACTTGTTCCAACAGTTCCATGTCCTTTTTATGTTGACGACACCAGAACTGTGCACAATACTCCAAGTGAGGTCTGTTGAGAGCAGAGTAGAGGGGCAGGATCACCTCCTTCGACCTGCTGGTCACACTCTTCTTGATGCAGCCCAGGATACAGTTGGCTTTCTGGGCTGCGAGGGCACACTGCCGGCTCATGTTCATTTTCTCATCAACCAACACCCCCAAGTCCTTCTCCGCAGGGCTGCTCTGAATCTCTTCTCTGCCCAACCTATAGCCGTGCCTCGGATTGCTCCGACCCAGGTGTAGGACCCTGCACTTGGCATGGCTAAACTTCATAAGGTTGGCATCAGCCCACCTCACAAGCGTGTCGAGGTCCCTCTGGATGGCATCCCTTCCCTCTGGCGTATCAACCGAACCACACAGTTTGGTGTCATCGGCAAACTTGATGAGGGCGCGCTCAATCCTACTGTCCATGTCACCGACAAAGATGTTGAACAAGACCTGTCCCAACACCGATCCCTGAGGGACACCACTTGTTGCTGGTCTCTAGCCGGACGTCGAGCCATTGACCACAGCTCTTTGCGTGCGGCCATCCAGCCAGTTCTTTATCCACCGCGTGGTCCATATATCAAATTGATGTCCCTCCAATTTAGAGACAAGGATGTCATGTGAGACAGTGTCGAAGGCTTTGCGCAAGTCCAGGTAGATTACGTCAACTGCTCTGCCTCTGTCCATCAGTTTCGTAGCCCCATCATAGAAGGCCACCAAATTGGTCAGGCAGGATTTCCCCTTAGTGAAGCCATGCTGGCTGTCACCAAGCACCTCGTTGTTTTTCATGTGCCTTAGCATGCCTTCCAGGAGAATCTGCTCCAAGAGTTTGCCAGGCACAGAGGTGAGACTGACTGGTCTGTAATACCTTGTGTCATCCATTTTCCCCTTCTTTAAAATGGGAGTTATATTTCCCTCTTTCCAGTCGTCAGGAACTTCACCTGACTGCCATGATTTTTCAAATATGATGGACAGTTGGAAACACTAGTTGGAAACACTAAAGCTTTGCATACTTCTGCCTGGGGAAGAAACAATCACCTAGAACCAGTCAAGCAACAGTAATTCTTAATTACACTGCAGATTTTTTTCCTGTTGTTCTGGTTAGGTCTATTAGAAGTCATTTAGCTGTGGTTTCAACTTTCATTCTCTCGCAAATTTAGTTTGCACCCAGTAATTACAACTGTCATGAAAGAAAAGCAGCCCTTAACAATACCAAAATCCCAATACATGTATACACATAAGCTTGGGATGTGACATTAATTGTTATGAAAGCTTTGACAGAATCCTCTCCTGAACCCATGAAAATTATTAGCTCAAAATATTGTTACTGGTAAAAGACTTTAGAGCTACTTACATCAAGTGAGAAATAGCAGGCCAAATGTTTTCAAAACAGGTTAAGGAGTCATAATAATTACTAAACAACTATTATCTCACAAACACAAAGAAACTTTCCACACAGTAATTTCTTTTTACACTATAAACTTTGAAACTGGAGCCAGGCTGGAAAAATGGATCAAACTAATATGACTGATACAAGCACTAAAGTTTAGTTCATTAGATCTGTATTTAAGACAGAAATACAAAACAGTTCACAATGGCCTACATTTTTATTTGTCATCACTTAAATGCAAAATAGCTGTAAGCATGCCTAAACTAAGACTGTAACAGACAGTATTTGATAGTACAAATGAAGATGAAAAAGCAAAAAAAAAAAAAAAACAACACCCTGTGGCAGACCATGTATTTTTATTCAGATACATTGGCATAAGATACAGATGTTAAAACAGATTAATCCAATATTTATATCAACCTGTAGCAGCAGTAAAATTGACAGTCACTAAAATAAGAAGTCCCTTAAAGTTAAGTAAAGCAAGACTACAGATTTTTACTTTAGTCATGACAGCACCTAGAGGTAAGGTATGTAGCACCAGAACATCAGACCAAGCTGCTTAAGGTAGACGTCTATGCTTCCCCTAATGTCAGAGAACAGCAAAAAGGATGAAAGGAGAGAAGATGGAGAAAGAAGAAGCAGAAGGAGAAGGAGGAGAAGAAGAAACAACTACTATTCAGAGTTAGTATGTATCATGTGAAAAGCCATGATGATCAAGCCAATAAGAGAGAAAATCAAGCAAGAAAGCAGGAAATCCTTCAAATTAACAGGTACTTGGGTTAGGAATTGCTTTGACATTTGTTTAGGGAAACAATCTACTAAGGATGGTGTTCATTTTGCATTGTAGAGTCTAGAAGTCCCTCCTTGTCCATCGTTAGGATGTAAGCCTTCAGTTCAGGTAGAGAAATGAGAGACTCTTCTGTCATACATGCATACAAGTGCTATGGCTCTCAGTCTTACTGAATGATGAACCAAAAGCTTTCAGGCTAAAGCAGTGATTGAGAAGCCAGGTTCCACTTCCTAGGTTAGCACTCTAATCAAAAGAATATTATGCAAAATATAGGGGGTTTTGAATAAACATTACTATCTATATTTCTGTAGATGGATTGAAACTTTCAAATTACATTGTGGTAGTATTCCTTACTTTCTTATCACAACCATCTCCAAAGTTCGTGTCATTCTTAGTTTTCAAACATCTCTGTGCATTCAAGTGACAGGTGGAAAACCCAGTGAACATAGATTTCTCAGGAGGTAGAAAATTATGAAAACTAGGCTGTGTATTTAACTCTACAAGGGCCTGATTCAGGTTCCATTAAAGTTAATACAAAGCTGTCCACATATTTCAAAAGTACAATGAATTAGTGAGGAGTGCTGTCCTGCCTAATAAGTATTTTGATCTTTATAGTCAGCATCCACTTCTCTAAGATTTTAGATGTAATTGATAGTAGTATTCATATTAGCTTGTCTAGTTAATCCTAAATTGAAAGAAAAACACAATTAAATTTCCTGCTTAACTTAAAAAGAGTTCATTGTGTTACTTAAATTGTATTAGCTGCAATTAATTCAGCATACTAGCTTTCAACATACACTAAAAATGACTAGGTTTTGGGGAGTGTCCTGGTTTAGCAGTAGCAGTCATTTTTTCTACTGGTGCAGTGCTGTGTTTTGACTTTTGGCCTGGGAATAATGCTGATAAAGGTGATGTTTTCAGTTGCTGGTCAGAATGTTTACCCTGAGCAAGGACTTTGTGAGCCTCATGCTCTGCCAGGGAGGAGGAGAAGCCGGGAGGAAGCAGGGACAGGACACCTGACCCAAACTAGCCAAAGAGGTATTCCATACCACAGCACGTCATGCCCAGGATGTAGAACTGAGAGTTCCCGGAAGGGCTGGAGCACTGCGGGGGGGGGGGGGGTGAGGTACCAGTCGGTGAGTGGTTATATTCTTTTCCTTGTTATTTCCTTTATCATTATTATTATTGGTGGTAGCAGTAGTGGTTTGTGTTATACCTTAGTTATTAAACTGTTCTTATCTCAACCCATGGGAGTTGCATTCTTTCAGTTCTCCTCCCCGTCCCTCCAGGAGCGGAGGGAAGAAGGGTGGGGGGGGAAGTAGACTACGTGGTTCTGATTTACGGCCTGGGCTTAAACCACGACAGGGGGTTGTTTGGGGTTTTTAAAGACTTTTTTAAAGGGATACCAGCTATCAAGGAGAATACCAGGTATCAACTCTCAGCTTTTGGTAAATAGTTCATGAAGAGAAGATTGCATGGAAACAACCTGAAATGTTTCATTAGCCAGAAGAACTTCCTCATGTATCATTCTCTTGTTCATACTTCATGATTATAAGGGCCATTTTCAAGTCCTTATGGAAAAAACTGAAGCTACTAAGAAAAGTATTAGATTTACTGGTGTTTGAACCAAAACGGTGGTTTCAAATTCACAAGGGCATTGAGAGAATTTCTTTTTTATTGTGTGTTTAAACCTACTGACAAATTGTATCAATTTTATTAGTTATAAACAGTAGCTTTTTTTCCATCTCATGTATCTTCGATTTATCTGACCTCATCTGCTAACACTGTGCTTCTAAGTTAGCTCTGTGGACCAGCTCATGATGAGATACTCAGAATCAGACTGCCAGTTGACAGTTCCAGTCACCTTTTCTTGGTAATGAAGCTGATTTAAGAAGTCTGTGATGCAAAAACAATCATTGCCCCAGCAGTTACAGTTTGCCACCAGTTCAGTTCTCCGAGTATTGCTGTCTAGTACCACAGAATATATACAGTGTTTAAATATTCTAAATGCATTTCTATACGTTATTTATATAATGTGTATGTAAGTATCTGTGTGTGTGGTTTTGTGTATATATTACAAAACATATTGTATAGACCAAATCAAAGACATGATTCTGGCTTAAAAAGGAAAACAAACAGGGAGGCAGGAAGAGATGGATGTGAGTAGGAATGGATAGCCAAAACAGAGAATGTCTCACACTGTCTGTCAGAAAGGATATATGAAACCTTGTATAAACATATATTACCTTGCTGTTGATAAACATAACTTGAAAACTAATAGTGCGTAGGAAGAAATTCAGGGCCAATCCCTAGGAAAGAATGTTCTATAGCAGGAACTGCCACCCTCTGGCTCTTTCTAATCTTTACCCGGTCTACAGTCTTTCATACTTTCCCACATCAGTTCTTTACATAAATTCCACTCTTGTTTAATTACTTTCCATATCTCCTCCTTAGATTTAACAACCTATTTTTAGGGGTTTTGAACCATTATACCTAAATGTGTTGGTATTGCAGACCTCAACATAGCAGAAAAATATCTGAGCTATCCATAAACAACTCACAGCAACTTTAGAGGGCTTATCTAGCCTGTCTGACCATGGCGAAAACGTGCCAGGGATGTGAGTTAGCTCATTGGCAATACCAATCAGTTAGACAAAAAACAAAGTTGTTTCCAGGTCTAATGGTAAGAGTAGCACATACTCTTAAACCACTGAATCAATCTTGACATTGTTTCTTTGCAATGACTACCATATGACAACCTAATATCAAATTGAATGAAAGGCCTTTGCCTTATGGAAGGGAAATATTTCTAATGGACTAATCAAGAAAATGTTGACAGAAATATTCTGCTTATGGTGTGCAGCTGTTCCATGTAAGTTTCCAGATGAATAAAACTTGGGTAAGTGCGATTTTTGTAGACTCAGTAAGATCTGTAAGGTGACAGGAGACAATATGTGTATCTTTAATATGGAACAACAGATGAAATCCCTGATAGCCTTCAGAAAACATCATTGAGGCTAATGTGTTATTGTTAATGATCCTATGGCTTACCATATGTCCAGGCAGTAAAGTTAGCTAATATACCATTGTTTTTCTCCAGCTTCAATTTCTTCATAAAACAAGCTGATAGCAGTACAACAATATTAAAACTAGAGAATGGAAACTACAGAAGAGAAGATGCTTGGTTTAATTCCAGGGAATTGGTATTCAGACTGTATTATGTTCATTAGTGTTTACAAAATTTTACTTCCTGACAGGGGCTGTTTGTATAAATTCTGACCTCGATTACCAGTATGACCTATATGAATATGCAAGAAGGTGGCATTTCCAATAACAACAGGACACAGGATTAACAAATTGACAACTACTGGATTATATATTCAATTAAAGTTTCACAAGTAATAAGGAAACAAAACCAAACCCAACAAAAAACTTGCTGAATGCAAGAAAATGTGGGAGACAAACACGAATGATGAAGATGCTTGATAGCTACTTCATGGTAGCTTCTGAGCAGCAGTAAATGTCGCACAATTTTAGGTCTAGAAATTAATAACTTCAAAGAAAGATTCTAGACACAAAATCTGTCTCGTTCTTGTTAGTATAAAGACAGAAGAGCTCCAGGGTCAGTGGAATTATCTTGGGTACAACTCATCTCAATACCTAGACTTCAGAAAACTAAAAGTGCACAATTTTTTTTTCTTTTTCCTTTTTTATTTTTTTTCCCCTCTCCAAAAAAATGTCTGGAATGCTTATTTTGCTTTGTATTTCTGTGTTCTGTATTTTCAGATCAAGACTTTTTCTCATTTCTTCTTATTTCATAATTCAAAGAGTAAGGACATGTATGACCACACAAAGGCACATAGATACATAAGTAGTTTTGAATTTTGCAAAGAAAAAATGTCAGCTTCAGAAAATAAATCAACATTTTCTACTTTGCATGTCACAGTTAGGAATTCCTCATTGCTGTTTGCAAAACTGTATCAATTTTAAAATGTTGAATGCTTCTGTTAAAGTGAATTTGAAGCAACTATTAAAAAATTTATTTTTACTTTTGCCTGAATGTTCCATTGTTAAAAATATATGTAAAAAAAATATATCATTCAGTTTGGTCTGAAAAAAACTATAACCTCTTCTGGGTTACAAAAAAAAAACCAAAACACACAAGAAAACCAAATTTTATTGACTATTTGTGTAGTTACACCATGCAGTAAAGTTTATAACTAATTCTTCCTCTTGTGGCCTAATATCCCACTTTGCCTTTATGCCAATTCAAACCAATAAAATGGCCCATAAAAACCATAAAATTACAATAGTTTTTACTGAGATGGAGCTGTTAAGGAGGTCATGTAAACAGGTATCCAACTCTCCCAAGAGCCTGTAGGCATTTTTTATGCTTTTTTCAGATGTTGGTCATCACCCTAAAGCTGAGACTGGTGTTAAAAGGAAGTGTTACTTATTTTCTGCTTCATTCTACTGGAAAGGTGTATAGTTTCATTTAGTCCTTTCATAGCTTTTGGTGGAAGAAAACATTCACTCCTCAGGCATCTTTATTACAGAAGGGGGCAATTTAGTAAGTATACTTAGATAAGTCTCTCCCTAACTCCATTCAGAGAAAACAGCTGGAAGCTTAGGCTTCAACGTTGCACTGACATAAAGTCAAGAAGAAGCTTTCTCACAGTTATGCATTGCTCAGACAAGGGGGACATCTCACAGTAGTCTCACAGCTGTTGATCTCTGCATTACAGCTGAGATCATGGCTTGAGGTGTGGGTGTTTTTCCTTCTGTTCCCTACCACAGCCAAGTTAAATGGCAGAGCTAGAACAAGCAGCAGTCCCTGCATAAAGGAAGGAAAAACAGAATAATAGCAGCCTGGGGCAACAAAAAAAGCTGCTACTGTTTTTCAGTTCAAATGCATCAAATGTGGATGCATTTTGCATGTTAGCATGCACGCCATATATGAGTTTGGGATGAGACTTCGGGTCCAAACCATAAAGACCTAACCAATACATTTCAGAGGATACAGTGATCTTGAATGCCTCATTTGCCAAAGTGCATGTTACTTTCTCAATTTTTCTCTCTATTATTTTAAACAGCTGTTTTTACACAAGGTGAAAAAAACAGTGAAACAGGAATTAGTATTAATTTCTATAGCATCCATCCATCTATAGGTCGTAAGTTCATCTTCAGTCCACCACTTGTCAGCCAAGAATATGGAAAATATAAATGTTTTTACACATTGCCCAGTGAGCGCTGCTATCCAAATACTATGATGAAAAATTTTTGTCTCATAAAGATCTTTCCTTACATTTAGCTTTAGGAAACTCTCAAAGGTTTAAAGGGATACTACTATATGTAATTGTTTTAATTGACTGTCATTTCTTAGAAATGCATCCAATTTACATATTTAATTATAATGTTAATACAGCTTTAAAACTCTGACATAATTATCTCTTTTTAGGAAGATCTCATCACAGCAGGCCTTTTACTGGGCCATCCGCTTTGTTCAATAACATTAATTAGAGCCTGGGAATGTCTGTGCCTTCCAAAATTACACAAAATGCCACTATTGCTATACAGAGTCTTTAAGAAATGCAGAAAAAATAATATAGCTCAAGCAGTTTAAAGGCCTTCATAATCAATAAAAGTATGACAAGAAATTCACTGCATCACACTTGTCAATAGGCAGCTGTGCATTCCTATGCATTCAGATAACTAAAGCAGAAAGATCATTCCTCATGTTGTAGTTATAGCCCTTACTTTTTACCTCCTCTCTATATATTTTGAGGCCTTGGGTGGCATGGTTTAGTGTGAGATGTCCCTGCCCACAGCAGGGGGGTTGGAACTAGATGATCTTAAGGTCCTTTCCAACCCTAACTATTCTATGATTCTATGATTAGTTTTTATACACAAGACTGGAGTCTGAATTTGTTCTCTTCATGCACTCTGTCACATTCTGGTGTCAGTGTACACTATTTTTAGTTCCTGCACACTTTATGTATTCTGTTGTATCTCAGGCATGATTTATGACCATATCTTTTTTTTCTACTGCTTATCAGACAATATAGATAATACAGATAGACCAGTTTGTTTTAATTTATGCCCAACATTCTCTTCTACAGCTTCCCGTTTTAATACCATTCACCAGTGTTAAAATAGAACTGACGATGCTTAATCCAAATGTGTATGGAACAGCAACTTGTCACCTCAGCAGATTTTCTCCTTCTTTTGCAGTTCATGCAAGCGTCTTCATACTCTTAGCTGACCACTTTATTACACATTTCTTCTATCAACCACAGCAAGCCACCCTGTTTGTAATTCAGACATTAAAAAAAAAAAAAAAAAAAGAGAAATTTCAACACAAACTGAGGAATAAGCATTCAGGTTTAATATACTAGCATGGCTTATCTGAGACTCAGTTAGATTGAAGAATCTCCAGAATGAAGAGCAGGATGCAGAAAATGTGTATTTTTCTCTCTCTTGGTACAGCTCTGGTGTAACATACTTTATAATAGCTGGAAATAAATTCAGAATATTTAAGCTTTTAATAAAGGGCTGTAATGTTACCTCACAATCTGGTTGCTACTCTTCACTCATAGTGGACATTATTTTGATTTTTTTTTTTTATTTTCTTTCCTCTCAGCTTTTGCAGAATGCTGACATGTACACGTCGTGGTTTAAGCCAGTCGGCAAGTCAGCCAAGCAGATTCTACTCCCCTCCCCCCCTTCCCTAAGGGATGGGGAGGAGAATCGAAAGAATGTAACTCCCACGAGTTGAGATAAAAACAGTTCAGTAACTAAGGTATAACACAAATCACTACTGCTGCCACCAATAATAATAATGATAAGAGAAATAACAAGGCAAGAGAATACAATACTACTCGCCGAAAAACAAGCCCAACCGAGCAGAGAGTGCCCTTCCAGGTAACTCCCAGTTACATCCTGGGCATGACGTGCTGTGGTATGGAATACCTCTTTGGCTAGTTTGGGTCAGGTGTCCTGTCCCTGCTTCCTCCCAGCTTCCCCTCCTCCCCGGCAGAGCATGAGACTCAGAAAGTCCTTGGTCAGAGTGAACATGACTTAGCAACAACTAAAAATATTGGTGTTATCAGCGTTGTTCCCAGGCTGAAAGTCAAAACCACAGCACTGCACAGGCTACTAAGAAGGAGAAAAAGTGACCACTACTGCTGAACCCAGGACAGTACATTTACTTAAAATACCATATGGAGATTGACAAAGTTCTCTTCTAAGCAACTTCTCAATAGAGATTTCAATTATTTCTTTAAAAAAATCTTAATAATCATTAATCATGTTCAATATCAGAAATAAATTCTTCACTGGGTTGAGAAAAGTGTTTGTAGTGTTGTAGTATTTGTAAGCTCAATGCTCATATTATAAATTTGTGTACATTTCATAAACCCACATATATTACTTCTAAAAAGCTTAGGATTTACTGACAAAATATATCCATGACCTGGTATCACAGTATGCTAGAGATTGGAAGGGACCTCAAAAGATCATCTAGTCCAATCCCCCTGCCGGAGCAGGAACACCTAGATGAGGTTACACAGGAATGTGTCCAGATGGGTTTTGGATGTCTCCAGAGAAGGAGACTCCACAACCCCCCTGGGCAGCCTGTTCCAGTGTTCCATCACCCTCACTGAGAAGAAGTTTCTTCTCAAGTTTAAGTGGAACCTCTTAAGTTCCAGTTTATACCCATTACCCCTTGTCTTATCATTGTTTGCCACTGAGAAGAGCCTGGCTCCATCCTCATGACACTCCCCCTTTATATATTTAAATACACTAATAAGGTCACCCCTCAGTCTCCTCTTCTCCAAACTACAGAGACCCAGCTCCCTCAGCCTTTCCTCATAAGGGAGATGCTCCACTCCCTTAATCATCTTAGTTGCCCTGCGCTGGACTCTCTCCAGCAGGTCCCTGTCCTTCTTGAACTGAGGGGCCCAGAACTGGACACAATATTCCAGATGCGGTCTCATCAGGGCAGAGTAGAGGGGAAGGAGGACCTCTCTCGACCTACTGACCACCCCCCTTCTAATACACCCCAGGATGCCATTGGCCTTCTCGGCCACAAGGGCACAGTGTTGTCTCACGGTCATCCTGCTGTCCACTAGGACCCTCAGGTCCCTCTCCCCTACACTGCTCTCTAACAGGTCGTTCCCCAACCTATACTGGAACCTGGGGTTGTTCCTGCCCAGATGCAGGACTCTACACTTTCCCTTGTTATAGTTCATCAAGTTATTCCCTGCCCAACTCTCCAGCCTGTCCAGGTCTCGCTGGATGGCAGCACAGCCTTCTGGCATGTCAGCCACTCCTCCCAGCTTAGTGTCATCAGCAAACTTGCTGATAGTACACTCAATTCCCTCATCTAAATCATTGATGAATATATTAAATAATACTGGTCCTAGTACTGACCCTTGAGGCACTCCACTAGATACAGGCCTCCAACTAGACTCCGCCCCATAGACTACAACTCTATGGCTTCTCTCCTTCAGCCAGTTTGCAGTCCACCTCACTACCTGATCATCCAGACCACACTTCCTCAATTTAGCTGTGAGGATGCTGTGGGAGACTGTGTCAAATGCTTTGCTGAAGTCAAGGTAGACCACATCCACTGCTCTGCCATCATCCATCCACCGTGTTATTTCCTCATAAAAGGCTATGAGGTTGGTCAAGCATGACTTCCCCTTGGTAAAGCCATGTTGACTGCCCCTCATAACCCTCTTATCCTTGACATGCCTTAAGATGGCATCAAGGATAAGGTGTTCCATCACTTTCCCAGGGATGGAGGTGAGGCTGACCGGTCTATAGTTACCCGGGTCCTCCTTCTTGCCCTTTCTGAAGACTGGAGTGACATTTGCTTTCCTCCAGTCCTCAGGCACCTCGCCCGTTTCCCAAGACTTGGTAAAGATGATGGAGAGTGGTCTAGCAGTGACTTCCACCAGTTCCCTCAGCACCCGCAGGTGCATCCCATCTGGACCCATGGATTTATGGTTGTCCAGATTGCTCAACTGGTCTCTAACCCATTCCTCATCGACTAAGGCAAACTGCTCTGTTGACCTGACTTCATCTGAGGTCACAGGGGTACAGGGCTCTTCAGGACTGCCTCCGGCAGAGTAGACAGAGACAAAGAAGGCATTCAATAACTCTGCCATCTCTGTATCTTCTGTCACCAGGGCACCCATCCCGTTCATCAGTGGGCCTACCTTGCCTCTGGTGTTAGTTTTTATCTACCATGTATTTGAAAAAGCTCTTTCTGCTGTCCTTGACCCCTCTCGCCAGATTTAATTCTAAGGAGGCCTTAGCCATCCTAGCTGCCTTCCTACATCCTCTAGCAGCAGCCTTATATTCCTCCCGAGTGGCCAGCCCCTCCTTCCATGACCTGTAAACTCTCCTCTTCCACTTGAGCATACCCAGCAGTTCCTTATTTAGCCACGCAGGTCTCCTGGTCCTTTTCCTTGACTTCCTACGTGTCGGGATGCTCTGATCTTGAGCTCGGAATAAGCAATCCTTGAATGCCAACCAACTATCTTGGGCCCCTTTACCTTCAAGCAGCCTTGCCCATGGGATTTCCCCTAGCAATTGCTTGAAAAGGCCAAAGTTTACCCTGCTAAAGTCCAGGGTTGCAATTCTACTTGTTATTCTACTGGTCCTACCACACAAGATCCTGAATTCCACCATCTCGTGGTCGCTGCAACCAAGGCAGCCCTCAACCTTTACTGCTTCGACCAGACCCTCCTTGTTAGTGAGGATGAGATCCAGCAGCACTCCTCTCCTGGTTGGCTCATCCACCATTTGCATGAGGAAGTTATCATCCATACACTGGAGGAACCTCCTGGACTGTGGCTGGGTTGCTGAGTAGTCCTTCCAGCAAACATCAGGGAAGTTAAAATCCCCCACGACGACCACGGCCTGTGACTGTGAGGCCGCTCTCAGCTGCCTGTAGAAGGCCTCGTCAACTTCCTCAGCCTGATCTGGTGGCCTGTAACAGACACTCACAACAGTATCGCCCCTGCCAGCCTGTCCCTTAATTCTCACCTACAGACTCTCAACTCGTTTGTCCTCTGTCCCTGAACAGAACTCAGTACACTGTAGCTGTTCTCGCACATAAAGAGCAACCCCACTACCCCACCTGGCTGGCCTGTCTTTCCTGAAAAGGACATAGCCCTCCATGACTATATTCCACTCATGTGAGCTGTCCCACCACATCTCTGTAATTGCCACCACATCATAATCTCCTGACTTAACACAGGTCTCCAACTCCTCCTGCTTATTTCTCATGCTGCACGCATTGGTGTATAGGCATTTCAAGGAGGGAGCTGAGCTCACCAATTTCACCCTAGGATTATAGGAGGCCTCCCAGTCTTCATCAATTCTTGAGTACTGCCCCACTGGGGCAAGCCCAGTTACAATCCCATCCCCCTTCGAATCTAGTTTAAAGCTCTCCAAATGAGCCCTGCTAATTCATGCCGCAGCATCCTTTTGCCTCTGTGAGATAAACCTTTCCCATGTGCCATTATCCGGACTGGATCCTTATAAAACCAGCCATTATCAAAGAATCCAAAGCCCTGCCTAAAGCACCAGTCTTGAAGCCAATTGTTTACGGACTGAATTTTCCCATTCAATCCCACATCATCACCGGAAGATGGAAGGAGTGAGAAGAAGATCACTTGAGCCTCAGACTCTTTCACCATCTGCCCCAAGGCCCTGTAGTCTTTCTTCATCCCCCTCAGACTGCGGGAAGCAGCTTCCCCCCCACCTGTCTGGAAGACCAGCAGTGGGTAGTAGTCTGTCGGGTGCACCAGGCTGGGGAGCGCCCTGGTGATATCCCTGATTCGGGCTCCAGGCAGACTACACACTTCCCTATGATGAGGGTCAACTCTGCATATCGGGCCCTCTGTTCCTCTCAGAAGGAAGAAGGCCTTGAACAACGCCAAGGATGGAGCATTCACAACCTCCCTGGGCAACCCATTCCAGTGCCTCACCACCCTCACGGTAAAGAATTTCTTCCTTAGATCCAATCTAAACTTCCCCTGTTTAAGTTTGAACCCGTTACCCCTTGTCCTGTCACTACAGTCACTGATGAATAGTCCCTCCCCAGCATCCTTGTAGGCCCCCTTCAGATACCGGAAGGCTGCTATGAGGTCTCCATGCAGCCTTCTCTTCTCCAGGCTGAACGGCCCCAACTTTCTCATACGGGAGGTGCTCCAGTCCCCTGATCACCGTCATGGCCCTCCTCTGGACTTGTTCCAACAGTTCCATGTCCTTTTTATGTTGACGACACCAGAACTGTACACAATACTCCAAGTGAGGTCTCACGAGAACACAGTAGAGGGGCAGGATCACCTCCTCTGACCTGCTGGTCACGCTCTTTTTGATGCAGCCCAGGATACAGTTGGCTTTCTGGGCTGCGAGGGCACACTGCCGGCTCATGTTCATTTTCTCTTTAACCAGCACCCCCAAGTCCTTCTCCGCAGGGCTGCTCTGAATCTCTTCTCTGCCCAACCTGTAGCTGTGCCTTGGATTGCTCCGACCCAGGTGGAGGACCTTACACTTGGTAAACTTCATAAGGTTGACATCAGCCCACCTCACAAGCGTGTCGAGGTCCCTCTGGATGGCATCCCTTCCCTCTGGCGTATCAACCGAACCACACAGTTTGGTGTCATCGGCAAACTTGCTGAGGGCGCATTTAATCCCACTGTCCATGTCACCGACAAAGATGTTGAACAAGACCTGTCCCAACACCGATCCCTGAGGGACACCACTCGTTACTGGTCTCCAGCCGGACGTTGAGTCATTGACCACAACTCTTTGCGTGCGGCCATCCAGCCAGTTCTTTATCCACCGCGTGGTCCATATATCAAATTGGTGTCCCTCCAACTTAGAGACAAGGATTTCATGTGGGACAATGTCAAATGCTTTGCGCAAGTCCAGGTAGATTACGTCAACTGCTCTGTCCCTGTCCATCAGTTTCGTAGCCCCATCATAGAAGGCCACCAAATTGGTCAGGCAGGATTTCCCCTTAGTGAAGCCATGCTGGCTGTCACCAACCACCTCCTTGTTTTTCATGTGCCTTAGCATGCCTTCCAGGAGAATCCGCTCCAAGAGTTTGCCAGGCACAGAGGTAAGACTGAATGGTCTGTAATTCCTTGTGTCATCCATTTTCCCCTTCCTGAAAATGGGGGTTATATTACCCTCTTTCTACTCATCAGTGTCCTGGGTTCAGCAGCGGCAGTCAGTTTTTCTTCTTCTTAGTAGCTGGTGCAGCACTGTGGTTTTGACTTTCGGCCTGGGAATAATACTGGTAAAGCCAATGTTTTCAGTTGCTGGTCAGAATGTTTACCCTGACCAAGGACTTTGTGAGCCTCATGCTCTGCCAGGGAGGAGGAGAAGCTGGGAGGAAGCAGGGGCAGGACACCTGACCCAAACTAGCCAAAGATGTATTCCATACCATAGCACGTCATGCCCAGGACATAACGGAGAGTTGCCCGGAAGGGCTGGATCATTGCGGGGTGGGGGCAAGGTACTGGTCAGTGACCGGTTGTATTCTCTTCCCTTGTTATTTCCTTTATCATTATTATTATTGGTGGTAGCAATAGTGATTTGTGTTATACCTTAGTTACTAAATTGTTCTTATCTCAACCCATGGGAGTTGAATTCTTTCGATTCTCCTCCTCATCCCTCCAGGAGCGGAGGGAAGAAAGGTGGCGGGGGAAGTAGACTGCATGGTTCTAATTTACGGCCTGGGCTTAAACCACGACAATCAGGAACCTCACCTGACTGCCATGATTTTTCAAATATGATGGCCAGTGGCTCAGCAACTTCATTCGCCAGCTCCTTCAGGATCTGTGGATGGATTTCATCAGGTCCCATGGACTTGTGCAAGTTCAGGTTCTTAAGATGGTCTCTAACCAGATCCTCTCCTACAGTGGGCCTAGGGTCTTCATTCTCACAGTCCCTGCACCTGCCTTCCAAGACTTGGGTGGTGTGGTCAGAGACTTTGCCAGTGAAGACTGGGGCAAAGAAGTCATTAAGAACCTCAGCCTTCTCCAAATCCAGGGAAGCCAGTTCTCCTGATGGCTTTCGGAGAGGGCCCACGTTGTCCCTAGTCTGTCTTTTATTCGCAATGTACCTATAGAATTCCATCCTGTTATCTTTCACATCCCTAGCCAAGTTTAATTCTAACTGGGCCTTAGCTTTCCTAACCTGGTCCTTAGCTTCCTGGACAACATCCCTGTATTCTTCCCAGGCCACCTGTCCTTGCTTCCGCCTTCTATAAGCCTGTTTTTTCCCTCGAAGCTTTTTCAGTAGCTCTTATCCATCCAAGGAGGTCTCCTGGCCCTCCTGCTGTGCTTCCTTCTAGTTGGGATGCAACTCTCCTGAGCTTGTAACAGGTGATCCTTGAATATCAACCAACAGTCTTGGGCCCCTCTGCCCTCTAGGGCTATATCCTATGGAACCTTACTAAGCAGGCTCCTGAACAGGCCAAAGTCTGCTCTCTTGAAGTCCAGGGCAGTGAGCTTGCTGCATGCTCTTCTCACTGTCCTGAGGATCTCAAACTCAACCATCTCAGGATCGCTAAAACCAAGGCTGCCCTGAAGCGTCACATTTCCAGCCAGCCCTTCCCTGTTGGTGAGCATGAGGTCAAGCATAGCACTTCTCCTTGTTGGCTCCTCTATTACTTGCAGAAGGAAGTTGTCTTTCACACAGTCCAGGAACCTCCTGGATTGCTTGTGCCAGGCCGTACCGTCGCTCCAACAGATATGAGGGTGGTTGAAGTCCCCCATGAGGAAAAGGGCCTGCGAGCGTGAGGCTGTTCCTATCTGTCTATAGAGCGCTTCGTCCGGAGTTCTCTTGATCAGGTGATCTGTAATAGATCCCCACAGTAATGTCTCCAATAGCTGTTCTCCCTTTAACCCTGACCCACAAACTCTCTGTTGACCTGCCCCCAGACAGAGTTTCATACTCTCCAGCTTATTCCTAACATAAATAGCAACTCTCCCTCCCTGCCTGCCAGGCCTGTCTTTTCTAAAGAGCCTGTAACCTTACATTCCAACACTCCAGTCATAGGAGCCATCCTACCATGTTTCTGTGATGCCTATTATATCATACTCCCGTAGGCATGCACACATCTCTAATTCTTCTTGTTTGTTCCCCATGCTACGGGCATTTGTATAGAGGTATCTGAGCCCAGCTCTAAATGAAGCCAGCTCATTGGCTGGAGCAGCTGAAATCTCTCTACATTGCTCTGAGCATTTATTATAGGTGCTGGCAATTGACTGGGAGTCTTGGGATAGAATGATTCCTCCGTCCCCCAACATATCTAGTTTAAAGCCTTCTTGATCATGGGAAGCCTCCAACCAAAACCACTCTTCCCCTTCATTGTCAGTCCAGCTCCACCAGCCTCCAGTAGACCTGGCCTCCCAAATTGAGTCCCATGTTCTACATACCCAAACCCCTGACTATGGCACCACTGTTCTAACCATTTATTAACCTGGCAAATCCGCCTAGCCCTTTTAAGGCCCTCCCGTGTATCCTGGAGAATTGATGAAAAGACTGTCTGAGATCCAGAGCCCCGAATCACCTCTCCCAGGGCTCTGTAGTCCTGTATGTTCTCCGGGGTACTGCTAGCTGTATCACTAGCCCCCACATGGATCATTAGAAATGGGTAATAGTCAGCAGGATTTACTAGACCAGGCAGCCTCTCTGCAACATCCAGGATCCTAGCCCCTGGTAGGCAACACACCACCCTTCAGACTGGGTCAGGCCAACAGATGGGTGCATCTGTCCCTTTCAAAGTAGAGTCCCCTACCACTATGACCCGTCTCTTTTTCCTGGCAGCACCAGTAGTGATCCTCCTTACCAGTGCACCGGCCGGTTGTTCATGTTGTGAGGTGTGTGTTTCCTCGTTAGTCCCCTGCAGAACTGCAAAGAGGTTCTGGGTGGGGACAACAGATTTAGGAGGAAGTCCCTTGCTTTCAATTGTCCTCTTCCTCCTTTTTTTGTTGATTTCTTTTTTCTTGCTAGTTCCCAGCTTCCTGGGTTAACAGTCTCCTTTCCTGCATGGGCTATGACGAATGCTTGAGGCCCCTGCACAGTTGGGCCTGGGGCAAGCAGTTCTGCTTCCTCTCAGTTTCCCTGACATCTTTTAGCCTATTGACAGCATCCCGCAGCTCAGCCCCTGCTGCAGGTGGACCTCCACCAGGGAGCGCTGAGTGCAACCCTGTCCATTGGGCACCATTCCCTCACAAGACCAGTGCAGGCACTCTCTACACTCCAAGCTCTGCACTGCAGCCTCCCCTCTCATCGGCTCTGTCTGGGTGCCTACGCTGGCCACCGCCGGCGCAGCCAGAGTAGAGCTCCCGCGCCGGGCCCTGGGCATTAGTCAAGCGCTCACCTTTCTGCTCGGCTTCCCTATCGCTCTGCCTGAGCGACCTGCCGCGAGAACTGCCGCGCCACGCCCTGTTCGCCGCGCTCCTGGTCTCTCATGCCCCCTGCGGTGGGTTTTTAACCAGCCAAGACTGGAGCCGTCCCTCCTGGATGTCACTTTTGATTCTACTGCGGGAATATGGGTCTGAAGTTTCACAAAATGTGATTCAAAATATCAGTTACCTACTTCTCATGCTGTATTTATTCAGTTACTTTCACAGCTTTGCCTGAGAGAATTCCTTTATTTACTTTTACAATTTGATTGTTTTGTTGACACTAAATACCTTGACTATGATCTGTTCTCAGCCCTTGATGATGTTAAATATTTTGTAGTTTTCCTTAGGGCAGTTATTAAATTCTCATTAATCAGTGTTTTTAAATATCTCTACATTATAAGACTGAAGAACTTTACAGCATGAGCTGCTCATTCCCTAAATGTGTTACAGATTAGCTCATGTTTACAACACCCTTTGTTCCCTTTGACTTCTATAGAAATTAGGAATATTCAGAAGCTTAGAAAAGTTATGTAGAACACTGCGAGGTCAGTCCAGCTTTTTGCTGCTCATGAGATATTCAAATATAAGCATTTTGGTACACCATCTTCATAGGTCCTAACTGCATCCAGCTCTCTGCTCTATAGTTAAAGATGGGGGGGGGAAAAAAAAGAAAACAAAACAAAACCCTGACAGAAAGAAGGTAAGTGTTAGGAATAGGGAATTCTGGTTCTCAAGGAACATCACATGGTAACATACATGTGCATTAGTCTCCATCAACATGGCACAACCTTAGTTTTCTACTCTGATTCCTATGTTTAATTCAAATAATGTATAAATAAAATTTAGATTTAAGAGGGGTATTGATATAAAAATGAAAACTTTAAATCCTTATAGTATACTTTGGAAGTGAATGCTTTTTCTTTTTGTTTGCCTTTTTTTTTTTTTTTTTTTTCTACTTTTAATAAAGATAGGTATTTTTTGAGGCCTCCAGCATTACCTGAAAGATGCACTCTAAAAACTTTTCAGGTGCAAATATAAATTATTTTATGTTGCTTGCATAAAAACATTCAACTCTGCACCTCTCTTCAATTTTTCCTGCAAACAGATCAAAGTCTGCTTTCATTCCGTTTTTGATTGCATTTCAGTTCATTCAGTTTTGTTTCCAGTCACCTAGAACTGTTTTCACAAAACTTTTTAACAACTTTCCCATTCAGGAAGTAATTATTACTCCCATTTCACACAGAAAACAAAACCACAAAAAACGCAGTTACCCAGACAAAGCCACTAGAGGGTGGTTCCAGGAAATAAACAGACATCTCTTGATTTGAAGTCTAACCTTCTCTCAAAAAGATAATTTCTCAGCTGATTCCTGCCTTAGCAAGTTAATGAAACACACATTTAAAGCACTACAGATGATTCCTGTATCTGAACTAGCTCTAAATGTGTCTATATTTTATCTTGGCAAAGGTTTGTACCTACAAACCCCACTGTCCAAACAAGTCCTTCTTGAGATACCATGTTTCTATTAGCAGAGCCCTTCATTTAGAGGGCTGGAACTACAAAGGGATTATGGGTACTGCTTAGGCAGATATTTACCTGATAATGATATGTATTCTTGAAGCCCTTCAGACTCAACTTTTCTTCTGGCAAAGATTTTTTAGTGTTTTAAGTGACTGTGGTCAACGGCTCGATGTCCGGCTGGAGACCGGTAACAAGTGGTGTCCCTCAGGGATCGGTGTTAGGATCGGTCTCGTTCAACATCTTTGCCGGCAACATGGACAGTGGGATTGAATGCGCCCTCAGCAAGTTTGCCAATGACACCAAACTGTGTGGTTCGGTTGATATGCTGGAGGGAAGGGATGCCATCCAGAGGGACCTCGACACGCTTGTGAGGTGGGATGATGCCAACCTGATGAAGTTTAACCATGCCAAGTGCAAGGTCCTCCACCTGGGTCGGAGCAATCCAAGGCACAGCTACAGGTTGGGCAAAGAAGAGATTGAGAGCAGCCCTGTGGAGAAGGACTTGGGGGTGTTGGTTGATGAGAAAATGAACATGAGCTGGCAGTGTGTGCTCGCAGCCCAGAAAGCCAACTGTATCCTGGGCTGCATCAAAAGGAGCATGACCAACAGGTCAAAGGAGGTGATCCTGCCCCTCTACTGTGTTCTCGTGAGACCTCACTTGGAGTATTGTGTGCAGTTCTGGTGTTCTCAACATAAAAAGGACATGGAACTGTTGGAACAAGTCCAGAGGAGGGCCAAGAGGATGATCAGGGGACTGGAGCACCTCCCGTATGAAGACAGGCTGAGAAAGTTGGGGCCGTTCAGCCTGGAGAAGAGAAGGCTGCGTGGAGACCTCATAGCAGCCTTCCGGTATCTGAAGGGGGCCTACAAGGATGCTGGGGATGGACTATTCATCAGTGACTGTAGTGACAGGACAAAGGGTAACGGGTTCAAACTTCAACAGGGAAAGTTTAGATTAGATATAAGGAGGAAGTTCTTTACCGTGAGGGTGGTGAGGCACTGGAATGCATTGCCTAGGGAGGTTGTGAGTGCTCCATCCTTGGCAGTGTTCAAGGCCAGATTGGACAAAGCCTTGGGTGGCATGGTCTAGTGTGGGGTGTCTCTGTCCATGGCAGGGGGGTTGGAACTAGATGATCTTAAGGTCCTTTCCAACCCTAACTATTCTATGATTCTATGATTCTATGGTTGTTTATCATCATGTTCACAACCATCAAAGTCCTGATGGTCATAGTTCATACATATTCTCCATCTATTCATTTCTGCTAAGTTCAGCTAGTAAAGTTAGCCAACACACGTGTTTCAAAAAGGCACCCTCTCCTGATCTAAATGACAGACCAGCTCATAAGTTTCCAAGTTTGTCGCTAAAAGAAGTATAAAATGTTTAGTCTATGTTTACTATTCCTTTACCTTCAGAAATCTCTTTTCCAGTTATTTATATACATTATCAGGTTGGTTGCTCTATTTGGAAGCTAAATATACTGATTTTATAACTTTAAAATAAATTTAAAAAAAAATTAGAAATATTCTTCCATTTATTTCTAGACTTTTTACCAAATTTTAACCCTCAGTTTAAAACGTGCATCCTAACACTGTCACAGTGTGTTGTTATTGGTCTCAGAAATCATGTCTATAGAATAATAATATTCTTCTATGTTTATTGGTTACTTTCCTCTTTGTATTATTTGTTTAGTCTCTAGGTCAAAGAAAAGGTGTCATTATAACACAAAAAATTAAATTATATTCTTTCTGATTTTTTTTCTTAAACTGTTGAAATTGGAAGGCTGACTATGTTTGCAGAACAGGACATACTTATATCGACATAAATAATTATGCCTTTGTAGTAGTAAAATCATAGAAGCATAGAATCATAGAATCAACTAGGTTAAGAAAAAACCTTTAAGATCGTCAAGTCCAACCATTACCCCAATACTGCCAAGTCCACCACTAAACCATATTACTGAGGGCCTCATCTACAAGGTTTTCGAACACTTCCAGGGACAGTGATTCTAGCACTGCCCTGGGAAATGTGTTCCAATGCCTGACCACCCTTTTGGTGAAGACATTTTTCCTAATATAAACCTCCCCTGGCACAGCCTGAGGCCATTATCTCTTGTCTTATTGCTTGTTACTTGGGAGAATAGACCAATCCCCACCTCACTGCAATCTCCTTTCAGGTACTTGTAGAGAGTGACAAGGTCCCTCCTGAGCCTTCTCTTCTCCAGACTAAACAGTCACAGTTCACACAGCCATTCCTCATAAGATTTATTCTCCAGACCCTTCACCAGCTTTGTTGCTCTTTTCTGAACCTGCTCAAGCACCTCAAAGTCTTTCTTGTAGTGAGGGGCCCAGAACTGAACACAGGATTTGAGGTGTGGCCGCACCAGTGCCCGTTAACAGGGAGATGATCACTGCACTGGCCCTGCTGACGATGTGTTGTGGTTTAAGCCCAGGCCATAAATTAGAACCACACAGTCTATTTCCCCCCCCCCCCCCCCCCCCCGCCACCTTTCTTCCCTCCTCTCCTGGAGGGATGGGGAGGATAATAGAAAGAATGCAACTCCCATGGATTGAGATAAGAACAGTTTAATAACTAAGGTATAACACAAATCACTACTGCTGCCACCAATACTAATAATGATAAAGGAAATAACAAGGGAAGAGAATACAACTGCTCACCGACCAGTACCTCGCCCCCACCGCGCAATGATCCAGCCCTTCCAGGCAACTCTCCATTACATCCTGGGCATGACGTGCTATGGTATGAAATACCTCTTTGGCTAGTTTGGGTCAGGTGTCCTGTCCCTGCTTCCTCCCAGCTTCTCCTCCCTGGCAGAGCATAAGATTCACAAAGTCCTTTGTCATTCTGACCAGCAACTGAAAACATCGGTTTTATCAGCATTATTCCCAGGCCGAAAGTCAAAACCACAGTGCTGCACCAGCTACTAAGAAGGAGAAAAAGTGACTGCTGCTGCTGAAGCCAGGACACGATGCTATTTCTGACACAGGCCAGGATGCCATTTGCCTTCCTGGCTGTCTGGGAATGAGCTGGATCATGTTCAACAGCCGTCAGTGAACACCCCCAGGTCCTTTCTGCTGAGCTGCTTTCCAGCCATTCCCCAAGCCTGTAGCATTGCATGGGGTTGTAGTGGCCCAAGTGCAGGACCCAGCATTTTGTGTTGTTGAACTTCATACCATTGGTCACAGCCCACTGATCCAGACTGTCCAGATCCCATCACAAAGCTTTCCTATCCTTCACCAGATCAATGTTCCCAGCCAACTTGGCGTCATCTCCAAATTTAGTGAAGATGCACTCAATCCCTTCATCCAGATCATCAGTGAAGATGATGAAGATGATGAAGATATCAAACAACACCAAACCCTGAAGGACACCACTAGTAACCAGTCACCAGCTGGATGTGATAGCAGGATCATGTGCTCCATGACCTTCCCCAGCACAGAGCTCTAGGCCTGTGCTTTCCAGGGCCTTCCTGCCTGCCTTTTTTGTAGAGAGATCTCACTTTCGCCAGCCTCCAACCCTCTGGGACCTGCTCACTAGACGAGGACCTGCTGATAGATGATGCAGAGTATCTTAGCAAGCTCCTCTGCCAGCTCCTTCAGCACTCTTGGGTGTAACCCATCCAGCCCTATAGACCTGTATACATCTAAGTGGGGCAGAAGGTCGCTAAGCCTTTGTTCCTGAATTACGGGGATTTCAATCAGTTCCCCATCTCTGTCATCCAACTCAGGGAACTGAGTACCCTGAGGATGGCTGCTGTGACTATTACAGACTGAGGCAAAGGCAGCATTAAGTACCTCAGCCTTTTCCTTATCCTCAGTCACTAGGTATCCCCCCATATCCAGTAGAGGACAGAGATTCTCCTTGGCCCGCCTTTTACTGCTAATATATCTATAAAAGTACTTATTATCTTTTTTGGCAGTGGCCAGATTTAGTTCTATCTGTACTTTCTCCTTTCTAACTTTCTCTCTACTTAACGTAACAACATCCTTGTATTTTTCACGTGGTGACTGCCCCTTCTTCCACAGGTAATAAATTCTCCTTCTTTTCCTGAGTTCAAGCAGTATCACCCTGTTCCAGCCAGACTGGTCTCTTCCCTGCCAGTCTGATTTTTGGCACATAGGGACTCTCTGATACTGTGCCTTAAGGATTTCATTTTTGAAGAGTATCCAGTCTTCCTGGACTCCTTTAGTAACACTTTCCAAAGAATTCTGCTAACCAGCATCCTAAACAGGCCAAAGGCAGCCCTTCGGAAGTATAAGGTGGAGGTTTTGCTGACATTCTTCATGACTTTTCCAAGGCTTGAAAATTTAATCATTTCGTGGTCGCTTTGCCCAAAATGGCCTCCAACCATCACATCACCCACCAGGCCTCCTCATTTTGTGAACAGCAGATCTAGGCAGGCATCTCCCCTAGTTGGCTCACTAACCCGCTGGGTTAGAAAGTTATCTTCCACAGCTTCCAAGAACCTGCTTAATTGTTTCTTCTCTGCTGTGTTGTACTTCCAGCAGACATCTGGTAGGTTGAAGTCCCCCATAAGATCAAGGGCAAACAATCATGTAATTTCTCCCAGTTGTTTGAAGAACACTTCATTTGTAGCTTCATCCTGGCTATGTGGTCTATAACAGACTCCTACCAGGATATCAGCTTGGTTAACCTTCTTTCTGATCTTTACCCACAGACATTCAGCCTTCACACAACATTGAGTTCAAGGCAGTTAATGCACTCTCTGACATACAACACAACCCCGCCACCTCTTTTTCCTTGCCTATCCCTTCTGAAGAGCCTGTAGCCATCCATTGCAGCCCTCCAGTCATGTGAATGATTCCACCACGTTTCTGTGATGACAATTATGTCAAGATTTCTCTGCTGCACAATGGCTTGCAACTCCTCTTTTTTGTTGCCCATGCTGTGGCCATTGGCATGAAAATACAGCATACGTATCCATATAATGTTCAAAGAAACTATCTGCATTTAGATAGTGCTCTGAATTATGACACATCACATATTTTCTTTCTAAAAAGGATGTTACATAGATGTTCATAATCTGGTACATCAGTTGTGACATAGAGTACACCGCTACTTATATGTAAAAAAAATTACACCTGCAGCTCAAAGTCCTTTGGAGATTTTTTCCCAAATTTCATTTCATGTATAATTATTAGGTAGAATCAGTATATCAGAATGGGCAATCCATACAACAGGATCTGAGATCTAGCTGAGAAACTGACAGTGAGTTCTGAAATGCATTATTTTAATGTGTTGACTTTCTTGTCTTTGCTATAGTTGCAGTTTTCAAGCTGCACACAATGTAAATTGATGATTTTCATATAAGATTTTGTAAAAATAACCATTCCAATGTTTGGACTGCTGGCCAAGCGATTCTTTCCTGTTCAGCATCACTAGTGTAATGTTCTTTCTCTTATGAATTTCTATTTTTATGAGTTTCTGAAGGAAGCCTGCCTAGAAAATGCAATGTGAGGCTGCTCAAACATGTCTAATAACTTTGGCTGTTTTGATTTGATCAGGGGTGCTGGTGTAAATACAAAAGAAGTTGTCATGGTCCGCTCAGCACAGTGCCCCATCAGCTACAGGATTTGATTTTGTTGTGTAGGCAGAAAATCTATGGGGAAAACTGAGTTTTCAAGATATTAGATATTTCGTTCACTCATCAGAAAAAAAAAAAGAAGCTCTGAACAAAAACATCTGTGTATGCAGTACCCACTTGCCTAATAACAAAAAAAAAAAAAAACAAAGCAAGTGAAAATATAATAGAAATGTGTAATCAACAGTTTGCATCCTTCCTATAAATGCATATGATTGCTACATGGTTATCTTCGAATACAGGTGGCTTAAAATTATAATTGGGATTATGAAGTGAAAATAATGCAGAAGAGTAAAATCCTGCAAACCTGCACTCACATTGCTTTCCAGTGTTAAGTAACCCCAATCAAAAGAATAGCATACAATACAAATTGATGAAGGGAGGACAAAAGAAACACCTTGCAAAGTAGTATTTAATTCTGTTAGGCTCTGGCTGCAGACAAAACCTCTTATCAAACACTTTGGAGAAATGCCAGCAACAGGGTGTGAGAAATTAGAAAATTCCTCCACAGAAGACTGTATTGCCAAAATTACCACTAAATGAATTCTGATAGAACTATGGAAAGTAGGTTCATGCTACATACCTACCTCCTTTTTGTAAAACTCATGGGTCCACTTTAAAGATAGTTCATGTAAACACGGAAGTGGCTGAGTGGTTAGTAACAAGGGATATCTAAGCCAGTGACCTAGCTCAGTAGTGGCCAGAAAGGAGGCACATGGAAGCATAAGAGCAGGGCAAGCAGAAGAGATCATGTCCAAATACGCTTTCAGTCTCCAGCTATGGTGTCTTTCTCTATTCCTTTTTGACCCTGGTTTAAAGGATAACAAATGAAACACCTAGGTGGTGTTTGTTGCTCTTCATGGCAGTAAGGGCAAATGCTTTCTAACACTTTGAACACAGTTTTTGTCCCTAGCATAAAATTTCGAAGGCATAAGAAGAGAAAAAATGGTTCAAATAGTAATAAAAAATAAAAATACTTAGGAGGCCATTCAGAGACCAAGTAGGACAAAAAAGGTGTAAGAAACAGATATAGGCAAGAGAACTAATAACACAGGTGCAAAAACCCCAGCAGCTAATGTGAAAATAAGTACTTTCAGTACAGCAAGGCACTGAAAGAATTCACTGCACGTCATGTCTCTTATGACCTCTCTTGACCATGTATTGAAGAAAAATACATCCTTCCCAAGACTGATCAGAGCAGGATTGCCATATCAGCTTCTGCACACCTAAGTCCTTTGAAGAATCCTGACAAATACTGAACATTTTGCCTGTTGCCAAACTGTCATAACATATTATACAGTGAAATTCTAATAGTTTGCTGATTTCAAATGTGATGTTTGGTTTGTCAATAAGATTCAGTTAAAAGTAATACATGCAAAAAGGTCAGATGTAAGGTGAGGGAAAATTACAGGGTCATTGTCATGAGGGATTGGCAAGAAAGCAAAATATTTATTTATTTATTTATTTATTTATTTAACAGTCAGTAAAAAAACCTGGCCCAATTCTTTAAAAATTGTAATGATTTCAAAGGCAGAACTCATACATCTACCATTTTGGAGTCTGAAACTTTTGATAATTTTGCAATCATTATTTTATTTTCTCATCTCCAGAACAGCTTCTGAGTTGAATTTTTTTTTCTTTTAAGGAGAAAAAAATAATATTTAAGACCTGTTTTGAAGCCCATATTGTAGACTATGAAAAGTTTCCCTCTTATTTTAGTCAGCTTCAGATTTCTGCTTTGTTGCACAAGCATTTTATCATGAAAATACTTTAAAATATTTTAAAAATTATTGTATACCTATGGCACTTCTAAAATGAAACCACATCCATGGTAAACAGAAAAAGTCAAAGTGAGAAAACTGTACCCAGCAGCATGTTGCTTCAGTGTGTGGAAAAGAAAATTTATTTCTGGATAACTGAATAATCCTTCAAATACTATTCCTTCTCTCTGTGCCCTCTTAACAAGAAAATGGTAATAAAAAGCGATGTCTTCATTCTCAGTATTTCTCAGAATGACAACAATACAAAACCACAAAGGGAGTGAGCTTCTTGGAAATAAAAGTGTCTACTTCACAAGAATAATTTACTGAACCAATAGTGTGTGAATTTGAGCTTCCAGGAATATTGAGAGGTTAGTTCTGATGATTATATCCCAAGCCATCCCTTTTCTAAGTTGGTTACTTTTTATATGATGTTATTTTAAAATAGTGAGACGTTTCTACATAGGCTACAGGTTGGGCAGAGAAGTGATTCAGGGCAGCCCTGTGGAGAAGGACTTGGCGTGTGTTGGTTGACATGAAACCGAACATGAGCTGGCTTCAGTGTGCACTCATAGCCCAGAAAGCCAGTCATATCCTGGGCTGCAGCAAAAGGAGTGTGACCAGCAGGTCAAAGGAGGTGATCCTGCCCCTCTACTCTGCTCTTGTGAGACCCCACTTGGAGTATTGTGTGCAGTTCTGGTCTCCTCAACATAAGAAAGGCATGGAGCTGTTGAAGCAGGTCCAGAAGAGGGCCATAAGGATGATAAGAAGGCTGGAGCATCGCCCGTATGAAGACAGGCTGAGAAAGTTGGAGCTGTTCAACCTAAAGAAGAGAAGGCTGTGTGGAGACCTCATAGCAGCCTTCCAGTATCCGAAGGGGACCTCCAAGAATGCTGGAGAGGGACTCTTCATCAAGGACTGTAGCAATAGGACAAGGGATAATGGGTTAAAACTTAAACAGGGGTATTTTAGATTAGATATAAGGAGGAAGTTCTTTACCGTGAGGGTGGTGAGGCACTGGAATGGGTTGCCCAAAGAAGCAGTAAATACTCCATCCCTGACAGAATTCAAAGCCAGATTGGACACAGCCTTGGCCGACATGGTTTAGTGGAGGGTGTCCCTGCCCGTGATATAGGTTTGGAACTGTATGATCTTGAGGTCCTTTCCAACCCTAGCCATTCTATGATTCTGTGATTCTGATCGTAAGCAGTGTTAGACAGCAGCAATGCCTCCTTTTAAATAGGTGAAACAGGAAAAAAAAATGTAAAATTACTCTTTTGTATATGTGAAAAACTATACAGTTGCATAAACTGAGA
The DNA here is from genome assembly GCF_963264785.1 of Psittacula echo. Classification (NCBI taxonomy): domain Eukaryota; kingdom Metazoa; phylum Chordata; class Aves; order Psittaciformes; family Psittacidae; genus Psittacula; species Psittacula echo. The sequence continues at coordinate 20,611,434 of NC_137735.1, read as the reverse complement.
CTCATAAGTTAAACACCAGCACACTTGCAAAAGCTGTTTGTAGGGTGGATGCAGATTTTTGACATGTGCTTCTGCTTTAAACAACCTCAATGCTTAATGTCTTTTGGAAAGCTAGACTTAGTTAATGCCTATTTCACATTTCAGATTTAAAGCACATAAATAAGTCTTCACAAGTCTTTAATTTACCAGTGCCAAGGAAACAAATGCACATTGTTTTTATCATCATTAAATTTCCTGAACTGAAAGTGGAAAGGAAGGAATTTTCTTATTTTTCCATAGAAGTTTTAATATAACTTTGACCTAGTCAGACATAAAACCAGAGTGAATTAAAATGAATATTTTTGGAATTTCCATCAGAAAATATAGTTCATTTAAGACTGTATGTACTCTTTAGAAAAATACTAATTTTAATTACAGTGTTTGGGAGTTTGGGTCAACAAAATTTAGAAAAAGAAAGTATCCAGAGAACATACTTTCCTACATTCTCAAATGCTCTATTCCCATTTATTTCCAGTAGGCATAGCAGTCAGGGCAACTTAAAAATATAGCAAAAACCTTAGTAAGGTCTCTACTTATATTTTTTAAATATGATTTTATTATTTTTGAAATTTATGCAGTAAAATAGTGTCTGAAATTGTTCAATTTGCTTTTTGTTGCTAAGTTGCTGTGTTATTTTCTATTTTTTTCAAAAATTTTCTATTCTTAATTGCCTATTACTTTTATTGCTCTTTGAGAAAAACTTCAAGAGGCAAATAATCATAATACAGTATAAAAACACCTACATAACCACATGCTTAAAAACCTCCAAACATCCAAAAACAAAAGAGCAAGACTAATGAAACAGAGAACTGTCTGAAGTTTCTGTGTTCCAGTGTATCACTGTAAACCCTAAAAATACTTAGAACCAATGAAAGCAAAACTAAATTTGGCATATAAGTCAGTGTTTGGTTTTTTCTATTCAAAGCTAGATAGTTTAATGATAAAGGGCATGGTTTTTGTAAACACTGCATAAGTAATAAGTTGCCCTGAACATTACACCTGAAATTTTCCAAGTGTGTCTCAGAGTGAACTGTTTTTCTTCTGGGACATTTTAAGAAAGTGGAATCGCAGGGAAAAAAAAAAAAAAAAAAAAAAAAATTAATTCTGAGTCAAAAGGTGGGGTTAGTCTTTCGGTTTTGAGAATTTTAATTGAGGATACCTATTAAAAAAAAAATTAACAAATAGCTGTCATTTCATACAACACAAGAAAATTAAACATAACAGCACCAGTTATAGTGTCCCCTGTTGTGCTGAAAGTAGATAGCATCTATTTTAAATCATTTGGAGAAGAAATCTGCTTTTTACATTGGAATCATCATTGTCCATCATATTTGAAATATCATGGCAGTCAGGTGAAGTTCCTGATGACTGGAAAGAGGGTAATATAACCCCCATTTTCAAGAAGGGGAAAATGGATGACACAAGGAATTACAGACCAGTCAGTCTCACCTCTGTGCCTGGCAAACTCTTGGAGCGGATTCTCCTGGAAGGCATGCTAAGGCACATGAAAAACAAGGAGGTGGTTGGTGACAGCCAGCATGGCTTCACTAAAGGGAAATCCTGCCTGACCAATTTGGTGGCCTTCTATGATGGGGCTACGAAACTGATGGACAGGGACAGAGCAGTTGACGTAATCTACCTGGACTTGCGCAAAGCATTTGACACTGTCTCACATGAAATCCTTGTCTCTAAGTTGGAGGGACACCAATTTGATATATGGACCACGCGGTGGATAAAGAACAGGCTGGATGGCCACACACAAAGAGTTGTGGTCGACAGTTCAATGTCCGGCTGGAGACCAGCAACAAGTGGTGTCCCTCAGGGATCGGTGTTGGGACCTGTCTTGTTAAACACCTTTGTCAGTGATATGGACAGTGGGATTGAATGTGCCCTCATCAAGTTTGCCGATGACACCAAACTGTGTGGGTCGGTTGATACGCTGGAGGGAAGGGATGCCATCCAGAGGGACCTCGACACGCTTGTGAGGTGGGATGATGCCAACCTGATGAAGTTTAACCATGCCAAGTGCAAGGTCTTACACCTGGGTCGGAGCAATCCCAGGCACAGCTACAGGTTGGGCAGAGGAGAGATTCAGAGCAGCCCTGAGGAGAAGGACTTGGGGGTGTTGTTCAATGAAAAAATGAACATGAGCCGGCTTCAGTGTGTGCTCGCAGCCCAGAAAGCCAACTGTATCCTGGGCTGCATCAAAAGGAGTGTGACCAGCAGGTCAAAGGAGGTGATCCTGCCCCTCTACTCTGCTCTTGTGAGACCTCACTTGGAGTATTGTGTGCAGTTCTGGTGTCGTCAACATAAAAACGACATGGAACTGTTGGAACAAGTCCAGAGGAGGGCCAAGAGGATGATCAGGGGACTGGAGCACCTCCCGTATGAAGATAGGCTGAGAAAGTTGGGGCTGTTCAGCCTGGAGAAGAGAAGGCTGCGTGGAGACCTCATAGCAGCCTTCCAGTATCTGAAGGGGGCCTTTAAGGATGCTGGGGAGGGACTATTCATTAGTGACTGTAGTGACAGGACAAGGGGTAACGGGTTCAAACTTAAACAGGGGAAGTTTAGATTGGATCTAAGGAAGAAATTCTTTACCGTGAGGGTGGTGAGGCACTGGAATGGGTTGCCCAGGGAAGCTGTGAATGCTCCATCCCTGGCAGTGTTCAAGGCCAGATTGGACAGAGCCTTGGGTGACATGGTTTAATGTGAGGTGTTCCTGCCCATGGCAGGGGGGTTGGAACTAGATGATCTTAAGGTTCCTTCCAACCCTAACTATTCTATGATTCTATGAAATTTGAAGGAATTAAATACCTTTGATATTTATTAAACATATATGGAAAGCAGTTTTGGAAGGTGCTGTTAATATCTGCTTCTTCCCTTTAGATTTCAAGTTAATCAGAACACCTTCAAAACACATATTTATTGAACAGAATTGAATATTTCTTGTTATATCCTCAATAAGCATTAGGACTTCACATATGGCTGATTTATGGAGACTGTTTCACAGAAGGAATTGTCACTCACTTCTGTTTAAATTGGGGTCTGGAAGGCTATGTGTAACAGCATTCCTGATAATTGGTTCTATTATGAAGCACTGTTATGGCAAATTTTGCTAGCACAAAACACACTGCTTTACGCTACCTACAAGGAAAACCAAAATAACACTATCCTGTTCAGCAGCACAAATTTAAATTCTAATTGCATAGAGTAAATGCAATTATACATCACATAATGAAAGTGCCAAACCTGAAATTTGGAGTATGTACTTTGAACAGTATATAGTTGCCACAGAGCTTAAACAAAGACGTGAAACATTACAGTTTGAATTCTTCTGTAAATATAAAAGAATAAAGGAATCCATCTGTCTTTTCAAAGTGTACTACATTGCTACATGTTTCTTTTAAACTCACCCTCTAGTAGACCTTTGCTACTTCATTAAAACATTTTTTCAACATGTCAGATGTATTTGTAGTGTAGCAATCCACAGCTTACTCATGTTGAGTGGCTAACCTTTCTGTAACCAATTTAGCAATGTTTCTCCTTCCTTCGTTTTTTAAAATCTCGTCTAAATGGCTCTGAGGCAGAACTGGGCAAGAATTGACCTAAATGTAAATATTTTTAAAAATTAAAAAAAAAAAAAAGAAAACTTGGGGATTTATTTCTTTCTCTAGGTTCTGGTACATCAGCTTTGCTTTGATTCTAATTTTCATGCCTTTTTCTATCATTCAGGTCCAGCTAACACTAGAAGAAAAATAATGCATTGTAAAACTGTTTTATATTATATTATATCAGGCAAGAATTAAACCAAGAAGTTTCGCAGAGTTTCTTACAATAAGCAGATTCATTTATGGGGGTTTTATAGAATTTCCCAGAGATTCTTCGCTGAACTGTCAGGTAAAACATTCATCATTATTTAGGACATGAAACTTCATTTTGAGGAGTTCTTGATTGGATTGATATAAAAAGTCAGCTATGAAAAATTCTAAATGAAATTAAATGTAAGTAAAAAGGAATATTTCAATTTTATAAACCATTACAAATTTCTTATTAACATTTCATCACTGTTTTTCATTATTTGAGTTGCCCAGGGAGGTTGTGAATGCTCCATCCTTGGCAGTGTTCAAGGCCAGGTTGGATGAGGCCTTGGGTGACATGGTTTAGTGTGGGGTGTCCCTGCCCATGGCAGGGGGGTTGGAACTAGATGATCTCAAGGTCCTTTCCAACCCTAACTATTCTATGATTCTATGATTCTATGATTATTGCAGACAACATCTTATCATATTCAGTCAAAAATCATAAGGTCTAAGGAGAATCCCTGCTTACAAAATTGTATGCTAACTAACCTTCATTAACATCAGATATTAGTGGTCATTCACATAAATAATGAAAAATCCTCATATCTAATTTTTAACAATAGTTTATAGTCTCAAATGTATATACAGACTTACTATAAGGTTTTCCAGGGCACAATTCCTATTTTTTATATTTATCTTGCTGTTGAAACAGCAGTGATTTAAAGTGTAGATCTGAGAATAATAAAAGGAACCCACATGAGTATACAAGCAAAGCATAATGCACTGCAGAACAGATTTTTTCCCCTTTGGATTCCAAACTATACTTCATACCAATCAGCTGGGGAGAAAGTTTAACAATAGAGATACTTACTTTCTCAAATAGGAAAAGGTTATCTGCCTGGCAGTAAGAACATTTATTGGATAAATACCGAGGATGTCAAAGACACGTTTGACCACTGCATCATCCACAGTTATGTTGAAAATTAAATGCTTAGCACATTCACAAAGCTTTTAAACTAAATCCTGAAGTATGTAGGCAGTTCAGATATTCTACTCTTTAGACTACAAAAAACTATAACATATTCGTTTAATATAAGAATAATCAACTACACAGTCTACTCCATCGAAGTACTGCTATGATCAAAAATAAAATATGCATATTTGCGAGTTCACTTTTTAAAACCAGGAGTTCCCTTAAGTGATCCTTATTTTTGTTTTCTCTGTCATTTGAGAAAAATCTTGTACGCTTACACGCTTTTATTTTTAAAGGGTTCTTACTCAAAAGCTAAGGGTACAGAACACAAAGCTCTCAGAGAAGAGTTTAAACCAGTATTTTATTCACTTTTTGCAACAGCATAGAATCATAGAATCATAGAATCTGTGCAGGGACAGCTTCCACTAGACCAGGTTGCTCAAAACCCCACCCAACTTGGCCTGGAATCAACTTCCAGGGATGGACCATCCACACCTTCCTGGAGCAATCTGTTCCAATGCCTCACCAGCCTCACAGTAGAGAATTTATTCTTCATATCTAATCTAAATCTCCCCTCTGGCAGCTTAAAGCCATTACCTATTGTCATATCATTCCATGCCCTTGTAAAAAGTCACATTCTAGGTTTTTTGTAGGCTCCCTTTAGTAATCAGAAGACTTGTCTCCCTGGAGCCCTCCCTTCTCCAGGCCCAAAAACCTCAACTCTCTCAGCCTCTCTTCATAGCAGAGATTCACCAGTCCTCTGATCATCCTCATGGCCCTTCTCTAGACTTACTCCAACAAGCTCATGTTGTTCTTACGACGGGAGCCCTAGAGCTGAACGTGGTACTCCAGGTAGGGTCTCACAAGAGTGGAGCAGAGAGGGAGAATCACCTCCCTCAACCTTCTAGACACACATCTTTTGATGCAGCCCAGCATACGGTTTGGCTTTCTGGCCTGCAAGCTCACATTGCCAGTTCATATTGACCTTTTCATTAACCAACACTCCCAAGGCTTGCATGCCCACATTGCCAGTTCATATCGACCTTCTCATTAAGCAACACTCCCACGTCTTTTTCTTCTAGGCTGCTCTCAATCCATTCTCCACCCAACCTGTGCTTGTACTTGGGATTGCTCCTACCCAGGTGCAGGATGTTGCACTTGGCCTTATAGAGCTTCATGAGATTTGCATGGACCCACCTCTCAAGCATGTCAAGGTCTCTCTCCTCTAGCATGTTGATCGCCCCACACAGCTTGGTGTCACTGGCAAACTTGCTGAGGACGCACTCAATCCTACTATGCCTCCGACAAAGATGTTGAACAGGATCGATCCCAACACTGACCCCTCAGGAGCACCACTTGTTACTGGTCTCCACTTGGACATTGAGCAGTTGATTACAACTCTTAAAGTGTAACCATCCAGCCAATTCCTTAATACCAAGTAGTTCACCTGTCAAATCCACGCTTTGCCAATTAAGAGACAAGGAGATTGTGCAGGACATTGTCAAACGCTTTGCAGAAGTCCAGATAGATGATGTCACTTGCTCTTCTGTTATCCACCAGAACTCTAATTCCATCATAGAAGGCCACCAGATTTGTCAGGCACAATTTGCTCTTACTAAAGCCAGGTAGGCAGTCACCAATCACTTCCCTATTTTCCATGTGCGTTTGCACAGATTTCATGAGGATCTGCTGCACAATCTTGCCAGGCACTGAGGTGAGATGGACTGGCATGTAGTTATCTGGGTCTTCCCACTTTTTCCTTTTTAAAAATAGGGGTAATATTTTCCTTTTCCAGTCAGTGTGAACTTCACCTGTCCTTGCTTCCACCTCCTGTAAGCAACAGCAACAGCTTTATTTACAGTTGAACCCAGACTATTCTAAGTTGGAAGATTCTACCACTTTGCTATACAGTCAGTTCTAATCCTATCCCCTATTCACTGTACTCCATATTTTTACTTAGATCACAGCATTGTCAAGGACCAGTGTAACAGGCTGGCTAGGCTGCTTCCTGATGCTTTCCAGGTGTATTAAAACCTTCTGACTAACCCATCTATTTTTTCCTTAACTATTACCAGTTTCAAAATAGTATGTAGCCTTCAGCTGTGCTAAATCCTCTGCATTTCTATACATTGTCTTTCCCTCTCATTTATAGTGCTTTTCCCTTAACCTAGAGAATTAACTATTTTTCTCACCTCAGAGTCCAAACACTTCCCTCACAGGATCCCTAAGAAAAATACACACCCCTCGGGCCGACTCAGAGACCTAAATTAATTATGCTAATCAGACTACCCAAGCTAACACAATTAAGTTTAATTAGCTGATGCTCTTCTTCCTGAAACACCTTGCCTTAGGGACATTTTACCTCTGTTTTTAAGCTAGCTTGAGAACTCAATCCCCTCTTGCAAACTTGCCCCCTGGATACATACTTTCAGCAGGGAGAGACTCACAGAACTAACCTTTTCAAAAGCCTTGATGAAGCCTCTAGTTTCCTGAATACTTAAAACTGTATTGTATTCACATTTGAGCTGTGATCAAACCCAGCTATTTAGCAAGTTCAGTTTCCATATAAAGCCAGCAATGCCATTAATAGCATCCTTTCTTGGTTTTCTCTGTTATTTGAGAGACATTTTAACTTTCTGGTCATATTCAGGAATGCCTCTGTCTTAAGATAGCTGAGCCATTGATTATCTTACTTCCCACCTGATCCTGAATCTGTGAATTATTTCACCTATGTCTCCCTTTGATTTCACTGCAGGAATCCTAATTTTATATTTACTAGACAAAATATGTTCAAATCTTGAAGTTTTTTTGGGGGGTAGGTTAAGTTTTAAAAGTTGAAATTATTTTATTCTGGCTATCAAACTTTTTCTATTGCAAATAATTTTAATAATAACTGAAAAAATTCAATTGGTTCAGTAGAAAAAGTGTAATACAAAGACTTTTGCCCAACTAAGTGAACTGCTTCCATTTTTACTCAGCAAATATGGGGAAATCCTTTACTTTGGCAATGATGATAAAACCTTAGTATTGTATTTATTGGTTTTATCTACAAGGTTAAAAGTAGTTATTGTAATGAACATACTCTTACTTACATGCACTAAAAGAAATGTGATTTTGGACAAATGGACACTAGTTGAAATTAATACTGAAGTGAGCAGCATCATATGATAAATGATGATCTAGGGCCAGGACAGAAGATTTAATGAGTGATGTAAGAATTTGGGAACATCATTGCTCAAACCTTTTATCTCATTCAAATCTCTGTATTCTAAAGAAAATGTTGAAATCTGGGGGAGATTCGTTATGCTATTCTAGGGAATATAATGCTCTGAAATGAATAATAATTGAACTTACTTTGCCAGTAAACTATAAATTCGCCTCGCATTACAGTCTGCTTAGCTTTTCACCGGTATAATCAAAGTATTGAGAAGCATATGTGGATATACTCTAAATATTTTTAAATTAAGATAACAGTTACAAGTTTTTATTTTGGGGTTTTTTTGGGGATGGGTTTTTTTGGGGTTTTTGTTTGTTTGTTTGTTTTTTTGTTTCTTACAATATCAAAAGTACAAAATAAATCAATCTCTTAGGAAATATTTCTACTGATTTTACACTTCAACAACATGAATATGCTTTGCAAGTATGCCTTCTATACAGGCATGTTTCTTAACAGGCTGTAAAATCCAGAATACTTTGTAGTAGTTCATTACTCTGCAGAATGCCAACTATTCATATTCCTCCAGTTAACTACATTACTAGTATGGTCTTAAACAGAAATAGGAATCTCTGAAATAAGGAAGACCCTTATAAAGCTAAATGTTATATTTCTAATTATAACACTTGGGACACAGCGATAGCAAAAAATGCTGGCTACCAGAAGAAACAAGTCAAAACTGACTTTCTTGGAGGTTTTCTTTTTTTCCCTTATCACAGCTCTACACAGTGGCACCTTCTGACCTATCATGTTGAACATGTTCAGGCTATTCAGCTGTTAGAATAAACTCCAGAAGCAAGTATGACATGAATTTCCTATTGAAAACATGTTGATAAAATGTTGGCAGGTAGAAGTAGTGGCACACAATGGAGAGAAAAATGGCTTTGAAAACACACAATCTAATGTTCACATTTGAAAACAAGTAGTTGCCTGAACCTTCCCCTGTAATCAGGAAACTGCATATCTTGCAAATTGTGTTAAGAGATGGATTCCTCAAGCCAAATAAATAAGCTGCAGTGCATATGAAGTACAGATAACATGTTTCCAAAACTGCTTATTAGGTATACAACTGTTATTATAACAAATTCTGCTGGGGATTTGTTCCCTTAGCTCCAGTAATGTCAGATTGTCTATAGATTTATTTAGTATATAAAAATTAGTATAGCACTGAGAACTAAAAGATTGAAACTATACCATCAACATAGCAAAAGTAAAGTCACAAAATAGGTAGCATATCACTCAATGACTCATTTTTACTTTAAGCTAAATTGCTTAGCTCAGTACCTCATTGACCCAAGAAAAGAAATCAAATGTGTAATGCCAGTACATAAAAAACACACGCTACATACTATATATATATATACATGTTATATGAACATGTTATATATATATATAAAAAATACGTTCAAGTGGCGGAAGTGTTGCCTATGAAATGTGTAGACTTCTAGTTCCGAGGAGATTGTGTGAATATCTAAAAATTATTCCTGAATCTACCATTAATATGAGTCCCTTTCAAACCTTTAGAAGACTATCCTAGATATAGTAATATAACTTTCTAGGTAATCTCCAAAGTTACTTGAACTGTACAAATACTCTCTTTTGAAGCATGTTTTATGCACACTCCAAAGTGAAAAAATGTGGTAAATCATGTACTAACTCAAGGAATTATTAGAGTATGACAGTGACTCAAAAACAGATCAGATGGTATATATTTCTCTTGAAGGCAGAGGACACTGGTGGAGACGAATAGTACAAAATAAAGGAGTAAAGTTCAGAGGAGCCATTCCTTTTCAAGTCTTCTCACTCTTCACCTCATAGTTTCTTTTAATCCCTTATGGGTGCTTCTATTTTCTGTGATCTCATGTCACAGTCAGACAACAGTGAGAGAATGCAATTTAGAAGGATGGCATGCTACAGCAACAAAAGATGTGGCAGGGGAGCTGCAAATGAAAAGTATTGGTCTCTCTTCACTCAGTGTTGACTTCTGAAGATCTGTAGGAAGAAAGAGTAGCCCTCAAGACCTGGAAAGATCTGCAGGCATATTTTTGGAGAGGCAAAACCTTCTTTCCCATTGACAAGCTTCCCCAAACTGGATTTATTTTCTGTCTTAATTTTGCAAGCAAGAGGCTGAAGTAATTTTTTAAGCTTGTTGATGGCAACAATATGCTGTGATGTTCCAATTTTTAAAGTTGGTATGCTACTGTTTTAGTCTGTCTTTAGCCATCATTGCTGTTTTGGGGATTTTTGGTTAGTCTATACCTGGTTTAATCCCCTCTCACGTTCTACACAAGAGGAATAAGAATTACTTTAGTGAATATTTCTATTTCTCTGATGTCATGACTTGATAAGTTTTTAGCAATCTCTAGAAATTTACAGAGAAATCCTGCCTTGGTTTTAGAACTTGAATAGTTACAAATTACTATTTTGTGGTGATCTTCATGTACGGAGCCAACTGAACAGGAAATGTGGTTGAGTGCATTGAGTGGTTAGATGTCAGACATAGCATGGACTAACAAAATATACCTCAGAATGATTACAGATTGCTGGGTAAACTGCTAAACAATACACATGGCCAAATAGATCTTTACCCTCTATGGTTTTTTTTACAATATTCCACTGAAAACTGAGTCATATTGATTTTTTTTTTTTTTTTTTTTTATCTTGAGCACTGTTTCTGTGTGAAGTTTTAAGGAATACGTATACACTTGGCTTAAACCAGTCTCACATACAGTAGCACCCTGTCTCTTCAACATATCGTTCTTAACGCTGTGCTGAAAATTACATCCATTTACACTCCTTAAGGGTATTTTAATAAATAATTGAAACATCTTTTATTGTCGTTATAAACACAAATTAAAAGTCAAGCACGTTTGAGAATTAGTTGGTTTAGCAGTTATGACAGTTTTATAAAACAGAAAGGCAAAACTGTGGAGCTTTACGTGTGGAATAATCTGATTATTTTAGGCTGTGTTTGCATCACAAGTAATTTGGTGTGATAGAAATAGATAAGGAAACAAGAAAAACGGTCCTGAGGACCATACATCTATATTATTCATTTTGTTGCTGCATTTGCTTTGCCCTTGTCCACCCAGAGCCCCTAAACCTAAGACACAGGCTTAGTCTGGGAAGACATTCCATGAGATCTGGGGTGCTTGCCCAAGGTTTTCAGGTTGCCATGAGCTGGTGTCATGACTTTGTCATAATCACATAAGATTCCAAGAGCCTTACCTTATGGTTCAAGAAAACACTAGCACTGAGGAGAACCTAGCAGTCCTAACATACCTCTTCACAGAAAGAAACAGACACTTTCAGAAAGAAATTCACCCACTGTGAAACTGTCAGAGAGGTACAGACTAGAATCTATGTCTTGCTGTATAAACTATGCAAATTCAACCAAGTAGCCTAGCTACCTCAGGCTATTTAGGAAGCAAATATCCACTTTCATTACTAAATGTTTCTTGTATTTTAATTAAGGTTAAATCAGTTGTAAAATAGTAGAGACAATATTCATTCAAACTGGTAAACAGGATTTTTTCAAAATATTTTTCTTTAGAAAAGATCACAAAATATGGAATATTCAATCAGATATACTGTCCTGGGTTCAGCAGCAGCAGTCACTTTTTCTCCTTCTTAGTAGCTGGTGCAGCTCTCTGGTTTTGACTTTCGGCCTGGGAATAGTACTGATAAAACCGATGTTTTCAGTTGCTGGTCAGAATGTTTACTCTGACCAAGGACTTTGTGAGTCTCATGCTCTGCCAGGGAAGGGGGGAAGCTGGGAAGAAGAAGGGATAGGACACCTGACCTAAGCTAGCCAAGGAGGTATTCCAAACCATAGCACGTCATGCCCGGGATGTAACTGGGAGTTACCTGCTGCTTGGTTGGACTTGTTTTCGGTGGGTGGTATCATATTCTCTTCCCTTGTTATTTCCCTTATCAGTATTATTATTGGTGGTAGCAGCAGTGGTTTGTGTTATACCTTAGTTACTGGACTGTTTTTGTCTCAACCTGTGGGAGTTACATTCTTTTGATTCTCCTCCCCATCCCTCTAGGAGGCAGGGGGGAAGTAGAAACTGTGTGGCTGATTTGCCAACTGGCTTAAACCATGACATATACAAAGGGGGAGATGGAGGCATAGTAATTCAAGGGGAAAGGAGAGAACACACTGGCAAGGAAATGGTTGGAAAAATGGGGGAATATTAAAAGAAATTGTATGAACAAACCATTTCATTCAAACTCACAGTCTGTTCTTATATGCTTGTAAAAATTTTTTCCTCATTTTCTTTATTTCTTTTTAGTTTAGGCAATTAAACATAATTAAATCTAATCTTTATATTTTCCCATTTTCATTAAATTATTATTTTTTAAAGCTTTCTGTTGTGCAAGATTTCAATATCACCTAAATATTAACCTCATTTATTCTCTACATTATTAATTTTATGCGACTAAATTTTCAGATAATTTAATATCTGTAAAGCTTACCTTTATTATTTATTAGAAGATTTTGCCCTACTTTTTTTCAAAACCTCAATTGTAGAGTGTATGTACACCTATGGACAGAATTTGTCTAGTTTTTATAGAGATGGTTTTATCTTCAGTCTTCTTTGGTTAAAGTAGTGTTAGAGAGGTGTTCACACTCATTCTAACCTTAAAAAAATCTGTACCATAGTGAAAAAGAAAATTAATGTATACCATGCACATTTGAGACCTGTTATTTTCAATAATAACATGTAATAGAAGCATTCATTGCAGACTAGAAATAACTTACTCTGACAGTTTGCTTTGGTAGAGTTCATGTTCAGTGTCGAGACGCTGACAACAAACAGAAAGAAAGCAAATACAACTGGCTTTATTCCAATAGATGGCATTCATCAAAATAGTGTATTTCCAAGACATATTATTATTTCTCCTCAATCTGCAAGTTCAAGGTAGCATCTTAACACAAGACAGAGTCAAAGAGATATTTCTCTTAGTTGGCAGCACTGTTCATTTCCCACCCCTACAATAAGTCTAATCTATTTTGAGAGCACTTCTCCCTCAACTTTCAGGTCAGACTTAATTTTCAGATGTCATCCATGGGCTACTAGAAATATGCAAAGCTACCTGAACCTTTGAGTTAAACAGTTTTTCTAAAGAAACATGCTTTTGTCAGCCAGACAAATGTTCTCTCTCACATATTTTTGCAGATTATAGCACAGTGTTTTGACAATAAATATAGGTCAGATCTTCGTTGAGTGTAAATCAAAAAAGCCCTTCTAAATCTTAGCCAGTATTGTTCCCACTAAGGGAATGATTTACACTGTCTTGGGACTTTTTCAGTCTGTGTATTTTATTGTTCCCTTCTCAGGTAATATTCAAAGTAACAATTGTATTTTTAATACTATTACTGTAATGAAATCACAAAGTGAAAATTCTACTGAATTAGGCAGAAATAATCTGAAAGGTTTTAAGAAAATCAAAAGTGTCTGAAGCAGAACAGTTTTTGAAGGAAAATGGGAATCTTCAAAATTATGGAAATTATAATGCTTTAAAGAATACCTGCAGAAGCTGGGTTACACAAAACATTTAACTTCTTAAAAAGCAGCGACTTGTGCCATACCCCATATACCCAACACTCAACATGAAGCTGACTTCATGTTGTGGGGGTGGCTCTTTTTCCAAGCAGGACTAGTCAAGAACAGACACTTGTATTAACACCTTTAGTCTACTGAAAAACTAAATACATACATAAATAGTGGGCATGACACTGAAGGAAGACTTTTGAGAACAGATTTCAATATTTTTGAAAGATGTCTGATAAATTGTCAAACCGCTTACAAACTCAACCTTCTGTTCTGAAGGCTAATCTAAGTTCCATACTGTGCAATTGAGACCAAGAGGGCTGCGACTGGCTACTGTCTACATGCTGGCACTGGCTATTGCCATGACAACTTTGAAAACAAGAGCCACCTCAGCTGGTGACATACTTTGTCCAAGCCAATCAAGTCCTGCTGTGAGGCACAGTCTTGCACTAATATAGCTGTTATAGTTTTTAACACTACTCGTTATCAGTGCTATGCCACATGGAACAGTTCTGTTTGGTATATACATTGACTCAGATCAGCACAAACTCTCAGATTTCTAACATCAAATTTGCTATGTGAAAAATATTCTTGTAGGGTCATCTTCTAAATTTTTTTCCCTCATTACTTTTTGCATTTCTTTCAATTCATTTCTATTTCTTGATTATTAATGGTGAAGATCTTAGAAGATATTCCACAAGGAATACCTACAGGGATATTCATCTTTTCCTTTTGTTTCTCAGAAATATTAAGCTTGATGTATCCAAGGGCCATATTTGTATTCTCTGTAATAGATAGAAGCTGTAATACATTGATAGCTCCCCATGATTTGGTGGTTGTTAATGGATTTTCTTTTTCCAGCTGAAGAGCTATAAGCATAAAGCAAGCATTAAGCCTGAAACTGGCGTTCCTGGGGATCTAGTTTAAGCAAACATCTAGTTTTCCTCCAAAAGCAATGTAGTGAGAAAGACATCTCTAAAAGCCAATACAATCTATCTTAGATAACCATTTTAGCATAGGTTAAGTGTTCTTGTAGAGACATTTCTCTATGATTATTTGATGAAGCCCAGGTGAATAGCTTAATGTAGGCCTCTGAGGTTTAAACAGTTAATGATGTGTAAGATGACAAGGCAAAGTCTGTGACCTTTTATTTTGTACTATTAAATCTTATTCCAATTCTATTACTCTAGTCCTCAAAGTCTCTTAACTCTGCACAATATTCAAGTGCTGCTTTGTATTTATAGTTCTTCTCACTTTTATGCCATCAGCAAATTTCATTAAAACATTTTTACTTCTCGTGCCAGAGTCATAAATGAATCTATTAAATGACATAAATTCTGAACCAAGCTTTGAGGAACTCCACTAGTAACCTACTTACTGCCCAACACAATCCCTTTCTGCATAAGATACTTCTATATTCTCTTTAGCCAAGATCTTACACAGTGTAAAAACTTGTGTTACTTTGCATCTTTCTAGGCTAGAAACACCAGAAATTTAGAGACATTCAGAATTGAATGTTGGAACACCTGATTTCTGCAAATTAGTAATAGGATATTTAAATAATCTGGTCAAGGACTTCAGGAGTGCAATTCAACTGTCTACGCACAGGCAACTAGCACTCTGACCCTCAGATGCTGCTTTAGCAGGTCTCCTGCACGTTCTGTGACATAGTTGCTATCTCCATATAGACATAGAGGGTACCTTAGGATATGCCAGATAACACCAGAGGCCAGTGCTCAGACAACTGATTTGTGCTCATCATTAATATATCGGGCGTAGGCCATAGGGTTTTGGTACAAGGCAGGCTGCAGGGGTGACTTCTGTGAGAAGAGAACAGTGGCTGACCTGTGCCAGACGTAGCCAGTTCAGGCCAGTTCCACAACAGATGCACCACAGGCCAAAGCTGAACCATTAGCCAAGTTGGTGGTGGTTCTGTGAAAACCTATTTAAGTAAGGGCAGACAATGAGAGAGGAGGGAACAGAGTGAGAAACAAGACAGGGAACACCGAAGGAGGAGGAGGTGCTCCATGATGAAGCAGGCACACACATCTATTCCTCCAAAAGAACTGAGGCTTCTGAAGGACCCATGCCAGAGCAGGTACCCCCCTTGAAGGGACAACAGACCACACAGGTCCTACGTCAGAGCAGGTACATCCCAGGAGACACTTGGGCCTGCAGATGAGCCCATGCTGCAGCTGGTGTTGTTATAATAATAAGTTTTTTATTATCACATTACTTAATATGAAAGTAAATTACAATTTAGAGGCAATATATATATATTAGTAACAGGAAGGAAAATTATTTATAGCACATGGATGAGTTGCAAAATTCTGCGTTCCAGGGACATTGGTATAAGATACTGTTGCAGGCTAAACTCAGCCACACAGCTCATTCACTCACTTCCTCCCTTCTTCCCCCCACCCCCGGAGAGATGGGGGTGAGAATCAAAAGAATGCAACACCCACGGGTTGAGATAAGAACAGTTTAGTAACTAAGGTATAACACAAATCACTACTGCTGCCACCAATAATAATAATGATAAAGGAAATAACAAGGGAAGAGAATACAACACCTCACCACCGATAACTCACCCCCACCCCGCAGTGAACTAGCCATTTCGGGTAACTCCCAGTTACATCCTGGGCATGACGAGTTGTGGTTTGGAATACCTCTTTGGCTAGTTTGGGTCAGGTGTCCTGTTTCTGCTTCCTCCTGGCTTCCTCTCCTCCCCGGTAGAGCATGAGACTCAGAAAGTTCTTGGTCAGACTAAACATTTTGACCAGCAACTAAAAACATCGGTTTTATCAGCGCTGTTCCCAGGCCAAAAGTCAAAACCACAGCGCTGCACCAGCTACTAAGGAGAAAAAAATGACTGCTACTGCTGAACCCAGGACAGATACACAAGAAAATGAAAAGGAAACAGTCTATATTATCACAGCATAGAGCATCAATAGAGGAGCCAACAAGGAGAGGTGCCATGCTTGACCTCGTGCTCACCAACAGGGAAGGGCTGGTTGGAAATGTGACGCTCCAGGGCAGCCTTGGTTGCAGTGACCACGAGATGGTCGAATTCGAGATCCTCGGACAGTGAGAAGAGCATGCAGCAAGCTCACTGCCCTGGACTTCAAGAGAGCAGACTTTGGCCTCTTCAGGAACCTGCTTAGTAAGGTTCCATGGGACACAGCCCTAGAGGGCAGGGGGACCCAAGATTGTTGGTTGATATTCAAGGATCACTTGCTACAAGCTCAGGAGAGTTGCATCCCAACTAGAAGGAAGCGCAGCAAGAGGGCCAGGAGACCTCTTTGGATGGATAAGGAGCTGCTCAGGAAAATTCAATGGAAAAAACAGGCTTATAGGAGGTGGAAGCACGGACAGGTGGCCTGGGAAGAATACAGGGATGCTGTCCGGGAAGCTAGGGACCAGGTTAGGAAAGCTAAGGCCCAGTTAGAATTGAACTTGGCTAGGGATGTTAAGGATAACAGGAAGGGATTCTATAGGTACGTAGCGAGTAAAAGACAGACTAGGGACAACGTAGGTCCCCTTCGGAAGATATCGGGAGAACTGACTACCCGGGATTTGGAGAAGGCTGAGGTTCTTAATGACTTCTTTACCTCAGTCTTCACTGGCAAAGTCTCTGACCGCACCACCCAACTCTTGGAAGGCGAATGCAGGGACTGTGAGAATGAAGACCCTAGGCCCACTATGGGAGAGGATCTGGTTCGAGACCATCTTAAGAACCTGAACTTGCACAAGTCCATGGGACCTGATGAAATCCATCCACAGATCCTGAAGGAGCTGGCGAATGAAGTTGCTGAGCCACTGGCCATCATATTTGAAAAATCATGGCAGTCAGGTGAAGTTCCCAACGACTGGAAAGAGGGAAATATAACTCCCATTTTAAAGAAGGGGAAAATGGATGACCCAGGGAATTACAGACCAGTCAGTCTCACCTCTGTGCCTGGCAAACTCTTGGAGCAGATTCTCCTGGAAGGCATGCTAAGGCACATGAAAAACAACGAGGTGGTTGGTGATAGCCAGCATGGCTTGACTAGGGGGAAATCCTGCCTGACCAATTTGGTGGCCTTCTATGATGGGGCTACGAAACTGATGGACAGGGGCAGAGCAGTTGACGTAATCTATCTGGACTTGTGCAAAGCCTTCGACACTGTCCTGCATGACATCCTTGTCTCTAAATTGGAGAGACATCAATTTGATGGGTGGACCACTCGGTAGATAAAGAACTGGCTGGATGGCTGCACGCAAAGAGCTGGGGTCAATGGCTCAACGTCCGGCTGGAGACCAGTAACGAGTGGTGTCCCTCAGGGATCGGTGTTGGGACAGGTCTTGTTCAACACCTTTGTCGGTGACATGGACAGTGGGATTAAATGCGCCCTCAGCAAGTTTGCCGATGACACCAAGCTGTGTGGGTCGGTTGATACGCCAGAGGGAAGGGATGCCATCCAGAGGGACCTCAACACGCTTGTGAGGTGGGATGATGCCAACCTGATGAAGTTTAACCATGCCAAGTGCAAGATCTTACACCTGGGTCGGAGCAATCCCAGGCACAGCTACAGGTTGGGCAAAGAAGAGATTGAGAGCAGCCCTGCAGAGAAGGACTTGGGGGTGTTGATCGATGAAAAAATGAACATGAGCTGGCAGTGTGTGCTCGCAGCCCAGAAAGCCAACCATATCCTGGGCTGCATCAAGAGAAGCGTGACCAGCAGGTCGAAGGAGGTGATCCTGCCCCTCTACTCTGCTCTCAACAGACCTCACTTGGAGTATTGTGTGCAGTTCTGGTGTCCTTAACATAAAAAGGACATGGAAGTGTTGGAACAAGTCCAGAGGAGGGCCATGACAGTGATCAGGGGACTGGAGCACCTTCCGTATGAAGACAGGGTGAGAAAGTTGGGGCTGTTCAGCCTGGAGAAGAGAAGGCTGCGTGAAGACCTTCTAGCAGCCTTCCAGTATCTGAAGGGGGCCTACAAGGATGCTGGGGAGGGACTATTCATTAGTGACTGTAGTGACAGGACAAGGGGTAACGGGTTCAAACTTCAACAGGGGAAGTTTAGATTGTATCTAAGGAAGAAATTCTTTACTGAGAGGGTGGTGAGGCACTGGAATGGGTTGCCCAAGGAGGTTGTGAATGCTCCATCCTTGGCGGTGTTCAAGGCCAGGCTGGATGAGGCCTTGGGTGACATTGTCTAGTGTGGGGTGTCCCTGTCCATGGCAGGGGGGTTGGAACTAGATGATCTTAAGGTCCTTTCCAACCCTAACTATTCTATGATTCTATGATTCTATCAATGGTGTTGTGGTTTAAGCCCAGGCCGTAAATTAGAACCACACAGTCTACTTCCCCCCACCCCCCCAGAGGGATGGGGAGGAGAATCGAAAGAATGTAACTCCCACGGGTTGAAATAAAAACAGTCCAGTAACTAAGGTATAACACAAATCACTACTGCTGCCACCAATAATAATAATGATAAGAGAAATAACAAGGCAAGAGAATACGATACCGCCCGCCGGAAAAGAGCCCAACAAAAAAGAGGACATGCCCTTCCAGGTAGCTCCCAGTTACATCCCTGGGCATGACGTGCTGTGGTATGGAATACCTCTTTGGCTAGTTTGGGTCAGGTGTCCTGTCCCTGCTTCCTCCCGGCTTTTCCTCCTCCCTGACAGAGCATGAGACTCACAAAGTCCTTGGTCAGTCTAAACATCGGTGTTATCAGCTTTGTTCCCAGGCCGAAAGTCAAAAACACAGTGCTGCAACAGGTACTAAGAAGAAGAAAAACTGCTACTGCTGAACCCAGGACAGTATCTACCACTTATTCTATACCATTCACATCATGCTCAGATCCCACATTTTCCATATACCCTCACTCTCATTTCAGTGCACTGTTATCTTAGTGAACAGACCAATTCCTATAAACCTACTGAGTCCATTCGGTCCATGATGTTGGGCTCCATCTCTTGTAAGTCTTTCAGGGCAGGAGAGGCTGTGTGCAGTGTTGGATCGTTGCCTGCTGATGCTGATCGTTCCTTCACTGTAGAACTCGTCCGGTTCTTTCAAAGTTCATTCTCTGTTGGGATGATGGTCGGAGGGAAGTCAGGGCCAGTCGCTGGTGCCCTGCAGACTTCTAGTTGATGGGCTATAGTAGGCAACAGCATACAATTGAGTTCATTGTCTGTTTTCCCCTAAAGTCAAATCCCCTTGAGGTATGCATTGGACTTCCCCATCTTCCCGCATTACCCACCAAGTATATCCGGGTCCCTGAGCAAAAGCAATCCCACGAGTGGGTTTGCCTTTACCGGAAGCAGAAATCACCCAGACTGTCTTCCCCAGCAAATTCTTCATGTGCACCACAGGATCTTTGTCCCCCTCTACAATATGTAAAAGTTCTGACTGGGCTGGGCCAGCCCTGTTGGCAGATCCTCTGGTGTTGACCAACCAGGTGGCCTTTGGTAAGTGTGTATCCCAATGCTTGAAAGTTCCCCCACCCATTGCTCTCAGTGTAGTTTTTAACAGCCCATTGTACCGTTCGATTTTCCCAGAGGCTGGTGCATGGTAGGGGATGTGATATACCCACTCAATGCCATGCTCTTTGGCCCAAGTGTCTATAAGGTTATTCCGGAAATGAGTCCCATTGTCTGATTCAATTCTTTCTGGGGTGCCATGTCTCCACAAAATCTGGTTCTCAAGGCCCAGGATAGTGTTCCGGGCAGTGATGTGGGGCACAGCGTATGTTTCCAGCCATCCGGTGGTTGCTTCCACCATGGTAAGCACATGGCGCTTGCCTTGGCGGGTTGGTGGGAGTGTGATATAATCAATCTGCCAGGCCTCCCCATATTTATACTTCAGCCATCGCCCTCCATACCAAAGAGGCTTTAACCATTTGTCTTGTTTAATTGCAGCACATGTTTCACACTCATGAATAACCTGGGCAATAGTGTCCATTGTTAAGTCCACCCCTCGATCACGGGCCCATCTATATGTTGCATCTCTGCCCTGATGACCTGAAGTGTCATGGGCCCATCGGGCCAAAAATAATTCACCTTTATGTTGTCAATCTAAGTCCATCTGAGCCACTTCAATCTTAGCAGCTTTATCCACTTGTTGGTTTGAGTAGCAACAGTACTTGTCGCTGGGGGTGGTGTAGCTGTTGTGGTTGGAGCTGGGGTAGCTTCGCTGTCTGTTGCAGTCGAAGTTTGAGTAGTGGCTGTACTTGTCGCTGGGCGTGGTGTAGCTGCTGTGCTTGAAGCTGGAGTAGGTGCGCTGTCTGTTGCTTCACCCTCAGATCCAGGGACACCTTTTTCCTTTTGAATGTGCTGGATAGTGTTGAACAAGGCCCGGTAAGCATATGCCAACCCCAGCACGTTGACATGATTTGTCCCTCTCTGGTATGACCAGGATGACAACACACCTCATTTAAGTGTTTTACTAATTCTTCTGGATTTTGCACTTGTTCGGTGGTGAAATTCCAAAACACTGGAGGGGCCCACTGGCCTAGATACTTGCCCATACTATCCCACACACCCTGCCACTCATGGCTGTCCAACCTCGGGGAAAATCTCTTGGTCCCCCTATATCGTCGTCTAACCCCGGACAAGACCCAAACCTGACTCTGCTTAACTCTTGAGATCAGACGTAATGGTTGTGGACAAAACACACTCTGTATGCGTGCCAACATGGTGATCCCCATCACAATCAGCAAACAGGTCTCAACAATATTAAAAGGCCATTCAGAAACTTCAAAACTCTTAAACGATGCTGTAAACGGTCGGTGGTGGGGGGGAGGGAGCACTGGGAGGGTAAAAGAATGTCTCCTTCATAGGTTGACCACCCAAGAAGGAGAAAAAAGATGTATAATTGCTAAGCACTTGTATTATATGCTTCCCAAAGCATAAAGGTGGTGACCACACTGGGAACATAAGCCAGATTAGTTTCATGATCAATTTTTCTATTGTATTACAAGTCATTACCATAAAATACAATGAGACAATAACCTTAGCCCAAGCCCCACACTTAAAAAACACTAACACAGCAAATACCGGCTCTAAGTAAGCTATGGCATATTGAAACTGTGAAGTCAAAACCAACAACTTTGAGAGCCAAAAAAATCAGCGTTGTGACGAGTGACTATTAATCCAAAACACTGAACGCTTATCACAAATACGATTAGACACACTCCGGTCAGATCTGTCACTATCTCAACCCTTCATGCCCCACATTGGGCGCCAAAAAGAACTGTCGTGGTTTAAGCCCCGGCCGTAAATTAGAACCATGCAGTCTACTTCCCCCCCCACCCCCCCCAGAGGGATGGAGAGAAGAATCGAAAGAATGTAACTCCCACGGGTTGAAATAAAAACAGTCCAGTAACTAAGGTATAACACAAATCACTACTGCTGCCACCAATAATAATAATGATAAGAGAAATAACAAGGCAAGAGAATACGATACCGCTCGCTGGAAAAGAGCCCGACAGAAAAGAGGACGTGCCCTTCCAGGTAACTCCCAGTTACATCCCGGGCATGACGTGCTGTGGTATGGAATACCTCCTTGGCTAGCTTAGGTCAGGTGTCCTATCCCTGCTTCTTCCCAGCTTCTCCTCCTCCCTGGCAGAGCATGAGACTCACAAACTCCTTGGTCAGGGTAAACATTCTGACTAGCAACTGAAAACATTGGCTTTATCAGTATTATACCCAGGCTGAAAGTCAAAACCACAGCACTGCACCAGCTACTAAGAAGGAGAAAAACTGACTGCTGCTGCTGAACCCAGGACAAATGGTTTTACCTAATATTTAATATGTATAAGTTAGAGAGAGAGCTACCTTCATTGTGTAAGTCTGTAGGTTTGGTAGATGTTTTTGTGCAACCTCTGACTATGCAGGGAGCATAACTATTTGGTTAAACCTGATGCCTACTTTTTTGACAGCTAAAGTTAAGAGATTATTATGGATAATGACCATCAAAATCCCACCTAAAATATATTGAAAATTTGATATGCCTCCACTACAGAGAATACAGCTGAGTTAATAGATCACTGTGTTCCGTAGTACTTCCTTCTCTGAGGAGTAAGACATTATACCTGCTAGGATTACCCCTACCATTTGGGTGAAAATGAGTTATGATTTACATCATTAACTATAATTACTCTTTCGGAAATGGACTTATAATGTTCATATTCCCCATTCTCTATTAGAATTCAAAGTTCTTATATGTTCCAAAATACATAATTTTAAATTTTTCCTAGACTACTACTGCTTTACAGAGTTGAATGGTTGTTGATCCATATTCAGGCTAGCCTTGGTGGGCATACAAATTAGACAAAATATTTCACAGCAGCTATGCAATAAAACTACACTATGCAAAGACAAGTACTATTTAAGAGGGATATACAAGAAAACCTAAATGAAGTTTTCTTCAGTAACCTCACAAAAAGGATATGAATGCCTGTCTGGGATAACCCATCATTTTCCCATTGTTGATTTAACCTCAGACAACACTTAAGTATGAGGCAGCTGTTTACTCACACCCCACCCTCCGGTGAGATGGGGAGGAGAACGAGAGAAAAAGAGGTAAAACCCTTGGTTTGACATAAGAACAGTTTAATAATTGAAATAATCAACAACAACAACAATAATAATAATGTCATTAAAAGGAGATGACAACGTAGAGAGAGAGAATAAAAAAATATAACAAGTGATGCACAATGGAACTGCTCACCACCTGCTGACCAATGCTCAGCCTGTCCCTGAGCAGTGATGAGCACCTCCTGGCCACCTCCCCCCAGTTTATATACTGAGCTTGACTTTCTATGTTATGAAATATCCCTTTTGCTTGGGTCAGGTGTCCTGTCTCTGTTCCCTCCTGGCTTCTTGTGCGCCTCCTCACTGTCAGGGCATGAGACTGAAGCGTCTTTGATAAGGGTAAGCACTACTTAGTACAACTAAAACATTGGTGTGTTACTGACTTTATTTTCCTACTAAATCCAAATCCCACAGCACTGTACCAGCTACAAGGAAGAAAATTAATTCTATCCCAGGCAAAACCAGGATACTCATGCTTAGTGAGGAGCTGTCTAGGGAAAGAGAATAAGAAACATAAGGTTCAAGTGTCTGAGTGGGCACTTGGCTCAGGAGACATAGGACAGCCATCCTATTTTTCACCACTGCTCATTTACTAAAGCACATGCCAGGAAATAGAACGCCTAGGTTCTTCTGAGTGTAGCTCCTCTTTCACAGAAGAGTCTTTTCAGGAATAAGCTGCTTCCTGGCACTGTTCATCACAAGCACCACACAATTGCTGAAGATGAGCTATGGTACAGGAAAGAATGGGAAATATCTTCACTGATCCTAAATAGTGATGGGCAACATATCAGTACCATAGTAGTATCACAGTTTTAAAGGTAACATACAGTAACATTTTTCAGTACTAATTCTGTTCTTATATCACTGTATCTGCAGCCCTAAGACTTTTAACTACTTCATTCTTACCCTAGTTGTCCAAACACCCTGAAAAAAAACCCAACACAATCTCTCCTTTCCCACCCAAAAAAAAAAAAAAAAAAAAAAAAAAAAAAAAACAAACAAACAAACAAAAAAACAAAAACAAAAACAAAAACAAAACCAGAACAAAGCATTTCCAGTTTTACACAGTTATTTCTCCAGTAAAGAGAAAATGGAAAAAGTTATATTCATTCTCATTCAAAATTAAAGCTTTCTTGAAACATCAAAATTTCTTCCAGAATGGAAATTCAGAGTGTCAGCCAGCTTTGCCTGAAAATACCTTTCTGAATCCATTCAACCTCAGAAGCAAGTCTGTGATTTTTTCCAAAGATTCTGAAAAGCTATACTGTATTTTCATTTTAAAATGCACATTAAAGCATAACATGTACTGTATGTGCATTCTCAGCAAAAAAAAATACTTTTAACCCTCAACTTTTAAAAGCAGCTGCAGAAATTTGTTCCCCAGAGAAGACAGTCTTTAAAAGGCCAAACAAATTTCTGGATTCCTGTGGGACCATGCTGGGGTTGTTTGGTTTGTCTCTGGGGTCTTTCATACAGTTCAGCTGAGGGAAAAGCAATTTGCTCAGTTATATTTGCTGATCATTCTTTTTTAACCAATTCAGCAAGTACAAATAACAAAAAAAGTGGAGTAACTAGGCAACATAGGAAACATCTAAAGTTCACACACTTTCACAGATAGACATTCAAAAATTCTATTAATTAAAAGCTTCCCTGCATGTATAAAAAATAAGGATTAGATATATTTTCTTTCCCTTATAAGTTAAACTTTCACTATCTCTCACTAGACTGAGTTAGGTTTCTCTATTCATCTCTTTCAAGAAACATAAGAAGGAATTGTGTGTTACCTGAAGTTGTTGGTCACCAATGTCATCAAGGTATCTCAGTCAACAGCAAACTGAAGGTTTCTGCAGTGTAATTCTTAGAAGAGATTAAAATGTTTACAGGAAAGTACTTGAAACTCCTTTTGTGTTTAATAATCACACAGGAAGTGCTTGTGATTATTGCTTTGGAGAAGGGGAGAGAAACCTCAGCTAAAATGATTATTCTACTTAAAGGCATTGAACAAACACATTGTGAAACAGTCCCTGTTCCAATTATTTGTCACTTTAATAAAACAGATAATAGCTGATAATTAAAATGGTTATATGAGTTACTAAGCACAGTTAGCCAGTCAGAGGCAGGAACAGAAACGAGATTGTCAGGTCCAATGCCAAGATGTGGTTTGTGGAATAATCATTATTTTTTTCCTTCAACATTTTCTTCACTGCTTTAAAAAGTTATAAGATTGCCATCAGAGAGCAGTTTCACACTGAATTCAAACAGCTTTGGCATGGTCAAGGGGCAATGATAACATTGAAGCTTAACTTCACTTTTAGATGAGTCTGGACAGAAAGCCAGGAGACACTCTTTATTTTTCTCTTTCTTGCCTCTAAGATGATGGTCTTTTCACTAACATGTCACAGTAACCTTCAGTTACTGACAAATTTTCAGTAGCTTAATCTGAAAATGCTATTATAAATTTGAAAATGCTAGTATAAATTTGACTGGATTCCCATCACAAAAGATGAGATTCTCTTTTACTGAAAAAAATGAACCATTATTTAAAAAAAAAAAAAAAAAAAAAAGTATTAGACAGGCTTTTTGTTTCTTTGTTGTTTTGTTGGTTTTTTTTTTATTACTGAAGGCAGAGATTTTGAATAAATCCATCTTTCTGGAAAGGAATATTTAAAATTCTGAGTAGTGCAATATCAATGCATTGTTATGGCAATAATTGTGACTACGATCAAAATGGTACAGAGCCAATTTTCATTATCACTTGAAAAATATACTGTCCTACTAGTAGAAATACAAACTTAAATGTCTAAATCAATAACATAGTGATATGTTTTACTTCAGCTTTGCAAATGCTGCTGTAGTCGTCCTGGAATGCACTGCTTCATAGTCAATAAAAAATACATCACAAATTTATTTATACTTCCCTCTTCCCAGTTATGTATACAATATCTCTAACAGATCTGAAAACAACAATCTACTCAAACTACATTACTTAATCCTATGGCACAGTCAGCATGTCAGTCTAATATGCAATACACTTCATTATGTTCATGTTTACTACCTTGGCCAAAATATGATAAAAAATGCCCAACAATGTGAAATGGGTCAGCTGCAGATGTGATTTCTATAAAAAATAAACAAAACCAACTTCTTTTTATGAAAGGTGATATAAATCATAGAGAAAAAATGAAATGGTAAGCTTAGTACAGTGTTACTGAATAAAAGTCCTTAGGACCAGAACAATTTTTTTGTCATATATTTACAATTGCATAGCAAGAGGTAACAGATCCACAAAACCAAATTTCTAAGTACTAACTAAATGTAGTAATATGTAATCAGTAAATTATACTGCTGTCATCATACGAAGATAAGCACTGCTAGTTCTTAGAGCTGAGTTGAAGCTACATTTCTCTTTTCAAATTCTGTTGAGAGAAAAGATAAGGACAATGAGGTGAGAGTAAAAGGATTCTCTGGTGTTAGCAAGGCTAGAGAACAGGCTTAGGGAACACATTTCATCCAAATCAAGATTTAGGTAACTTTTGCCAGAAAAGAGTGAACTGCTGTCTAAGGTAAAAACACTACTTGGACAGAAGAGCAAGACAGTCTGATGTGATTATTGAGAAAATACCCACCTTATTGTACATAGCCAGGAGAGCTATATACTTGTACTGCAGAAATGTGTTTCTTGAGAAGATAACAGCATACAAAATTATTGATAGAAACCAAGACTGAAATCTGGGGACACTAAAAGTGTATGTCATCAGACACCACAGAACTTGTGTGTGTTCTAAATATAGCTACAGATAGAGAAGTATAGTAACAGGAAAAGTTTTCTGGAGATTGTTATTGCTTGATTATCTGTGGCTTTGGATAAAAGGCGATGGAGCCAGTAACTAAGAAGCACAACCACTAGTGGAAAGAGACATGATCTGTCACAGTATCATAATGAGCAGCCAAATTCTTGATCAAAGTACCAGGACGTTACACCACCTCCTTGGTGTGAAGACAGAAAATGTGACAAGGAGGGGTGATGCGTTTTATTGCTAGTATTGTGACATTTGAGAAGAAATAACAAACAAGGAGGGATTTGAAGCAGGGACCTGTCACAGAAGGGACTCAGTCGGAGATCAGTGTGATCAGACAAAGCCATTTATTCTAGAAAACTAACTCTTTATATACTATTTCTTAAAGTTGTTTTCACTAACTTGGCACATTGTGATTGGATACATATCTGTGAGGCCCTTAACAACTAACATATAATTGGTTAAGCACAGGTGTGAGAACCTGACCTTCAAAGTTTTCCAACAGTCCTCAATTTAACAACTCAGTAAATTCCAGCTCCTTCTTATCTTGCTGGGATTCTCACTCCCAGTGCCTCACTCCCGTCCTCCTTCACCTTTTGTTGTTCCTTGGTTCATGTCGAACTCCATGTAGGCACTTGCTGATCTGGGTATGTGGCTGTTCTTTGCCAGAAAATCATCCACATCTCCCCCTTTTTCTTTTTATACAAGCCAAACACGCTTTGTAGCACTCATAATCATTCGTTGGATACATTAAAAATACACAGCAACAAAATCAAAATCGTTAAAATGACAATAAACACCATTAGTCCACCTTTTACTAAAGCAACCAGCCAACCTGTCAGTCCCCATTCACCTAACAAATTGTCCAGCCAAAAGGCTTGCCCATCCTCATACACCATGTGTAAGATCTTAGCATGTTTCCATATTTCTTCAACATATGCCAATCACAGGCTACTGGGTCTGCCATTTTTCTCCTGGATGTCTCTCTGATAACAGGGGAGGCCATCCCCTCACATCAAGGTCTGGCATGGCATGTGTCCCCACAACTCCACGCCTGCTGGGTTGCAGCCAACAGCGGAGCTAAAAGTTCTTCTTGGTGGCAAACACAGAGGCCAACCCAGTCTTGCCCTTGACTGTGGCAGCAGGCATTTGGTCAACCTCAGTTCTTGTACCTCGTTGTCAGCGCAGAGTTTCACCTGCTTCATCCAGTAACAAGTTGCTACTGTGGCTAAGCACACACAGATTTACATTACCAGAGTAACTATTACAGGTTACAGCAGCATGTTGAAGATGCTGATGGCAGCAAGAAACCAGCCAAAGAATTTTCTTACCAGTGGAGTTCTCCCACCCTCTTAATTTGTTCCATTACCTGCTTTATAACACTACCATCATATTAGAATCTTTCTAGCTTTTGCCTTAGCATTTTCTAGCAGCTGCTGCAAATTTGCATGCTCTAACATCTCTTTTACAAGTAACAAATCCACACAATACAAGGTACAGTTTCTCATTAGCAACTGGCTAGTACATACAGGTGGTTTTATACACAAAATCACAGCCTCTAATAATAGCTACGTTACAAGCACACATATTCAAGTTGTTACTTTTCAGCTGCCCCCAAGTGATGTCCTGTAATCATTCTTTTTTTTTTTTTTTTTTTTCCTCTATTTCATTCTGCTCGGGGTATTCACTGTCAGCTCCTATAACTGAGGCACTGGGTTCCTCCACTTGTTTGTCCAGCTCATGGCAAGGCTTTGCACTTTGCAGGCAGCTGCCACGGACCTGTAGGTAGGAGGACACAAACATACCCCCTCTCCCAGGCTATCAGCTCTTGAGAAGGAGTTGGGTTAAAGTGATTCAAAGGCATCCTGATGGAAAAGGAATGTGAAGCTACAGCTGCCTGCCTGCTTAGCAGCAGCCATAAATACCTGCCAGCAACCACAATTTTGCATTAACCCTTTCTTGCCCAAAATGTTAATCTGCTACCCATTAAAAACTTTTACACAAACCCAACAACAAAAAATACACAGAACACTGTCTGCCCTCAACACACACACACACGCACACACATGGGATCCCACAAGCAAACTCCATACAATTACAATATTTGAAATACAAAACCCAGACAATCATTATTCCCACTATACGGTCCCTCATACAGAATGTGGCGTAAGGACCCTGTGAAGACAATCAAAAATCAGCTCCAAGCAGCATCATCGCAGTGTGAGGTTGCAGGCTCAACTTTAGCGGGCGTCCTCGCAGAGGCTCTGCCTCCCCCACATCGCATGAGTCTTAGGCTTTTACACTGACCAAAATGCACACTCATTCCGATGCAGGTGGCCAGCCTACATCGGAAGAAGTGGTCAGCAATATCCATAAAAGTCTCCAAGGGTTGACAGAAACATGGATATACTTATATTTGCCATCTTCTAGTACATGTGGATCACAGAGAGACTATCAAATGAGTTGTATAGGGGGTCCCAAGTCCACAGTCCGCAACAGTACTCATATAACATGTTCAAAAGCCTACAAGGGTTAAGACTTGTTCAATTATTTAAAGGGATTCCTAATAATGGTGCATTAAATTGCTCTACATTTTCACACACCCAACAGTTTTTCACTTGCATATAATTAACTACCTTTTCTAACAGATCTACATAAGCATTAGCCTTAAAAGCAGTATTAGCTATCTGAAACATAAGCATGAATATTGAAAGAAAGAATACTCTATTTGCACTCATGACTATGTCTATCTTCATGCTTCTAAGCAGATTGCTTGGCACACCTTCGCTTAGTCCCCTCCCAATGCTCAGGAGGAATCTGCCATTTGTATGGCACCAGTAAGGGCTTTGAACATTCAAACTGAATAACGTGTTTCTGCTTCTTCTGCTTCAATACCTGTCTCTGCAGCTCAAACTGTCCTTCAGAAATTCTAGGCGTGAAACCTGGCTCGTGCCTCTTCATCCAGCCGATTCATTCGCTGGTAATGAGGGTGTTCTGTCTTCTTTTGGCAACGCTGGCTCCTTCCAAGGTTTCACCCATCGAGCTGGTACCCAACGTGGACCAGAGTCTGTGATTACACACATATATCCTCCACCAGTTAGTTTTACTTCCACAGGACCCTTCCAGGTACCAGTGTCCAGATCCCTATACTGGACCAGTATACCCTGAGTCTTACTCACATAACCTGACCCTAACGCTTGACATGTATTACAGCAGGAGGGTCACTAGAGTCTCCTACCAATCGCAAAAAGTTCATAACATACACAGCTTTCTGTATTCTTGCTGCCGGGGTAAGCCCTTCTTCCCCCGTTTTTTGTTTTTCTAACAATTGTTTCAAGGTCTGGTGTGTACATTCAATAATAGCCTGACCTGTAGGAGAATGAGGAATACCAGTGATATGAGCAATGCCCCAGTTATTTAAAAATTTAGACAGCACTGAAAAAGTGTAGCTAGGTGCATTATCCGTTTTAAGCTGTAAAGGTACTCCCATAACTGCGAAACAACCACGCAAATGCGTGATTACATGGTGTGTGGTTTCGCCAGCCAGAGGGGTAGCCCAAACAAAGTGCGAAAAGGTGTCGATAATAACATGGACATACTTCCGTTTTCCAAAAGATGATACATGGGTTACATCCATCTGCCAAAGTTGGAGAGGCTGGAGACCTCGAGGATTGACTCCAAGGCCTATGCCTATTGTCTGGCCCTGACAATCAGGACAAGGCTGTACAATGCCTGTCAGGGACAAGCCAGACTGGCGAACTAACATTTTTGCTGATTGGTGAAAGAAGGCATGAAATGCTCGGGCTCGTTGAGAAATATCTACTGGTGGTCCTGCCCAAGCTGGAGCAACTAATTTATCTGCTTTGTCATTACCATCACTAAGGCTCCCTGGGAAGCCCGAGTGACTGCGAATATGCATCATGAAGTATTTACAGTTATGATTATTTACAAGATGTAACAGAGTTTTCAACAAAGTCCATAACCTGCAATTAACAACCTCCTGTAAAATTGCCCTCTCTAGACGTTGAACAATTCCTATGACATACAAAGAATCACAATGTTAAGCAGAGTATCAGGCCATCGCTGAAATACCACAACAATAACACTTAGTTCAAACGTTTGTAAGAAATCTGTAGAGTGACCAGGTATTTTGTTTCTTCCAACCATCTTCTGTTTTCCAAACGTATCTGGCTATGTGATTATTTCTGCTAGCATCTGTAAAAACAGTTATACCTAAAACAGGTCTGTCAGAGTAAAAGGTAACATCTTCATACTGGTTGTTTTTTAGCACGGTAAACAAGTTATGTGGCGGAAAATGTATGCTAACTTGGCCAACAAAATCTACTAAGACAGTGAAAAACAGTGCTGGACTACTGTGCCTACTCCAACCATATTTTGGTAAGGGGTAAACAAATTTGTGATGGATCACTACCTAGAATTTCTTGACAACGTTTACAACCTTGCTTAATTAAAAGGGCAAAGGCTTCCAATCATGTAGTAACAGTTTTGCGCAACCAGTAAGGTAAGAAGATCCATTCCAATATACACAAGGGATCCTTTTTCTGCAGATTCCATTGTGCCAACAGACTAAACGGATGATACTGATTGTTTACAACAAACAAAGTTATAGATAAATCTGGGTTCTCTTGGGAAGCATAAGAAGTAGATATTTTAGCCATAATATGGGCTAGGGCCTCATGCTGGATTTTTGACAGAGTTCTCTTTTCCTCTGTCTGTGGTTTGCTCTTCAAAAGAGGCATTAGTTCTGCCAAATCATTAGTAATTCCACATAAGGAACAGATCCACTGAATATCACCTATCGATTTCTGCATGTCTGACAAGGTTCTTATCTCCGTAGTAATCTTCATCTTCTGAGGCCTAACTTCAGTTCTGGAAATAATCCACCCCAGGTATCTCCATGGGGTGTTACGCTGTACCTTTTCGGGTGCAATCACTAAATCTACTTTTGCCAGTTTGGAGAGGTATCAGTTATGGTAACATCTATTGCTGTTGCCATGTCCACTCCGGCACTCCCTGCTGTAGCAGAGGGGACGCAGTCCAAACACTCTGATTTTGTGTCATTGCGTGGGGTGGCATCGCGCTCACATTCAAGTTTCCCAACGGAGTTCCATCTTTCTTATACTTCGAGTGACATTCAGTTGCCCTATGGCCATGTTTGTTGCATCTAGTACAATCACCTGTAAAAACTGAAGCACCACCTGCTGAGTTAGTTTTCTTTACTCTATATCGTTTTCTATGATGTCCCATTTGCCCACAATTAAAACATCTCATGCCCTTCATACCCACTCGATCACCTCGACCTTGCTGTAACAAAGGTTTGACAGCAGCAGCAAAGGCAGTAGCCATGTATTCTGCCTTTTCTTCGGCCGTGCCCACCTTAGAACAAGCGTCCATCATTTCCTGCAAGCCAGCAGATTTTGGTAAAACCTGTAAAATACGCTTACAAGCTGGGTTAGCATTTTCCATGGCCAACGACATAAGCACAGATTCTTTAGCATTAGGTGCCAAATCAATATTCTTTTCAATAGCTGCTGTCAATCTATCAATAAATTGCATATATGGCTCAGTAATTCCCTGTTTTATCGACATACAGGAGGGATTAGGTTTTCCTGCTTCTGGCACAGCTTTTAAAGCAGCTAAGGCCAATTGCTGCGCTTGCTGTAACACCTCGGTTCTCATAGGAGCCTGTACTGCATCAGGGTGAAATTGTCCCTTCCCTATTAACATTTCATATGTAACACCATGTAAGGGATCATTAGGGTTGCGACCCAAATTATCATCAGCAGCTCTTTCAGCAAGCTCCTCAAACCCACTTTTAAAATGTAATAGCTGTGAAGGAGTTAATAGGACTGAAGCTACCTTAAGACAATCATTGGGAGTTAAGACCATACTACAAAACAAGGCAGTTAACATTTGTTGTGTATATGGAGAAGACAACCCATATTGAGAAATTGCTCCCTTAAGTTCCTTTATGATTTTCCACTCCATAGGAGTCCATTGGGTTTGTCCCTGAGCATTTGTAATGACTGGAAATGCAGCAGGGATGTCAATTGGTAGAACAGTGCCGTCTATGACTGCGTCTTTGTCCTGGTTTAGCAGTAGCAGTCATTTTTTCTACTGGTGCAGTGCTGTGTTTTGACTTTCGACCTGGGAATAATACTGATAAAGCTGATGTTTTCAGTTGTGGGTCAGAATGTTTACCCTGACCAAGGTCTTTGTGAGTCTCATGCTCTGCCAGGGAGGAGGAGAAGCCGGGAGGAAGCAGGGACAGGACACCTGACCCAAACTAGCCAAAGAGGTATTCCATACCACAGCACGTCATGCCCAGGATGTAGAACGGAGAGTTCCCGGAAGGGCTGGATCATGGCAGGGTGGGGGTGAGGTACCGGTTGGGGAGCGGTTGTATTCTCTTGCTTGTTATTTCCTTTATCATTATTACTATTAGTGGTAGCAGTAGTGATTTGTGTTATACCTTAGTTATTAAACTGTTCTTATCTCAACCCGTGGGAGTTGCATTCTTTTGATTCTCCTCCCCGTCCCTCCAGAAGCGGAGGGAAGAAAGGTGGGGGGGGAAGTGGACTGCGTGGTTCTGATTTACGGCCTGGGCTTAAACCACGACAGTCTTGAATAAGACCTCGTCATCTCAAGGCACTAGGGTTAGCTTGCAGAGGGGGCTTTGAGGGCGGTGGCAAGGGAGTAGCAAAAGGATTAACCTTGTTTAACTTTTCTGATTTGTGCCCCTCTCTCTTTGCTTCAATTCTCTCCAATCGGTCTCATAGGTCCCGTAATTTTTTACCTAAAAGCTTAGTCCACTGCCCCCAATCCTGGTCAGTTTTTGGCCCCGGTTGGGGCAGCGCTAACGATGGTGTACATGGTACGGGTGGGTATAAATTCGGAGTCTCAGTGTCCTCCTCTGGATGTTCCCATTCTTCTGCATCAGGCGGTGGAAGGGCGGCGGCGGTGTAAAAGCAGCCGTCAGGGGCGGGGGGGGCTGTGAGGGCGGCGTGAGGAGCGGGCGGGCCATCGTCGACGTGAGGGGCGGGTGGGCCGACGTGAGGGGCGGGCGGGCCGGCGTGAGGGGCGGGCGGGGGAATTTGGGGGCTGGGCTCAGGGGCGGTAGCGGCACGGAAAGGATTCGAGTCAGGGCGTTTTGGCGGTCCATCATCGTTTTCAAAATCCCAATCACTAGTTATTGCTGCCGCCGGTGAAGGCGTTGTCGGCACAGGATAGGGAGGATGCGCTGGATCCTCAAACATTCGCACTCTAGGGCACACAAGCTTTTGAACCAGATGTTTTGCGCTTGAAGCGGCAGGCAGTTCCCCCTTAAGTACGGTGTCAGGTGTCGGACTCACAGCAGCCGGTCCTCCATGGTTTTGTGAAGGCGAGTCAGAAAAAGCCGCAAAAGCTGACTTTACTACTTGTTGCTTAACCTTCATCGTGGATATAGTTTCTTTGAGTAACCGCCACAGGGTAGCTAGAGATTTTGATTCTTTAGACCCAAGAGTAATTTCGTCCCACAAGTGTGCCCCGATCTTTTCCCAAGTCCCAAGCTCAAAGGCTTCGCCGACCCCCTGGATTAAGTTTTAATCTGTACTCCAGAGCAACAACTTTTTTAACATAAGAGTCATCATACTCTATCCCTCTCGTAAAGGGGATATGCTGGAAGAGCTTAAATATTGCTGCCTTTTTTTTACTCAATTGAGTCCCCATTTTAATCCTCTTCCGAACACTTGGCTGCTCACCTGAATTCCACTGTAGTGTGTCCCGGGCTCAAAGGCTCCGTAGCGTTCCGAGGCTTTTTCCTCCCGGGCTCAAAGGCTCCGTAGTGTTCCGAGGCTTTTGCCTCCCGGGCTCAAAGGCTCCGTAGGGTTCCGAGGCTTCTGCCTCCCGGGCTCAAAGGCTCCGTAGGGTTCCGAGGCTTTTGCCTCCCGGGCTCAAAGGCTCCGTAGGGTTCCGAGGCTTCTGCCTTCCGGGCTCAAAGGCTCCGTAGCGGTCCGATCCTGCCGGATCCCGGTCCTGCCGGATGAATCCTGGTCCTGCCGGATCGACTTCCCCGCGGCACTGCCTTCTTCGTTTTCAATGTGAAAAAGCCTGTTCGGGCGCCATTTGTCACGGAAGGGACTCAGTCGGAGATCAATGTGATCAGACAAAGCCATTTATTCTAGAAAACTAACTCTTTATATACTATTTCTTAAAGTTGTTTTCACTAACTTGGCACATTGTGATTGGATACATATCTGTGAGGCCCTTAACAACTAACATATAATTGGTTAAGCACAGGTGTGAGAACCTGACCTTCAAAGTTTTCCAACAGTCCTCAATTTAACAACTCAGTAAATTCCAGCTCCTTCTTATCTTGCTGGGATTCTCACTCCCAGTGCCTCACTCCCGTCCTCCTTCACCTTTTGTTGTTCCTTGGTTCATGTCGAACTCCATGTAGGCACTTGCTGATCTGGGTATGTGGCTGTTCTTTGCCAGAAAATCATCCACAGGGACCATCTTTTAGTGTGCATTTTTTTACAGCTCAAATAGGTTACTGAATCTGTCACTGTGGTAGGCATAATAGATTTCTAGCAATCACTTAGGCAGCTCAGAAGGAAGTAGAAAGAAGCCTTAAAATTTGAAAGAAAATATGAGGATACTATAAGTAGGGCTAGAGCAGCTAAAAAGATAGGAGGTCTTCATAACTTTCATTAATAAAACCACAGTCAATTCAACTGTTTTTATGATTTTATAAAGAATGGATTGAAAGCAGCCCTGAGGAGAAGGACTTGGGGGTGTTGATCGACAAGAAGCTCAACATGACCCAGCAATGTGTGCTTGCAGCCCAGAAAGCCAGCCACATGCTGGGCTGCAACAAAAGGCACATGGCCAGCCAGTCAAGGGAGGTAACTCTGCCCCTCTACTCTGCTTTCATAAGACCTCTTCTGGAGTACTGTGTTAAGCTCTGGGGCCCCAACATACAAAGGGCATGGACTTGTTGAAGCGAGTCCAGAGGATGCCTATGAAGGTGGTCAGAAGGCTGGAGCACCTCTCCTTTGAAGACAGACTGAGAGAGTTGGGGTTGTTCAGCCTGGAGAAGAGAGGGAGACTTTAGAGGAGCCTTCCAGTACCTAGAGGAAGTCTAACAAGAAATCTAGAGAGGGAGTTTTTACAAAGGCATGTAATGACAGGACAACAGGAGTGGCCTTAAGCTGGAAGAGGGAAGATTTAGATTAAATATTAGGAAAGAAATTTTCTGTGAGGCTGATGAGGCACTGGCACAGATTACCCCAAGTATTTCTATGTGCTCTGTCCCTGGAAGTGTTCAAAGCCATGTTGGATGAGACTTTGAGCAACCTGGTCTAGTGGAATATGTCCCTGCCCATTGCAGAGGGATTGGAACTATATGTAATCTTTAAGGTCACTTCTGACCCAAACCAGTCTATGATTCTCTTTTAACATGCTTTTATAATGCACACCATAAGACAGCTTCAATCTTATCTCATTATGGCATGCAAAATAAATAATAAATACTGTTTTCAATTATTTTACAGAGCAGAAAGTTGATGTAGTGAGATTTGGTGAATTTTGTAGCATTATATTCTTCAACATGAAGAATCAATTAAAATATTATCAGCAGCAGTGGTATAAAAGATGAACAGTATTTATTACTTTATATACTGATTGATAAAACAGAGTAGATGAGACTAGCTTATAGGAGTAGCTACAGAACGTATGCTTCTTCAGGCAGGGAAGAGAATATTTGACAGTTGAAGAATCTGCTTGAAAGAATACTGTGGGCAGCATTCTGGAGAAAAGAGGGGTCCAGGAGAGCTGTTTGATTTTTGTGGATCAGCTCTTCCAAGCTCAAAAGCAGTCAATCCCAATGTGCAGGAAATCAAGCAAAGGTGGCAGGACACCTGCTCAGAGTAGCAAGGAGTTTCTGACATCAGAAGATAGTGCACAAGAGGTGAAGAGAAGTTCGGGTTACTCAGGATGAATATAGAGATACAGTCTGCTTGGTCATGCAGGGACCATGCAGGGATGTGGTCAAGAGAGCCATTTTGCATTTTTTGCAGCTATTACAGTCTGAAAAGTAAGACAGCTTAGAAGAATAATAGAAAGACAGTTTTTCAGCTCCAATGCTTCCAATGATGTTTGGAAAATTTACATTTGATGAGGATCTGGATAAAAGAGCTTTAGAGCATTAGATTCAACAATTCTTATATAAGCAGAACTGGCAAACAGCATAAGAAAATGAGGCTGAGTCAAGGAAATGTGCTGACATTTAAAGCATGCTTCTCACAGTAAGCTTTCAGGTTTAAGGAAAGAAAAGTGAACTAGCAATTACCATTAATGGGAATGGTGGGAAAACGTAAAGGAGTGTTGGGAAAGTGTATGCATGTGGAAAGATGGGAGGTAGAGGTATCCTACAGTCACTAATTTAGCAGAAATGATAAATGTTTTAAAATAGATTAAAAAAAATACGTGCAGAGAAGCAGCTAGAATGCTGAAAGCAAGGTGACAAAAGACAAAATAGGAAGACTTTAATGATAAGAAGGATGATAGGAGGAATCAGAGCCATTTCATCTAATAAACTGTTGTTTTTAAACTTTATTTCTAATTTGCTTCTCCTTTACATTAATATAAATAACCAAATGCCTTCCTTCTCCCCTTTAAGATCTTGGGATGTCACAGAACTGCAGGAGAAATCCAGGGAATAATTCTAACTCAGTATAAATTTAGCTGCTCTATACATAACTTATTCCTTCTTCTATGCTTGCTGGCCTAGTAAGCTCTTTCTGTCATTCATTTCCAAAGTTACTATTGATATGAGGCACTATGCAGTACAGCAAATGAGGAGATGAGAATCAGTTAAGTGTTAAAGCAGTTCACTGACAATTCTCAACAGTCTGTGCACCTCAAACCATCAGAATTACTTTATGAAATATTCCAAAATCATTCACTTGCGATTCATTCTTATTTCGTTGCTAACTACAACTATTAAGACAGCAGTTTCCTTCCTTCAAAGCTCTGAACTGTAAACAAAACACTATCCTAATAATTTGGGGGGTTTTATTCTTGATTCTGTCTACAGCCAGGAAGAATTCTTTAGTCATGCTGAAACTGTTGGAATTAATTCAGATTAAGTTTCCTTCTTGCTTAAAAAAAGTGAGGTCTGTGAGCTAGCGCATTGCCAAAATAAAGATAAATGCAATGTGCCTTAATTTGACTGACTTTCTGCAAAACACCGTTGCTGACAAAGATGTCTGGTAGGTACTAGTTGATAAATCTCACAGCATAAGTATCTCACTGACATTTTCATAAATCTTCATCTTTTTTTATTTATTATAACAATAGAGGTGGTTGGAGGCTCTGGGGAAGGTTTTGATACCATCTTCACAGTACAGCTAAAGGAAAAAAATGCAAGCTGTAGGGGCTTTTAGTATTTTAGTGTGCTCAAACTCTAAAATCACAGTAAGAACTCTAATGCAGCTTAAAGGAAACAGGAGAAGTTTATGAAGCTATACTCTTTGAAGTGTCTCATTTTTCATTAGAATAATAGCTAAAATTTGACTTTTGAAGTTCTTTTCAACTTACAGGGAAAAGTTAGCTCTTTCATGGACTTATCCTTTATAAAAAAAGCAGACAAAGCATCTGTTACTAATTATTATTTATTCGTATCACAGTAACACTGAAAGGCCCTAACACAAATCAGAGGTTGCATTCTACTTTATGCTAGAAAATACATTCAAGGAGATTGTCTCTGCTTCAAAGCCTTTACAGACAAGGTAGACACATTTTTTCTTCTGAAGAATAGAGATGAGGTATTGTAGCACAGAACAATTGCATTTCTACAAGTTGCACAAAAAGTCTGTGATAGAGACAAGAATTAAACTTAGATATTCTACTGATAATCTTAATGCTTTCATCACTGGATGTCCCTTCATTTTCAAGTACAAAATACTTCCTGGATAATATGCCTGACTGTGGAGGCTACAAGGAAATTTTTGGGCATATAGTTAAACCTTTTGTAACATTTTAATACATGATCAAAATAGGAAATCTCTTCCTATGATGGAAAGTGATAAAATGCATTTTGAATTTTTGTTCATATATGTAAAAACTTATTTTTTCTTAATAATTCACATCATACATTTTTAGATTTGTGCTTCCTTAGGATATCATTTTTGCACTATTTCTTCAGTGATGAACCCTGCTTCTAGGCTGGATATCATTCTACTGATACAGACTTTCATTTCCTGTATATAATATGCCTTCAATATCAACAAACAAATTAATGAATAAATTACAAAACTCTTTCCAAATTGACTATTGATCTTTGTGCAACACAGAGTTGGGACACAAAACTCATGAAAACTTGAGTGAAACTAAAAGAAAGATCCAGATCTTGAATCTTTAAAAAAATTAAAAAGTAAAATGAATGACAGCATGTTTCCTCCAGCACCTTACCAAACTAGCTGAATGTGTATATCTCAGCTATCACTAATATCACTAATTGCGAAAGCAATGTTACCTAAAGTCAGTTGATTAAGGCCATGTCCAGACAGCTTTTGAATACCTCTAGGAAGGGCAACCCTACAATCCCCCTGGGCAACCTGTTCAAGTGTTCCGTAACCCTTACAGTAAAAATTGTTTTCTTTATGTTTAAGCAGAATTTCCTGTATTGCAGTTTCATTGTCTCTTGTAACTTCCTTAGACATCACTGAAGAGTCTGGCTGTGACTTCTTTACATCCTCCCTTCAGATATTCATATACACTGATAAGACTCCCCCCAAGCCTTCTCCAGGCTAAACAATCCCAGGTCTCCCAGCTGTTCCTCATATGATAGGTATCCAGACACTTAGCCATCTTAATGGTCCTTCTTTTTGCTCTCTTCAGTAGTTTTACCTGTCTCTTGGTACTGGTGAGCCCAGAACTGGACACAGTACTCCAGATGCAGTTTCACCAGTGCTGAATAAAGGGGAAGGATTACCTCCATTTACCTGCTGTCCATACTTTGTCTAGTGCCACCCAGGATACCATTGTTTTTCTTTGCTGCAAGGGTGCATTGCTGGCTCATATTCAACTTGCTGTTCACCAGGAACCCTAGATTCTTCCCCTAGATCTTTCCCTATAAAGATGCTTTCCAGCCCTCATTGTATACTGGTGCCCAGGGTTCCTCCTCACCAGGTGCAGGAATTGGACTTTCCCTTTGCTGAATTTCATGAGATTTCTGTCAGCCTGTTTCTCCAGCCTGTCAAGGTCCCTCTGGATGGCAGCACAAACCTCTGGTCTATCAGCCACTTCTCCCTGTTTGTATCATCAGCAAACTTGCTGAGGGTACACTCTACCCCATTATACATACCATTAACAAAGATGTCAAACGCCATTAGAGATAGTACTGACTCCTGACTCCCAGGGTACACCACCACTTACTGGCCTCCAGCTGTATGTCACTGATCATCACCCTCTGGGACTGGTCATGCAACCAGTTCTCAATCCACCTACCTCATTATCCACTCTTCTAGCCCCTACTTATCTTCTCTATGAGGATCCTGTGGGAGACATTGTCAAAACCTTGCTGAAGTCAAGGTAAGCAATATCCACTGCCCTTCTTTATCTACCAAGCCAGACATTTCATTATAGTTCCCTGGGCCTTCCTTGCCCTTCTTAAAGATAGTAGTGATATTTGCATTCCTACAGTCATAGAATTACAGACTCCTAGAATCATAGAAACATAGAATCATAGAATTACAGAATGGTTTGGGTTCAAAAGGATCATCTAGTTACAACCCTGCTGCCATGTACAGGGACACCCTGCACTAGACCAAGTGCCCAAGGCTTTGTCCAGCTTAGCCTTGAACACTGCCAGGGATTTCAGCCCATCCTTTAGCTGTGCCTGGGATTGTCCCGACGCAGGTGTAGAACCTTGCAGTTGCATCGTTGAACTTCATCAAGTTGGCGTCAGCCCACCTCACAAGCGTGTCGAGGTCCCTCTGGATGGAATTCCTTCCCTCTGGTGTATCAACCAAATCACACAGCTTGGTGTTATCGGCAAACTTGCTGAGGGCGCGCTCAATCCCACTATCCGTGTCACCAGCAAAGATGTTTAAGACTGGTCCCAACACCGATTGCTGAGGGACACCACTCGTTACTGGTTTCCAGCTGACATTGAGCCATTGACCACAACTTTTTGCATGTGGCCATCCAGCCAATTCCTTATCCACTGAGTGGTCCATCCATTAAATTTATGTCTCTCCAGTTTAGAAACAAGGATGTCATGTGGGACAGTGTCAAACGCTTTGCACAAGTCCAGGTAGATTACGTCAACTGCTTTGCCCTTATCCATCAGTTCCGTAGCCCCATCACAGAAGGCCACTAAATTGGTCAGGCAGAATTTGCCTTTAGTGAAGCCATGCTGGCTGTCACCAACCACCTCCTTGTTTTTCATGTGCCTTAGCATGCCTTCCAGGTGAACCTGCTCCAAGATTTTGCCAGGCACAGTGTTGAGACTGACTGGTCTGTAAATTCCTGGGTCTTCCATTTTCCCCTTCTTGAAAATGGGGGTTATATTACCCTTTTTCCAGTTGTCAGGAACCTCTCCTGACTGCCATGATTTTTCAAATATGATGTACAGTACAGAATGATAGAATAGTATCAGTAGGAAGGGACCTTAACGGCCATCTAGTTCCAACCCCTTTGCCACAGGCAGGGACACCTTCGTTCCTCAAAGCTGCATCCAACCTGGTCTTGACCACTTGCACAGATGCGGCATCCACAACTTCATCCATGTTACATATAGTCTGCGAATATTTCCTTTTCAGTGAAACAGGCAATTTAATCTATGACTTTTTCCCTATATGGCCACAGAATCTCAGAGGAAAAAAATATATGCTACCTTTATAGGAGTAATTTATAGCATCTCTGTATTCTTATAAAGGTCTAATACTACCCAGATGTTAAAAAGACTCCTCAAAACAAATCTCTTCAAAGCTGCTTTTTTTTTAAATCTGATTTATTCTGTGAGCAGAGATGAAGTTAGTAAGTTTGCTGCAACAAAAATGCCATGTTAAATGGTATTTCCTCAGCTTTTTCAGCATGGTTGACTGCACTCAAAACTTTGCCTTCTTTATTAGGCTTGACCAGACAAATCTAAGGCATTTTGAAAATGGACTGCAGGTATGCAGCAAATAATTACATGCACACTAGATTTTTTGACATAAAAAATGTATTTTTTATCCTGTTATGTCAAAAGAAAAAGCTGTGATTGCTCCATTCCCCCTATCAGTTGTAGTTTTTAACACCTAAACCAGGAATTTAAATTAATTTTTATTTAAGAGTCTGTAGGAAGAAATTTACAGAGACAAATGTTATATATACAGTTTGAATGTAGTGTGTTAGAACTTGAGTTGTAAGAAATCAAGATTGTAAAAAAAAATCAAACCAAAATACCCAACAACAACAACAACAAACCAAACAAAACAAAAAACCTTTAAATGAATATGAGAGGAGGCAGGAATGAAATCAAGGAAAGGTCTGTCTCATACAAAAATAATTTGGAAGAAAAAGTGGAAACTTTACAGAGATGACTAAGTTAGGAGTGTTAAAGTAAGTGTGACTTCAGAAGACAGATGGAGTGATCCTTCCAAATCTGAATCTCTCCCTAAGAATCAACTGAAATATATCCTTCATGCAAACAATAAGCAGAAATAAAGGGAGCTTCGTTAAGACTATTTTTCCCCAATAATTAAATATATAACAAAATATATTTTCAAATAATCTATCCACTTCAGATTATTTTCTCCTAAAATTTAAACTTTGGAATATAGATCAGCTGAAAAGTGTCTCTCTTTAGAACTTCAATTTAGCCTGCTTGCTCAATATTTTTTAATAAAAATCTCTCAAGTTTTCTGTAGTTAAAGTTACCTCAAACTATTCTTTCACCATTATTTTTCATTAATTATTGAGAATAAGACATTTTAGCTTCCTGTGATCCCTCATTACCTTTTTCCTAGACTCTCCATATTAACTTTGGTGAGCCACTAGCATGATGACTTCAACTATCATCCTAAGGAAGCTCAATAAACAGTAACATAGCCCAGTATTCTCTCTCCAACAGCAGGAGATGCTATTTAGGGAGTAAACACAAGCGCTTCCACTATCTCCTGTCCATTCTCCTCAAATTCTCCCAAGATTCACATCAGGAATTGCAGGGAGTAGATCACTGATTTTAGTATCCATTTATCAACCTGTTGCCCAGGAACTTGATTAATCCTTTTTTAAACCTGCTTGATATTATTTATCTCCACAACCTTCTGTGGCAACATATGTCAAAACCTTACTAACTATTATATAAGGCAGTACTTTTTTTTATGTGTGTTAAACTCTCATCCTACTAGTTTCAGTGAGTGTCTTCTATTTTAGTACTGTGGGATTTGATGAGTAATAGCTGTGTATTTGCCTTATCTACTGTCTTCAAGACTTTGCCAGTATTTATCGTCTTTCTCTCTCCAGCCTTTTCTTCCCCAAATTGAATGGCTCAAGCAATTTAATCTTTTATTGTAAAACACAGTTTCATTCCCATAATAATTTCAGCTGCCTTTTCTGCATCATTTTTAACTACATATCTTTTTTGGAGATGCAAGGAAAAGCATTGCATTGAGTAATCCAGTGCATCAATGTTTTTGAGAGAAAAAAGAAAAAACTGGTTTATAGAATCATAGAATAGTTAGGGTTGGAAAGGACCTTGAGATCATCTAGTTCTAACCCCCCTGCCGTGGGCAGGGACACCCCACACTAAACCATGCTACCCAACCTGGCCTTGAACACTGCCAAGGATAGAGCATTCACAACCTCCCTAGGCAACTCATTCCA
Source organism: Psittacula echo (assembly GCF_963264785.1). Classification (NCBI taxonomy): domain Eukaryota; kingdom Metazoa; phylum Chordata; class Aves; order Psittaciformes; family Psittacidae; genus Psittacula; species Psittacula echo. Next base: position 20,567,590 of record NC_137735.1, on the reverse strand, counting down.
GTGCCTCACCACCCTCACAGTAAAGAATTTCTTCCTTAGATCCAATCTAAACTTCCCCTGTTTAAGTTTGAACCCATTACCCCTTGTCCTGTCACTACAGTCACTGATGAATAGTCCATCCCCAGCATCCTTGTAGGTCCCCTTCAGATACTGGAAGGCTGCTATGAGGTCTCCATGCAGCCTTCTCTTCTCCAGGCTGAACAGCCCCAACTTTCTCAGCCTGTCTTCATACGGGAGGTGCTCCAGTCCCCTGATCATCCTCGTGGCCCTCCTCTGGACTTGTTCCAACAGTTCCATGTCCTTTTTATGTTGAGGACACCAGAACTGGTGGTATCAGTATTTTTCCTGGTGATGCTCAATATTTTGTTTGTTCTTGAAAACAAAGTGCACACCAAGGTGATGATTTCAGGAAACTGCCAATGAGGAGTCCAAGATCTCCTTCCTGAATTGTGACTCCAACTTCCAAGTTCACTTTTATGCAAACATGATATAGGTTACATTACCTCCCATTTACTCACATAATGTATCATCTGGCCTTTCTTTGCTCAATATTTCAGTTTTGCTATGTCCTCCTGGGGTTTCTCACCATCAGTGTCACATTTAACTGCCTGAACGACCTCAGTAACACTTACAAACTTGAATATTTGATTACACATTCCATCTTCCAAGGTCATTGGTGAAAATGCAGAATATAAATGAACCTATTCCTGATCCATAGGAATCCATACTCTTCTTTGCCCTGGAAAGGGATTTAAAAGTTACTGAAGAGTAAGTTGTAAGTACCTTTCCTCCAAACCCATAGCAACTGAATTTTTATAATGAACTTTGCAATATAGAACCTCTTCAAGGATTTTACTTTCCAAATCTATACATATCATGTCTTCTGCCTCTCTTTTACTCACCTGTTCACTCACACTCTCACAGAACTCCACGCTGCCTGGTTCCTAACACAATATCATACCTGTGCTTTGTTAAGTCACTCTTTATTGTAGATTGTCCTTTGGAATGGAAGTGAGACTTATACCTTAGTTCCCAGGATTTCCCTTAAAATCCTTTTTTTAGATAAAAGATATGCAGGCAACCTGGCAGTCCTGTGACATAGCGGCTGCTTGTAGTAAATTCATGCAAATTCACGCAAATTCACCGTGAATTCAACAATTTCCCGTCTAAGTTCCTTCAAAACTCATGACTGAATATGATATGGTCCTAGTGGCTTATCCACGTTTGTTTGACACCGTGTCATCATTAAATAAAAAGTACAAAATTTCCCTCCTTAGGGAGATCTGCATGGATTACAAGCCATAGAAGCATAGAGTCACACAATGGTTTGGGTTGGAAGGGACCTCAAAGATCATCTAGTCCCAACCCCCCTGCCACAGGCATGGGCACCTTCCACTAGACCAGGTTGCTCAAAGTCCCATCCAATCTGGCTTTGAACAGTTCCAGAGACAGAGCATACAGAAATTCTCAGGGCAACCTGTGCCAGTGCCTCACCACCCTCACAGTAAAGGATTTTTTCCTGTTTAAATCTCTCCTTTTCCAGTTTAAAGCCATTCCTCCTTGACCTATCACTACATGCCCTTATAAGAAGTCCTTCTCCAGCTTTCTCGTAGGCCCCTTTAGGTATTGGAAGCCTGCTCTAATGTCTCCCCTGAGCCTTCTCTTCTCCAGGCTGAACAACCCCAACTCTCTCAGTCTGTCTTCATAGAAGTGCTTCAGCCCCCTGATTACCTTGGCCTCACTCTAACAAGTTCATATCCTTCTTATGTTGGGGACCTCAGAGCTGAATGCAGTACTCCAGGCATCTAGATCCTTTGATGCAGGAATTCATTTTAGAGACATAGGACTGGTATTTGAGATGGAAAACATTTTTTCTCACAAACATATGCATTGACGTTCATAGAGTCTAAAACAAATAAAGTCTAAAGAGATAAGCATAAGATTTTATTTTTCTTTTCATGAAAGGAGGAAATTAACCTTGGTTCACACTGTCAGATTAAAATAACCGAATCTCTAAATGAAAAGGGAAATTTATCCTCTAGCTATGCATTAAAAGAAAGCAGCAGTTATCACTGAGTGCTCAGTAATCTGTAAGTCTAAGGAAGTTTAGCAGATCATATCCCTCAAAGGAGGAAGTCAGTAGGTGTCTAGTTTCTGGATCCCTGAGTTAGGGCTGAATTGTTGAACTACCAAGATTGAGATACTTCTGACAACTGCGGTAACAGTGATATAAGCATCTGGGCAACTTTAAGGTCAAGAACTGAAGTGCTTACAGATTACAGTCCTGTCAAATATAAGAAAAAGCTCTGCAGGAGCTCTGGACCTCCCAAGTTTAGACTAAGACTTCAAAATATGCTGCTTTTCCACTTCAAGTACTTAAATTCTTTCTAAGATCCTGCTTCTAGTGACTTTGTCAAAATTTCCTTTGAGTTTGCCCAGCAATTACATCTTTTTGAAGTAACCTAATAGTTGTGAAAAAATTATCTCAGAAAAATTTGTGTGTTTTTATCCTTTGAAAAGAGGCCAACAAACAAATGAGACTTATATTTGATGTTTTGATGCTTGAAATGTTTTTGGACTTTTGCATGCTTCTTAAAAAAAAAAAAAGTAGGAAGTTTCCAAATGGCATATTATATAGGTATAACCAATATACATATGATATATTATACATATATACACACTGTATTAGAAAAGTATTTCCTTATATTTTCTGTTCCATACTCTTACTCTCTTGTTCTCCCCTGTATCTTGCTTGTTTTTAAAATCAGAAATATCCTGTAACATAAAAACCTCAGAAATACTTTTACCTTTTCATCATAATAATAAACTAATTTAATTAACCCATTTTAACCTGGTTAACTTGGGTAGTACTGCAGAATTAATGCATAAATTATAACATTGTAATATAAATATAATAATAGTAATTATTCTACTGCAAAAATTACTCATTAGCTCCTGGCATTATAGGAAGACTTCTGACATTCTAACCCACCTCAGAAGAGCACACCTAATAATCAGTGGTAGTTTGTTCATTAATTCAAAGTCATCATAGAACCTTGACACTTCTGCACATCAGAAAAATCCACCACATTGGTGATATTTGTTCAAGACTCAAAGTATTACAACCACCTATTACTGCTTATCTCAACTTTGTTAGTTCTGAACATTTGTCTACAAAAGCATTGTAATTTGAAGCACAGCATCTATCTCTTGAAATCTTTGTCTATTAAGACACAAAGTGATAAATTCTTTTCTTCTTTTTAGAATACAAACATTGATTAAGTTACTAGCGGATAACCTTTGAGTCCTAGAAACCACAACAATCATACAATCTGGTCTCTTATATTCACACACTGTAGAAATTCCCCCAGTAATTTCTCCATCATAATCCATATAAATCCATCTCTCTCTCTTTTTTCTTTTTTTTTTTTTTTTTTAATTAGAATACCTCTTTTTGTAAGACACCGGATTTACTTAAAGTTTTCATGAAGTGAATATCCACAATTTTCTAGATCAGATTTTATCAAGATTAATTACTTTTACTGTTAGAAATATGGGCTTTCTTTTTCAACCTTGAATTTATCTAGCTTCACCTTGAAGTAAGATCCCTGGATCTCATTATACTTTTGCAGCTAAATTAAAGAGCTTATTTTCTGTACTGCCTTCGTTGTGAATATGCGTATAGATAGTGTTCAATAGGTTAACTGTATGCCACATGTACCCAGTGATATAACTTCAAAACGTGCTTACTCTACGTATTTAATATCCAAAAATAATTGTATGATATTTTAAAATGTTGCTAGATCAGCATGACTTTCATATATCATTCAAATAGAGAACTTCTATATTCTTAAGGAAAAAAATAACTTAATATCCACTTTTGAGCTTTGACACTGAGTCCTGATGCACTTGACCCTAAAATATTAGCACAGTTGTTATCTACCTTCTTCTTGTATACAGTCTCTATTCAATATATACTGATTGACATATAAAAGGCCTGCTTGAGAACAATGAAGACAAGACATTGGCACTAACTGTTATCACAAAGAGTTGAGAAATGGAGAATTAGATTGACTTTCTAGCTCAGTGAGACAGCAACAAATTCATCAAAGACTGCCCATCATCTCCGTAACTGTCAAATGAGCTACAAGTTAGGTCAGGAAAGATCAAACACATAGTATTTTGCTTTCAGTACCTTCATCTCCATAGAAGCTTTTACAGCTTCTATGAAGAAAAATAACATTTTAAAAGTAATCATAGAATAGTTAGGGTTGGAAAGGACCTTAAGATCATCCAGTTCCAACTCCCCTGCCACGGGCAGGGACACCTCACACTAAACCATATTCTTCAACATAAATTTTAAAGAAAAACACAATGTTTCTGCATATTATATACATCTAAAGGTATTTATTGACCTAATTTATGCCAGTAAATAATTTAGCACAACAGAGGTAGATCGGTACATGAAAACAGCTGATTATAGGACCCAGCAATAACACCCTGCACTGTTTGGGGTTTTATTTCAGACTAACTTTAATCTGGACCCCTGGGCTAAGCACCATCATCATATATTTGTTATGAAGTTCAGTCATTGGTAGGAACATAGGAACTTTTCCAGTGATGAAATGCACAGCTAAAGCAGAGCTCCCAGTTTAATTTCCTCTAATGAACAGTGGATTTGTGTGTATCAAAACTTCCTTTTGAACCAAAACAATGTGCAGTAATTTCAGTGATTGGAAGATTAACTTCAGAACTGGTCTACTGATTCAGGTCAAAATGCTGAAGGTGCACCCATGGAATAACAGCTGTTTAAATACCTGACTGAGGACTAAGTGCCTCTGAAACAGGGAGGTATATGAATTAGAGAAATAGTCAAAAAGAGGGAACTAATACCATGTTTATTATACCACCCACTAAAAATATGATGCAACTTCATGACACAGGTTTATATAAAGAAAAAGTCTGATCAAAAATGATACAGCCTCTAAAGCATTCTGCTCAGGCACAGAAAGACCACAAAAAGAGAAAATCTCATAACTTCACAATATTTGTTTGAATATCTATTTCTTCTGGCTTCACTTTTAAAGCCATTACATCCAGGAAGAATCTATATTAATTTCTCAGCCTGATTTCAGAAGCTGTCATTTAAGGCACAAGCTCCAAAATTCAGAAGATTTAGACTGCATCCTTAAACTAGTGTCTGTTCTCTTGATTAGACCAGCGGTCAACCGTATTTTACACTCAACAAAGCCCCTACATATTCTAACAACCCCAGATACAGCATATCATGAAACCATAAACAAGATGATTTAGGAGTGTTTAAGTCATTTCCATTGCCCTTTCATTAGCTACTTAGAGTAACAATATAAAAGTATCAAAATCAAATATTATTCCTGAAAATCCAGAAGTGTACTCCTATATGTTCTGGTGTCCTCAACATAAGAAGGACATGGAGCTGTTGCAGCAAGTCCAGAGGGGAGGGCCATGAGGATTATAAGGGGGCTAGAGTACCTCCTGTATGAAGACAGGTTGAGAAAGTTGGGACTGTTCAGCCTGGAGAAGAGAAGGCTGCTTGGAGACCTCATAGCAGCCTTCCAGTATCATAGCAGATTCCAGTATCTGAAGGGGACCTACAAGGATGCTGGAGAGGGACTCTTCATCAAGGACTGTAGCAATAGGACAAGGGATAATGGGTTTAAACTTGTCCTGGGTTCAGCAGTAGCAGTCTTTCTTGTCCATCTTAGTAGACCATCATCCCAACAAGGAATGAACTTTGATGAAACCCTATGAGCTCAGCAGTTACCAGATGAGTTCCGCAGTGTCATCAGCAAGCAACAATCCAACACTGCACACCGTCTCTCCTGCTCTGAAAGACTGTTACAAGAGACTGAGCCCAACATCATGGACCAGATGAACTCAGCAGCTCTATAGGGTTCATGAACTCAGCAGCTCTATAGGGCTCCATGCACTAAGAAATGTTACCTCTCTCTTTGTGTGTGTGTGGATGTACGTGTGTGTATATATATATGTGAGACAAGAGTGATGGTATAGTGAAAAATGTGGGATCTGAGCATGACATGAATGGTATGGAATAAGGGGTGGATACCGTCCTGGGCTCAGCAGTAGCAGTCATTTTTCTCCTTCTTAGTAGCCTGTGCAGTGCTGTGGTTTTGACTTTCAGCCTGGGAACAATGCTGATAACACCAATATTTTTAGTTGTTGCTAAGTCATGTTCACTCTGACCAAGGACTTTCTGAGTCTCACGCTCTGCCAGGGAGGAGGGGAAGCTGGGAGGAAGCAGAGATGGGACACCTGACCCAAACTAACCAAGAAGGTATTCCATACCACAGCACGTTATGCCCACTATATAAACTAGGAGCAGTTACCTGGAAGGTCTAGATCGCTGCTTGAGTCGGGCTGGTATCAGTCAGCGAGTGGTGAGCGCTTGTATTCTCTTCCCTTGTTATTTCCCTTATCATTATTATTATTGGTGGTAGCGGCAGTGGTTTGTGTTATACCTTAGTTACTGGACTGTTCTTATCTCAACCTGTGGGAGTCACATTCTTTCGATTCTCCTCCCCATCCCTCTGGGAGCAGGGAGAGGAAGTGGGGGAGTGAGAGAGTGTTTGCGTGGTTCTGAGTTAGCTGCTGGGCTTAAGCCACAACAAACTTAAACAGGGGAAGTTCAGGTTAGGTATAAAGAAGAAGTTCTTTACTGTGAGGGTGGCGAGGCACTGGAACAGGTTTCCAAGAAAGTTGTAAATGCTCCATCCCTGGCAGTGCTCAAGGCCAGGTTGGACAGAGCCTTGGGGAACATGGTCCAGTGTGAGGCATCCCTGCCCATGGCAAGCATTTGGAACTAGATGATCTTGAGGTCCTTTCCAACCCTAACTATTCTATGATTCTGTGATTGAAAAACAGAAGGTGGCCTAAAATTCTGGACTCAGGACTGTGGTCATACTCACCAGAAGATTCAGAATTCATGTCAAATACTCTATGGCTGCTTCTTGTGAACCACCATTGTCTTTGCCTCATACACAACAATCTTTTGGAGCCAAAAGACCAAGTCAGTACACTTGATATTTCTACCTCTTTGTATTCCTTTTATGATATGTCATCATGCTTTTATTGTCACTTTTCAGAAAAATATTATCACCACTTTCAAAAGACTGAACAGTATCCATTTCTGCTTGTTCTTTCTCACAAGTACTGTAACTGGATTTATATCAAAACCCATTTGAAAACTTTTCCAAAGGGACTGCACAAAAAAATTGCAACCTATATAACAAAGATTTCATCCTCTTAGCTGCTAATTTTATAATATTAATTATTTAAAAAATTATGTCGATAATAATGTTCCAAGTTTATCTGTTTATAGGTAGTGGGGGGGTGGTGGTATCCAAGTGTTATGCTGAGCAGATTCACACATGAAATTTGTTTGCTTTTTCTCAAATAGGTCTTTCAGTTTCACTACAGATGATTTTAAGCAAGTACTGTGACTACAGAAAGCTGATAGCTTAAGAAAACTTGTAATGCGTTCATACCTTTGAACTGCAAAATTACTTTCTTCGTAAAGTCAGCTTCCTACAGAAAAGCAGTTTTTAATGTATAAAGAAAAGATGATTTCTTCTACTTTTCAGATTATCTTCAGAAATAGAGATGCTGGAATTATTATGTTGAAGGGTATAAAACTGGCATTTTCTGAGCAGGCAATATGCACTATTAAGTATGATGTCACACCAGATTATATCCCATGAACACTACCTGTGAATTATTTTGGTATTCATTAGCACTGCAGTGGTCACAGGTCTGTCAGCTGTGCCAGGAGAGCTGTTGTTGCTAGAGGTATGTGGAAGTGGGGGTGTTAAAGCTCAGCCACTGACTGACTTGCATTACTGATGAAAAATTTCATATACAGATTTTACTCTGACTTTCTCATTTGTCTTTTTGCTGTTCTGCTATTTGAAATTAGCTGTTGTCACATCCAAAATGAATGTGAGAAGGATGTAGGTTCATCTCTACATATCTGTTATGTTCCTCTCCTCACACAGAGACATGTGAGGCACAGGGTCAGGCAGGGAAACCTCAATGATTTATCAGAGGCACGAACCCCCCACTCACTCCCCACCTCAGTCTAGGGTATCCAATGAGAGCTCTGGCCCCATGGTTTGGGGGTGATAGGATGTGGAGGACGAGCTTCTTGACATTGCACAAGAATTATTACGATTGGTTTAAATGAGGAGCCAAAGAAGGAAAAGGGAGAGATCAAAGTGTTTCCAGGAGAAGCAAGCATGGAAAAACAGACAAATAAGGTGCTAAAACGGCATGGCCACATGTAAATATTTATGTATTCATATTCCAGTTGGTTAGTATACATACCCGGCCATGCCCTACACTCATCACTTCAATCGGTCCTGTCTTCTTATTAAATCCCATTTCTAAATCTTTACCTTAGTGAGTGGTTTATGTGTGTGTCTGGAGGAGGGGGATCTGAGTGCCAGCAGCTGGAGTCAGACCATGGGTCAGAGGGACTATATATCTGTGGTGCCAGTAACTAGAGAGACCAAACTGCATGCACACTGTGAGTATATGGGCGTCATCAAGGAAGTACCAGCAAATATCAAGCTGAACTAGTCAGGGAATAAGATACATGGCTTAAGAGCCAGATACAGAAGTGACCATAAGTCTGGGGTGAATATGTGTGTGCACCTCTGTGAGGGTGACAGCTACTGGAGGGATCCAGAGGTACAGGCTGACTGCTGGAGAGACAGCCATGGGGTCCAGAGACCAGCTGATAGTGAGAGTGTGTGCATGTGGTAGCCAGAGACAAGAAGCACAAGTCAGTCACTGGACAGACTAAGACTGGCCACTGAAAGGATCCGCAGTGTGTCTGTGTGCTTGTGTCTCTGTGTGCTGAAGGGGACCTGGGGATATGTACCAGCCATGCAGGTTGCAGGCCCAAGTGCCAGCAACTGGGGAGACGGATCCAGTGCAGCTACTGCACAGATCGAGTGTCTGAGCCTGACTGACGGAGGAATCTGCCTTGTGCCTATGTTCCCATTAATGGATCTCCATTCTGATCAGCCACAGGGGCTAACAGGATGTGGCCACGTTCTGTGTGTTTTTGCATGAGTGCTGAATATTTCTGTTTGTTTTGATCTGTGTGTTCGGACACATCTTAATATAAATACATGGTTTATATATGCATGATAGTTACTGGCTGAACCACAGGAAAAGGAGCTGCAGCAGTCTCATCTCTATCAGGCTACTGGATTCACCACCAAACACTAACAATACCTGGCTTCAGTAGGTGGACAGGGAATATGCTCAATAAAAATATTTTCTTCATATATACTGGTTTTATGTAGAAATTAAAATAAGTATAAAAGGTACATAAATACTTCAATACAAAAATGCTCATTAAGTATTATACCAGCTAGATATTCCATTCTGTGATATTTTCAATGTATCATATCAGAAATTCATATATGTCAAAGGCAAAAACAATTGGCTTGCAAATGAGAAGTCTTCTCCCAGTTACCCGCATTCAATTTGTACAACACTGGCACTGTAGCTGTTACAGTCAACTAAATCAAATTCACATACATTTGAAATACAACAGATGATAGATAAATGCATCTATATAAATGCATAGAAAAGCTCAAATGCTTTAAAACAAGAAAGGGCCATAACCAGCTACTTCCATAAAGTTCTGTAGATCAGTGCAATTACCATATGCATGTCAGACAGACAGGATTTGTCTTACAATCAACATCAATATTCAATGCTGATTAAATCAGTAAACTGGATGCTTTAAGACGTACATGCATTGGAAACAGCAATAAAGATCTTTTCCATCCTTCTAAAGACTACTGCTGTCACAGCAGAGCTATTGGAAGGGATCATGTAAGCACTAAGTAACTTCATGCAAACTGTAACAGATAGGTCTAGATAGCTAGAGCTAGACTCCTAAAGAAAAAGGAATACAAGCTCACTTTTTTTAGTTAAAAAATAACACAATTTTTTTTTTTTCAAACTGCATTCAAATGTCCTTAATGCATATCTAAATGTACCTACTAGCAGAAGAAAAAAGTGGCAGGCTTTAAAAATTTTCTGAACTGATCACACAGAGGTTAAAACTCTATAAAAGTTTGAAATGTTAGTAAGCTTCAGTGGAACTCAGGAGACAAGAAAGCAGACAGCAGCAGTTCATAGGACAAACCTGTATTGCGTAACAGCTGTATAATATTATTTAGCACATGTTAAACCTTCCTGGACATTTCATACTTTGCAGTAGATTTTACTCCCACAGTAGTTCTATTACAATCATTAGATTTTTTCACGTGAATGCAAGTTCAGTGGATGCAGAAAATTAGTTTCTGCTGCAAGTTTTCTTGTTACCATAAGCATAAACCACACTATGCTAGCTGAATGTAGATTCCTGTCATTTATCAGGACAAAGGTTTTTCTAAAACAATATTTATTTGCTTTTATAATTATTTTTTTGTCTGCAGATACTTTAATCAATAGCTAAAGATTCATTTTCTCCTCTTCTTGACACAACAACCATTTAACATGCCTCCAGTTTCAAAGCTTAGAATAGAAATGACTACACCACATAAAGGTGTCCTGAAAACTACTTAAGTCTTTCAGCCCATACTCATACCTCCAAGTTGTAGTCACTTAATGGAGTCCAAGTTAAATCCCTTATGAAGTCTAAGTTAAATCTCTTCTCTGTAGCCAAAATACAGTGATTCAGCCCACCAGCCTTTTGATGCCAGTCAGCAGATATGTGTTGTGCTGTGTTGTGATGCAGCAAAGGATTCTAGATTTGTGAGAACAATGAGAGTAAAACCTTCGGGTCACAATAAGGGTGACCTGGGTTCCAAGTTTTGCTTAAGATCCTGTTTCTCCATTGTATATAGTATGACTAATGCACAAATACTCCAGGGTGGAAAGTCTGTTCCCCGCCTTATGTCACCATAGCTTTATGCTTGCTAGTTCATCCCTTTGAAAGGAGGCAGCTAACACAGTGTAGGCTCCTTTGTTTGAGGAAGCTCTGCTGTAAGCTGGCTGCACACCACTTCTGCCCTCTGCCCTCACCATCTGGTTCTCATAGCACAAACCACAGCCTGCTGCTTTGCATCATGTGTTAGAGGAAAAATGCCAATAGTTTCTTGGCACACAGAACAATTAATGTGCCTAACTCTAGTTTGAAGCCGTGAATTCCAGCTTCACACAGACTGCTAAATCCAGGAGAAAGTGAGATTTCAGGATATGTTGTTCCTACTCCTAAAGCCATTTGCAGAACTTGGCCTTAATCCTCACTGAATTCACATCCTATTAGAATTCAGCACCTGAAAAAAACGTGAGAAGGCTTTTTGCTCACTAATTGAGATCTATTTTAGCCCTAGTAGTCATAAAAAACAATCTATGGAGCTGAGGGCTCCTCATATCCAGTTGGGGGTTATATTTAGTATACTGGTCAGTTATCATTTGTGTATGAATTTGCTAGATAACAGAGCTGCCAAATTAAAGTAGTCAAAAAATTAAGAATAATCATCTACTTTGTAACATTTTAACCATTTCACTTTTACAAATGGAAGTCTTTTCACAAAAGATTTCCTTCTTTCCTATTAAAGCAATTCTGCACTTCACATAAGGCATGCCAGCCACTACTTATTCTTCCCACATTCCAAAATACTGCTGTATCTTACAAAATCATTTATAGCAGATTGTTACAGGTAAAATGGGACATCACTTTTGGTCTTTCAGGCTTTGAGTGCCCTCAGCATACTGATTTACTATACATCTGTAATTTTCAGAAGCAACCTCTAAATTTAATATAGCTTAGTTAATTAGCTGACCAGTTTCAAAAAACTCAGTCCATGTTTTTGGAAATAATTACCTGTCTTTCTATTTGCTGTTGTTATTTCACACAAAGGATTAACTTTCATTTCACAAAGGAAGACAAGTTAAGCACTACTGTATCAAAAGAAAAGAAAAAAAAAAATACAGCTGCAACTACCAATTAATGTCTGTAGACACAAAAGATTTCAAAATTGATCTTTTTTTTTCCGACTTAAATTTCCTAAGATTAAGCTACAGTAAAGAGTAAATAGCATGGTTTTTGCATTAGCATATGATGAAGAAAAGCTAAATACAAAAGGTGTTCTTTCCTTCCCAGAATGATGTGTGTCTGATATTTTACTATTTGTAAGGTCTGAAGATTCCAGCAATGCTAGTTGGCCTGTACTTAGTGCCCAAAGCATGATCAGTAAGAATTGGGGTTAAAACTAGATTCCACAGCTAATTATTTTGCTAAAATAATGTAGATTTAAAAACCCCAAGAAAACTCTGGGTGGTGTTTCATTCGTTTTTAAGCCAGAGGTTGTGAACAGTTATTTACAAGTTTGATTACTCATCAAATGCACTTGCTGCTTGTGGAGTTGGCAGTTTAAAATAAAGTGATAAGCAGTGGAATTTTAATAAAGTTATTGCAAACGATATTGCTAGTCCCTTGACAAAATTGGTTAGTCAGATTTTGGGGGATTTTAGGGTTGTTTCTACCAAGACAATAAAACTCTATTTTTGTTTAAATCTTATTTATGCAAATAACTGGAAACTGCTGGAATCAAGAGAGAGTAAATCTTTCTTCAAAATACATGAATCTGACAAACCATTGAGTTAATTGTGCATGAAGCTCATGTGTTATTTTGCTGGACATACAGGTCAAGCTAATGGCTTCACCAAGTACAGGACCCTTTCTGATGTGGAGCTGAAATGCACTATTACCTATAATTTTTAGCACTGTGAGAATAATACTGCTAGTATCACATTTGGCTACTTTGAGTATGCAACCTGAAGGACTCAATATCGATTCACACCCAGGTCAGTGAGCATCTAGGGGATTTTGATTTCTAACTTAAAGCTTAGAAAAGGATATCTGACACCATCTCTCATAACACCATATTCTCGTTTTCACAGTTTCAGCATGCTTTGAATACACTTTGGTCTGGGGTCCTTATTGGCCTGTTACCTGAAGATCAATTGGACTAGTGGTAAATATGTGCCTACCAAGTGACTCAGACTAAGAAAGCTGTTGGTGTACAAAGAGATCAAAAGCTGCACTCATGACATGGCCACCATGACTATAACATTTTTTACTCCCAGTGCAAATTTGCCTCTTCACAACCTTGTAACAATGTTAAGCTTTGAAATCTATAGCTTGTTTGTTACACGGAAACTAAAATGATTTTTTTAGATTATAATTTGGATTTGAGGACCTGACAAGGGAATTAAGATTTGAGATGTCTAAACTGTTTCCTAGATAAAGTATTGTCTTAAATTTTTGGTATTCTTATCATTAAAAGTAAGCAGTGAATATTACAAATATAGAAATAGATTCATCAGCTGTTTTATTTGTTTTCATGCCTTTCTGTCTAAAACTGAATTGCAGTGTTGTTATAGCAGCGCTCATGAAAGTCTGTCATGCTATGTCAAACACAGCCAGTATCAGCACTACCACTTCTTATCAGCAAGCCTTCTCTGGCAACGTCCTTTCCTTCAGTACTTTTTGTCATAACTCATCATTTCAGAGAAGGAGCCTTATTCACAAATCTACATGTTCATTCTTCTGTATTTCAGGATATACCTGTTGCAAAGCATTTGAAAGCCTGAAATGGGACCAGACTAACCCAGCAGAACCCTAAGAATATGCATGTGCTCTTTATATACGTATGTATATATGCACACATATGAAAATTAGATAGGAAAAAAAAGAGTACATCAGTGAAATACATGCTCCAAGACGAGCAAGCTGAGAACTGGTAGTTACAAGCCAAGGTGCCTATTGTTCCGAAATAGCAGGGGGAACAAAAAAAGTACAATGCATATACAATAAAATAGCTTCCCTTCCAAATTTCAGTAGCTGTCTTCTGCACTGACTGAAAATAACTCACTGAAAGCTTTACAGCAATGCATGCGATAGTATAAAGGCACTATTTACTACTGTATTTCTTTTGCTGGAATGCTAACTCTTCTGCTAACAGAACACTGTTCTGTTCATCACTGATAGCTGTGGATGTCAAACAACATAATTTTATCACCTCTGGTATCGAGGGCAATCAGGAGGGACCATCACCTACCAGAATAACTTGTACCTGCAATTTTAGCAGCATCCATATAGAAAAGATAACAATCATAAAAAAATGATACAACTTTACAGCATTGACTGATATGGGAGGTATTGGTCAGTAATTGCAGGAATACTCCAATAAACAGCCTTAAGTACTTGCCTTGTGTGCAGTACTATCCCAAATAAGCTTGAATATTTGCTGTCACTTGTTTTTGGCATTGTCATGGTTTAAGACCAGCAGCTAACTCAGAACCACGCAAACACTCTCTCACTCCCCCACTTCCTCTCCCTGCTCCCAGAGGGATGGGGAGGAGAATCGAAAGAATGTGACTCCCACAGGTTGAGATAAGAACAGTCCAGTAACTAAGGTATAACACAAACCACTGCCGCTACCACCAATAATAATAATGATAAGGGAAATAACAAGGGAAGAGAATACAAGCGCTCACCACTCGCTGACTGATACCAGCCCGACTCAAGCAGCGATCTAGACCTTCCAGGTAACTGCTCCTAGTTTATATAGTGGGCATAACGTGCTGTGGTATGGAATACCTTCTTGGTTAGTTTGGGTCAGGTGTCCCATCTCTGCTTCCTCCCAGCTTCCCCTCCTCCCTGGCAGAGCGTGAGACTCAGAAAGTCCTTGGTCAGAGTGAACATGACTTAGCAACAACTAAAAATATTGGTGTTATCAGCATTGTTCCCAGGCTGAAAGTCAAAACCACAGCACTGCACAGGCTACTAAGAAGGAGAAAAATGACTGCTACTGCTGAGCCCAGGACGGTATCCACCCCTTATTCCATACCATTCATGTCATGCTCAGATCCCACATTTTTCACTATACCATCACTCTTGTCTCACATATATATATACACACACGTACATCCACACACACACAAAGAGAGAGGTAACATTTCTTAGTGCATGGAGCCCTATAGAGCTGCTGAGTTCATGAACCCTATAGAGCTGCTGAGTTCATCTGGTCCATGATGTTGGGCTCAGTCTCTTGTAACAGTCTTTCAGAGCAGGAGAGACGGTGTGCAGTGTTGGATTGTTGCTTGCTGATGACACTGCGGAACTCATCTGGTAACTGCTGAGCTCATAGGGTTTCATCAAAGTTCATTCTTTGTTGGGATGATGGTCGGAGGGAAGTCAGGGCCAGTCACTGGTGACCTGAAGACATCTAGTTGGTGGGCTGTAAAAGTGCTACTTAGCAGGCAACAGCATGCAATTGAGTTCATTGGCTGTTTTCCCCTAAAGTCAAATCCCCTTGAGGTACACATCAGACTTCTCCATCTTTCCACGTTACCCACCAAGTATATCCGGGTCCCTGAGCAAAAGCAATCCCACGATTGCCTTTACGTGAAGCAGGAATAATCCAGACTCTCTTCCCTAGCAAATTCTTTATGTACTTCACAGGAACTTTATCCCCTTCAACAGTATGTAAAAGTTCTTACTGGGCTGGGCCAGCCCTGTTGGCAGATCCTCTGGTGTTGACCAACCAGGTGGCCTTTGGTAAGTGTGTATCCCAAAGCTTGAAAGGGAATGTGATATACTCACTCAATGCCATGCTCTTTGGCCCAAATGTCTATAAGGCTGTTCCAGAAATGAGTCCCATTGTCTGAATCAGTTCTCTCTGGAGTGCTGTGTCGCCACGAAATCTGTTTCTCAAGGCCCAGGATAGTGTTCCGGGCAGTGGCATGGGGCACAGCGTATGTTTCCAGCCATCTGGTGCTTGCTTCCACCATGGTAAGCACATGGCACTTGCCTTGGCGGTTTGGTGGGAGTGTGATATACTCAATCTGCCAGGCCTCTCCATATTTGTACTTCAGCCATCGTCCTCCATATCAAAGAGGCTTTAACTGTTTGGCTTGCTTAATTGAAGCACGTTTCACAGTCGTGAATAACCTGGGCAATAGTGTCCATTGTTAAGTCCACCCCTCGATCACGGGCCCATCTATATGTTGCATCTCTGCCCTGATGACCTGAAGTGTCATGGGCCCATCAGGACAAAAATAATTCACCCTTATGTTGCCAATCTAAGTCCATCTGAGCCACTTCAATCTTAGCAGCTTTATCCACTTGTTGGTTGTTCTGGTGTTCCTCAGTGGCCTGACTCTTGGGTACATGGGCGTCTACATGGCGTACCTTCACCACCAGGTTCTGCAGCCAGGCAGTGGTATCTTGCCACAGTGCAGCAGCCCAGATGGGTTTATCTCTGCGTTGCCAGTTGCTCTGCTTCCATTGCTGCAACTACCCCCACAGAGCATTTGTCACCATCCATGAGTCAGTATAAAGTACTGGCCACTTTTCTCGTTCAGCAATGTCCAGGGCCAGCTGGATGGCTTTCACCCCAGCAAACTGACTTGATTCACCTTCTCCTCCAGCAGTTTCTGCAACTTGTCGTCAGGGACTCCATACAGCTGCCTTCCATCTCCGATGCTTTCCCACAATACGGCAGGACCCATCACTAAATAAGGCACACTGGTTTTCACTTTCTGACAGTTTATTACATGGTGGGTCCTCTTCAGCACGCATCACCTCCTCCTCTGGTGACATTCCAAAATCTTTGCCCTCTGGCCAGTCCATGATGACTTCTAGAATGCCTGGATGACTGGGATTTCCTATTCGAGCTGGTTGTGTAATTAGTGCAGCCCATTTACTCCATGTAGCATCGGTTGCATGATGTGTAGAGGAGACCCTGCCTTTGAACATCCAGCCCAGCATTGGCAATCGGGGTGGAGGAGGAGCTGTGCTTCAGTGCCAATCACTTCCGAAGCAGCTCGAACCCCTTCATTGGCTGCCAGTATCTCTTTCTCAGTTGGTTCATAGCTGGCCTCAGATCCTCTGTATCTCCAACTCCAAAAGCCAAGGGCTCGACCTTGAGTCTCCCCTGGAGCTTTCTGCCAGAGGCTCCAGGTAGGACCATTCTCCCCGGCTGCGGTGTACAGTACATTTTCTACATCTGGCCCTGTCCGAACTGGTCCAAGGGCTGCTGTATGAACTATCTCTCATTTAATTTGCTCAAAGGCTTGTTGTTGCTCAGGGGCCCATTTAAAATCATTCTTCTTCTGGGTCACATGATAGATAGGGCTTACAATCAAACTCTCTTTCACAGACCCCTCTTGTCGTGGGGAAAGAGCTTGCATGCCCTTGTGAGGTTGAGAGCTATGCTAGTGGTGGCATATGTTTCTGGTAGAGTCTCCCATGCCAGACAGGTCTCAACTGAAGGGTCAGACAAAGTGTGTCCATGGGCAGGATGGTCTCACTAGCCTTCGGGCAACTGTCCTAGGAGAAGGACAACTCTAACTTCAAATCCGGGCAGATGGAGCTCATTTAGCCCTGTAAGGCCATCCATCTAAGAGAAGGATACTCTAACCAAACCTACGATCTGAGGACTTTGCTGTCACCGTCCAAGCTCGGAAGGCCCTGGCAGATAAACTTCAGGTGTAAAGGGTGGGGCCAGTTCCACACATGCTGTGCCTCACCTAAAAAATCCACTGCACAGGCCCGAAAGGTTTACTCACACTTGCAAAGCCCTATAGCGACAGGCGAGGGACATAATGGCAAGTGACAAGGTGCACTGGAAGTCGCAGACCCAACCCTGCATGCAGGCGGTTCAGGACATTGGTCACTCGAGATTGACCCAAGAGATGACAAAAAATGACCAAGCAGCCTTTTTTCAAGGAGAGCACTGCTTGATCTGTATGGAGAGAGGCCTAGAAAAGGTGGCCCAACCAAAGTTCATCTCCCAATCCACCTGGATGGCTAGCCACGGCCAACTGGCATCTTCTGTTGCAGTCAATCAAAGACAAAGAGACAAAGGCATACCTCCAAAGGCCTGCCTCCAAAGGTGTGTCCGGATTGACACTCACATGTTGGAACATCAGAACCATGCTTGATATAGCAAACAGTGGGCGTCCTGAGCGCCATTCTGCGCTAATTGCCCACAGACTGTCATGACTCAACATCAACATTGCTGCTCTCAGTGAAGTTCGCCTTCATGAAGAAGGTACCTCTAAAGAACGTGGTGCCCGCTATACGCTCTACTGGTCAGGTAAATCCAAAACTGAAAGTCATCTTTCCGGAGTTGGCTTCATGATTAAAAACTCCATCATCTCTAAACTTGAAAATTTGCCGATAGGTTATTCCGATCGTATTATCTCCTCATGCCTTTCACTGCACAATAAGCAACATATTGTTCTTTTCAGCATATATGCTCCAACTCTGTAAGCTGACCCTGCACAAAAAGACAAATTCTACACCTACCTGCGTCACCTCACTCAAAAGGTTCCTATAGATGATCCTATAAAGGTTCCTATAAGATCATAATCCTTGATGACTTCAATGCTCGAGTAAGCAAGAACTTTGAAGCCTGGAAAGGCATATTAGGCAAGCACGGTGTTGGTAGCTGCAATGATAACTGATGCCTCTTACTAGAGTTTTGTGCAGAGCAGCAGCTTACCATCACCAATACTATTTTCCAGCAGAAAGACAGTCTGAAGACAACCTGGATGCATCCTCGATCTAAACATTGGCATCTTACTGATTATGTCTCAGTGCCCCAGAGAAACGTTCGCAATGTCTGTCACACCCAAGTGATGCCTAGGGCAGAATGTCAAACAGATCACCGCCTTGTGCGTTGCAAACTTAACCTTCACTTCAAGCCCAAACCTAAGAGGGGCGGCGTTCCGAGGAGGAGGCTCAACATTAATAGTCTTCAAAAAGCTTTCAAGGACAGCTTTCAGGCTAACCTTCAAACTAGGCTTGAAGACCATCTTATAGATTCTTCTCCTGAAGCGCTTTGGCAACATATTAAAAATAGCATCCTGCAGTCCTCCAAAGAATCCTTTGGGTTCGCCTTAAAGACAAACAAGGACTGGTTTGATGATAACAATCATGAGGTCCAGGAATTACTGACAAAGAAGAGATCTGCCCATCAAGCACATCTCGCTCAGCCATTTTGCTATGTAAGAAAAGCAGCCTTTTGTCTTGCATGAAGTAAACTCCAACAGAAACTTCGAGACATCCAGAACAAGTGCTGGCTCAACCTAGCAGAAAAGACTCAATTATGTGCAGATTTGGGTGACCACAGAGGATTCTATGAAGCCCTGAAAGCAGTGTATGGACCCACATTTCAGGTTCAAAGCCCCTTACTTAGTGCAAAGGGCCAAACGCTTCTTACAGATAAAATCTCCATCTTGAATCGTTGGTCTGAAGATTTTCAAACACTCTTTAGTGCTAACCGTGTAGTCCAAGGTGCAGGAATCCAACACATTTTACAACTTCTGGTGAAAAACTAGTTGGATATAGCCCCTACTATGGGAGAGACTCTTAAGGCTATACAGCAAGTGAAAACTGGCAAGGCAGCGGGGGTTGACGGAATCCCACCCAAAATCTGGAAACATGGAGGCCAAGCACCACATGCTAAATTTCACGAGCTAGTTGTGCGCTGTTGGGAACAAAGTAAACTACCATCAGATTTTCGTGACGCAATCATCATCACTCTGTATAAGAAAAAAGGTGTAAAGTCAGACTGCTCAAGCTACCGAGGCATAACTCTGCTCTCCATTGCTGGAAAAATCCTTGCAAGAATACTATTGAACAGAATAGTACCCGCTATCGCAGAAGAACTTCTACCTGAAAGTCAGTGTGGTTTCAGAGCTAATAAAAGTACTACAGACATGGTATTTATTCTCAGACAACCGCAAGAGAAGTGTAGAGAACAGAATAAGGGGCTCTACGTAACTTTCATTGACCTCACCAAAGCTTTTGACACTGTGAGCAGAAAAGGCCTGTGGCTGATCTTGGAATGATTAGATTGTCCCCCGAGGTTCCTCAAAATGATTATTCTGTTACATGAGGATCAGCACAGCCAAGTCAGGTATGGCGATGCACTCTCTGAGCCCTTCCCAATAACCAATGGTGTGAAACAAGGTTGCATTCTCACACCAACTTTATTCACAATCTTCTTCAGCATGATGCTCCAAAGGGCTATAGTAGACCTCAATGAACATAACGGCATTTATATTCGATATCGTACCAATGGGAGCCTGCTCAATCTAAGGCGACTGAAGGCCCACACTAAGACCCTAAATCACCTTGTTCGTGAGCTGCTTTTTGCTGACAATGCCGCCCTTGTTGCCCACACAGAAGCAGCTCTGCGGTGCTTAACATCTTGTTTTGTGGAGGCAGCTGAGCTTTTGGGGCTGAAAGTCAGCTTGAAGGAGACAGTAGTTCTCTACCAACCTGCACCACAAGAAGATTATCATCATCCCCGCATTACCATTGGAGAGTCAGAGCTTAAGTCAGTTCAGCAGTTCAGCTATCTAGGAAGCATTATTTCACGATCGACAAGGAGATAGATAATAGAATAGCAAAGGTGTGTAAAGCCTTCGGAAAACTCCATAAAAGAGTCCGGTGCAATAAATACCTGAAGAAAAATACAAAGATTAGTGTCTATAGAGCCATTGTACTGTCTACTCTTTTATATGGGTCTGAATCATGGGTTATCTACCACCATCACCTGCGACTCCTCGAATGCTTCCATCAGCGCTGCCTCCATACAATTCTAAACATCCATTGGACTATGTGTCAAATGTTACTGTCCTTGAACAGGCAGGGGTCACCAGTATCGAGGCCATATTGATGAAATCGCAGCTGCGCTGAGCAGGGTACGTCTCTAGGATGAAGGATCACTGCTTCCCTAAGACTGTTTTACAGTGAACTTGCCACTGGTTACTGCAAGAGAAGTGCCCCAAAGAGGAGATATAAGGACTCCCTGAAACAGTACCTCAACCTTGGCCATATGGACTACCGTCAGTGGTCCACCTTGGCCTCCAATCAGTAGACTTGGAGACACACCATACATAACGCTGTTGTCTCCTTTGAGAACACACGCAGAATTAGTCTCGAGGAGAAAAGACAACATAGAAAGAATCATGCCTTGCCTATACCACCCAAGGAGACCTTTTGCTATGCTTTTTGCAGCTGGATTTGCCTATCCCACATGGGCCTTTTTAGTCATCAGCACTCTTCTAGTAAGCGTGGGTAAAGCACTTTCCAAATCTTCATTTGCAAAGTCAAGCCATCAAAATCATCAAAACAAACTGCAATTGGGATATGCATTCTCCAGAACCCCATACCACCTAAGAAAGCTTGTGTTTCTTTCTTATTAGTTGGTGGAGACATTGTTGTTATCTTGTTGATCACATCTGTGGGTATCTGGCGACATCCATCTTGCCATTTTATTCCCAAAAATTGAATCTCCTGAGCAGGTCTCTTGACCTTGCTCTGTTTTATGGCAAAAGGGGCTTTCAGCAGGATTTGGATTATTTTCCTCCCTTTCGCAAAGACTTCTTCCACTGTATCACTCCACACGACAATGTCATCAATGTATTGCAGGTGTTCTGGAGCTTGCCCCTCTTCCAGTGCATTCTGGATCAGTCCATGGCAGATGGTAGGGCTGTGTTTCCACCCCTGGGGCAGTCGGTTCCAAATGTACTGGATGCCCCTTCAAGTAAAAGCAAACTGTGGCCTGCACTCTGCTGCCAAAGGAATTGAGAAGAATGCATTGGCAATATCAGTCGTGGCATACCACTTGGCTGCCTTTGACTCCAGTTCATACTGAAGTTCTAGCATGTCCGGTACGGCAGCACTCAATGGTGGTGTGACTTCATTCAGGCCACGATAGTCTACTGTTAGTCTCCACTCTCCATTAGACTTTCGCACTGGCCATATGGGGCTATTAAAGGGTGAGCAGATCCTGCTGATCACTCCCTGACTCTCCAGTCTACAGATCAGCTTATGGATGGGAATCAGGGAGTTTCGGTTGGTGTGATATTGCTGCCGGTGCACTGTTGTGGTCGCGATTGGCACTTGTTGTTCTTCGACCTTCAGCAACCCCACAATAGAGGGATCCTCTGAGAGACCAGGCAAGGTGGACAGCTGCTCAATTTCCTCAGTCTCCAAAGCAGCAATACCAAAAGCCCACCGGTACCCTTTTGGGTCTTTGAAGTACCCTCTCCTGAGGCAGTCTATGCCAACGATGCATGGAGCCTCTGGACCAGTCACAATGGGGTGCTTTTGCCACTTCCTCCCGCTCAGGTTGCTTTCAGCCTCCAGTTCAGTCAACTCTTGGGATCCTCCTGTCACTCCAGAGATATAGATGGGTTCCACCCCTTGACAGCTTGACGGCATCAGGGTACACTGTGCACCGGTATGTACTAGAGCCTTATACTTCTGCGGGACTGATGTGTCAGGCCATCTGATCCACACAGTCCAGTAAATCCAGTTGTCTGCTATCTCCACCTGGTTGGAGGCAGGGCCCCTCTAATAATGGTCACTACATTGGTCGCTTATGTCTTGTAGACAGGAATTAATCTTCTTTATCACAGGGGCTGGAGTAAAATCAGCTCTTCCGCTCCATCTGGGAACCTGCTCACCAGAGACTGAAGCCACAGCTTTCGTGGGATGATCATCCTTGGCCTTTGTTCTCCTCTTCAATTCATGCACCCTTTCCTCCAGAGCTGGGGTAGTTTTTCCATTCCACTTCCTCATGTCTTCTCTGTGATCCCGCAGGTAAAACCATAGGGTGGCCCGTGGTGTATATCTCCTATATCTTCTCTCTCGAGCAGTAGGATGCCTTTTGTTAATAGCTGAGACATGCGTTGGTACATGTGGGGAGCTGGATAGATCGGATAGATTGCCTTTCAATTGTTTGAACTCCTGGGACAGTTTTTCCACAGCTGAGATGATGGAAGGGGTGAGATTGTCTTCGATCTCTCGGAGCTGACGAATCATTTCATCCACTGTTTGTGGTACTATGTCATTCCAGGTTATTGCTGCCAGTGAGTGGGCATATGATGATGGTGCACTCCGTGTAATTTTCCGCCACATGGGTCATGTACATTTGACTTCATCTGGAACTACGGGTGCATTCCTGGCATCCGGCCTGCGATAGATCATCTCTACAGTGGTTGATTCCTTCAGAGACTGGATGCCTTTCTCTAGTGTGGACAGCCATTTACATGTTCAAATTACATTTTAGGGAAGAATATCTAGATATTTATGCATCATTAGAGAATTTAGTTGCTAGCCATTCAAATGTGGACAGTTTAGCTTTGCTTCTGCTATTGCTAAAACTGTAAAAGACATTTTGATGAAGGTTACTTAAAAAAACCCCTAAACCAAGAAGCAAACAAAAAAAATAAAGTTAGCAATTGCTAATCCATAATTTCTGAGAGCTAGCTTTTAAGTGAAGAATCTATTTATCATTTCCACAAGCATAAAATTTACAAAGTTATGTTATAGTAACACAGACATTTAGAAGTGTTCATGCTTCTCTTAAAAGAACATTAAACTTTCTTTGAAAATTACTTTTCCCTCAATATCAATTAATTTAATATTCCAGTCATCAGCTACACTTTCATCAGAGAATTGACTACAGAAAATATATGTTACAATCCTTTTAAAATAATGGTTTACTTACAGCTGTGTATTACACTCAGAAAGAATTGCCTGCTTCTTTTTCATTTTAATATGAGCAATTAAACTCAGAATTACTTTCCTTTAATGTCAGGTTACTTTATTTAATTGTTTATCTATATAATATTGGAGAAGTTATATCATAACTGAAGTTTTGCTTAAAAATCTAATCTGTCTTTGGCACAAAGTCGTATCATAAATTTGAGTTTGAGTTTTCTGAAAAACTGTCTCTGTAGTGCCTGGATTCTGTTTGATAACTCTAAAAACCTTTTCACATACTAACTAAATACTAATAAAATTAAAATCTCCAAAACATTGTTGACCATGACTCTAGTTTTAATTTCCTTAACCAGGGTTCTTTTTAGCCTGATCTGTTTTATAAAACAACAGAGAATTTGAAGCCCTGTAAACACTCAATTTTTACCATGGACTAGTGAGAGGTGTCTTCGCAATATATACAGATCAAGGATCAGCCATTTCAGAACTATATTTTAATATAATCCACATAGACAGTCAGATCTACTTAACAAATTGTTGCCACATCGAGCAACTCATGGGCCCCTGATTCAAAGGGTAAGACTTTTTCAAGTTTTCCTAGCTGTTTTTAAGATTGTTACAAAGTTTTTCTACAGCATGCCTGCACCACCCAATAAAGAGACCATTTCTGACTATCAGCAAACTGAAGGTTTTCTACGCAGACATGAAAGACACACAGACAACACAGGGAAAAGACAGAATCAACCGGCTAATGGGGCTTTCCTTCAAATATTAATTTACCAGGAGTCACAAAAGGTTGAGATACAGAGGAGATACGAACTTCATTTTCCCAGCTCCATCAGGTCTCCAAGAAAGACAAACAGTGGTCTGTAAATTCCATTTAAGAATTCTCTGTGCACCCTCCATCTTCAAGAGGAGTAACCATGATGAAATCTGTTAAATTCAGAATATTTCTTTGAATTGCAAAACTTTTAGCTCCAGAACAGAAACACACACAATATAAACACATTTTATTACTTAGATGACAATATGGTCTTATTGTATCTATGTGCTCGTGATGCTGATCAGGTAACAGGTAACCAAAAAAGAGTCTTTCTAATATTATCAATAGAAACAGTCTTCAGCTACACATAACAGACCAGGCTAAGGATTTACAGAAATCACAGGTCTGTTTCTCCCCATAAAAACAGTAATGCTAACACTATCAGTGGTGATAATAAGGAAACAAATTAAGGTTTTCTAGGCTTTAAAACCTTTTCCTTTAACTTACATGGACTCTATTTAATGGATTATGCTCTATCAACTAGGAAGCAACTTTTTTTTTTTTCTTTTTTTTCAACTGGGAGCATATATGTTATTGCAGGGTTTTTTTAATCAATATGACTTTACATATGGCATCTGTAAGGTACTCTCTTGCCTTTGCCTGTTTGTCTTGTTATAGCAAAGAGAATTTTTGAAGAAGTAAAGAGATCTTTTACACTTCACCATACTTAAAGTATAATCTATAGTTTATAACATATAACCAAAATAAAATTAAGTAATTTTTCCATACCTTAAACTCTGTAAAACTGGTAAGCAAGATACATTAGTATCACAGTAATGTTTCTGCCTGTGTAAGACCAATAATGACACAATGGTTTTGTAGATGAAGTTCTCTATCTGTGTTTCAGTCCTATGATCTAGCTGCTAGCTTCATGAGACACCAAACTATCCATGAGCAATTACAAAGGGTCTGAAGTCAGTGAGATTAGATGAATTTCAAAAGAGCAAGAAATGAAAGTCACCCTGTAGTCCCTTCATCAGCATTTTCTAACTTGAGAAAAATATGCTAATTTCAGCTACTTACCCATTGAAACTGATTTATGGACATTTTCCTTACTAACATGTAGCAGCTCTAATTAATGACCTCAGATGACCTTTATTTTCAAAGTAGAAGGCTTGGGGTCCAGGATAAGCAGCAAATTTTTATCATTTTTTACCAGTGTCAAATATAAAGGTCAAATACAGAACATTTCAAAAGCCACAACCCATAATGAATAAGCAAATCAAATTTCAGGAGCTGTGCTCCTGAAGAGCGTTACAAATTAGCAACTAAAGACATCAGTCAATGAGTGACCTTTAATAAATTTATAGACATATTTAATCAAAAAGTCTAAGTGGCAACTCAATAGTTAAAGTAGAACATAAACTGCCTTTCTAAGTCCTACTTAACATCCTATTACTTTGAAGTGGAGGAATTAATTTATCTGCAAATTATATAGCACTAAATATTGAGCAATATATCAAGGAAGATGTTTTCTGAGAATTAAAAGAAAGCAGTTGAAGTATGCTTATTTGCTTTTAAAATACAAATTACTTACTTTTAATGTTCCCTTTTTATAGCCCTCCCGCTCCCTAGGAGCACCTACTTCTTGTACCTATTCCTCCCACCCACTTTCACTCTCCAGAGCTACAGCTTATACTAAGGTTCCATGAAAAAGTCAATATGATATTAAGTAGAAAAGTACCAAAGGCGGAAATGAAATAAGTCAGTTATATGAGACAAAGTTTTGAAATATTCACTCTGTCAGTTCAAAAGGATTCCAAAATTTTGAAGAGCTTTTTTTCATATAGACATTATTCTAGATCACATATCATCCATCTCACTGCTTGCAGAAAGCCTGCATGAAACTGTATCAGGTGGCCTTTATGAACAGAAATGCAACTGTGTTGTACCTGATCCATTTGGGATCATCAGGGAATTGAGTGCATAAATCTAGCAATACTGAACACAGAGACATTAATTTAATAGCAGATATTTCTTCTTTGGTATAGATTAGAGAAAACCCCAAAGAACCTGAACTCCCCACATTATCCTTCCTATGGTCTGATGAAAAGCCAAGGATACATTATTATTTCAGTTCCCAGACTGGGTGACTTCTTGCTTAAATAGGTAGAATAGGCTGGTGAAAGGAAAACCTGAAATTTTCAGTCAGTTCTTTTAAAAGTTCCACATTTGCTTCCTTTAAAAGCAAATTTCTTGGTAGACTCTCTGATGGAAGGATAAGCAAATTAAACAGAGAGACCCAGCAAGGATCTGAAGAACAGTGATGAGTGGAGGAACAGTAGACATATTCAGTGAAAATCTAATCAGTGAAAATCAGAGCATGCTGAATCAGCTGCTCCTACGACTAAAAATTCTTGACCCTGTTGTGAAAACCACTGCAAAAAGTCAGCAGCCAAAACTCTTTCACAGGCCGTCAGACTGTGAAACAGGGGATTATTGCCTACAAGGGTAAGGGATTTTTTACAGGATGGAGGGGAAAAGAGGATTTGTGAATTGTGTAAAAGTTATTATGGGATGTTTCAAGTGAATTGTGGGAATGTTCAAAATTTTTTTATGGGATGTTTAAGGGAAGGACTGAAAATGAAGGGTGACCAAGGTGAACTGGGGAGGAACACATATGAAAATAGAGAGGAAATGTGGCAAAATCAGTTTCATGTGAACCTGTTGGCAGATTTGTCCTGATCACAGAGCACAGGAACAGGTTCGGGCTGTTTGTGAGACTCATGTTTATGTGAGGGCTTTGTGTGCTTTTGTGGGTTCCAGTTCAGGTAACATTCGTCGTGATGGTCTGTGAGGGCACAGGCACATTAGTTTTGCGTGCACATACTGGGAGTAACTGTATCCTTCTGGGGATAGGGAGCCACAGCAGCTTCTCATATATGAGTTGGGACAGGAGGGTTCCCCAGGCCTCCTACTCTGTCAGGTTTGGGTGTCTCTAGCAATTCTAGAGAGGTTTTTCAGACAGCCGTCAAATTCTTTTTTGAGCTTAGGAAGTTGAGACTTCAAAGATTTTCCATTCCTGGAGATATTAAAAACCTGACTAGACATGGCCCTGAGCAACCTGCTCTGGCTGACTCTAATTTAAACAGAGATTCAGACCAGGTGGTCTCTAGGGGTGGCTTCCAATCTCAGCTATCCCATGATTCTCTGACAAAAATTTTTGCCCCTATTTTCCAAATGTACTAAAACTTATGCAGTAAACATGTAAAAAAAAAAAAAAAAAAAAAAGTTAAGACTTGAATTTCTCTAGCTATGCTGTGAACCATGTGCCTCTGCAACAGCATTAAAGCAATATTCCCAACAAATCATGTTAGACTGCAGGCCTTCAGAGCTGCTTAAGGTTCAAGCAATTAAATATGTAGAAAGATCTTGAAAAATACAATATAGACATCTAAAGCAGAATCGTTAGAGACAGATACAATTTCATCAAACTCATCATTTTATTGTAGGACTAGTAGAAGACAATTTAAAGGGGAAAAACTAAAATCAGAGACAATTATGAACATAAAGTACAACATGTTTGTGCAAAACATTGCCTCAGTGGAGAAACTGATGATTTCAAAAACAAAAATAAACCAGTTCTTTGTGAAACCTCAACTCTTAAAATATTTATATTCCACTTGAATAGACTTGTCTAATAAAATACTTCAAGATCAAGAGGAATCACTGAGGCGTTTAGTCTGCCTTTGCACATTCCTCAAACTAAACAATATACCAGATTACTCCTATACTTGCATCAGTAATAAAATGGGTTTGACTGAATCATACCTTTCACAAAAAACATTCAGGACTGATCTGGAAATATCAAGAGGTGGAGAATGCATCATTTCTCTATCTAAACAATTCCAATGTTAACACCAACAACAGTAAAGACATATGCTTTATTTCTAACTTTAATTAATTTGGTTTTAACATCCAGCCACTAGTCCTTATGATTTCTCTGATAGGTGAAGAAGTCTTCAATACTCAATATTTTCCCTCCATGAAACTTAACTATAAACTACTCAAGATCATGGTGTAATATGCACACAAAATTACTTAATAACTTTAAAGAGAATTTAAGAAACAAAAATAAAGAAAACTAAATAAAAGCTCCTGGATGTTCTTCCTACCACCCTCTAACACTTGTAACAGTTAGCATTTGCAATCTTTTTACCATTTTGAGGAATTGGGGGGTTTGTTTGTTTGAGTATGAGCATAAGATTACTACTTCTAAACTGCCACAATAAAGGATTTTTCTCATCAAACAGAAGATAAGAAATCCTAGCAGTTACAGATGAATTGTTCCTTTCCTTCTTTCAGCTGGATGTGAAAAAACTTTATTAAGAACAAGTAAATAAAATTTCTTCAGGTATGTGCCTCATACACATTCATGAAGTACTTACAGGAAATCACAGAAGCTTTTCCATGTCCATCACTGATCTTACTGAATTTTGAAAACAACCAAAAATCATTCAGGGCCAAAATCAAAGAAAAATTTTATACCTCTATGACACCTTGCTTCCACCATTAGGACGTTGGTCTTATTCTTTTAAGATTTTTACAAACATAAAGGAGGCAAAACAGAGCTGTAGCAGGCAAAGCTCTCCAGGTTTCCATTACAAATCCATGAGGAAACACTCAGGCTAGCCTACTCCCAAACTTCCTAGGGCAGCCTGATTTATCGCCTTAGATGCATCACTTTTCTGTTTCCCTTTTTCTTCCTACTCTTTTTCTGCCTCTTCTAGATGGCTTTGAACTGGTGACAATGAATGATCTTCCATTATGTGTTTGATTTTGAACAAAAGCCAAATAGCTTTGTTATTGTTAGGAGCTTCTAAGCTTTACTGTGTAAGGTAATAACAGTAGAATGATTTAGAGATCACTCTAATATTTTACTTAATGATGCCTGTTACTAGGGTCCAGCAAGCTGTTATTGACACATTGTTATATTTAGTGAAATGTAATTAATCATTATATCACTAACCAGAACCAATGGTTATAACTTTGAGGATCTTCCTTCAATCTTCACATGGAACAACTTGCACTGGTTTCAAATTTAACCTAACAGGAGGCTGTTTAACCTATAAACTGTATAGTTGTAGGAAAGAATACTGGGGGTTTGTCACTTGAATTCAATTGTATTCCAGTAGTGAAATATATGTATGTTTCTCTCTGATTGGAAATACATCCCTGTCAAACTCTGGACATATAACACTATCTAACAAAAACATAAAAGAAAAAGAAAAAAAAAGATACATTTTCTTTTACTGAAATGCAAGGAGAGTTACTCTGGATGACCCTCCTAGCAGCAGCTACCTTATAATTACTTTGCTGAGAAAGCAAAGTGTGTTGAAAGAACTATACTTACCTACCAATACTGTGATACCTTATTTTTCCTTAAATCACAAGCTATTTAAGTTCTGTGATAACAGATTGTAGTAATTTAAAAAAAAAAAGGGGGGGGGGGAGAGATTAAAAAAAGCCTCAGATCTCTACCTGTGTGGCGAATGGTGAACATCTACATTAATACCCTTAACAATTTTGGTTTAAGACTCTTCTAGTATCACTGGAGAGTAAAATATTGAGATGCGATTCCTTATCTTTGTTTTTTGGCTTGGTATTTTTTCATGTTGGAGCATTCCAATTTTCACCTTGATGTTTAATTTATCCTTAGAATCCTGCCTAAAGTTTGCTTACTAGACCCCTTCACAAGAGAATGTAGATGTAAGGGCAGGAGCATGACAGTCAAATCCTTAAGAAGAAAAGTTGAAGTGGCCATATATGAGTATTACTGGGCTTTTTTCCTATGGTAATGTTAAAACAAAATGTGGATTGCATCCTAGTAGCTCAATTCAGTCAAATACATAAAGTTTTCCTGTCTGAAGTATAGCATGAACAAATAGAAACACATCTGCACATATATCTTCTGAGTAGTTAGTTCTCTAAAGGTCAGGCTTAGCAGTAAGCCAAGTTTTTTTGTTATTGTCTCTATCACATTCACATCTTCATTTCAAAATCACGGTAAATTTTGATTTTAATTTACAGGGTGACTCCAGCCTAGTGTTTTGTGGCAACAGGGCACCTTAAAATTGCAACATCAAGCTCTTGTTTCCATAACCAGATTGTCAGCCCCAGCCTAACTTCTTTGGATATATTTTCCTGTCACATCTTATGTATCAAAAGCTAGTTGTTTGTTTGCGTCACCAAACTACCAATTAAAAGGCTTACACTGGTTTTGTCTATTGTACCAAAAGTCACTAAGTAGTCAGAGGAAGGCATTTTGGTGCATTAGTCGCGCATGTATGTGAAAACACAAGAGCGAACATGATTTTGGGATAGATATTGAAAGACTAAGTATGAAAACTTCTCAGAAAGTCTGTGGTATGAGAGACCAAGACAATCACATGGTAAAGTAAATCATGAAAAATTCATATTGAAAAGCTATGGCTGGCTGATGGAACTCAAGTTCCATCAGTTTCAATTACTTTACCTCCATGGCATAGAACTCACTAATTATAGCTTCAAGAACTGAGTCATAGTCTTTTTTTTCTTTTTTTCCTGAACAGAAATGGTCTAAATTTAAACTGGAATGATCAGGAACCTCAGTGGTTTTATTAAATTCAAAGGAGCTGGGCATTATCAGATTATTTTTTTAAAAGAGAAGGGAAGAAAGGAGCAGGAAGTATCTTCTGAGTCAATAAGTGTCAGGAGCAGTGGTTAAAAAGAGTTCTCCTTGTGCATTCAGGTGACCTAGACATCCAAAAGTCTGTCAGAAAATGGAGTAGTTTCAGCTAATATCAGATCCCAGCTACCAGAGATACAATCAGAAAACTAGAATCCATCCATCTAGGACTTTAACTTAGAGCAAAGTGAAAATAATACCCAAAAAATGAGAAGTATTATTCCATCTTGTATCCTGGAACTTCCAACAGATAAATATTGCAAAAACTGTTTGAATTTTTTTTTTTTTCTCTGAAGTAATGTTAAAATCAGTTTTGAAAGCAAATCTTTTTAAAACAAAATTCTTGGCCTAAATCAGGATGAAGATTTCTCTTTTTACTAAATGGATACTCTAGGTTGAGCAACACATGGAATTTAAACTTTTCGTATGAACTTCTCATAAACACTATCAAGCAAGTAATAAACTGAAGTTCTGGTAGCTCAATCAACAAGTTAAGCTAAAATTAAGTTATCAGGCTCTGAAAATTATAGGGCTTGATTCCCTGAGATTTCTGTTTAGGAACATTGTTTTGCCATTTCTATTGACTTCACTTAAAACAATAAAGATCCTGAAAGACTGTGAAGATGAATGAGATATGAGACCCCCTTCAAAAAAAGGAGGAGGAAAAAGAAGAAAGC
This sequence comes from Psittacula echo, assembly GCF_963264785.1. Lineage (NCBI taxonomy): Eukaryota > Metazoa > Chordata > Aves > Psittaciformes > Psittacidae > Psittacula > Psittacula echo. The sequence goes on along the minus strand of NC_137735.1, from coordinate 20,535,806 downwards.
AAGCCGTGCTTAATTTCTGATACTAGAACTTTCCCTCTGAATAAGTTATCAGTGAACTGTATATTCAGTAGAGAAAAAAGGGAAAGCAGAAGACAAGCAAAAGAGGAGTGAAGAAAGAAGAGCAAGACAAATAAGGAATGCGTGCAACCTCTAGCAGCCTTGGTTTTTCACCAGGACAAGCTATTACAAACATAATTGACTTTTTATGTTGACAGCTGCTGCTCTTTAGACAATAATAGGCAAAGAGCACAATATTACCCTGGTTTATCCATGACATTCATTAAACATTCAGCTCTGCATCACCCATGATGATTCACTACCCCTGCATAGCGTAATAAATATACATTCCTAGTTCATTATGAAGGGTAAAAGTGAAGCATAGAGTCCATGCCATAACAAATCATTTTGCAAGCAATTCCACTTCATCCAAATGCTTTGCAGTAGATGAAAGTCAGTGAAGCATAAAGGGTTTTCATAAGACCATCTCAATCTCTACCACATGCAATGGCTTCAGAAAGTATGTATATGCACAAGTTTCTTTTCCTTTCCAAATCAATTTAGAACAGGCTGGTGAAGAAATATGGCTATGGGAGGAAATGGGATCTGCGCTTTGGTGTAGGAAGTGATTGAAAGTCCAAAGAATGGATCTAGTACAAAGCTTACTAAATTCAGGACAAATATTTTTACAGTCTGCCTTCAGCATCCATCAGTCTTTCATGGGTATGGAAGTTTTCCTGCCTAGGAGCCAGTTTAAGGCACAGAACATATTTTAAATGAGGTTTTACTGCACTGACAAGAGAATGAAAGGTACACTATAACTGAATATCCAAGCATATCATGTTTCTAAAAGTTTATGAACTTACAGGTGTCCATACCTGTAAGTATGGACAGTACTTATGGTACTCTTATACATTTAATGTACAAATTGTTATGTCTTCACTGAAAAGTATTTTAAAAGGTGAGGATTTATCTATCCAAACTACATCACATAAAGTAATTTTAAAAAATTTTCTATTTGTACATGCAATTGTAAAATTGTTTTGAAGACTTAATCAGCCTAGGAAGTATCATCCTGTAGATTATTTGTAAATGTACTTGTGTTACAGCAAGAGTTACCGTATCTTCTGTTTCTCACCATTAATCACAGTAGGGTTCATTTTGAAACAATAGTGCTAATATCCAGTAGCAATATGCTGATAGTTCTGAGGATTTTTTATGATTCAGCAACCGTTATAATTCACTGCATAAGGAGCAAAGGTAATATTGAGAACAAATCCAGTCTTGGTCCTGATTTTCAGCAAAATTAATGCTTTTAAATTATTTTGAAGTGGAGAGACTGGGAAGCCTATGAAGTATTTACAAGAAAGCTGAGAAAGCGCATCATGTCTGTAGCTGTTCCAGTCTGTGACTGCAGCATACGGTTTGTAATTGAAACAGGTGTGGGAGAACAGGTGGTCATGGCCATGCAAGGGTATAGCTTTTTTACTATGGGGGGGTGGGGAAGAAAGATTCAGTAGCTCAGCTTCTAAAGCTACTCACAGACTTAATGACAGAAATCACAGCTCTTCACTGAGGCAAGGCTGAGACCCTCTGATTTTGTTACATATTAACTTCCTAGAACAAGTTTTTGACAGCTGTCTTCTGACACTATTCTATTACTTTGTCCTATCTAATTTTTTGTCAGAAATGGATACTAACTTGGAAAAAAAAAAAAAAAAAAAAAAAAAAAAGTAGTGTTTCTCCATTTTAACTTTCAAAGAAGTCAAACCAGTGTGTAAGAAACAAACAATACACAGGTACAGGTGGCTAACTTCATTCAGGTGCCAACCAAAATCCTACTATAAACTATTTCTTTTGTTGAAAGACCATATAATGATGTTGCCTTGCAATAATATTAGTCTTGGTGCAAAGCTTGACCTGCTTTCAATTTACACTTAAATCTGCAGGTATACAAAATCTGAAATATATCTAAAACCAACTCACATGCAAGGGACTAGCACATGACTAGTGCAGCTCTCATATCCATTGGGTGGCCAAGCACATCTTAAAAGAGCATCTCTCTTGTACTTTCCTCCTCTGTAAAGAAAAGTTTCATCATTCAGTATGTTCCCAATATTAAGAACCGAGCATTTCATAGATATTAAATAAAAGCATCAGTGTCCATAAATTACATGCTTGGATGTTTCAGTGGCTGCCCCTTGGACCACAATAAAATGATCACTTTTGAAACCAGAACATTCATGCACTCTGACACTGCAGTACAGTAAATAAAATGAGCTCAACTTCAAATATACCTGGAGTCCGCATTTCTTTTCTAAATTGTCAGCAACTGTTGGTCTGACTCTGGGAGCTGCTGAATTCCCATAACCCCAGAAGATAGGTTGCTGAAGTTATTTGTGCTTTCTTAAATGTATTAGACTTATGCATTGAGATGTTTGCATTCTACTAAAACTGATCATTTTATTTTTTAATATTCCCAAACCACAAGAATTTTAAATAAAATAAACTTATTCTAAACTCTGCTTGAGACCAAATCCATTTTTGCATTGGTGTACTGAAAAGCTATTTGCAGGAACATAGGAACTGACATGCAAGATCAAACCAATGGTCCACCTAGATAGTATAGTAAGTGTGCTTATCAACTCCCACAGTTTTCCTATGAAATTTCTGATTCAGAAACTTCCTGTTTATTTTTAATCTTGTAGACAACAGTCAAGCCAGGCCATTAATTCCAGGGAGCAATTTACCATATGTGCTTCAGTTATTTTCTTATAGATCTCAAAAATGCTAAATGTGGTGTCTAAATGGCATATTTAATACGCTTTCATTAAATTGTGCTGTCACATGCAGTAAGAACAAGTATTCTGCCAACACTGGACCTATTTTATCCCTAGCAGCACTCTACAGAAGCCAGTGGAGTTGCACCAAGGATAAAAGAGGCCAGCTATGGTTTACATTTACTGCTTCTTTCCATTAATCAGCATTAAAGAAAGAATAAAATAAACACTCACCGCTTTTGCTACTCCTAAAACAAGTCAGCTAAAATTACTTTGAAACTGTTCATTTACTAGGCACACACACTGTACGGTAGCTGGAAATTTACAGTTAAAGCTTTTTTACTATGGTAAATTTTTTTTTTAAAATTGGTTTACAGGAAATCATCTTATTCTTTGAGGGTGCTTGCATATGTAATTAAGTCCCATTAAAGATGATGAGATTTAAGCAGTGTTTAAAGTTAAGCACATGTTTAAGTACTTCTCTGATTAGTCCTATAACTGTCAAACTGCATACACCATGTCAGTAAACGACCTAGGTGTTTTTGTTACTGCTCTTTTAGGACTTCAGGACTGACTCATATGGGACAGCATCTTTACAAATAGTGTATTGCTGCAGAAAAATATATAAATTAAACTGTGAGATAAATAGTTTATTTTCTTGGGCAGGTCTGGGTTTTGTAGCGGTTTTCAGGTTCAGTTTTATGGAAAAATATTGTGTGAAAAGTTTTTAACATTCCATTAGTTTCTAGTCTTTCAAAAATATTTTTAATCTTAAATCTCTTGCAGAAACTTCACTTGATCCTATGCATGTAATGCACACCGGATCCAAGAAGACATATTTGTCGGTCATTTGTTTAAACCACTTACAAGAATCAAAATACTTGAGGGTTTCCGTCTATTGAAAGTAAAGCTGCTTAGAGCATTATAAAGTAGGCTATGATCTAAACCATCTTCAACCATATTTTTATGTAAACAAATCATTCTCTGATTGTAGTAATATTAATGTATTACCCTATTTCCAGAAAATTTTGTGGTTTAACTATGAAATGAAAATATTCCAGAAAGCAAAGAAATGCTAAACCCAAAGGAAGAGCTGTCACTGGTATAAAAAATATGAAGAAATGCATGGAAAGAGGAATTTGCATTGGTACAGTTGTTGTTTACTCATTTTCATCACAAAAAAAAAAAAAAAAAAAAAAAAAAAGTAAAATTAGTTTGGTCTTTAAAATTCCTAGATGGACAACAGGAATTAAACATATCAGATATCTAATCATTCAGTATTTCAAACAAGTTATTTGACCGATATTATGCTTTTTCCACCTGAAACATTTACTGAAACCATCAATAGTGAAACAGGGAGGATTTGCAAGTGCTACAGTTAATGATCTACTGCCCCTGCAAGCACATTATCAGTGCCAATTGAATAGTTTTGGATGTGTGTTATTATGAGGATGTTATGGTTTTCATTAATGTTACCGATCTATTTGAAAAATGACATGCATTCACACTGAATGTGAAACAAAACAAAAAGCAGAGCTCAACAGATGTCTAATGTATGTTTAACATACAGCTGTGAATTAAATAATACAGATTTGCTATACAAAATCTTCTGAATTCTTCACAACAGATATAATTGTGAGTGAACCCTAAACTCTAGCACCCTAGACTCTTTCTAGAGTTTAATCATAATTGTGTCCTAGCCTAGCTTGGAAGAAGAGTTCATTTTCTCTTCACATGACCAAGAGAAGATTGATCTATTCCTGTTCTCCTGCAAAAGACAGAGGACTACACAAGGTTCTCATCTGAGAACAGACTTTACTTTGAGCAACTTGGCAAGTTACAGAGAATCTGCAGAAGTTATTTGTTCAGTGATAGTTCAAAGTACCAAATAACACTAAGAATTTTTCATCTCCAGGTAGAGGGTAAAACTGAGTTTGTGGAGATGAGCCTGGGTAAAATCTGAAAAGTGTAATTCATATCATTTACTTTGCAAGCAACTGTGAGAAGCAATGTTCATGCTAATTATTTAAATGTACAAATATGAAACCCTCCAAAAAACATTGCATAACTGCATCTTACAGAAATTAAGATTCCAGGGTACTGCTAACATTAATAAGTCTAAATCAGCCAATTAAAGCAAGAGATAATCCTAATTATAATAAAACTATCACAAATCATGACAGCTGAAGACACTGTTTTGTAACATTAAAGTCCTGTCTATGTATGCCTATGTGCACATATATGCGTGTGTATGTATACATAACAACACACAAGGTGAGGTCTCCGACAGGTTACGTTACATTCTGCTAATATTGCAAATTTACATAGTGCCTTGGGTTATTTTTAAATTGAATTCCTCTATTTGTACATGAACAGTATTTAAAAAATATCCCCGAGGACAGCACTATTTGATATGGGATGATTTTGTTCAACAACACGTCATTTTAATTTACATTGAAGGTGAACTTGTTAGAAGTAGGTTGTAGTTGCTTAAGCTTTAAATGTCAAGTGGGGTCAGGGAGGGGGAGTGATATTAAGTTAATGTAAGAGACAGTTTCTTATGTAGAATTAAAGAGCATAATTTGTCATATAGACTATTTAAGTAAAATGGAGTGTCCTTTTCAGCTTACAGCCTGTTAAGGGAAAAAAAGAAAACCCAAACCAAACCACCAAACCTCAATTACCAATTGCATTTCTGAAGAACATGTGCCTTTAAATATATCCTGTAAGAGACAGAAGACTCTTATGTTCTGATCTCCATTGCACCTCCATATTTGGAACAATACAAAGAAAGACATGTATTACAATAAAAGTAAAGAGTTGTACAGTTGTTTAACTGAATTTGGTTTTCTAAAGTCGGATATCTGATTGAAGTCTCTGAAAGAAAATAACTTCTAATTTACAGTAAAGAATTGACAACCATGAAACCCCACTAAATAAGAATTCTTCATGAGTCACTCCAGTACAGCCTTAAAGTAAACCATAAAATAGTGCAGAAATTTAAATATGAACAACAATAATAATAATAAAGCCTCATTACAGAAACACTTTTAGCCCTAAGATCTTAAAATGCTGTAGAAAGGAAGGTATTTCAATCCAATATACAGCATGGCTAAGAATAAAACCCATCTCCCAAGTCTTGAGTGCTGCCTCTTTCCTCTCTCACGCATATTTCTTTGCAGCTCCTGGAAAAAAAGGAATATAACTGGAATATTCAGTCAAAAGCAAAAATTAAAAAAAATTCAGGTCTTCACTTCCACCTCAATACATCTGTTCAGACTGGAAATTCAGAGTTCCCATATTTCTTCTTAAGATTTCACAACTGGAAATCTGCTTAAGATGTGTATGATATGTTTAGTGAGTTTGATTTGTCCAAGGTGCATCTCAGATACCGCCCATAGTCTTTTTCCATTGATCTGTCCATATAACCTCAGATATAGATATAAACTTGCCTTAATGACTTCACACTGTTCAGATATCCCAAGACAAGTGCTCAGAGTTTTTAAATTATAGTTGGATAGGACTTCTGAACGGGGAAAAGGAGAAAATGTAGATACAGATAGATATATGATAACTATGTGAAATGCAGGCATTTTCACTTATGGAAGCTTAACAGTCCTATGTCTGACTGTAATTGCTAAGCTTCAAAATTCAATTGTCAGAACCTGGGAAGGAGTCAGGATGCATATATTTTAGGAGTTTGTTATGATAATCACTTTCACTAGTATTCTTCTCCTGACCTCATATGCTTCTTTCCTAAGAAAGAAGCACCCTAACTTCAGCATTACCAAGATGACTTAAAAAATATTCTCTAACAGTAGGTTTAACTAAATATTAATTAAAATATTTTAAACAACAACTACATCCATACAGGAGAGAAACAGCACATGTACCTTAATTTTGTTTGTGTTAACAACCACATTCTAGAATTTAGCGGGGCCCCTTGCACAATCCTCAAGTATCCCCTCCACACCGAGCCCCAGGAACTTCGTGCATTCCAGCTCCATCAACATATCACTTGCTTTAGCCTCTTTATCTCCCTCTTGTGTTGCCTTTGAAGGGCAGCAAGGAAGTAGGGCCTAGTTGGGATGTTAATGCTTTTTTGCTGGATTGCTTCATAGACAGTTAGGGAAGCTTCCCTCTTTTGTGTCCTTCTGCTAACCTCTGAATGGATACTCTTCTACATCCCCCAGTGCCTGCAAGGAGCACTCCTCCCTTCTAAACCACTATAAAGTGTGACACTTCTGAATTTCACAGAGCACAAGAAATCACTGGCTGGGGTGTGTCTCATTATTTCTGAGCTCAGATCCCCAGACTGATGCAACAAACTCTGAGTGCTCTCATCTACATGAGTTGGGATCATTTTGGCCCATTGGCCTTAACAACAACACAACTTAGAAAAAAAGTATTCTTACCAGTTTTACTCAAAAATGCTGTCTGAAAAAAAATGCACATTTCTGGAGTTAATGGCTTTGGCGAAAAAAAACCCAAAATAGCTTATTTGGAACATATCTGTTAAAGTCAATAGGCTAAGGCTACCCCTAAAATAAGACCAAAAGACACAGTTTAGATATGAAGTATGTCTTTGAAGTTCACTGTGTCTGGTTGATTGTTGCGGGGGATTGACACTGGCTGAACACCAAGTGCCCACTAAAGCTGCTCTGTTATTTCCCTCCTCAGCTAGACAGGGGAGAGAAAATATAATGAAGGCTCATAGGTCGAGATAAGAACAGGGAGGTCACTCTCAGCATTTATAATCAGATGGTAAAACAGCAAATATCAGGGAAAATTAATTAAGTTTATTACCAATCAGATCAGAACGGGTAATGCAAAATAAAACCAAATCTTGAAAACACCTTCCACTCCTTCCTTCTTCTTCAGGCTTCTTCTCCTTCTCAGGCTTAGCTTTACTCCTGATTTTCTCTACTCTTCTCCCCTAGATGTGCAGGGGGACAGGAAATGATGGTTGAGGTCAGTTCATCATACACTGTCTCTACTGCTTCTTCCTCCTCAGGGGAGGACTCCTCACACTCTTCCGCTGCTCCAGTGTGGGGTCCCTCCCATGGAAGGCTGTCTTCCATGAACTTCTTCAATGTGACCCCTTCCCATGGGCTGCAGTTCTTAAGGAACTGCTCCAGCGTGTGTCCCAAACAGGGTCACAAGTCCTGCAGCAAACCTGCTCTAGCACAGGCTCCTCTCTCCAGGGGTCCACAGGTCGTGCCAGGAGCCTGCTCCAGTGCAGGCTTCCCACACAGTCACAGCCTCCTTCAGGCATCCCCCTGCTCCAGCGTAGAGTCCTCTATGGGCTGCAGGTGGAGATCTGCTCCACCATGGACCTCCATGTGCTGCAAGGGCACAGCCTGCCTCACCATGGGTTGCACTACAGGCTGCAGAGTAATCTCTGCTCTGGAGCCTGGAACACCTCTTCCTCTCCTTCTGCACTAGCCATGGTGTCGGCAGAGCTGCTTCTCTCACATATTCTCACTCCTCTCTCTGGCTGCTTTGGCACAGCAGTGTTTTTCATCTTCTTAACTATATTATTCAAGAGGTGTTACCATCATCGCTGATGGGCTTCCCTTTAGCCAGTGGCAGGTCTATCTTGCAGCCGGCTGGCATTGGCTCTATTGGACATGGAGGAAGCTTCTAGAAGCTTCTCTCAGAAGCCACCCCTATAGCCCCCCAATACCAAAACCTTGCCACACAAACCCAATACATTTGTTAAAATTCATAGTCTGTTAAGGAAACTTACTAAAAATAATACAATTGAGTTAAAAAAAAATACCAATAAAGGCTTTCTACTCAAAGTCTAGTATGAAATATTTCTGTTTAGCTGAAACTTTGCAAACTCTTCAAAGCTTAATTTAGCATCACAGTTTTTGCACAGCTCTTCTACTAGCCGAGTGCAGAATTCATATTCTCTTTCAAAGCTCAGCATATAAAATTTCTTTTTTGATGGTTTTTTCTTGAATATGCAGCCTTACAGCTCTGGTAATAAGGAATGCCTGCCAGCAAAATCCCTGTAATGACCATCACAAGCACAATTTAAGACAATCCAACTACTTTGGTAATTCTCTCATCAATTTCAATAACTGTTCACTTTAGAACATAACGTAATTTATAATTATGCAGTCAGAAATATGGGCATATTACTTTGTACAGGGAACTGAAATGTCCTTCTTCACCATCACTTGTCATTGCTGAAGCTGCTTCTGATTTTCTTCTATTTCTTACTGCTCGTACATACGTCAATTTTAAACCTCCAGTCATTTTAAAAATTTTTGAGAATATTGATTTTTTTTTTAAAAAAGACATACTAATGTCGGTTTATATATACATATATTTATATAAAAGTTACATTTTTTCTCTCATAAGTCATCAAGCTTCAGCTGGAAGGTTTTGTTACTTTAGAGATAAGGATCCCTTATCTCTGTAAACCATTTTTTTCTGATGATGTTTGGATAGTTGATTAGATCTTCACTATCTCACAGCCCCTTTCCACTGGAAAACTGAAATTATGGTGAGGTTGGAGGAATAAAAAAAAAAAAAAGAAAGAACTTAGAAAGGTTGTAAAAAAGAAAATAATTTACTTTAGCTAGAAGTCAGAATAATTCCTCAAAGGAAAAGTCTTTAGAAATCTAAGTATAGGAGCTACTGAACTTACATATTAAAAAGAAAACATAGTTTTCTTTAAGCTTCTTACAGTAGCAACCATTAAGCCTAGACAATGAGTATTTGGCAGTGTTATCCCCTTAAAAAAAATCATAAAAACCTGCAACACCTTATGCTTCTATCCTTCTATCCAGAATAGCTGCATTTGGAATCCCCAGATGGTAAATAAATTGACCACCTCAAATCTCCTTTTAAAATCATATTTCCTGCCACAATTTAGGAGTGAAACATTTTACAACACTGGCCTTTTCTGATTTACATTCCTACTCATGAGTCTTCAGGATTATGAAACTGCAGTTTTTATGCAGGAAAACACCGTAATTGTAAGAAAATGAAACTAGCAAAGGTCAGTCCATATAGGCAGCTGAAATCTCATACTGGCATCCCAGTTAATTACTGCCTGGCTTCCTATGTCCACAAGTCTTATTCACTAACAGTACCACCTAACTCACGAGCATGTGCATGAAACTAAGTCATCTCACAGCCAGCAGGGCATTTACAGGCTGCTTTCTAATTCCACCTTCTCCTATCTGGTCAGATTAATGTGAATTTTTGCCTCAGCCTTCAGCTACCAGGCCAGATTACACAGTTTCAGTTCTATCTACACCTCAGCTACTGCAGAGCAACTTATGTCTTCTGCTTCTCTGCCACATTAAGCCAGTTTAGGGCAATAAGCATTACCAGCAGGAAATCAAGAAAAATACAACTCCTATCCAATTTTACTTGTCCCACACAGAGCATGTTGTCTACCTTGGGTCCATGATTCAAACAAAATCACCTGAATTATCATGCAATTTAAGTCTTTTTGCAGTCATATGAGTAAATAATTTCTTTTCCTTTATAAGCTCCCTAAAACACTCTATACATATGTATTCTTTTACACAGCTTGGAGTCAAAAGTGACTGGCTTCCTGGCACTATTAACTTCCCTGGTTCCACACTGAAAACACTATTTTCATAAACCCAGTCTCTGTGCGTATTTCCACTACTTCCCTTATTCAGACCTGCTTTCAGGGGCACGAAGTGTAAAACTCAAACAAAATACAGCAACAAAAATCTGTTCTAGAGGTTAAGTATGACCAAACTGGAAAGACTGCCCAGTAGTGGGAGATGGTGTAATTCAGGATCTTGTGTGGTAGGACCAGTAGAATAGCAAGTAGAACTGCAACCCTGGACTTCAGCAGGGTAAACTTTGGCCTTTTCAAGCAATTGCTAGGGGAAATCCCATGGGCAAGGCTGCTTGAAGGTAAAGGGGCCCAAGATAGTTGGTTGGCATTCAAGGATTGCTTATTCCGAGCTCAAGAGCAGAGCATCCCGACATGTAGGAAGTCAAGGAAAAGGACCAGGAGATCTGCGTGGCTAAATAAGGAACTGCTGGGTATGCTCAAGTGGAAGAGGAGAGTTTACAGGTCATGGAAGGAGGGGCTGGCCACTTGGGAGGAATATAAGGCTGCTGCTAGAGGATGTAGGAAAGCAGCTAGGATGGCTAAGGCCTCCTTAGAATTAAATCTGGCGAGAGGGGTCAAGGACAGCAGAAAGAGCTTTTTCAAATACATGGTAGATAAAAACTAACACCAGAGGCAAGGTAGGCCCACTGATGAACGGGATGGGTGCCCTGGTGACAGAAGATACTGAGATGGTAGAGTTATTGAATGCCTTCTTTGTCTCTGTCTACTCTGCCGGAGGCAGTCCTGAAGAGCCCTGTACCCCTGTGACCTCAGATGAAGTCAGGTCAACAGAGCAGTTTGCCTTAGTCGATGAGGAATGGGTTAGAGACCAGTTGAGCAATCTGGACATCCATACATCCATGGGTCCAGATGGGATGCACCTGCGGGTGCTGAGGGAACTGGTGGAAGTCACTGCTAGACCACTCTCCATCATCTTTACCAAGTCTTGGGAAACGGGCGAGGTGCCTGAGGACTGGAGGAAAGCAAATGTCACTCCAGTCTTCAAAAAGGACAAGAAGGAGGACCCGGGTAACTATAGACCGGTCAGCCTCACCTCCATCCCTGGGAAAGTGATGGAACACCTTATCCTTGATGCCATCTTAAGGCATATCAAGGATAAGAAGGTTATGAGGGGCAGTCAACATGGCTTTACCAAGGGGAAGTCATGCTTGACCAACCTCATTGCCTTTTATGAGGAAATAACATTGTGGATGGATGATGGCAGAGCGGTGGATGTGGTCTACCTTGACTTCAGCAAAGCATTTGACACAGTCTCTCACAGCATCCTCATGGCTAAACTGAGGAAGTGTGGTCTGGATGATCAGGTAGTGAGGTGGACTGCAAACTGGCTGAAGGAGAGAAGCCATAGAGTTGTAGTTCAAGAAGGACAGGGACCTGTTGAAGAGAGTCCAGCGCAGGGCAACTAAGATGCTTAAGGGAGTGGAGCATCTCCCTTATGAGGAAAGGCTGAGGGAGCTGGGTCTCTGTAGTTTGGAGAAGAGGAGACTGAGGGGTGACCTTATTAGTGTATATAAATATATAAAGGGGGAGTGTCACGAAGATGGAGCCAGGCTCTTCTCAGTGGCAAACAATGATAGGACAAGGGGTAATGGGTACAAACTAGAACACAAGAGGTTCCACTTAAACTTGAGAAGAAACTTCTTCTCAGTGAGGGTGACAGAACATTGGAACAGGCTGCCCAGGGAGGTTGTGGAGTCTCCTTCTCTGGAGACATTCAAAACCCGCCTGGACACATTCCTGTGTAACCTCATCTAGGTGTTCCTGCTCCGGCAGTGGGATTGGACTAGATGATCTTTTGAGGTCCCTTCCAATCTCTAGCATACTGTGATACTGTGATACTGTGAACAGGCTGTTTACTGCTTCCTGCTCTGACTCAGACTTCATGTGTAAATGTAGGCAATATTTTCCTCCCCTATGTGGGCAAAATTCCCAAATCAAATTCATGTTAGGAAGATAAATGAATTTATTAAGATTCAGTTCTTACTATGATGGAGACATAAAATCAATGTTTTCAGAGAAACAACTTTTAATTTTTCATCCAAATAAATACTAAACAAATGTTTTCTGATGTTCACAACCATTGCGTTCTTTACCTTTCACTTTGCTTTTAGCCCCTCTTCCTTTCCAACGTAGAAACCTACCTGCTTCTTTCTGAAACTTGTAACCTGGTTTTACCACATTGCTCAACTGCCCTATTCATTACTGTATATTGCCTTCCCTGTTTGCATATTGCCACCTCCACTGGATCACTGAAAAAAGGCTCTAGGAAAAAAGGAAAATGTTTTTTGTCTCCCATCATTTTATTTTATAAACCAGCCTCTCAGCTTGTTTCTTGCCAGTAAAGGGAAGCAGGTTCTGAAGCTGTTTTTACTACCAGAGAATGGACCCTTGTTCTCTTATTATTTTCGGTTCTTTCAAAAGCTACCCTTAGTATAACTGCATGCTTTCTATCATTTGTCTAAACCTCTTTTTATTACTTCTTGCTTCCTTTCACTAGTTTAGCAAATATATGTTGTGGTATTTTTGTGTAATTGATTTCAGCAATGCCGCTGAGTTTTATGTTCACTAACTACTGTCATAAATATGAAACTTCAGTAAATTCCAGTGAATCTTTTAATTTTTCAATTAGAATACAGTCTAACAAAAACATTTCTTCTGTATAGATCCTTATAGTCTGAGCTTATTTTTTTTACTGTTCTGTGCTCTCAAAGTCAGTGGCATATACTGCAAAGTTGCTTTATACCAGTACTTCACACTATATTCAAGGTGGGACGTAGGCTCAATTTTAGATAGAAATAATATATTCGTCATTGATTTTAACAGTACAAACAGAAACATGGTTGCCTTCAGCTCTACAACCACACTACACTGTGGACTTGGCAGACTTTTTACACAATAACTCTTAAATTTTCTTTTGTTTCTTGACTAGAATTCTATAACATTTTTCCTTCTTAAGCAGACCATACTTTTTTCATTTCATTTTTTTGATTTATTGTCATACAGTTGTCAGTAGACCTCCATATTTACAATCAATGCGCCCATCTAAATCTTTCTGCATTATTTCTAATTACAGTTCAGGTTTATTAAAAGGGATTATTTTTCCACCTAAATGTTACTATAGATAATAGATTGCATTCCTTTTTATAATATAATTTTATTATAATAATATAATATTTATATAATATATTAAAAGTCCAAATTATGTTCTTGCATAGTTTGGAAAAGAAAAGAAACAAAGGTAAGCAATAAACAGGTATAACCCAATACTACATTCTGGAAAGAAAGGGGTCTAACCTTACATTTATGCTGTCAGAATTAGTGTTTCTGAGAAGGATAAGGATGAGTTATGATTACCATCTGTCAGTCTCCTGTAATAAATAGTCCACGGAAGAGCTATCAGGCCAAACTTTTCCAAATTTGCATTGGAAACCCTTCACATCACACCACCTTTTTACTGTTATTATTTCAAATCTTAAGCACATAGAAAAGTATCTCTTAATTTATCATACTCCTCATATTTTTCATTGCTTATTAGAAAATATCAGGAAAGTAATATATAACAACAAGCACTGATTTGACCTTACAAGTCAAGGTGCGGTTTCAGCCCACTAGAATTCTGCCAAGCAAGTATTTTCTCTTGCATTGTGGTCAGAGACAAAGATATCCTGTTACCTGGGGAAAGGTGTGGATATTCTCCTTTCTTCCAGTGCAAGTCCCAGGAATGAGGCCACCATCATACCTCTATGCGTACAAGAAGTTCAAGCATTTCCAGAAGGCTGAGTCCAGCCTTTACATAAAGCTGATTTCAGAACAAGTTTGGGCACTAAGATGCCTAGGTAAAGAAGAAACAAGAAAGAAAAACTGATGCTGCAACAAAAGAATATGTAAGTGGGACCAGATTAATCTAATAAGCATATTGACTAGAGATAGGCAACTTAAAAATACATGCAGGCACAAAGGAAGAAGAAGCAGGTGATGAGACAGAAATTCAAGATCTCACAGATAAAGGTCAACACTGTGTACTAGAGCCCCTGACAGGCAAAGGAAATAGAAGCCAGAGGTCTAAACAGTATTACCAATGAGGTGCAAAGAGAGGGAAGGAGAAAACAGAAGAAATATGATACAGAAACAGCATAATCAAAAAAAACCCACAAGGTTCTAAGAAACACAAGTATCTAGATTCCTCTGTAGCTATTAATGAATCTTGCTCAGCTGTAGCTTTGCTTATTAGTAGTAGTAGGTTCTAAGTAAATTTAACACATCCTATCGCCTTTGATAATAAAGTAGTCCAAAGCATATTTCTGCTTTGGCGTCTCTCAATAAGAGAGAATAGCAATTTATTTTCACTGTGAGGATTGCCTATCTCATCTGCTTTAGCCTGCATCTAGAGGGTGGGCTGAAAGCATGCCCTTAATTGGCAGGCCTCACTGGTGAGCGGCATGTGTTCCCTCAGTCAGCAGGCCAGGTTGGTGATTGGTGGCTATCAAAATGGATTGTAACACTAGCTCTGTCTTCCCCACCTCACATTATGAGAACCTGCCATTCACTGGGCCCTGAAGATGCAGACTATTTCGCTTACTTACAAACATTCTAGCACTTGCAAAGAAAACAGATAAAGAGACTTGCTACTCATAAGCATAAGGCAGGATCACAATTACTTAAGCACAGCAGGTACTTTCTGCTGGCTATTTTAGGGTTAACTTCTTTTGCTACCTGTAAGGGTAAATGGTATCCTTCATAAAGGGTGATTTTTGGATGAGTTACTCTTTTTCATATTTACTCTCTTGTGGTAGAATTGCAAGGATTTTATTTTAGATACAAAAAGTACGGCTCAAAACATAATGATTCAAAATCATGTATTTTTAGATATCTTTATGTAAGGTTTGATGTCAGCACTTGTCCACAAATATGCTAAGGGCTTGATCCAGTTCCTATCATACTGTCCCTTGAAGCTGTATTAAACCCATATGAATGCCCCTGGAAAATATGTTTATATTGTGTGTTGCAAAGATGGCTACTGCAAATAGCAGTACTCCCACATGAACTATGTAGAAATGCTTTTTGTTTCAATATATTACGTTACAGGTCTGAGAGAATATATTGTGCTTTGCAGAGATGGCTACTGCAAATGGCAGTACTCCTGCATGAACTATGTAGAAATGGATTTTATTTCAATGCATCACATTACAGGTCCTAAACCCAAGTTTGTCATTATAATTTGTCATACAATTATGCATGGATCCTATCTCCCTAAAGATTTTATCTTTCTTTTACTGCCTCTGGCTGTCATCTAAGTTCTTGATCATAATGGAAAGACTTTCCAAACCCAGAAATTAATGACTTTAGTGATAACTGTTACTTATGCATTGTACTCCCCAAAACCTCTGAAGCACCAGTGACATCTGCGAATTTGGAAAGGCATATACCTAAGCATGTGTTAACAGTAGCTTACTGGCAGCAACATGATGATGGATTTTGGACCTTTTTACCTTAAGGATCAGTCTTTTTCAGACTTATCAAGTGGTTTTATTTGGCTGGCTTTACAACAGCTTACTTCAAAACTAGTTAGGTGATCAGGTACCTACTCCTAAAACAACAATCTAAATCACAGAACACCATGGCAACTTTGTTCACTGTCTCCATAGAAAACATAAAGGTGGTGTAAATAGAAAGACTGACACTCTCGTTCAAGGCTGGTTTTAAGTAATTAGGGCAGGACTGAAGAGAAACTAAACTGGATGTGAAAATATGGATTGTTCTGGCTACTCCGTTTTCTGATGTCTCAGCATGATGTTCTAAGTGACAAAACATTCTTATGTGATGTGAGATCTTTTGTGTTGAATGCATAATTTATCTATGTATTTCCTATTTCAGTATCTATTATTTAGAAGAAGTTCATTGTTCAAATTATTTTAAAAATCTTTCTCAAATTATCTGCTGCATTTCAGGGTTAACCCTCGAAGTTCTCTGCCATTCATATTCCACACAGCAAATCAATGACTGCTGCTCATTTGTGATTCCTGTCAAATTGCTACACCCCACTCAGACTGAGACTAGCTCAAGACCTTAACATGGTGACAGCTGCTGGGAATGCTACTCTGTAAACTTAATAACCAAAAAATCTATCTGCTAACAGCACACATTTTTCTGAGATCTTATTTGAATATAGGTGCTGATAACACATTTCCTTGTAACCCATATGTGCTTCACAATATGCTGAGCTTCTACTTATTGCAGTCATAATAGATGCTTGAATTTCTTTAAGTATATACAAACTCTTGCAGGATCAGGGCCAAAGTTCAAAATTAGGCCGTCAAATGATGGTGTTGTTCTTTTGTTAATTGCTTCACATCAGCTGAAACATTAAGTGCTTTTGTTCAGAGTAAATAATGATAATTCAAGAAACTAGATTATGCCTACACTACAGTCAGTGAGTTAGAACACTTCCTAACATAGGCAACAAAACCATGTATATCATAACATCCACAAAATCATGCTTTTCATAGATGAATCAATTTTAATATTAGAATTCATTATGTTTCTTACCTCCACTACTTTTGCAGGAATTGTCTTCCACACTTCACTGCGAGTACATATCCCTTTGAATCTGCAGCATATTTTTTTTTTTAATTTTTAAAAATCTAACCAGCTTCTATCATCCTTTGTTGTTAAAATCATGGAGTATTTACAAGGAACATTCAGTAGCTCTCAGCCCCAGTTCCATAAATAAACCTATTTTAGTCTTATAGTGTATTTTCTATTGATTCTGATACTCTTCTCTGCACTTCTCCAAATCCTTTTAGAAAACATATGATCAGACTTCTATATATAATGGTGCTTGTAACACATACCTACCATGGAGTGCTTTATAAGATAGCCAACTGGTATTTTATGTCCAAACCTGCACTAGTAGTTTAAGTTAACTCCCTTCAGAAAAAGAAATTTGGGTATTTTACAAAAGTTGATCAGTGAGATCAGTGGTGTATATGAATAAATACCATATGATTGTATTGTCAGATCTGGTCACAGGGAAACAAGAATAAGGGAAAACTAGTGCCACTGTTATATTGTGTTAAATTCAAGAAAGTTTAGAAAATCTGTGACTTTCTGCCTCTTTTTTTAAACTGAGTTGCAAATTGTAACCTGCTCCGTCATACCTGTGGGCCCAAAGTGTAAACCAAGCCACAGAAATGATCCAGACAGAAAGAAACTAATACCAAACAGTCCTCCCCACTGACTGACATCCCTGTCCTTTGTACTCAGTCCTTGAGGTTATATAGGGATAGCAACAAGCAGTCAGGAGCTGTAGTCATAAATAAATATAATGAGGCAAAGAAATTACAACTGGCTTTTGTTAATCCTCAGTGTCTTCTGTATTGCTGCAAGTATTTTGCTATTGATTTTCAGCTAGATTCTTAACAATTACCAGTGGGGGTGGAGTTGTTTTTTGGCTTTTTCAAACAATGGAAAGGATCATCAAAAGTGAAGGTGAGAAGCTGAAAGCAATTTCTCGTTCTTTAATTTAATTAGGTTAATTTGTGAGGGTATGAGCTAGTGCTTAAGAAGGTACATGGCACCTTGTGAAGTGACAGGAGAGTTCTGATGAGACTGAGCACTAGATATTGTATTTTGTGGGAACAAAAGGAAATTTATGGCAAAAGTGTCCTTTAAGGAGCTAGGAAATGGAGTATTTGAAATACACTGGCTTTGGGCAACTCCTTTCGTGTAAGGAGTTAAGTATTAATTATCTATGGACTCAAGTAACGTCTCCAGAGGGGGCTTGAAAGTTTTGCAGCCAGTGTTCAAACCCTGTTTTAACATTGTGAACATGAACATGAACAGATCTGAATGTGTGGTTTTCAACCATGTCTAATAAACAATGTCATTATCCTCTACAGTGAGAAGATAGGACACCTGCCACATCATGACTCCCTCTCTGTGGTTGAAAGAGCTATTCAGAGCAGGAAGCTTAACCTAGGTGTCATAAGCAAACTTCTGCAGATGACTTGTTCTCTCCACTGCTTTCACTAACCTACTGGCTTAGACATCCATGACTAGCCCAGAGAAAATCTCACTCATGCCTCACAGAAGAGTAATTTCAGAATTTTCACTGTGTTCAAGTTCAATTTTGTGCTGAGATTATTAATGAAAATTTTACATAACATAGTTTGCAAGAATGGTGCTGGAGGAATTCTGTGAATATTTCTCCTTTAACAAAATCCATTATCATCTCTGCTTTAGCAGGTTCCTCATTTCCTTATAACTTTTGTACCAATCTCTGTTTTCAGTAATTTAACTACTAATTGCCTAGGTAGTTCTGTAGTAGATTTACTTCTCTAAACTTACTCAAAGAAAGACAACAGGTTAACCAGGCATACTGCACTTTTGGGGAAATATGTATTTCATTTCAGCCTGGTTTATAACTGAGATACTTCCTTGTCTTCCATTATCCTCAAGCATATTCAGTTGCTCTTTTCTCTAAGAAGCTTCACAAACCCTTGCAGTTTATTGAGCTCAAACCAATACTTTTGTAGTGATGTGACACATTTTTACATTTGTCTTCACTGAAATTTGTTTTCATCTAGATTTTGAGGTCTAGGTTCAGTGTAATACAGTATAGGAAGCAATCAAATATATTATCCAACTTTTTGAGCATATAGGTTGCATTTACACTGATAACTAGGGTTATTATCCTGTGGGTATAGTCCATTCACCTTGACAGCTCAGTTAAACTTGATAACTTCCAGTACCTATGTCTTTGTTCCATGCTAGATTATTACTCTTGAATTAATAAAAGTGCGATCCATGTTTTACAACAACATAAAAGTGCAGGAAACCTCTATGCTACTTTAAGAGAAAATATTAAGTAGAGGAGAGCTATATTTTGCAGACAGATTACAGTATAAGAAGTATACTAGAAAAATAAGTTATTTGCTGGTAGTGTGGCAGGTAACAGGGAAGCATGTTACCTACCCTACCCCATAGTATGGTGACTCACAAAACCTGAAGTCTTTAGCTCCGTCCTAGTTGTCAACCATACTGCCCTGCCCTGCAATCCTGCCACATGTTCAAGAATGATAATGTTCACATCCTTCTCTCACCATCACCCTGGTCCTTTTCTTGGGACATCTCTCAGCTTTGCCAGGTTCAATGAGGCAGTCGGCACCATTCCCATTCCTGCCACCACAGCTCTTTCTCACATACCTTTGCTATTGCATGAAATACAGAGCTGCCTGAAAAGACCCTGCATCATAGAAAGGCTTTGCTTTGCATATGGATATGCATATGGATAAAACAGTGTGGATAAAACAAGCACAAGTGATAGTTAGGACACAGATGAAGAATAAGGCTCAAATAGCTTAGCTATGTGTCCTGGGTTCAGCAGTGGCAGTCAGTTTTTCTCCTTCTTAGTAGCTGTTGCAGCACTGTGTTTTTGACTTTTGGCTTGGGAACAAAAAAAACCTGATAACACCAATGTTTAGACTGACCAAGGACTTTGTGAGTCTCATGCTCTGCCAGGGAGGAGGAGGGGCCGGGAGGAAGCGGGGACAGGACACCTGACCCAGACTGGCCAAGGAGGTGTTCCATACCACAGCACGTCATGCCAGGGGATGGAACTGGGAGCTACCCGGAAGGGCACGTCCCTTTTTCGACCGGGCTGTCTTTTCCGGCAGGCGGTGTCGTGTTCTCTTCCCTTGTTATTTCTCTTGTCGTTGTTATTGTTGGTGGCGGCAGTGGTGATTTGTGTTATACCTTAGCTATTAAACTGTTCTTATCTCAACCCGTGGGAGCTGCATTCTTTTGATTCTCCTCCCCGTCCCTCCAGAAGCGGAGGGAAGAAAGGTGTGTGGGGGGGGAAGGCAGTAGACTGCGTGATTCTGATTTACAGCTTGGGCTTAAACCACGACAGTTCTATTTTGGCGCCCAACGTGGGGCTCGAAGGGTTGAGATAACGACAGATCTGACCGGAGTGTGTCTAATCGTATTTGTGATAAGCATTCAGTGTTTTGGATTGATAGTCACTTGTCACAATGCTGATTTATTGGCTCTCAAAGTTGTTGTTTTTGATCTCACAGTCTCAATATGCCGTAGGTTACTTAGAGCCAGTATTTGCTGTGTTAGTGTTTTTCAAGTGTGGGGCTTGGGCTAAGGTTATTGTCTCATTGTATTTTATGGTAATGACTTGTAATACAATAGAAAAATTGATCATGAAACTGGTCTGGCTTATGTTCCCAGTGTGGTCACCACCTTTATACTTTGGGAGGTATATAATACAAATGCTTAGCAACTATACATCTTTTTTCTCCTTCCTGGGTGGTCAACCTATGAAGGAGACATTCTTTTACCCTCCCAGTGCCCCTTCCAGACCGTTTACAGCATCGTTTGAGAGTTCTGAAGTTTTTGAGTGGCCTTTTAATATTGTTGAGACCTGTTTGCTGATTGTGATGGGGGTCACCATGTTGGCACGCATACAGAGTGTGTTTTGTCCACAACCATTACGTCTGATCTCAAGAGTTAAGCAGAGTTGGGTTTGGGCCTTGTCTGGGGTTAGACGACAAAATAGGGGGACCGAGATATTTTCCCTGAGGCTGGACAGCCATGAGTGGCAGGGTGTGTGGGATAGTATGGGCAAGTATCTAGGTCAGTGGGCCCCTCCAGTGTTTTGGAACTTCACCACCGAACAAGTGCAAAATCCAGAAGAATTAGTAAAACACTTAAATGAGGTGTGCTGTCATCCTGGTCATACCAGAGAGGGACAAATCATGTCAACGTGCTGGGGTTGGCCTATGCTTACCGGGCCTTTTTCAACACTATCCAGCACCTTCAAAAGGAAAGAAATGTCCCTGGATCTGAGGGCGAAGCAACAGACAGCGCAGCTACTCCTGCTCCGAGCACAGCAGCTACACCACCCCTAGCGACAAGTACAGCCACTACTCAAACTTCGACTGCAACAGACAGTGCAGCTACCCCAGCGACAAGTACAGCCACTACTCAAACTTCAACTGCAACAGACAGCGAAGCTACCCCAGCTCCAACCACAGCAGCTACACCACCCCCCGCGACAAGTACAGCCGCTACTCAAACTTCGACTGCAACAGATAGTGAAGCTACCCCAGCCCCAACCACAGCAGCTACACCACCCCCAGCGACAAGTACAGTTGCTACTCAAAGCACAGTGATAATGACTGCAGCTAAACCAGAGGACCAATTCGTACCAATATCGATTGCCCCCATACGCAAGAGAAAAAGCAAAAAAGAGGCAAGAAGGGTGAAGCAAGATGAAGAAACAATGTATTCACCACTCAGGAAAGCATCTGGTCAGGAGTCATCATCACATGACGAAGAAGAAGAAGAAGAGGTGACTTCTCGACCTCGGACCTCAACCGAGCTACGGAATATGCGAAAAGATTTTACCCGTCAACCAGGGGAGCACATCATCACCTGGTTGCTACGATGCTGGGACAATGGGGCCGATGGTCACGAACTAGGAGGTATGGAAGCCAAGCAGCTGGGATCACTTGCTAGAGAAGGGAGAATTGACAAAGCAATTGCAAGAGAGAAAAAGTCCCTCAGTCTTTGGAGGCGGCTCTTGGCAGCTGTGAAAGAAAGGTTTCCATACAAGGATGATGTTACGAGTCGTTCGGCCAAGTGGACTACTTTAGACAAAGGCATCCAGTCTCTGAGGGAATCAGCCATCGTAGAGATGATCTATCACACCAAACCGAATAACGGAGATATACCCATAGACCCAGATGAAGTTGAATGTACACGACCCATGTGGCGAAAACTTACACGGAATGCACCGTCATCATATGCCCATTCATTGGCAACAGTAACCTGGGGTGACATAGTAACACCAACAGTGGATGAAATGATTCACAAACTCCGAGAGTTCGAAGACAATCTCACCCCTTCCATCATCTCAGCTGTGGAAAAACTGTCCCAGGATGTCAAACAATTGAGGGACGATCTATCTGATTTATCCAGCTCCTCACGTGTACCAACATACGTCTCAGCTGTTAACAAAAGACGTCCTATTGTTCAAGACAGAAGATATAGAAGGCAAACACCACGGGCCACCCTATGGTTTTACCTGCGGGATCATGGAGAAGAAGTGAGGATGGAAAACCTACTTCAGCTTTGGAGGAATGGGTACATGAATTGAAAATAGGAACAAGGGTCAAGACTAATCATCCCATGAGAGCTGCGGCTTCAGTCTCTGGTGAGCAGGTTCCCAGATGGAGTGGAAGAGCTGATTTTACTCCAGCTCCTGTGATAACGAAGAATAATCCCTTTCAAGACGACTTAGGTGTCCAATGTTGTGATGACTGTTAGAGGGACCCTGCCTCCAGCCAGGTGGAGGTAGGGGACAATCGGATTTACTGGACTGTGTGGGTCAGATGGCCTGGCACATCAGTCCCGCAGAAGTATAAAGCTCTTGTAGATACCGGTGCACAGTGTACCCTGATGCCGTCAAGCTGTCAAGGGGTGGAACCCATCTATATCTCTGGAGTGACAGGAGGATCCCAAGAGTTAACTGTACTGGAGGCTGAGATCAGCCTGACTGGAAGGAAATGGCAAAAGCACCCCATTGTGACTGGTCCAGAGGCTCCATGCATCCTCGGCATAGATTACCTCAGGAGAGGGTACTTCAAAGACCCAAAAAGGGTACCGATGGGCTTTTGGTATTGCTGCTTTGGAGACTGAGGAAAATGAACAGCTGTCCACCTTGCCTGGTCTCTCAGAGGATCCTTCTGTTGTGGGGTTGCTGAAGGTCGAAGAACAACAAGTGCCAATCGCAACCACAACAGTGCACCGGCGGCAGTATCGCACCAACCGAGACTCCCTGATTCCCATCCATAAACTGATCCGTAGTCTGGAGAGTCAGGGAGTGATCAGCAGGACCCGCTCACCCTTTAATAGCCCCATATGGCCAGTGCGAAAGTCTAATGGAGAGTGGAGACTAACAGTAGACTATCGTGGCCTGAATGAAGTCACACCACCATTGAGTGCTGCCGTACCAGACATGCTAGAACTTCAGTATGAACTGGAGTCAAAGGCAGCCAAGTGGTATGCCACGACTGATATTGCCAATGCATTCTTCTCAATTCCTTTGGCAGCAGAGTGCAGGCCACAGTTTGCTTTTACTTGGAGGGGCGTCCAGTACACTTGGAACCGACTGCCCCAGGGGTGGAAACACAGCCCTACCATCTGCCATGGACTGATCCAGAATGCACTGTAACAGGGGCAAGCTCCAGAACACCTGCAGTACATTGATGACATTATTGTGTGGGGTGATACAGCGGAAGAAGTCTTTGAGAAAGGGAGGAAAATAATCCAAATCCTGCTGAAAGCTGGTTTTGCCATAAAACGGAGTAAGGTCAAGGGACCTGCACAGGAGATTCAATTTTTGGGAATAAAATGGCAAGATGGACGTCGCCAGATCCCCACAGATGTGATCAACAAAATAACAGCAATGTCTCCACCAACTAATAAGAAAGAAACACAAGCTTTCTTGGGTGCTGTGGGGTTCTGGAGAATGCACATCCCAAATTACAGTTTGATTGTAAGCCCTCTCTATTATGTAACCCGGAAGAAGAATGATTTTAAATGGGGCCCTGAGCAACAACAAGCCTTTGAGCAAATTAAAAGTGAGATAGTTCATGCAGTAGCCCTTGGACCAGTCCGGAATGGGCCAGATGTAAAAAAAGTACTGTACACCGCAGCCGGGGAGAATGGTCCTACCTGGAGCCTCTGGCAGAAAGCTCCAGGGGAGACTCGAGGTCGACCCCTCGGCTTTTGGAGTCGGGGATACAAAGGATCTGAGCGTGACGTGAATGGTATGGAACAAGGGGTGGATACTGTCCTGGGTTCAGCAGTGGCAGTCAGTTTTTCTCCTTCTTAGTAGCTGTTGCAGCACTGTGTTTTTGACTTTTGGCCTGGGAACAAAAAAAAACTGATAACACCGATGTGTAGACTGACCAAGGACTTTGTGAGTCTCATGCTCTGCCAGGGAGGAGGAGGGGCCGGGAGGAAGCGGGGACAGGACACCTGACCCAGACTGGCCAAGGAGGTGTTCCATACCACAGCACGTCATGCCAGGGGATGTAACTGGGAGCTACCCGGAAGGGCACGTCCCTTTTTCGGCCGGGCTGTCTTTTCCGGCAGGCGGTATCGTGTTCTCTTCCCTTGTTATTTCTCTTGTCGTTGTTATTGTTGGTGACGGCAGTGGTGATTTGTGTTATACCTTAGTTATTAAACTGTTCTTATCTCAACCCGTGGGAGCTGCATTCTTTTGATTCTCCTCCCCGTCCCTCCAGAAGCGGAGGGAAGAAAGGTGTGTGGGGGGGGGAGGCAGTAGACTGCGTGATTCTGATTTACAGCTTGGGCTTAAACCACGACACTATGTTTGGGACTATGTTTGCATAGGTGGTGGCTTGCTCAAAAACAGGAAGACCTGATTCAGTTGTAAATGTGATTCCAGAGCATGCTACAAGCAGTACAAACAGCCTGACAGTGTGTCAGGAATATTTTTACAAAAATAAGGACTTTTTTAACAATATGGCTATGTAATGAAAGATGAGGGAGGAGAGGAAGATGTGTTTAAATATGGCAAAATAATATAATAAAAAACCCAGTTTGTAATCATCTTGCTGAACCATGCTGCAGTCTTCTATGAATTTCCTATTGATACATTCTTTGCTCATTGGCTGAAAGTGCAGCCTTCTCTGTGAAGTTATGAGCAAAAAAGAAAGAATAATATATACAAAGCAATGGCTTATATGAACTGCTGACTAGATGCTGTGCAAACTTCCATGCAGGCAACTGCCATCAGCTGACTCAGAAACTGTCAAAAGCTTCTAATCTGCTTCAGCTTTGCTTCATTTGTGTCCTGGTTTAGCAGTAGCAGTCATTTTTTCTCCTTCTTTGTAGCTGGTTCAGTGCTGTGTTTTTGACTTTCAGCCCGGGAACAGAGCTTATAACACTGATGTTTAGTCTGACCAAGGACTTTGTGAGTCTCATGCTCTGCCAGGGAGGAGGGGGAGCCGGAAGGAAGCAGAGACAGGACACCTGACCCAAACTAGCCAAAGAGGTATTCCATACCACAGCACGTCGTGCCCAGGATGTAACTGAGAGTTACCCAGAAGGGCTAGATCACTGCTGGATGGGGGCGAGGTATCGGTCGGTGAGGTGTTGTATTCTCTTCCTTTGGTATTTCCTTTCTCATTATTATTATTGGTGGTAGCAGTAGTGATTTGTGTTATACCTTAGTTATTAAACTGTTCTCATCTCAACCCGTGGGAGTTACATTCCTTTCGATTCTACTTCCCATCCCTCCGGGAGTAGGGGGAGGGAAAGAAGGGGGGCAGTGAGAGAGAGACTGCGTGGCTAACTTGACGACAGGGTTTAAACCACGACAATTTGTTGCTGCATTTTTGCTTGATGCTGAAGTCTTGACAAGGAACTGCTGTGGCTTTCTTTTGGTTTAGTTTTTGCATTGATCTAGCTACACCACAGCTTTGGCAGGTAATAAAATACACTTGATTTCCCCATTTCCCAGTGATTTTACAGCCTTCATAATCACAAAATCATAGAATGGTTTAGGTTGGAAGGAATCATCTGGTTCCAGCCCTCCTGACAAGGACCGGAACACCTTCCTCTAGACCATGATGCTTAAAGCCCCATCCAGCCTGGGCTTGAGCGCTTCTAGGGATGGGGCAACCACAATTTCTCTGGGGAACCTGTGCCAGTGTCTCACCACCCTCACAGTAAAAACTTTCTTCCTCTCATCCTGTCTTCGTATGAGAGGTGCTCTAGTCTTCTGACCTTCTTCATGGCCCTTCCTCTGGACTCACTCTAACAGGTCCATGTCCTTATATTCAGGCCGCAGAGCTGAATGCTGCTACAGTACTACAAGAAAGTGGAGCAGAGGGGCAGGATCACCTCCCTCGACCTCGGTCATGCTTCTTGTGATGCAGCCCAGGATACGGTTGGCTTTCTGGGCAGCAAGTGCACATTGCTGGCTCACATTGAGGTTCTCATTAATCAACATCCCCAAGTTCTTCTGCTCAGGACTGCTGTCAATCCATTCTGCACCCAGCCTGTACTTGTGATTGTCCCAACCCCCATGCAGGAGCTTGCACTTGGCCTTATTGAACTTCGTGAAGTTCGCACAGGCCCATCTCTCAAGCCTGTCAACATCCCTCCAGATCCTATCCCTTCCCTCCAGTGTGTTAACTGCACCACACAGCTTAGTTTTGTCAGCAAATCTGCTGAGGGTGCACCCAGTCCCACCAACTGTGTTGTTGAAAAAGATGTTGGACAATGCCGGTTCCTGAGAAACACAACTCATCACCGGTCTCCAGTTGGACATGAAGCTGTTGACAACAATTCTCTGCGTGTTATATATACTACATGCATTGGCATAGAGGTATTTAAGTTAGGCCTGGATTGAATCCAATTGACTGGCTAGAGTGGCTGGAATTCCAAACTTACTGGCTAGAGTGGCTGGAATTCCTTTGTGCTGCTCTCCTGTTAGCCTCTGATCCCCCTCCGGGTTCTGGGCATATCTTTTCAATGGCATCAGACTTGTAGGATTGGGATGAACTGAGGTTCCCCTGCCTTGGCAACTTTAGTTTAAAGCCCTTTTCTTCAGCTTGGCGAACCTATGACTGAAGATGCTCTTCTTCTCTGACAGGTAGCCCCCAGAAGACCAGGTTTCTTATTAGTCAGTAAATTTCATCTTCTCAGATAAGTGAAACTTTCCATTCTTTCCTGATTTTTACCAGCAAACATTCCTTTTTATCATGATTTTCCAGCCTTCATCTTTAGAGCATTTATACTGAGGTCAGTGAATTTTTCATCTTTCCTTCTATAGAGACGCTCTGGTACATCCTAAAGAGACTACCAAATAGTTGTCAGAGGACACAACACACTAACCCCTGCTAGGAGGATTTCTTTGATGAGATACTTATTCTATGAAACTTCTTGCATGACATTTGTTCAATCAAAATATTATTGACTTCTCTTACCCTACCCCCATCAGGATTAAAATGTTAACAGGTTGCGATAGAGTAAAAAATAAGAGTTTGTATATAAGGATCATGAATTTTAAAAGTAAATTAATCTCCCAATAACATCAAAAAAAGTTTGTGTGTTTTCCTGTCTTTGGAAAACAGAAATATTTTTCTGTAAATATAAATGAGAAAATTTTGCTTGTCACTGAAAAGGCACAATGCATGTTTTGCTAACCTTTCAGCCCATAAGCATCTGCCTTTATATTGGCACTAACTGACACCAGTAAACATCATGCTTGTGTCAAGAAAAGAAATAATTTGCTGCTGAATGCATGATGAGGCCAGTCAAAGGGAAATTAAGTTATAACCACTTTCTTCTTAGCATGCTTCTTAATTAGAATCAATTTTAAAAAATTTATAACTGAAATATTCATGACAGAAATAATAGTCTATCTAGAAAACATTCATTGAAGATGCTTTTTATCATATTGTACAATGTTTGTACAGCTCTTTAATCCTGTAATTGACATCAGGTCTTGCTGATTTTTTGAGAAAATGCAGCTCAGGTAAGACAGATTTTTATTTTTTTTCAGTCTTCTTTCAAAACCAAAACTGAAGAAAAGTATATTCGAGAAGGACGTTTGAAGTAACACACAGCAGTTAAATCCTCCAAAAAAATAATGAAAAGTGTGCTTAAATCCCATAAACCTCACTTATTTTCTTTTAATGTTTATAAACTGTATCTTGAAATAAGTGTTTCTGTTGATGAATGCAAGAGTGAAATATTTCTTGTTTAAGGGAAAATATAAAAGGTAATGCTTTTTTCCTAATAAGATTTGTACTTAGTTATGGCATAGGACTGCTGATATTGGAGGTTTAAAGCTGAGTAACAATAAGGCTTTATTAATGTTTAGTGAGAGTGTGCCTAGCAGAAAGGATGGAATTGATGGATAGCCGTGATTTTTTATATCATTTTTTCTGTGACTCCATTATCTCTGTGCAGCACAGAAAACGGCTGCCTGCTAGACGCGCATAATAAGCCCAAGTTTACTAACACAAAAAAGGGGTGCTACAGTAATTTCATTCTGTACACTAAGTCCTCATTCCTCACATCACAGGGTTTATAGGGAAAGAAGTAATCAGGTTTTTTTAAAAAAAGTCAGATTAGTTCCCTAATTCCCAATTCACCTAACATGAACAAAGACTTGCGCTGACACAGCACAAAGAGGGGGAGGTGCTGCAGGGAGCAAAGGAGAAAAAAATAAAGTCAACAAGCACTGAGACGTAACACTTTGTACCATGAAACTACAGCTTAAATCAGAAGCAGCTTAATTTCTCCAGAGTGGGGAATGAGCAGCAGCTGTAATTACTGCCTGTAAGTGCAAACACTCACTCATTCCCCTGCCTCAGAGAGGTTGAGCTGCTGCCGGCCATTTAAGACAATTCACAGTTCCTTTGCCAGTGTAAACAGTTATATCCAATAATGCCTCTCACTTCTTCTCCCTTTTTTAAGATGAGTTTATTTTTTAACCTACATCATCTCAATGATCTGGTTTACGTGAGGGCCTTGCAAAGGCAGAGGCAAAACTGAACGTGCTGCAAACTGCAGAGCAGGCATAGAAAAGCCACTTGTTAAGCTATAGCCCACAGGCTGATGTGGCTACAGAGAGTAATTGAGGATGACGAATGCTGGACTTGAATGTTCCCAATGTTCCCCACTAAAAAGGGATCCATGACAACCTGCACACATTTCCAACATTCTGGTTTTTAATTTTTGGTCAGACAATCTTTCCTATTTTCATTTAAAGATTTCTGTTTTCAGAATTAAGCAGATTTAATGTCCTCACCCACTGATAGTACTTGGCTTCTAAGATTTGTAAGAGGATTTTCAAGGACAGACCTAGTTCTACTCCAAGGGGAGAAGGAAAATCCGCTGGGCAGCCATCAATGTATCCCAAGGGGACACAAATTATCAAGTAGGTTTGGTCAGAGTCCTACTGTAACCTAGTTCAAAGCACTCTTCACAAGCAAGTTTGGCTCGTGTTCTTATCTCTTTCTAACTGGTTTTGTTTTCCTATTCAAGCATCAATAACCCCGATTGAAACATACGTAAAATGTGACCCTAAACTATGCAAGACTACATGTATTTTACTTACTGTCACTTCCGAACCCTGTGCCAAAAATCTACTTACTAGTGACTAAGTGGAAATTTCCACTCATGTCATAGTTTGCTACAGTATATGATAGTTTTTAGGCCTGAGCTAACACTTTCTGTGCTCTAGCACCGGAATGAGGCAGATTTGCTTTATTTGAATTTGAAAAGCTGATTCATTAGCACATTACGCCTACATCAAAACGTTCACCCTCAGAGGTGCTAAAAAGTCATCTGTCAGTTTTCTAGAATTTTTAGTTCCGTATCATCTTTACCCATATAACAGGAGAATTTTCCTTCATGCCAAAAATGGTAACTGTGTTTTGATTTATATGCATGAACCCGCTATATCTTTCTCTCCATGCCTTAATTGTATCTTTTCTTAATTCTTAAGAATAGGACTTAATTCTTAAGATAGGACCACCCCTTCAGGTAGAAATTGCACTGATGTCACTGTAGTTACAGTGACTTGGTACTGTTGCACAAGTCTCTTTTGATAGACAGTCAACATAGCAAGGACACAAGGATAGTTTACTCAAAAGATAAAATACAGGCATAGCTGCAGGAGGGCACAGAGGCAGCTCCCCACCCACTGCTGATACTTCAGGCTCCGCAGACAATTCTGTTTTCTCTCTGGCAAGCAGTTACATGCTTAGCTCTCAGTTACAGTCTTCTTTCCTTTTTCTTCCCTTTACCCTCAGATTCCTAAGGGAACAAAACATGTTTCTGAGAATATTTCTATTCTCATTTAGCCAATTAAATTCTCTAGTGGATGTGCCATACACAGACCTATACACACTCAACAGTAAATCAGTAGCAATATTGAAGCATTTTTCAGTATGAATAGCTGGGGCATACTCAGGTTCCCAATGAAGAGGATTTTCAATATACTTTTTTTCTTTTTTTTTACCTTGGTTTACTTTATCATCATTACAAGCTGCAGCAGGGCTTATGAGCCTGAAGGACAGGTGAGCAAGCAGAAAGCAGATGAGAGGCACTTTCTGAACAAGTCATTCCTGGCAGCATGGCAGAGGTTGATCTGAGGGGATAGTCAGAGGAGGAGATAAGAGCTGCATGTGGTCCTAGGACAGGTTCTAGGACAGCCTTGTGCAGCTGCTGTGCAGGGGGAAATGTAAAACCAGGAGCGCTCACGACATCCTCAAGATGGCAACTACAAAAAGGGAAAATATAGACAGGAATGGAGGAAAAGAAAGCTGCAGTTGTGTTCAAAGTTATGTTGAAGTTTGAAACTGGTACCAAGAGTTTTTATTTAATATGATAATAGAGAGGTAGCCGCTGGGATTTGAAAAGAGGAATTACATCTCTGTGTCAATAAAAAGGAAGATTACTCTGGTAGCTTCAGAGAAGGGGTAAGAGGTTTGGGGCCTATTTGTGATAATAGATTCAGAGCTCACATCTAACACATTAAGTTTAATAAACAATACCAAAAATACCTTGCCACACATTCAGAGTAATTGTAATATACTTAGCCACTGAAAGTTTTTGTCAATCCTTCCTCTTCCCCTCACTTGCCCTTACGTCCACAGATGACAAAAATCTTGTCTTTCCAATTCTTTCTTAAGTGAGAAAATGTAATTGCTATTGAAGATTCTACCGCCACTATTGCCTTTCTTTAATCATAGAGAGACATTCAGCTGAACCCTTACCAATTGAATTTCAGAGTGTTTACATAAAATGTGATGTGGATACAATGAATTTCTGTGTGTTGTAAAGACAATGGTTTTTATTCTGCAAAATGCAGCACATTTCCATATTTATCAGTGTAAGCATGGAACTGCCTAAAGGCAGCACATCTTTAATTAATTTTTACCTCAGTGTGAAAAGAATCCTAAATCGTTAATCATTTGCCTTTCATTATACACTGAAAGAAAATTCTCCTGCCCTGTTCTATACAAACACATAAATGTACGCACACAATCTCTTTGAACTTGACTTTCCAACAACCTGATTACAAATGGAACTCCTCTCAACATCTTGATCTAAGCTGATCTACCCATGAGAGAATAATCCTCCTGTAAGGGTGGGGTAGAGCTGCCAGTGGCTGGCCAACAATTTCTCCCACAGCCTGTATCAGTTTCAACAGGCTCAGATGCTGGACTGAATTTAACAGCTAATGTATATTTTCTAGCTGGTTGTTTTTAGCTTTCATTCACCTTCCATAATTGTCTGACAATTGTTTCCTCAGCCCAACCAATCTTCTGTCTTCTATTATTTTCCATTACATGAGGTGAATAAATAGCTTTCTGTCAGAGAAGGCACTTTCATTTCTTCCATGTATGTATTTTTTCTCTACATAAATTCAGTGTATAGGATGCTATGCTTAGTCTTCAGTACAGCTGCTTAAATGAGTATACCTGATAATTCCATCTGCTGCCTAAACAAAGCCTGGAAATTCAATTTATTATACATTCCAAACATTATATAAATATTAAATAATATTTCCAATAAGCCTTTACCATTGGCAGTATTACTGGACCATCCAAAGGATAAAACAATGAAGAAATTGAGAGAATAAATTATGCCTCCAAATTTCTTCTACTGCTCAAGATTCTAAGGACTTTTTTAGGGAACTGATGAAACTTACAGGGTTAGGCAAGGAATTATTTGGTGGCCAAATTAAAATTTCTCTCATGTAAGGAATTCTGGGTCATATGTAGACAGAACTAGATGCATATGCTAAAATTTTAAAGTGCCCGGAACTTTTGAACCTTAAAAATCCACCAGCCTCTGTATTAATCTGAAGCACTAACCTTTATTTCTTTGTTGTTGTTTGTTGGGGTTTTTTTTTAATCTTTAAATTTCCCAATTTATCAAGTATATCTGAGTATCCTAAACTAATTCTGCAGTTCTTGATAAGCATGTGAAGTTAACTAACTTTACCATACCTAAGCATCATCAGAATCACCAAGGAGGCATTTCTTTGCCCAGGTTATACAAGTGAGTTCTCATTTAAGGAGGCAAATTTATGTTAAGCTGTTGTGCTACATTTTATATCCAGGGTGAACAACTTTTATATCGTGAGGATTTACAGGCAATTCAGCTGAGAAAGCTAGCTCACACAGTCAGCCACTTGATCCACAGCTCCTGCAAGACAATATGGAGAGATTTAGTTTCACATCAAAGCCAGCTAAATACGTTGTGCTGACAAGTGAAAATAAATCTCCTTAATGCTGAAATATAAGTAGTATTTAATTGTACATTGCAACTAAGTGCATAGCTATATTTTAACATTTCTTAATCATAATTTTTCTGAATTCAGCATTTTCTTTACATTTCAACCAAATTCAGGATATAAATTAGTGTCAACAGATTCTAATATCACATTGGATAAAAATTTCTACTTTCAGACAGCATTAGCACTCTTGCTTTAACATGATCTTCTGAACCACAAAGGGAGATTCTGAAGACTATCTTTTAAATATGCTCACAAGCTTGTCTAACACACGTGTTGCCCTCAAAGTTAGTATTTTAGGGCTAAAATCAGAGAAATCATTTCCATGATTTCTGTGATGCTAGCATGCAGATTAGCATAAATACTAGCTTTTCTTTCCTTTCCCTGTTAATATTTGCTGTATGTCATAAAAGGCAGATAGTTTCTGAAAGTTGTTGCTAAGATGAAATGCTACTCTTCTTACTTTCTTAACAGACTGTCAACAATGGATAATGCAATAAAGAGATGAACAAAGATAAAAATTCTCTACAAGAGGTTTATGTTTATCATATAGCATTTACAAGTCACTCAGTACTAAATATACTACATCACATTACTTCAATCTATGTATAACTTTCTGTGAAGGCTACTCTTTGAAAGGTGATATGCCTCTGTGAAGGCATTTTGGCATCTGAAATGGATTAGAAATATATTTAAGGCAGAAGGTTCTTTCCCTGCACATAGTGAGTTTAGGATGGCTCTTTCTCAATCAAGTGGACTTCTGGTTTTGTTTGAAAATTGAAAAAATATGTTCTTTTAAAATATTTATTTTCCTTTCTCCATGATGGAAGTATTCTTTGATATATTCATAGCATGTATTCATATATATGAATAGATAATATCTTGTGTATTCAGAGTAAAATTTTCACATATTCAGACTATATGCAGTCCAAATAAATTACTGTAAAATTGCTGCTTCATAACAAGAAATAATTCCTTGTATGTGAGAAGAATCAGGAAAAAGTAATCTATATTTGGTAGTTAGGAGCATATCATTGTTTAACTGAGATCAAAATGAGAATAACTTCATCATATGGCACCTCAGATCAGATCAGCTCTATGTCATTTAATGTAATCCTTTATTTCCAGACTCCAAATCTGAAAAACTGTACATCACTTAATTAAGCAAAGCATACAAGTTCATGAATATAAAAGCTTCTGGAGTTGTCTGAAATTTTAGAACACAGCTTTGAAGTGTACTAAAGCAAATAAGAGATCATAAACAGGAAAAAAAATCCACTTACATAGTGTCATAGAAGGGGTCAGCTCAGCAGGAAGTATCATTTTTCTGCAAGACAATTTAAAGCCTGCTTTCATTACTTATGTTCAAACACTGATGATTTCAAAGATTTTTCTGTGCCTTAGATTTCCATAGCACATCTTACAAAACCACCTCACAACCAAAGAAAAGTATTTTAAAAATGCTAAATATATGTTCATAGTGGAGGCTTAAGAATAACCCATTTAGGTCTGTTGTAGCAAGTGCAGCAACTGGTACAGCAATAGCCTGTGTGTTATTCTCAGTTCTGGTATTTTTCCAGTTCTTTTGACTTTTACCCAGGAAAAGTCTAAACCATTTAAAAGAACTCCTGAAATTCTTAATGTGGCATGTAGTTGAAATTCTTGTTTAACAACTTTCAGATTTTGAAATAAATAGGTTATTAAACATGTAAAAGAAATCTAAAACATAATTTAGTTCTTTCTGTCTGCTCTTGTTTGGTTTTTTTGTTTGGGCTATTTTTCAGAAAAAAAAAATTGCCTTTAATAAGACAAATGTTTGAAGCTTTTATATGATTTATTATTTATATTATAATAGCATGTAATTACAAAAGACAAGAATGAACTCTCCCTTTTTCAGGCAGAAACCAGAATACTCATAAACCAGATGGAATTCAGTAGAGTAGCAAGAATACCAGAACAGTCAAACAACTTGCTTTATGATTTTTAAACAGTTTGTAGATAAAGATACACTTGATGAAACACCATTAAGGAAGTCTGAAATCTGGTATTCTGAATATATCACTTAGGCGTGTTATTTTCCCCCAGCAAGAAACGTAAATTTAAAGGACTGAAAAATTATAACAACTATTGCAACTCTGGTAAAAACACAATCCAACCAAGGAAAAATAACCCTGAACTTTGAAACAAACAAAGATGTCTTTCTCAACATCTATAATGGAATAGGAACCAAAGGGTAAAAGATAAAAGACAGCAACTCCAACCTCACTGCTGAATTCTTTCAGAAGATCATAATCATTGGTACCAATCTGGGTAAAATGGGGTTCTTTTTAGAAGAGTCCTATGCAAATCTAAAAATCAGTTCATGACACAAAGGACTTAATTATTTACTTTTAGAATGACAGAGGACACATACTTCTAATCTTGGTTATTTTAATGGGTCAGTCTGTCTGTCTCAGCACTCACAAAGTCTCTTTCATTATGGCAGTCATTTTATATACAGCAAATTCATCCTCTCAACATCAGGGTATGGTCATTACCTCAAGAGGTTTTATCCATGTTTGACAGAAGGGAATTTGTGCTATCACAGATTTGAAACACTGACATAGAAAGGAAAGAATGGCTTTTGTTCCCAAATCATGTCGTATTCAGTCAACCGGCGTTTAAATTCTCCATGTTTTACCAATAATACAGAACAGAGACATGTTACTGGAGTTGTTCCAGAAAGGGTCTCAGTGGTGACTGTTAGCCACAAGACCTAGAACATTTAAGTGACATCGTGTCTTCCCCATAAATGGCAGGAGGACTGTCATAGGTGTAGGATAGGCGAGGAGAAAGCAAATAGAACATCACATCACAGTATTTACATAATAACCTCTCTTCCTTATCTCCCCTGGGTTTTTTTTTCTGATTTAAATAGGATCTCATTTCACGGAGAATCTTACTTTGGAATGTTATGTCTCTGGGTTTTGACTTTCTTGGAGGTAGAACATTGAAGTGGAAGGGAAAAAAAAAAAAAAAAAAAAGAAAAGGAAATCCTGGGAGCCTGCCAGTCTTACAAACAGCCTGAATAACATGTTTCACTGAAGGAACATCTTTTATTGTCTTTGGCTCAAGGCACATCAGATGCTTTTGAAATGATCACAGAAGAGTGAGATAAGCCTGTTTTGGCAAATATATTGCAGGAAGGAGGTGCCTGGGGTTTAAAAAGTCCACAGTTCAATTAAATGTTAGAACAAGTGCTGCAAAGAAAACTGTTATCAAAGTTGGAAATTATTTTTAGGCCTCAACAGGAAAGAAAAACAAAATTCAGAAACTTTATTTCTTGCTAAAGCTAGCAACCTATATAATTACTGAATAGATTGACACAAACCAATCGGCTTTCTGAAATCTACTCAAGAGTCTAGAGCAACCTCAGCCTCAACCTAAAAATAGATATAAGACAACAGCCATCAGGTCAGCAAGTTTTGACTACTTTTTGCCCCTGCTTCCCATATTTTTCTATGAAAACAGAAGAGTTGTCACTTTAGAAAGGACTACAGCTCTTTCATACTACAAGATTCTGTAGTGTTTCCAGTCTGATAATGGTTTTGGAATTAGAGCTTCAGAGGGTGTGTGAACAAGGGGGTGTTCAAGGCTCTAAAGCTAAAAGTGCATTTGTTAAATGTGAATGAGACAAATGTGAATTATTTTTTTTTCCTTCTCTTTATGGAGGGAGGAGAAGGAACTGAGTGACAAAAGTTATATTTATGGTCTGAGTGTTATTTAATCAGAGATTGACAATACTGAATATTCAGTAAACTTCATAAATATTTATGCTGAATGCACACATACATTTCATTCACATCACAACCTTGTGTAAATCTGAAGGGTGGCACAGGATGCAGATAAAGGAAGGAATTGCTTAATGTTCATTATTTATGTGTAAATTTTGATGGATTAGCACCTTGGAAAACATAAATGTTTTTATAACTATTTCTGTTGCTTAACTTAATACAAGTGATGGTACACTCCTCTCACATTCCTGTTTCTGTAGTAAGAAGTATTCTTGCCATAAGGAACATTTTGTTGAAGAGCTAGGTTTACAATTTGTCGTGGTTTAAGCCCAGCCACGCAGATCGCTCTCTCACTCCCCCCACTTCCTCCCCACTGCTGCCGGAAGGATGGGAAGGAGAATCAAAAGAATGTAACTCCCACAAGTTGAGATAAGAGCAGTCCAGTAACTAAGATATGACACAAAACCACTACTGCTACCACCAATAATAATAATGATAAGGGAGATAACAAGGGAAGAGAATACAACCGCTCACCACCCGCCGACCAATACTCAGCCTGACCCAAGCAGTGATCTAGACCTTCCAGGTAACTGCCCCCAGTTCTACATCCTGAGCATGACATGCTGTGGTATGGAATACCTCTTTGGCTAGTTTGGGTCAGGTGTCCTGTCCCTGCTTCCTCCCGGCTTCCCCTCCTCCCTGGCAGAGCATGAGACTCAGAAAATCCTTGGTCAGAGTAAACAGTCTGACCAGCAACTAAAAACATTGGTTTTGTCAGCGCTGTTCCCAGGCTGAAAGTCAAAACCACAGCGCTGCACCAGCTACTAAGAAGAAGAAAAACTGACTGCTACTGCTGAACCCAGGAGACAATTCTAAATAGGAGGGACTTTAATTATCAGTTCATACTCACCTAGAAACTATTAATCATCAGAAAATATTAGATTAGATTAGAATTTAGATTATATATATTATATATAATTTTATATATTATATATAATCTATAAATAATAGATTAGATTAGAAAATATTAATCATCACTAAAAATTGGTTCTCTCTTATGTGTCAACAAGAAGCAGCTCAGTGCAGCTGACAACACTGCAGTAAAATTTTCTTCGAAAAGCCACCAGTGGCTTCTCTGACATGTTCTTTTTCAATACTGAACTGAATTATATAACAATGAGTAATATAAAATCGAGTGAAACCTTGTCCCAATTTTCTATAAAACATATTTTTTCTGATAGTCCAATTCAGAGGCATTAAAAGCAGAGATAAAATTTTGTAACTGTCATCTTATCTGTAAGAATAAAATCCTAATACTTAAAATATTCTATATGAAATAGTTGGGTGACATGGTTTAGTGTGAGGTGTCCCTGTCCATGGCAGGGGGATTGAAACTAGATGATCTTAAGGCCCTTTCCAACCCTAACTATTCTATGATTCTATGATTCTATGAAATTCAGCATTACTTACTTACCAAAATGCCAATACAAATTACTTAATGAACTATTCAAATAGCATCTTACTAAACCTATGTAATCTTTAAGATTTAATTCAGTTATGCCCTACTTCAAGCTGAGAGTTTTTAATGCTACGCTATAAAATTTATGCTTACACCTGTGTTCTCTTCCTGTCTACTTCTCTTTGTTCTCTCTCCTAAGGTGTCCATTCCTGTTAGTCCATTGATCATCATTTGCATAATTTTTCCTACAATATCAATGCACAAAATATAATTCTTACAACATGCTAATTCTTCCTTATCCATATGAAGAATAAGCAATTACGTCCTAAGGGAATAACTGGACTTCCTGATACACAAAGGTGTTTTACTCCAACTACAAATTGTCTGTGTCATTGCAGCAATATCTCAGTCAAGTTGTAAAGCAAGAAGTTTGTCAATGTCCATATGAAATCCCCTGGAAAAACTCTTACCTGGGAGTATAAAATGACGCCTCCAGATAATTGAATAAATTTTTTTAAATTTCTTGCAGCAAGAAACCCATAGTCTGAATATACATCTTTTTTATATATATTTTGAATTCTTTTTATTTGTAATTGTTTGAAGTAGATTATATATGATACCTGAATATTTACTTTTTGTACAGAAACTGTTTTTTTCTTAAAATATCACCCCCTGCATAGCAAAATGCTTAAACGTGCCTAAAGCTAAGCACAAACACAGTCCCTTTAAAGTGAACAGAACTCTTCCCTTGCTAAGATTATGCACCTGCTTAAGTACATTGAGTCATGATGATAACATAGTTGAATGAATGGCTTCTGTTATTCATTTAGATATTTTAAAATAAATGGACATAAAAATTATTAAATAGTCACTATTTTAAAAATATAACTCTAGAATCCTATGACAGCTGAACCTTTAACTCCATTTTGATGCATTATGAATCCCAGCCTTTTTTACTGATGCTCAAAACTGCAGTAAGACTTCATTTTATAAGCTGCGTTAAACATAATAAATCACAGGTTCTATAAAAGTCTGATCACTGGAAGTACTTCTAGTGAATTCTGCAGAAAGGCTTAACTTCATGGGAACATGTGCAATTCACAAGTTAGAGCAGACCTAATCATGCCAAATGATTGAATGGAGTTCTGAAGCCCTTACAACCATATCTGCTCCTTCTGGTGATGTCAGCCACAAGCGCAGCAGGACCAGCACTTGTCTCACTGCATCTGGGGTGTGGGTAAAAACAAAAACATGCTCTTTGTTAACTCACAGCTAAAAAATTGCCTGGCTCTGCAGCACACCTTATTGTCATTGTACTAAACAGTTATTTTAAGCCCTGTGCCAGACTGGATCTGGCTGGGCTTCAGGAGAGGAGAATTAGAGTCCACCATGCATTCTCCATGCTAACCAGTGTTAATGGGAAAGTAAAGGTGTCAGTCCAAGTAAGGAGAATGTGGAATTTTCTGCTTGATAATCGAGGCCAAGATCCTATTTCCTCGATGGATACTATCGTGAAAGGAAAAACTTCATATCTTTTTTTCTGGACAGATGTAGGCATGCCAAAGAGAGGGCTTAAGAGGCTGCTGAATCCACAGGCCATGGAGAGTAAGGACATGGAATAAGGAGACGTGCAGCCAACACACAGAAAAAAGTCACCTTCCTTTATTACCTCTCAACCCTTCTGAAACAAGTAAGAATCAGTGATGGCGTGTGTCCACTAAATCCTGTTTGTTGCTGAAGCCTTAAATCTATGGGCTACTCTTTACTTGCACTGTAATGGAATCCCATGTGACTTGTTAAAGGAATGTAATATAAATACATTTAGGTATTAATATGTCACATTTGCAGAGCTAGACTCTCCTAGCCATTACTCTTGGTAAGTTTGGAAAACGTTCTGTGGTCATTGGCTCAGAACAATAAAAAACAATTGTTCAAACCCCAATAAGTGGAAGGAATAATCTTGAATAGATGGATATTGTTATTTTTAATGAGAATTAGGAATCATCATTGTTTCTAGTTGTATTCAAAGGTAACAGCTTTTGTATAAGAAAAGTAGAATACATATTATTTAAAATTATATATGGCAAAAGGTATTGTCCAGCTATTAGCCAACACACTTAAATATAATTTTGAACAAACTGCAGAGAATGATTAGATTACAAAGTACTTCATCAATGTGGTTTTATTTTCCATAATGCTACTTTTGTTTACTGAGCTCACTGCCTATAAACAACTTTTAATAGTGCTCACTTCTGATTTAAAAAGTGTTAACATTTCTGCATTTACTGCAATAATACTGTGAGCCATAACACTCTAAAGACATAAAAGCAATTTGCTCCCTCTATGATACTGATTATTAAATAAATGGGTAAAGTTTATGTCTATTCCGTGCAGAAAACAAAAACGAAAATAGAATTAATAAAATTACAAATACAGCTTTTCCAGACTTATTTAAAACTGAGCAATAGTTATGGAAAAGTTTTGTGGATGCATCTTTAAAGCCCACAGAATAGTTTCACACCTTCACTGAAATGCCTCAGAAAGGAACACATCACATTCTTTCTAAAACTTAGGACTTCTGTTCCTGTAACCATATTCCAACATGACAAGTTCCAACAAGTTAGATCTTAGAGTCTGAAAAGGAATACTTTAATGAAAATTCTTTGCCAATATATGAAGCTTCATTATGAAATCTTACTTTTCTTCCAGTATTATATTTCCAGACCAACTTTACTGTATCTCCTAGAAATCACACCATCTTTATTTTTTCTGATGTGTTTACAGGCCCAGAGTACCAAGAATTCTGAGACAAACAGAATTTGTTTCCTGATTCTCCAAAGCACAGTTAAAAGGGAAAGAACATCAGAGAAAATGTGGTCCATTTTTTTTCTGAGTAGTTCTTCCATTACTACTGTGTCCCATATTAAGGGCAAGTAGAGAGAACTTTTTATGGCACTAACTGACTTATCTATCACTGATGGAGATGTAGCTGTAGAATGAATTAAGCAGTTTATTCTGTGTGACATAAGGAATAGAAATTTCTGCCAAGAAATTCCTGTCAAAATAAAAAAGGATGACGGGCTTTAGATTAGGATTAGGTGATCAAAAGCTTCCTGGGTTTGGAAGTGAAAAACAGAGAAACCCATACAGATAACCAAATCAGATTTTTAATATTTTTTTCTTTAAATATTAAAAAAACCAAGTTAAATAGTGGAATCTCCTGTCTGAAATTAAATTTGGTGTTTGATTTTGTTCTAATTGTAAAAAAGCAAACTAGGTAAAGGACCAGATTTACCAAACTGAAGATCATAGCCCACTTTTTCCTAGGAGCCTAATTATAAGAAGCTGTGAATGATCTGTGCTCATTCCAGCTTCTCAATAAGCAGAAATAACTACATTTTTGAAGGAGTTTACCAACAGAGTGCACAGAGATGTACGCTGGGTTGCATGCTGTTCAGCAAGAATCTGAAATAAAAGGTATGGAAAAAAAGAGAAGCAATGAGGCAACAAAGTCTTCAGATAAAAAATTACTCATAATAGTTTAATTTAAAATGGCAGAGAATCAGATCTGAAGATACTGAATGAAGGGTAGAATACAGCAGATAAAATTGCTTGACAAAAAGTGAAAAGAGTTGTACATGGGGAGAAAATCCTAAGTGTGCCCATAACTTAATAGTCTCTGAATGAACTATCACTTAAGAAAGAAATCTTGGAGTCATTTGTTGTTATATTTTCAGGAAAGTATCAACATAGTCAAAAAGGAAAAATAAACCACATACAGTAAAAGGGAAAAAAAGGAACAAAAACAATGCTACCATGCAAATACAGATGGCTCCTGCTACTCGAACTATATATAAGGTTTCACCCATGCCATAGCAGAAGCATAAGTAGGGAAATTCTACCGTGGATAGCCAGGGATTTGGAACCTTTCTGTACGAGAAGAGAATAAACAAACTCTGATTTTTCCAGCTTGGAAAAAAAGTCCCTGAAGATAGGATGATTTATGATGTTTTGAAAAACTGTTTTGCAAGGAATAAATAGTTACAACAACAATACATATTACTCTGATTATTGAATCATGAATAGTATGAAGAGGGTGAACAGGAAGCTACAATGGCAGTTTATAGATGTTAATTTTACCAATTAGCAATAACAATTAACAATATGTATACCAATTAGTTATATATGTAACAATACATCATAATTAATTACAGATACTTATTACAATGACTATTACTACAATGGAAACAGAATCATAGAATAGTTAGGGTTTGAAAGGATCTCAAGATCATCTAGTTCCAACCCCTTGCCATGGGCAGGGATGCCTCACACTGGACCATGTCCCCCAAGGCTCTCTCCAACCTGGCCTTGAAGACTGCCAGGGATGGAGCATTTACCACTTCTTTGGACAACCCGTTCCAGTGCCTCACCACCCTCACAGTAAAGAACTTCTTCCTTATGTCTGACCCTAACTTCCCATTTAAGTTTTAACCCATTACCACTTGTCCTATCACTACATTC
Source organism: Psittacula echo (assembly GCF_963264785.1). Lineage (NCBI taxonomy): Eukaryota > Metazoa > Chordata > Aves > Psittaciformes > Psittacidae > Psittacula > Psittacula echo. The sequence goes on along the minus strand of NC_137735.1, from coordinate 20,493,277 downwards.
CCTGATGAAGAGTCCCACTCCGGCATCCAAATGCCATGAAATCGTGGGTCAGTGCAGCTGAAAGAAGAGAAAACCTGAAAAAGATTTTGTCTTCCTTGGATTTTTAAACTTTTTCTCTATGTATTCAATATTGGTCACTGTCAGTGACAGATTGCTGGTCTAGGTGGTTCTTCTGTTTGACTCAATTGAACAATATTTATATTCTGAAGTCTATAAAGTTTGTCAGTATGAAATCAGCTGTGTATTATTAAATTTATAGTTGCATATGAAGAAAGAAGTGTAACCTGAGAAACTTAAGAAATCCTCATGTTGATACTTAATCTTAGGTGTTAGAATTAGGAATGTTTCAAGATTAATTTGTTCAGATTCAAAAGATTTCTACCCAGCAGTAATGCAAAGGATTTATACACAGCCAATGTTAAAGAGTTCCAATCACTTGTAACAAAAGATATTTTTTATTGGTTTTGAAAATATGTAATTTCACTGTTTATTTCTGTTGATTTCATAGTATCGCCATTTCCAGGGTCAGTTCTAAGGTTTAGAGGGCATTAGACAGTGTCACTGGTCATTTTACTACTCAGGAATAACCCACAGAGACTTAAGTTCTGTCACAAGTCAGGAGGTACACTGGACTGCAGCCCAGGCAATATCAGTTCCACAGAGTTCCCCTTACTTGTGCAGAATGCTACTGAAGTAGCCAAGTCTCTGCTAGATAGGGATGTCACAAATTAAACAATGCCATTGTCTGTAAAATGTCCATGTCAGACAAAATTCTTCAATTCTGAAATCTTGTTGATCAGGGTGACACATAAACTATTTTTGTTCCCTTGAAGCTGAGGAGTATTTTGTCACTGGTGTTGGTGGGATGAGGGTTTCACCTCTAATATTCAGGAAACAAATAATTCTCCTCTTTGGAAAGAAAATATTTTGACTCAGACAAGCGATATGATGAAGTTTGCAATGTTGAATGTTTATTTATGCATTCTGTTACATGAGAGAGAGGTATCTTAGATGCAATGAATTCGAATTCCTATTTTGACTTCATATTTACTGCTGAACTTCCTTGGAGTGTTTCACAGTTCATGTCAATAGTATGGAAAGCTAATATCTACAGACTCACTTTAGAGGATGTAGGAACAGAAATGTAAAATTATATTAACTCAAGCAACCAAAAAATATATTTTAATTGGTTATATATATTTTTTTTTCTGATAGACATAGAATATTCTGAGGAACTTACTTTATACAACATCTTTCTTAAAGTGATTTTATTTCTGCATATTGGAGTGATCACTTTACAGTGATTTCTGTGACACTATCTCTGTTCTTCTTTCTTACCCTTCTAGATTTGTTGTGAACTTTCTCGTAGAGAATACCTGTAATTATTTGCTTTGTGAAGCCATAGGTCCTCTACCTAACTCTGTCAACCCTGAGGTGATTGAGACTCTGGCCTCATTGCTTCCCGCTGCCAGCTGCACAGCAGGTGCTGGTATTAAGGGTTCCTGGAGCTGGAGTTCTATTTCTTGTATTTTATCCAAACAGCTGCATATTTCCAGAGACATCTCATCTGATGCTTGGGAATCTCATGCAAAATTGTTGTTTCTGAGCCTAGATCTTCCTCTGAATTGTCACCTGCAAATTATTTAAAAGCTTCATTATAAAATTTCATATAAAAAGGAGTGAGAGCTCTACTTCCTCCAATTTGTCAGCTCACCTCCAGATTATTTAAAAGCTTTATTCTAAAATTTAATATAAAAAGGAGTGGAATATTCTATTTTAATGTAGAATGCTTGGAATTAGTTGTCTCTGCTCTTACAGGACACTGCTTCAGCTCTATTTCTTAAAAGAACACTGTAATTCTGAAAATCAGTTCTGCATATAATATTGATAGTTATTATTTTTACAGTCTTCTTCTCTCACCCCATTATTATAACTGAAGAAAATTTATGAAAAACATTTTACACAATTTTTTCCATGTTATTTACATTTGTGTCAGGTCTCAGATGTCTAACTTCTGATGATTTAAAAGGAATCTTGTCATTGCACTTACTTCCTCATTTTCCCTTTGAGGCTTGGGCACTAGTCCAGCCTTAGCCAGATCTTCAAGCCCTCCTGGAAAGCAAAGCGTAACAGGAAACAGAAAGAGAGGGGAAAAAAATGCTTCTTCAGGACATCAGTGAAAAATGTTAGAGAATATGAGGGGTACCAGAGAGGAAATCTTCACAGAGCGATCCTGACAGCACCCGCTGCCCCCAGGGGTGTCCATGGAGCTGATGAGTGCCACTGTGTGTCACTCTGCCTGGCAGGGTGGAAGGATGAGGAAGGTTTTCCAGCTAATGTACTCAGCATGCTTCAGCAGGAGATTCTAGAACAAGCTGTTTCAACAATACTGCTTACCTTCTCAAAAAGGAAAGATGTCTGCTTGCCTTCTGTTTCACTGCACAGCGTCTAAATACCTTTTCAGTCAGTCTGCTTGCTTCTTGGTGCTTTTGCCATTTTTGGTGAAATTCTCATGTCATTTACCTCAGCTTGAGTTTTGAAAACCATATTGAACTTTACGTGTGGTCCATCTGTAGTTAGAAGTCCAGTTCCTTACAGACTTCACAGAAATATTCACTGGTTCCTTTTGAAGTACTTGCCTTTGGATAAACAGAAATGCAAAGATTTACGTAGCACTTTCACCCAGTTTCCAACCACCAGATCCCTTCCTATTATCTTTGAAAATGCCCAGCTCTAATTCCTTATGGCATCTGTCTTATGTAGTGCAAAGTCCTGCAGTCCTTCCAGTTTTAAATGAAGACATCAGTGTCATACTCTCTCCATCAATCATGCTTACTCCATCTGGTTTGACAAAATTCATTACTTACAGTTTTCCTTCCTGGAGTGTGTGATCAGAGATAAACAGTGGCCAGATGGTCTTCTTAAAATCAGGTTATGAATTGTCAGATGAACAGTATAAAACATGAAAACAAAGTTTAAAACTCCAGAAATAATGACAGCAAGACTCTCTACCTAAGACTCAAAAGAAGAACTTTCTCAGTGCTAACAGACAGGAAAACAATCATTAAGCTCAACCGCTTGTTTTAAAACAAGCTGTATGGCTTTTGTCCAGAATTTATCACTGCCCAATTTGATATATCACAGGTTACACTAATTTTGTCAGACAAATTCTAGTTCTGAAAATTACACTTACAAAAATTTGGGTGTTTGCTAACAAATTGTATCCATGCTTAAATCTAGGTAACTATACTCCTGAGCAGTAACTAGTATTAGAATTTCCATCTGCAGATCATAGAATCATAGAATAGTTAGGGTTGGAATGGACCTTAAGATCATCTAGTTCCAACCCACCTGCCATGGGCAGGGACACCCCACACTAAACCATGTCACATAAGGCCTCATCCAACCTGGCCTTGAACACCGCCAGGGATGGAGCATTCACAACTTCCTTTGGCAACCCACTCCAGTGCCTCACCACCCTTACAGTAAAGAACTTCCTCCTTATATCCAATCTAAACTTCCCCTGTTTAAGTTTTAACCCATTACCCCTTGTCCTGTCACTACAGTCCCTGATATATAGTCCCTCTGTTTAAGTTTTAACCCATTACCCCTTGTCCTGTCACTACAGTCCCTGATGTATAGTCCCTCTGTTTAAGTTTTAACCCATTACCCCTTGTCCTGTCACTACAGTCACTGATATATAGTCCCTCTGTTTAAGTTTTAACCCATTACCCCTTGTCCTGTCACTACAGTCCCTGATGTATAGTCCCTCTGTTTAAGTTTTAACCCATTACCCCTTGTCCTGTCACTACAGTCCCTGATGAATAGTCCATCTCCAGCATCCTTGTAGGCCCCCTTCAGATACTGGAAGGTTACTAGGAGGTCTCCACGCAGCCTTCTCTTCTCCAGGCTGAACAGCCCCAACTTTCTCAGCCTATCTTCATACGGGAGGTGCTCCAGTCCCCTGATCATCCTCGTGGCCCTCCTCTGGACTTGTTCCAACAGTTCCATGTCCTTTTTATGTTGAGGACACCAGAAATGCACAAAATACTCCAAGTGAGGTCTCATGAGAGCAGAGTAGAGGGGCAGGATGACCTCCTTTGACCTGCTGGTCACACTCCTCTTGATGCAGCCCAGGATACGGCTGGCTTTCTGGGCTGCAAGCGCACACTGCCGGCTCATGTTCATTTTCTCATCGACCAACACCTCCAAGTCCTTCTCCACATTTGAATCTCTTCTTTGCCCAACCTGTAGCCGTGCCTGGGAGTGCTCTGACCCAGGTGTAGAACCCTGCACTTGGCATGGTTAAACTCCATAAGGTTGGCATCAGTCCACCTTACAAGCGTGTCGAGGTCTCTCTGGATGGCATTCCTTCCCCCCAGCGTATCAACCGAACCACACAGCTTGGTGTCATCGGCAAACTTGCTGAGGGTGCACTCAATCCCACTGTCCATGTCACCGACAAAGATGTTGAACGAGACCGATCCTAACACCAATCCCTGAGGGACACCACTCGTTACTGGTCTCCAGCCGGAAATCCTGAGAGCTGTTTTAAAATTCTATAACAGAAAAGGATGTCAAATCTGTGTCATCTTAATATCATTTTTACCTTGGTGAAATGTATTTTTCTGTGGCATAGTTTCTGAGATCTCTAATTTCAATTTGGTTTTTACATTAACATTTGATTAACCAATTGCGTGTTCTTTCATAAGCAACAAGGTCAGTCATTTCTTCTAACAAGCTCCCACTCAAACCATCCTTCTCAAAATCATCACTGCAAACAGATGGATATTTTTGTAATATCACAAGCTTTCTATTCCTTCACCATGGGGTGGCCCGTGGTGTGTATCTCCTATGTCTTCTCTCTCAGGCAGTAGGGCACCTTCTGTTAATAGCTGAGAAGTGGTTTGGTACATGTGGGGAGCTGAATAGATTGGATAGATCGTCCCTCAATTGCTTGAACTCCTGGGATGGTTTTTCCACAGCTGAAATGATGGAAAGGGTGAGATTGTCTTCGAACTCTCAGAGATGACCAGTCAGTTCATCCACTGTTGGTGGTGCTGCCTCACTCCAGGGCATTGATGCCAATAAGTGGGCATATGATGACAGCACACTCCGTGTTCCTTCTAACGAACTCCCACTCAAACCATTGTTCTCAAAATCATCACTGCAAACAGAGGGAAACTTTTGTACTATCACAAGCTTTCTATTCCCTGCTTATATTGTACTTAAATCAGAAAATAGTCTAACCAGGCTTCAGACTTTCAGTAAATTACTTAAGACTGATTATATATCTTTGATACAGTTATGAATAATTATCGTTGGACCCTTTTTCTGTGCTAATCCTAGACTATAAACAACAGAAATTATCCTTTAGGTTAACTCCAGTATATTTAAACTAGGAAAAAAAACCAAAACTCAACAAAAAAACAAAACCCCCAAAACAATTTAATTCTGGCAAAATGCAGAATCTCATTATTCAAGTATGTTGGTTTCTATTTGTTCAAATAATAAACACACACTCTTTGACTTCATGAAATATTTCTCTTTTAAGAGAAAATAAGCAAGATTTGCAATTAGATGGGCAGACATTGCAAGGTTTGCTTTATATGCTAATCCAAACTTATACCTCCATAACTCAATTATAATAAATTGAACAGAAAAAGGGTCCTACGATAATTATTCATAACTGTATCAAAAATGTTTAATCTGTCTGAGTTACAGTGACTCAGAAAAGGAATAACACAATGATAAACTGGGTTCAGCAATTTAAACCTGTTGAAAACAGGCTTCACCTTCTCTTATTTGAAATTTCAGTACTGAAATTTGATTGAGGTAGGTCCCACAAAAGACCAGAAAGAAGAGTCTCAGTCCCACAGCCTAAGAAATCTAAGAATAGAATTTGGATGAAAATAAGTAATGCAAAAATGCAAAGTTATACAAGCAGAAATTTACATTATTTACATTACACGAATTTACATTATGCATGAGAACCACGGAGATGGAAATGAGAAAGGGGAAATAAATTTGTCATGGCTTATAATCAATAGTACAATGCACCCCCATGGAAAGGCAAAGTCATCTTAGAAAAGTATTATGTGGAATATTTTGGTAGATAAGTAATTACTTTATATAAGATTTTCTTTTAAATGCTCCACCACAATTCTGATCACTCATGCTCAAGAATAATCACTCTCCATACAGATCAAGTAGACAGGGAAGCAACCACTATGATCAGAAGTTTTACAGGGAAGACTAAAAGAATTCTTGGCTTCCTACATCTTTTATAAGAAAGGCCAAGAGGATATATGTTTGCTCTATATAAACTCATCACAAAGTTAAACATTAGAGATAGGAGAGCTGTTTAAGCTAACAGGCAAAGTTCACAAAAGACAAAAAGGAGTGGTCATGGGATAAACTCAGAAAAAGAATCAAAGTTCTTACCTGTCAGATGAGAGAATTTCTGGAACAGCTTTCCAATGCCAGAAGAGAAAGAGAAACAATAAAATTTCTCATGAGATTTAAAATAATTGTGGCTATTTGCACTGACAGAACATTAGGCCCACTAGACATGGTAGATTCAAGCATGTGTTACCACATTCCCTGAGATGGGAGGTGGACGGTAACTGTCCCTCCTGAGGTATAACAGCACATTCCCATCTGCCAGAACTCCATAGCTATCAGGCTTTGTGGTTTGTCTTTTGCAAGCTGCTCCACCCTGTTCAAAACAACTTTGTAGCTATGGAGTCATGCAGTTCACCCAGGAAAAGCGAATTTGAGCATCTGGATGATACTCTCAATCATAGCTTAGTTTTAGGTGGTCCTGAAACAAGCAGGGCTTTGTACTGGATGATCCTTATAGGTCCCTTCCAACTTGAGACATTCTATGGTTCTGTGATTCTAATGTGAACAAATGTACACAAAGCAAGAATCTCCCAACTACTTATTCTGCTCAGTGCCTCTAATAAAGCCAGAAGCAGACATACCACTGTTCAGAAAGATTTCCTAGTGGATATTGAAATACCTGCAGGACTAGATAAAGTTAAGTAGCAGTTTGAGGAATCTATCTTTGAAATTAGTTTCTAAAAGTGATACTATGCAGAAAAAAAATACCTTTGCGCATTTATGAATCTGTCTTTTAGATGGAGTACATTTTAGCTAACTAAATCTGACTCTAAAAGGCAGAGTACTGGAGTTCAAGCCAATTTAAATAAGATTTGCTTCAATGATTCTAAGGAAACACATATTTTATACAGAAGGATTTTCAGCATGATAGATGAAATTTTGCACACAGTTTTCTAACCTATTCAGATTATTGTCTTATATGTAATCAAGGTACAGCAGTATATTGTGTTATCATATTGTCAACTTAAATAAGAGATATTTGAGAAGTATTTATCTTTAAAAAATTAATTCCATGTATATATTTCATTTAGGGAAAAGGGTTAATTGGCTTATGTTCAGTGCAGTGTTTTACAGAAAACAATTTGACTTTATTGCAAAAAAAATCAGTTTTGGGAGCCTCATTCTAGTGCTTTAAGAATTGTCATTACGTTGATCATTCAGTGGTAAATGTCTCTCACTGGAAGTGAGAAAGAAAGTCTATAAAGTCAATATACTGTCATGCCAAATATCTTCCCAAAGCAAGATGGGCTGCCAATTCCTCCTGAAGAAATCTCAAAGGGAATTAAATTATATTCTTCACTGCCTAAAAGTCTCTAAACATAGGTTAGAGCAGGTTTTATGAGATGCTGTGCTTGCAACTATATCCAAGTACATCTAAAGAGCACCTTGCTATGCCTGCAACTGCTTCATTCTCATCAAATCCACATAGTGAGCACTGACCAGTGACTGAGGTGAAAAAGTTCACAACAATACACTATTAAGGAGCTTTATACAACACACATTAAAATCAACAGAAAACTTCGATAAAAATAGAATTGTATCTGATAGGAATAAGGGTAAGGAACAGGGAAATGTGGTATTGCAGGATAGTAAGAGGGTCTGGGTCTTTGTGGTGTTGGCTTTTTTCCCCTCAGTAGGACACCGCTACATCTGTTATTAGGTAGTTGTAGTGGAGAGCATAAAAAAGTACAAATTTGAAACATGCAAAAGGCCAGTTTAATTCCTAATCAAGCCTAAAGTTATAAAGGGGAAGTCTTAATGCATAAAAGCAATAATTCCTTATGTTAGAACCTACTGGAGTCTCACTTAAACATTTATCTTTTTCCATTTATTTGTAAGGGAGCAAGAATAGCTCCGTGACTGCAAGTGCGTAGGGCCAGAACCCTGGACCTTCAAGGTCAAGAGGCCAAGTTCATTTTGTTATTAACCTTGTTGCTTCAAAGCAGGGTAAGGTATACTTGTATTATTCCTTTGGCATAAAGTAATATTCTGTCAAGTACTGATTGTTACAAGACCCTGGTCCAAAACAGCTAGGGATCCCTTTTAAACTGAACAAACCATATTGACCTGAACACTCACTGATAATGTTTGGGGTGACTAGACCCCTTATCTCATTTTCCTTAAATTGTGTTTTTTTCCCTACAACCACAAAGTCTCCTTGTGAAACAAACAAACAAACAAGAAAAACTTCATCAGAGAAAAGAATGGAAGATATCTTTGTTTTGAAAAAAACACAGAAAAAAATCTCCACATTAAACAAAATAGTTTTGACTGTAGTCTACAAATCAGTAAGAACATCCAGTAACCAATTTCCATTTTCAGCACCACTGCCACGTGCCCAAGTCCTATAATTAGTCATGCAGTCTCAGATTCTTGAAATATTGGCAGTATGTTAAGAAAATATTGCTTAATTCTACTTAGTGGCTTCTTCTCAAGGCAACAGAAATGTTGGGCATAATTGAAACCCTCTTCAGTTCTGTCCATGGCTGTAACAGGGTATGCCAAATAAAAAGACCATTGCACAATCTCCATTAATAGTACTTTCATTTGGTGGGTTGCCTAAGAAACCTCTCATTGCTTCTCTTCTTTCTGGAAGATTTTGAAGACCATGGCAGTCTATAGTAACTTGAGGACAGGACAACAGACTGTTCAAACACAGTTTTTACACTTTTTATGTGTTGGTTGTGTAAGTTTCCAGTCCTAAATTTCTTGTAATATAGATCTTTTGAATATACAACACAAACAGTGTAAGTTCTTCCTTTCTGAGAAACCCATATTCTAATGCAGACATACATGTATTACACAGAAATTCAGGTATGTAGGAACTGCATTTCACTTGTAAAGAGACCAATGATGAGAGCTCTTCTGAAAACAAATACATTTCAAGAAATATAAAAAGGATCCTTTTTTGACCTATGTGGTTAGCCCAAGGGCCATTTAAGGTAGAAGGTGGAGCTGATAATACTGAAGTATTTCTTTTGTGTCATCCTATTTATTTACAAAGCTACATTCTCAATGTTTGTTCTCACTGCATTCTCAATTGCTTTTCTCTCCACTTCTCTGCCTTTTCTGGTTTCTTTCAGAGACACATACATTCACTTTTACCAAGCAGTATCCCACCTAAGAAAAGCTCTGAATCTGCCTTTATACTGGGAAGTCCTACATTTTCAATGGCCACCTCTGTTGTCTCAGCTGTCCAGTTCCATAGATACTTTAGTTATACACACACACATATTTATTAGTAATTACTAGATTGACTAAGGTTTCACACAATTCATAAACACACAAGTCTATTTCTACATGAGAAAAGATAGTTCATTTCAATCACACAATGTACTTGAAAATATTGAAAAAAACCTACAGGATTTTATTACCGTTAGGCAAGTTTGCTGGCATTTAATTACATAGTCTCACTGGGTGAATCTTGAAAAAGCTCAACATTCAGCTGGCAGCCCTGAAGCAGATACAGAAATATTTTTAAATCTTTCCAATGTCAAGCATTTCGAAGGAATGATTCCTCACATAATGCAGACAAACAGAAGGTACTGCCTAAAACTGCAGAGAGGCCTTCCAGCACCTTAGAACTCTGCAGCTCCTGTGCTATCATGGTCTCAGCAGATCTTTCCTCCTAAAGCCCTGTACCTGGTTAAGGCAGCTAGTGTTCTGAGGCACAGTGAGTACACCTGTTTTTCCTGAACAGTTTTCACCCTCCAAAACTACCATTAAAGTAAAATATATTTTCAACAACCATTTACATACAAAATATCAGCTGTGCTAATTCTATTTTGGCTTTTTCATGTGAAACATATTGCTGACTTACAGGCACTGGGAGAGAATGCAATTAACTGCTTCACTTCATTTGTGCATAATTGTGTAATAGAATGGAAGTGTATAGATGCCAATAAAAATGTCCTTTTTTTTCTATACATACCTGACCTCTTTAATGTTGCACAGAATAACTGACATGGACCAGCAAGAGACACAATATGGAAGATAACTACACAGCATGTGATTTGTGTGTTGTTATTCACAGCTGTCGATATGCGGTTTTCAATCGCACTGAGGCTTACTGCTAAACCAGACATGCTTGAAGCAGCATTTTTATGGGCTTCAACTATGTTACACTTTGAACCAGAAATCAGGTGGAGTTTTTATGCAAAAGATAATCCTTAGCCTATAGCTAGGGACGGTCATACTAAGGTGCACAGTCCAAAATATTACTGATTGTCAATACTAAGTGACAAAAACCTTAAATTAACTGATTTGTACTAGTTTGGCCATAATGATTAATTTCTCGCTTGACAGGACATTGTAATGATGGGAGCAAATGCGGAAGATATTGATCTTTTTTTCTTAATTTAGCTTTCCTTCAGGCCACATGAGCTTTATTTACCAGGTTTATTTACCATAATGGGGTCTCTTCTGTAAAGCATTGCTTTGATGATCACACGACTAGGGAATGACAGCAGGTACCATTGTTGTCTTTTAGCATTAGCAAAGAATTCAAGATTCACCCAGTAATGTAAAGTCTATTAAGACAAGATGATTCAAAACACAGAGGTGAATTTCCTTTCACTTTACCTGTGCAGAATGCTAAAATTATCAGGTAAAATTAGTATCATCTTAATATCTCTTGAGGAAGTATACCTATGTACAAGGAGCTCAGTAGGAAAAGCAATTTAAGGATTTGTCCTTTACCTCAGTTACAACCACTCTTTTCTTCCCTTGCCCCATGGCACACAAGGTGCTGTCGCAAATTAAGCCCAGCTGTAAATCAGAAAAACCATGTAGCCATTTGTTCACTCCCCCCGCCCTTCCTTCCCTGGCTCCCGGAGGGATGAGAAAGAGAATTGAAAGAATGTGACTCCCATGGGTTGAGTTAAGAACAGTCCAGTAACTAAGATATAACACAAATCACTACTGCTACCACCAATAATAATAATGATAAGGGAAATAACAAGGGAAGAGAATACAACCGCTCACCACCCGCCGACCGATACTCAGCCCAACCGAGCAATGAACAAGCCCTTCTGGGTAACTCCCCCCGTTCTACATCCCGGGCATGACGTGCTGTGGTATGGAGTACCTCTTTGGCTAGTTTGGGTCTGGTGTCCTGTCCCTGCTTCCTCCCGGCTTCCCCTCCTCCCTGGCAGAGCACGAGACTCAGAAAGTCTTTGGTCAGAGTAAACATTCTGACCAGCAACTAAAAACATTGGTTTTGTCAGCACTGTTCCCAGGCTGAAAGTCAAAACCACAGCGCTGTACCAGCTACTAAGAAGAAGAAAAATGACTGCTACTGCTGAACCCAGGACAGGTATTCGAGACACTTGGTGAGTTGTACTGGAATAACTTCTCTGGAGTTCTGCAATAAACTGGGTCTGGGACAAAATAACTCAGCCTTTTCCTGTTCCAACAAGAAGGCTGATCCTAATGCAGCCAGTTGAGTGATTTTGAAGTACTGCGAGGATGGGAATCAGGTGTTTAAGACCACTTCTGAAACACCTCTATCCATGAGCTACAGCTTACTTGTCCTGTCTGAGAAAAGCCTAGGAGACATTAAAGGAAATCATTCTGCTGACAACCAAGAAGCAGAGCTGCTGTTGCTAGAATGGCTTCGGTAAATGGATAAATACAAATATGTCTCCTTTTTTTTCTGATAAAAATACTTTTATCAGAGTAGAAATCTATCATTTGCATTTCCTATGTTGTTTTGTAGACTATTATCCTCTACCAATAACTATAGGTTGGTTTTGTGAGGTTTTTTGCCTCTGGCTTTCCTAAAGGGAACAAACTGTATACCACAAATGTAACAAATGTGATAGATCACATTAACTCTATCTGTCTGTTCTTCCCCTGCCCTTCATAGTATATGAACCTTAATATCTCTATTCAGCTGTATATGAAAGAGAATGATTGAAGATAATGATATTCCTTTAAGTATTGTGAATCAGTAGATAGAAAGAAGCGTAGGGCATAAACTGCTGTCCTGCTGAAAGAAAGACAAACAGATTTCTGCCCATATACACTCCATTTGGCAGCAGCTTTCTAGCGAGTCAGCAAGTGCATCCTGTCTGGCTGATCAGCAGGCAGAGAGTTCCAGAGTAGGCATAGCATTGCTGTCTCTTGCCTGTAAGGCATATCACAGATGACATGAAAGAAAACTCAGCTGGAAAAGGTTAGAGACAAAAGACACAAATTATAAGAAAAAAAACTTCATTAGTTCAGCTCTTCATAGAGTGGACAATAATCTTGGACCATATGAATTACATCATGCAAGTATGTCTCATAAAAGAATATATTTTCTAGAAGCTTAATTACTTGGATGGTGCAAGTTATCAAGTTATGTGGCAGAAAAGAAATGTTAACATTAGGAAGACTGAAAGTTTTCAGCCTTAGCAAAGTTACACTGTGGAATATGATTAAGTTAGATGCTTTGTCCTGTTTCTCCTGCCTCTTTTTTTTTTCTTTTTTTTTTCCTTTTTTCCTGACTTGGAAACTTCTGCTCTTTGCTCAGCTGCTGCTGCATTTTTATTCTCTCAGACGTTTTGTAGGTCACAAGGGTATCATTTTGACTGAGATGTGGTCAGAGAGAATAAGAAAAATCGATTTTTGAAAACCTCTGTTAACACTCTTTCATGAACATTTTGTTATATCCATTGTGAGCTTTTAAAAGACTGAACCTGCGAATTTGCTATTGCCATGTCTTTGTATGATTTGTATGATTGTAGGCTTTGTATGATTGTAGGCTTATAAGCTGAGAAAGAGCAGCACAGCATAGAAAACACCCCAGTCTTCATGTGCACTGGGACAGATTCCTTTTTGTATTAGACTGTAATTTAATATTCTGTGCACAGGCATGCAGAATTTCTTGCTGGGCACTGAATTATGCAAAGAACTGTAGATCTGCAAACAGGAAGCTAAGCTTAGAAAGGATAATGTATTAAAAGTGCCAGTGAAAAGCTGTTCTGCTTTCTATGTTCTTTAACTCCCCCTGAAAGACCTCTGTCCTTTACTAGATCTATGGGAAAATATGAGGTACAGATATATTGAAAGGTAAAGTTTTTTCAAAGACTTGAAAACTAGCAGTCCTATCTATCTGTCAAGCTTTTATATGGTTCCCTTCACCATTACATCTTGGAATTTCCACTGATCAGGTCTCTGAAAAATCAAAGCACAAGATAAATTAAGTATATCTAAGTGTTTGTGTGAGACTGAAAAGCCTTTTGATTCACAATATCAGCACTGTTTTTCAGTTTTGTTCCACAGCAGCAGAGTGGAAGAAAAAATGGCAGACTTGTGATTAGATAAACTCCTTTTAATTTTTCCATTCTGTCTTAGCCAGATGGAAACACATGGACAATTGGTTTACAGAGATCTTTATCCTCTCTCCTTCATTAGCACCACAGGGAAGTTTCTACAGTGGCTAATGCACTTACTGACATGGTTTCAACAATTTAATCACGCAGAAGCCTCTCTGTAAGGTCAATGTTCTCTACATTTGTTCCAACTCATTTACTGAGTAGAAAGGTGAACTTTTTCATTCCAGGTGTGTCATTATGGAAATCATGCTAATGAATCAAGGCACTGGAGGGCATATGTATCTCTGTTAGTGCAAGATTAATGGAGACTTTATCAAAGAGGATTCAGCCTTTACCAGAAGAATCTGGTAAATTCATGTATGAAGTGTAATTGTACTGCAATAATCTAGACTTTATATTGGCATAGCAGCTTCCATTTCAGAGAAACTCCATGTACAAACATCAGTATAGTACACATAAAGAACAATTCTATTATGGAAACACAACCACCTGAGCGCACAACGAAGTCACAGCACACAGCACCGCATACTACACTGGGACTGATGTCAGGACACACTTTAAGAACCCTATTCCTGACAGAAAAAGCTTTTGGTCAATTAATGACAAGCGTATTTTTTAAAACATATTTACATTTAACATATATATATTGTATACTGTATTTGGGTTTAAGCTTACTGGCATAGAAACTCTTCTTCTTGTTTATGATTGTAGAGTGATCCAAACAACAAAGTTGGCATGTTGTCACAATGTTAATATTCACATAATATTTCCTAAAAAAGAGCTGCAGAAATGATTCTTTGACTCCAGAAAAATAATGAAATTATTTATTTTTTTATTTAATCAGCTTTCTTGCTCATGAAAGCTTCCAAGCATCAAACAGAACAGCAAAACTACAGACTGAAAAGTGTAATAAATAGTAATCTATAAATAATGGGAAGTGTCATTTCTAATTCTTCCTATACTATGTATCATTACTTGTTCCTTTATAATACAAAGGCCTAAAGGAAAGAAAATGAATCATAGGTGTACTGAATACAAAAATTCTTTATAGCTGAAAAGGATGGATAATTTGTTTCTTTTCAAGGTAGCCTCAGGTCACAATGTGATTTTGGGCTCTATATCCAGCTCTGGTTTTGTCATGGTTTAATAATTTGAATACATTTGCAATTAACAGAAAGCTATATTCTAAAAAGTCACGGTTTCTCTAATACAACCTAGTACTACATTTTCTTAATAGAATTCAACACAGTGATATTTGGAATTAACCTTGCTTCTTCCCTTTGATTTACCACTATATCATAAAAATCGGTAAAATCAGACTGACATCAGTTAGAGATCATATGTTTAGGAAAAAAAACATTCACTGCTGACCTTTTCATTTTAAATCTTTCTTCAACAAAAGACATATAATCAGTTTTAAAAGGTTTCTCTATCCAGAAATTCTGTTCTATGTTTCTATGTCAGAAATTCTTCCAGTACTTTTTCCTTTTTTTTTTTTTCTTTTATCGTAAAACCTTTGGGGACAGAATAGATTTAGAGTTTTCATACTTGCTACAGTTTCAAATAATGAAAAATAATCTGGCAGATCAATATAAAAATGTAGGTAACACCCAAAGGGCAACCAAGGTTTCTCATTCTGCTTAGATGTGTTCATGTATGACTGTAACTGTGCCTTTGGAGAGAGAGCAAATATTTTGATCTTTTTATGTAGTACAGCACTATATCATATGCAGTGGATTTGATGAAAAAATAGGCAGACTCTCCTAATAATAATGTTTTTGTCAATGTTTAAATATATAACTGCTATAGAAGTTTAAAATAAAGTGACTCAAATCCTCTAATCCTGACAGAAGCCTGAATATATGATAACTATGGCTCTGAAAAAAAACAGAGAAAAAAAGACAAGGTGTCTACCCTGTTCTCCTGTATAAATCCACCTCTGTCCTCTGGGCTCATTGATAAATGTTGGGAAAATACACGTATTCCAGCCAGGGCTATCCTAAAAAACAAATGGCAGGAGGACCACGTACCATTTTAGGACATTCAGTATTTCCCACAAACTGCCTTCTCTCATTCCTCTTATAGGAATTCCACCTGGTTTTCTTCATCGCAGCAATAATGTACTGATTGATGAAGAATATATATTTTAGGGTTGCCAGTACTCAGTACAAACGCCTCTGCATCTTGGCAATCATAGATCTTTTATTCCTGTTCTGACTTTTGTGAATCATGCACATGCAGAAGCAGAATGACCTATTTTTGCCAGGAGGACTCAAGTAATCTACTTAGTTGCACATACAGCAGTACACTGAAAAGAAGGGATCCTAGGGTGACTGTCAATGAAAGGTTGAATCAACCAATTCTGACATGCTTTGCACAGAAGTTAAACAGTTTGCTTCAAGTATAGCAAGCTCATGTTCAATGCCTTTGTCTTCATATACGTAATACAGTGTAAACACAGTTGGGAGGGACTCCTCTCTCCTAAATACAGGTTTCTAAAACTCATACACAGCAATCAGATCCCTTTATAGACAATGGAGTTAAATAAGCATTCTTAAATTCTTTTTTTTTTTCTTTTTTCTCGCTCTGAATCAGTCTGAATCTTTTTTTTTTTTTTTTTGTCTCTCTCTGAACCAGTCTGAATCTTTTCAGGAGTCAGGTGGCCCACAAGGAATTCCTTAGAGATGGACTGCAGCCAGAAATGGAACAAGCAGTCTGGGTTTCCAAACAGATTTGTCACATTGTAGTTCTGGTATGGTAGATATATGGTAATCTAAACCAATAAAGATCAAAGCCTCATTGGCACTAAAACTTTCTACAGTAACATCTCAGGGACCCATGTGCTAGTAACTATGTTAATAGACCTTTTCCTTCATTACAATTAACTGATTCCCCTTTGAGCAGAGGAATATTGTTGGTAGAGTGGTTTCCTCACTCAAAGCTGTAGGAGCTGGTTCTTGAGAACCGTCTCTGTGGGTATAAAGCATTTGTACATCCTGGATAAGAAAACAGTGCAAATAACTTCAAAATTTTCCTCCTATACCTTGCTCAGCCACTTGTCTTTCACAGTATGTCTTTTCACATATGTGTGACTGGGGGAAATTACAAAAACAGAGACAGCATATATTATAATTCTCAAAAACACCATTCCCATCCTTCACCCATTTGTGCCTCATGCTGTGAAAGAGGCGTTTTCCACACATTTAGTTGCCCCCACCATGGATCACTTTTATATGGTTTCCCCAGTTTCCCTTACTTTCAAGTAAACATTCAATAGCTAAAATGTAACATAGCATAGAGTTCAATAGCTTAATGAGTTTATTTTTACAAAAAGAGAAATTGCACCTGACAGTTAAGATTACCTCTTGCTCCCCCTCTGCATCATATCTTACAGTTATCCAGATCTCAAATTCTGTGGAGTTATGTTAAGAGGCAATGGTGAAAGATTCAAGAATAGTGACAGAAGGTCTGTCTGTCTTCTGCATTTATCAGCACATAAGGAAAAAAAAAAAAGCCATTTTATATGCAGATACAAAGAAGGAGCATAAATTTGTAGTTACTGGGTCACCTTTAGTATGTTTCTTGATAATTTGGGGTGGGAGAGTTAATGGTAAAAAATAATGCCTGTATTCACCGCTTAAGAACTCATCTCTTCTGTTTAAATATAGTGTCAGAAATTATAATTTTCTATTCTGCTGTACGTATTGCTTTTGTAAAACTTGTGCTTATTCCTTTCTATTGGTCCTCTGTACTCATTTTCTTCACTGCAAGATAAAGTAACTCTCAGTTGTGCCTTGCTGCGATAATTGAAGCAGATTATGAGTGATTTGACAGATATGACAGAGGTAACCTTTGAATCATTCTCTTTTATGATAGATACAACAAACTGCTGCATGTGCTGCTGGGTTATAAAAAGGGAACCCCCCACCTTGCCAATACAGAGTTCACAGAGCACTATTTTATCAATACCCACCTCACTGCCTAGCGTTATAGATTATCAAGAAGTGCAGGGATGTAATGTCTTATAGAAAGAACCATATCCCTCCCATGATGGGAAGAGGCAGGGACTTCCGGAGATGGTGCCTGCAAATACAAACTGAAAAAGAGAAATCTAGGTCAGCAGAAGACTACTGTATCCATGTTATTCATAAGGCAGTAGTGTACAGAACGGTACCTTTTGGATTCAGGTGTTTAATGAGCTTTAAGAGCATTGCAGAACATAAAAGCCTCTGATTGACATCCAGGGATCTTGTGTCTGCCTCTGTACAGAATGAGCTGTGATACTGCAAAAGCCACAGTAGAGAAATGCTTTGTTTTGCATGAGATATTCAGATTCAACTATAATGTACAAGAAAGAAATCTGGGCGGTTTAGTCAAAAGAAAATCTAATTTCTGGGTTAGAATTAGAGTTATATACATGAAACAGCAAATGGGGCAAGGAGAAGGAAGGCAGAGTTTAGAGGAGGCAGGACTGATGCCTTATCATCCATGAATAAAGAACTAACTTCAATTCACTTTTATTCAGGGAATAACAAATAGACCACACAAGGGACTGAGAAATTATACTGGGGTCCTTTCCAGGGCTTTGCGGCAGAGTAGAGCCACAAGCTCTGCATGTTCCTGGATTTTTTTTTTTTTTCTTTACATTGAATCAGTGTATTTCTTGCTAAGAAATACTCAGGCTTACTGCAACACTATTTGTTTGTCTTATGGCTGCTCTTCCACAGATTTACAGCATATGATTGAGTACAATGGCATGAAGAATCAAATTGAGCCGGTGCTCCAGAAAGTCAATGTACACTTTTTTTTTTATGCTTCTGAAAGAAGTGCTTCTGTTATCAATTTATCTCTGAGCTTGCATCTCCCACCTGCTTGCTTTTCTCATTGGTTTTAATTCAGAACAGCTGCATGAAAACTTACATAGGGAGTAATATGCTGAAGAGTATCAATTGCTTTGCAAAAACTCATCATCATCAAGATTTTTGTTCTGAACCTAAGTCCTACTGCTTTTTTTTTTGAGTGCACTGAAGTTTAACTCCAACACTGGGTAAATTTCAGATGCATAGAGAAATTTTAAAATAATCATGGGAGTTATTAAGTAAATGGTTTATAACAGATACCAGATATATACCTTGCGTATTTTCAGTTTTAGGTATTTTACAATTTTATACATATTATCATGTTTTTTATAAACTAGGTACTGTTACAATTCTGGATGGTGTAAGACTTGCCACCTCTCCAGAGAGCATTTATACTCCTCCTGACAATGGTAAGAAAAAGATTTTCACAAGGATTTTGAAGAAAAATAAAGGTCAATAATTTGCTCCAGTAGCCTCTGTAAATCCCTGAATAACTTAGAATATACACTAACAACCTCTTGGAGTCTCTGATCTCCAGAAAAGTAAAATTCCATTTCATGCATTTGTTGAGACATTTCTTAGTTTCCCCAAGTAATTAGCGTTGATTTGAGAAGGGAGATAAAAACATTAACTGGGATATCAAATTACTCTCACACACAAAAAAAGCAAGTAGTGGATTATAATTCTATCCCTCCTGTGCATGCAAAATAGACCTGAAGGGGAAAAAAAGCAAAGTTGCCAGTCAATTTCTTCTTAATAAACCTGTTCTAAATGAATTTCCACTTGCCAACAGTATTTCCCTGTTTTCTTAATTCCTTTCCACTTGCCAACGGTATTTCCCTGCTTTCATATTTAATTACTTCTTTTCAGAACCACTCATTGTTTTCATTTATCATACTCTTTCCTCTGAGCAGGTTCTACCCCAATATGTCTCATTAATTTTGAATGATATCTGCTGTGTTGCATCTCCTCAGTTCTGCTCATCTCCTTGGCAGTCCCTCATTACTTCAGTTTGTTGCCATGATGCAGGATGGCGTTAAAGGGTTTTGGTCTCCACCATCATCCTCTGACTCTACGGCCTCTCTGCTGGAACTCACTATTGCTTCAATACAGAAACACTCATCCCTAAAACTTCTCACTTTTGAGGGAGAGATCTGGCTACACTTCAGATGTAGCATAACTGATGAAGGACAAAGCTCCTTTCCAAATTCATGCTGTTATCTAGAGAGAAAGTGGGAGACTGGGAGAATGATTTAGTAATCTAACACAAACCTGAGCAGCACAGACACCCATGCTCATTATGGAAAAATTATCTCCCACAGTAGACTTGCTTAGAGCAAGCTTTTTGGCTCAGAGATTGTATCTTTTCTTCTGTTTATGAAAGGACAGCACAATGAGAAGCCAAACTTCATGGGCACCATAGGGCATCAACATGATATGAAAATTAGCATCTGAAAGAAAAAGCAACTCTCATGACAGCCTGTGTGAGAATGATTGCCCCCAAATTTAGTTTCAGGCATCAAATCAGTCTTGTCAAATCAACATACTTGTTGATATGGATTGGACTGAAAAGGAAGAATTTTTGTTTTCAAATGAAAGTGAATTAAGAAAACCAGGTGTCTGAAACACTGCAGCTTTCCCTTTTTCCACACTTTTGGCTCTTCATCATATTTTCAATTCTGATAATTAACAGAGCTAACCTCTAGTAAGTACTCTTTTTTCCAGTTCATTGTTACAACTGGCACAATATTCATGGTTTCTGTGCTGATCACAAAAGAATTGCTTTGCTTCTTCTCTGCTTTGTACCTTCCTCATTTAAATTATATAGTTTTTGTACATTTCCATTGGCCCAGACTTCCCTTGCTGCTGGCTACCACCTCTCTCTGCAGTGCTCTCTGTTTTGTTGCTCTGCCTCTCGAGGTATGGATAGATGGCTGAGCTCTTTCCACAGGAAGTCAATGAGCTTAGCTGGAGTAAGGCGAAAACAATAGCAATTGGCAGCGAAAGGTAGACAGGCTGACAAAGGCTTTTAAATGTTACGATATTAGAAAGTATACATGAATTATAGATAGGAAGAAAATAGAAGAGACAAAAATATAGGACAGGAGAAAGCAAGAAGTAAAAGACAATGAAGTGGTCAAGTGACAACTTCAGCGAGATGGGAATGTTCTGTTGTATTAACCACCAGAAACCTGGTTGACACGGAAACAGATGATACTGTCTAGAGAATGCCAAGACACTTGTTTCCCTTGTTCTGCTTTCATTGTCCTTTCTTTGTCTCCTCCTCCTCTCTCATTTCTTTTTTCCTTCTATTTCTTTGAATTTCTTATTTAAACTATAGATTTTTCAGTTGGAATTCGAAACAGCGGTGGAGAAGGAATAAGTAGTGAGAGGAAAGCACTTGTTTATTTCTCTAGCTCTGGTGTCACATTTTGTTCCACTATCCTATTAAACTTTTTCTTAAAAAAAAAAACCATAGTACACACTACTTTTCCCACATTCTTTGTTCATTTCCAGTAGCACACAATTATATGTGCATGACCCTGGCAACACCAGGTCACTACAGTGCATAAGTGTTATTACCAGTTCTCACAATCTTATCACACTTCTAGTAATATGTAATGCTTTTCCTGAAGCCACATCTCTCATATTCACATCATTATGTGACAATCTCAGGTTATATTCTTTGAAAAATAAATGAAGGGTAGGATTCATCTCACCTAATTTAGTATGTGTAGAATGTAGACATCTACATCTCAGCTAACCCCCTAGGCTGACTTTATAGTCAATGAAGAGAATTAGGCAGTTTTAAAGCAGAGCTCTTCTGATCTATTTTAGAACTCTATTTCAGGATGAGATATGCTGCACTGAAGAAGTGTCTGTTTCTCCCCACCGATGCAGAGGAAGGATGAATAGCTGAGTTGTAGATTACTATATTTGGAGAGATGAATCTTTTTTACCTCTGGGTAATGCCTAATTTGAATGACCTTCTAATTACTATAATATTAATATGCAAATAAGAATAACCCCAAATATTTTATTTTACAAAATACACAATCTACAAGAATTTCAGGCTTTTATTTATTTGATCTATTTGATGACCAGTCTGGTTTTTGTTGCTTTGGTTTTTTTTGAATACCTGAAACTGGTGTTAAATACTGTTTTACAAATACCATTTCCCCTTCTTTTCAAACATTTCTTTGTCTCTTACTTCACCCACTTTGCAATTCATTCACCTTTCAGGGCTTTTTTGTTTTCTGAGATTCACTATATTGACTTCTGCAAGGGCATATAGAAAGTAAGTACATGTGCTTCACAAGGTTATCTAATTAAGGACCTTTTCAGATCAAAAGGAGATAATAAGCAAAGGGGGAAGGGCTAACACAGGAAGACAAAGATGCTAGGCAAAGGATAGTAGAGAAAATGGCAAAGATCAAAAGTCTTCAGCTACTTATTACTGGACCATTAAGAAACTCCAGGCACAGCTTTGGAGAAGATCAGCCTGCACTTTTTAACTGGCAAGAATGGGAAAACATGGGAACTCAAGGTATTTCTGTAGGACTATGCAAAATTTATGAAGAAAAGTTTAGAAGGGAATAAGGGAGGAACAAAACGAGTATTAGACAGAAAAAGGCATAAAAGGGGATGGCTGCATGTAAACCATGACTGATCAACATACTTGTCTGACCTAGCTGTGCTATCTTCTGATTAAATCGTTTCTTAATGATCTCCCTGTGTACTCCCTATCCTGTATTTATGTTAGCCTGGCCTGTGCAGTCAGCTACTGGTGCCAGTGGGGTCTCTGTGCCACTCACTGGAGTGAGTGAGGGTCTCAGCCTCAGCCGCTTGGGTGAGAATGATGTGGGTCCTGAAAACCAGCTACTGGCTGATTGGGGCAGGCATGAGTGAGGGGGTTCAGCACTGGCAGGTGGAGCAAGACTATAGATCACAGCCTGTGTGCCTGGTTCCAGCTGCTGAGGGGAAATGGGTGCCTATATCTTCCCCAGATCATGTATGTTGGCATATGCACTCACTATCAACCTCACACAGGACCAGCCAGTGAGTAGGGGACCTGCAGGGCAGGTAAGAGGGCCCAGGATCTAGGCAAAGATGTTGGATGGGCAAAGGAGTCACACTGGTATTTGTAGAAACAACGTACAAGGGCTTGTGAATCTAGGGTGGTGCATATGTGCCCTTCTCTCTTAGTCAGAATTTGAGGATTTTTGTCTTGTTTACGCACTACATCTGGCTGCATTTGGCACACCTTGTAATACATATCCCAAATAGAGCTGTGTGCAGCTTGGCAATTTCACTTCCCAGAGGCTCATGCAATTACAGTCTGTCAAACATATATCACTTAGCTAAGCAACAACTAAAGAGAGCAATAATAACCTACAATTTTTTCATGGGAAAGCATTACAGAAGGAAAGGCACTATTCCAAATGACAAAAATATGATTATAGCTCCAGGAGGAATAATGAGAAAAAATTAAGGAGGGTGTTTGGTTCGATTGTTTTACTAAATATCAGGAAGGAGGGGGAGGGGAGGAGAAATCATGCTGACTGGGGAATTGTTCACCTTGCTACTCCTTTAAGAGAAATATTAGAATTTCTGTACTTCAAAAATGCTTTTCAACTAGGCAAAAGGGAAAATAAAGAATAATCCATGGAATAAAAAGACAATGAGCTTTGGGGGCGTTATAAAATTGTTTTAGCCTGTGCAGTATATTCTGTGAATCTGTGAGCAGCTCCTCACAAGCAATTGAATTTGTGATCTTTTAAACAGTATCCTAGAGGAAAAATATTCAAAACATAAGCAATAATATAATTATAATAATTAATTAATTTTAATTATTAATTATATATTAATAATTTAATTAATTATTGATTAAATTTTAATTATTAATTTAATTAATTAATTGTATTAAATATTATAATAAACAACATAATAAGCAATTTCTATTTTTTATTGTCCATTTTAGATTGTGAGGGAGAATTTTAGTTTTGCCATAGTATTAAAATTATTTGGGATGAAAAGGGACAGGAAGGAATATGGAGGTGGGATGTTAACACTGTGCTGAATAATGAATATTATTCATGATGACTTGGTAGTGAAGGCTGGACAATAGTATGAGCAGGGGGAGCAAAACAGCACTGTGAAAGAATCCCAAAGCAAAGCTGTGGGCAAGAACCTGTCCTCACTGTGGACAAAGTTTAGATATCTATCACCATCTTCTTTCAGGACTGCCTACATATTCTGCATTGTAAAGACACTGAATAAGTATAGAAAAAAATGTAGATGCCAAGTACATGTTTTCCACCTCCCAGCTGAGAACTGACAGTGCTAGACCACCAATTCCAGTACCTTGAACCCTGCATTCACTTCTGCGTAGCAGGACAACTTCAATAAAAAGAGTCCATAATGGAATATACAAGCATGTTTCAGTTTCAAAACCTATAGTTTCAGAGATAGACTACCGATAAGTGTAGCTGCAGTACACACCGAGCCGAATTAGTGCTTATGTTCTGAGTAGTTAAGACTGCCACAATAAGAAGAAAAATAATTTTGCTCTCACTGTTACAACCTTCCATTCCTGGGCAGAGAGGGAAGGCAAAGGTTGCTTTCCTGATCAGGCAACCCAGAAGCAATATATTCTCTGTTACTAGAGGTTAAGATTAACTTGAATATTGACAGCAGGAAGCCCCAAGCTCTCAGTCACAAAAGAGATAAAGAATTATTTCCATGAAATAAATCCTTACTCACTGCATCCTATGTCTATCATTTGACTCAGAAAATGGATGAGCATTCCCTACTTCTGGTAATTTTAAGAAGTAGATGTGACTTCAAGATATTGTATTTAGTTGTACAATAATTAATTACCTTCAGTTACACAGCACAATGTAATCAGTGGTTTTCAGCTTAGCTCTGCCACAAAAGAGTGGGCTTGTCTACTAGCTGGTGGTATCAGACAGCTTGGGAAGGGCACTGAGGGGATAAAGTAACCTGAGGTAACTTTAGACTCTAAGATCTTGAGATAGAATCCACTGCCATTTCACAGAATCAATCTTTCTTGCCGCTACTGGAGTAACACAAGAAAAAAGTTTTAAGTGGATTATAGTGATGTTATAGGATACCATCTACTCAGCTAAATAATGGTGAAATATAGGTCACATACTTTATGGTCAAAGAAGTTGCATGCTCACCACCATTTAGTCCAGTAGGGGTTTTTTTACTAGGCAGAATTCAGCTTGGCCTGTCAGAAATAGATATGTAATAAGCTTTCATCCTGAGCAAGCAGGAGCAAAACGGAAGCTCTGTGTTAAAGAATACACAGGCAGAAACTGAAGTCAGATACATTCTGTCTGCACTGCTTTCCTTTTCTTAAGGCTTCAAGACACATCAAAATGCCTGAAGCAGTATGGTGTGTGCAGGCCACCAGAGGCAAAATTTGTGCACGGGTATAAATAAATTTTATGGCATCACTGCCACAAGAAAAAATTGGTGTAGGTAATTTGCCTTACCAATTAGTGTAGGCACCCCACAGAAGTACAGTTTATAATAAGCAATTTAAGCAATCTGCATGTAAAAATTAATGAATAGAAACACATGGATTTGGAATAATTTTTAAGCAAGTGAAGTAAGCTAATTTCTATGTTGCACAAACATAATAAGGTCATTTAAGAAACAATTACAAGACACCATGGGGTGAATAAAGTGTAAAACTAGAATGACTGATGGCCAGTATAACCTTTCTTAGTTCCCATAATTGCCTATGTGTTCTACAAAGCTAAGTAAAGGGACACATGCAATTTAGTTCCTCCAGTATGATTAGCTATTACTGAAGAAATAAGATGATTCCAGAGCAGGCGTATGGCTCAAGGAATATAGAATTAAGCAATAGTTTCTTCATAGTGCTGGTAGAATTTTTTTTTAAGTTGTATAACTTTTTTTAATTTATACTTTGAGAACATATTCTTGCTCACTTTAAAATGTCCATCAGCCTTTCAGAATCCATCACAGAGTGCTAACACAGTAGCTGTCATTCAGAACATAATTCTGTCAATTTTGTACCAGATAATTCAACCTACCATGTTATCTTCTCCAAGGGAGTGAAATAGCAACACAACAGGAGCTTAAATGGTGGTTTTATCCAGAAGATTATTTTGCTTGTGAAGCAGCTGCTTTTGAAAGGTTAGAAGTCCTAAGGATGCTTTACATTCTGTCAACAACACAACATACTGATAAAAGTAAAGTTAAAGCAGCCTTTCCAATTATCATCAAATAGCACAGGATATACTTGTGTAAAGCTTTCAAAGTCTGCTAACTTATCCATGCTTCTCTGACTCCTAAGTACATAGTCCTGCTTCTTATAAGGAGGAATAGATTATACCTTATCAGTTGTTTGGAAAAAATCTTGATTTTAAAGTCTATCAAAGTCTGATATAAGAAAAATTTAAAATATTTTCATATATCACAACTGAAATATTGATTTTATCTTAAGCTAGTTAAGATAACTCTTAATTAGGGCTTTTACTTAAAGAATGATAGCTATTTCTCTAATTCGTTACACTTACCAGATTTTATGCAATCGGACCACAAACCTTTGCGAAGTAGAAAAAAATAGTATAGAAACAGACTCTTATAATAGAATTATTATGACCTTGAGATACAAATGCAAGTATTTAAATAAAAGTCATGATTCCATGCAAAAATCCAACAGGAGAATAGGAATGTAGCTGTCTTTTGATATATTAAACCTGGAAGACTTTTTTTAAATTAATCAAAAATGTAGAACTCAGCAAGAGAATGCTTATTAAAATCCTCCTTATGCAGCTATTTCTCATTAACTTTGAAAAGCTGCTTATAGCAAACACTTCTCTAAGCTGAGCACCTTTCTGCAAATAACTTTAACATATCTTTTCCTACTCCATTGAATGAAGGAAGGGACTGTCATAAATAGCATTTTTAACCAAATACATAATTTGTTGACCAACTAATTGTACAGCCCTACTCAGCACTGCCTCATAAGATTAATCTTTATAACACTCTTGTAAGTATAATTTTTCCCATTAAAAAATTGAGGCAAAGGGAATGGAGTGCTTTATCAAGAATCCCACTGAAAATCAAAAGCAAGATATCCATGCAAATCTCCCAGGCCCCACTCAAGATAAAAATAATACAAAATATTTGGTATAGTACAAGAAGACAGCTGGCAGGTTTTAGACCACTCACTGTTTTCCACCATAACCCATTCATGGCTGTCTCTAGAATCATTTTCATCAATTTTTTTTTTTTTTTTTTTCTGACATAAACCACCCTCAGTCCCAGAAACAAGGTTCTTCTGTCTCTGGTGGTGCAAAAGGAGAGATTTTATCCAGTTAGGAAGTCTGGGGTTCTGGTCTGAAGCCCAGGCAGGAACAGCCTGCAAAGTCATCATATGAAATCACACCTACTCTTTTAGTAAAGGAGATTTCCCTTCTAATAAACTGTCTTTCTTCAAAGGCTTCAGTCAAAATAGGAATGGAATTTTCCTTTTGTGTTCAGTTTTACCATTTAAGTTTAAAAAAAATTTAAACTTTTATTCTCCTGAATAACTGAAATAATCTTTTGCCTCTGATCTAATTTGCTCTTTGGAGCAAGAACTGCCTAAGAATTGTCCTCAAAACCAGACAGTCAGCCCAGATGGGAAGCAAAGCTCTAACTAAACACAGCCTACTTGTGCCTTCCAAATCATGGAAACCAAGCAGGTTTATATGCTGCTAGCCACATTGTTTGCACTCAAGTCTGTGTTTCAGATATGTGGATGAGAGTCAAGCAGGACAGAGAGCACATTATATTCAAAACGTCTTCAGGGATAACTATGAGCGGTACAGACATACCCAGTGTGTCTCATCCCACATAAAGCTTACACCAGTGTGGAAATGTAAAATAATGAAGGGGCGGTAAAACCTTTTTTATATAAAAGGAAAAAGTCTATTTGGTACCGCACCATATGCTTGAGTTTCACACAAACTTTATAATGATTGCTGAGCTGTACTGTTCAAGAGAAAGAATACTAAATATAATGATAAAGTATAGAGCTTTATTAAATGAAGTTAACCAAATATTTGGCAGCTAAACATGTTAGCCAAAGGCATAGCCCTCTCACGTTTTTTAGGATAAATCTAAAGTAATATATTTTGTTGAGATTCTGTAAGTATATAGGAAAGGACTTTGACCTCCGCTCTTGCAGTCTCTAAGATGCAGGAGGAGAACACTTCTGTTACATGGAAATACAATGAACACATCCAACATTTTTCTACCTCTTAGAAAGTATTTTCTAACTCAGGAGTAGAAGTCCTTCAGAAAAAATTGTCCGTCTTCATTATTTTTCCTGAAGTACCTAGCACAATTGGATTGAGACTTCTGGCTGTAACTACTGCAAACCATAATAATGTAGATAATAAATGCCTTTCAAGTCTGCAAACACTTTATGACTCTAAAGAATGCAGTCTTTGGTATGTAAGTGTCCAGACTTTCATTACATAGTCATAAAAATAATTTATTTGGATGATGGAAAGTGTTCTGAGGGATCTTACATTCATCTCTCACTGAGCATTGACTGTGACAACCTTGGAGTATTTCCCTCTCATTTGGCATACTGATGTGTAGCCAGCGCACCTGTCTCTGAAAATTCAAGATTCTCTGTGGCTAGTGACAGTCTTTCATAAAGTAAATCTCAGCATATAGGATTAGGATCATTCACTGGCACAAACGAATCAAGTACTCTTTTGAAGATCGGTAGTCTCAAGGGCCCCATGCAAGTTCTGCAGTTTATACATCACCTCTCACTCTAGATCTGGCCAAAAAAACAAACTTTTCACTTTCAGGAAGCCTCTTTCCACTGCATTAGAGCTACCAATTCTAGCACCAAAACCAGAGGAGGCAGAAATTCATGACCTTACTTTCTGCTTCTCATTTGTTGGGCTGGATAATTATCTTTTATTGTATTATGATTCGAAAGTAACATGGAATAAACCATTTTCTGGAAGAAAAGAAATATCTCTTCACTAAATAAGTGTGGGACGAATCTGAACAAGGAACAAAATCCCATTAATTAAGGCCTGATAATAGACAAAACCATTTTTGCTCCGAACAGAAACACATACCAACATATTTATTTTCCTCTCTCTAGGAAGAGAAGAGAAGAGAAATGGGTATATTCAGTATATTACATCCGATAATACACAGGTGCCTATCATCATTGTATGATTGCTAGTCTGTCTGACAATTAGCCAATACACTGATTTTTATCACTGGAACAACAGGGCCACATTTTCTTTTCCTGCAGAAGCTCTCTTTAAATAACTTTTGGAGACAGCTGAAGTTCATCAGTTGATGGCAGGAACTAGACAATGCCATCTGCCTTAGCAGCAGTTCAGGTAATAGCAAAGAAAAGCTAATTGCCAAATATGAAATGTGCAGGAGAGGACTTTTTTTACAACTTCCCATTAAAAGTGGATTTCTGTGGTACTATATGGTGCTTTGAAGAAGCACTCAAGTCTGCTCTAAAAGAGCCTTGCAACTAGTCTCAGTATCTTGTGTTTAATATTATATTATCACAGTTTTGTTGGTTTTGATATCTGAAGTGGTTGGAGATCTTTGGCTAATACCTCACAGCACTTAGATGTGAGCTTTATACCAGTATGATAACTGTACTTAAGAGATATTTACATTTTTCCTCCTTCCCTAGACTAAACAAGGTATCTCTAGGGTGCTGCAGAGTAGAGGAGGAATGTTTCTGAACTCACTAAACAGGTCTCACATTTCCAGTTCTCCCGTATCCCTTTAGGCACAAGGAGACAGCAGGCTCTCACAACAGAAGGAAGCTCCAGGAGGCCTCACAGGAAAAGGGCAAAACACCTTCATTCCTCCACAGAACATGGCTGACCTCAGGATTGAGGTAATTTTCAAGTATGTCAAAGGCAGAGGCAGGAACATACTCAAAACTGTGATGAAGATGACAGGAATACTGCTCCTGTTTTTCATTCAACCACCATTTAATTTAAAAGGCAAAAACACATCTGCAGTCTGGGACAGAATCTCAAGCCTAACTCATCCAAGATGTGTTCTCTCAGTTTGAGGTGACAGTGTTTTCTCTCAGTGTTTCCTTTCACACAGTAGCCCAGGTTCAGCAGAATAATTTCCTTAGCGCAAAGTAGTCTGCAGCAAAAGATGGGAAATACAGGGTTTGCTTTCCAACAATGAAGTGATACATGGACCTGGACCTACTCGCAGAGTCATCATGTCATCCACCATATAAGCTAATATATCAAGGCAAGAGCAGTACTGTTTCAAAGGGGACAAAACAGTTCTGGTCACCCTGTGCAACTTATCTGTGCTCAAGAAGAGGCTGAACGCTCTGGAGATGCTGAGGTCTTGCCAACCTTGCAGCTGAGTCTAGGTGAGCCCTGGAGGGTATTGCAAACTCACAGATGTTCCTGCATTTTGGTGACTTTTAGCCTTCAGTAAGTAGCATTGTGGGAAAAGTAGGAGTCTGGATGTCTGTTGAAGGCCTGCGAATACTATCCAGGGAGCCAGATGCCTAACTCAGAGGGCGAGTACAGGTAAAAACAGTTTACATGACAAGAAAGGTTGTTGGGACTACTGCCTGTTTCTTGGAGGTTATCAGTAGTAAAAACCTATATGTTTAGTATACACCTTTCAACACTATCTTCAAATAAAGTTACAGAAGATATTTATACTACTGAATAAAACTATGTCATATTTAGAAGATCTTTGTGCTGGCTTGTACCCAAAATTTCTTCGACTCCTGCACTGTTTAGCATATAATTTCTATACTGGGGATCATTAGAAAAATTAAAACAATGTCTCCTGTAAAATTTAACACAAGCTGCATAGGGAATCTGTACAGCACTGTTCTCACTTTAGAGTCTGGCAGTACCACTCAGCCCTTTGGGCCAATATCTAGATGTAATCTAGATGTATTATTATTATTTCTGAAGTATCTACAACACTGGTATCTACACACTGAAGTTTGCCAAGATTCTGAACTAAAGCAATGCTTTTCAAACCTACTCTTTTCTACTACATTCTATACTGTAGCATGCACTTAAAAAGGTCTCATTCTGAAAGTTTACATGGAATAGATTCCACATAGCAGACATCAAGAGGAGAAAGACAGTACTTCATCTTACTACTGCCTGTACAGAGACATTCAAACTAATTAAAAAAATTAGAATTTTTAAAGAAGAATCATGTTCTGCTCTGCTTCTGAGTCACCAGCGATGAGAACATCCAGTCTTCTGCCCACTAGTTTTAAGTTTAGCATCAGAAAAGCCTTTGCTCCATCATATATTTAAAAATGAAAATCTGTTCTTTTCCAGAATACCGTGTCTGTCATTTTACTGAACTTTGTAATTTTAAAAGTTGGGGGGCTGAGGGGGTGGGCGTTTGTTGTGGGGATTTTTTTCCTCTACTTCGTCCTCTCAATCAGAACTGGAGAACTGGGAATATACTATCAAACTAAGTTCATCTTTAAGACTATATTTTTAATCATGATTTTCTCCAGATCAGTGAGAACTACTACCTTCAGCCTGTGATAATGCAGACTGTCTTTGACAGGATTACAGGAACCATGTCTAAATTAAGCATCTCTATAAAATAGTCCTGGACTGACTCATTCTCTCTGATCCAAATTCCCATGAGCCAAAAATGTTGGATTTGGCAGGTCTGCAGTTAGGCATGGCCTCCAGCTGTTCTATGATAGGCTAGGAAATAAACTGGCCTCCAGCCAGCCCAAGGGATTCATATCAAAAGCTGTGTAGTATTAAACGTGTGCAATTGTAAACATTGACATTTTATTCCCCTTTTCTCAGCAGTCCATAGATAATTTTTGTATTTCTAATAGAACAGGAAATAACAGCCAGGACTTGAAAAAGAAAAGGATATATTTAACTCAAGCTGAGAACTATATAAAGTCTTCAGCATTAAGCACAGCCTTCTAACAAGCATATATAAAAATTATAACTATTCCACAGCTTAAGCGACATATACACAGTTTTCATACAGAAATAGCGGGTCAGAAGAGACTGAGCATATATTGACAAAGGTATAAGCAGTTGTATTTTTCTTCCAAACTTTAGCAGTAGTTGGATGGCATTTCTCAATATTTTAAAGCTACACACACATTACTAGAATTTGTGTGCATCTTTTATAAGAAATTAGAGGAAGTTCAATAGCACATTTTAGTGACAGAATATATGGCCAGTTCAAAAAAAAAAAAAACAAAACCCAAACCTTTTAAATCTTTTAAAATGAAATAAAAGTGTCTATAATCACAACAGAAATGAAAATCCTTCCATTATCCACTGATCCTTATCACCAAAAATGACTATAAATAGCACCTAATAAAAGGCCAAGAACAGCATTCCCTGTTTCTGAAGCAGCAAAACTAGTTGAGTTAGATAAAAAAAAACACATCTGAACAGGACTCATAAGATTAAATGCAAACAAATCTGATACTTAAACAGAAAGTATGGCATCAGTTACTAAGTGAAATAATAATATAGAGTGATAAATGCTATCAGAGAGATGACTGATGAGACTAAAAAAATGTAGAAATGTAACAGTAATTGCATTAGCGCTTTTTAATAGTAAATCACCATAAGAATATCAGCAGGTCTTATCATAGTAGTGATTTTGCTAGAACCATGACTGAAATTTGTTAGCTACCCAGCATGGACCAAGAGAATGATATACAATGAAGGAACTACACTTCATTAAACTTTTGACAAATAACAATATTCTGAGACTGATATGTGCCTTGAATGTAACTGGCTACATTGCAGCAAGATGAAATTTTTATTAAAAGACTTTTTCCTCTTTTTTTTCCCCTACTGTGAAAATTTGTATATCCTACTGCTGTGACACAGTTATTTCTACCATAGAAAAAATAAAAAGGATTAAGAAAAATAATGACCTAAATAATAATAATTTACACTTCTAATAATAAAATATGAAATTTCAAAAGTATTTGTATCACAGCTGTCTCTACACAACCCAATTGAGACTATGCTAAGCTATATCAACAAAGAGTGAGATGTGGACCTAACCCTAAGAGTTTACAGAATAAATGAGAGGTATTAGGGACTACACTAAGTCTGTAAGTGGCAGCTACTAAGTTTCTACTAGAGATTTCACTACTGCTGCTGAAATCATGTAGAGAATATTACAGAGGATTTAAACAGTATGCTGCTGGCTAGAGCAGAATCTTAAAATGGATTCCAGGATCCTAGGATAGGTAGGATAAGAAAATTAAGATATATATATATATATATATATATGGGAAAAAAAAATGACAAAATCAAGGAGGCATTTCTACCCAACTGGGAGATGTGCATGTGCACCACCAGCCTTCTATTCACACTCATCCACATCTGGGTACCCCAGGCACTCCTGCCACTGCACACTGCCTGCAAATCAGGGGAACTGAGAGATCAGGACCCTGCCAAGTGCCACATCACCCATGGATCAGCTCATATGTAGCCTAGTAAGTGACTTGTTTGATGTCAGAAAAACAGTTAGGATCATTTTGGAGGAGAACTAAGGACTCCTAGCTCCTGGCCGAAACACTGTACAGATTTGCATTGTGAAAGCTGACTGGGAAAAAAATTAATATGCAGTTTAGGAGTGCATGAAAGTAAAGGAGCTCTCTAGCACAAACAGTGCATTACCAGGTGCACAAGAAGACTGGCTGCACTTAGTAAGGAATTTTATGCTACCTCCCTTAATAGATTTACCTTCTGATCAATAATAAAGAATTTGCTTTCCCCAAAAGGCCAGGCAGAATAGAAGTAAAACACCTCTGTGAGTACTCAAAGATAAAGGAAGCACATGGAGCTTTAGCTGATTAGCGATTGCAGGATCAGCCTGTGCAGAAAAATTCTCTAAGATATATAATGGGAAAGCACTTTTATAGGTCTTTGCACACCATCTGGTAGAACTTAACAGAAAATAATGTTTGCATCATGGAATTCTTTGCTGGCACTTTCCATTACACCTAGGGCTTTTTCTGACAAGGATTTCTCCATACATTCTGCTGACAGTAGGATTCCCTGGGTGAAAGAATAAGTTCTGCACTCATTATAATGGGCAACCTCTCTCCACTCTTTCATTCTATCACTGGAAATTAAGTAATGACACTGAAAAAAGACATTCTAGGCCGTTTACTAGCAAGACATTATGCAGTTCTGTTCCTTCCTTAACTTACAGAGCACATCAAGCACTGCACATCAAATATGTCCTATAGCTTCTCTCCTCTTTACCAGACTCTTAAAAAAAAAATCAAAGGCATGGTATTGCCATTACTTGTGTTCAAAGGACAGAAGACTTTTGCAAGTTAGCCTGTATTATCAGTACCTGAAACTCTTCTTCTTTTTGCTTTCCTTCAAATTAAGGTCTTTCCTTCCCACTCCCTGCTTGAGACAACTTTCTCATAGGAGACCTAGTTTGGCACAGCAGTGCAGTAAAAAAGGCATTATGATAGATTCTCCATGATGTAAATTAGAGTACTGCAGTCCAATCACATCCCCATCAAGGTCCTCAAATGAAACCTCCCACTGAGATAGAAGCTATTGGATTTCCATCTGTGTGTCTCTTGCTGTCGGTGGCTATTGTTTAAGTAAACATTGGTTTGTATTACTTTCTTTTTTGTTATTCAATACATGTTGATGCCTGGTTAAAAGCAAAGAAAATTGCAGTATTAAAAGACTAGTATTTTCAACGTCTTGTGATGTAAATTGGTAATTTAAAACCCAAAATATTGTTAAAGTGTCTTTATTTAATAGCAGATGATTGCAAGCTGTAATTTGCAAGCTGTAGTTGCAGATGGCAATGTTTTTCTCTTTTCAGCAATACAGTACAGTATTTACTGCAGTGATCTGCAGACAATGACATACCAACTGCAAAAGAAATGCTCAGGGGTAATACAAGCTATCAGGATTCACACAAGGTCCACCATGTGAGATACCTGCAACTAAAGCATGAAATTTAAATGCCAATTAAAATGTTAAAATCTCCTACCTGCTCTCAAACAGCAATTCTTTGCATTATACATTTTTAATACTTTCAATTGCCAAGTATGTTTCTAATACAAAACAACAGTACTTGTTTTCTTCCTGATTTTTAATCCCTTTGGATTGAACACACTTATTTTCCAATTCAGACCTGGAGGCCCAAGTTTGGATTTGAAACTGACAGCTACCATCTGGACCACACTAGCAGAAAGGGTTGTATGTGATCTGGCATGTCTAACATACTGTTCCACTTTTTGTACATAAGGACAAGCCAAAATACCATGCACATATTAAACAAAATCTTTGCCTTTTATTTCATTTTGTTAAACAACTCATTAATGTTTATTTTTGAAAAGAAAAGGTATTTAACATTGTCTATTTAACAGCATTGTATGAAACATTTAAATACTGTATTCTGTAGTGCCATCTAGGGGATTTAAAACTTGGAATAAAGTGCTCATCTGATAGAGAACAAATAAACACTAAGAAATCAGCTACAACTGCCAGGGCAATTTCTTATGTATATCTAATGTTTTGAATTATCTTTTCCTGTTACAATAGGAATATTTGAACAAGGTCACGCACATAGTGTCATATCTGTAGAATCCATAAATAGGAGAAGATGTATTGTACTATACTTCTGCTTTATAGCCCAATAATTCTCAAAAACAGTCTTAAAAAAAATATCCCCAGTAAAATCAGTCTCATGCTCTGAAACAGGATTTATAAAACATTTCTAGCCTTAGTTCAGTTACCAGGAAATATACGGGAATTGTGTGCACTAAAGATATTTATAAAAAGATTATAAATGTTATTGTATAAAATTGTAGGAGACTGAAATAAAACAGGAAAGCTACTTTCACTTTCTCAACATTCAACCTCATTCAGATTTTGTCTTATATTTCCTGAACCAGATGCCATTGCATAGCAATTTTCAATGTATCACTGAGTAAATTGTTAGAAATTCCTGATTTTGTATCATATTGACAGCTAGAAAAATCTATAAGCTCTTTGATTACATTTTCATTCTTTATTCTTTAAGAAACAAACTATAACATATTAATCACATATTAAATAAGTGATAATTCGAAAAATAATAATTCGAAATATAATTCGAAAGGGAAATGCACAGCAAAAATCAGAGACTATAAAAAAACACAGAACACCTACATTCCCTCAAACCACAGAAACAATTCACTAGTTCATACCAACACATAAAAAGAGATACCTCTGGATCATCAACAGGCATCAGCTGCCAAAACATCATTGAAATTGGTGGATAATTTACACAGGTAGAGAACCTGGCTACACACCCACATGATCTTGCATTTTTCCATTGTCCCTGTAACAGATCAGTTTCCAACCACCAGGATGAGAGGCAGGATCACTACTTCGCTTCTGAATTTCCAAACTTCACATTTTGACATTCTATCTGGAAAGCATGTACATTAAACATTTACAGCAATGTGCAGAAATCTATTCATAATGGTAAGACTTGAAAAACACCTAAAAAGTGTCCTAATAACACTTATACAACAGCTTTAGAGGTGCCTTTCATTTGGAGCTATAAGTTGACAGTTGTCAGCCTTTGGCAGTTGTCAGCCTTTGATCCTGAGAGTAGCTTCCATATTCAGCTAACTGCCCCCAGCTCCCCCATCGTCTCACTGAAGACTGTCATCTAGATGCATTACCATTTACATCCTCCAGTCACCTACTCTACAACACAAAAACCCCATATACATCCCCAGCCTATGTCATTGTAACTTCTCCTCCACATTTTTTACCACATTGCACCAAACTAGTGCTACATTCTGTGTCTGTCAATGCCTCTACACTGTGCTCCCACTTCCAAGGACAAATGGCAACACTGCTTTGGGCACTTTAGTGGGCATAACGGAGCAGGCAGTGGAGCCAGTCTGTTACTACACATCTTCTGATCAGTAGTAACTGTAGTTACTACTACAGATCAACAGGTATACTGTAACTTAATGAAAGGAGAGGCAGAAGCCTCCAGATGCGTATTCCTATAGGAGGTCAATCTATTATCTGTACTTAGCCCACAATGCTCTAAAAGGGATTTATAAGTGATGATGTAGTATCTAAAAGTTTGATTCTGTTAAGTGATGTTAGATCCACTGCTACCTTCCCCATCAGATCCAGCCCCGGACCCTTCTGGGTTGCCAGCTGTTGGAGCCCAGCCTGGTGCCTGGGGACCTGGGATTTCTGTCCAGGCTGAGGTACACAGTTTCTGCTTTCACAGTATCACAGTATCACAGTATGCTAGAGATTGGAAGGGACCTCAAAAGATCATCTAGTCCAATCCCACTGCCAGAGCAGGAACACCTAGATAAGGTTACACAGGAATGTGTCCAGGCGGGTTTTGAATGTCTCCAGAGAAGGAGACTCCACAACCTCCCTGGGCAGCCTGTTCCAGTGTTCTGTCACCCTCACTGAGAAGAAGTTTCTTCTCAAGTTTAAGTGGAACCTCTTGTGTTCTAGTTTGTACCCATTACCCCTTGTCCTGTCATTGTTTGCCACTGAGAAGAGCCTGGCTCCATCCTGGTGACATTCCCCCTTTATATATTTATATACACTAATAAG
Source organism: Psittacula echo (assembly GCF_963264785.1). NCBI lineage: Eukaryota > Metazoa > Chordata > Aves > Psittaciformes > Psittacidae > Psittacula > Psittacula echo. Next base: position 20,456,017 of record NC_137735.1, on the reverse strand, counting down.
GTCACCCCTCAGTCTCCTCTTCTCCAAACTACAGAGACCCAGCTCCCTCAGCCTTTCCTCATAAGGGAGATGCTCCACTCCCTTAATCATCTTAGTTGCCCTGCGCTGGAGTCTCTCCAGCAGGTCCCTGTCCTTCTTGAACTGAGGGGCCCAGAAATGGACACAATATTCCAGATGCGGTCTCACCAGGGCAGAGTAGAGGGGAAGAAGGACCTCTCTTGACCTACTGACCACCCCCCTTCTAATACACCCCAGGATGCCATTGGCCTTCTTGGCCACAAGGGCACAATGTTGTCTCATGGTCATCCTGCCGTCCACTAGGATCCCCAGGTCCCTCTCCCCTACACTGCTCTCTAACAGGTCGTTCCCCAACCTATACTGGAACCTGATTCAACCAGTAGCAAAGCTGCAGACATATCCCAGAGACACAAAAACACACACACGTATACACACACAGGACACAGATACAGCTGGTCACACAGACTGTCACAGAAAACACACTGCCTTCAACAGCACATATATAAACAATTCACTAAACACAAGCCCAAGCACAGCCAAGTCCTGTCTTCCTCTTTGGCTGGTAGATACAGGAGATCACTAGTGAAGGCACATGCATGACAATCTCTAGATTGACAAGTACAGACATACTCCCTTATCCCTCAAGTACTAGCACAGCCCCTAGGGCTGCCCAGCATCCTTACTCACATCCCAAGTCCCCCTACTTGCCAGCTACTCCAGCTTTGTTTGTTTGCGAGAAAATACACTCATCCTCCATGTACTCCACATTCACAAGTCCCTCGGAGTGTATGAGCACAGATCTGCCCACCTAATACCCCAGCTCAGACTCAAAGTTCCCCTCCTTGCTGTCTAGACCAGCCTGAGGTTTGCTAGCAAATACACACACACACCTCACATATACCCAGTTCGGGAGAAGACAGAGACAGTGCCCCAGCAGCTGGCATTGGGCACACAGGCTGTGATCCACAGACTCACTTCAGCTACCAGTTCTGAGCCCCTCACTTGCCTCATTCACACCAAGCCCTACCAGTAGCTGGAAACACACTATTCCTGCCACAGTGTCTGGAAGTTCAAGACCCCCAGTCACTCTACTGGGTGGCACAGAGACCCCACTGGCCTGGGGTAGCTGACTTCACAGGCCAGGCATGCCCACAGCCTTGGTATGACTCCAGTAGCTAGCATAAACCCACTGACACACATATAGCTCTCATCAGTAAATGGCTCTTAGTCCTTGCAACACATGGGACAGAGAGTGAGGATAGACAGAGAGTTAAGAATAAATCTAATAAGAAGACATAAGAAGATAGGAGAGACTGCAGTGATCAGGAGCAGGCCTTTGGTCAGACATGCACATTGACCGGCTCCATTTTACAAGTGACCAGTCCCCTTTTATACCCTTTTCTGTCTACCCACCTCTTTGTTCCTCCCTGCTCCCCTTCCACTTGCTACATGTCCCCCATGGATTTGTGTAGGTTTATCAATTCCTGCGCACCTCCTGGCCAAGGGTCTCCCTAGTTTACAATTTTATCAGTTGCAAAGTCCAGTTTGATCTTTCTGGAAGTGGCATCTGTGATTTCTTGATAGCGCATCAGTTAAAGTGAGTGGCAATGTTTGTTTCTTGTCCTTGTCTCTGTGTCTGCTTTGTCAGGTCTGTGTCACAGTATATTTTGTTTCTGGCCTCCCCCTTTTCCCTTGGATTCCCAATTGAAAAGGTCCCTGATCAGATCTCTAGATAATCTCACTGGAATAAACAATCTCACACTCTCACAGACCCTCATCAATTAGCGTGATTGATCAGCTTTGGTTTCTATCACTACCTCCCTTATAATTTCTCGGTCAGGTCTGTGTCTCTCTATGATCTTGTTTATGGTTTCCTCCTTTTCCTATTATCCCTTGCCTCATTGAAAAGGTCCTTGACCAGATACCCTTAAAGTGGCAGACACTCTTCTGTCACACACCTTTGCAGGTTCTGTAATTTTGTGAAGACACAGCAGAGGCTCTGCCTTCCCCATGCTGGCTGATGTTGCTGATCCACCTGCCTATTTCTCCTCGCTTTCCTTGTGAAACTCCTTTCATAGTTTATTCATAACATTGTTTCTTTTACACCAGTATTGACCAGAGATGGAGCAGCGCTAATGGAAGAAAGAAATATCCTATCCTCAATTTTGGGGGTTTAATTCTTCTTTTTTTTTTTCAATAAGCACAGAACAACTATGAAGAATATATCACAAAATCATAAAACAGTTAATATGTTTGAGATTCCCCAGGGTGAAGGACCTGAATTGGCTTGAAAACTTTGAATGAAATAAAGTTTGAAGCAGTGTTGATATAGACAAGGATGCAAAGTACAGGCTTTGCAACAGCAATTATTTTTGAGGATAACAATCTGTTCACATAAAACACCATCTATATTTAAAATAAGAAGTCACAGGAGATCAGTGGAATTACAAAGCAATGAGACTTACTGTGGTTTCAGGGAAAGTAATTAAGAGCCTAATTAAGAACAAAACCATATAAAAACAAAAGTAAAGCTTGATGGGGGAAAAAGACAGCAAAGCTTCTAGAAGGGGAAGGTATTTTTTCCTACCCTGATGTATTTCTTTGAGGCAATAAACACTCAAACAAGGTTTTGTGGGTTAAACTCAGAGAGGAACCTCCAAAAAAACAGACAACTAATACATGGAAAGGGCAACTTTTACTTCACAGTAGCATAAGGTACAATAATGTACCCAAACAGTAAACTGAGAGCCTGGAAAATTAGACCTTACCATACTCTACCATGACAGGATTGTGTACCCGAAATCTGGTCTGTATAATAAAGTAGGAACCTAAGGTGATTCCAATTGACATGTTATAGTTTGCATGACAAAACTGACAGTTAAGGTATCTATAACATTATGTAACAGGTATAACATCCCTATATGGATATAGTAAGGAATTATACATTTTTTCCCCTTGTATAGGATAAGGGTAGAGTGATGTGTCTGGCCTAACATCACAATAAATAAGTGTCACTTCAGGAAAAGCACTTGGACCTCCAGATTACCAAGAACAATTGTATTTCTTACTTTTCTTTACAGCTGTATACGTAGTCAAAATATCAGGAATGAGGCTGGAAACTGACGAGATTCCAGAGTGTTCCCATAGAAAACTATAAGAGACCTCGTGGGGTTCTCTCTAAATTGACTGAACAGGGAATTCTTTTGAAAAATGCCCGGGAAAGGCAGAGCATGGTTTTGATGGACAGTCAAGGGACCAGAATTGTTCAGGAAATTTAGACATGTCCACTGAGTTTTGTGCTCCCAACTACAGGAGAATAAACACAAAAGTTAGCCGAAGAATATATTACAGTTCAATAACATCCATGTAGAACATACGAGTTTGTTCATTTGCTTTTTCAATCAACATTTTCCAACCAGAACTTTCTGTCAGTAAGCTTTCTGACAGACAATCTGTATTGCTTCAGGGGCAATCAAATCATCAGAAACTCACAGGCAACACAAGGCATCCCTGGTGAATGGGAAATCTCCTGGAGGCTCGTCAAGGCTAGACTACTGCCTCTTGCTGCTAGGGATAATGGTGCAAAGGAAATGCAGACAGAAGTCAAAGTGGTGCTCTCTTCCATCCATCTGGCCAAGGGGAAAGTCTCAGAAAGGAATAGACATATGTGGCAGAACAGCTAGATGCATACCTGAGTCAGCAGAAAGGCTTTATTTTCTTCCTTCAGAGTATGCTGGGAGACAGACATGGTGACCTAATGAGGAGAGCTTTGAAACAGGTGTTCTACATTCAGAAGGAAGTTAGAAAACGGTGAATACAGAGGAGGTCTGCATGGGAGAAGGTGTCAAAGGCATATTTCCTGCTTCATGTGCTTCCATACTAATGATCACAGCATGGGCAGGAAACAAGACATGGAGACTAAACTTTCTTGATAGAGGTAAAAACAACACAAAATTAAACAGCCAGAAGCTGCAGCTTGGGAGGTTCTAAAGCACTTTTCACCAGTAGAGCAGCGCAGACCTCTCTCCCTAGAGCCACGTGGAACCTTGCGGAACTTCCATTCCTGGCAGGTTTGGATATTTGGCTAAAAAAATATTGCTGAACCCCTTGACAATAGTCCTTCACTGAGGTACAGAGTGGACTAGAGGACTTACAGGGGCTCTGTCCAAGCAATATTTCTAGGATCCTGTAGCATATTTAACGTGTTCCAGCCGTTAATTTGAATTTTGTCTATGGGACAAGACTAGAGCTCTTCTGAAGACGAACACTCCAAAAGTAAATAATGTGAATGTCAGCTTCTCGACATTATTTTGCTCTATAAATCTGTTCCTACTGTGTTGACTACTTACTAAAAAAGACATAGTCTAACAAGACAATCTTAATACCTGAAGGAACTTAAAAGCTACTGATACAAACCCAGTATGATTTTCAAGGATTTCAATACCCACCTCTATTTCTTCTAATACAAAGCTGAATGCCTCTGAAAAATCCCTTCTGGCATCTATCTGAATCTTCAAGCACTTTTTAAAATTTAGCCCTAAATTCTCTAAGCTTCTTTGGAAAATCCCAGCCTTTATCCTTTTTAGGAATGAAAAGAATGAACTGCACAATTTGAAGTTAAGAAAAAGTAATAACTCATGCACATAGTATCAGCAAATTAACTACAAATACGTGCTTAACATTCCTCAAGAGAAAAGCCTTGCAAGAGATAGGACACATCAGAAAGCTTATAAGGCAAGATAATAATTATTTTCAATATAATTCTTCTAACCTGATTCTGAAGGCCTCATTTTAAATTATTTAATGGTTTTGATCAGGCCACAGTAATTTTTTTTTTCACTGTTTGTTTTGCTGACTAGCATAACAAACATAATTATCCGTCAATTTTATAAAGTTTGCATTTCATCACATTTTTAATACTATAGAATTAATCTTGCAGGAAACTCAAGTGCAAAGGCTAGAATGGATCATATTAAATGAATGATAAAACTAGGTAAAAAAGAAACAAAACATATTTTTTAAACAAAATAGCAAGCTAACAAAACTTCATACAAAGCTATTATCAGTTGTGAATGATTTCTTATTTCTACCAAATAGAATGAATGAAACTTCAAAATAACATTCATAAAGCTATAGGGAAAAACATAGTAATAATACTTTAGCACTAAAATGTATCTTTCATCAAGGATCAATGATGATCTTCCCAAACATTGAATTGCACTATCATCTAAACAACTTTTCTGTGAGGAGCTTGTCAAACAGAACTGGGTAAACTGAGGTAACTAGAATTTTCATGGTAGAGGCTGAAATAGAAAACAAGTGTCCTGCTGTACTTTTATTTCAAATAATTCTTTTCCTAACTCATTTAAAAAATGTGAATCTCTAATTTATTTATTTTTTTTATTTTCACCCAAAGCCTGGCAACATCCTTTGGGGAGAAAACATACTAATTTTACATGACTTTGTATCATGCAGTCTCAGACTTTTTTAGGTCAAGAAGGACCATGACAGATTTGTTAGTACACTAAACTACCTAATAAACTAGACACAGTAGCAAAGAGCTGACATGTATAAGGGGGATGAAGCATTTGTAGTTGTGTTGTCAGGGTACAAAAAGCAGGTTCCCTGCTCAACCTATGCTATAGATATTCATGTGATATTCACAGCAGACTTCTATAATTTTTTAACAATATCTTAGCATCAGAAATATTGCTGATGACACTTGTCATCTAATCTTTTCAATACCAGTTAAGGTAGGATCAGCAAGAGAGAATTAGTGAAGAAGCTATTTTTCTCTGAATTTATATCCTTTAAAAATGACTGATTTAATCCTAACCAGTTTACTATTTCATAACTTTGTCTTTTGCAAAAAGGAATTACTTACGGAGTATGATATATATAGTCTTTATTAATATTTTTGTCTTTTGACACATTGCATATCCCCACTGTAATGAATCAATTAGAAACACACTTATAAATTTGCTGCAGCAGCCAAAACATTCTGAATGCTTGGAGTCCTGTGTTGAACAGCTAACTTGGGACTTCTGCCCCTGGACTTTTCTCCCCATGGTGCAAGTCAGCCACCAGGAGAGGCGAAGCAGTCATTATTACAATAGGTCAAGAGAATACAGAAACCATCAGTGAATTAAGGAAGCACAGTAAGTGATATGTAGAACACCTCTTTGCTGAGTTCAGCATCACTTAAATTAAACATTGCTTATGTGACTTTTATTTCATAGGAAGTGTAGTGTTTCAATGTCTCTCTCGTCGCCTGGCAGTCCTACACATATTTAACTCTGTACCAGCCTGCATGCCAGTTCTCTGCAGCATCCCATCTGTGCGCTGTTCTTCAAAACACCCCCTGCTTCTCTGTTTTGTGCTGCATCATCATGATAGCCAGAACTGGCATCATCTAACTGGCATGATATTGAGGACAAGAACCCTTAGACTTGCCCCGCCCTGTGCCATGGTCACTACTGAACTGAATGAAAAACAGGAAGAGAGCAACCCAACAGCTGGGACCAGCTGCAGGCCAGTTATACTGAATCTTGCTATGGCTAAGATATTTGATATAAAACTGTACACCAATGCCAAATAACTGGTCATTTCTGAGTTGTTTAGCCTCCCTTTCAGCACTCTCTAGAGGTGATACATGCAGGATCCATGGCAGTTGTCCTCTCTCACAGGTGCTCATCACCTCCATTTTAGCAGATTCTGCTCCCTTAGACATCATTACACAGGGAAGGGAAAACAATAAACAAAATGGGCCGCATAGTTCAAGTCAGTGCAAAGGATAATAACATATTCTAGGGAACACCAGCCACCTGAGAAAAAAAAAAAATATACGTATATCCCGTGTTGTCTTTTCAAGCTCTTTTTCCTTCCATTTATTTTCTACTATTGCAATACTTTGTTTTTCCTGTTAAATTTTGAACTCAGAAGCAGTAGCTGTGTTCCTTAAGTGATTTACCTTTCATTGTCTATTGCCTCATTTGTTTCTTGTTTCTCACTTTTTGCCCAACTCTTTTCTTCCCACTGATTCATTCACTCCCTCCTCTTTTTAGCGATTTGTTCGATATTTCAATATCCTTCCTCAATATTGTGTCCCCTTTTCACCTTTACAGAGCTTTCTGTCTGTTGTTAATCATACAGAAAAATTTGTCTTACAAGATGTGATGTAAAAACTTAGACACTAAAGAGAGGTATGCCCATATAAATCTGTAATTGTGTAGATATATCTGTGACTAGCTGGATCCTTCTGTATAATTTCCATCCCAGGCAAATGAAATGCTGTGACTTCATTTCATGTTTTGTCTGAAAACACAAGATTATCTTACGTACTTACTTATGATTCTTCTCCCCATCCCACCGGGACAGAGGGAGGGAAAAAGGGGAAGACTGACCAAGCTGCTGCATGGTTCTGAGTTACCAGCTGGGCCTAAGCCATGACAAGAGCAGTGGCACAAAAGGGGTAAACAGCACCAAAAACACCTACTGAACATCCTGCTGCTGTCCTTGATACTTGAAGTTAAAACATATTATCAGTACCCCAAAATAAATAAGCTAATTGATCATATTTCTACAGTCATTTTTCTGTAAGGTATGTGCAAATTAATGAATCTGTTGCCTGACCCTAGTTACAGAATACCTACCTAATGCTCTATTTATGATAAGTAAACATCAGGAAGGATTTTGCACCACTAAGCTGCTATGATATTGCTACTTTAGGAAGGCAAGAAAAGAAATAAATTAATTCTAAAAACATAATGTATATTCTAAGCCAAGAGATAGTAAGCCATTAATTGTACTTGTCACAAAATTTAATAAAAGAAACTATAATTAGAAGCTATCAAGATGCTGAGCAATTCACAAGCAAGTACTATCAGGATGATGAGCAGTTCACAAAATTAAATACCGACTATCCCCAAAAGCAGCACACCTGAGGATCCACACGTATTTCATGAAACAGTTGAAAGGTCCTGTAAGCTGCACAAAATATCTGCACAGATGGCAACAGTTCTTCAAGATGCTCAATTAATCTGTTTAGGATCAGCCACTTGCATGATTTTTAGGAAAGTTACAATGATTATTTAGATACAGATTAAATAGAAATGTTTAACTGATACTGTGTTAGATTCAGAGTGCTGATGGTAGATGCAGATTTATAATATGGCTAAAATTTAGCAAACAGAGAAAGACCAGATCCAGAAGAGCTGAGGTCATAGATGGATATTAAAATTAAGCTTGAATCCCTTCTCCCATACCACCAGGTTCCCATTCCTGCTTTTTCTATTCTTCATTGGATCGTGGATGTGTACAGATATGTTTGAGCCAGGAAAGGTTCACTAAACACCTGCAAAAGTGGAAGTATCAACACAATTGTGAGAACAGCGTGGGGATTCCCTGATGTTCATGGAACTGTCTCAAAAGAGGCAATGTGAATTTGTATCTTAACTTTAGAGAGGAAATATTAGCTGTCAGGTTGTAATGTAGATGTAAATTCCTTCAACTGTGCTTTTGCACCAGATACACCTTTCCTTGAGTCTATTACAAATTGATCTAATAGGTGAATCCTGTGGGAATTTAGGTGAAAAGTGAGTGTTAAATCCTAAAGAAGATATAAACTAGAATACAGACTGTTCTTTGTACAGTGCACTTTGTGAAGCAAGTGGTGACACATAGCAGGAAACAAAGGAGAAGCATTAAGAACAGCTGGGAATATGAAGGATATAAACTGAAACAAGAAGGAAAAAAAGTGGGAGGGAGGAAAAGGTAGAGAGGAAAATGGCATCTATCATATAAATAATGCTTTGCATTTTGAGACCCTGAAACTTTCCTTCAAAGGCCTTTCTCTGCTTTGGTATTCTACTTCTACTTCCTACTCTTTAAGAAACCTGTTGTTTCTCCCTTCATTCCCCCCAGTACAAAAATAGAAAACACTACAGGGATTAACATGCTTAAGATCAGAATGGACTGACTTTCAGAGAAATGTTTAGAAAAATTAGAAAAATAAAGAAGCTTGCTTCAGAAACTTGATTAACAAGTTTGACATTCACATTTCACCTACATTAAAATTATTATCGATATGGAACATGCTCTCTACTCTTAAAAGCAAATTTATATATTCTTTATTATTGAGACAGAAGGAAATAGTACCATGCCTACTATTTAAATAAAAATATAGCAATATTCCCAATCAAAATCTAGCAAATAGCATCTAATTGTCAAAGCCAGCAAATGTGACCTTTTTGGCAAATAATTTTATGGTGTTTCTAATAATTTTAATTACACATCTTTTTTCTGCAATTAGGGAAATCTAATTTCACCCTACCTGCACGGGGTGACTGGCCAACTACCTCACTTTGTTTTGTTATGTTCTCTGACTGATTCAATGAAGAGTGAATAGTAAATACTGTTCTTGTTGGATAAATGCTATTGTTCTAGTCCAAATATGAGAATTTCACAGGTGTTTATGCAATCTAAATCCAGCAGCTACAAAAAAAGTGATAGGGCGGTGGTCATATCAAACAGCTGATCTCAGGTCATTTGCTAGGAATTCATGAACACACTGTTGGTGGTATTTCAGTACTCCTGACAAGATATATGTCAGACAGGATCAAATAATAAAAAAACCAAGCAAGATATGTACCCTGCATCACTGAAGCTGATCGGTGCAGTAGAGCCACAATCTAGATTTTCAAACATAAGACACCAATATGGAGACAGGAGTTAAAAGTACTTTAGGATCAAGCCTTGACTAGATAGGTTACTAGACCAAGATTCAGTGGTGATTTCAGGAAGAAAAATGCTTCCACTTTATGTTATAAAGGATAATGGAGAGCTACTTTGTGAGAGAGTATCTAGCTGCAGGCCTCATGAGAATATTCAGCACAAACAAACAAAACCTTTTTTTCTGGCAGTATATATGGTTCTCAGAAGATGCACCTATTTCTTGCATTTTGCAATATGCACTTATTACTTCTCTGGAAACTCCTCACCTAAGTTATACAGCTTGCCTAATATTTTATCTTTGGCCATTTGCTCTGGTATGGACTATTAGCCTTGTCCCTGGTTGCAAATGTCAACCCAAGCATTCCTGGCAACATCATAACAACCAGAAAATCATTAGCAGAACTGTATTTGGCAACCTTATCTAATTGCATCACCTCAGCCAACCCTTTCAGCACCTTCAGGTGAATCTAATATGGTCTGAGGTTTTGAATACATTCAGTTTCTCTAAGCAGTCTCTAACCTGTTCTTCCCCTGTCCCCTGTCGTCCCTCCCCACCCGCAGTCTAAGGTTTTTGAACACATTCAGTTTCTCTAAGCAGTCTCTAACCTGTTCTTCTCTTATTCCCTGTTGTCCCTCCCCACCCACAGCTGTGTTAGTACAAAAAATTGATTGTGAAGACAGAGGTAAAACAGGCATGGAGTCATTCAGCCTTTTCTCTACCATCTGGTTCTTCTACACTCATCAATGGACCCACATTTCCATGAAGTCCCACTGATTCTAGAACATTCTCCCATTACCCCTTATGTTCCTCAGAAATTTTATGTGCAGCAGGGCTTTGGTTTTTCTGATTTCATTCCAAATGCTCAAGCAATTTTGTTTGTATTCCTCCTTTGTTGCCTAGTTTCCACTTCTTGTGTGGTCTTCTGTTTCATTTCATACAGAAGCACCCTAGCCAAGTCACTCTTCTGCCAAAATTCTTCATCTTTCTACGCAAATGGAAGATAGTTCATTTCTGAACTCTCAATAAGTTTTCTTTGAAAAACAACAATTTCACTTATGCACTGTTTTCCCTCATGGTAACATCCAAAGGGAACTCTGCCTAACAAATAGAAATTTGTGCAAAGAAATTGCCTAAGCTGATTAAAATATACTTTCCTGAAGGCCAGCATCCTCATTATGCTGTATATCTTTTCAGCTTTCCTTCAGACCCTGACCTCAGGCATTTGTGAACAGCAAGTCATGTATATCATTGTAGTATTTGACTCCTCCAGTGTTTGCAGTGGGACATAGCCAATATGCAGTGTAATAGCTTCTTGAACTGCTTTCACATTTCTGCCCTTCCAGAAAATGTATGGATGGATAAAATCCCACACCAAGATGAGGATGGACAAGCAGCAACCTCCTGTTAGCTGCTTTTATAAATCCCCATCTCCTCTTGGTCAAGTGGCCTGTAAGATACACCCCCAGCACAATATCCCCAACATCACTTATAAGAAGGTCTTGACAAGCACACTTCTACTTTCATGGGGGAGATCTTTAACACAAGGACAGAGGCCTTTTCTTTTTCTAATTTTCCTAGATAGGCTGTAATCATACATGAGAGTACCTAAACTGTGTGTAGTTTGGCACCCAGCCTTTATGATTTTGATCTTATTGCAGGCTTATGGGAGTGCATGGACTTCCAGGCCTTTCTTGTTAACCAAGCTTTGCACACAGGCATCTGAGGAAAGCCAGGTACTGGCTTATTTACAACTTCCCCTCCTACAAATGTTACCAGCTACCTCTGTTCCCTCCCAAATTTGCAACAAAATAACAGCTTCCACTCGTCAATATCAACAATGCAGTTCTGATCTTCCTTTTGGCTTAGTCTCAGAATAAAATCAGGTCACGAGCCAATGGCAAAACACTAAGGGATACCACACGAGTGATGTAAAAGTGGTTGACAGGAAGGGAGGATTAGTAAATCAAAGCTCAGGCCACGTAAGCACCAAACCACACCACTACAGCATAGCTTGTTTCTGTGCATTTTGCCCTGAAGTTGTCTTTAACATATGCCCTAAAAAAAACCAGCAGCCACTTTGTTGGGTTGAACAAATGGAAAATACATGGTTTCCCAGTAAAGATTAATGTTGCCTCCTATATAAAAAAAGCAAAGGTGATCAAAAACCTTTGAAAACAAAACTGTGCACAATGATGAATTTATTTTTATATATACGTATATCATTATGATAAGGCACTTCCATTGAAGCCTACCAACTAATTAAAGCCAAGCAGCCTATCCCTACAGTCTGTCCTCCTAGGATGCACAGAAAGCCTAGACAAAATATTGATTTTTAGATTTGTCCAAAGTAGACTACTGCCTCATTTTAGTTTTATTCAATAATAGGTAAAAAGTGCACACACATACACAGAAAGGAACTCTATTTACTTCTATTTATTATATTCTCCGTAAGGAAATTGAAACATGTGCAAACTGAATGCTGGATGCTACAGTAAGTCTAGTTCAAAGAGGTATGTCTCAGCTTAATAAGGTCCACTTTATTTGTCAGTGAAGAGACTCCTGCAGGATGTGAGAGAAAGAAACACCATAAATCCACTCTCCAGAAACTGCTAGCATCACTTTTGGTGCATATTAATGCAGCTCAGCACTGTCAATGAGGTGATTATTTGCTCTCTAGAGAGCTCATCTCACAGCTAGTTTCTAAGATCCCTAGGAGTTTTCATTTCATATGGTGTAAGGTATGAACTCTATTATACAGCTAATTCCAGCAATACAGTCTCTTCAGTGCTCCTTTTAGCCACCAATTCACAAAGGTACAGAAACACATGTGTAATATTTCATTTTACAGGGTTAAAGCAAATACTTCTGGTTCTCATACCTGTGAAGCCATTTTACCTCTGTAGAGGTTTCTTTACAGTTCATATAGGTACTGTTAACACTTTCCTGGGTACCAAGAGCTGTAAAGATACAGTGATACCGACTGCAGTAGAGCCACAAGTTCCTAAGTGCAAAGGGTTCTGTGTAAGCAAGTTCCTCTACTTTGATACCCAAATCAGAGCAATTGAAGGTAGCTGAGAGGATGCCTAAACAGGGTTTGATCACATGTAAGTATTGTCTTAGTGGTGGACTCAATAGTTATTCTATTGACTGGAGGCAATGGGGCTTAAAGGGTTCATCTACATTAATGCTGCAATTCAGAAGCATGCTTTGAAAGGATTACTTACTGCACTTTGGCTCAAATCACAGAGGAATCTTGGAGCACAGAGTCTGGTTGTCTTTGGGATGAAACTGGGAGAAGTACTCCAGGAGCTCAAGTCATGTGCTCCAAACACAAATGGACAGTCAACTGGGCCAGATTAGTGTTAATCTGAAGCAACCCCTCTGAAATTCATGCTGCAAAGACGCTAGCATTCAACACTGATCATATCACTGTCAAAACTCACTGCTCTTGAATGTACTGTCCTAATACCTAATACAACATAACTGAACCATGATGGTCTTCACAGCTGCTTGTGTTATTAAAAATAATATTTCAGCCATTATTCTATTTTTTCAAGCCTCTGCAAGACATAATCTTTTGTTAATAATTTTATTCATTCGTGTGTGCAAGGTATACAGCAGGTATTCAGTTCACAGCAATTGAAACACTTAAATTTTCATGGAAATACATCTAAACTTTTGTATCTACTTACTATTTAAGTCCTTCAAATTCTTTTTGTAGTCACAATTGTTATAATAGTGGACTCAGGCCAACATGAAGATAATATGACATCTTTAAAGCAATTCATCTGTCAGTCAACCAACAGCAGTATTTCTTTTAGTTGATACATACATGATAAACACACTGACACGTACTGAAAACCAGCAGCTTGTTCAAAGCTCTGTCGAGTATATGTGAAAGATCACCCAGTCCTGGACTGTCAAAGTAGGAAAGAAGTACACCTTGGCATGTTAGCAGCAGCTTTAAAAGGAAGCCAGATGGGCATGTGAAGACAATCACCCAGAATGTGAACACAGAATTCTCCTCTCCTTGGCAAAATAGAGGTTTTATGAGCCTATATTTCTCATAACCAGTTGCCGTTATAACCCTTATTTTCTCCTTTCAGAAGGGAAGCAAAAGGGATAGGTATTGGTTATCTAAGTAGCTGATTGTGTGTAGTACTTGACTCAAAATAAGACTCAATAGGACTTTGAATAAGTCAGCTACACAGGGTTAAGTAGCTATACCCTATCTATTTCTGCATTCTCCTTTCTGCATTTAACAGATTCTTGCCTGGCCAGTTTTGATGTTACATCTATTTCACAGCCCCTCTTTTTTGCATAGCGAGAATAGTAGGGTGGCTATGTATGCAGTAAGAATTTCAATAGGAGAAGTATCAGTTCTTCCAGATTAAAACTTAGGTAAACATGCTTTATATTCTGAGGACCAAGCCAGAACTTAGCACAGATATATTTCTGTCTTCTGCCATATTAAAATGAAAGGGACATTTTGAATATCGTTCTTAAAACAGTTCTAAAGAATTTCCCCTGCATGACGACAAAGAACTACCATGATCTGAGAAACTGTAAAAATGTATGTGATTCCTTATGTTCTCATGCCATTTTCAAAGGCAGGACTTGTGTCCAAAGGCTGAGTTTTCAGCTGCTTATTGGTTTTTTTCATCATCCAAATAACTAAAATGAGAACAAAATGCTGTACCTTAAGCACCTTTCCAGAGGCTTACTTTTCATACCTTATATGTAATATTGCCTTATTGTCAGCAGAACACTTAATAAGCAGCCACCACTTTGTATTCCACAACAGTTACTCTTAGAGGCATAAGAAGCTGCAGCGGTTATGGAAATTAGCTCTGTGTGCCCACTAGTACACATTTTAAAACAGCATTATCACCACAGCTTTGTGGCATATCAGTTTCTGCCAGTGTTTGTATATATTTCTTTAAACAGTCCCTTTTAACCTTCTGAATGCAGATTCTGTAAACTCCCTCAGCAAAAGAAATAGTCAAAATGTCTGGTCACAATGTCACACACATCTGTATACATCTGCATCTGCATATATAGAGCCATTAAAACAAATCCCTTATATCTAATTCATAAAAGTTAACTCTGCTTGGTATCAAAGAACAGAACTGATGTTTACTATTGCTATGGATAGACTATAGCCAAGTATCTTATTTATCCTGTTATTTTTCTAGTCTCATAGATCATTGTGTGCCATTTTAGGAGTCATTAGATAGAAAAAATGACTTCTGTTCATAACAGCATTTAAATGAAAAGGTGAGCTTGATTCCAGTACATGCTGTATAAATTTAGAACTACTGCATGTTTTTCTACATAAGCAAGCACAAAAGAGTTACCAAAGAAAATTAATCCCAACTCATGAGCACACTGAAATCAACAACAAAGATTTTCCCCTTTTTTGTTACAGAACTCAAATCTCCTATGAATGGCTATGAAAACTCCTTCTCCCTTTACCCCACAAAGCATCTTTAAAACTAACCCCTTAGAATAATTATCTTCCCATTGTAGTATTTAGTACAGAATACAACACTGATGTCTCTGAAGGAAAAGAAAATGAAAACAGAGTTCTTCAAGCATTCTATCTTTGCTACCTAAAATCCTTGGACGTAAATGCCATGCCCATTACCCTGTTCTGTGTTAGTCATCAGGAAAATCTGCTTAGATTTTTTTATCATGCTCTTCACTACATTGCATTAAGTGACCTGATTAATGTATGTTCTCTTGTCAGAGGAAACAATGTACATGAGTGCTTCATTTAAATAGGATTTTTAAAGTACTTTTGATCTATAAATATAGGCATATTGCCATCTATTTATTTCAGAGAGGAAAGGCCACAGAAATATATGGCCCACTTGGAGCAAACATGAATTAATCAGTTCATCATGCACTTTGCATCATTTGACAGCAAAAAGCCTGCACAGCTGCACAGATCTATCATTGCTGTCCAGCTGCATCCCAATTGAGAGGTGATGAATCTTTTGTGATCCATACAGGAAAATCATGCAACAGTTAAAAACTCAGGTTTCTGAACAGATAAGTGTTACGCTATCACAGAGAGTTTTACTGTGTCAGAATGAAGCTGCTTAACATCCTCCATGAAGTATCTTCATCCTGGAGCTTTAGATGATTGGGGTGGGCTATGCTTAAACTGAAGCACTCAGCATCAGTTTCTTGCTCCTGGTCCTGGCACACTCTTTGGTCATATCAGAGTCCCGGCTTCTTGCTCTCTATTATTTCCTATTAGAAGAAAACAGGTCCATATTAACCGAAAGAAACTTTCAGTATAATCTGATCTGAACAACCAAGAGAACAGAGCAAGACAAACCCTAGAACAGATCTGTCTACATGCAAGCCTAATGTATCTCTGTGTCAGAGTCTAAGGGAACATTGAAAAACGTGGGAAGTCTACACAGAGAGCACAGAGTCATTTAAGAAAACAGGTAGATTTAAAGAGTGCTGTTAGCTTCCTGCCTTTCCAAAGTTTTCTGTTCTAGGAGTCATAACCCATGCAAAACTCAACAAAAGCATGGCAATGGAGGAAAGAACATCTGTCAAGGTGACATAACGTCCTAGCTAACCAAAGACAGAGCAAAACAGAATGTGTGAGTAGCCTCAGTACTCAAGTCAAATTTCTCTATATTGCTATGGAAATTAGCTGCTCACAAATTGTGCAGCATCACATACTCCTCTTGCCTAGCAAAAATTGAGCCAACTACCTGCAGATGTAGCATACAAATTCTCTGAAACAGCTACTCCTTAGAGGTCTATTGAGACAGTATAATTGGGTCTGATTAAAGACTCAGCCTAAATAATATCCTTGTTATAGACCTAATAATATATTACAACGGGCTCAAAAAGAAATAAGTCAAGACAAGAAGGCAAAGCCATTTTCCTTCAAGCAGCAAAGTCCAGGTGTTCCTGTGCAACCATGGTCATTGTCAGCATCAGCATATTCGGTTCTGCCGGGTCTGCAAGCTTTTTTGACTTTGGCTTCTTCTAGTTAGCTCATTAGTGAACAGCTCTTATAATCAATAACTTGCCAACTGGGAAGCTGAGATTCTTATCCACAGCTTTGCATGTTCCAGGATTCTCAGAAATATTGATGAAATTGCATCCTCTTTTCCTTAAAGCAGCATCTCTTTTTAGTTCATTTTAGCCTGTGTATCACAGAAATTGGAACATTCTTGATGCCATGAATAGTATTATTGCAACCAGAGTGTTTTCTGTACATGCTGAAAAAGCTAAAATAAATGCACCATCTTATGTATGGTTTTGAGAGAGAAATTTTGCCCATCCCCAATGCCCAGAATTAAATCTATGAACATGCAAAAAAGTTATTGAAAAAAATTCTAGGGTTTGAACTTGCAGCATGTCGAATATTCCAATGTAAATATCTGGCTGAGTACATCTTCTGACTCTGTGACAATTCCTGATAAAAACAAAGTATCCTTTTGTGAATAGTGTGGGGTAGATAAATGAATACCTTAATGCATTCTTGATTCACACCCCAGCCCACCCAGTACTAACTTGTCCACATTCATAATTTCAGCAAGTAAATATTTAGCATAAACTTTTGTAGGTTATGTAAGGGAAAACTGAAACAAATTATATGCTGTGTTTCTCAAGAAACACCTTTACAGCTTTACACATGGCTCTAACAGATTTTACAGCAGTCAGGAGTTTCTCATCTATAGTATTGCATGCTGTAATATTAATGGGGCTCCACAGCATCTCAAATAAATTCATTCCACTTCTTTGACAGGTGAATTGCTTAGAATGGATACTCAGGCCTGGCCCTATGTATTCCTGCATCTGCTTAAAATTGTAGAATGTTTTGGGTTGGAAGGGACATTAAAGATCATCTAGGTCCAATCCCCCCTGCCGAGGGCAGGAACACCTTCCACTAGAACAGGTTTCTCAGAGCCCCATCCAGCCTCACCTTGAACACTGCCAGGGATGGGGCTGCCAAAACTTCTCAGAGCATACTGTTCCAGTGTCGCACTACCCTCACAGTAAAGAATTTTTTCCCAATATTTAATTTAAATCTACCCTTTTTCGGTTTAAAGTCATTCTCCCTTGTTCTGTCCCTACATATCTTTGTCAAAAGTCCCTCTCCAGCTTTCTTGTGTGCACCCCTTTGGTATTGGAAGACTATTACAAGGTCTCCTCTGAGTTTTCTCTTCTCCAGGCTGTACGAGCCCAACTCCCTCAGCCTGTTCTCATAGGAGGGGTGCTACAGCCCTCTGATCATCTTCATGACCCTCCTCTGGTCTGGATGCAGCACTCCAGGTGCAGTCCCACAAGAGTGAAGTGCAGGGGCAGAATCACCTCCCTCGATGTGCTGGCCACACTTTTGATGCAGCCCAGCATATGACTGGCTTTCTGGGCTCAAGTGCACACTGTGGGCTCACATTGAGCTTCTCTTCAACCAACACCCCACATCTTTCTCCTCAGGGTTACTCTCAATTCATTATCCACCCAGCCTGTGTTTGTGCTTGGGATTGCCCCAATCCATGTACAGGACCTTGCTCCTCCAAAGGGCTCACTTTCTGGGTGAACCGCAGCATCAGGCCCACTCTGGTGGCAGTGCTGCCTAGGTCTGCCCTTTGTGGGAGTAGCGGGTGGCCACCATCACTCCTAGCTCCACCAATGCCTTGTCAGCCACTCTTACGAGAGTTGCAGGCTCCTGGTGGTTCTCAATATTCCCCTAGGGTTTCTCTGGCTCAGGACCCCCTTGCATGCATGATCCCATGCTCCTGCACAAGAGTTGGTTGCAAAGAGCTTGTCAAGGTACTTTAACAACCGAAACAGGGAGCAAAGATAAAATTTGGTTTGCTTTTTTACTGAAATGGATGTTAGCAAAAATTGGTCCTGCCTATACCATTTTTTATAGCCAGTCTGATTATCGACAAAATATGTTGACTAACGCTTTCAGCCTTCTAACTACAATCTCTCTCCAAACATTGCCGCATATATGGGTTGACAGTGCATCTGGCTAAAAATCCTTACCATCAGGAATGCCTTTTTGAAGAAATTTGGTTCTCTAAAGATGCAAGCTTAATACTCAGTGCTTCTTAACATCTTGCCTCATAATAATTCTGCTTTCCCAGAGCTAGATGCCAACACATTTACTAATACAGAAACATAAGAATCAAGATATTAGATCACACCAAGGTCCATCAAGTCTTAATGATCTCTAAGAGCATCCAATGCAATTGTTTCACAGGAACGTGTAAAAGCATTATAGACTAGAAATTATCTACAATCTACACCAAGTTTCATCCTGATCTCACATCATTAGAGATAAGTTTAAGTTCAGAAATGTAAGACATAATATGGCTTACAAAGTTCTCATAATTAATCGTAATGACTCTGTATATCATGATTATCATTATGAACATGCAATTCCTTTTTAGTTTTACTGAATTTTTTGTCTCAGTGCTTTCTGTTGCACTACAGTTCTACAATTTCATTACATTCTGCATAGGGGAAAAAATATCAGCTTTCAATTTACTACCTTTATTATACATGCTCCTGAACTGTTCTCTGTATAGCATGTAGATGACTATCTGGATCCTTATGGAATAAGCTACCATAATGCTGCTTAGGTTTTATGTAAAGATGCTTATTGTGTAATTAGGTAATGAAGCCTAGTGTCTTGGATAGACATCTCTATTATTCTAAATCTAAGTAAATAAAATAAATGTTTTCATTAATGCCCCGTTAGTTCTTGTATTATAAAACAGGGGGGAAAACTGCTCTTAATCTTTCTACAGTATTTAGTATTTTGTGTATTTTCATTATGTCCCCACTTACTCATCTCCTTTCCAATGAAAATCCTCCCAATTTTCTTACATGAGTGCTATTCCAGATATTTTATTCTAGATATTTATTCCAGACATAATTGTTATTGTCCTGCTCTGAACCTCCTTCTAGTTCTTTAATATCTCTTTGAGATGGGTGATCAACCCTTCACACTGTACTGTACAAAAACCCGTATTACTGACTCACAGAGGCATTATAATAATCTCTGTTATTATTCTTCATCCTACTTCATGTGTCCCAATGTCGTGCTAGCTTTCTTGACTGTAGCTGAGCACTGAACTGCCTATAATTGGTCCTCTCCCTTTCTTTAAGCAATACTCTTAGCTTAAAATGCTGCAAAGTGCACAAGCAGGTTTAATTTTTAACTTCACTATGTATTACTTTGTATTTATTAACACTGAATTTCATTTGCTTTTTTGTTACTCACTTAGCATTTTTAAGTCTCTGAAATTTTCTAATGTCTTTTCTGGTCAAGCAAATTTCCTTCATCAGGGATTAAGTGACATTTGGAACAACTAGATCTGCTTGACCGGGCAGAGTATTACAAATAGGATAATAAATCAGACAAACTGATCAAGGGATAATCAGGAAATGCGGATAAATGTGAAATCCTTTTTGATATAAACAACTGGCAATTGAAAATACAGCAACAGAAACACTATACATAGTATTAAGAAGGATATATCCCATGTATTGAGCAAGCAAGATAACTCTATTAGCATCTCAAACCTGGTAACATGATCATAGCACAGAATAAAATAAATCAATTCCTATGTCACCTAGTATTATGGATAAGTGGTTCTTTTATAACTGAATCAGAATGGTAATAAATTTCGAGTCCAACAATGAATTACATTATTAGTCTTTTTTTCTTTATTAAAAAAAAACCAAATCTGTTAACAATCCACTTCTTATTTGTATTATTATAATTCTAGGTTCCACAGAGGCATGATTCATCTTCTAAATGTAATCACTTGCTTTTAAATAGAAAAAACATTTCTGACTAAATTATCAGTGCTTCACCATCCCAATAATGTGTAATCATGACTTTCAGGACCATTTGGGTAAACTATATGCTTTCATATAGACAAAGAACTTAAATTTCCCATAACACTTTAAATTTGGATGGAGTTTATGGAAAAAAGCATTTTGGAAAGCATGCAGTTTAATATTAATCTTAACATAAGAACTCTGATCTATATGGGTCTGATTATGCCCTGAAATATTTTTAATAAAAAAGCTACATCATCACAATAATAACCAAATTCTCTCATTCACTTTCCATATTCTGACCTAAGAGTGGCTTTTTAACACACTTGCCCATACTGATGGACTCTTCTTGTATGATTTCCAGTGTAAACCCAGAGGCATCAAAACTAAAAAGAAGAAAAAGCATAAATGTCACAAATTACCACATCCCATCTCTGGATATATTTTCAGTTCATTATACAGAATTCATATCTCTTTTCAATCTGCCTCCCTGTGATGGCATTTGCTTAGCCTAAACATTTTGATCAATTAAAATAGAATGCTTTGTTTATTTTTTTTTTAAATGGGGAAGTTTAATCTCAAAATTTCATTTAGAGTAAAGCTAAACATCTCATTTTTCTCATTTTGGGAGAGGAAATAAAATATAGTTTGTTGAATTGTATTGTTTGCTTTTATTTTTTCTGAAGCTACTTATCAACAGCATTAAGTTAATAAATCAACATGTTTTGTGGTTTTAAAAACCATTCTCCTGAAATGTTTTGGCTGGGTTTAATTATGGAATTGTTTAGTTTTTTCTCAAATTATAGTGCTCAGACTAATTGCATTTACCCTCAAACATAACTTTCCTTATATTTCTCTCTATCATTACCTCCTCTAATTTTATTACTTGCTTTTCATGAATGCAAGTGAAAATAGAATTAAGCTGCTGGGATCACTCAATTCAAAACTTTATATTTTGTTTACACTTAGTTTTCAGAAGTTTCAGTATAGAAAGAAACCTTGATACTTAATCTGTATTCCACTAAAACTAATCAATCAGTGATTAACCATGGCCTTCAATCAGACTAGAACTGCATACATGATTGCTGTCCAATGCTAAAATGCAGAAGGAAAACCAACTTGAATAAAATCAATTTGGGCACTTGTGATAGAAAAGACCATATAACAGTTGCATTTGCATTACAAATAATCCTTGCAGCATCTACTTGAAAAACTCTAAAACAAAACAAGATTTTTTGACCTAAAAATCTCTCTCACACACACACACACACACACACAAAATTCACATGTGAACTATGTCTCTGATGAAATCTGGTTTGAGTTTTTGAGTTTTTAAACTCCTGTGTGTACTTATCTCCTGTTTAACACATTACATACAGCTCTTTTGCTAGTGAATATCTATAGAATACAATAGACCATGGTACTAATATAAATAGAACTAGTACAGCTCCTGAAAATATTAAGTATTGCATGTTATGAACTGGACAAACCTGTGATTTACACCATGATAGACATACACATACAATACACCACAACAGCTTGGTTGTGACCCACTGAATAGCAATAGAATTATATCAGGGATGATTTGGGTCCAAAGTGTGATCACACCAATTTCATGGCTTTAGTAAGGGAAACTGGTTACTTTCAAAGCTTCGCATTCACTCTGAGGGTGACAAACTGTTGCCATATTTTTATGAAGTTGAAGGGAATGGAAATAGGACAAGGAAAGCAAGGAACACGGACTGAATTTCAGAGTTATGAATATGGGGAGAGGGGATGTCTTTCTACTTAGGAGTCTGGGGAGAGGGGATGTCTTTCTACTTAGGAGTCTGGGTGATGTAAATAACTACTGTCTCCCCTTTCTCCCTGTATGATTAATTAGGACATCCTAATACTTCTTTAATTTGTACACATTGAAGAAAATGGCAGCAAATGAAAAAATGTTCTTAAAATGTCATTTTGCATCCAGATGGAGGGATCATGTAGGAGCTCTGTGAAGAGAAGCCTGGCAGATCAATCAGTCTTTAATTCACAGTTTTCATTACTAGGTATTCTCAGTGAAAGATAGAAAGAAAATCACTACTAACACTGGAACAGGTTGGCACCTCTCTATGTGAAAACCTGATATTTCTTCTTTCTTAAAAAGGCATGGTCAGTTGAAGTTGTTCCTGTATATTCACATTGATACTTACAAAGACATTAAATGATTATAGGAAAGCAGTGCTGCCAGCAAGACAGTCCAGTATATTCAAGTTCCTTCCCTGAGTCTGAGATGAAGTATCTAGTCTTTTCAATAAGCATAAATGTGAAGAAAGAGCTGCAGCTTGAATAATTTTCCAAGTCAGAGCTGATTAAAACTCAGTATGAGCTCAAAGGACATGAGCAGCTCATACCGGCAGAACAGGTGTTCACCTTTATGTTGAAAATCCAAGCCAATGGGAAGATGCAACGGGGTTGCAAGAGATCACTTTGTGAATTAGGAAAGAGCAATAGGAATTTGTAGTCATCACACAGGATATGGTTTATGTCCTACACCAAAAGGCTGGAATGCAATTCCAAAAAGCAATTGTAAACTGTGCCAAATACAAAGTCCCCCTATATCTTTTAAGGCAGCTTGTTCTTCCAAAGTAGCATATGCACTTTGTTATTGCTTGCTAATATCTCTCTAGCCCTTTACATTGACTGAATGTCTTTTTAAATTTCACTGAGATACTTCTCATTGCTTTTGGTTCTCAGTGCTTCAAGAAGGTTTTCCTCTGTCAAGTTCACTACAGATGTTTGCCTTTCCCTAATCCTTTCTGTAGCATAAAACTCCCTACTTCACTGCCTGTTCTACTACTTTTTGCTGTACAGTTTGAGTAACCCTGCAAAGGTTCCTTTAAAAATACACTGATTTTAACACGTAATTTTTAAATGAGATCTGACGTACTAGAGGTACCAAGAAACTACAAACTACAGAGAATATAACCATTTGTGGCATCATGATAGGACCTTTGTTGATGGTTGAAGTATATTTGATAGTTTTCTCTAAATAAATAGGGGAGAGGTGATTTGGAAATCCCCAAGACACATACCTACATGCTCATGCAGAGGTACATTTAAGTGTTTCATTAAGTGAATAACTACTGTTTATTACTTCAGAATATCTTTCTTTCCTTTCCCTCTTGTTCTCTGTTCTTTCCATGGTAATTTACTTATTATCTTTGTTCTTTTTATTCTTACCTCACCCTACTGTACTTTCTTTTTTCTTTCTCCTTTTTCCTTAGCCTCAGATACCTTGTGCTCAGTTTGCTTGCACTACGTGATTTTGCAACGTTACACTTTAATACCTAGAAGATGATTGGAAGAAGAGATTGTAATTTGTTGATATACAGATCAGTAAAGGAGAGAAGAATAAATCATTAGCTAGGAGGATGTAATTAAAGTAGATATCCCTAAAAAAACAGTTGTAATTTTCCACTCAGGTGTTCTGTACTAAAAATTTCTGTCTAGAGTGTGCACGAACATTACTCCCTTTGTCTTTAAAACTGATTTGAACACACCTGGGTGCACTGCTTTCTCAGTTACATGAACTTAATTTGGAATCAGTCCCCTGATTTACTGAAAACTGGATTTGGGAAGCTGTATATGTAGATTCTTGTGTCATCATATTCTTAGGCTATGGCAAATGGTATAGTAATAGACACTGAAACTATAAAAAACACAACTATGTTTCTACACAAGAGGAATCCATCAACCAGAGAAAGTTTCTGCTTCTTACAACACTGCAAGCAAACTATGTGGAGTGGGTTAACCTTGGCTGGCTGTCAGATGCCCACTAAACCACTCTCCATGCCTCATCCTCAGCAAGACAGGGAGATAAGATAGAAAAGCTCACAGGTTGACAAGGACAGGGAGATCACTCACCAATTACCACCAAGGGCAAAATAGACTGTAGATGAAGAAGATTAATTTAATTTATTGCCAATTAAAAATAGAGTAGGATTTTGAGAAAAAAATATGACAAAATAAATACACACACCCTTGCCCTCACACCCCCTTCTTGCCTGGCTCAACTTCACTTATTTATTCCTGGCTCTCCTACTTCCCTTCTGCTATAAGTGGTACAGAGCGCTGGAGTTGCCCTTAACACTTCATCTCTGCTGCTTCTTCCCTGTGCTGTTCCCCTGCTTCAGCATGGGGTCCTTCCCACAGGACACAGTCCTTCACAAACTGCATCAGTGTCCCTCCTATGGGCTGAAGTTGCTCAAGAACTGCTCCAGCATGGATTCTTTCCATGTGGCACAGTCCTTCAGGATCTGACTGTTCCAGCATGGGTTCCCCATGAGCCACAGTTCCTGCTAGGAAAGCGACTCCAGCATGGGCTGCAGCTTCCTTTAAGGCATATACATCTGGTCCAGCCTGGGGTCTTCCATGGGCAGCACTGTGGGTATCTGCTCCACCATGTTCCTCCATGAGCTGCAGAGAGTTAACCTTCATTACCATGGTCTGCACCTCTAGGTGTAGAGAAATCTCTGCTCTGGCACCTGTAACACCTCCTCTTCTCTTTCTTCACTGACCTTGATATCTACAGGGTTTCCACATTTTTTCTCGGTCCTCACTCTCACAGCTGCTGTGAGTTTTTCTTGCCCTTTCCTAAACACATTTCCATAGATGCACCACTGGCTTTGCTGGTGGGATCAGCTTTGACCAGGGTGTCCAGTTTGGAGCCAGCTGAAACTGACTCTGCAACACAGGGCCAGTCGCAGTCTATTCTCACAGAGGACATCCCTGCAGCAGCCGCACACCCCACATCCCTCCCCAATACCAAACCTTGCCACTCAAACCCAACAACACACTATGAAAAATAAAGCAAGAGCTGGTTTGCCCTGTTTATTCCACAGAGTCTTTCTAAAGTCGCTTTGAACATTTAGTTGCTTTCTCATATTTTGCTTCTATGGATGTACTTAGAAGTGAAAAAAATCGTAGCAACAAAATCTTGGAGACAATTTAAGCAGTAAGAGTGGGCAAAATGAGAGAGCTGCAGGATAAATGAGGTGAATTTTTGCTGTAACTAAGATACTAAGAAAAGAAATTGTTAAATATTTGATAGGCCCAGACAAGTGTGAATCTTTCTAATACGAATGAAACCTGGTGTATACAGAATTATAAGAAAGACTGGTAAATGCTCTATTTTGGTACTGAGACTTAATTATCAATATAAAATTAGTAAATAGACATTTTTCTGCAATAACTTTATGCATTAAAAATTATCCTTAAAACAGATAACTTCAAAGTTATCTTGGCAAGACAAGTGAGCAAAAAGTGAATTTACTAGAAACACAGATAAGAATGTATTTGATGCCTAAAATCAAGAAAATTGAGCAGAAAAGTTGAGCTAAATTGTTCTCTACTGGATTCCTGTATCTACTCAAAAAATCATCCTCTGAAAACTAAGCGGTGTGAGGTTTACTCACACATTTTAACATAATATAAAAAATTATTAGTATAGCCAGAAACAGATTTTAATATTAACAATAAGTCAAAAAGCTTGAATATAATATAGTATAATTAATATAATATATTATATAATATAATGTAATATAAGAACATAATATAAATCTTGGAGCAGATTCTCCAAAGGCACATGAAAAACAACAAGGTGCTTGGTGACAGCCAGCATGGCTTCACTAAGGGGAAATCCTGCCTGACCCATCTGGTGGCCTTCTGTGATGGGGCTATGGAACTGATGGACATGGGTAGAGCAGTTGACGTCATCTACCTCGACTTGTGCAAAGCATTCGACACTGTCCCACATGACATCCTTGTCTCTAAATTGGAGAGACAGTGGTGGACCACTCAGTGGATAAAGAACTGGCTGGACGGCTGCACACAAAGAGTTGTGGTCAATGGCTCAATGTCCAGCTGGAGACCGGTAACGAGTGGTGTCCCTCAGGGATAGGTGTTGGGACCGGTCTTGTTCAACATCTTTGTCGGTGACATGGACAGTGGGATTGAGTGCGCCCTCAGCAAGTTTGCCGATGACACCAAGCTGTGTGGTTCGGTTAATATGCTGGGGGGAAGGAATGCCATCCAGAGGGACCTTGACATGCTTGTGAGGTGGGCTGATGCCAACCTTATGAAGTTTAACCATATCAAGTGCAAGGTTATACACCTGGGCCGGAGCAATCCCAGGCACAGCTACAGGTTGGGCAGAGAAGAAAGAGATTCAGAGCAGCCCTGCAGAGAAGGACTTGGGGGTGTTGGTTGATGAGAAAATGAACATGAGCCGGCTTCAAGTGTGTGCTCGCAGCCCAGAAGGCAAACTGTATCCTGGGCTGCATCAAAAGGAGTGTGACCAGCAGGTCGAAGGAGGTGATCCTGCCCCTCTGCTCTCGTGAGACCTCACTTGGAGTATTGTGCGCAGTTCTGGTGTCCTTAACATAAAAAGGACATGGAATTGTTGGACCAAGTCCAGAGGAGGGCCACGAGGATGATCAGGGGACTGGAGCACCTCCCGTATGAAGACAGGCTGAGAAAGTTGGGGCTGTTCAGCCTGGAGAAGAGAAGGCTGTGTGGAGACCTCATAGCAGCCTTCCAATATCTGAGGGGGCCTAAAAGGATGCTTGGGATGGACTATTCATCAGGGACTGTAGTGACAGGACAAGGGGTAACGGGTTAAAGCATAAACAGGGGAAGTTTAGATTGGATATAAGGAAGAAATTCTTTACTGAGAGGGTGGTGAGGCACTGGAATGGGTTGCCCAGGGAGGTTGTGAATGCTCCATCCTTGGCGGTGTTCAAGGCCAGGTTGGTTGAGGCCTTGGGTGACATGGTTTAGTGTGGGGTGTCCCTGCCCATGGCAGGGGGGTTGGAACTTGATGATCTCAAGGTCCTTTCCAACCCTAACTATTCTATGATATGATACAATATGATATAATAATTATATTATATGATATATAATGTAATGTAATATAATATAATGTAATATATATATAATATAATGTAATGTAATATAATGTAATATGATAAGGTAAAACAAAATAAAATTAAATTAAATTAAATTAAACTAAATAAGTTAAAAATTAAGTAGTGAATGAAGCATATATGGAATGGTGAAATGGTTTCAGTAACTCTTTTTTCCCCACAGTCACTGCAGTTTTATACATGCTTTGCTTTCATCTGGATCTACAGTGAAAAGAGTTGAAGATAGCCTTCTTTCTGTCTAGAGGCCATTTTCCTCTTCTTTTAACTTCCCTAGCACTCTGCACAAGAGCAGTGTCCCTCCTTCAGAAAGAGTCTGAGTCGAGCTATCTCCAACACAACACAAGGATGTGTTTTACCATGGAAGTAGCAGCAGTAGACAAGCCTGCTTTCTAAGATGGTTTAAGACAAAAAACATAGAACCAAGGTTACCTGATGGGGAAAAAATGTAGCTCCTATGAAATCTGAATGACAAGGTATTGAGAGGAATACCACAGGGGACAAAACAAGGAAATTACATTGTGTGCATTTCAAAGGTTTCAATTTATGAAGCTCACAAACTAGGCAAGAAGAATACATTTATAGTACTTGCCACAATGGAAGTTGGTCCTGAGGCAGGATTAACATTGCAAACAGAAATCAAATACATACAAAAAAATCATGAATATTTATGATAATGTATTTCATAAACACTGCTGTTAAATCTACAAGTAAGGATGTTGCAAAGAATATGATGCAGCATTTCTATGTAAAATATCAAATGACATACTCAAATAAGCTGTAAGAGTTATTATATTAGGTATAGAAAGCAAGTGTCATCCATTACAAAAGACTTGCTAATGTCTCAGCACCAGACTCCTGTGTTCTCTCAGAAAACCAAAATTACCTTGAGGGGCAGAAGAAAGCACTAATTATGTCTAAAACTTTGAGTAATAAGCAGAAACTGAGTACCACAGAGTCATGTCATCAAATAATCACCAAATAGATAAACTAACTAAAATCAGTAAGAAGCACTGGCTAAAGATGATCCAATAAAGACAGAACACCTGAACAGAGTACAGGCTCATCTGCTATTGGGATTTTTAAATGAAAATATGCAAGAATGAAAATCAAACTCTAAAGAAAGAGTTAAATTCAGAAAGGCAATGGGAATAGGAGCCCAATTCTGATAAGCTCATGGCACTTAGGAGGTCAAGTGAAATAATGTAACCTTTAGAGAGACTCCACCCAGTTGCTTTCTGGAGGGGCTGCCACATACTCAAGACTTTGGAAAATCTAACCCAGAGGGAGAAATAAGAAAACATCAAGGACAAAAGCAGCACTGCAGCAACCAAGAGTCCTGGCTCTGCAAAGTGCTTTGCACACTGCCCCAGTGGGGCAAGCCTGGAGCAGATTCAGCATGGGGATACAAAAATCAGTCATCAGGCAGTGAGAAGAACCAACAGCAACCACACTGCTAAAAAATAAAAGCCTAGAATAGAGGAAAAGGTCTAGAATGACAACAGCAAAAAGAAACCCTTAACTTGATGAGCAAATGCACATAATCCTGGGATTTCAGGTTTAAATTCTACTAGATATGTGCGCTACATTACCTACTTTTCTGTCAGAAGTCACAGCTTGGCAAGGTCCAAAAGACCTACAATTCAAAATTATCTAGAATTTTCTTATCACAGCATGAGATGATCTGGCACCTCAGCTATTCAAAGAGTTTTGTTTTCTACAGCTGCAGCCTATGCTTATTTTTAATTTTGTTCTGCATGAATACCATCCAAAAAATATCTGCTGCAAAATTTCCCTGCATCTTAGGTAGTTAAACTTTTGAAGTATGTAAACACATCAGGAAGGAATAAATCAGCACTTCTCAGAATCAATGCATTTTAGCACTTGTAAAATAAAGCATGAAATTGTTTGTATTCAAATAATGGATGAATGTTAGATGACTACACCTGCAGTTGTTGACCAACTACATCAAGCCTACAGAGTGCAATTTCTACAGAAAACAAAACACATTGTTTTCTTCCTGTTGCCATAGTGATATAATGATTAATACTTTTTTAATAAAATTTTAGGATGGTCTCCAAACAAACTTCCTATATAAAGGAAGTCTTGATTTTCTAACCCCCTTGGCTATATCTAATGTTTATAATACAAAAAAGGAAATCTTCTATAGTATATTTCATACATTCAGTGTCACCTTAACATGCACCAGTAGCCAAATGGATTCCACCTAAACAGTAAATGAATATGACAAAGTTATTTTGAATTAGTATATCTACAGAAAAACTAAGCTAACACAACAAGCAAGCCAAGATTTCAGACAGCAATATGTAAGAATATGCACACTGACATGCCTTTGATTAAGTAACTTCAGTACATTTAGCTGCAGTTCTGAACAGAGTCAAACGAAACCTTGCAGTTTTTCAGCAATTTAATCTATTCCAAAGACTTCATGAGTGTAATGTGGCAGTTGCTATAGTAACCACATTTTTCCTTGGAACTTGGAGTAGGTACATGTGTAGGCTATTTCTCCATCTTAGTGTCTAAGTTACTGTTGCACTATGGTTCTAAGCAGTAACTCTAACCCAGAAAACTAACCGAGCCCGTAGTTATTTAAAATGCACTTAACATTTTCTAAAATATCTCTTTCTGAATGCTTAATTCGACCTTATGCTGTTCTGACTTTGCAACCTTTCATAAACTTATTAGATGACAATTCAAAGAAAGGAAATAAGTTGAACAATTGCAAAAAATGGTATATCCATTTATAATTTATAATTTATTTTTAAGTTATAGCTTTCATGTATAATATATAAAAATATGTCAGCATTTATTCATAAATTTTCTTCTTAGGCTGTTCTTTGAAGTATACCTTGATGGCAAAGATCACAAAGGATTTTAAATTCTCTTTAAAAATTCACTACTTATTGGTGGACACTGCAAAGCATTTTTTTAATTTTGTGCCATGTTTTCACTTCACTCTAATCAAAATAGTCCAGAATTGGAGCCATCTTGTTAATTTACATCTTTGTAAATGCATTAGAAGACTCTGCTGTTTTGATGCCTGCTTTCTGATATAAAAAATGCAAGTATCATTTTACTTGCATTTAGCTGTAAAAGACCGAATCTGCTAAATTTGAAAAAGGGGAAAAGGTAAAGTAGTACAGGAACAAGAAAAGGCATATTTCTACATTAGTCAATACACTAGCATATTAATAAGCAAAAATGTAGGGGACTATGCACTAAAAACTCTATCGAAATAAAAGGAACAAGCTGAATATGTGGCATCATGGTTTTCAGGGGTGCTGGGTGTCTGCAGCTCCAACTGAAAAGAATGGGAATTGATGTCAGTGGAATTATACAAGCTTTCAGCAGATGTGAATTTTGCCTCAAGGTGACCTAATACATCTTTTCCATCTTTCATTTCTGTTTGACAGCTCCAGCACAACCAAAATACTTACTCCTTTTTACAATGAAACTAAGCAAATATGCTATGTAGAATAGACCATTCAATGCATTGAGCAAATTTCCTGTGTAATAGTTGTAAAAAAAAAAAATGTGATTTTCTTGATTATCAGTATTTAAATTCATCCATTAATGTTTTTCTATTAAAAAATTTCATAAAATTCTCCCAACCAAATAAGGAAATTTAAAATTCAGATCATGTAGAATTATTTTGATTGGACAGATTCAACTGCTTGTATCTTATTTCTGAGTTAATTTTTGGTCCCTATATTTTGAATTACCAATTCACAGTTTGCCATTTGCCTTTTCAGTTTGCCAGATGGTATTAGCCTTGTCCACTAGACTTCTAATAGCAGCGATCAAGAAGCTAAGGCTTAAAATCTGAGTACCATGCTCAAACAGGGGTTAGTGGACTGTTGATGCAGCTTAGGGAGGCTTGGTAACAAACTCTTATGTAATTTTATTATTTATTTATTTTGTTTATATATAATAATTATATATGTATTATTATTTATATATAATAATAATATATGTATAAAATATGTATAATAATAATATTTATTATTATGTAATAATAACCTGCCTGATAATGCCAGGAGCCATCAGGGAGTGGGAAATATCATAAATGGGAAAAACTAGGCATGCTCCTCAGTCTCAGATTATCCTTATCACTGGCAGACCTGGATGGGTGTTTTACCACTCCTGTTTAAACCAAAACGATCTGGTAAGCAGAAAGAGCAAAAATGTCATTCTTGCCTTTAAAAGTCTGTGATTTTCAGGTTTACCCTCAGCACCAATGATGGTATTGTCAATGTTGAAAATAATCATCTATTTCACAGATTTATGGCAAGGACTAATTAGCTAATTTTTATGCAGCATCTCAGAGATAGCAAGCAATGTTGGTAGGGTACATGATTAAGTTTGGAACCAACATAAAACCTCAGGAAGTTTCCCTACTTTTGGAAAATGAGGGTATATTGGTCTTGTGCAATGTGACAAAACACTGTCAGTTCCAAATGAGTGATGGATAAGACACGTCTTTTCCTGCAAGGAAGGCTGGTCAGGTACCCTCCTCTCCTAGTAACCATTCTGAATTAAATTGCATTTTGTAATCTATTCATATTTGCAATGCAATGGCAGATATTTCTTATGTTTCTCAACCATAGCAAACCACCTGTCATCTCTTCCTATTTGATTTACTACATAAGAGCTTCTAACTGTATCAGACTTTGTGACAATTTCCTCAAAGCAAATTTCCTATTTCTTATCTAATCCAAATAACAGTAATTGTTTACTATACCTCTCATCATACTTAAAATATGAAGCCACTATTGTCAACAGCATTTTGGTTTCCATGTAGACAGCACTGTTTCATGGTATAAAATTTTCAGTCAGCAAGCTGCCTGTTTCCATTACTCAAATTTAAAAACTTCAGATTCTATTTCGCAACCCTTTCTCTCATTTACTTTTTTCCTGCTGTTCTTCCTCAAGTATACACATGCATATTCAAGATTAAGAACCAACATAACAGTTAAAAAATAAAATCTTTGTTCCTTGCAAAGAAATCTGGGTTACTGACTGATGAGTTAAGCTTCAGTTGCCAGAACATGTGTTTTTAGCTTGAACCCAGGAATTTTTTTTTCGCTAAGCTTGAAATAGCATTTCCATAACTCGGTCATTGTGGTAAATCATAAGGAAATCACCAACAAAGTAAAACCAACATCCTAACATGGCTTAAGTGCTTTTAAATGGATTTCTTCTGTGTCTTTTCTAAATTAAATTGAAGTGAAATAGTATTATCATGTGACAACAGTCAGTACATTAGATGCTACATTATCTGTTAAGCTCAAAAGATTTTATTTATATTGCTTTGTTTTTTAGAAGCATGTGATGACCTCCATCAGTAAGTATTATGTCACCATAATGCATTCCACATGCAAATTGCAACTCTAGCTATAATACAGCTTTCCCCAGTGTGCCCAGTTTTAGCCAAATAAATATTCTCACTAAAGCAAGAAGGTTGTTCCTACTAATCTTGAGGATGGGTTAAAGATTCAGATTCCCTGAATCTTTTTGCCACATTCTGCTAACATTTTCTGAAGTGTTCAGAGCCCACACACCTTAAAGTATTCAGGCTCCCATATGAAACCAAGGGACTTGTATGATGCAAGCTTGTCATCAATGAAATGGGATTTAGGATTTCATCCCATTTCAAAAGTGACCTGGGCACAGAGCTCAGATTTATAGTGCTTAGGCAGAAAGATTTTTTGTTCTGTCTTTTTTCCAATTCATAGAAATACAAATCATATAAAATTCTAAATATTTAAATGCAACTGCGATTGAGATGTAGAGCTCCAACTTGGATATCAAGATGTTGTCAAACAGATAATTTCATATTTTAGCAGAAAGAATAAGAAAGATTAAGACAAAAGGAAAAGGAAACCAGGACTTATAATAGTATACATAATAATCACATTGACATTGATATTATTTTGCACCAAGAGGATATTTTCATCAAGCTATTTGTTGTTGTGCTTTCAGTTTGCTACTGTATTTGTCTTAGTTTGAAGCATTGACAGTGAAGACTTAATAAAGATGGATCTTTTGCAGGGTTCAGTGCAAGTCAAAGATTAAACGCTATTAAATTTTCTCCCTCTTTCATCAGAATGAATACAAAGTGCTAGCAACCCAACAGAAATCTACTGTATTTAGCCATACATGTTACAGGGAGGCCATAAACTGTTACCACCAGCCTGAGAGTATAATACTGAATTTCCCTAATGTCCTTTGTTTAACCTTTTTCAGCTTTTTATGAACACAGAGTGGAGGCTTGTGTTGTTATTTTTTCTTTTTAAATAGCAGGATGAGTGTTGGGGGGGGGAGGGGTGCGTGTGTGTGAGTTTCTATTTTGCATTATAAAATCATGTATGTTACAACATTAGCTCCAAGAAAGTGAACCAAGGTGACTGTGGGTATAATGATGCTTTTTAGAGGTTCTACTTTACTTAGGGAGATATTTTTAGTCAATCTGAATGCAAATGTATTGATTGCCTCACAACTGAAATCATGTCCTGTGGGATCAAGCTGTTTTATGTGGGACCCCAGTACACATAGAACAAGCACACCCTAACCATTTTGTGTTGTTCAAGGGTTACAGTTGTTTCAGTCGCCACCATACGTAATACCCTTTTGACTGTGAGGGCTGTGACTACCAAACAGTTTTGCTTTGTACTTCTATACACAATAAAAGAAGCCTACTAGACACACCCCGAGACTAGCACTACCTGTTTTATGTTAACTAGTGTTACACCAATTGATAATCCTTCTCTATGTGAAAGGAAGACTAGGAAAATTTTTGACATTTCACTTTGCTAGCTTGTGATGATAAATATTTAAATTCAGTCATAAGAATTCATATCCATTTCAATGAAAACTACCACACAAAATTCCTGCAAAATGAGCAGAGAAGAGACATTCCAAGGAGAAATTTATACCTGGCTGTGGTTTTCAAACCTTCCAAAATCAAGGGGGCAAAAGACAGATACTAGGGTTAAATCCAAGTCCATTTTGAAGAACTATTTTATCTTATACCTGCTGAGAAAAAAAAAAATAAAAAAAAATATTAACAAGGATGAATCAGGGATAAAGAATACAGGAATATTTCTCTTTCCACTTTAATCGTATCAATTGCATACAAGCATACAAAGCTTTGTAGTCAGACATAAGATTAAATTTCCCGTATAATTGTGTTCCAGATTACTTTTTATTTCTTTCTCAGGTATTTATCCCTTAAATAGACTTAGGAAGATAACTAAACATGTTTTTATGTTATTTCTTTTACTAAGTATGCAGAATCCCAAGTACATGTTGTTAACCACAACAGATCCATCCTACAATAAATGTGTAGCTGGCTTAAACATTGATCTACATGGGTTTTATATCGTAAATTATCTGGTGCAACTTAGTGTTTTGGAAAATCCCCATGTCTATTCACTCTATGGAAGATAAACCCAGATGCAATGTACAAATTGTTATTGGCTGTGCAATTAGCCTTAAAGTCTTTTTCCTCTGCTACGAATCATTACAGCAAAAAACAATCTGCATGTGCTTCTTAGAAATTCTGTTAAAACATACAAAAGCCATAAGAAATTACTACGATTTGAAAATATTTTAAACTCTAACTTTTACACTGTTTCTTTTCCAATTAATTTCCTTGGGGAAATGCAGTATTTCCTTGTGAATAGACATGCAATCATATAGCTCTAACAGTAACTGGGATTTAACTCTTTGTAACAAAAAGATTGTCTTTGGTATGCCAATTTCATAATTGTGGCTGTCAAATCTGAGCTGCTGCCTGAGAAAGGAACAGCAGGGAGATGAGGGAAATACAGCATTTTTCAATCAAAAAGTCAGATTCAATTGCATTTAGTGCCATCTTCTTTCTCCTCACGTACTTTACATTACCAGTTTACATCACAAGCAGCAGAGATTCAGACATATTTGATCCTGAGTAAAAATTCTGGACATTCCTTTTTTCTGTACAACTGCATGTATATACAAACACATATACAAATAGAAAAATCAAAATATCCAGAAATCAAGGTTATGTGTAAACAGATATTTTAAATTCTAAAAAAATCTGTTGTCAGAATAGGATTCTAGAGCTTTTCATACTGTTCTACTTAAAATGGGATGGAACATTTACAGCATACATACTACATTGAATTTCCCATTTATCCACTGAAGTCTGAATAGACTTCTTCGTATTAACTTCGAATGATATTTGCAAATGCTAAAAATAAAATTATTTCTTTGTGTTTATATGTTGCCAAAAAATAGACGCATTATACCTACAGATACTACGCATAACCACACACAACAGCAGCCACTCACTGTTGAGGACACTGCGTCTTCTAAGGTGCAGATCTGCAGAACTTGCAAAAGTACTCAGCTAGCACAGATACCAAGCACAATAGTACTGTGTTTCTTACTGCACTCACCTTAATCTTATATTGCTTGCTGAGAAACACTAATTCACCTTAATAGTGTGAAACTACCACAACTATCTTGTTTTCAGTATCCTCAATAGCATGCACAAGCCTAACTGTAGTATTTCTGTGCAGTGTTATGATGCACCATGCAAACACAGCCTGGAAGGACACTTCAAGAGTTAATGATGTTAATTTTGGACAGTTATATTCATTACATTGCAATGCCAAACTTCACCTCCTTCAGCAGATGACCTTCCTCTGTATCACTCTACTTTCCACTGGAATTAAATGATTCTACAAATGATCTCAAATATTTCTCTATTTCTCTTGATGACATCTTGAGGAGCTTTGGCAACCATCACCTTTCTCAGAGAACTTCTTCAAACTTCAAAATTATGCCTATTTGACTAATGTAGAGTGAATAGGACCCTCTCCACGTGGAAGATAATCCCCAAGTATTATAGCTCCTCTCAGACACTTAATTATCACTTTAAAACCCTCTTGAAGAGTCAGGTGAATTCTGAAGTGTTCTGTTTGCAGAAAATCCAACTATTTTGACTATTTTCTGAATTATTTAAACAATCTTTAACCTACACCACTGCAAGATCTCACTTTAATGTGTCTAGTTTATCACATATCCCTTTCCATCACAATTTCAAAGGGTACCTGATAATACCTATG
The DNA here is from genome assembly GCF_963264785.1 of Psittacula echo. NCBI lineage: Eukaryota > Metazoa > Chordata > Aves > Psittaciformes > Psittacidae > Psittacula > Psittacula echo. The sequence goes on along the minus strand of NC_137735.1, from coordinate 20,419,334 downwards.
GACTGCTGTTCAGCACATATTTATCAGTCTGTCTTGTTTCTTGCCAATTCTTTAACTATTGGCAAGCTGAATAAGTGTGAGCAAGGACGAGAGCTGTCAGTTTCTTCTTCCACCTAACTTCTATGAAAATATGAAGCAGGATAGAGGACAGTTTGGATTATTTTTTCCACTCATAAAAATCTGTAATCTGAACTTACATAAATGCTCTGGATCATCTAAAAAGTGTAGCCCCTCATACTGTAACAGTGTTGGCACTGTTGTAGTGTGAACTCACTGTGTGAGTTCACTGAGTGTGAACGCACTTCCACAGAGAAGCCCACCCTCAAGACTTAACTCTGTAAGAGCCAGGCCTCCTTAATGCTACTGCTCATTGAACTTCTTGTTATATGAAACTGTGTCACAAAAATATGTATCAAATATGTTTATGTTCAATATTCTTTACTAGAATGAATATATTATACTATTCATAATATTGCAAGCAGAAATATAAACCTAAAATCATAGCATACTATTATTACATATTTAGTGAGTGATCACAAAGAGAAATAGATTAGTTTCCCAAACTGAATATGTTTGATGAACGATCTATGGTTAAGTGCCAATACAGACAAATTGCAGGCTGACAAGCAACATATTCACTTCTTTTTCTTGCTTTCTGTCTTCTAGGCAATATATGAATACATCACCAGTTTAGAGAGCAAAATCTGCCGGTGACAGACTGTTACAACATAAGGCAGTCAAACATTTCAGCATCTGCTATGTTTCTGTATGGTTAATGAGGGTGATGTGTTAGGCTACATCTCCCCCTTGCTCACCAGAGTGAGTCAACAGGGTGACATCTTTGCAGGACAACAGGGAAGTCACTCTGGATGCCATCTCCACTGACATCTAAAAAACAGGTCACAAACTCCCAACTGAACAATTGTAATGACTTTCAGTTCGATTTAGCATCTGTCAGTCTTCTTACAAAACTTACAATACCAGCTACTGTTAAGATATATGGGACAAAAAAAGAAATTCAGATTTAATAGTAACAGCTGCAGATTGTACCGGTGTTCCCAGCCAGAGTTGAGGATTGTCTCTGGGATTCCCAGTTGCTATTGCTACACGCAGAAAGCTCCTGACTATTGGTAGGCACTGACAAACCACACAAAATTTTGTGTAACTTTTGCTGTTCTGCAGACCTGAAAGCTGGAGGAAAAATCTCAGTCCTGCATCATTTCACTGATCTGGTAAAAGCCATTGACACATTAAGCTGACTTGGACTTTGGAGCCCCACAGAGAGTGTCAAGGTGTAAGAAACAAGGTTTCTTGGAAAGAATATGATGTCAGCGGGAATGGCATGTCAGGCAGAGGCTGCATTGTCAGTAGATAATTATAGCTTCTTGAGGATCTCCAAGGAACGCTTTTGAAATTCTTCAGTATAGTAATAACTCATGGAGTAACACAATTGTGCTGATTCTGATGCCTTCTAGATACAATGGCGTTCTACCTCATTTACTGTACTTAGAGAAAAAAAGCTTAAATTTCTGAATCTTTCTAATGTTTCCAGAACAGTTTCTGGTCTCAAGAGAATCATGAAGAGAGGAAAGTGTTTCTAGAAACACCAGCTTCTTTCAATTCCTAGTTTCTTTCCTAATTTGACAAAAGATTGGATCATAGAATCATAGGATCATAGAATAGTTAGGGTTGGAAAGGATCTTAAGATGATCTAGTTCATCCCATTGGCAGGGACACCTCACACTAAACCATGTCACCCAAGGCTCTGCACAACCTGGCCTTGAACACTGCCAGGGATGGAGCATTCACAACTTCCTTGGGCAACCCATTCCAGTGCCTCACCACCCTTAAAGAATTTCCTCCTTATATCCAGTCTAAACTTTCCCTGTTTAAGTTTGAACCCGTTACCCCTTGTGCTGTCACTACAGTCACTGATAAATAGTCCATCCCAAGCATCTTCATAGACCCCTTCAAATATTGGAAGGCTGCTATGAGGTCTCCATGCAGCCTTCTCTTCTCCAGGCTGAACAGCCCCAACTTTCTCAGCCTGTCTTCATACGGGAGGTGCTCCAGTCCCCTGATCATCCTCGTGGCCCTCCTCTGGACTTGGTCCAGCAGTTCCATGTCCTTTTTTATATTGAGGACACAAGAACTGCACACAATACTCCAAGTGAGGTCTCACGAGAGCAGAGTAGAGGGGCAGGATCACCTCCTTCAACCTGCTGGCCACGCTCCTTTGGATGCAACCCAGGATACAGTTGGCTTTCTGGGCTGCGAGCGCACACTGCCGGCTCATGTTCATTTTCTCATCGACCAAAACCCACAAGTCCTTCTCCACAGGGCTGCTCTGAATCTCTTTCTTCTCTGCCCAACCTGTAGCTGTGCCTGGGATTGCTCTGACCCAGGTGTAGAACCTTGCACTTGGCATGGTTAAACTTCATGAGGCTGGCATTAGCCCACCTCACAAGCGTGTCAAGGTCCCTCTGGATGGCATTCCTTCCCCCCAGCGTATTAACCGAACCACACAGCTTGGTGTCATCGGCAAACTTGCTGAGGGCGCACTCAATCCCACTGTCCATGTCACCGACAAAGATGTTGAATGAGACCGGTCAATTTAGAGACAAGGATGTCATGTGGGACAGTGTCGAACGCTTTGCACAAGTCGAGGTAGATGACATCAACTGCTCTGCCCCTGTCCATCAGTTTCGTAGCCCCATCATAGAAGGCCACCAAATTGGTCAGGCAGGATTTCTCTTTAGTGAAGCCATGCTGGCTGTCACCAACCACCTCCTTGTTTTTCATGTGCCTTAGCATGCCTTCCAGGAGAATCTGCTCCAAGATTTTGCCAGGCACAGAGGTGAGACTGACTGGTCTGTAATTCCCCGGATCATCCGTTTTCCCCTTCTTTAAAATGGGAGTTATATTTCCCTCTTTCCAGTTGTCGGGAACTTCACCTGACTGCCATGATCTTTCAAATATGATGGCCAGTGGCTTAGCAACTTCATTCGCCAGCTCCTTCCGGACCCGCAGATGGATTTCATCAGGTCCCATGGACTTGTGTACGTTCGGGTTTTTAAGATGGTCTTGAACCAGATCCTCTCCTACAGTGGGCCTAGGGTCTTCATTCTCACAGTCCCTGTGTCTGAATTCCAAGACTTGGGTGGTGTGGTCAGAGCATTTGTCAGTGAAGACTGAAGCAAAGAAGTCATTAAGAACCTCAGCCTTCTCCAAATCCAGGGTAGCCAGTTCTCCTGATATCTTCTGGAGGGGGCCCACGTTGTCCCTAGTCTGTCTTTTATTTGCTACATACCTATAGAATCCCTTCCTGTTATCCTTAACATCCCTAGCCAAGTTCAATTCTAACTGGGCCTTAGCCTTCCTCACCCGGTCCCTAGCTTCCCGGATGACATCTCTGTATTCTTCCCAGGCCGCCTGTCCCTGCTTCACCTTTTATAAGCCTCTTTTTTCCTTTGAATTTTCCTCAGCAGCTCCTTATCCATCCAAAGAGGTCTCCTGGCCCTCCTGCTGCGCTTCCTTCTAGTTGGGATGCAACACTCCTGAGCTTGTAGCAGGTGATCCTTGAATATAAACCAACAGTCTTGGGCCCTCTTTCCCTCTGGGGCTATATCCCATGGAACCTTACTAAGCAGGTTCCTGAACAGGCCAAAGTCTGCTCTCTTGAAGTCCAGCGCAGTGAGCTTGCTGCATGCTCTTCTCACTGTCCCGAGGATCTCGAACTCAGCTATCTCAGGATCGCTACAAGCAAGGCTGCCCTGGAGCGTCACATTTCCAACCAGCCCTTCCCTATTGGTGAGCACGAGGTCAAGCATGGCTCCTCTCCTTGTTGGCTCCTCTATTACTTGCAGAAGGAAGTTGTCTTCCACACAATTGAGGAACCTCCTGGATTGCTTGTGTTGGACTGTACCTTCACTCCAACAGATATCAGGGTGGTTGAAATCCCCCATGAGGACAAGGGCCTGCGAGCAAGAGGCTGTTCCTATCTGTCTGTAGAGTGCTTCATCCACAGATTCCTCTTGATCAGGCGGTCTTTTACAGATCCCCACAGTAATGTTCCCCATCGCTGTTCTCCCTTTAACCCTGACCCACAAACTCTCTGTTGACTGCTCACCTGTCCCCAGACAGAGTTCCATACTCTCCAGCCTATCCCTAACATAAATAGCTACTCCCCCTCCCCGTCTGCTGGGCCTGTCTTTTCTAAAGAGGATGGCCTTCTGTTGTCATTGAAAGAAATGTGGAGTTCCCAAAAATTAATTAAAAAAAAAAGAAAAATCTTTTAAGTTGAAGAACCAGGTCCATAATTTACAGGGAAAAAAAAATCAATTTCAACTATATTTAGTTTCTGTTTACAAGAAGAATTATTTACTTTGCTTTAGTAAATTATATTTGTGCAGGCCAAACACCATTACATGACTTTGAACAACTCAGAAAATTATTTTCATAGCATTGAGTGAATTAAGGCAATAATACCATCAGGATTTGAAATAATTTTTTCGTCTATTTATAAATTTTTTTGATTCTGTCCTGGCTGAACTTTTTCATCATTCTTTATTCAGGTCATGTCAAACAAAAGAGCAGAATGGACCAGTGAGTAAAAGCACTCTAACAAGCTAAGATAAGACTCTTCATCATTTTGTGATGAAATATTCAAACACATTGCCCACTGGTATCAACTTATTCATGACTGATTTAAATGATACACTGAAAAATGTGCTTTAATCTTCCATATAATAAGTTTTAAAAAATTAAAAATAAAATCACAGTTTAAAGAAAAGCTAGCAGACATTTCAATCATCATTTACTTGACTATAAGTTTTCTGCCATTAAAGTGGGTGCTTTCATTAAAGAACTTAATACAGCTGCAAGTGTAATGCAGTTTGTGATCTAGAGTTGATAATATGCAAGCTATTGATTGTCTCGGTGGGTATTGATGTCATTACCCTTCACATTAAAAAAAATAGTGTTCTTCCCAATTATTTTTCACTGTGAAGAACTTGTCAACAAAACTGAAAGGAATATAAGTCCTTAACCTCTTCTCTGCCTCTTTAAGCAAATTTCTTTAATGTACAAATGAGAATATTAAGAATAGCAACTGATTCAAAATAATATACCTTTGTATTTCCTTCTTCTAGGTAATTATTTTTTCTGTAATATATACCTGGCACAGAAAATGTCTTCTTTACCACAGTTTAATCAATGCAAATAAAAATATATGAGCTTGAAGAATCAGAGAACATGAATAACAGAACTACATACAGAACTGATTCTGCAAACAGATTATTTTCTCTATGAAATATTTCTATTTCAATGAGAATTTTGAACTCATAGGTTTTAATGATTTTTTTTTTCCAAACTATAGTCAAAGCAGAGAAATGTTAACTGTGAAACTCACTGTGGCCTCGGGAGAAACTAGATAGACCTTGCTTGTCAATTTATCAATAAGAACATTATTTTTTGCCAAACTCTATTTCTCTTTTCATTTATTTGGATGATCAGAATTTTTTTTAAAAAACATTAATTTGTGGGGCCAACACAGGCAAACAATTAAGATTTACCTGCCTCCATTTGGTCACTGGTGTATATATTTTGCTTCTGTATTTTGTTCCATCTTTCATGTAAATTAGGAGTTTTCTGGAAAACTCAATTAAATTACAGTCATTAACAATTACTCATGCATGGAACTGATGGACATAAATTTGCAAGCTGTGAGTCCATCCCATGAATTTTATCTGCTCATTAATTTTTTAAAATTTCATGGAAAGGACAATAAAATCTTGTTATACTAAGACCCACGAATGTCAACACTGTCTTCCCTAGAAAACTAGTCACAATTGTTCTTTTTCTATTTAGTAGTATATTGTTTCAAATACAAAAAGAGGAATTTCAGCACAACTAGGAAAAAACATTTCAGAAACAGATTAAAAGCAATGATGTTAAAACCAGAGGAATCCTATATATTTACAGAGCTTTTCACGTCTACATTTGTCAGCTAGTCTAGGGCAGTTGTTTACCCGGAGAAATCACACTTACAATGAGAAATAAATTGGCAGTCTCTTTCCGTTCTCTTTCTGATACTCAGAAATACTGCCACGTTGTAGCATCCATGCTAGTAACAGATGCGAACAGAGAAATCAAGGTCTGAGTAGGTAAGAGCCAAATGTGACTGATCCTGAAGACAATCTCCACGGTTCCAAGTTGAAGCAGGCTGAGTGAAAAGATGTTCTAATTTTTTCAAGCAGCCTTGAGGACATTAGCTCTTCCTCAGGTTTAAATTGCAAAACCTGATGAAAGGCTCTTGTCCAAAAGTTTTTTGCATTTTTCAAATTATACAAGATTAGTATTAAAATATGTACTATCTCTGACTATAAATATTGTATCATTTATAGTCCTAGATCATTACAGTTACAATAATATTACTCTGTATGATAAATAAAAAAGCACTAGGTCAGAAAGTATACGGAGTTATTTACCTTGGCACTGCCATATTCTGTTGAGTAAAATGGTCTCCACTGCTTAATGCATGACTAGAAAAAAGCAGCTCTACCATCTCATATAACTTTGTGGATTTGGGTTATGTTTTCTGGCTGGGGGACAATGGCATGTACACTTTGTGAAAGGCATAAAGATAACAGTAGAAATACTCTTAGTGTCTTTCTGAAAACTCCATTGCATATTTGAACCAAAGGGGCAACTTTCTTATTTTATCTGACTGTGTGGTTTTTTTGTGCACTAAATGCTCAACTATACTTACAACTAAGCTTTCAGTTATGCGATTGATTAACTTTATGCATTTCCGTAGCCCCATTGTGCTTCATAGAATTACTCAAGCAGAGAAATTTTGCAGAATTACAGCTCAGACTTGTCAATAAAGGTTTTTTTCCAGTGGGGAAAAAAAAAAAAAAAAAAAGACTTTGTTTCACAGTGCATTCATTCATTGAGGAATATGTAGTTGCAAATATTTTAGTCTTTTTAATTACTGTACATTATAAAATAGTAAAGATAATATTTCCCTGGAAACTGAGTGTTTATTTCCATTCTGTAATTTTAGAAAGATAGAAATGTCACTGTCACGACTACAAGAATGGCCCTTCTGAATTGGTTTCCATTAAAGTAATCATTAAACGTCACCCTGAATCATAATAAATTTAAGTAAATCATCCATTAGAATGCATAAGCTCCAAAGTTTCTCAGAACTTGCCACAGAAATACACACTGATTTTAGGGGACTCTACTTTGAAGGGACAGAAGCACTTATCTGTCTGCCTGACCCGGTCTTGAGGTAGGTGTGTTGCCTACCTGGGGCAGGGATCAGGGATGTTGCAGAGAGGCTGCCTGCTCTAGTGAGACCCACAGACTATTACCCACTTCTAGTGATCCTTGTGGGTGCTAGTGATGTTGATAGAAGTAGCCTGGAGAACATAAAGAAGGACTACAGAGCCCTGGGAGAGGTGGTTAGGGGCTCTGGAGCTCAGATTGTCTTTTCATCAATTCTCCAGGATACAGGAAAGGAAGGACCTTAAAAAAGCTAAGAGGATTGGCCAAGTTAATAAATGGTTAAAAGGGTGGTGCCATAGTCAGGGGTTTGGGTGTTTTGAATACGGGACCCAAGTTAGTAGGCCAGGTCTACTGGGGGATGGTGGAGCTGATCTGGCAAAGAAGAGGAAGAGAGGTTTTGGTAGGAGGCTTGCCAGGCTGGTCAAGGTTTCTATAAACTAGATGTGTTGGGGGAGGGGGGCATCGTTCCATCCCAACATACCCAGTCAGTTGCCAGCACCTACAATAAATGCTTGGAGCAAAACAGAGATATTCCAGCCGCACCAGCCAATGAGCCGGCTTCATTTGGAGCTCGGCTCAGATACCTCTATACAAACACCCGTAGCACAGGAAACAAACAAGAGGAATTACAGATGTGTGCACAACTACAGGAGTATGATATAGTAGGCATCACAGAAACATAGTGGGATGGCTCCTAAGACTGGAGTGTTGGAATGGAAGGTTACAGAATCTTTAGAAAAGACAGGCCCAGCAGACGGGGAGGGGGAGTAGCTATTTATGTTAGGGATAGGCTGGAGAGTATGGAACTCTGTCTGGGGACAGGTGAGCAGTCAACAGAGAGTTTGTGGGTCAGGGTTAAAGGGAGAACAGCGATGGGGAACATTACTGTGGGGATCTGTAAAAGACCGCCTGATCAAGAGGAATCTGTGGATGAAGCACTCTACAGACAGATAGGAACAGCCTCTTGCTCGCAGGCCCTTGTCCTCATGGGGGATTTCAACCACCCTGATATCTGTTGGAGTGAAGGTACAGTCCAACACAAGCAATCCAGGAGGTTCCTCAATTGTGTGGAAGACAACTTCCTTCTGCAAGTAATAGAGGAGCCAACAAGGAGAGGAGCCATGCTTGACCTCGTGCTCACCAATAGGGAAGGGCTGGTTGGAAATGTGACGCTCCAGGGCAGCCTTGCTTGTAGCGATCCTGAGATAGCTGAGTTCGAGATCCTCGGGACAGTGAGAAGAGCATGCAGCAAGCTCACTGCGCTGGACTTCAAGAGAGCAGACTTTGGCCTGTTCAGGAACCTGCTTAGTAAGGTTCCATGGGATATAGCCCCAGAGGGAAAGAGGGCCCAAGACTGTTGGTTTATATTCAAGGATCACCTGCTACAAGCTCAGGAGTGTTGCATCCCAACTAGAAGGAAGCGCAGCAGGAGGGCCAGGAGACCTCTTTGGATGGATAAGGAGCTGCTGAGGAAAATTCAAAGGAAAAAAGAGGCTTATAAAAGGTGAAGCAGGGACAGGCGGCCTGGGAAGAATACAGAGATGTCATCCGGGAAGCTAGGGACCGGGTGAGGAAGGCTAAGGCCCAGTTAGAATTGAACTTGGCTAGGGATGTTAAGGATAACAGGAAGGGATTCTATAGGTATGTAGCAAATAAAAGACAGACTAGGGACAACGTGGGCCCCCTCCAGAAGATATCAGGAGAACTGGCTACCCTGGATTTGGAGAAGGCTGAGGTTCTTAATGACTTCTTTGCTTCAGTCTTCACTGACAAATGCTCTGACCACACCACCCAAGTCTTGGAATTCAGACACAGGGACTGTGAGAATGAAGACCCTAGGCCCACTGTAGGAGAGGATCTGGTTCAAGACCATCTTAAAAACCCGAACGTACACAAGTCCATGGGACCTGATGAAATCCATCTGCGGGTCCGGAAGGAGCTGGCGAATGAAGTTGCTAAGCCACTGGCCATCATATTTGAAAGATCATGGCAGTCAGGTGAAGTTCCCGACAACTGGAAAGAGGGAAATATAACTCCCATTTTAAAGAAGGGGAAAACGGATGATCCGGGGAATTACAGACCAGTCAGTCTCACCTCTGTGCCTGGCAAAATCTTGGAGCAGATTCTCCTGGAAGGCATGCTAAGGCACATGAAAAACAAGGAGGTGGTTGGTGACAGCCAGCATGGCTTCACTAAAGAGAAATCCTGCCTGACCAATTTGGTGGCCTTCTATGATGGGGCTACGAAACTGATGGACAGGGGCAGAGCAGTTGATGTCATCTACCTCGACTTGTGCAAAGCGTTCGACACTGTCCCACATGACATCCTTGTCTCTAAATTGACCGGTCTCATTCAACATCTTTGTCGGTGACATGGACAGTGGGATTGAGTGCGCCCTCAGCAAGTTTGCCGATGACACCAAGCTGTGTGGTTCGGTTAATACGCTGGGGGGAAGGAATGCCATCCAGAGGGACCTTGACACGCTTGTGAGGTGGGCTAATGCCAGCCTCATGAAGTTTAACCATGCCAAGTGCAAGGTTCTACACCTGGGTCAGAGCAATCCCAGGCACAGCTACAGGTTGGGCAGAGAAGAAAGAGATTCAGAGCAGCCCTGTGGAGAAGGACTTGTGGGTTTTGGTCGATGAGAAAATGAACATGAGCCGGCAGTGTGCGCTCGCAGCCCAGAAAGCCAACTGTATCCTGGGTTGCATCCAAAGGAGCGTGGCCAGCAGGTTGAAGGAGGTGATCCTGCCCCTCTACTCTGCTCTCGTGAGACCTCACTTGGAGTATTGTGTGCAGTTCTGGTGTCCTCAATATAAAAAAGGACATGGAACTGCTGGACCAAGTCCAGAGGAGGGCCACGAGGATGATCAGGGGACTGGAGCACCTCCCGTATGAAGACAGGCTGAGAAAGTTGGGGCTGTTCAGCCTGGAGAAGAGAAGGCTGCGTGGAGACCTCATAGTATCCTTCCGGTATCTGAAGGGGGCCTACAAGGATGCTTGGGATGGACTATTTATCAGTGACTGTAGTGACAGGACAAGAGGTAACGGGTTCAAACTTAAACAGGGAAGTTTAGACTGGATATAAGGAAGAAATTCTTTACTGAGAGGGTGGTGAGGCACTGGAATGGGTTGCCCAGGGAGGTTGTGAATGCTCCATCCTTGGCGGTGTTCAAGGCCAGGTTGGTTGAGGCCTTGGGTGACATGGTTTAGTGTGGGGTGTCCCTGCCCATGGCAGGGGGGTTGGAACTAGATGATCTGAAGGTCCTTTCCAACCCTAACTATTCTATGATTCTATTCTATGATTCTAATTTCTGCAGATAACAAAGAGGGTTTCACTTTCAGGAACTGCATTTGCCTTCTCATGGACAAAAAAAAACCCAAAAAAAACTATCTTGTGTGATCAGTTTAAATTCAGTCTTTTTTTCTGTTAAAAGTTGTACCATTTTTTTTTAACAGTTGTCCACAGTAGTCAAAAAATGATATGACAAGGGACTACACTGTTTGAAGTATTTTCTAATTTACTGATACAACACAAGTATGCATAGCAAAGAAAAAGTGGCTATACCACAAACATGAGCAATTAGCTGAAACAAAATGAAAATTCAGATTACCTTCATTGCCTCAAACTAATTTGAAAAGCTAGGTAAATTTTTAACTACATCATCTTCTCCAAATCCTGTTTCAAACTGAGGTCATATCCTGTTCTTTGTTCATGCAACTAGGCAATTTGACCTTGCTACAGAAGCATCACAATTTCTCTGAGCTGAGCTCTGTCCCAAGATGCTAGCAAGAATGTGTCCCTATGTTTTCTTTCTGACTGTGGTTTTACATATCTTAGAATCATAGAATGTTTTGGGTTGGAAGGGACCTTAAAGATCATTTATTTCCAATCCTGCTTTCAGGGGCAGGGACACCTTCCACTAGACCAGGTTGCTCAAAGGCCCATCCAACCTATCCATGTTCTGGCATGAACTTCAGCTGAATCAATTGTTCTGGTCTTGTTAAAATCCATTACAAATACTTCTTTAAACTGGAAACCACACTTATGTCCATAAAGGGGACACAAATAAAAAGTGGGAGGAACTTGTTTGCAGTTAAAACTCTGGACTGAAACTCAGAAGATCTGTGTTCATTCCTGGCTCTGACAGACAGCTTTTGAGTGATTTAATCTTTCTGTGGCTGAGGTGCCCAAGTATCATACGTCCTTTTATTGCTCTTATCTAGAAGGCAAACTTCCTTAAATCCAAATTTGTTCCTGACTTTCTATATGTACTAAAAAAAAATGTAGGCCAAATTCTTGTTTGATCTTTCTAGATAACCTCCATATAAATTAAAGTATTTTTGTTCTCAGAAACAACATACGGCAATCTTGTTCTCTATCTTCCACATTGAACTGACGTTGTGGGCACTGGATAAAATGTTTTCCTCTCTGAAGTTATTGGTTAAGCTATTCTTGCCCTCAACAGAGAGTATAATTTCACTGAACACGTTTGCAAAAGATCAACGAACTGGATTTTTTTCTTTTTGCTCTTCTCAACTTAATCTGCCTGCAGTTGCTGCAGCGCTATTATTTCTGCATCAGGAGAGTTCGGGCTTGCTCTTGCTTGCACAGAGCCAAGTCTCTCAAGTGCTCCAGTGGGAACAGAACAAATCCATTGTCAAATTCAAGCTACGAAATGAACAGTGGATTGCTACTAAGAACTATGTGCAGACACACAAGCAGGTAAAAGTCAATTTCATTTTCAGACCGATTTAAAGAATTGTACCTATCAAGGCTACCCTAGTGATTGCCAGTTCATCAGTTAAAACCAAAGGAAGAATCGTTATACCTCAGCATCATCATTAAGCGATGGTGATCTTCAGACCAAAACAGTGTCATCCTACTCGGATCCACCTCTGAAGTAATTAGGACTTTATTGGGTCCTATAATCCAGACATCAGGCTCCTGTACTGACGTTTAGCTAAACATTTTCTTTTCAGAAAACCAGCCTGGCAACCGAGCATCCAGTTTACAATTTTCAGGTGTCCATCTATTCATATAAAGTACATTTCAGTGTGTACACAGAGAAAAGTTCAGCTATACAGCAGCTTTTCCTTAGCATTTCGGAAAACCTATGTTTCCTAAACACCTTCATGGAGGCTTTTAATTTGGAAAGTATATACCACAGTAAAAGTTATAGGGCTTTCTTACTTCAGCAGTTTCCAATACGCAGCTGTAATCTTTCTCTTACAATTGTCAATGCACATTATTCCAGGATCTGATCATTACGTGTCAAAGAAATAGTTTTCTATAACATCAGACAAATTAACTCAATATTCACTTCACAACTGGGTCTTGAATTCCAGTGTTTCATGATAGGCATAAAGTTCATGTTACTTCTAGGACTGACTTTCAAATTAGAGTCTGAAACTATGTCACTCATATGTAATTAAACAAGCCATATATGGGACTTGTTAGTGAATGCTGTTCTCAAAAACATCCATTACAAGGAGAGCTCATTATTTTTAACACAGCATGAATGTTAATAGATATCTGTGTAGATCATACACAAGTTAGTGAAAGATTACAAATACATCTTACCGTATGTGGAAACAAATTCAGGAAAGGCAGAAAGGCACCACACCAGCGTCTGACTTTAAGAAAAAGCAGAACAGCCAGAGAACTTTGACTGTCCCCATGTCCTCTTTAACCATACCAGTATACTGTGATCAAAAATATCCTTAGAGATAGGCTGAAGGGCATGAAACTTCAAGTTTACAGAAAAAGCACCAGTATAGTTCATTTTCCACAGTTTCCAACTGATTAGAATCCCCAGTAGAAAAGGTCAAGCTTAATTTGACACAGTTGCATTCCGAAAGCCTGTGGTCCATTATAGTTCAGGTAAGATAAAGAAAAATAAATGCTGTTTAACTCACCCAGTAGGAAAGCATTCCATTATACTATTCTTAAAAAAATATGTATTCATGGGCATGTGTGTTTATTGCATAGCTACTGAATGTTAAAGGCATGTAGTAAATAAATGCTGTTCCTAGGTCATGAAAAGAAGATATTTGAAAAATAAGACAGGCATTTTTGAGCTTATATGACAAGGGAAAGTCTAGCAAAACTTAACAATAGGTATTATTACTGAAGCTGTAATCTCAGGATTTCAAAAGTTTTAATATCCATTTTAAGTACTTCAGCACTACTAGTCACTAGTCACTACTAGTGACAGGACAAGGGGTAACGGATTCAAACTTAAACAGGGGAAGTTTAGATTGGATCTAAGGAAGAAATTCTTTACTGAGAGGGTGGTGAGGCACTGGAATGGGTTGCCCAGGGAGGTTGTGAATGCTCCATCCTTGGCGGTGTTCAAGGCCAGGTTGGATGAGGCCTTGGGTGACATGGTTTAGTGTGGGGTGTCCCTGCCCATGGCAGGGGGGTTGGAACTAGATGATCTCAAGGTCCTTTCCAACCCTAACTATTCTATGATTCTATGATTCTATTTTGTGAAATCCCTGTTAATGATCAGCTCTAAAAATTACTCAAGTCAGCATTTTGTCTATAAGGCACAAATGGAAGATAGAAGTTTAAGATAATGCTGCCTATTCTCTACACAATTGAAAAGCTGTGCCAATATTATCTTTGTTGCAGCAGCAGCTGCTTGCAAATGCCTTTAGAACTGATTTGGGTCTCTCTGTCATGTGCTAATGGAATTGGACACAGGCTTTCATAATGTGTGTTCGATGTATACAGTTCCTGGGTGATCCTACCACAGCAAATAATTTCCTAGCAGCACACTTAGTGTGCAATTACAGCATCATCATATGTGCATGGATTTTTTTTAATTCATTTAGAGTAACTCTTTTTTTAGCATCTATCTCTTCCTTTATCTGCCCATGGTTGTTAGCTGCCTGAGTTTAGCCACACAGATTTGACATGTACATCCAGTTGTTCTCTTGCAGCTAATAAAGAAATGGGGGATGGGGGGGAAAAAAGCCCCAGAGAAACTGATTCCAAATAAAGGACTGATAAGCAGTTCAAGTTAATATGTATTTTTCTGCATTTTTAGATATCTTAATATTTCACTTATGAACAAAATTACTAAGATTAAGGAAACACTACCATCAAACACCCCTTGAATGAAATCTCCATATCCTTTTGGGGATAAGCCCAAGATTCCTCTTCTTGGGCAACAATTTCAGCATCATCTGACCCCAGCATTAGTATTGCCAAGTAGTCCCACAGGCTGAAAATCTCACTGTTGCAAAATCTGTGACTGACAGGGCCATGAAAAGGCCATAATGTAGGCATGTGGAACCATCTGACCTATGTTACAGCAGCAGAATGAAGTAGGAAGGAACAGAGGCCTGCGCTAAGAAACAGCAAGCGCACTGCCCTTGCAATGACTTTCTGCATAAAGCAATCTAACAGTTCTTACTTTTCATACGTATTTCCACCAATTCATTAATGTTGTTCCACTTACTCGTTGAAGGTAGGAAACAATAAGGTAGACAAAACAACACAAAAAAATACCTGCAGGAACTGTGGTCTTAAACGTGTAATAACTCTCAGAGCGTAGCTATGCCCATCTATGATTCAACAGAAATTGTTTCAAATTATATCAAGTCTGCATGCTTTATTCACAGACAGTTCTTTTAAAAACTTACATATTTAAAAATAAGATTTAAAGAAAAATACAATCTATTGTCCAAAAAAAGTTATGAGAAGTAGAAAAATTCTTGTCACTCCAGACTGGCAGAATGAGAGCAAAGTGAAAACCGGGACAGGGGAATAAATAAGGTAGTCATTATTTTAAATAAATGCTGATCTGGTTAAAGAAACTACTAAAGGTAGATTAGGAGTTCGACTGAATGTCTTCTGTGTGGTCATCCCATTAGCACCAGCAGAAGTTTCATTCAGGAAGCGTTCCTAAATGGAGTCTTACTGTCATGGGAATAACAACAAAGAATTAATGGCATTGCTTCATACTGCTGGTCCATCAAAATGTAGTATCCTGTTGTCCACCACATTGAAAACACTATGCTCCACTAAATGGAAATTTATTCCCCTGAACCGAAGAGAACAGGATTTTTTTCAAATATACATTTTCAGTTACAACAACTGCAATAAAAATCACAGTATGATAGCTGAAGTATAAAAGTACCAACAGTTCTCTGGAAAAGTGATGACTCCACATGACAGCCCCACAGACTACACTGCAAAATTGATGACCTTGTACAAGAGTTTAATAAAAACTCTTTTGCCTATAATCTAAAGATTGAGATTTAACATATTTTACCTGGATATAGTCTAATACAATAGCTATAAATAGAATGCATTCCTTGGAAATGAAAGTAGGTTTGTGGGTAAGACTATGAAAAGTACTGAGAGGAATTAAGGAAAAAAAAAAGGCAAAACAAACCCACATATAGACAAACACAAATAGTCACCTACCTCAGGTAAATCAACTGAAGTTAGACATCCAGGCTGCTTCAGTGATCTTGAAAATCCTATTAGGTACCTCTAAGCATCTAAATGTCTTTGAAAATGTATCCTTCTGTGCCTAACATTATTAGAAATCACTGGACTTGAAAGGCTAAAGGGACTCAGCCTCATCTGCAATATACAGCTGTACATTTCCAGCAGAATTCATACAATTCAACAGTACAGATGTCCAATCAAAGATCCCTTCACTGTCAATAGAGGAAGATAGACACACATCATAAAATTGCCCATAAAGGATAAAACACTCTCTGGAAATACTTTTCTCAGACTTGGTATAAAATGGCCTCGTGAAGACAGAGGGAGCTTAAATTACTAGACACATAATTCATACCTGCAATCTAAGAACAGAATGAAGAATTCTCTGTACTGCTGATTTAAGAAAGTCTTTTGTTGAGCTTCTGCTCTGCCCCAAGCAGTAATTAGGTTCATGTTTTAGCCTGTACAATTGTGATGACTGTCACATTTGAGGAAAAAGATACAACATACAGATAGGTTCCAGGCACCAATTTTCCAATACATCCTCATCCCCATGAATCCCCTGAAAAGTACCTACATGTTGAATCACTCAGTGAACGTATCAGGTCACGCAAAGACGCAAAGACACAAAGATACAACCATGCTGCAATCAGCCTGCTTATTTAGAGACTCCTTTTAACACAGAGGCCTCTCCTTTCTGGTCTCTCCTCTCTTCTACTTGAGGATTAAACACTCTGCAAAGCTGCTCAGTGAAGTCTGCTACAGGAGAGCACAAGACTTGGGTCTCTTAAATTTGACACTATATTCATGAAATACAAATAAAAATGAGGCCTGTTCATTTGACAACAGGGAAAATATCTGAGTTCACTGGGTGAAAGAGTTACCCAGGGAACCCTCTGAAATACTGATGGAGAGTAGTAACACAAAATTTTGAGGTAGACAGGCCAGGGGCAGCAGAGTAATAAACAGAAGGAAATTAAGAGAATTTGTGAATTGTCTTTGAGAAAATGGCAGAGATAATAAGGACACATGACAGCAATAAAAAAACCCACCATTTGGAGGTTGTTTTTTTATTTCACAATGCTCCCTATACTATGAAGTCAAGCAACAATTCATTGAGGGCACAAAATGTAGGAGGGAGAGAAAGAAAAGGCCTTCTCATTCATCCCATACTTTCCATAAAATCTTATTTATTCACTAGCTAACAATTAACAGAGATACATTTTACAGCCATTTGCTCTCATTATATTAAGTTTTGTTCATCTTTTAATCTTGGAAATGTGATCAAGCTACAAACAGAATAGTCAATTCCCTGAAGTACCCCACTTATCAATTATTATCATTACAATTACTTTATTATATTTTGCTGCAAAATTATGTGGCATGAGCAACTCTTATAATATTAAGATAAATGTGAACTTTAATGAACATTCCATTTTCTAAGGCAAAAATAATTTTAATAAGCCTGAAATTGTCTTGCATGAAGTAAAAAAATAGTTTACAAACAGTATTTTTGTGGAAGCTTAGAAGAATGCTTATTTCATTTTACTCTGGGTGAAAAAAAATTCATCTAACTCTTTTTTTCAGTAACATATAGCCTGGTTCAACCTCTTTTAAGCTCCGTAATATCTATTAAATTTAAGGGATATGTGAACAGAACTATACTATTCATCAGTTACCTCTTAGATTTATTGAGTAAAACCAGAAACAATGGAAGGAAAAGAATTCTGCTGTGAGTTTCTTGGGTATGTGGATTAGGACTTTTCATGTTCACAAAGAAACTCAGCAAAACTTTTCATCTGAGAGACTGTGACTGTTAATGATCAGAAAGAATGTCATGGAGGATTTGTTTACATTTTTAAAACTGTACATAAAAATTATTTATAAAGGAAACAAAATGCAGACAAGAAATGAAAGACATTCTTTGATAAATTAAAAATGTTTGCTTTCTGCTATAATGTAAGAAAGCTAGATGTAAGGGAAGTATATTGTGTGTATGTTCAAAAGCGTAACAGCATGAGGTATAGAAGTATTTAAAATGGTAACAGCTCAGAAAATAGTACAGGTATTGAAATTAAATCATCCTTATTAAAAAAACATCAAATAAAGGTAAAATGACAAACTGGTATTAGTCTAATACAGACTTAGCTGAAGTATTAATATCCTTTTTTTCCTCTCAGAAGGAAACTTGCTATTAAATCTTGACTTCAGATAATGTCTTAAGATAAGATTTAAGTATTTGTGGTGCAGTTCTTAATTGCTTTTGGTCACTAGCAAGTATTCTAGTGATGTCAAACCATGTCAACTACAGAACATACACTATGATACATCTTTAAATCTCCACTGCTTTTTCTGAAAGGAAAGTACAGGTTCCATAGCTTCCTCTTACACATTAGCTTTTCACCACTGTCCTTGGGAAAGTTTCCCCAGACTGTTAATATGGACCCACAATCTCAGTGGCAGCTGTATGTTTCCTCCATGTCTGGAGGACCATGTGCCACCGTACAATTGTGTGTAAAGCCTACTAAGCCTGACACACCTGAAGGAAAAGATGTCCCACTTTGAATTACTGACTTAATCCAAGATTTCATGGGAATTTCCCTGTGAAAGACATGTGAACCTGAGAATATAGGGCACAGTATTCAGGAGAATATCTCCTCATAAAAATAAGTCATAAAAATAAGGAAAATTCCAGCTGCCGTGTTCTTATGAGAAGATAATTCTCCTTATAGCACACTGCTGGAAGGAAATTTCACATAATTTGTCTTTTCAGCATACTTCACACCAGCTATTTTTTTTCACATATCCTTTATTCATAAAATTCCTGTGACCCGTCTTGTTCCCGCTGTCAGTCTTCTAATGATTTGTACTGAAACCATCCTAATTAGATGGCAAGATTTGTAGGGCATGAACCTTGTCTAATTGTTTGTTTTGTAACACTATGAGTGTATAGTACTTAAACTAGTAATAAAACTAAATCTTGTCCTTTGTTTTATTATGCTTGTTACAGAGAAACCGTCAGACATCTTGTTTTCAGCCTGCTTTTTAAATTATATAAAGCTTAAATGATCAAAGCTATGTATAGTTCCATGCATGTTTGTTCTCTCAAAATTTCAGATCCCTCTGTGCAAGTTTAGCTACATTTACATTCATACAAAATGGGAGTGAGCTCAGAGATAATAAATAGCTACCATCCCTCATGAAATTAGGCATGCCGAAGATGCTGCCTTTCTGAGAAAAAAAGCTGCAGTACGTGCTCAGTAATTTTGAGATATTATAAAACAACAGGTAGGTACATTATTTACAGCTCAAATCTGTGGGAAAAAAAATCAACCAAACCTCACACCTTTCATTTGCCAGAATCAAATATGTGTCACACACCTATAGAAGAACAGATTCACTAGTTCAGATGCTCACACAGCTACTTAAGAAATTACAAGTGGATCTAGTGAGTTGTGCCAACAATCTTCTTTGTCAAGCAACCCACTACTGGCTCAGACTAACAGCCAACACTCAGTGAAAGGCAGAGCAGGGGACAAACATGGCAGTCTTTCCCCAGAATACTGCCTCCAGCAGAGTAAGGGTCTGGGACATCCTGACCCTGGCATTATGTCTATGTGTTTAATAGGTCTGCTCCCATTTGGATTTGTTCAATTGCTTTGGCACTTCTGTTAACATCTGGCATCCATAACTTTCCATGGCAAAGGAGTCCCATAGCTTACCTATATGCTTCATAAAGAAATGTCTTCTTTTGCTTGCCTTGTACTGCCACCTGTTACTCTTCTATGATACTCCCTGGAGCTTATCTTTTTTTTAAAACAGCAGCTCTTCCCTGATTATCCACAATTTACAACCTGCAATTCTAATTTTGTTCATATTGTCTCTCAGTCGCTTCTTCCATGGGTGTTTAGGGCAAAGATTTAGAACTGATTTTAAAGACATAGAGCTTCACTAACTTTAGTGGCCTTTGGACCATTTTCAAAAGAGGTATACGGTACATGGCACAATAAGGATACTATTAATCACTCTCTATGCCAAAACCCAACCACTACTTCTTGAGATATTTTTAATATTCTATATTATATTTCTGGTTAAAATACAGAGATGTTTCTGTATTTTTACATCTTGAATTAATATCAATATGTTAGAGATAATTCAGGTCTCATATTTGAAAAGAATGGTACAAACATTCAATAAAACTATTTTTGCCCAGTTAAAATAAGCTTCTGATATTTACTATCCAAAGAACAGAAAAGATCTTTCACCTTTTCATCAGGGCATAAAGTGCAAAGGAAAAGAAGCAGTCTGATAAACAAAACAATAAGGATGGAGTGGCTTAGCATCATTTCCAGGCTAAGTTCCAAGTAATTTCTATAATCAAGCTCCAATCCAAGTACACGTTTGCCTCGTTTGCTTTGGATCTGACAAACTTAAGTAAAGGAAAGTCAAGGGCTAATTTTTTCATTTTCACTGTGATGAAAGCATTCTTGCTTTTCATGCAGTTTTCAGATCAGCAGATCAATTGTGTTATTTTTCTAAAATGCCAAAAACAGCATAGCTAGGAGGAAACTTATGCAGGAAAAGAATGAGCTGTTGCTTCTGTACCTATTTTATGTCACTCGCTTTTTTCATGTGTTCTATTAGTCCTAGTAGATCCCACACTCTGTAAAGCTTTATTTCAGAAAGGAAAAACTGCAGTAATTATGGAAAAATGCCAGGATACACAGCACAACTATTCTTTGCGCCACAACTCAAGGAGTATAACATTCTCCTGTCACATACCTCTTAAACATATGTGTTCTGTGGTTTGTCTTCCATCAAAAAACACTTCTTAATGCAATCCAAAAGACATTTATAAGATATCATCAGTAGCTGTAAGTCACTTAGTCTGGAAATAAATCTACAGTATTCCATCAGAATCACACAAATAAAAAGCATCTTTTGAATGCCAAAGCCAAACATACAATATTCTATAGGCATTATGCTTGCTATGCCCTTTACTGGCAGATTGATTTTCACTTTCTAGCTAAACTAGCAGTTAATAACATTACACTGCTGGCTGAATAGCAATGACAACCCAATTAGAAAAAACAGTCAATGAATAGATCAGGCAGCCAAGGTCCAGATATTCTAAGCAAGAGTAGGCCTCTTGGTTTGTAAAATTTCTGTTGACCTTTTCCTTATCATAAGTGACCCACTATAAAACATGTCAAAATTTTGTGCAGAAACAAAACAGCAAATAAACTATGACTTATCCAAATAAGCAAACAGCTTAAGAAAACTTGTTGAGGACTTGTTAGAATAAGAAAGAAAATAAACAGGCTATAAGGGGCTCCTGTTTTCCCCATAAATATCCGCACTGTACTAGTTGTTGGCTTTGGGGAAATGCTTTTGGGTAGCTGTACTAATCAGACATATAACAATCACATATATTTTGAAGGCTAAGAAGCACCAAAACTAGTAAACATTGTGGCTGTATTATTCAGCCATATTTAGCTTTCCATATAAACACAGACCATTTTGAATTTTGTCTTGATCCCACTTCAATTACATATATTTATAATATGCAAAGAATTCCATATGGATTTGAATTTATGCAGCCTGAAAGCAGGCAGGATAGAAATTTCTCTACATATGACATGTACAAAGTAGATGAATACATGGATCAGGAAGGAGTTATACACACCTGTGTAGGACACTATGGCTGTGCTTATAAACTTAAAGGGGGCAGCAGTTTTTTTCAATGAAATTGAGAGTTCAGTTCTGAAGGCACAGTATGAGTATGAGGGCAATGAAACCTAGTATTCCCTGCACATAAAACACATGTCTCTGGAGACAAACTTCCCACCCCTTTCAAACAAACAACAAGGCCATCCCAGAGTTTCAAAAGGGCCAAGATCTTTCCTGAAGACTACTGAACTGTTTTATGCAAGATAGATCTCTCTGTGATACACCAGTGTGGGCTTTATTGTCATAAATGCAGCTTTTCAAAATCACTACTACTATCTTCATTAAAAAAACCCTTGGCTATGCCTTTTTGCAACATCCATTTTGTTCAGAAGTGCTTCTTCTTACACCTTTAAACCTTCCATCATTGACGTTTCTTCCAGCATTATCTAATCTTACCTTTTTGTTTTACCTTGAACCTAGCTAGGCTTAGTGCTATATGTGAGGAAGAATAGATTTCAACTTATATTCTGTCCTAATTTTCCAGCTCCCATGGTTGACTATTTCATTGTGGTCTTTGTATGCAGCAGCCTTTGTAAGAGATGGACTTATTTTTCTCCATAT
The DNA here is from genome assembly GCF_963264785.1 of Psittacula echo. Taxonomy (NCBI): domain Eukaryota; kingdom Metazoa; phylum Chordata; class Aves; order Psittaciformes; family Psittacidae; genus Psittacula; species Psittacula echo. The sequence goes on along the minus strand of NC_137735.1, from coordinate 20,397,283 downwards.
TGCCATGCTAACCTAATAGTTCCACATAAATACAGAATTATACAACATATATTACTGCTCATTAAGCTCCTTTTAAAATTGTGTCAGTGATTTTTGTTGAATAAGAAGTAATGTTAGGAAGACATTACAAAGTCTAGGAATAGCACTATCAAAACTGCACAAATGTATTCAAGATTGGTATGTGTGTGACACAGCTCTCTGAACTGCAGGGTAGGCACATATGAAATCTGCTTGCTCACACTACAGGAACTACTTATTAGCATCTGTATATAACATATCATCACCACAGGGAAAGCTAGTTTAAAATCATAAATGTCAAGATATAATTAACTTAAAGGTCAGGTTTAATTACAGTCGTTGAAACTGAAATATAATAATTACCATTACTATGTCAGAAAATTCCTTAAAATTATTTGAAATGTTTTGTTGGTGCCCATACTTTTCCATAATTGACATCTTTTGTTCCATGATGGAGATGTTCCAACGAGCATATTTTTCTGCTACCTTTGGAGCAGAGAGAGAGCAAAACAGAAAACCAATGAACAAAACGCCACCACAAAGCTCAGCAAAACCTGCTCTCTGCATTATGATATCATTAATTACTTTCTTGTAACTGGCACTTCAGATAATCATTTAGATAATGGAATTATTTGAAGATCCTGGTGCATTGATGAAACAGATTTAACTGTGTGGCTTTCAGGTTTAATGACAACACAAATCAATAAGTGAAACATAGTGGTGAGAAAATAATAACTGAAAAATTTGCTCCAACTGTAGGCTTTTCCAAAGATTCCACTGGGAATAGTTATTGACTCACATAAGTACTTTTGTTCTCTCTTTCACCCAAGGTACAGAAAGTTTGAATGTTGTGATTTCATTTTCTCCTGTTAACTACTGTTTACTCTCTCCTCCCTACCACAGCCAGGATTTCCAGCATATTTTTTCCTATACTTTCAGCAGAGGGATAGACATCATTTTTTTCCCTGAAGGAGCCATTTCCAGCTAGGCAGAATGCAGCAGAGAAAAAGTTAAGCTATATGAAGTTGAATTCTCCACAACAGCATAAATTTTCATTACTGTATATCTCCCATGCAAAAATTCCTAAGTCTAAAAGTGAATATAGCAAATTACTCTGGAGGAAAATATCACTAGCTCATGAAGAGAGTCTATCAAATGTGCTGACAAAAGAGACTTACTAATTAAGGTTCATTCATCCTGCACCTGTGGTGTTGGGCTGTAACAGCAGCCCCAGTACTGCAAAGTGTGACAGTGCCCTCAGAAGAGTACAAATCACTTAAAATCAGCAAAGTATTGTACCAAGACTAAGAAACAGAAATGTTTCTACAGGGCAGCTCCCTGTCCCTTTCACAAGCCCCAGTACTTGGAGCTTCACAAACAGCAACAGAAAAGAGCTCAAAAGTGTGAGTATGAACATCAGCTGAATGACACAGTGAAGGACGGTCTCAGGTATGCAGCACAAGTACAGCAGAAAAGAGGCTGGCAGTTCAGAAACCATTCACAATACACCAAAAAAAAACCCAACCCTTTACTGTGCTACAGGAAATGGCACACACGATAAGGGAGTTTGTGTCACCTTGCATCTCAATAGATGTGAAGGACTGGTATTTAATTAAAGAGCTTCCTGCTTCCCAGGTACTAATGACATTGAAATCAATGTGGACATAAGGCATTAAAGCTTACATCACCCAAAAAAGTCTCTTATTTAAGATTTACAGCTGACTGTTAAAGAAAAGTGAAAATTTATTAAAGGCTTCCATCTGGCAGAATGTATCATTAGTATTCAAACTGATAGCAGCAGTGATTTAAATTTAATAATCCGAGTGGAGATACGCATCAAAAAAGAATTCTTCTAAAATATGTCTAATAGCAATAACTGACTTCTTTATTATAGTCTGCCAGTGAAAAATGCCAGATATCAAAAAATAAGACATCAAATGTTAATTTCAGCGTGTTCTTCCAGTTGAAACTCACATTAAAATAATATACTCAGTGCAAATCAAGAAGCACAGACTGTACCTGTTTGTATCTTTCTTAAGCAAGATTTGAAACACTGGGATGCAGAAAAAGCTAGGAAATTTCCCTTAGCCAAAGAGAGGTTGTATGGACTGTAGGTGTCCGGGCACCGGCAGTGGGGTGCCCCGTGCCAGCCACAGCTGGTTACACCAGGCTCCAAGGAACCCACTGAGCCCATCAACCATGGTGCAGCACCTCTAGGAGAATGTATATAAGAAAGGACAGAACACTGTCCAGGAGAGAGGAGCAAGTTAAAAAATAGTAAGCGTGAGAAACAGTCCGTGAACACAAAGGTCAGTGAAGAAGGAGGAGGGTTTGGTGCTGGATCAGAGATTCTCCTGCAGCCCATGGAAGAGACCACACTATGCAGGTATTTCACTGTAGCTAGGGGAAAGAAGCAGCCAGGGAGACGTGACCCAAGAGCCGCTGGATGCTCATAGAATCATCATAGGATCATAGAATGGTTTGTGTTGGAAGGGACCTTAAAAGATCATCTCATTCCAACCCCTCTGCCATGGGCAGGGACACCCTCCACTAGACCAGGTCACTCAAGGCTCCATCCAACCTGGCCTTGAACACTGCCAGCGATGAGGCAGCCACAGCTTCTCTGGGCAACCTGTGTCAGTGCCTCGCCACCTCACAGTGAAGAACTTCTTCCTTATAGCTAATCTACATCCACTCTCTTTCAGTTTATTCTCTGAAGGAGCTGCAGCCTTTGGAGAGCTCATGCTGGAATGGGTTCCCCTGACAGGAGCAGCAGCACATGGGAAGGACCCACACTGGAACAAGGGACAGTGTGAGGAGGAAGTAATGGCAGAGAAGTGCTGTGAACTGACTACAACCCCCATTCCCTATCTCCCTGCACAGCTCAGTGGGTGGGGGAAGCAGAGTAGTCAGGAGTGAAGCTGACCCTGGGAAAAAGAGGTGGAGGTCTAGGGGGAAGGTGGTTCAGTTTTCGTCTTTCTTTCTCACTACCCAGCTCTGTTTTAAGCAACAATAAATTATATTAATTTTTCCCAAGTCAAGTCTTTTGCCTCTGATGGTAATTGGTAAGTGATCTCCCTGTCCTTATCTCAACCCATGAGTTTTTTCATCCAATTTTCTCTACACATCCTGTTGCCAAGAAAGAGTAAGAGAGTGGCTGCGTGGGTACTTGACAGTTTACCGAGGTCAGCCTTCCACAGAGGTGTTACCTAATCATATGCTTTTATGGGGAATACATCCTCTGAAGCAGTACTTGTGTGTCCTATGTGAGAATCATGCTGAGGAAGCTGCATGTACATAGAAAGGTGAGTCATAACCTAGAGCAGTCTTTTGATTTAATATTATTGCAATACCAAGCTGTATTCTGTCCTTGTTTTAATTAAGTGTATGAAGTTACTACTCTACTTTCAAGTTACATAGCTGAGGTTTCATGTGTTATGTAACATCCACCTCATTCTCATATTATAGAACTTGTTTATGCAACATTCTTTCATATCTCAGCTCTCACTTGATAACATGGGATTCAAGGACAGCTCACATGAAGTCAAGGTGACAACACAATGCACCTGCAGAACAGTTTCTCTGTTAATTTTTGCTAAGTGATACCAAAGAACACTCCAAGTTCAGTCATTGCTTTGTCATCTGCCAAGTAAACAAGTGAAGAAACAGTAAAGAACAATTTGCTCAGGAAAAAAAATAAACATGAAAAATAAGGCAAAGAATCACAAACAAAAAAGATTGAAGGGAAAAAAAGTTGCATTCATTATAAAACAAGCATAAATTAACTACCCACAAGTGCACAATTTACATCATGGGTGTTGTACAAACAAAAATAACCACAAATTAGTTATCCTTTCAATGGTTCTTCCTAATTTCAGATTAACGGAAAGTTCAGCTTCATAGGTTGGCAATTTGCCAGTATGATCTGCTTTTTTTAAAAGTTGAACAAGAAAACAACATTAGAATACGCCAAATATGCTGTTGGTAAGAAGCCAGGTTAGGCTAAATTGGACCAGGTGTTTTAAAAGTTCCACAGCCTTCTTGCAGGAAGGCAGGCACTAGTTCTGCATTGGCAGTGTTATGACAAGTGATCGATCTCAAGACATTTACTCCTTTGTCACTCCTAGCTCAGCAGGGGTGAGCACAGCCTGAGTCTGAAGGAAGAAATCTTTCACAGTTGTCACGCTACTGTACAAAGCATCCTGGGAACATCTAAAAGAGGCTAGCGGTAGGGTGCATGTGTGATGGTAGCTGAGGCCCCTCAGCCTCTGCTCTTCCTCCCACAGATACCTGTGAATGCTCAGCACTGAAAAAATAAAAAAAAATTAAAAAAAAAGAAGAAAAAGAAAAGAACATATATGACTTTTTTATTCTTTTTCCCAAGCCCTTTTTTTCCTCCAGCAATGAATATGGATTCACACTAACTACTCTGAAAACATGACACAGGTTTATCAAAAAAGCAGGTTTTAATTTAATTTTAAAACTCTGAAAATGTGTGCTAAAAATTAAAAGGAGCTCCTTCCTAACTTTTGCAAAATAAAACATTGTATTTTTCCACTTATATGAAATGGCCATTTCAGCACATCTTGATTTTATTTTTTTTAATTTCAGTTTTAAAAAACCATTTTGATTTCTTCTAATTGATGCATTCTCAACTCATTAGAAGAAAAGGTTTTATTTTTACTGTAAATGAGAATGATTTGTTGTATTCTTCGCAAAAACAGGGAAAAGTGTTTGTTTGCTTGGCTGTATGTCAAATTTGGAGAAAAAAAATGTTAGCAATTCAGATTCTTCACCTGAATTTATTCTAGAATAAAATACTAGCACTGAAGGTGTTCATACTATTCCATGTATAAGTCTCAGCTTACAAATCACAAAGTTTCCATACAGTCTTTGAACTCAAAAGCTCATTGTCTTACACAAGCTAGACATTGAAAGCTGAGGCATTGTTAGAGAGTTAATGGATGATGTTACACTGCGAAGAGCAAGTGCTTAAAGAACACAGGACTGCCAAGAACACATGCAGGGAATGAAGCCATTCTAGCTAATAATATCAAAATTTTAAAGCTACTGAAAATGTTCCTTGTAGTGGCAGATCTCAGCTTTGCACAATTCAGAGCTTCTTAGCCAGACCCTGCACCATGGTGCCAGAAGGCCCAGCTTTATAGCCAGAGAAGACGGACCCTAATTGGCTCTGTTTTAGCTAGTTATGATCTAAAGACATTGGGCTATATTTTAATTAGTAAGTTAATTTGTTAAAAATTAAAAAAGTAGTCATTGGAAATGTTTTCTTATTCCCCATAAACTTAAAGAAATCATAATAATTTCATTAGCTCAAGCTCAAATCTACATGAATGAGACTATGCTGCTCCAACTAAACTTCACCTTGTAGAAACCATACTAATTCAGTACTCTATGCATCTCATTCCATGCGCGACCATGTATGTTTGTCTTTATAAAAATTCGTTAAAAGAGAAAAAAAAAAACCATGATGGTGGAAGTATAGAGTTCATAACAGGTAAACCTATAGAATTCAACCCTGCTGCCATGACTTTTTCACTAGTATCTATCAGCCTTTCATAAAATTTTATTGCATATTTATACCTTTTCTTAAATCCCCTAAGCTGTTTAAATCAATGAGAATCTCATTTTTTCTTGAAAAAAAAAGGATTGTTCATGACTAACCAGCACAACTGTGGGAGAAAAATCGTCCTTCAACAGCTCAGGAATTACAAGATAAATAAATAGAATCAAGCATGCATTATGTTAAAACAGAATCATGCCATGAGTGTGATTACTTAATATGTAGCATCAGGGACATCAAAGCAGAGAATTTCTCTTTTGTAAGATCATGAATGCTCACTTTATTTAATATCAAAAAAGCAGAAGTAATGTAAAGAAAAACATTTCGTAGAGCTGGGGCAGGTGAAGGTACCCACAGTTTTATAGTCCCACCAAGTTAACAACAATGGGATAACCAATATGACTGCACTCTTCTGCTGCATGCATATACAAATGGGATAAATCTTCCACTGGACAAACTAGGACTCCCTTGGTAATCAGTGACACTTGATGTAGTAATATCAGCATGAGCAATATATGTGCTATCCGAAATTCACTGAATATGATAAAACTGTTATAATTAAAATACCCAGTCTAAAGAATCTTATATTTCTTCACTGGAAAAGTTTGAAACAGATTAAAGACTGCAAACAAACTAACCAAAAAACAACCCAGGAGCAAAAAGCAACCTTCTTCTGTCTATTGGTTGCAGCTTAAATTTCAGGATAATGTAGATAGGAACACAGAGCCAGATTCATCAGAGCTTTATTGACTCATTAATGTAGCTCTGAATAAATGAGACTTTGTGTATAGATTTAGTTTGAATGATAATTGCTAGGATCAACAGTGTGATATGTATTTAAACCTGGGACTACTGCCACTGAATAAATGAAGGAATCATCACTAGTTAATCTTTGTAGGACAGTGTGTTCGTGGTTGGACCACAAAGTATCAGCAATAATTTCTGCAATGACTGGAAAAAAACTCCGTCATTTACAATCATTAGAAGATTTTAACTGTTTTGCTGAGCCAGAAATACTGTAAAACTTTTGGAAAATATTCTGAGTATATTATAGCTAAAAATGACAGCAACTAATGCAGAAGGACAGACTGCATGAGTGCAGTAAAACAGTCCTATGTTTTATACTGCAAAGTCAGTATTTTTAGAATATTGTGTGTTTTATAAAATATTGCCATTAATTTTACTGTCAGTCCCCAAAATAAGAGAGTCTCTCTGAGGGTTCTGATAGAAAAAATTGTTCCTTTGGTCTGGAAAAAATAGACACGATCTAAAAGAAATTTTTTAAGAAATTTTATAAAACATATTAACTACATTGCAAAAAATTGTTGCCTATAATGTCATTTAATTGTGGATGGAGCTCTGTTGGAGACAGCTCCAATTTGGAGTAGCCACACCTCAAGATAACAAAAGCAAATTGATTAAATAAGGATTTTCTGGAAAACAGTTTTTACTGCAGCTTGAAAACTAACAAAAATTGCAAAAAAAAATGGCAGAGCAGTCGCACACCAGTTGTGAATGGTGCAGACTACTGGGTCCAGGCTAGATCTTCTGATATGAGGCAGAGGTATCCTTTGCAGAGAAGCCATTAGCTCCAAGTGACCTGTCTAGGTAAGGAACTGTCCCCGGAATCAGGCTGGAGATGTGAGAGCTGTTTCTTGCACTTCTCTGAGGTGATTCACTTTCTCTTGTTGGCATGAATCCACTCTGTACAAAGTATTTATTGCTCATGAACTCTGGCTTCCCAGAGCCCATGTGACTTTCTGTCCACTAAGCTATAGAAAAAGTCTTTCTTTCCCCTTTTCTCCACAGCAAATGAACTGATTTTGTAAAATATAAAGGTTTTGGTTTAGACTCAAATCGCAATGAGAAATCATTTATTACCTACATCCAAGAAAATTGCTATAAATCAATTATAAAATGTAAAATGCTTATCATACTTTAATAAAAAATATATATTATCGACACTAAAACAACCTCCTGCAGAATCTTTATCTTTAGATGGTCACTACTTACATTCCACTGAGATGAAAAAGGAGGATCAGCTACTCCTAGACGCTTAGTCAACAGAAGGCATTTTCAGAACTGTAAACCTCAAACAAAATTTTAGGTTTTACAGCTTTAAAATGACAAAAAAAAAATTTAATGGAGTCAGTAGCTGACCTCCAGGACATTGACTGCATACCTCCATATGACCTGTGAGGGTTCATCATAAAATAAGGGACTTTACACCAGTAATTTCACCTTTCACAATGACTACATGAGATGACAGATATTTTTAGGTAAACATAGAACATTAAAACAACTCAAACCTCTGAATGCTTTTATGTTTCAAAGGAATAAGAAATATTTGAACTTGAACTCTAAAATAAATAGAAATATACAGAGGAAGCAAATAAGAATAGATTAGACTAAGTTATTCCAGAAAAAAAAAAAAAGAGCATTTTCTAATTACAGTCAGCTAAAAATTATGTGGAGAAGAGAGACAAAGAGCCAACACTGAGCATTGAAATAAAAAGCCATAAACAACTGAAAATTTCTTATTGTGAATATCCTCTGGTTTTCTGAACAAGCTATGGAGGATTTTACTAGGCTAAATAACAAAATTGAACACGTAAGTATGATTTGTACCTTTGTAAAAACATCCATCATGTCTAAATTAAAGTCACTCTGACTTCGTAATTATAATTCAGCATGTCCTGCTCTTCATTACTCTTGCACATTTTGGTAACATTTTTAACAGCTTCATTGTTTTCATTGTTTCTCTAGATCATCCAGAGACACCCAGGTCAAACTGTTTATTAAAGTATTCCTGCTAAATGTGCTGAAGGAAATAACTAGTGATGAAAAACAGTGAATACATCAAAATCAGTTTCCTGTAGTTAAGACTATGTGCCAAATTTAGAACTACAGCATTTGCACTACATGTTGAATCTGGTTATGTCAAACTGAAAATACTTTACAATCACTGCTGGTTTGGGGTGTTTTTTTACTAAGTACAAAGTCATAATTTTATATTGCAGTAAACAGAACTGATTATCCTAGCTAGAAAAAGGCATTAGCATATATCTAATGCCCAAAATATTACACAAAGACATCACTCAGTCACTGATAAATGGTGATTACAGTGGTGAGGCAAATGAGCAAACAAGCCATTGAAAAGTGAAATTGTCAAAATGACCTATTCCCTCTTTCTGTCCCTCCACCACCCTCTTACTCAGTGCTGCCCTGTATAAACAGCAACTATGTTTGGCAACACACATGCAGCCTCACTGCAGTTAATAGAATTGCATATAAACTTGTGCAAGTTGGCTTGGGTTTTAAGGTTTTATTCTGGTTTTATTTTGCCCACAGCCATGTTACTACGATCATCAACGGTGCCATAAACACGATTTTGTCACTAGATTTTGCCATTTCTCATGTCTCCTGTGTCAGGCCAGGATCATTTTAGTGTATTTGGATCTTTTTATTTTTGTATAATTAAGCTGAAATTTTAAGATCAACTGATTTTATCCTCTAGGTATGACTATTATTAAGCAAATGTATTGTAATTCCTGCTAGTAGCCCTGGTCAGTTAAGAGATTCTCATGGTGGTTGGATTTACATGGAAAAAAAGTAGGTCCTATCCAGGAGGCCTTACAAATGAGCAGTTTGTCAGTCTTCTCTGAAACTCACCTCAGAGTTGAAACTCACCTAACATGTTGCCTGGTGATGTGAAAAGGAAAAGTTACGCAGTATCAAGAACTGTCCCCCTCCTTGCTATTCTTTCCAGTGTTGCACCAAATTGTGTAAATTTCTGTAGAAACCCATTATTCTCAGTGAATTGTAGAAGTTTAATGCTGCATTTAAAGATATCTTGCACACTGAAATTCTGTTTCTTTGCTTTTGTTTTTGCTGGTTTTAACTTTTTTTGTTGTATAGAACAAATGCATTGACTGCGATCAAGCACAGTACGTTGAACTGGTGTCTTGCCAGGTACTGTGTTAGAAGTGAAGCCCAGAAAATGAGTCTGTGAAGCAATTATGCATGAAATGTCTTTTAAATATATTTATTCATTACTACTAATAAAAAAGCTTGTCTTCAGATGATTCTTTCATTTGTTCCAGGCGCTAATATTTGTAACTGTCCAAACCATAAGCATCTCCTGTTGAAAATTAAGTTCTTATGGTTACTTAGAGAAAATTATTTCAGAATATGAAGTTGTGCCATTCTGTTTAGATAGTTACATGTAATCTCTAATATAATAAACTGCAACATCCATACACCATTTTTTTTCTGCCAGCCTAATGTTTGGCAATCATTGACACTAATGAAGTCGACCTTCCAATCACACAGCAAGTATTATTACTATTTCACAGATGAGAATATTGAGGTAAAGAGAAACAAAGAAAGACAAATAGCTCCGAGGTCTCCTTCCCCTAGGAAAAGATTCCAAGCTCATGACTCACAGGCCTGAGAAAAGATCTCCGCTTCACTACTTTTCTGTAAACTCCAAATTATTTGTAGATCTTTGTCATCACAGAGTCAAGAGTACTATAAGGTAATATGTCCATTGCAGTGGATATTCACAGGTAAGTAACACACAATTCAGGTTTCACTTGAGAACCATTTGAAATTTTCAGTGGTAGAAACATAATTCCTATTAAGTGTTGAATTTCATCCTCATAACAAATTGGATCCTGATATAACAACATGAGAGAAAAAGAAGGAAGAAAGAAACGTCATGAAAGCCAGGAACTAACAACCTGCAGTAGTGGTGCTCAGATGGCTCTGCAGTAAAGTTCACTGATTTAGAATTCTCTGTACATGTTAACAGATTAATAGACAGCGTCAGCTAAAAGGTTGAAATTCAAAAAGATGGAGAACTGGTAACTAAAAGATAGATGTAAACCATTTCAGGATTCTCTTAGAGCCTGGTTCAGTGGTTGGAGACATCGCACAATGAAATGCACACACACACCACAGCTCATCACCCATGTATTTATACTGCTGTTCCTGTTGCAGAAGCAAGGTTGAAAATCAGCTCAGCAAGTTAAAAAATATAAATATTCTAAGAAAGTCACAGGGAGGGAAGCATACATGAACTCCAAGAGTCCCAGGGAGCTGATGACAATTTTCAGGCATAGGAACACTTGTAAATAACTGTGGTAACAAAAAGTACCACATACAGGTCTATTGGCTGCCAGAGCCAAAAGGTTTCTCAGCCCTCTTTTAAAACAACCTCAGTGCTCTGACAGATGAGAACCTGCTGGCATAAAGTCCCACCAGCCTAGAATTTTTAGGCCAATTTTTTAATTCAAGTTTTCACTCATCCTCATTCCTTTGCTTTCTCTGTAAAGTGGAGCAAATATTAAAGCGGATTTTGGATTATTTTTCTTCACTTTGATAAACTACTATTTTAATCATTCTTTCATCCAATAACTGTAAATATTTGTTTTATTTTTCAACCTCATCTCCTTCCAAATTGCCACAATCACCCCATACATCTCTGTTCTCTGAACACAGTAGCTGAAAGCAAAATAATCATGTCACAAGTTGGGTAACTTCAGGGAAATTACAGGTATCCGATATATAAAGTTGGAACACCACTGCACATTCACTACACAGAAATAAAATTAAAGCTGCCATTGCCTTTCAATTCTTTATGATCCTTTCCCACTTGCCTCAAGGATAAATGGCAAAGAGTTCAAAAAACATCCTAGTTTCTCTCTTTGAAGAGCTATGCAAATTGCTATTTGTACGCAAACTGGAACATTATTCTTTACTCTCCTAATTTTAATTGGTACACCATCACACAGGTGTCTGCTAATAGTAGCTTGCTTTCTGGATTAAGGTCAATAGACCCAAACTGCACAGTGTTATTTATTTCAACTAAAAAGATCAAAACCAGAGATTAATGATAAAAAGCACAGAGTTCAAATCAGAGGAGAGACATCTTCCCAAGGGTCCATAACCTCAGCTAAGCATAAATCTGTGATATGGCTGAATTTTGTCTACTTGGTCATACAATTTCTGAACAGCTGGCAAACTGAAATGATTTACCAATTATATACAGATATTATTGACAGATCCTGGGATCTTGCTGGAAGATAGGCTTCCAAGTGACATTATCAAAACTGATGGAACAGTTTCTAGTGCTGTGAAACAAATATCAGACTTTTTTCTGTAATCAGTATTTCAAGTAAGTATTTTTCAACAGACTTACAAGCTACCTATTCACTTTTGTCCCTCACACTAGTAATGATTCACATGTAAATATCTCTCTAGCCACAAATTTCCCTCCGAAGTGTGTAAATAAAATTAGTAGGAGATGCCTATGGAAAAAATATTTCTATGGACTCTAAAAAGCAAACTGAGAAACATATTCTCTGAGTATTAACTTGACAATAGAATATATATATTTGTATATAAGCCTTAAATTTTTTTCTGATGTTCTGATGTAAAGTTATCCATTGAGCATGCTACAATTTTCACCAATAACAAGGAAAAAATCAGGTTTTATGCCTGATTGTCTAATTTGATCAATACAGTTGAGACAACTAGAATAATACTTCAAAAGATTTGTTTCAGAAAGTCTCTATCTTCAATATCTTTATTTCTAAATACCTATATTCTAATATATAAAATAATAAATAATAAAGATCTATATTCTAATAAATAAAATACCTAATATTCTAAATAAATAAAAACGGGAAAGAATTAAAATTAACCACTCTTTTTTCCACTTAATTGTATCTCTGTGCCACAAGAGTCTTCCCTAAAGAAAAATTAAACAGTACAAAAGACAACTCAGTATGTTTCTGCAGGTCCTCAGTTAACACAAAACTATACCTGCCTTCACTTCAAAGAAAGTATTCAAGTTAAAAAAAAGCACACAGTTAGAAGCCCCCATTGTTCCACCAGACAGGGCATGTAAAAACATACTCACACCACACACACAAAATGTATTTCAATCAGAAGAGAATTCTCAAACAGAATGCATTTAATGTTACATGCCAAACCAATTAGTGAAGTGTCATTGGAGGCATATCCGTTGCATCTACAGCTCCAAACTTCTGGGCAAAGATCTGGAAATTATACCACTTGAAAGCCCCTAACAGGAAATAACAAGCATTTTTATAGCACCAAAGCCATAATTCATATTAGCCACTTAATGTGTGAACATAATTAAGCAGTCAATATCCTTTGGTATAATGGCTAGTTTCTAAGCTCTCGTCTTCCACTCTGAACATTACAAAAAGGAGATGAAGAAATAATCAAAGGGATTCAAGCATCACAGGGCCTAGCAAGTTCCTAAATATCAGGGAGACTAGGGAGATCCTCAGTCAAGCATTCAGGAGTGTGTTGTGAGGAGGCTGATACTACGCAAAGCTGACTGTCATCTCATTTAAAAGAATATTGTTAAAACTGAGTTAGAAAATACCACAGAAGGAGGATAATTTTCAAAGGCCAAAAAAAGAAAAAGGAATCAAAAACACTCAGAAGGTTTTCCTTTAACAGGTATTTAAAAAAAAAATGTAATTTTTTTGTTTATGTGGAAGGCACTAGGCTTAGACAATGCCTACAGTATGCCTATCATTGTTTTCTGAAGACCATTTCTATTCAATATGGCTTTGTAAGACAAGCATAGGGACACACTGGATGAAATTAAAAGAAAGTAAATTTTGTATGCATAACAGAGAATAGATTTTATGCACCATATGATTACCATAACTGCCTCAGCCCTATAAAATATTACTAAAGAAACAGCATGGTAAGATTAAATAAATTATAAAGGTCACTACACCTCATGTTTATGTTTATAGTACAAACTAATAACTAGCTGGAACAAGAAGGAAATTATTCTTCCTCTGCCCCTTTGTATACAACCTAAAAATAATATACAGGATTGTATATATTATATATTGTATATATTTATTGTATACACGTAATATATGGCTGTGCATGAGATATAACTTACCACCTATGAAGCACATAAAATGTACAAACTACCGTAAGAGGAAAGACCAGAGAAAATTACCCATGCAAACTATTCTGGAGTAGAAGTTTGCATTCCTAAACTGGAATACAGAATCCAGCACTGTAACTTAGCCAGGCTTTAGTGTCTCTGCAGTGCCCATGATACACTCATTCTTCTGGAGTTGTTAAAAAATGTATGATTTTCATACTAGGTCTGCTCGGAGAAAAAAAACAAACACATAAGATCTAATCCTATTTACATATTAACACCCTAAAACATGGTGGTATTAATATTTTCTTCATGCTTCTAGCTTGTGGAGTTTAATAGTTATAGCTATACTGTTTTGCAGAATTCAGGCCTAAGAGCAGATTTGTTGTACTCTGTGACCCATACTCTATGTTTCCGTAGGGTCACAGAATGAATTCTATAGCCCCATTTATAGGCTTGAAGGTGATAATGTTTAGCCCTTCTGGGAAAGAATCTGCTTGCCTCGATCAATCACAATGCATATCAGCATTTGGCCTAAAGAAACTAGTCAGGTGTAGCTGTACCTTTGCACAAACATTAAAACTGACTGATCCTATAAAATCATAGAATCATAGAATCATAGAATAGTTAGGGTTGGAAAGGACCTTGAGATCATCTAGTTCCAACCCCCCTGCCATGGGCAGGGACACCCCACACTAAACCATGTTACCCAAGGCCTCATCCAACCTGGCCTTGAACACCGCCAAGGATGGAGCATTCACAACCTCCCTGGGCAACCCATTCCAGTGCCTCACCACCCTCTCAGTAAAGAATTTCTTCCTTATATCCAATCTAAACTTCCCCTGTTTAAGTTTGAACCCGTTACCCCTTGTCCTGTCACTACAGTCCCTGATGAATAGTCCCTCCCCAGCATCCTTGTAGGCCCCCTTCAGATACTGGAAGGCTGCTATGAGGTCTCCACGCAGCCTTCTCTTCTCCGGGCTGAACAGCCCCAACTTTCTCAGCCTGTCTTCATACGGGAGGTGCTCCAATCCCCTGATCCTCCATTCTACTGTAGGTATGAAGATACTGAAAGAAGACAGCCAGCAGCCAGTGGTCAGGTGCTCATGTCTCAGTTATTTCCCTCAAGCTAAAATTAAGAATATGACTGTAAAGAAGTCCACCACAGTAAAAATAGAACTACAGGGAGGCTACATTCAGTAACACTCTGAGCTTGATCTTTCTATCTTTCCTTGACTCTCACTAACAGAAAACCTGCCAGGTCCTCAGCATCTTCTGGAGCACAGAGTTTTCATTGCAGTCTGTTATAAAACAGAAGCCTCCTTATCCCTCTGTCTTCCAACACATACAAGTTCCTTAGAACAAGTTAGTAATGCTTCCTCTGTTTTCTGAATTGACTGAAAAACAAGGAAACCATGAGCCAGCTGGAAAAACATCAATGAAAAATAACAATGAGAAAGTGTGATGATTCATTCTCATGTCAAACACTGTGAAGAGGAGAGAAAATGTGATAAATTAATCCATTCTAATAAGAAGAGATTGAAATAAGAATAGAGACTCATTCAATTAATCCACCCTTAATATAATCCTATAAGAATGATATGGACCTCCCTGGATACCATATCTCAATATATGACAATTCTTTTTTTCTTACCCAGCAGTTCCTGATTGCAGAAAAGTAATTAGGCAAAACTGTCTAATAAAGTGGAATTTGAGAGATAATCAAAACATAACACAGAAAGGAACAATCTAAAAATGTAACAGATTAGTGTATAAGACCTTCTTAAAGAGCCAGGTCCTGGGTAGGGTAAGCAAACTGACTCACAGCTTGATTCAGATTCTGAGGCAAGGTTTGGTTTTTACATCCACTGAGAATATTCTGTTTTTTAAAAAGTGTATTCAGATTAGATGGTTCCTCTATATAGAAAAAGAATCTTAAAAATTATGTAAGAAAGTGTCATGGTTTAAACGCAGCAATGCAGTCTCTTTCTCACTCCTCCCCTTCCTCCCCTTTGTCCCCCCCAGCTCCCGGAGGGATGGGAAGGAGAATTGAAAGAATGTAACTCCCATGGGTTGAGATAAGAACAGTCCAGTAAGTAAGGTATAACACAAATCACTATTGCTACCACCAATAATAATAATGATAAGGGAAATAACAAGGGAAGGGAATACAACCGCTCACCACCCGCTGATCGATAATACCCAGCCAGACTCCTGCAGTGATCTAGCCCTTCCGGGTAACTGCCCCCAGTTTTACATCCTGGGCATGATGTGCTGTGGTATGGAATACCTCTTTGGTCAATTTGGGTCAGGTGTCCTGTCTCTGCTTCCTCCCGGCTTCCCCTCCTCCCTGGAAGAGCATGAGACTCACAAAGTCCTTGGTCAGACTAAACATTGCTAAGCAGCAACTAAAAACATCAGTGTTATAAGCACTGTTCCCAGGCTGAAAGTCAAAAACACAGCACTGCACCAGCTACTAAGAAGAAGAAAAATGACTGCTACTGCTGAATCCAGGACAGAAAGATATTAGAGGACATATGAGAAATTGTTTCTCATGCTCATTATATATATGACCCACGGCCAATGACTATGAGCCATAAGACTTTTCCACAGTTTTTTATTATCAATTAGTTTCCTACTGAACAATGTGTTAAGAATAAAATGCCTGGATCATTGAAAAATGGTAACATGCAACGGTCTAGCTGGTTTGTTGCACCAGAAGTCTTCAAGATCTGGCCGTATACTAACAAGTTGCATGTACCAGTCATTCTTGTACTCCATGACCACAGTTCACCTGTCCTATATCCAGCAAGTCACTTGAAATAAATAAGAAAAACATCTTATTCTCTGTTCTACGTCGTAACACATATCCTCAAACCTACAACACCAAATTGTCTGACAGTTTAAAAAAAAAAAAAAAAAAAAAAAAAAAAACCAAACATAAAAACAACAAACGAATAGACTGTAATGAGATAGTGATATAACTTCCTCCAAAGCAAACAAATTCAAATCATCCCATTAGACATAACACAAACCTGTTAAATTCTGCTTTTTTTCCCATGTCCACTGCACTGGCTCAGCATACTTACACTGTAACACATTTTATATTCTGGTTAATTATTATTACTTGGTTATTTTTTGTTTGAAGTTTGATATTACATGATAAGCACAATCTTTTAGAATCATAGAATAGTTCCAACCCCCTGCCATGGGCAGGGACGCCTCACACTAGACCATGTTGCCCAAGGCTCTGTCCAACTGCCAGGGATGGAGCATTTACCACTTCTTTGGGCAACTGTACCAGTGTCTCACCACCCTCACAGTATAGAACTTCTTCCTTAGATCTAACCTGAACTTCCCCTGTTTAAGTTGGAACCCATTACCCCTTGTCGTATCACTACAGTCCCTGATTAATCCCTTCAGCATCCTTGTAGGCCCCCTTCAGATATTGGAAGGCTGTTATGAGGTCACCATTCAGCCTTCTCTCCTCTTTATCTGCATGGTTTCCACTATGCAATGTTTACTAATGAGGGCTGGCATCTAGTCTGCATTTCCTTTTTTGTTAATCAACATACCAAAACAAACAACAGGCTTATGTTGATCTACTCACCTTCCTCCAGAAGTGTTTCTGTCACTTCATGCAATGGATACAGCGGGAGTTAAAATTCTCATTAAAACTTCAGTCTTCTTAACTGCCTCTGTCTGCATTTATTTTATAATCAGTTCTCCTTAGTCACATTCCCCATAACTTCTTCTCAGTGGTAATTTACACTTTAAAAAATCACCAAACCTCATGCACTAACTAGTGCATATAGTGGTTAATACTGGGAAGACAATCTTTTAAACCATAAAAATTTGCTACATATAAATTGCTGTTATATAATGTAATATCTATTTATATAGAGCTAAGTTTTATATATATATTTCTGTTTCAATGACATTTCTTCCTCTTTCAGTACTAGGAAAAAATGACTTTTTGCAGTTTCAGAGGCATTGAGAGAAAATAATATTTTGGTGATGGTTTGGGGCTCCCTAAAAAAGTATTTCCTTCTGATTTTAGGATATTTTACAACATAGCAATTGCCCTTTGGAACATGGTTAACCACCTGCTTTCAGCACCAACTGGCATTGCTACATTTTTTATCTTAGATCTTTCAGTAGCGTTTGACATCAGTTGACACTGCTCATCACGGGATTCTCCTGGAGCATCTGGAATCTTGTGTTGGCCTAAAATTGTTACTCTACACTGCCCAAAGCAGTCAGTTCTAATCTTTTTAATTTATATGTCTTCTGTGGAATGGGCTTTGCTGCTAGGCTCATTTTTTGTCCCCAGGCTCCTGAAGTCTACATACTGCTCTTGGTCATAGTGCTTAAGTAACAGGGCATTTGATACAGCAATTAATTAAACAGCTGCATCTTAAAAGTGTTCACTAAAGAATGATAAAAAATATAAATTTAAAATTTACATTATTTATAAATATAGTACAGTTCATATTCTGCAGCATATGAAGTCATAGATGGCCATTTTCAGATATAGCAGTAGAATTTCCAAGTAGTGAGTCATTCAATGACTATAATATACTTTTTTATTATTATTATTTTCTATCTATTCTGCTTTTAATAATTTTTCATTGTTTTTATATAATATCAAATTAACGGCATTTTGAAAAGGAGCTGAAGTATGTTTAATAACTGCAATGTGAAATTTCTCCATTATCCATTCAGGATAGTGAATTACTGATGTTTTTTAAAAATAAGGGTTCTTTTATGAAGAACAGAAAATGGTAAATATCAGATACTCTTCTATGCACATACATAGTTTATGCAGATATAAACATTTGTATTACTATGAGCTATTGCTTACCAAACACTCTAGACAACAAAACCACTGCTTTTTTATACAATTAACTTTGAGGCACTAATTTAGCCAAACCAAGCTCTGATTCCTTTTTGTCATTGTCACTAAATTTGATTTTGTGACTCTGAACTGGGTTTTCAGTCGTATCTTTCAGTAGCATTACAGACATAAGATGTTGCTGCAGAAATGGATGAGAATTTGGATTAGTAGTTTTTATAATGCCTATTTAGCAGACACGTTGCTTGAGAGTTTCATTAAGAGTGGGGAAGCAGCCAGAAAAACAGGGTACTAGGGCAAGATAAAGGGAAAAGTAGTAAATAGATTTTCAAACAGAAAAACTTGAAGACATATTGAGTTGTCATATGATCAGGCTATCCAGACTAAACTAGCAACGCAGAGAAGAGAATCAGTGCTGCCACATCAGGATAATTTCGGAGTCCAAAACTGGATTGCCTGTGTCTCTCAGTTCCTTTTATGAATATTCAGAATTTTTAACACATAGCTATTTTTCTCATCTGATGGAAATACTGATATCTCTAGAAGCTTAAAGGTCTTGAACTAAAAATAATAAGCCAGTGATCTGTAAAAGCCATGGTTCTGGTTTGATATAAAAATACCTGAACACAGGATGTGACAGCACTGAATCATTCCAATTCCAGAAATGCAACTTTCTGATACACTGCTTTGCTGGAAATTGCTGTCTACCCCTAGTGCTCTGTGCTGTGTTCTTGACTTTTCTCACTGATGTGAAAATGGAATAACTATGGTAGGTATGGGTTAGTTCCAGCTTCTAGTCTCTGGTCATAAGGTATCTGTGGATCACTTTGTTAAGGTTCTTTTCCTAAAAATCCTGATCAATCAGACTTAAAAACAGCAGCCCCTGGAGAATATTCTCTGTTGAGCATCTTTGTTACAATACCAAGAAATGCTGCTGAACTGAATTGACCCTGTCCATACGAAGTTCAGTTTTTGCTCTTGATTGCATAATGGATTGATTATTATAAATCTCTGCTTGCTGTTCTTCCTGCCTTTCTACTGAACAGAGACCAGGTAATTTCAAATGCTACAGCAGAAAGCATCCCAGTGTACTAGCCCTCCTCTTAATACCTTGTATTGGTTTCTACCTGAGGGCCTGATTAAAGTCATACAACACTGTCATCCGCTACAAAAACATCTTTGGCTGTGGATTTGGTAGCCAATTAAACTTTGTTTTTCAGGTTTCTTGCCAAGCCAACAGATCTGATGATGCAATTCACTACTCCTGATTACTCTGTACTTCCAGCTGGTTGTTGATTACTCCATTTTGAAGTTAGCTACTGCAAAGGCTTTTTACCATTATATTATTCACCTTTGCGACTCAGCTCCTTCTGACATCAGGAAGATAGATACAATAGGTGACTTTAAGGCTAGGTCTAATTCATTTTG
Source organism: Psittacula echo (assembly GCF_963264785.1). NCBI lineage: Eukaryota > Metazoa > Chordata > Aves > Psittaciformes > Psittacidae > Psittacula > Psittacula echo. Next base: position 20,377,453 of record NC_137735.1, on the reverse strand, counting down.
CCTGAAACAGTTTTTAATTAGATATTTTTTTAATTACTTTTTTTTGTGATTTTTTTTTTAATTGAGATTTTTTTTTAATTACTTCTTGGCGCTTCTGGTCACCAAACTCTGTAATATGTCCTAGTATCATAATGAGAAGTATGTCTTAGAAGTTGAAATACTAAAATAGTAAGTGCAAAATCCACTCTTAATATTATTCTTAGAGTCAGAAGAATTCTATCATTTGTTATTTTAAAATTATTTAATAAAGTTTCTAAAACACTGGAGGGCAAGTGAAACACGACCTCCTCAGATACAGAGATAGTCTTTTTACAGTGCTTTTCGAGAGAAGACACTAGAGTGGTTTTCAAATGGCAGGGTAAAATATTTTATTTATGCTGAAGAAGCTGAAGTCAAATAGAATCCGTGGAGATTAAACTAACCATGAAAACAAAAAAGAAGTACATAAACAGCCTCCCCCTTCTAAAAAAAAAAAAAAAAAAAAAAATACCAACCAAGCAACCAAACAAAAAAAAAAAAAAAAAGCCACAAGGCCACCCAAAACCCTAAACTTCCTGCACTCCAGTAATACAGTTCACACTCAAGTTCATACAGTTCTCTCTTTCATGGGACCATCTCTGTACAATTTCTGTATTTTTATTTTTTTTTCACTTAGGTTTGTGGAAATTGTGGAATTTGTGGAAATCACATAGTGAAGTTAGAGGACAAGAAGTGTGGGGGGGGTGCTTAATAACTACTAAGCCAAACTTGTCATTTTTGGCACTGAGACTGCTGACAAAATTTATTTTTGATCACAGGCACATTACCTTCACTATCAACACTGGGTTACTGAAACTAGAGGGAGGCTCCATTATGGAAGTAAAACCAACATATTGCATGTCTACTGTCATATAGATGTCATTCTAGCAGCTTACTAAAACCAGAGAAGCTAAAAAAAATGCAGAAAGGTAATGTAGTGATAGACTGCCTTTGATTTCAGCAATATCTCTTAGACAAAAGAAGTTGTCCTCAGGAGAAATGAACTTCAACAATAAACAGCAAATAGTTTCATCCAAACAACCAGAATAAATATATTACTTTATGCAAGAAGCAGGTGTCATCAGTACTATCCTACTAGTAAAACACTCACAGACCTCTTTAATGAGCATCTCACACTGCTATCATAGGCACCCAGAGCTCTCTGTGATAAAATATTAATTATCATACTCCAGTTCATGTATTCATATACTATTTTGGTGCAAATGCTCTGAAAGCAATGAGAGAATATTACATTTGCACAGAAATCATTGAGAACAGGAAGAAGGACTACATCGCAAAACGTCTTATCCATCTTTGAATTCTACAAATCAGACATGAAATCTTTTATAACAGTGTTGCTCATCCCTCCTCAACACCATTATGTATAGAAATAAACAGATACTCATTGAAAAGCAGAGAATAGAAAGAGACGCTGTTGTAGTCACTTAGAGAAAAGGGGAAAGCAGTACTTTCCTGGAAATGTTTGTTTCAGCCCTGTTACTACTCTCTTTAGTGTTATCCTTACATCGACATTTTAATACCACACTGTGTGTCATTGACACTAGCTGGAATATAATCAGGAGTGTATATCATTTATATAACATGTGCCACAAAGATGGCTCATATAGTTACTTTGTAAACACTCATACTTCAGATAAAAATTTTCTGTCTCCAAGAAGGATTGGAAAGCTACGATCGAGGCATCAAGAGGTTAAATGCCAAGAAGGGGGTTGGCCAAGAAAAGAGATTAGATTAAAAAAAAAAAAAAAAAAAGAAATAAAAAAAAACCAACCCCCCCACATTTTAATGTAAAGACATTGAGAAAGACAAATCAATCTTCCTTGTTCTGTAAGCGTCACACACAAAAAGAGTGCTTGATCTGTAACAATTCTCATTCAATATCAGAGAAGTTGTTCTAATAAGTGCAAAGAAAGCATTTTTAGTGAGAATTTATGTAAGATTATCTTCTTGTTGACCTGAATTGCACTCAATCAGACCTTTGGTTGACACTGCCATCATCTGGTTCATTCTCAAAAATCTTCCATATCAGCAGGTAAGTTTCAGAATCATAGAATGGTTTGGGTTGGAAGGAACCTTAAAGATCACCTAGTTACAACATCCCTGCGATGGAAAGAGACATCTTTCACTAGATCAGATTGTTCAAAGCTCCACCCAGCCTACCACTGAACACTTCCAGGGATGGGGCATCCACAACTTCTCAGGGCAATGTGTTTCAGTGTGCCATCACCCTCACAGTAAATAATTTCTTCCTAATGTCTAATCTAAATCTACCCTCTTTCAGTTTAAAGCCTTGCCCTATTTCTACATGCACTTGTAAAAAATTTGTCTCCAGATTTCTTGTAGGCCCTCTTTAGGTATTGGAAGACTGCTATAAGGTCTCCACAGAGCTTTTATGTCATTCACCCCAGTTTCTTTGCCAGTCACATAAGATGGTAACTGAAGAATTGGGATTCTACCTGTTAATAAAAATACAGCAGAACTGCCGAGTTCTTTTAAATGATCAAGAACAAATTGTCATATTTGTGTAAAAACTAGTATAGATGTTTCTAATTAAACTTGTCATCAGAAGGAGCAGCTGCTAATTACGGTAGCAACAGCAGTTTAATTGACATGGGAGCTTGATATCTTTGTTTGATTTCATACTGCTGACAAATAACAAATTGAAAAAATGAAAGAACCAACATCAGGGATTTGGTCGGAATTGATTAACATTTAGATATGATCAATCCAAGACATGAAGCATCATTAATCCAGGTAGTGACCCCTAGTTATGTTGTTCAATTGCTCACAGATCCAAAAATCTTGTAGCTCAATTAATAAGATTAATTTTATTCTTTCCAGCACTGGCTACTACAACTGTACATTATTGACAGTGGCTTAAGTAAAACCAATGACACAAGCATCTTGACACAATTTAAAAAAGTTTATGCTTACTTTATATCACACAATAAGCCAATGCTTTGGTCTTGTGTAGATCAGCTGCATCAGTTTCCCTCATTTGAGAGATCAACTGTCAAGGAACAATTGCAGTTAAGACATTTTCACACTTGAGCCAAATTATAACATTAATTTTCTGAAAAATTTAAATGCAGAGTCCTACATTTCTTTCCACTGTTCTCAAAGCAAATAATTAATAAAGCTTTTACCATATGGCTTTCTAAAGATTTATTACTCACAATCTTTCCCATGAAAGTCATGATATTTGGAAATTCGCAGTCAAAGCATTTTGTTTACTCAGAAGGGAGTATCCTCAAAGACACTAGTACTTCAAGACGGTATTACTTTTGATTAATAATACTGAGGCACAGTATTAGTCACATATTTTTCTACAAACTTTCAGTTGCAGACATCTAGAATATGACAGAAAACTTAAGCAAAAAACAACCACCACTGTAGCAAGAATGCACAAGCCATGCAAGTCTGTCCTGGCTGGAGAATCCTAAGAGCTCTCTCCATTAAACTACACTTTCTAACATGATATTGAGAAAGCATTGAAGCATTTAAAATGCAGAGTGACCAGCCACTGATAGAGATGCAAGGAAGATAGTTCTTCATAAGAACTTAAAAGGAAACCAAAACCAAGTATCTACAAGACTTTGATGTCCTGGCCTCAACCAGAACACTCTCAGGTTTTACCATTGATTTCAGGGAAAGCCAGAAATTAAAAAAAAAAAAAGAAAAAGTGTGTGTTCATAGTAATATTAAGGCTGTTCTTTTCAAAGCTTATCTAGACATAGATACAGAAGACTTTGGTCAGTCCTTTTGTTGCATGAGCACATTCCCGTAATTCCACTGGGCCACCCTAAACTAAAGCTGCCTGAAGAGTGTGCAGCCAAAAAAACTAGTCAGTGAGGAGGCCTCAGCAGAAAATTTGGAAGAACATTAATTCCATTCTCTTTTACAAGAAAGGTTTATGTCTAGTCGGGGAATAAATTCATTTGGGCCCAGATTCTTTGTGGGCAAGTACTGCTACAGAAGGTTGTTAAGGAACTAAAAAGCAGATAAAAAGACTTTTTACTTTTTTACTCACCCATACATCAGAAGAAAGACCACAATGTATGTGGTCACTCTAGTGATGGTCACATAAGTGTCACTAGCTCGTGGAATACTAAGATGTGCTAGCAGAAGAGCTGATTGAAACCCTTCGAATTTTGGTGAAGAAAAGTGGTAAATAAATTCTTCTCTCTACATAACTCATTTTCCTTTCTAGTAACAATTGTCTGGTCCTGAGAGCATAAAATCTGGGAAGTTGTTTCTGATAATGTTTGTCATTCTTGATAGTTTAGGAAATAAAAAGAAGGCTTAACCAGGTCGTCTTCAAATGTCTTGAAATTATATCCTAGATCCACTGAAGCTAGTCACCCTAAGAACATTAAGATACTTCAGAATCCCAAATTAATTTGATGCAACTGCCACTCAGCTCCTGTCCTAGTACTTTCCACTTGCTAGGCACAACAAACTAATGACAATGCAGATAGGGCATACTTAAGGAACAATACATAATGTGTATTTAGAGAAATTATTTTATTTTCTACAGCATCATGAGACTCAGACTTCCGAGAAAAAACAAAAAATCACACCTTATATTTTCAGGGAACAAGATGTGCTTTACAATGTGTATGTGACTCCCACTTTTTAAAGATAGTATTGTGGTTTTACTTAACCTTAGAAATTACCATTGCTGCTATTAAGCTTGCCTGTTTTACAGTTTGTAGAAAAGGTATTATTTTACAGCTACTTTGTACTTTCCTTTTTACCCTTCAGTAGTCAAAAATCTTATATTCTTGTATAACTCATCTTCAGGATACAAGCAACTCCCCCGAAGTATCTGTCATTAAGGGCTACAAAGCATGAACAATTGGATGCAGATTACCTTGTCTATCCACGACGCTTACACATCCCCATTACCATGGTGCCTGAGCACTTCGCAATTTTAAATGCACTTATTCTCATAAAACAAGAGAAGTGCTACCATCAGCATTTTCTAGAAAAAGAATAGAGACACAGAAAGTCTGTGATACTTTCTGTGAAGTCAGTGACAGAGGCTAGCACTCAGACTAGTGGATTCACCTCTGTTTTATTTTGCCCCAAGCAAAGTATTCAGATAGAAACAGTCTATATAAAGTTCTCTCACACATTAATCTGTGTATGCGTGTATAATGCAGAGAACCTAGAGAAATTGTGCCCTGACCTAGATATGAGCTCCAGATGCTTCTGTAGGCTAAATAATTATGATAGCAATTATGTTAATTTAGAATAAAGTTACTGAAGCCAATCAAGTTATTCCACCATATCATCAATCTGAGATGAGAACTGAGCATTGAGTGACACATCCACTAATGTTTTTGGACCTTTTAGAGTGTTCATAGCCCACATGATGCATTCAATTGCCTTCTTAAATCTAAAGTGCATCCAGAGTAACAGGAAAGTGCTGTCCAAGCAGAAAACCTCTCTTGTTCAATAAACTCTGTCCTCTGAAGTACTAGTATTACTGGAGGAGAAAGGCTTCTTTAAGCTTTCTTCTGTTATCTCAAATGTCCTAGAACTGTTTAAAATTGTTTAGAGGTTACAGCGGCATTTCTGCTTTTACAGCTCATTTAACTATGCAATTAGACATTACAATAGATACGGAAGATTTAAAATTAGATATGCTTATCTTGAGTGCATGGGTCAGTACTTTTAACTTTAAAACAAATTAACATTTTGCTTCTCATCCCCCTCCTCTCTCTACTGCAAAATGAGGGTGTTTATCTTAACTCAGCAATTCTCATTACTTCCATCAGATGTAGGAGGCAAAGGTAGAAGTTTTCTAGATGTAAAAAGAAAATGTTGCTGTAAAACACTTGCAAGATAGCCAAACCACTAAGCATTTTGTAAATGTGGAGGGAAACGTTTACAAATACAAAACTTCCATGACAGGGAGGTGAACAGCCTGTCCAATGACTGGTAATTCAGTGCTCGAAATTACATCACCCCAAGCAGATATAAATTATTACATTTCTATTTAAAATAGAGAAACTGAATGTCAGTGCAGTGAGGGCAAAATAGCAGAGGAACACTGCACCTTTAATAGGATTTTGAATTTAAATATGCTGAGCAAAACTGCTTTAAATTGTATCTGAATAATAAATAGATAATGTTTTAATTTAAAAAAACAAACCAGCTGCTGGATCAACATGTAGCTATAAAATCCATTATTTTATGAAGAGGATGAGAAAATATACCCTGGAAATAGAAATGAGAAAGTAAAATCTCAGCCATGTGGCCTTCTTCAGGCTATGGAGGGAAAAATATAACAAGGTTAACTTTGTTCTTTTTTGTCTGCAGCCCAAAGAAAGTCTCAAAGCCACAATGTCACTTCTCATCACAGTTTCTATTTCTAGGATAGAAAAGAGAGGTTTAGGGGTGGAGAGGGGAGAGGTTTAAACTTGCTTTCCCCCTCATCCCCCATTTCCTTTCACTCTCAGGATAGCATTAATTGTACTTAACATTCTACATAAACTTGGAGTGTTTTGTGTGAGAAATTATGCATATTAGTAAATGAGAACACTATCACAGGCTACAGAATATCCATATTTCTGGGAGATTAAGCAGTCTATTGAATCCGGAAAGAGTATGTTCAGTGTCCAATACAAGGTATGACTGAAACAGAATGGAATATATCTTTCATTCACTTGTGGCTTTGTCTACTATACATCAAAATCAAGAGGAAATGACATTTTTTTTTTCAATAGGTGTAAAATCAGTTATTTATTTCTTAATCTCAGCAGTTTCAAATTATGTGTATGTCAATAAGGAGCCATTTATCCTTGATATTGAGCCACCTTTGAAAATAGATCATCTTTTCTAGATAGAAAACAAAAACCAATCCCCTAAAGCAACCCTGGTTATAAAACAATCCAGAAAGTATAGTTTTATGAGTCAAAACATTTATAAAATTGGGCACAAATTTTCAAACAAGAATGGTTTTTACACGTCCAGCTAAAGAATGGAATTGCTGAACTCAGCCTTACCAAGGCCTCCTTTGGTATCACTTGCAGAGCTGAGTGTCCAGTTTCACTGGAATTGATGCCATACTCAGAACCTGACACTTTTGTTGGAAGTGTTGCAGGAGCTTATGGCTTCTCTCTCAGAGCCTGCTAACTGAGACAACCAGCAACTGTACAGCAAAATACAGATGAGATATGCAAACTGCTTTTTGTCAGACAAGGATCCACCAGCTAAGGTAAAACACCTCCCTCAGGGATGGTGAGTGAGATAACCAATGGGAGGAAAACAAACATAGTCAAACACTAATTCATTAAACAAAACAGGCATCCCAAGTCCTGAGACAAATCCCTCATTGTGGTTCTACAACAGTACAGGAACCTACAAAAAGGATTTTACTATAGGATCAGGATTTTAACTTCTTTTTTTCCTTCCTTCCTTTTATTTTTCTTCATCTTAGAAAAATCACTGACAGATTTTCAGTTATTGCTTCAATCCACCAGGTTTTATTTCCAAGAATTTAAGTTATTTTTACAACCATCATTTTGCTTTATTTGTCATCATTTGATGAGTAGCAGAAATTATTTCCCTTAATCAGACCTTACTTGAGCTACGGCTTGCAAAACGATACAAACTGAAAAAATGAGAAATGAAAAGCAAACTCAGGTTTTCCTTACCACTTTCCTTTCCAAGCAAAATCCCAATTATTTTAAAATTGTTTGTCAATGAAATACTTCAAATCTGCACACACTTGGCTGTAACAGCATACCACAGGCTAGTAAATATATTTGGAAGAAAAAGTTAGTGAACATACTGAAGATAAACACATTTTTGCAAACACATTAAACTTTGTCCCACAGGGTTGCAGGGGCACTGAACAGGGCGAGCATTTTCATTTAAAGGTCTGGTAAAGCTCTTGGTGTTCTTGCTATCAGTGCTCACCTAGTTTAGCTAAGTTATTGAATAAAAATTTAATGAAGGACCAAGTTTGAAATTCTGCCCCACTGCACAAAGCTTATAAATACCCTACAACGATACTGCATCGTCATGATGAATTATACATGTAATGGTGCTGAAAGTTATGTAAATTCAAAAAAACTTTAATAAAGTTGTACTCTAACTGACATTGATTGTGTACAGTTGCAGACACAACTTAATCAACTGATTCTGAGCTGCAATAAAAGAGAAATATGTATTCTCTTCTCCTGTTTATTCCCTAGAAGAATAAACTGAAAATCACCAAATTATCATCCCTTCACAATTGTCTGAATATTAATTGCAAGCTTGAAGGGCAACAAAAAACACATACAGCATTGCCAGGACTAGTAATTAATCTGAAAGGTTTATACTCTGACATATTGTATACACAGTGCTGTAATATCCAGAGAATGTATTCCTCCTTTGCTGCTGATGGTCTATGATCATTGTTGTAGATACAGTCAGAATTTAAATTTTTCAGACTACAGACATAATAAAACACAGACATTTAGAAATTAACCCTAAGCAAAAAAGTCACTGTGGAAGGAAAATTCTATGCTATTTGTAAGAACCTTGTAAGTAAGAAATTTGTAAGTAAGAACTTTGGTTCTTACATATTAATAAGGGACAATCCAATCTTTTTTTATAAAATTAAAAATTGTGTTTCAAGCTATTATAAAATAAAATTGTGGTTATATCACCATGCCAGTGAGTCAGTTCTTCAGTGGTCTCACTATTATCCTTTACAACTGATTCCAAACTAAATGAAATTGGGCAACAGACAGAGCTCATACAAGGCTGACGAGCAAACTCTCTCACTTTGGAGAAAATTTTTGTACTTGTTGTTGCATTTACTACAGCATCTGCTAGTAAGTATCATTTTTTGCTTATGCTGATTACTTACACAAGGTTTAATCTTTTACAAGCACACTATAAAGGACTGAAGTGATACGCGGGTAGACTCCATAACTCATTAAGGTTGTAAAGTAGGTATGCTTTATTCAGCGCTGAGATGCATGGGGGTTCTCTCCTCCAAAAGCCTGCGTACCTCCATGTTGTTCTCCTTCATATTTGTACATGTTCATGAGGTTACACAACACACTTATACGTATTCATGACCTATCCCCTGTCATATTATGATGAGGTAAATGGTCCTTGCTTGCATAGTGTCTCCTGGTGGTCGTGGGCGAGGGTCTCAAGATGAAGTAAACGAGTCTTCCTTGAACTTTTCACCTCTAGTCGTCATGCATGTTCCCTGGTGATTTAGTCACTGTCCAAACCGCAAAGCTGATTTCAGCCGGTTTAGGGGTCCAGAGAGCAGGAACAGAGTTACTGTTCCTTCCTCTTATCAATAGCCTTGGTCCTCCCACCCTGTCCCAGTAAGCATGATAAGTGTTGAGCACGCGTTTGTTGGGTAAGCATGAGTAAGCAGTAACATGTTAAGCAAGTGGCTTAACCCTAACACCCCTGTACATCGGCTAACCCTTTGCATCAGGAGGAGTCTGCTGACATTACTCTCTAAGGAAAGCATTTACTAAAGGTCTAGTGAGAGATGATGAGGACAGATACTAAGTATTCCATTTTAATCCAGTCTTTCTAATTTCTTTGGAGTAGAAGTCTACTCCTGTATAACTGGCTTCCCTCTCAAAGCTCAAACTCATATTTAAATGATGCCAATACCTCGAAGCTTGCACAAAGTCTGCAACTTAAGCATCAGCTGCAGAGTGCATATTGTTGCATATTATTTTACTCATTAGAAAAGATGTAAAAAGAAAGATGAAGACACAGCATGAATGTACAATCCAGCGTAGTATCTTCTCATTTTCATACACCTCTGAGAGATACTAAAGTACTTCATTCCTGATTGATATAATTTTCTGAAGAGTAGTCCAATTTTCAAAAACTGGGAAATATGCTATATAATCAGGTTAATATATACACACAAAATTTGAGTATGTTCATATTTGTTTCACTTGCTCTACCCAGTCCATCTAAATGCAAGACACATTATTTGGAAGCAACAAGCAGTGGAAATACTCAGTGGACATAAATACATCTTACACAGAAGGTGCATTCTGGCACCGTTAATCACTAGACTTTTGAGTTCCAAGTTATCTGGGGTAGAATGAATTTTGTATCTGCTGTCTGATAAAATATAATATCACCAAAAGTTCTTCAACATAACAATCATTAAACAAGTTAAAAAATAGATAAAAGACATGTCAAAAAATCATCATCAGCTCATTTCATCAAACCAATCAAAGTTCAGTGATAAGAAAAAACAGAACTCAGACTTTGACAACATCACAGTTCACTTATAATCAAGTCACTGCCTGAATATAAGACAGAGAAAACATATTGGGTTCAGAGCATATCCTAGGAAAACAAATATTCAGATACGCATTTTTGAGGTGGAGTCATTTGTACTTCTAGAGGAAAACAGTAAAAGTGGCCACATATCATATAAGTTCTTATATAAATGACAGTAAAATTCTTATTGACAGCATTACACAAAAACGCCACTTTCAGCAGGATGTGCCAAAGACTTTTCTTAGTAAAAACTTCTAAGGAGACCTCCTTTCTTGTGTGGTAGTGGTATGGAGAAGCAATTACCCTCTTATTCTCTATGGTGGGCAGCTGGAAATTTAAGGCTAGCACCTGCAGTTGCCCTTTCTTTGCCCCCTCCTGTGGGCAAATGAACATACAAGCCATTAAATCTTTTCATCTTTCTCTTTTAGCTTCTTCGGGAAACCTAGTTTCACCTGACCCTCCCAAGACCCAGAGTTGGGGTGGAGCATTTCAGCATTCCAGGGCTGTTGAGGCAGAAATTCAAAGGGCATTCCTCCCACCTCTTCAGACTTAGCCACCAGCTACTCAGTAACCTCTGGCCTGAGATGCTTTATATAAAAGCACCAAGAAATCAATATGACCCCTCAGTACAATAACACCTCAGGTGGTTGTTTCTAAATTTTAAGTTCAGAAGTGCAAAGAAACTTTTCATAACCAAGTGTCAAAAATAATCAGAGTAAGAACTATCTTGTTTGTAGTCCTAAATGATAAACATTTGTCCATAAATGATCAGCACCTGATACAAATTCTCACATGACCAATAATACCTTAACTTCCACATTAAGCCAAATAAAGATTCCTCCCTACAGTTACATGTGTATTCATGCCTGGAGAGCCTGGATGTTAGTTACCCTGTCTAGTCAGTAGAAATATTCTCATTTCCTCTCCATATCTGAAGGCACTGCTTTGGTTTTGTTATAAGCAAATATCTCTCTCTCTGACGTGCGCATATCCATGTGCACTCATTGTGACCGTGAAATCATCTTACAAAATTGGAATTAAAAGAAGAGGAATTTCAGATACTTTAAGGGTATGGAGAGCTGAGCAGCACCAAAACAAGGTGAAAAATCAGAGCTAATCTCCCTTCCAAATATAGTAGTAAAATTCAGATCTCTACTGCTATGTAGAGATAGCTCTTAATACTTGTTTGCAAGGGTAAGGTTTTTCCTCTGTCAGCTTCTGACTCAAGTCTCTTATTTTCTTTACTTTCACACAAGTTCCTCAGAACAAAATATTTTATTTCATGGTGAATGGAACCTTTTGTGTCAAACTAAATGAAATGTTTCAGTCTTCCATTTTAGCAAGAAATATTCCATTCATTACTATTTGTATAATTCTCTTCCTTTCCCTTCCACTCCTCTCAATTTTATAGTCTAATTTGGCAAGGAAACATCTGACACAACTGCACAGGGTGTCAGACATTGCTCTCTCTCATTGATTAATATCTATCAAATTTGACAGAGTTCAAAGCTACTACGCAAGTTTTGTTAAAATCAGTGCCTCACGAGATGGCAGAGACAATATTATGACTCCCACTGAACAAAGGACAGAGAACCTGGTATTTAATAGCAACTGCTGAGCCAGTCAACTCATTTACTATCTGGTCAATTTACACATATCTTGCTCTAGACCAGCCACAGACTGCTGTCTCTCACCCAGTGAGTAAACCAGAAAGCATGTTGAGTGTCAGGGGGACTGACAGCAGTATAAGGGTGGTCCTCAGGAGCACAGAAGAGATCTAGAAATAACACAACACTAAGTCTGAGGTTGTTGCAGTGGGATAGGAGGATGTCATAGGAGACATGAGATATAAGACATAATCCCATCATAAACCGGACCTCCATTGCCCTCTTTGCCTGTGGAACTACTTGTTTTAGAATGGTTGTCAAAACAAAATTGATTGCATAACTTTCAAATTCCACCCACCTCAAATTTAAAAAAATTAGCAGTTATCAAGTGGGAAATTTAGGGGGGAGGAGAGGTTCACTTCACAATAATGCCTCCAGCTCTGACTTCATTTATGTGGATGCTACCAGTAAGACAGATAAGAACCCTGTAGGTTATTTTCTCTGCAGAAGCAGTGAAAATCATTTGCTGTCCCAGAAATCTTAGGCATAATGCTCCCTTAAACATATAAATGAGCTTCCAAATCAGTCCAATCCTCCTTCCCGTGAAACCCTACTACACTGAGCAAGGCATCGACATGCACTCACTAAAATTTCCATCTTTTTATTCACCCTTAACAAAAAATTGGGGCTGGCCATGATTAAGGAGGGCACCAGCTGCCAAGAGTGAAATATCTGCCTTGAGGGCACATGGCTAAGGCCAAGTTCATAGTTCATGTAACCTATTCAGTTTTCTCGGATCCACACAATCAGACATGTCAGCTTACTAAGGGCAGTTGTCTGTCTGAGTCTGTATTCAAATTCCTTCCATGGCAGGAAGGAATTACTTGAGAACATAAGCTCTCTTTTTTGAGAATACTTTCAGACAATGTATAAACCAAGGTGTGATGAAGATCCTTAGTTGATATGTTTTTGAACCCACAGTTCTGCTGAAAAAAAAAAAAAAAAAAGAAAAAATTAATATATATAACCCTTATTTCTTCTCTGGTTCACAACAGGAGTGGGATCCTTTAAAAAACTGTAATTTTTCTCATGCATATCTTACCAAAGTCATCCTATACACCTATGAACTGTAAAAAAAGAATAGATTTGCAGCTTACTTGTGAACATAACTGTGCTTAACTATCCTCACTTAGGCTAAGTAACACATCACATTACTGTATAGATAGCCCTTGTAGTATTTAGAGTGCTACTCAATGCAAATAAGGATGCAGACTTCACAACCTGAATATCTTTAGGGGGCTAAAAGCCTAGAACAGAACAAGAAGGAAAAAAATCATTATACTGGTATATATTTATGGATCCAAGTTACTAATTGAATGGCTAGCATAATAACACACTCATGATTGGAAATTGATTGTATTTTTTTCAAACAGAGCTGGAGCTTTCCTGGGGTTTAACCTGTCATTTGCATAGGTTAATTTTAAATGGCAGTGCAAATTTAGCTTGAAAAGATAATTATAATATTTCACCTCCTTTCATCTCAGGTTATGTAAATGAGACTTTAATCTTTTTGCAGTTCATATTATTAATAAGTTAAAAAAAATCTTGATTCATGTTATGCTGTCAATCACTTGATAGCAGCGGACGCAAATGGAAGCATGTGGGTACAAATCAGGCTAATTTCCAAATGTTCTCTCATGTCTTTCTTCTTATCTATAGGGTTATGGCACATATTCCAGATAAGGAAGTGAACAGAGAGATAGTTTTGACAGGTATCTTGTTAGATTGATATGTCATATTTATCAATAGTAAATTAATTTATCTTTCTGATAAGCAGACTGTTTCTCAGACAAATGGTTCTTTATGCAGGACTTCATTGTCTAAGACTTCACAGTTCTGCTCAAGATCAACAACTTCACACACATATACTTACAGTTTCTAAATTCTTCTTTACCCTGCTCTTTTTGGTTTTCCACAGTGAAAGCAAGGCCAAATAATTTTGCTCTGGTTTCTCCCTTCCATTTTCGTGCAATTTGTGGATCTTATTGCACACCTTAGAGCTTCTGCACATTTCAACACCATTCACAACTTACTCCAGGAGTAGTGCAATTCAGCTGGCATCAGGATGGGACAAGGCTTTAATGTCCTAGCTTTGCTTTCAACTGGCATCTTTATTCCAAGGAAATGAAATGGATGAAAACAGGTCCAGTTCCTAACCATCACCATCAGGTGACACTGGTTTTTACCTGTATGTAAACTTTCCCCATTTCACAGCTGGAATATTTTCTGGGCCTTGTGACCATCAGTCTATCACAGCAGGAATCAATTCTGGGCACTTAGATATTTTCGTCTGTCATTTGCTTTCTTTTTTCTACAAACCATAGTCAAGGGCTGTTTCCTTCATGACAAATACAGAAATTATTTCCTGCAGAAAGTCTAGAAAAGGCCTTCTGTCTCTTTGGGTCACTCCAGAACTCCTATAACAACTTCAAAACATGATCCAGACAGTGAAAGTTTTCACTTTCACTAAGCCCTATCTTTACTCCTAGGAGAAAGTATACTTGGACAATGTGAGCTGGGCAAGATAGGTCTTCAGTCACCCAGAAAGACTGATGAGACCTAATATTCTGAAGGAATATAAGTGACTTAATGAGCAAAACCAAGACTTTTTCTAGATCCCTAATCCTTTATGTAGGAATTTCATGTAAAGAAGCACTTGTACATTGGTATCATCAGCAACCTAAGAATAAATTCTTATTTCATGCATGCATGCAGGCATGCTAAGGCACATGAAAAACAAAGAGGTGCTTGTGGCAGCCAGCATGGCTTCACTAAGGGGAAATCCTGCCTGACCAATTTGGTGACCTTCTTTGATGGGGCTACAGAACTGATGGACAGGGGCAGAGCATTTGACGTCATCTACCTGGATTTGTGCAAAGCGTTCGACACTTTCCCACACAACATCCTTGTGTCTAAATTGGAGAGACATCAGTTTGATGGGTGGACCATTCAGTGGATAAAGAACTGGCTGGATGGCTGCACACAAAAAGTTGTGGTCAATGGCTCAATGTCCGGCTGGAGACCGGTAACGAGTGGTGTCCCTCAGGGATTGGTGTTGGGACCGGTCTTGTTCAACATCTTTGTCTGTGACATGGACAGTGGGATTGTTTGGGCCCTCAGCAATTTTGCCGATGACACCAAGCTGTGTGGTTCGGTTGACAGCTACAGGTTGGGCAGAGAAGAGATTCAGAGCAGCCCTGCAGAGAAGGACTTGGGGGTGTTGGTCAATGAGAAACTGAACATGAGCCGGCAGTGTGCGCTCGCAGCCCAGAAAGCCAACCGTATCCTGGGCTGCATCAAAAGCAGCGTGACCAGCAGGTCGAAGGAGGTGATCCTGCCCCTCTACTCTGCTCTCGGGAGACCTCACTTGGAGTATTGTGTGCAGTTCTGGTGTCCTCAATATAAAAAAGGACATGGAACTGCTGGACCAAGTCCAGAGGAGGGCCACGAGGATGATCAGGGGACTGGAGCACCTCCCGTATGAAGACAGGCTGAGAAAGTTGGGGCTGTTGAGCCTGGAGAAGAGAAGGCTGCATGGAGACCTCATAGCAGTCTTCCAGTATCTGAAGGGGGGCTATAGGGTTGCTGGGGATGGACTCTTCATTAGGGACTGTAGTGATAGGACAAAGGGTAATGGGTTAAAACATAAACAGGGGAAGTTTAGATTAGATATAAGGAGGAAGTTCTTTATTGCTAGGGTGATGAGGCACTGGAATGGGTTGCCCAAGGAAGTTGTGAATGCTCCATCCCTGGTGGTGTTCAAGGCCAGGTTGGACAGAGACTTGGGTGACATGGTTTAGTGTGAGGTGTCCCTGCCCATGGCAGGAGGGTTGGAACTAGATGATCTTAAGGTCCTTTCCAACCCTAACTATTCTATGACTCTATGATTATTTCAGTATGAAACATCTCTTTACCAGTTAAAAATCCAGGTTTCAGTATTGTTGTCCCATAGTTGCAGTTTCATCAGGCTTTAATGCACACACTTGTCACCCGAGATGTTTTTAACATCACTCTTAATACATAAATGGCAATAGAGAGTTCAAAATATCCTCTGACTGCGTGAAAGTATTTGCCTGCAAGCCATCTCCTCTTTTAAGATTTTCAAAAGTCTACTGTTCTCTAAAGCTATTTTTTTACATTAAAGTGTTCTCATGTTATCTCCATCACCTCAAACCAAAGGCAACCAGAATTCTAATCCTTCTGATGTGTTGTAAAATAGCCCTTGATAATCATTGTCCAGTCCATAAAAAGATTTCTCATTGAAAGGAAATGGTCGACTTTCTACAGCTATGTAAGATACTCTACAACTGAAAAAAAGAGAGAATCTGAAAAACCAGACAGATTCTCAGTTGTTATAAATCAAAAAAAAAAAAAAAAAACTTTTATCAGTAGAAAATTTAGCTTATGATTTACGTATGAACATTACCTAAACCAGCCTTCATCCTTCTCTTACACCAAACTCAGTATTTATGCAGATTTTAAAATGTTTTCTGCATAATTTTATAGATTTCAAGGAGAAAATCAAACAGAAATTCTGAAATAATAAAGTCTTTTTCCAGCATCTGACCTGGATTGAAAGAAAAATCACCATGGATATTCTTATATGTTTTGAATCAAAGGCTTTTTGATTACCATTAAACATCATAGTTGGCATACATCCAAACTATATCTGTAGTTTGTAATTTGCTTATTACAGTGCCCTTCCAAAGAAAGCTATCTTAAAATTTTCACAATGGTTTTCTAAAGGCAGTAATTTAATAAAATGTAACACGATGTTGTGCTGTGCTTCCTGACTGTGTGGGGGGTGGTTCCACTAATCACTTTTCTTTCATTTTCTCCCACACATGTATAAATGCATGCACTCTTCCTCCCACATTTTCATAAGTGTGCAGTGTAGAATTACTGCACTGACATGAAAACTGAAATAATTAAGTCCTCTGCTTTACCACTAGATCATCCAGCTCACATTCCTATCATCCACTTTCAGTGTAATAAAGTATTGTTAGCCACTTTGACACATTAAAATCAATAGGACTACTGCTGGACATACTTGATACTACATCTGCAGAAAAGCATTTTCACCAGTGAGAATACAGATCAGATTCTTTTGTGGTCTTTTTTACTTTCTTGTTTTCACTGTTACTCACATGACAGCAATGACAATTTTAAAAAATTAAGTAGGGTTTTCGCTAGCTGCTACACAAATAAGATTATTTTTTCCCGAAGGCTGAATGATCTTGGTTCACTAGACTTTGCCTGTCAGCCATGCAAAAAAACCTAGTTTGTATTAACCCTCTTCCAAGGCTTAAAATTCAGTGTAGTGCAAAAAATCTCCTTTTGCTTTCTTTTACAAGGTGAAAAAAAAGTACAAAAAAAAAATAAAAGTTCAGCTTTGGTAATGACACTAAAATATTCAGGAATGTAAAAAGGAGAGAGGACACAAGCTAGAACTTTACTCAATGGCTTGCAGTGAAAGTGTTTTACAGTAAAAGGTTGGTTTACTCTTGGGAATTAATCTGCTCTCTGTTTTTAATGTGTTACATAGTCTACTCTAGAGTAGTAAAATTGTTACAGTGTAGTAGTTACAGTAAAGTAGTTACAGTGCTGAAAGCATTTTTGTTATTTGTTTTTTCTCCAAAGAACAAACTACCAGTTTTTACCTGGGGAAAGCTCCCAGCTGAAAGGCTCAAATATTCAGAGGATCAGGTTTTGCAAAGCCATATTCATTCTTAGGTTTGGAGCTTAGGGTTTTTTTCAGGAAGAAATTCTTGTTGCTCAGAATTACATAAAAAGGCAACCCTGCAAAGTAAACAATTTTCTTTCTTTGTTACAGAGATTTAGAAAAAAATAAAATAAAAATTTCAGCACTGAATTCATAGGAACAGAGTTCCGCTTTTAAAATGAAAATCTATACTTTCTATGCTTATAACACAAGTCTTTTTCTTGAAGCCAATCAGACTGTAGCTAGTATGTTGAATAGCCACACAATAAGCAGCTGACACTTTACTGAGCTAATATCTATTAAATAAAATGGTCATAAGTGCATCAATCTAATGTAATAGCAAGAATGTCATTGAAATAGAAAGTTGTTATAGGATCAATGTCCCCTGCCTTGAAAATAAACACTGTGGTTTCGACTCAGCACTTATCAAGCAGCAGGAGACCATTATCCTGTGATAACATCCCATTCTATTGACATTATCTGTTAGCTAGAGATACTCAGCAAAATATCAGCTTTGTTCACTTTGGATAAAATAAGCATTCATTTTACATCTGCTATACATAATTATTGGGCACATGCATTCCCCACAACCTGAGAGGCTTTAAAAATAAAAACATTAGTTAAAAATAGTTTAGAGCATATACCACTGCTTATATGGCCATTGAATGTTCTTAAATGAGCAAGAGGTAGCAAAACTATCAGAATTATAGCTACCTCCACATTGCTTTCTACTACTGACAAACCCTTTCCTGGCTATTATTGCCATTTGCTCATCACATTAGAATCATAGAATCACAGAATGGTTTGGGCTGGAAAGGACCTTAAGAACATCTAGTTCCAACCCCCCTCCCATGGGCAGGGATGACTCACATTAGACTATGTCACCCAGTGTCAAACCTGGCCTTGAACACTGCGAGACATGGAGCATTTACCACTTCTTACATTGTTGAACTATGGTTTTCCCTTGCCTGAACTACCTTTCCAACACCCATTCTGACTACCATACAGTCTATGGTTTGTTTGGTTTGTTGTTTTGTTTTGTTTTGTTTTTGGTAAGGACTATGGTGTTTGGAAAGCACTTTTTTTTTAGTTTTGAAGTAAAACTTTTCCCTGATCTGTTCTAATTAAGCAATACATCAGGACCAGACAACATTTTGACTGATAAATGAAGGATTACTGATTCTAGGATGAAATCTTTCCGCCACTAAGACTACATGCATCTGCCTTAGAAGTTAGCAAATCGTTGGAGCACTGCCAGACCTTTTACAAGCACCTGATGTATTTCTTAATTCCAACTCCCTTTCACAATTTAGTTACTAACTTCATAGCTGAGGTTGCTCTCTGGTATGTGTATAACTCATTCAAGGCATCATGTCATTCACAAATTAGGACTTTGGCCTCCCCTATTCATCATTCTCTCACTCAGGTGTCCATAGATATGCATTATCATTATATGTTGCCTTTCACAGTCTTTATTTTCCTCTCCTTTTTTGTGATTTTTACACTTAAGAAAGTAAAAGATTTTAATCTTGCTCCCTGAAAGTATAGATGTTGCTTAAAATATCATCTAGTTTTCAAAAGAAAGATCCACCTTTGTATAGCCTAAGAATCTTGCAACATTATTGGTTAAAAAAAAAAATAGGGTAACATTAATTTGCACATTCCAAAGTGGTGTTAATTTATCACAATATTATCACATATTTCTGTATTTGATTAAATAAGAAATACAGAAGGCAAGATGCAATTACAGGCATATGATAGGCCTGATGTCTCAGAGGAGTAACAGCTTTTTCCTGAGGAGCTGAAGTAGCTAGTCTGCTGCACTGTACAGTGTAGAGTATTGAAGCAGGACCATTTTCCTTATTGAAAGTTCAATGTCAGCTGTATTCTTCCACATGCATAGTGTGTTTCCTACATTACACATCAATATTCAGGCAACAAACAGTTGCAGAAGTGGTGAATGAGGAGTGAACAATCTTAAAAAAATGAAAATAAAACCAAAACCAAGAGGACCTCTTGTACAATGAAGAAAACAAAATTTATGCAGCTTGCTAAGCATCACTTTTACTCTGCTATACGTGGGTAAGTTCTCTCATGACAGCCCAGATCACAATGCCATATTGCCTTATGTATTACAGTTAAACATGTTTGCCACATGGATTTTGTCCTAGCTTTCTTAGCACTAGACAGATTGGAGCTTTCCTGTGAACTGGCTTACGATGTACTGTGCAAGTTTTTGCCTTTGTTTCAAATCTCCATGACTGCTTGACACTTTTTTCAGCATTTAAGCCTGCACACTCCTTTCTTCTGTCCTTTCCTAGTACCTACTCCTGCTCTTCAACTCCCACCTAAAACAAGCTATATCATGGTCATCTGAGGCTCCACAGAACTTTTCTTCCTAGGATACTGATGTTCCATTACACCACCTAATCTCATGACAGAAGAGGTGTAGGCTTACCATCTGCATCTCACCAATTCAACCACACTTAGATGTTTCTTTCTTGGACTGTTTCAGCTAAAGCTCCACAAGTATCTCCATTGAATAGTCCACACACGGTGCCAATAGGTGAATGATAAGTCTTCTATCTTCTAGAGCCTCCACTGAAACAACTGTTCTTTGGCAAAACAGAAATCAGAGTCAAATATGGAGTACCCTGTTCACACTGGAATCTCCATTAAAGCAATTCAAACAGTATTTTGAATTTGGTTTTGTCTTGTTTTGGCATTCCTTACTGATAAGTCCTTACTTTTGATCATAGCGATTTTTACATTCTCACCAAATAATACATACAGTGAGTAGATTCTATCTGAAGCTGAAACTTTATCGTTGGAAACCAATTACTGAATATATCCCAGTACATTTCTAATCATTCTTCAAGATGGACAAGCCAAAGTAACAGATTTTGTTTCATCAGAGAAGAAAACATGCTCTCTCACAAAGGCAAAGAGTGGAGAGTGGGTGATGCTGGAATCAGCCCACAGACGTAAAAAATCTCATAACCCATGACTGAGTCATTATTTTGGCATGTTCCAGTGTATTCACTCCCCTCAGCAAGGCACTAAAGAAACCAGCCTGACTGATACATAAAACACAGTAGAACCATCTCAGACATATGTGAGAAGAACATTTAGATGTTTGCCACTTCAGAGAGAAACAGGCTAAAAATGATAAGTTTCAAATGTTTCATACAGTAAGATACCATAATGTTATACAAGCTAATTTCTGCATTCCTCCTGGGTCTTATATACCACAGAGGTACACCAAAGAAGGACAAAAGGGTAGCTAAAATCTATTGCAATTACACAAATGCATGCAATTTGGGGCAAGTTCTGTTTGCCCTTTGTGAGAACATAAAGTAGGAGTTGCAAGTTCAAGAAATACCTGTACTGCTTGGCATATTTTTACTCAGTATCTCAGTGCTCTCAGCAAAATTTAGCATATGACTGGTTATTAACATAAACTAATATATAAAATCAGGTCATGCCCACATTTTTGTTGTACATGGGGTTTTTATTGATGTTATTACTTTATAAAAAAACAGTAAAGATCTATGGAAAAAAAAAAAAGAAAAAAAGAAAAAAGAGAAATATTAATTAGGATTGTAGAGGAAGATTTTCTGAAAATATTTCCTTTTGATTTGTGATGGGAGAACAAAACAAAAGATGGTTAGAGTAACGAGGTTTCATGGTGGGTTCTAAAACACTGAACTAAATTTTTAATCACGTCATGCTGCTTTTTTCCCAGAGGAGTTGCTTCTTGGTAAGTCCAGCTCCAAAATAATCAGTGGCCAAAAGGCATGTCCATTGTTGCCTGGCTGCAAGCCTTTTATATCTATCCTTTTTATATGTATCCTCTTCAGATCAGGAGTTTCAGCCAGGGTTTCCCACATGAGGTAAATGTCTTTGCCAAACAGGCTATTAACTACGTTGACAGATCTCTCAAACTCCTCCTTGGTTCTGTTCTACTCTATAAAGTTAAAGATTCATTTAACCACATCAAGAGGCAGCCTGAGTTTGTATGACAGTGATTAGAGAACTCTAGGATGCAAGAAATTGATGTTAGAGAACTTGTTCAATGGAAGTTTGATTAGTTATTCAAAATGGAACAGCCCCAACAAGGGAAATGTATCCCTGGAAACAGTGCATGGCAGTAAAGACACTCAGATGACTAAAGTTTAAGTCTGCAATTACAATGAATTGAGACAAATTCATGTAGCATCATCTGCAGTGAATGCCCTCACATTTTGAGCATTTCCTATTAGGGTGTACACGTGTTTCTCACTGCTTTTTCATGACTAAATTTGAGAAGTCACACTTTAGCATTAAAAAGGAAGCAAAACAATTACAGAAAATTCTACAGCTTCTAATCAAGCTCCATTAGTCACTGAAGTCTGCCCTAACTCCAGACCACACTTGTCAGTACTACACTGTTAACAGAACATGTATAGCAAAATTCTCTGCTCTGTTCCAGCAAGTTTATCGTATGGCATCAGTGGTTCTGCAGCAATTGTGTTCAGTAATCAATCATGATTACTAGCTATATACAGTACACACAGAAGAAGGGATTAATCTGGGACAGCCTAGAGTAGCATGCTAATTAGTGATATGCTGAAACAGCATTTGTGCATGGCTCCTTGAAGGTGCAGTCTTTCCATTGGCACAATTGCCTCACCCCTAAGTATCTCACCTTACAAATGATGAACCATTTTATCAAATTATTTGGCCTGTTACAACAGCACAGTCTGGAAGGAGGCTGGTTTTGCCTGTAAAATCTGAATAGCTTTATTCTTCATATTGCATACTGCATTTCATCATGTTTCTTGAATATCATTGAATACTTTCTACTTTATAAATCCAAATGTGAGAGCAACAACTTTTTCATGTGATTATTATACTTAATAAGGGAGGATACATATTAGCATCCTAGCAGCCTCTTGCTATAGGATATATTAATCATATTAGTCCCAATATCAAGAAATTTTGTAATATATTTTTGAAAAGATTGAATCACTTTGGAAAAAGTAGATCAGACCAAGAGTGAAAAATGAAAACATCATCACCAGTGGTAAGTTTCAACCTTTACCATCCCAGGAAATGCTAAAAACAAAATCCAGAAATGTAAATACGCTTGAGTGTGATGTGTTGTTTTGGGCTTTTTTTCCTGTATCATCTCCCAGGAACAAAGGCTGTTCTTGAAACAACTAAAGAGAACAGCACATCACACGTAGCTATGTCCCAAAGGCATTTATAGACTGAAGAATCAAGAACTAGTAGCTTATTGGCTACGTAAGCAAAAAAGTGGCCCTTATGCAAGGAAGTTATATACACTACAAAATTTTGCTTGAGATAAAGGCTATTGACCTGGATTTCTCAAAAAATGTCTGAAGAGTGCCAATGTAGTCTTACAGCAGGATTTCACACAATATCTGGCTGAACTGGTACTAATGGATTCCATCCTAAACTGTGCTGTCATATTCCATTTTGCTCATTCACTGACGGTCATAATAGACCATATCCAGGACAGAGGATTTGAGCTTAGGATTTCCTGGTCCTAAATAAATGTGCATTACCAAAAGAGTTATACCTGCTTGAAACATACCAGAAAATATAAGAATTCGGGTTTGTAAATAAAATTGTTTTACAGAAACTGTCTCAAAGGGTACTTATTTCTGCTGAAAACGGTGTTGGATAAAAAGCATGTTAAGTAAGGCTTGTTCTTCGAGGTTTTGCCCCATTTTGTGCGAGACAGGGGAAAAAGGAGTCTTTCCATTTTAATTCATTTCCTGAGATTCCTTCACCTTTTCCTTAAGGAGAAAACTTCAAAACTCTGTGAAACTCATTTTCACCTTTACCCCTGAAAATAAAAAGGTGTGAAAAACAAAAATGTTGAAAAAGTCTAAAAATTTTAACTGTCAAAATTCCATTATTCCATTTTTCTTTTACAATTTGAATTGAAACTATCTCAGCTTTCTCTACAGGGAAAATACATAGCAAGATAAGTCAGTTACTGAGTCAAAAATAGCTCCTGCTATTTCATATAAATGAAACAAAACCCACTAAACATTAAACTGAGTACTCAGAGAAAGTCTTGGACATGTGAAGCCATGGTTCAACATTCATCGATATTTGACATACGTATTCTCCAACCTGCTGGCAGAACAAATGTGATCTGGATCAAGTGCAAGCACACAATTACAAATTTCTGTAGCCACCCACACAGCAAGCAATACAATGGTTATGCCAAATCTATGCCTGTTGTGGGAGGACAGACACTAAATGACTGAACAAGAACTGCTGAGACAGCAGAGTGAGCTTATACTGTTCTGTACTTTGCATTTGAGCAATTCTTTATTTGTTGCTCTCCACTTGAAAGCCATATTTACCATTTTGTGCAGCTGCATCCTGAGGTGCTCTGCTCATCACATTGGATAGCACACATTTAATCAGCAAATTATTACTCTTTAGCATCTACTGAAATGGCCACCTTTGGACAGAAGAGATACCTAGTCTTAAGGCACAGCTTAAAAGACAGTCTTTTTACTGCCAATGTTACCAAGGGGTAATTACAATTAGTTTTGACTGTGTCTTTTGTGCTATTGATGCCCATCAACTGGAAAGAATAAAACAGTCTAAGAATAAAACAGTTAACAGAATTCTAGAATCTATTTAAGAATAGATAGTTTTCAGAGTCTAATTTAATTCCAAGGCTAACTTGGCCCCTTCCTGATATTTTTCCTATACTATTTTTACACTGAAAGCTCTGATACAGGCTCGTTCAGTATTTAAGGGCAGGTTTCTTCAGTACCTGCCTAGTTTTCATCAGACTGAAGGCAAAATCAACCTAGTATTTGCAAACATCTCACAATCTTCTGCTAAAAGACAAGTAAGCTTTTCTTTCCAGTCAATTCCATCACTTCTAGAAATACTGCAATTTCTCATTGCAATTAAACATGAAAGCAAGACGTAGCCTTCTGCTGTGTAGTTATACTGTAGGCAATCACTTGTACACGTTAACTTATTCAAAGGGTCCTTTTACACGGTTCACAGTGCATGAAACACACAGCTTCAGCAGCTATCCACTTGATACAGAATTCAAGAAGCAGCCCATGGATTAAAATTTCCTCAATTTATTATCTGTGCTCAGAAATACCCAGTCATCTCCAGAAAGTGTCTGCCTATCAAACTGTAAACATTACTCTTATGGCATTCAGAAAAGACAACCTGAATACGATAAGTAGTATATAGAACGGCTTCAGTTATACAATATTAGGCTTTCAAGAAAAATTGAAGGTGCAAATTCGTCTCTTTTAAAATTTAAGGGCTGAAGAATGCATAAAACACATCATCATAGTTGGAGGGTTTCTGTAACACCAAATTATACTTAAATAATTTTCATGTAATAGTCACTAGTCTTCTGCTTAACTGGCTATTCCAATATAAAAACATATATCAGGTGCAAAAGATGACTTTCTGAAAAAAATTCAGACAAAATATAAACAGAGAGTTGATTTCAAAGTACACGACTCCTAATGCTTAGAGATTCACTGTTTTGCCTTCCATGATGCCAAGCTTATGATGAACAAATCCCACTAAATGGCTAATTCCCATGTACATTTTCCGCAATATCAGCAAAGCACAGAAAACATCCATTCCCTCGATAAAATATGGAAAACATTCATTTGTTACCAGAGACATGAAAAACACCTTGAGTAAAGAAAACCAAAACAGTAACGCTAAAGTAGAGCAAATTCATAGTTTGTTTCTGCTTGATAAGTAACCAACCTCAGCATGAAATGGTGGGATTCAGAGGAACACTTATTATTTTCTGAATTAACAGTGACATTTCCATAACTCTATCATTACCCTTAAAGTATTAAAAAATACTAAAATTAAAAATAATAATAAAAAAAAAATTTCTCTGGTATATGGCTGTTAGAGGCCTGACTACTGAATTAATGTATTACTGAATTAATGTCCTTCCATTGGGCAGGGAGGACATAAAATGCTTGTAAAAATATATTGTGCAAAAGAAAATGATGAAATGAACTAAAGAAAAAAGAAATATTTTTCAAATCTGGAATAATATTTCTCATCATACCCCTGGAGACACAAGTACTCTTCCATCCCCCTCCCCCAAAAAAAAAAGAGATTTAGGTTTAGATTCATTGCCTATGATGTAAAAAACTGAGATCTGAGTGGTTGAAAAGTCAGAGTAGGCACTTGAATTTGAGTTTCCTACATCCTCACTAAACCATAAGCAGAATAAAAGGGAATTCCGTTGTACATGAATTACTTTATGCATGAAAATCATGTTCAACACATTTGATCAACAAAGACAAAAGAGAACACAAGTGTGAGGAAATAATTTCTAATGCAGGACTAATGGAGATAAAAACACATATATGCCTGCAGGCTCCAAGGCAATAACTACTTACTCACCTGGGCATGAAATTTGGCATTAGGCCTAATTAAAACTATGCACAGATTCAAAATATGAACCTTTTCAAGGTAGGGGTTTTGCATTGGCAGCGATCTATGTTGGATGCTATGTTTAAACCAGCATTAGATGTTTCATTTGGCACTAGATTTTACACAGCTATATTTCTATAAAAAATGTTTTCAAATATTTTTATAAAGCTTTTATTGCTATGATAGAATTTTTGTAGCCTCCACCAAGTCTTTATTATCTTGAAGAAGGGAACTATAAAACTGCTAGTTTTAAAATCAATTTATTTTCAAGTCATCTTCTAGTAGCAATTGCAACCTTGGTCATTGCTGCCTTCAGTTTAGTACTTGCATTTCTACAGGAGTTCCTGCAAAATGCAATTTTTCCCCCCTTTTCTCAATTACAGGTTTCAAAAAGAAAACTGCACTGACAAAATGACACTAGAAACACCTTTCAGCAAGTTACCTCAGAAAAGGTCAGCTTTAGTCTCTGAAGTACTTAGAAATGTATTGTACATGCCTCTACCATCACAATAACTGAGAACACTGCTGCTGGGTATAAAATCTGTGGTCTTCTCTGATATTAGCCTTCACAGTGCTCAAAACATGGTATATTGAATGCCACTTGTGATGAAGTGACAGTTGGAAGTGGAAGGAACAGGAACAGTAGTGTTGAGAAGCTTATGAAACCTTCCTGGGGGTGAAGGGATGGAGCTTCACAGATACACAGATAAAATGGAAGATATAAAAACATGGTATTCTGCCCAGGTGGTATCTACAGTGCTTGGGTGATAATATGCAGGAAGATCCAGATGTCTCTTCCATATACAAAGAAAATGCTTCTGCACATTGTGGAAAACCAGCTACTATACCTTTTGAGAATGCAGCCTTTCACCCACTGCAGTATTTTTGCAACTGGCTGAGGTGATATGCAAAAAGAAGTCTATATTTGGTAGTTCATCCTTGTACAATTTTCCAGTCAAATTTTAAGAAACGCAAGAATGTCTATGGCAGAAAAATGAAAAAAGATGACTCAGTTTCAAAATCTAACTTGCAAGACTGTTCTAGGGCTAGAAATTGAAGCACGATTCTCAATTCCAAAGGTCAGTGCCCACTTCACTAGGCTCATAGCTGTTCAGTGACAAATGTATCTTTCTCCCCATTTCAAACCTGAGATAACTTTCTGACAAATTTTTTGAGAAAACTTACACCTCTGCTGTCTCTCTCTTCCATTTAGTATGCCTCCACATAATACTAGCTATGCTTTGAACCACAGAATTGAGCTCACATGTAAGCATTTTGTTGACAGAGACATAATAAGTAGTTTAGAAGAATTTGTTTAAGAAGTAAGGTACACATTTAATTTTCATACTCAAATATTATGCTTCTTAAAAAGTCATTCCAAAGATTTCAGATTGTCCCCAGAATAGAAAATACCTTCCCAAACTTGTAAAAAGTATCAACTTTGCCTTTGTTGTGAAAGACAAAATGAGGTATAAACAGAAAAGGACAGCAGATGAAGTTAGATCCATTTCCTATGGAGCCCTAGTCCCTCCTAATGGGGAGATTCGTTTTGATTTTAGGATTAGCAGTTTGTGGAATCCACCAAGATCATAGTAGAATATTAAATGGAAGCGGCTACCCTACTAAAACATTAAATTTCTTGCAAAAGAAAGTGACAGCAATGAATTCTTATCTGTACAGTGTAGTACGAAATCCACTGATACTCAACAGTGTAAGTAAATGGATTTCAAGTCATTGCTTTTGAGCATGAATTCACCACAGCCAGATGCTTACTTTGTTCTTTCAGACCCTAACTGCCATTGGGAAAAGAAAATTCTGACACTGAAATGTTCAAGATATATTTTTCAGCTCAGATTTATGTCTGCTGTCTAATTATTCCAAACTGTTGTATATTTTTATTAAAAATTAAAAAAAAACCCAAAACACACACACAGAGAAAACAGCAAACAGCTACCACAAATTGAAATGTTAGTTTGCTTTAACATAATACAACTTAATGACTTTGAAAAGATCACTGCAGTTAATAAACTTCATGTGAAGAATTAAGTAGTTGTCTCATCTTTCATGTGCTGAGCACTGGAAACAGACCAAATATTCTTACCTTCCCTTCCTCCCCTTAAGGAGTTTCTCTAGCAAGAGAAATGATCAGAGAGGCCTGAAAAGAGATTCCAGGTTAGCAATTTAAAATCTTTTCTCAAACCTCTTATTTCACAATTGGATTTCATGAAGGATAGTAGATAGTAAGACAAGCAAGAAAAAACATGGGCTATATTGCTGTGGGCACCACCTGAAAAAAACAGAAAAGTCAGTGAATATCAAGAAAGGAGAGGAAGGAAATTATGTTTCAGATACAAAGTTTCTGTTTGATTGGATTTCTGTCAGTTATGGCTGGTTAGGGGGAAGGGAAGGGGAAGAAACAACTTATTAGATGTGAAGTGATACAACTCACAAGGTAGCAGCTTCCAAGGGTCCCAGTTAAATCAGAGGCACCCTTATAAAAAGGCATTCTGAGTATCCCTGTAAGAAAGCACCAGGGATGAATTCCCAGCAAGTTACAGCTTTTAAAATAAGTAACTATTTCCACTTGCAATGTCCTAGCAACCTTATAGCTCATCATGGATCCAGTGCATCTTTTTACTCCACTGCAGAAAAACATATCTCTTCTATGTGAGTGCAAAGATACAGAGTATAAAATCAGCTGCATGATAAGTGCAGAATCTTTAATTACATGGAAAGAGAAAAGGATCCGGTCAAGGCTCTTGATCCTGAATATGTAATACTGCAAATCAGAATTACCCCTTACTGCTGACAAGCCCACTTCCCAAACTGTGACAACCAGCATTCTCGCAGGGCCCATTTGTGGGTATCGTAAGGTCAGCACTCAGAATCTGGATTCTTTCACTATCTCTTAACCATCTAATGCCTAATATTTTCTGAATGTGGACTGCTTTTGCTCTGGACGCTTTTGGCTGGCTCTTCCTAAAGATTGATTTTATTGCAGGTCAGGGGCAGGTGCTTTCAAAAAATACACTTCATTTACTGAAGAGGGAAGCCTACTGGAGCCTGTCACGATCCTTCCCTGCCCAAGACCAGTTCTTCCTTTCTTCCACCGTAAGATTGAAAGACAGCCTGTGTGTGCCCAGAACACATTGCAAGTGTACACATTCAGCAGCATAAAAATAAGTTACAATAAATGACATGGGCTGTGTTTACAGGTACCTTCACATCCACTTTATCAATTTGTTCAGCAAGTTTCTCTATCATAGATAATTTCTTGAAGTTCAACAGAATTTTAACACTTTTTTCCCTGTTACGGGTCTGTTACTCTTCTGCCCTTGACAATACGGAAATCAAACTTTTTTTGAAAATTGTTAAAGTGACAAGTGTTTACCAGATTAGTGTCTCTAATTGAGTTAGACTATGAAATTGATTGTGTAAGGTACTAGTCACAGGGGATCAGGCAGCTTGAATTTGTGTATCTGTGGGAAGACGTGCCTTTTTATTCTGTATTTCTAAACAACAAAGTTTAATCACAATAAGTGACTGAGCAATAATATTAGAACAATTTCTCAGTTCAGCTATTTTTGTTTTGATACTTCAGTCATTTTTGGCAGCTGGCTGACAATCTCTATATCTAAGAGCAAGAACTGAGGCCTGAAATTTTTCTGGTGACTATAACCTACCCAGCCCCACCAAATGCAGTTCCCACACACTTAGGGGTAGCTCCACATCCTATAGAAGTAACAGCCTAACATCCTTTAAAAATGAAATGCTACTCATGCTTCTCACATAGGTAGTCCTACATCCTCTCTGTAGGACTCTACTTGTCTACTCTCTAACAATCCCCTAACCAGAATAATATTAATGAAAATGAAACATTCTCAGGGTTCAATAACTCGATAGGATGAAGTCATGGATGACAATACTTGCAGAAAATCTCATTAAAGCAGAAAACATCTATACACAACTGTAAACATAACTGAAACGAGATACCTATGTGCTCTGTGACTGTTGCTGTGATCTAAGATTCTAAAAAGCTGGAGTAGTCTACAGAGACCAGCAGCCATTTTAATTTCATTTCAGCGAAGGCTGTGAAGAAAAACAAATGCACTTTTTCTCTCTGATGGAGTTTTATTTTTATTCTTATTTTGTTGTCCTTAATTTAAAATGAGTCATTCAAACAGAAAATATCTGATTGCTCTTCGAATACAGAGAAACGAAACAGAATAGATTAACAAGGTGATTTGCTGGTACTGATTCCTGTTGCTGGAATCTTTTGTAATGAAAGTATTTTCAGAAAGCAAGTAGAATCTGTCAAGTCCTTGTCATGGTTTAAGCCCAGGCCGTAAATCAGAACCACGCAGTCTACTTCCCCCCCCACCTTTCTTCCCTCCGCTCCTGGAGGGACGGGGAGGAGAATCAAAAGAATGCAACTCCCATGGATTGAGATAAGAACAGTTTAATAACTAAGGTATAACACAAACCACTACTGCTACCACCAATAATAATAATGATAAAGGAAATAACAAGGAAGAGAACACAACCACTCACCCCCACCCTCCAGTAATCCAGCCCTTCTGGGCACTCTCAATTCTACATCCTGGGCATGACGTGCTATGGTATGGAATACCTCTTTGGCTAGTTTGGGTCAGGTGTCCTGTCTCTGCTTCATCCCGGCTTCTCCTCCTCCCTGGCAGAGCATGAGACTCACAACGTCCTTGGTCAGGGTAAACATTCTGACCAGCAACTGAAAACATCAGCTTTATCAGTATTTTTCCCAGGCTGAAAGTCAAAACCACAGTGCTGCACCAGCTACTAAGAAGAAAAAAAACTGACTGCTGCTGCTGAACCCAGGACAGTCCTCAACATTAGTCTCTTTCTCTCCAGCAGTATTTTCACAGATTAATTAACTCAAATGTCATTCTCTTATAGCTGCATGCACTCTACAGAAGAGTACTTGGTAGCTGCTGTGTGTTTTGGATCAAACAAAGCTCTGCAGGGATACAGGCATAACTCCAGTAAATTAGCATTGCAGTGGAATGCTACAGAATAGCTTTTCAGATATATTCTCAGAAAAAAATCTTAGTCCAAATGCATTTTCAGAGGAAAAGATTCACCACGGCCTTTTCTTCACCATTAGAGGCAACCTGTAATTGCCTTTCTACATGCCTTCTGAGGACAGAAGATACTACCTTTTAGTTGACATGGGACCCTTACTTGGGCCATTACACCTTGGTAGAAGTACTTTATTTCAGAACATTTGTACCTAAGGTACAGCTATATAATGTTTACTTAGCAACATGGGTAGTCATTATGAATAACTCCAGTTTGTCTGTTTAGTCAGCCTGCATCATGTAAACAGCACATACACACACATCCTCTTGTGTAGTCACAAAGGTTAAGTCCTGGCACAAACCCTTGAAAATCAGACCCAAAATTAATCTCTACATTCAAGATACCCGAAAGACGTTTGGTAACTCATATAAAACCTGCTTCTACTCTGTTCAGGCATACCTACATAGGTAAATCAGTCATATACAAACAAGTAGCAAAAGCACATGGAAAAATCCCACTATTTTCTATTTAAACCTCCTACAAAGCAAGACTGATTATATTAGATTTATTTTAACAAAACCCCCTTTCCAGTATAATATAATTACTGTAGAAGCCAGAGGGATAAAAAGTCTTCTGAATTCTTGCCATTCTCTGAGCAACTACTAAACTAATAGTTAAAAGGGGCTGAATGCTTTCTAGGCTAATATAGGGAAGCATTATGACAATCCTGCTCCTGAGCTGCTTTGAGCTTAAATCAGTATGGGTATATTAAAATAATGTCACATAATTTTCCTCATGAAACTATCATTTTGCTGTTACCTGGAGGGATACTGTAAGATACACTATAGTACTATAAATGTAAATATTCTGTACACCAAGTGTTCCGTGAGAATAGAAACTTAATGATGTATATATTACAACATCACTGCTGGAGTTCGGGTTGTATTAGCATTTCTGTGATAAGCCACCCCACCATTTCCCAGAGGTTTATAACTAGACTGTAAAAATTTATTACAAGCTGAAATTTAATGTCCACCCCAGAAGCAATTTTTTTAAGGAGACAGCCATCTTCATGTTTTGAGATTGAGAATGTGTGTGTATGCATATATGTAAAACATACTTTTTGAGTGTTCAATCTAATTTAAACAGCTCCACTAATGAAATTATAAGGAAAAAAAAATTTTATAACCTTCAGCCTGATCTGAAGGCATCAAGTGGAAAAAAATTACAAAAAATTGAAATATAAATTCAAAAACTGTTTATGAAGAATGAAAATAACTGCTAGGAATAAAAACTGATGAAAAAAAATGCCAGGATCCTGAATTTCTTTAATGTGTGTTTATTTTTCTGCCTTGTAAAGACCTAATTTTTATTCTCTTCTCTTTGAGAACACAGCATTGATTTTATTGGTACAGCTACAGACTCAGTCTATGAGTTACTGATATGTTTTTAAAATACAGGATACATTGCAATGTAATCTGAGCCATAAGAGTTTTTTCTCAAACATACTTCCTTCTCCCCAGAGCTCAGCATTTCCATACTACAGATTTAGCTCACCCTGGTAGCCATCACATCCAGCTCAAACCCCAACCAGCAGTGTAGGGATCAAAGCCTTCTCCTCTTTTTTCTAGTGCCTACATTTTTTGAGGTTAGTTCTCAAGAGGCCTTTTGTTTGCTCGAATCATAACTAATATGATTAAGACACAGTTCTTTATGTCTGCACCTGTATTGTGAAGCTTTGATATTCACTTTTATTTCCATTGATTTTTCTATGTTGTTGCTGCTGTTTGTGTTTTGCCTTCTTGAATATAAATGAGGTTTATTGCTAAGGCCTAGGTTATTGTCATAAGCTGTTCTAAGGAAATGTAAACTATCCTTTATTCCATAAAACTCTAGGAGTGATCTGAGCCCAAACGCAATATATATTTTTTCTCAGAAGAATAACCATGAAGTTCCGTAGAATAGCCTGAAAATGGGAAATGAGAGGAGAGAAGGGGGTAACCCACAAAAATTTGAAACTAAGATTTCAGAACTACCTTACATTTTATTTTTATAAGACCAAATTACTGCTGTGAAGCTTCATTTTTTTGCCTAAAAAGTTTACAGGTATCTTAGTATTTTCACGTCATCTAAAAATATTAGTATTGTCATTAGGTGTACAATGAAGTTTGAGGCAGAATTTGAAAGATGAACACTGGAAATGGCTCAGAAATCAAAATTGTTTGGTAAACATTACAGTCTTTAAGTGTGAAGACACTTTGTTAGCTCTTTGTCATTGACAAGACCTCTGCATTACAACTGCAGACAGACCATGCTCTGAAGAATGTATGCGTAAAATATATGAAATACACAGAAGGCAAGAGACAAGTAAAGAACATAAAAATTTCCAAATGTAAGTATTTAATTCTTTTTTTGCTTTTGTTGGAGTCTAAAGCAGTGCAATACTTAAAACAGAAGTCGTTAGGATGGATCCAAGTGAGAAGAAGAAATTATTCGACTGCAAAAACCTGGTGCTCCCAACAATATGTACTGATGCGCATGATAAAAGAATCACAAGTTCTTGAGCAGAAATACGAAAACCAGAGCAAGAAGCAGTCACTTCCTCGAAGCTGACTAAATCCTTTCAAATAAAAACAGAGATTCATTTAGTGAAGCAACCACGAAACTGTGGGCAAGTAAAGCACAACAGCTTTGAGGATCATGATCAGACTATCAAATAATTATGTCTACTCTCTGAAAGAATTTGCTTTCACTATGTGATCAGTCATATGTTATTTCTCTCCTTAATAGTTTCTAGCCCTCCAATAATATGACAGCATTTGTTTTTCTTCAGATGAAATTACTGCATATATTACATTTTACAAAAGTGTCAAGGAATGATTGCCACAGTCATTCAAAAGGTAACCAGAATAGACCTTGAGAAGGCAGGACCTGTGCATAAGCATTCTAGACAGATCTTTGCCAAAAGAGGGCTTAAGAAACCTTTGGTGATGCAGATACAACACCCTTCTCTAGCAGTCCTTGCCTGCCTACCAAGTGTCCCTGAGCCCAGCAACATCCTCAGCCAGGTGACTGGCCCATCTGCAGGGGAGGAGGAAGAACAGATCTCCAATTCAAAATCTGGCCTTCCCACCAGACATTTCCTTCACAGATAAGCTGCATATTGGCTCTCCAGTCTCAAGTCTTGCCAAGTTTTGATTAAGTTGCTGCTTCCAGGTTTTCAGAGAGCCTTTTTTTTTTCCCTAACATTTCTCTTTTTAGTCTCTCACAGCTCCCTTTGCAGATGCACTGAATGATAGTGTTATACAACTCAGCCTGGAGAACTCTCACGGAAATCAATTTGACTAATGCACACACAGCTCAAAAAGGAATATTTAACTGCAAAGAGGATGTTTTTTCCCTCAAGACTGGAGAATAAGAGCAATCATTTGAGCCACAGCTTCTGTATGGAAGTTGGAGAGAAGTGATAGTTTCCCCATGGATTAACATTTCCCAACTTTGCTCTTCACACAAAGGTTACAACTACTTATGTTATATGCAAGCTATGCATAATAATTAGAAACAGGGCACGCTGTCTAAATCATCATACTTGTTAGCATTTCAATGGAGATATCATTTTAATCCTTGAATTTCTAATGTCAACAGGAGCTGCTTAGAGTTGTCATTGAAATCTTTAAATTCTCTCCTCTTCATATTGCATCTATGTTTACACATAGTTCATTGATTATGGTCTGGCATTTCTTCTAGGTTTTTATAACCTTGAAGTAGATTTATCCACAAAAGAACTTACACTGGCAACCTACTACATGTTATACAAGAGAGGAGTTATATTTTAATGGAAAGTATTGAAGTTACTTAAGATCCTGTTCAGTAGGATTATACAGCATAATAAAGGTCAGCTGTAATACATACTATTATGTTAACATGCAAAAGGATGTGTAGTAGTAGACGATGGAAAGGGTTTATTTATTATAAAAGCAGGACATGCTTCCAGATAGCAATAGGCAGACAGTGGCAGTGGATTATTGTAGGCTTACAGGAAACACCATTTTCATATCAGATGAGACAATCTTTTTAAAACTGGAGTCAGAATCCCAAATCCTCACAGAGCAAAGAAAAATACCTGAGGAGCTTTAGAAAGAAGCTTTCATAAGGGCTCTGAGCTGGTGTGGTTGTTTCCATTAGCTGATTTCTTGACAGTGAATCTATCCATTCATATTAAACTCTTACTGAAAAGTCTTCATGGTGACTTCCACACATCATGCATCAAGAATGTGATGTGCTATAGTTAGCAACAACTAGCTAAATCAATTAACTAAACTAACTAACTTAAAAATCAGCATTTGGGATTTTTTTTTTTTTTTTTTTTTTTTTTTTTTTTTTAATCAATGATTGCCTCCATCACCATTCTTCCAGATTTTCTGTGGTTTGGAAAAGAAAAATTTATCTTCTCTGCAGTTTCTTTATGAAAGGTGATAAGAGCTACAAGGTACTTAAGGCCCTTTACAAGTCATTTCTGAAACACAGCTCATGCATTACTTATGAGATTTCTCTGAAATGTAAATTTGAGTGATTTTTGTTTGTTCCCTTGGTCTTAAATGAAACAACATTTACTAAGTCCAAGGAAACATTTTCAGAGTTCAAATTCTAAAGAAAAACGTGTGTTATGGTAAAAAAATATTAATAAAAAATAAATACATGTCCAAGCAAATAAAGCTTCTGCACTCTAAAACTTAACATTTGTCTGTATTAATGTTTAATGCATTTGTAAAAAGCACTCCTGGTTTGCAGAGTATAGCCACAAAAGTGTCCTGCAACCTACTAGCACTTACAATCACAGCATGGATCCAAAGAGGATTGTCAGAAAGGCATCATCCGTGTTTAATAAATCAGAGGAAGAATACAGAGTATGCTACAGCCACATTATAGCTCCTAACAGGAAAGTAAATGCAAAAATATTGCTTATTTAGCTGTAAAATTAGACATTAAGTAATCATTTTATTTGCTTAAGCACAATTAGGAAATTAACAGTATTTGGGCTTGCTAATAAAACTCAATTATGACTTAAGGAAACCACTTGCATAACAGAGACCTAAAAAAATTTAAAATATGCACTAATCGTGATGTTTTATAAATGGAATGTCTTTCCATTATAATAAAAGAGAAATATGCCTTAGAAGACTCTGATGTGCTCCACCATAACCAGTTTACACCCTTGCTACTGAGACCAAAGCATAGCCCATAATTCCTTAGGCATCTTTAAAAAAAAAGCCTAATAAATTATCTGAACTATTTTCTTCCATCTCAGAGTTACAAAGATATATAACATTTTAAAACAGTATTAATTTAGAACACAGACAGCATAGATTTGTTCTAGCATTTATTCAAATGGTTTTGCATGAGGTTATTTCAAGTGATGTTGCTGCTGTTCATGAGCTGGTGTCCAGGTAGGATACTATGATCTGATAGTGAAATGGAAAATATTTCCAGCTACATTTACAAGATATTTCAATTTCAACTGAAAAAGACTTTTAAAGGGGTCTTTTTCTATTTAAGGACTATAGACATCAATAAAATTTAAAACACTGAATTGAGTAATTGCACATAATCTTAAAGTGTTAATATTTGCAATAAATGTGATCCCAAATAAACATTCTAGATTGAGACACTTGATAGAAATGCAAGCTCAAGTTTTCTCCCTTAAAAGATAAAACAGGGCAGGAAATCTGAGCATATTCTCAAACTTGTTATACATACACACACAGTTACAGTCTGAGTTGAGACTTGATATTTTTTTTTTTTTTTGTTATTAATAAAACTTAATCCTCCAAACTTCTCACAGAAATAACTTTAAACAGGTGAAAATAAAACACAATTAATGAAGAGATGAAAGGATATGAAGAGCCATTTGAAGAAGCAGTACCAAAAAAAAGTCAAAATATAATGTTTTCCAACCTGAATAAATCTTTGTGAGAAATACTAAAACAAAAAAAGGATAAGAGGAAGAAATTAAATAGATGTGAAATTATGAGTGCACTAGAAAACACAGTACAAGAAAATTCAAACCAGTCTCTTGGGGAAAGATTAAAAATAAGAACTGTAAACTATGAGAGAAGTATTTTGTAGAAACTGTATCTTGTTCAAAATAAGGCAATCTAACTTATCTTCACAGACGCAATATTCTACAGTTTAACTTGGTAAGCTAAGTATTGGTTTTGAACTTTTAGCTGGTTTCTGCCTAACTGGCTTTAATTGTAATGCTTACTTTTAATTGCATGAATTATGCCAACAACAGGTCTTCAATATCCAAAAAGGCTCAAAAATACCTTGAGGTAGAACAACCAATTCAAATGCTGCTCAGAAATTCTCAAAATACTAAAGAGGAAGCTCCAAAATGGTCACAAACCTTTCCTATCAAAAGAAAATTACTTGCCATCCACTCTTGTAGTCGATGGCTCACACACAAGAGAAGCAGGACATACCACCACCATGTCTCCAAAACTGTTTATGATTGAACTGTAATTTGTAAGATAAGAAGGTTTCCAAATATATGTCATGTGATTAGGAATGCACTTTTGTGCACTATCCAGAATTCTTCTGTGTAAGACAAATTGTTCTTAGAGGAGGATTTTCCAAAGTGTGCAGCATAGTAGTAGATTAAAGTTGAGCATTTCAAAAAATAAAATATGGTAGAGTCAGGCAGACAAAGATTTCCTCCTATCAGATTCTCTAGGATTATAGTCTCAGTAAAGGTAAATTCACATTTACAGGACAGAAAGACTGAAGAGCTGAACTACTGGAATATCGCTTCCTTTACTATTAATTTGGCAGCAAGAAGTTCAGCCAAGATTTTCAACTTTGCAGTTTATATCAGAGAATGAAATGCGCATAGGTATCTCTGTGCTAGCTTCAATAAGCACCATAATACAGCAACGGAGATGCAGTGACAGACTGGCAACCAAGTACTCTCAACCCCAGAGAGTTTGATTTTTAATTATTAGCCCCTGTGTTGTTGCACATGTAGCCAGAGAGATATAAGTATATTCATTTTATTCCTAGCATGCTACAGTCACACCTACATTTTACTTTGTAGTTATACCTTTAGGGAGTAGCTCCTCAGGCTGATTATGCTGGGAAACTTCCCAGGAAAATATAATTCAACCTTTGCATCTTCTCTCCTATCCTTCTCTGATGTATCTACCTCTCTTCCTCCTGAAATTTTCTCCTTCATATCAAAAGCTTACTGTTATTTTGAAGCAACAAGAACCAAGGACAAGGGAGAGAACTGGCTTTAGCAGGGCATGTGTTGAAACGTTACTGAGGATGTGAGAGAGAGGAAAGGAACATGAACTGCTGCAATCCAGGATAAGGAAGTTGGAGGTTGGGATACAAGAAATTCTGGACAAGCCAGGGGAAAGGGGGGTGAGGTATAGATATATTTGCACACATATTTGAAGGTCAAAAGGAAGTAAGATTGCATAAAGTTTGACATCTACCACACCAGGCTACTCGATAAATCCTTGTTTTGCATCTATTCAGTCAACTTCTTGGTACTACTTCAAAATGAACCCAGGCTTAAATAAAAGAGTTATAGGAAACATCTGCAATGCTCTTCAGAATGAGTACAATAGACAACAACTTTCTGGAACGACAGAGAGAGAATGTTGATATGTTGAGGCATTTCATCTATTTAAAACCTTTCTTCCTTTTATCAAGTATGTTTTAATTTTTACAAGTTCCTAGAGCTAGAAAGAAGCCTCTTTAATTATAAATGTGAAAGAATAAATACAAATCTTTAGCTTGAAATGCTTCACTTCAGATTTAAGAATAAATGTGATTCCTTTATCATGTATCAGTTTCTAGTAACTGGAAATCAAAGCCACTGAAGACTGAAAGAACAATGCAACCAGCTTGGCTTTGAGAAATTCAGGGCAACAGAGAAGCTCCTCTCAAAGACACAATGTACACATCCCACAACTTATCCATAAAGAACACTTTGCACTCCAATACACATTTGTGCAGGTAAAAATCTTTTTTTCTTTACTTGTAGTTTGTAAAATCTGCTTACTGCAGTCCTCCTTTAAACCAAAGGAGGTACAGTTGCTAATATGCAATCTGATATCATATCTTTGGAGAATTTCAGAAGACAGAAAACTTTCTGCTTTTAATCATTACAGAGATCATTAGCAGAAATGAGAAGGCACCACAGTAATAATAAAATCCCAGTTATGTCTCCAAACATATGCGGGCAATTCCAACACTGCAAAATCAATAACCCAGGCTTCACGCAGAAATGAGAGTTGCAAGGCAGAGATGGCATTTCAGTAATATGAACAGACAGGACTGCAGCTCTGTCAGTCCTCTTACCATATGGGCTTGGATGGAGCAAGGAAATACAGTCTGGAGCACAAGCTACTTCACTTGGCCACAAAAGCACCTGCTTCTCCCAGACCCTGCACAGAGGTAGATGTTAGGTAACCTTTAAACAAAACAAATGTACGGATCATAACAGAGAACAGAGAGTGGAACTGGTACCTTTGTGCTAACCTTTGTCCTCTCAGAAGCAGCAGTTCTGGTTCCTTTGAACCACTTAGCCTAGAAATAGATTGAATATGAAGAAGGTAAACTGAAGATCAACTGCTCAATGATATCAATTCAAAGTAATTCCAGCAGCTTTTCAACAGACTGAGCATTGACTATGCATATCAACATCAGCAACAGCAGCATGAAACTTCAGTGTTTTGCTGAGATACAAGGGGACTAGGCATTGACTAGTGGAGAGTGGAAAGCAGAGATACAGTTCAGATTAAAGATAATCCCTGACCATACATATCATGCATGGATCCTGCACATTTTTACAACCTTCTTCTAATTCTATGGAATTTCACCGTCAAGGGGAGGGGGATAAAAAAGTGCAGCTCTGGTTATCACAGCTACAGAGAAATCCTCTAAGTTTGAATCATGTTCAAAAAGCAAGCAAGAAATCCAGAGATGCAGGAAGATGAGAAATGAAAAACTATGCTGCTAATCATTCCTTGCATAAACAGCACATCGATTTGAGGGTTAGAGTTACTGTTCTCCACCACTCGCCACAGCCTGACACATGAAATAAAGACAGAGGGAGGGACCAGAATACCCAGTTAGGAATTAAACTGAGAGATGACACCATCAAAAGATGAAAAGTCTAGTCTGCTTGGGGCCAAAAGCAGTAACAATCATCATCTCGCTTGAATTTCTCAATGCAAGTCTCCCTTCCACTGGATTCTCTCTGCAAATTTTAGATGATATCACTGCATAGATTAAAACAGTCAAGTCTCTTTGCACAAGCAGGAGGGCAAGAAATATGATACCAAAGGATTCAAGCCTAAAGCCTAACAAAATTCATATTACTAACAGGTTTTTTTAAAAAAAGAATCCCTAGTCATGAGCCATATATATATATATATACACACACACATATATATGTATGTATATCATCTTACCAAGGGTGGTGATAACCTTGAAGATTTCATAACAGGAGTTATGATCTTCTTCTGAACACTTGTAGAGCCTGTTACATGAGGATCACAGATAATTCAGCCTGGAATGGACCTCAGGAGGTCTCTAGTTCAACCTCCTACTTACCGCAGAGTCAGGTCTGAGGTTAGACTCATGGAGCCTTGCTCAGTCTTCTTGATGTCCTCCTTATAAGCACTGGGAGATGCTGTTAGGTGTCCCCCAAGTTGTCTCTTCTCCACATTGAATAAGCCCAGTTTCCTCAGCCTCTCCCCACAGAGCAAGTGCCCTCACCATCTTTAAAGCACTTGAGCAGTAGCTTCTAGATAGAAATAGAGTACCTCACAAATGCCCTCATTCATCCAGCAACAATTTACCAAAGAAATATAACAGAAGTGTTTGAAATTAGGTAAGATATGCTTTTTGATAGCAGCGCTAAGATCTATTCTGGTTCAGTCAAATACCAAACTGCTATATTGAAAATACTGCTATAGTGTCTTGTATAGGGTATAATTCCTAAACTCTCAGGAACATTCCAGTTGGAAGGAGGTAATGTAGTCCAACCTCCTTCCCAAAGCAAGGTCAGCTATGAAGTCAAGGTTTTAATTCTTCAGTCATTTATTATCACTGGCAGCAGATGAAGAATTCAACCTGATTTTCAAAAAAATCCATTTCTTGTTAACTCATATTTCACTGTAAGAATCTAAGGAATTAAAATATTTCATTATGAACATGTGAATTACAAGGCAAGAGGGAAGGGTAGCCATCTGTATGTAGTAGAACACACTGCTCCTGTTTACATTCATCCCATCAGTTTATTTACAGTGAACCTTCCTGAACCTCTCCTTGCTAGAGAGGATGCCTTCCTTTTGTGTTAAGCAGG
Organism: Psittacula echo; assembly: GCF_963264785.1. Classification (NCBI taxonomy): domain Eukaryota; kingdom Metazoa; phylum Chordata; class Aves; order Psittaciformes; family Psittacidae; genus Psittacula; species Psittacula echo. Next base: position 20,335,848 of record NC_137735.1, on the reverse strand, counting down.
CTTATGCTTAAAGTCAGAATGAGCAGATGGAAAGAAAAGTTTTAACAACAAGAGTGCTCCTCCATTGTACTTATGATGACAAAACAGTACAAAGTGTCAGCAGTAGGCAGAATCTGCTGCTATCTACAATATTAGGTATTTTGCTGGTTTTCTTAAAACCAGAGAAGGCTGTTTCTGAGCAACTTAAAACATGCAGAAAAGATTAAAAAAAAATAAAAAAAAAAAAAAGAAGAAAGAAAAGAAAACCAAACTAGTCAACTGAGGACAAAATTCAAAGGAAGTCTTTCATTCTGTGTCCTATCCTTTTGTATATAGTAAATATAAAAAGAGGCAGTCAACCTACAGCCTTGGTTCAGAGGCAGTGCACAAGTACAATCCATCTACCTCTCCACATTCTTTTTTTCCAGTCAGAGTCACTTTAGGCACAGACAGGAGGGGAAATTTATGCCTCAGACAATTACAATCTGCTTGTAAGGTGACCTCCTCAGTGTCAAATTCAGATGCAGCAGAGTACATGGCAGTTTATGGGCTCTGCTGCTAGATCCTCCTGAACTCCTCAGATTGCTGGAGGACTTTTTGGAGCTCTCTGAGGAGCATCAAGGTTCTTGCTGCTGCCAGGAAAGGATAGTTACAGGAGGCTGAAGATTCTAGCAAGCTCTAGCAGCTTCTAACAAGATCTGACAGCTGTTCTTGATATTCTAGGGTGTTCTAGCACTAACCAGGAGATTAGGAAGCACCCTTTCAGCAGGTACTAGAGACAGGCCTAGAGTGCAGCAGCTTATACATAAAGGGGCCATAAAATCTTTTATGTGCCTACGCAGCCACAGTGACATGACACAGGGCACGATCCCCCCCTGTGAGCGCAGCAACTAGCCTTAGCATCCCCTTTGATGACTGAGGACTGCTTGGAAGAGGCAGGATCCACCTATCCAAATGGAGCAAAAATACCATTACCAACATGCTAGCCAGCCTGGTGAGGAGAGCTTTAAAGTAAGGTCAAGAGGACCAGGAGAGATAGCAACATCCAATTCAGCAAGGAAGTGATAGATGGGATTGGCAAGTGAAGTGTGCAGCGTCATGTGAACTAGAGACACCTCAATCAATGGAACTGGGCTAACAGGGTCACCCCAAGCCTGTGCACAGAAATAAAGTGTCAAAAGGACAAAAGATTTCATATTTTTCTCAGAATCAGTAAACTGGTGCCTCTCTGAAGTGCCTGTACAAAAATGTTCACAGCATGGGAAACAGGCAGGGATAGACATCCATGTACAGTTACAGGGCTAAAACCTCATTCGGATCATGCAGACATGGTAGGGTAGCTTACTCAATGCAAGTGTTGCAACGAGTGGATACGGACCTATTAGGAAGGTGATAGTGGATCCAGTGGATCCACTATTTGGAAGGCCAGGATAGTGAGGAGAGGGAGTTGCCTTGATATGAGAACAGCAGACAGGTGATGAGCCAGCTGACAGCTTGTGAGTCAGAATCATTGGGCAGACCAAAATCAGTAATGTTGTGGTGAGTGTCTCCTACCAACCACCTGATCAAAGGAAATATTGGATTTTGTGGCCCCTTTCAGATAACTGGAATAAGGCTTACATACACAGGCCCTGGTCTGTGTTCTCATGCAGACTTTGCTCACTATCTGCTAAAAAGACAATACAGCAGGGCACAAGCAATCAAGGATGCTTCAGCTTTGCATTGAAGATGACTTCTTGACACTGGTGATCAAGCAGCCAACAAGGGGAGATGCTCTCTTGGACTTTGTACGTACAAGCAAGGAAAGCTGATCAGGGGTGTAAAGGTCAGGGCAGCTTTGATGAGATGTGGAGTTCAGGATCCATGGAGAAAGGAAAAGGAAAATAGCGGGATCACAGCCCTGGAATTCAGGAGAGTAAACTTGTTCAGGGATATGCTTGGAACAATCACATGGACTATGACACTTTAAAGAAGGGTCCAGAACAGTTGTTTGATTTTTCAAGGATCACTTCTTTCAAGCTCAAGAATGGTCCCGTCCAGTGTGCAGAAAGTCAAGCAAAGGTGGCAAGTGTGCAGTGATGGGGTTAGGTACACCGACATCATCTGGAGCTGAATCATGAGTCATTTTTCACAAATATGAAAAACAGGAAGGGCGTAGTCCACATGCATTTGTGAAACAGAAATCGGGTCTGACCAGCCTAATAGCATTTTATGATGAAATCACTAGCTCGGATGAGAGGAAAAGAGTGCTTATTTTCATCTTGACCTTAGCAAGGCCTTTGGCATTTTCTCCTATAACTTTCTCACAGACATATTGATGAAATACAGACTAGATTTGCAGATAGTAAGGTGGATTGAAAGCTGGATGAACTGTCAGGATCAAACGGCTGTCATCTGCAGCACAAGGTCCAGCTAAGACCAAACACTGATGATGTATGAAGATAGGCTGAGGAAGTTGGGCTGCTCAGCCTGGAGAGGAGAAGGCTGCGTGGAGACCTCATAGCAGCCTTCCAGTATCTGAAGGGGGCCTACAAGGATGCTGGGAAGGTACTCTTCATCAGGGACTATAGCAACAGGACAAGGTGTAATGGGTTTAAACAGGGGAAGTTCAGGAAAGTACTGAGAGTGTGAGGAAAGGCTTAGAGAGCTAGGACTCTTCAATATGGAGAAAAAGCAGCTCACACCTAATGATGTGAGTAAAGAAGGTGGAGATGGACTCTTCTCAGTGGTAGCAGCCACAAACTCAAATACATGAAATACCATTTAACCATCAGAAAATAATAAAGGAAAAAAAAAACCACTTTTTTACTGTGAGGGATATTAAAACTGGAATAGATTTCCCAGAGAGGTTGTGAAGTCTTGGTCCTTGGAGATATTGGAAAGCTAATTTGGCACAGCACTGAACAACCTGTTCTAACTGACCCTCCTTGGAGCACTGGAGCTGGACTGGAAGATCTCCAGATGTCCCTTTCCACCTTAATAAGTCTGTGGTTCTGTGATCAGCTTGGTCACTTTTCCAAACTCATGACCAAAGTTCAAGAACCTTGCGGCCACTTGATGAGAATATTCATTTGGTTTAGTTATATTACAAGTGTGCATTCACATCCGTAACAGAAGAAGATCATGACCTATAAGCCCTGGAGTACTGTAGGAACACGTGTACACTGCAATGCATCAGAAACACTGGGAACCGCTGATGGAGTAGATTCTTTTAGTTTAAAAGCCTAAGCAATAACAGGCATTATAATTAGCTGTGGATTCAAAGCTATATTTGATAGTAGTGAAACTCACAGGAAGAATTACTCTGATTTACAGTAATATGCCACTGAGGGTTTCAAACTTCACAAAAAATAATCTAATGCATTCATAATATAAGAGCAGAGATGAGAAAACTCCCCAGGAAAGTTTTCTGTGTGGGGATATTTTTGGAATATTTTTTGCATCCTTTCTCCAGTCTGATTACTTACAAGACAGTGCTCGTCAACAAAAGAATTAGGGAGATTGCAAGCATACTCACTGGAACCAGTAATGAACAAAAATGTCTGTCTAGTTCGCAAAATATTCTTAATTTTCAGATTTTTCTTTTATTTTGTACTGATTTGATTATGAAATCATTCAGAAAAATAGCACCCCAAAAAAAAAGAAAATCTCAGTTCAGACTATCTCATTGACTATAGCACCTGCAAAGGAAAGCAGAGATGGAGGTTCACTCTCCTGCTATGAATTAAACAAAGCAGATTTGGTCTCCAGAATCCCAGTCAATCCCTAGTGGACTAATTCAGTAGGATATGTTAAGTGAAAAGAAAAAACTTTGAGGCTAGTATGTCTTTATTATCCCTTTACAATATCAAGCACTAAAATAAATCAGTTCACAAACTTTAGCTTCTGAGTAGACAATATGCATTATAATTTTTTACCATTTTATGTAAAACAGAAAAATAAGCAAAAAATAAGTTGAAATCTAGAGGGAAGTATTTCTAGATGGGAGATTTTTTGTTTAAAGGGGGAATCTTTTCTACTACCAAATACATTGCACAGGATTCTTACAATGTTAACAGAAGTTCTTTTTAGGATAGCAAGACATTCTTAAGATAGCAAGACATGGGATTAATTAGGTTCATTTTAAGAACAAAAAAGAACAAGACAAAACAAGAGGCACCCATGAAATCAAAAAGTTAGAACATGCAATACCTGTTCGTGAATCTTATACCACCATGTGTTACAGTTGTGTGATGTGTATATACGTATATCCACACACATGCACAGCAATACCACTGCTGTTTCAATAGAAACAGCAAAGCTAGCTTTAAACTAACTAGATATTTACTGGTTTTGGTGTAATCAGAGCAGCTCACTGCAGACTGGAAGATCTACTTGAGAAGCTTACTCAAAACCCTTTGACAACCCCAACCAAGGCTTACACTTCCAAAGCAATACAAAAAGCCATATTTAAAATAGAAAGGTTAAAACTACTCTCATATATTAGCACAATGTGTAGTTATTCAATACCATTTAAAGATATTCTCTAACATGTAAATCATCCCTAGACAAACAAAGAAAAGCAGCAAACTATAGAACTGCCAAAGAGGCAGCAACTTGGTAAACTTACACCACTTTTACCATCAACTAAGAAATATCTATCTGCACCTTTGTACAAAGGTTCACAAGATGCAGTCTTACCTGGTGAAGAAGCAGTCACAGCAGAGGTCAGGGTGCCTACAAGGGTGAAAGAGTAATTTCAGATAACTGAGGCCTATTAACCAAAACATCCTCTAGGATCAGTTCTTACTCCAGTTATCAGATAAGTCTCTATCTCTCTCCCAAGTCCAGGTTAACCAAAGCCTAGTATCATGAGGGATCCCAGGATGTGGCAGGAGCTATGAAATTCAAGCTCTTTATCCTAGCCTTCCTCTGGAAAGGAGAGAGGTAAACGTACCAATATCTAATTGTTTCAACCACTGTGTTGTTTAATCACCAATTAGACCGCATTTCTCATCTGCTAAGTTCAACCTATTGATTTCCAGTCACACATTCTCCTTGTTTACTATAAAGATAAGCCTCCTCTCTGCTCAGAGAAAGCAGTCAAGTGTGGGCCCCAGTTGTGCCCCAAGATAGCTGGCTGTGAGTCCGCTCCAGCTCAGCACACGGCAGCCGCATTAACACATAGCTCTGCCGAGTCTACATGCCCACCCAAGGAGCAGAGCATTTTATTGCAGGCATAGCTGCACACTAACAGATGCGAAAGCTTCAAGCTGAAGCTGGCTCAGAGAAGCATGACTATGCAGATACTATGGTTGAAAGCAGCCCTTGGGTCGTGCCTGCAGAGCTTTCTGTTCACATTAGTTTTCTCACTTTTCCAGACTTTTCTTAGAATAATTTTACATAATAGGTTGGGATAGCACTTGAGGTAGGTGTAGCTACATACCCCTTTATATGGCAGCTGTATAGAGGCCTCTGTACAGCATAAGCATGAAACTAAAAGCAACACTCATCCTCAGTGGCAGGCTATTAGCTGTTCTTGAGTGAACATATTTTTAGCACTATCCTAGTATTCCTGGTGCTAAGGCACTTTCCTGACAAAGTTTTGTTTCCACAGAATGTTTCAGCTTCAACAAAATAGTATTTCCTGACCAAAAAAATAGTACATCCAGTAATGCTGAAGTGCTTTAGCTTCTTAAAATAAGCAAAAGCACTGGTATGGGAAACAGTGATCTGCAGTCATATGCATAGTAGAGGCAGGAAAAAAAGCAAAGCATGTAATGTAGCTCACCAATGAAACTCAAAAAAAAAAAAAGGTTGCATTTATTGTCTGGTTATTTTATATGCTAAATATATAAACCTGTTGTTGCAAGACATCAAGTCATGTCACCCATGTACTATACACATTCCTTTAGCAGAGAACTGATTGGATCATCCTTACCTACCTTTTTAAAGTTTATGTAGCTTATTAATATTATGAAACCAATTTTCAAGCAAAAGGATGGCCTGTCATTTTGTGGAAACAAACGTATTACAAATGTATGCTTCTGTTAGCTTATCACATCTACCAAATTAATCTGATTAATTCTAAGCTTTCCTAAAGTATTCGAAGGCAAAAGCTCTGTTAGAATTAGGAGTTATGATTATTATGTCCTTCTAATGTGCTTAACAAGACAAATCATTACAGAATTCAAACACTTTGGCAAACATATATTCCTGGCAGGAAAACGGACATTAACATGGCAGCAAAAGCAGTTTCTCATGCTCAAAAGACACTCTAGAGGGCTGTCCTGGAATGGAACTTCAGTTCTGGATGGGCTTAAGTCAGATAAAACCAGTTGAAAAAAAATAAGCAAAAATGTTGGAGAACAGAAATTTGAACAGTTCCTATGAAGAAATGAAAAAATTGCAAACCTACCATCACAGATAGCTGTAGAGACACAGGCTGATTAACGGGAAAATATAGCATCTGATCCTGTGTTTGGCTAGATGCTGAAAAGCAAAGTCCATTTATTTAGAAGAACAAGACGACAATGATAAAATCTGTTCAGAACAAGAAAGTAATTTTCAGTTGCATGTCCACTTTCTGCAAGTGCAGTTGCTGTGGGGGAAACAGGAATCGAATCCCACTTGGTGCTAAATACATATTTAATTGCTTATGGTTTTTTTATATTTTGTTTCCAGACTGTTTACTCTGCTGCTGATGATGTGGAATTAGCATTGCAGTTTTCCGTTTCCCTTAATCAGTCCTAAAGTGCCCCCTAGTGCACCTGCAAGGGAACATCCCAGCCTGACAAAGCAGCGCCGGGGCTGAGCACAGATAATATCCCGGCAGATTTAATTTCAAATGAAAATATTTCGCTACCTCCCTCCAGTCGATTTCATCAAATTTTAGTGGCTGAAGTGGATTCTGCGTCTCTGGGAATGTGAATTAGTAAAAGTGAATGCACTGGAGGTCCTAGCTTGGTGAAATGTAAGAAGTGGTATTAATCATTTCTACCCTTCTAACCTACACAGCTGTGACAGAAGAGATCTTGTTACAGAGGATGGAGCACTCCGGTGTCAGCTCTTGGCACCGGCTCCTACGTGCCAGGACGCTTGTGGTGCCATATGCCCCACACAGCAGACCCAGACCATCAGCCCCATCCAGACTCCAGACCTTCTTTCCTCTACTCAGCAAGAAAGGGTAAGACCCTATGATTTTGATAAGATTTAGGAAAAGAAACAGATTTACCTCTTCCAAGGCTTCGGAACAGAGTGTCAGGGCCTGATACCCATCCATAGAGTTACAGCTGGCTGCATCAAACAGCATACAGCAACAGAGATTGCTGAAAACTGCAGTTATTTAACCACACACAGACATCTCATTTTGCATCATTGTAACAGTTCATGTTTTCCTCAGGGGTGAGCAAATCACCAGTACTCTTGTGACACAGTGAAAGGAAGAGAGAAGAGGGATTACCCCTCTTTTTAATTGAAAAATAAAGAGATATGACTTACTCAAAACACTGTCAAGAATTACATGACAAATATGAAATTATCTGAGCTTTTTGTCACCTGATTTTTTCTTGAACCACAATCCTCTCCCTCCCCTCCAAACAGGGTACATCCAAATGAGCTCTGCTTTTCACTCCCTGATAATCTTAATATCACGGTGGTATGAAAGATCCGGTTTCTCAGATGCTTGAATATTACTCGTGATGTACAGGGATCTACCTGTCTTTTGTGATATGTTGTGATAAGATAATTTCTTCCACAGAGCTTTCCTGGGAAGAAATTGTACTGCAGTATGGAAGTCAAATGGAAATAAACTGTTAAAACATTTTCAGTTGCACAATAAAATATATATATATATTTATATTTTATATATATACACACACATATACACATATATAAATAAAGAGAGTCCTTCAGTCATCACTATCACGTATAAACCCCTAAACAATTGAGGCTCAATACATGTATCCAGCTGGAAAATCTCAGTGACAAGATGTCCTTATAATTAGAGCAGCATCATGTGTGGCATGGTTTCTATCTGCTTTTCCCATCCCTCCCCCACAGAGGAGTGATGCTAAGTATCTAAACATCTTGCCTGGTTAGATATTTAGCATTCACACTGATGAGAAGAATAAAAAGAAGACACTGCACATACACATCACGAATATTTTAATTCCTCTCAGATTTCTCGACTCTTTGGGATTAAATCTGAGTTTATACAATGACTCTGCATTTTGTGGTTTTATTAATTTGTGTCTAATTGCTTAGAGAGCTCTTTTGGCTTCACATTATTCGTGCTTGGGTTCTGTTGAAAGATCTTCAACAGCTGTTCCAGATCAGTGTAAGAATTGATTTCACATCCATTTTATCATTGGAATTAAGGAAGAGAAAGCAGCACCTAACTTGCTGTATGGTCCATGGCAAGTGGCTTTGTCTCTCTGCTTGAGTTTCTACATCATACCACCTTCACAGAGACGAATGAAGAATCACTTTTTTACATTCATACAGTACTATCACCAAAAAAAAAGAAAAAAAAAAAAAAAGAGAAAATACTCAACAGCACTTTCACTTGTGTCTTTTAGTAGAGTATTTAAAATTTGTCTACTGCAAATTCCAAATATATTTAGAAGTCATCAGATCATGGATAACAGAACCCAAAAGATCATTAGCCCATCTGGTCAAACCAAGACAAGAAGACTTTGTACTACAGGGTTTGAAAACATCCTATATCATGTCGCAGCAAGAAGTGCTATGCAGTAATGAATTTATTTATTTATATTTGCTACAAGCAGCTTGTTCTCTCATTCTCTTCCCTGTAACCAAATTACATATGCAAAGTAAGATCTGGTCAGAATGTTTTCCCCTGCAAAAATATATACATGCTGCTTTGAGAAGCCAAGGTCAAAAAAAGTATACTTTCCATTTGAAGAAGCAACTCCCACTGTGGTTCCTATAGGAGATTATTAAAAATCCTCTGCTGAAATAGACCTTACTTTCATACTGAAGAGCAGAGCAACACTTACATGGAGAGCCGAAGTGTCTACACCTGAAAGCTTTCTTCTGAAACTTGTATTTGGTGAAGTGCTGAACGGACCCAGCTCTTAAGCACCTTCAAGGTCTTGGGAGTTCAGACTGGGTTAAGTAGACTGGGAATAGCATCACTGAGGTGCTATTTGTAAGAGACCTCTGAATCTCTCCAGTGCAGTCTCACCCTCCCAGTGGCATCAGCAGCAGAACTGAATCAGGTCATCTGTAGAAAACCACCAAATATGTTTATCTGCCTGGGTGCTGCAGAGGAAACTAACTTGGCTCCCCCCATAAAGAAATTGTGGTCATTGGCCCTTGTTATATCACCTGCAACTTCCAAGGAATGTTTGGTACTCTCATTTCCTAACTCCCCCTCTTAAAGTAGTTGTAGACATCTACTAGATCACCCCTTAACCTTTACACAACTGTAAGCAAGCTCAACTCCCTCAAAGGGCGTGTGCCCGGTACTCTATCTTGGTGGCCAACTGACAGATGCTCTCAATAAGTAAATTAAGTATTTACTTACTTGAAACATGGCTGTGTTCTGAGTTAAAACTTCCATGTTTAAACATGCTGTATTGCTGTAGACTCCAAAGCTGTGGATAAGACATCATCTGCTGGACAAGACAGTCCAGGAAAGGGTCTTTCAGATCCTGCTGTGCAGCAACTCACACAGAGAATTTATCCTCCCCACAGCGAATGCTGTTCTGCAGCTCAAAATACCTCAAAGCGCAGTTTAGGTCTACACTAAAATCCTTGCATGGGCCTTGTTTACATTGCATATTGGCACCTACCTCTTTGATGGGAGTTATATCTACCACTATACACAACGGAACAATGTCCTAAATCATGGATTAAGTTGCTCATATCTTAGCCCAGCTCCATCAGGTTGCATAATGTCACAGTCAGCTACACCACCCTAATGGATCTTTGTAATATCTCCATGTAAACTTTAAGTAGGCCTGGAAGAGAATTGAGCCACATGATAGATTAGTTAGTAGAAGCATAGTGCTCTTGATACTAATGTTTGTCTTGGAGCACATATATACAAGTTCTGGACTTACAATTAAAATCTAAAGTGAACACATCAACAGAATAACCACAAACACAACTTCATTATAAAACTGAAATGCTAGAAATTAAAATGTGGAATGTATTTTTTATATGCATCCCACTGTTTATATTCCAGCTCAGAGCAAAAGCAGCAGGGTTTGGCCTGCAAAGTGGCCCTCAAATACACTCTAAAGCTGAGGCCAATGTAGGATCTCCTTCCTGCAGCTCTTGTGTCAATCACTTCTTTTCCAGTCACTGGTCTAAAAATTGCCTTTTTAACCCTGGACATTTTGACTTCAGAAAACCATTCAAGTAGCTTTAGTTTAGAACTGTCAGCTCCCTTCTAGCTTGAGCTATATTGTATTTTCCTTCCATTTGGTCTAATGCATCCAGTTCACTGGTGGTTTTGACATCTGCATTCAAAGAGCCATGCCTTTCCAATATGGCAACAAACAAAAAAAAAAAAAAATCACAGACTGACAAGTAACAAACTTTTTGAAACAAAGAGAAGCTGACACAAGATTTCTGATAGAGAGCACATCTCAAAATTCCATGGAAGAGTTGAAATACAGACTTCTAAGTTGTATGGTCCAATTTATAGTTATTGTTCAGTAATTTTGCACATGCATGCAAACAAATGAGAAAACAATATTTTACCATTCTCTTCCAAAAGAAAAACAGTTTAATCCTGGATTTGGAAGTTTTCTGATAATCTGATATCATTATAATTCTGATTAATCAATTTATAATCAATCAAATTATAATTCTGATAATTCTGATATCACACCAGAGGCAGTGATAAATCCTAACATCTGCCCTACCTGCCAATATATGTGTGCAGATAACTCATCTAGAATCACAAAAGTTTGTGTTTTGTTTGTTTTAATCTAGCAACTGTTTCTGAGGATTTCCATCACTTTTACACAAATGCAAATGTTTTCCATGCATTGTTGCACACCAGCAACATTTTCCAATGTCTTTCTCCAATAAATTTGTACAGAAGGCCACAGCAGGAAATTCTACATGCCCCATTGGGCTAGCAATCATTAAATATACAACATCCTAATGAAAGGCAGTTTACAGCACCAGCAAAGAACTTTTCACACATTGACAACCAGTTTCTCAGCTTTTGAAAGCTGCATGAAAAGGCTTCCAGCTGCCTTACAATATTTGCAACCAAACGAAATCTAATCCTTGGCAAATGTCTTTGCAAAAAATAACTACAGAGAATAATAATGTGGTAAAAAATGGAGTCACACCAACAGGAAAAACAAACATTAAAACAATGGCTTTTAGCCCTCTTTCCCATTTCAAATTGAAATGACTCTCTCTTCCACATTATTCTCCCACCTGTGCAAACTCTGAGGCAATATACAAATTTCTAGTCCTTCAGCAGACAAATATGATAACAACTGTCCCAGATGCAGCCAAATCTCAGCATTCAATAGTACACAAACCAAATTTAGTTCAGCAGAAGCCCAGTGCAGGCTGACATAGCAGTATTTTGACATTCAACTCCTTTTTTCATAATTTTATGATAAATTCATGAGAGAATCTCATTTCAAAAACCTGACAAAGACAGGGGAGTAGATTCTCAAGGCTCTTGCCTCCCTTCTCCCTTGGCTGCACATTGACCTGAGACAGCCCTCAGTGCAGCAGGACCATGGTTATGATGTGGGCATTAGTGATAGAGAGTAGAAGCCTATCAAAGTGCTTGCATTTCACTCTTTTTTGAATGCAGGAACTAGTCAGTGTGGCCAATGATGGTGTTAACCCCATCCAATACAGCTGGAGGAGCAGGTGAGACCCAGAGGAGGAATGCCAAGGAGCAAGAGCCCAAGTGAAGTTAAGCACAAGTATTTGCAGTCATTATGGGCTGGGCATCAGTAGGAGAGCAGGGACCATGCTTGGCAATGCACCAAGGTACAAATCCAACCTGGCAAGAGTAACAAACAAGGCAGAGGATCTGAATCAAGATCAAAGGCTTTATCACAAACCCTCCATCCAAATCCTATCCAAAAAATATTTTGCATTTGGGAAGGAAACTTAACATGATACTTGTGGAACAAGTCCTTGTGGAGAGAGACTGTCACGCTGCACTCGGTAAGAATCAGTCCTCCCAGCCAAAGCCTGTATTCCCAGACAACAGACTGCAACTTTCTCAGAGAAGATGGTGAGTTTGCAGCTATGTGATATGACTTACTACAGAGCTAAAGGGGATGGCAGGCATCTGACCTATTTTAAAACACAAGTGTGGAAACAACTCTCAGCAAGAAAATATGAGCTTTACTTTGAAGTGCAGGCAGGCCAAAGTAGCCCAATTATTTACCATCCAAGATGCTAAGGAGGAAAATAAGTCTCCCAGCTTCCAGTGTTCTTACAGAATCTCAGAAATATTCATGTCTCTAATAACTAGATGATGTTCCTAATATCCTTCACTAATGCTCTCCCCTCTTATTTTTTTCCTGGTCATCACCAAGCTCAAACTATAAATCTCATGAACTGACCCTATCTAATACAGCAATGTTTTTGTCTAGATTGTGTTGCATTTTTTTCTTATTTACTTTGGAAGTAAATAATGTGTTTCTTATTCAGAAATTAGGAAGGATCAGGAAAATGCATCTTAGAAATATATAATAAAGGGACTAATGTGCAATCACCTTTTCTGTTCTCTCCATCAAAGCAAGCAAAAATATCACTAATGCAGAAACAATACATTGCAAAGGTACAAAAATTATCTCCCTATTTCTCTAAGCCTGCTCCAAAACTCTACATGAGGGAGGAAAAAAAAAAAAAAAAAAGCTTCTTTTAAGCATTTTGACTTAAAAATCTGGGGGTTTTGTTGTGTTTTTAAACACGAGGAACAAAATTGCTATGTGGTGCATCTGTAACTTGTACCTAAAAAAAACCAAACAATAGCAGTATGTTTTTTCTTTTCTCTGTTGCAAATGAACTTGTGCAAGGATCTCCTTTCAGCATGTCTGCTAATCTTATTGGTCAGGTCATTAAAAAAAGCAAAATAAAAGCATAGATATCTAATACTAGAATTACCCAAGGTGGCAAGAGCTAGCCAGCAGCCTGATTCCAGTGACATCTATGAAGATGTCCTTTCACAAAAAGGAAATGTTTGCTCCCTCTCATCATTGGTTTTAATAAGATTCATTGGTTGAGACAGCTATTCAGGCAGAACAGTTATGATCCCCTCAGACTCTCATTGACCCTCAGGGAATTATAAAAGAAGGAACTGATTTCAGTTCCTGGAAAGGACGAGGGAGAAAGGCAAGTCCCCTCTCACAAGGTAAAGGTAAATACTTCAGCAGAAAAAGCTCTGATGTTACAAAAGAATTCCTAACAGCAGGGAAGTAGGCATCAAATCAGCTTTGATTCCTACTTAGCTTCCTACAAAGGAGGAAATATGCTTTAGTGCAACAAGATATCTGGCGGTGGATTTTTATGCAGTATGCTCAAGAATTAATCCCTATGTTCAACCCTGCACTGCTACAGCTGAGTCAGCACCATTCTTTTAAATGACCTGATTCTGCAGTCACATTATTAATATCATGAAAATGACTTTCCTCTTTGCTGTTTTGTGCTATCAATGGAAAGCCACATAACCAAAATGCAATAGCTCTCACAGGTTTTCTCTAGGATTATTTGCATCAATACAACCTGAATTAATCATGGAGACATTTGAATAATCACCACTCACATGCTAGTGCCAGAACTACGTCAGGAGCTATGGTTCACTTCTGTAAAATGTTGCATTTTATTTGTGTTATTGTCATCTGAGCCATGCATATTTTATCATTCTCTATCAGGATGATATCTTGCAATCTACATTGTCATTCTTTTCTTATTTCTTGGCATATTATATACACACTGCCTGCTCTATTTTCCTTAATCAGCAGCCTTAAATTTTTAAGTGGCAGGTGTTTAAATGTATGCATTTGAAGAGAGGAATTTATTACAAGAAATAAAGATAAGAAATATCAGCATAATGGAGACCCCTTTATTCCTGAGAGACATTGACTCAACGTCTGATTCGTAGCATTTTATATAGCTACGGCTTTTAACTGCAAAGAGAGGAGAGTCTACTAGAGTACCAGAGGATTGCTTTGATGGCCAGTAAAGCCTAAGTCTTATTTCTGAGCAGTGCTATAATTGAAGTGGACTGCAAATGCGAAGAGTAAAGTGCTTTAGAGAAAAACAGTCATGATAAAATTGACCAGTTCTAATCCAACTGAGCTGGTAACCAGTGGCTTCAAGGCAATTTGTAAAGCCTGTTTAGAAACCTAAGCTCTAAAGACTTCAGCATTTGTAACAACATATTAGTAAGCTTTTCAAATACAAAAGTGCCTCCGATAGCAAGGGTCAGTACTCCAATATTACTTTACAGTTTGTCAGTATAATTTTTTTTGCAAAATATATAAAAAATAAGACACCTCATGAAACAAGAGCACCCAAAATGCTCACAAGACAAAAAATACAATAGGAACTTGTCAAACACTGTGATATACTGCTGAAAAAAATTACGTTTCCCTCAAAGATAATGAATAAATACATATGAAAGATGACACAAGCACAACAATAGTGATTACAAGCAGTCTTACATTCTTATACACAAAAGCAGGAGTCAAACAAATGACTTATACTGAAAATGATCATAGAAAAATACATTTACGTCACTGTTAAGCATGATTGGAGGAAGTTTTCAGAATCAAATTTTCATTATTAAAGAGAATTCAGAATAACAAGAGTACCACACAGTTGCCACAGGCTCTGGCAGAAAGACAGATTTAGTAGCCTCTGTCCCATCAGACATGCCCATCTCTTTTCTGAGTCCTTCTAACTTCCAGGCCACATATTGCAGCAGTATTGCAACATAAGCACAATTTCCCAGAAACAAAAAATTTCATGATGCAAATGTCCTCTAAGAAAACTGTGGAAACAATAAAAGAATCACTATACCAGAAATAATAAAACTGGAGTGGCAAAAAGCAACAATGTATTAAAAAACATCCAACCAAAACGAACACAGACTTTCAGTGAAGAAAATATATTCATCTCTGCTTGAAAGGAGGCAAGACATATCGTTTATGAGAGGCAAGGCCTTTCATGAAAGTACAACAGCCAATGTACACAAACATTTGACTGGGCTATTTCCTCATTAATTTTATTCCGAAATGTTTTTTCTTCTTTGTATGTGGAAAACAATGCTTCACAAAAATCCACACAGGGAAAAAATCAAATATTTAATCCCACCCCATTACTGTACGGCTCCAGTTACCATAACAACTTGCTGTAGCTCCTCTCATAATAGGCTTAGGGTAGCTTGTCCACAAAACCATTTTGTGACTGGAGCTACCGTTAGTATACTATTTCACATCCATGCAGCCTCTCTGTTGCCAAGAGTAAAATCTATTTCATTTGAAATATAAATGTAATTCACAGTATTTTGAGATTTCATGGCTAGAAAATTCAGACTATGGGAATGTTAGTAATCACATCACTTATCACTCAATGTGGCACTGGATTCATCATGAAAAAAATAAA
Source organism: Psittacula echo (assembly GCF_963264785.1). NCBI lineage: Eukaryota > Metazoa > Chordata > Aves > Psittaciformes > Psittacidae > Psittacula > Psittacula echo. The sequence goes on along the minus strand of NC_137735.1, from coordinate 20,320,260 downwards.
AATCAGCCTTTACCCAAATGGTGTTCAGCAAATGCTTCAGTATTTCACTGTTCTTATAATGGGAAATACACTGTTTTAAAAATATGGGTGATTTTGTAGCTATATTTTTAGTCATCTCACCAGTTCATTTACACAAAATTATTTCTATCTTCTAAAATTAAAAGTTATTTAAGCTTGTACTATGCAACAACATTTTCTCAGGTATCCTTTATGCCTGTTCTTTGAGAAAGTACTGCAGCTCTGGAGAATGATTGCAAAATATGAAATCTGTCAAAATCCTTTTGGCAAAGTTTGAAACCCAGTGCTCAATCTGGGGCTCAAATATTTTTTTGTGCTCCATTTGACAATACAGACATTCTTTCATGCAATTTATTATTAAATCTCAGATTGCTTCAGACAAATTTTGGTAGGAAGTGCTTGTACAAAAGCTAAAATGGATCTTGATGTCAGATTACTAGGATTAAAAGGAGGATCCTCAAAATGTCTTTTAGATATTTTGAGCTCTAACAATTCTTTAATGAAATTATGTTGTCTTTTCAAAATAATTATTTGCAGTGCCTCAGTGCAAGGAAAAATATGTACATCCAACCTTGTCTGCTATTTTGCGTTTCCAGTGGAGGCACACTGGAGCAAATTACTGTGTAAATGCAACCCTCAAATGTTCCAGGTCTTCTAGACACCTTCTACTGATGAGGATGACAAAAGATTAAACTAAAAGCTCCAGAATTTTCTCTCCTGGAGACAATAAACCTTTTCTCCACAAAAGACAAATCTACACATAGACAGCTCCAAATTTTTCACTCTGCAAAGTCTTAAAACCTCCTTTTAAGCAGGCCACATACAGAACTCCTAACTCCACACCTTTAGCTGATGGAAAAAATCTATCCACATTCCCAACAAAATTTTCTTCCTCTGGCTCAGCCCCTTGAAACAAGCTACGTTCCAATCCTACATCTGGTTTGGTGAAGCAACACTAACATACACTTACTGATAACAGGCCTCTGCCCACTAGATCTAAGACCCAATAATATCTCAAAATAGCAAAGTAGTGGTGCCCTTTTTAATTCTACAAGATAAATATCACCAGATTTGTGTCAAAGTTTCTGCAGTTGGTGGTGCCTACTTCTCCATGCAAGGGAACTTTGAAACACTCAAAGTATGTGTGCATGTGAGAACCAGGATGAAGGTGGGCAGTGATGTAAAATCCCCACAGTTTCACTGGTTTTCTGTCCAATTTTCTGTACCCTTTGCAAGACATTTTATCCAACTTGTCAACAGATACAACAAAATTAGAGTTCATTTGCGGGTTTTGTAATTTCTTTCTTTCCTTTTTAAAGGCATTTCTTAATCTAAATCCTCCCCCACTGAATTTTATTTCTAAGTCATTTGTATCAGCAAAGTTTTTTGAGGTCTTTGGATCTGAAGTGTGTTATTTTGTAAAGCTTGATATTTAAAGCATTCCTAAATCAAAGTAAACAATGTGACATCAATCTGATGTGTAAAGATCATTATGTATTTAGCAATGTCCTCTCAACTGGAAGTAGTTTTAAAAGGTCGCTAAGGGAAAGTTCTGTACTGTTACCATCAATGCAGAAAAGTCATTAGTTAACACGGTATCTATCTTTACCTACGGATAGAATTCTGACTCTTATTAAGCGACAGAGAGCAGCAAGAATTTTTGCATGTAGATATCTTAAATGGTTCTAGTCTAAGTGGCAGTCTAACAAACACCACTTTGCTGATATCAGCTCAGCTCTGACATAAGTAGAGTCCTACTGCAAACTTACAAATGACAGGTAAGTACAGTGAGCAGATTTCTATTTCAGACCCATTAAAATGCTGGAGGTTGTGTTGTTAAATAAAACCAGCAAAATGGACATGAAAAGCAATTCTTTATGACTTCAAATATTACAATGAACAAAGGGAAGCTAAAATAAGTGTACTTGAAGTTTCCTTGAAAAACCAGCAACATCATCTTCTTAGAATTCATTAATACATACAACATGGTCTAGCTTAATATTGCAAATACCTCAACATGCATAACTAAACAGCCTTCTATGGAGGAAAATGCAGTATAAAAGACAAAGAAGAGATGATGACATAACATTAGCTCAAACTAAAGATTACCAGAGCCTTACAATTCTAGTTACCACCATGGTCAAGTTAACAGGTTTTTACTGTACATAACCTTGTTTCTCTTAAAAGACAGTTGTGTGATCCATGGCAATCACTAGCCACTTAATAGTCCATTTAGACAAGAGAACAGACAAACAGTCCTTTAAGAACACACTGCAAAAAGCAAAGCTGTTGTCCAAGACACTGCTTTGAAGAGACAGCCTGAGCACAGCTTGCAGGCAGGGTGAGGAGGAACTCCCCAAGACTTCAATGCAAGTACAGTATCTGGAAAAATAAATGGGAGCTGTGAGATTCTGGCACAAGGAATGCTGGAAGCCCAAGAGAATGTTCATTAGCAGTAGTCTTAAAAGGTTTGGAAATGTGCAAACACAAAAACTGCTTCCTGTCCAGTAAAGCTAGACTTTCATACATCTTCTTCATACATGTCATATATATGAACAGGACAGTGTCAGAGAAATGCTTTCCTCATCTCCACCCTCTTCTGAACAAGCCAATCATTTCAAAGAGCAAGAATGCTAAAGGTATAAGGTATATCCTGAGATGCTATAACAGCTATATATCTACAAAAGACAAGAAGAATCAGGTGCAAAGCCACATTGAAGAGCATGTGCAAAATCTGCCCTATTGTCATAACATGAAAAATGTGTTTGACCAAGTGGACTTATTCTTTATGGTCTTCACGCCAGAAGTACAGGCTTCATGCTGTACCTCTCAACAAGCAGCTGAATGTTGCACAAATTCATACTTAATACCCTGACTAGCACCACTTGCAGATTACTTCCAAGGAAATGAGTACTTAGGAATTTGTCAGAGACCTGATTAGATGGTGAAATGAATCAGTGTTCATTAGCGCAATAGACTTTGATCAGTTTAAAAATGCCTTGTTTGAACATTTGAAATCATTAGCAAGGTGCAAATGGGAATGATATAATACAGTGTTGAGAGCAGTTAGATGAGAGTTGATTTTGTAGTGTCTATTATTTTTATCTGGTTTAGAAACATTGTAATACTTGCATAATACATGTGACACCCATCCTCCTTGAACATTATAATAGATACATTCTCATATACATGAAAGGAGCAGTAAAAATAGTATTTGCTCATAACTTGATTCTTTCTCTGAGAGAAAGCTGAAGATTGTGGTGGATCAAACACTTATTCTGCTTTCCAAGCTCTTTAGACATTTTCCAAAGATCTACTAAAGCAATCAATGCAAATGGAAATGAAACTTTAAGACCTAGGTCCACAAGATAATTAGACTGAATTGGCTTAGAAAAATCCAACTACAGATATCAAATAGAATGTAACTTCTTGCAAAATACCATTAACCTGGGAATTACATATCTCCAGTTTGTCCCAAGATTTACGGTGTTACTTTAAAAATAAAGTCAAGTAAAATAAACATGTTCCAGAGAGAGTCTATTAAAAAAATACAGTAATCAAAGTCCCAGAGTTCTCCATTATTTATCAAATTAATTTCATATTTTCTATGTGAAGTTCTGATGGTTTCCTCCCTGCCCTTTTCCTAGCAGTCCTTCCTCCTTCTCCAATAACAAAAATTTAATGCTCCCTCATATCACTTGGCAGTAAAGCACAGTTGGGAAATATAGCTGTTTTAATGGTAGCCTGTAGAAAAATAAACACATTGACTGTAGTGGTCTGAAAATGAAGATACATAGCTCAAGAAGTGACCTACTGACAGCCAACAGGGCTTTCAAAATTTCATTGTTTCACACCGTTTAATATCTTCTTTCATTAAAGTAGATCATATTAAGGGCCTGATCTAGGCCATTTCAAACTCAACAGCAGTCTTTCCGTCGCTATTAGTAAGCTTTGGATCAGACACCTAAGCAAGAAATTTTATACACATGAAATAAAAAGGGCCATTTAGAAACTGGTAGTAGGACTGCCTCTATGTGATTTGTGTGTAAAAACAGAAAAACTCATATGGAAACAGAACAGTAAATGGGGAGGTGGTTTAGGTTTTTTCTAATGGCTGTGTTTACAATGAGTCATTTCTAATACACAACGCTTAACATTAGATGGACTACTTCAGTATTTCAAGTAGTTTCCCTCACAGTACCTGCATGTGAGGTACGGTACTAATTTTGTCTTCATTATATACAAAAACCTGAAGCATTTAAATATGCTCATAAACAGAAATTCTGTAACAGAAAGAAAGTTACTAAGCCAAAGTACAAAGTTCATACAACCGACTTGTCTTCCCAACTCTTAAGTCTCTTGCTTATTCAGGCACTGCTGTGATTTTTGCCCTTGTTGGAAGATGGGTAATCAAATAAAAGCCAACAGCAGTGAAACCTAGAAGATCTCAGAGAGAGAGTTAAATAGACAGAAGGTTTCAAAGGACCTTACCAACAGATGTGGATAATATGTTATATCATTGTTATCAGGCAAAACTATTCTCTTGGATGTAAATTAAGTTAATGGGTTAATATCAATACATAGGAATTTGAATAACAAACCAGATTTCAATTATCAGCGTATTTCTATACCTGGTGAGGATTGAGTCCCTTGTATCAGGATACATTCTGCAGAATACTAGCTACTTAGGAGTGATTTTCCTGTTCATCAACAGCTTGCAGAACAGAGGGGCAGAGGAAGGAGGGAAAGCTGGCAGTGGTGCTTCTGATGGGCCCCTGAGTCTTCATGTAGGCTCCCAACACCAGCCACCCACCAGAGGTAAAAGACACGCAAAATCAGGGCAGGCCTTACAGCAGTCAATTCAAAATATCTCTAGGGCAGGTCTGAATATACAGTGCAGAGCTAAGGGCTATGACATGTACAAAAGTGGTGAGAAGCTTGATCCAGTCAGAGAGAAGGAAACAAAATGCTTCCTCACCTCACCTGCTACAGCCTCACAGCTTGTTTGTGTTCTCAAGTGTGAGCCTCCTGTGCACCTTGGCAATGATATCTTCTCACTCTTGGGCAAGGACCCCTACCCTTTATATCCCAAGCTGCTCCACAAAGCTTCCCTGTGCTAGATCTTTCTGCAAACCAAGACAGGAGGCTCCTCAGTAGAACAAGGAGTTTTCCCTCCACATTTACAGCAAGAAACAGGAAACATGTATAATTGGTTAATTTATACCCTGCATTGAATGTTTGTTTATGTTCTGATATTAAGGGATATAAGAATCGTTTAAAACCTGGAAGGCAAATTCACTGTTGGTGCAAACAGCTGACTTCAGTGACATTCAGCTTGTTTATGCAAGCAGCAAATTTGGCCTGTGTGTACTTTTTGCTCAATGCTTCTGTCAGACAATACAGAGCAAACAATATTTGGCTTCAATTCACTCTGAGCAGATCAACTATTTGCACCCAGGACTTTTTTCTTTGCCTGCCCGTTTGAATTTTCCCTCAGCCCAGGCTTTGATGTACCTTTGTAACAGCTGCAAAACACATTTCATGCCAAGGAGCAATTTGCAGGCACAGCACTAGACATTTCAGAACGCTGCTAGTTATTCATACAGCATTTTTTTGGCAGCTTTTCAAAATATAATACCATGAAACTGCCGTCTCTCACAGTAAAAAGTATTTTCATGCATTTGTCTTTTCTGTGAAAATAATTTATAATTTTTTGCCACAACAGAGAACTCATCCTAGCAACACAGAAATTTTGAATCCAATAGTTTGCTTTTAATAGTGCTAATTCTAATGCAGGCTTAATGAAAGCTATCTTGACACATGTGTGCAAATCATGTCTTGCAGGTAACAGAAAAGAAACAAGGAAAATAAAACAAATAAATAAATAAATGAAAATTTACATCCACACCGCATGCTTCAGCTGACCTACCTTCCCCCAGGGAAAGCATGCAATGCCTGTAAATCATATGTATGCTGTGAAAGCAAAGGATCCTCTTTCTGTTCCTGCTTTTTTCTCTACAAAATGTACAAAGAAGTACTTTTAATTTGGATAATTCCCCGTAAGAATAAGGTTTCTGTTAAGCAGGTACAGGTCATATGTACTTCATTTACTTGAAACTCCTAAAACCAGGCTAGGAAGGTTCTGAACTTTGTAATCTATGCATGGTTTCACCATAAAGATATGGTAATTTATTTTCTTTTTTTTTTTTTCAAAATACCTTGCACTCATGCTTTAGTAACTGCAGCATTACCAGCAAAACCCAAAGCTGTTCTTAGTAGCTTTCCTCTATGAAAAAAGCTTCCATCACAGACTAGGTCATGGATTATGACAGTACAGTTTTAAAATACACCTAACTAAGATACAAACGTATTTCCTACAAAGCTGTGCACAGTTTCATCACAGAATTTAAATTCCATTGATATTCAGCTACTAGTAAACCATTCCTGCAGGCCAAGAGCCACAGGGAACCATGCCTACTTTTCTATCTTTCCTCAGTTCAGCAGGTACATCACTGCTTTCTTATTTCACATCGCAGGCAGGTTTAGCCATTCCCTGAGCTACCTCTTCAATGTAGAAATCAGACTCCCAAATCTCATATTCTGGAAGACATCCATCTCTATTCACCAAACACTTCCGATTTCATTCACATTGTCAAAACCTCATTTCATCAGACTTAGAGGCATCTTGATATTCTGGCTTTTAGAAAAACCACTGATTCACCCATGGGGGCTGAGCTGGAGGCAATTCCAGAAGAACCTCTTGAGAAGAGCTGTCTGCAGCAAGTTTCAGCTCACCAGCACATATCCCCTCCTCTGTTCTGGAAGGCAGGTCAGCCTTGCCTGTCCAGAAAGGGATGCCCTTCTCCCATCTGCTCCAGCCCCAGAATCTCTTTGGGAGGCAGGGAAAAGGATAACTGCTGCCAATTCACCACTCTGTTCCTGCCCCCTCACGCACTGTCCCCAGCTGCCAAGTAATTTGATATTCAGTTGGCAGCAAGCATCTTGTTCTCTCAGAGAAAGTAAACTAATTGCCTTCATTATTACTGTTGTTTCTCATCCCTTTTGTGCTTTGTGCCACTTGGCTTTTTGATCATTCATCTTAAATATATACAGACTTCAATCCATTTAGATTTATCAGTGTTGTATTCTGCAAGTTATTACTCTTTCCAGAAAGGAAGTTTTCTTATAGTTTGATGAATGTTTAGATAAGTAAGGAATCAGTGCCTTCCTTTTCACCTCATTTACTTTTCCCCTCCCTCCACATATCAGTTAATAAAAATATATGAATGCAAAGTGTACGGAAATCTTACAAGATAAGAAGAACTGCAGAAACATACAAAGAAGTTAAACACCATCACCTAGTAAATCAATAGCCAAGTCAGAAAAACTTCCTATCTCTTGATGTAAATCACAGACAGTCTCAAAAAAGTACTTTATTTCTAACATATTTCTCATTTCAGTTGCTTGAAATACTTTCAACAGTGAGAGAGAAAAAAAAAATAAATGTGATAAGCTTTCCTTTATTTTCCTGGTCTAGTTTTAAACTCAAAAGAACCATCCAGCATCATCCCTAAACCCTACATTTAAAAATTTAAGTTGATTAAGAAAGCACAGATCAAACACACAGCAGAAAGTGTGGATGTTTTTTGGTTTGAAAAGAGACAATTTTTATTAAAAGCAGAAGAAAAATCTCTACAAGCACTTCTCAACTAACTTGCTAAAGATAAAAAAAAAAATACAAACATAAGACTCCAATTTGGTGTACAGAATAATAACTACATAAGAACAATAGTCAAAACCTAAAGATTCGGTTTTCAGGATCTTCTAATACTGAAAACTTTACTTAGAAGTGCTTTTGGCTAACTATTTGTTAAAAGATACATATATCCAAAATGATCGGAGCAGACAGCACAACTAGGTAGCCTTCAAGTTGTCATTTAAGAGACCCAGATAGGAAAAAATAGAGCCAGCAAGGCAGCTGGATACACAATTTGTTTCCAGTCTCTTTTATCATATTAAAGATTATTTCTCTGTCACAGCAGCAGCATTCATTATATTTGGAGCAGTGAAACAATGAAAATATCATGCTGTAATTGGCCTGGGGGATGCTGGCATTAGGGCATGAGAGTTCTTTCAGTCAGAGGAAGATTGTGGTTCATTCCTCCAGTGACTCCCACCCAGAAGCAGCTCTGCAGCTGAGAGCTCCTGCACCTGTGTTATACGTATTAGTCTATCTCATCAGGCTTAGATATCCTAAAATACACTAAGAAAATTCAAAATGTCATCCCTATTGGATTCTATTCTGGCTTGTAACAAATTGTGGCTTTTATGAAAAATTACAATTAAATCATTTTGTGTTGAAAATGTTATTGAGAGATATCGTAGGAACAAAACCAGCAGCATAATTCAATTTGTTTTCTCACTACAGGTACATTGTTGATCAGTATTTCTTAAATCAAGGTCTTCTACCCTTGTGTCTTGTAAAAGAGAGGACATTTCTCTAACCTCATTAAGTCCATAACAAAGACCAGAAGGAATACTGTCTTCAGTTTTCAAAAGATGACATATGGTGTGTTCCACAGGATTGTCAGAACTAATCTCTGAAATCTTCACCTTAAATTGGCTGACAACTGTGCTAAGCTAAATTTAGTTTTGCATTAACCCTTAGGAATACAAGCACTTTCCAAATTGCCAGTAACCTTTGCAATTCCGTTTTGCTGTTCAACTGAAATCCTGAAGGCAGTACACATGTGCCCACCTTCAGAATATCCAGTGGGAGAGATACTAAAGCCACCTTCAAGACAGAAACATAGAGTAACATATAGAATAAATTAGAGGGCAAAATAAGATTGCAATTCAAGTACAAAGCTATAGAGCTAATTTCCCAAGCCCTAGCTCATAGCTGCAGTCTTACCATTGAAGGAAGTATTTCCTAAATATTTGCAGATCCACTACAGTATCAGCATCACTCAGTTTGAAAAACTCTGAAAACTACCATTTTCGCATTCACAGAAAACCATCCACAAAGGCACTCCAGTTTTGTGGCTTGATGAAAGCTCTTTTCGTTAGAACCCAGAAATACATTAATTCCAACACTTCCATTCACATATGTCAAGAAATTGATGAAACGCAAGAGACCTCTTCCTCATTAAAGAATCAAATAGCTATCGTCTTGAGCAAGGGCCTTAAAGAGTGGTGCCTAAAAGTATTAAGAAACTTTTTTTTTTATAGCCACCCCCACACACTAAATCTATAAGTGGATAAAACATAATTTTGCACTTCACAGATTTTATGAGTAAAGCTGATTAAATACTAAGATACTCAGTTATTATAGCCAGCAAACATGTAGGCAGAACAGGACTTCAGTGAAAGGAAAGTTTTTCCATGAAGTGCAGAGTCACCAGGTAAAGCTTCTCCTTCCATCATTTCAGATGGTCTCTTCCAGCTTTGCTGAAGGTTGTTTCTAGCATTACTCTGTACAGCATGTAAGGCTATCCAGAGAGATCAATAAGATCAGTGAAGACTAGCAAAATCATTTTAACAACACATCCAGACTTATATTTCTCAAAAACTAGACAATGTAGGCATTCTTTGGCTTAGCAGCAAAGAAAAGGAAAGCTTACATCTCTAGAAATCATTTCCGTTTGATCATTTCTTGATCAGACACAACAGCTTCCCTCAACTTTTTCTGAAGAAGCTGCCTTAACCCTTTCTAGATCTTCTTCATACTAAGGCATGTAACATACTACTGTTCTAAGGGCAGGTATTTTTCTCATAAGACATTTGACTAGAAGAAAAGCCCTTTTTGGAAGTGAGGAATATCTGTTGTTCCCAAGATATTTTTGTCCCCTCAGCTGTAAGTTAGAGATTCCTATACATGGGCAGGTGTCCCTGTCCATGGCAGGGGGGTTAGAACTAGATGATCTTAAGGTCCTTTCCAGCCCTAACTATTCTATGATTCTATTATCTTTAACCCTAGCTCCTCACAGCTTCTTCCTAGCTGTATTTCCATGAACAGCTACAACCCATACATATTTTTGATTTGCATGTTCATTGTGCTTGACTGTAGTGTTAAAAATCACAGCTCATCTGGGTGTTGCTTTTTTCTTTATCTGGCTACTGTTCATAACAAGAATTTACTTCTGCATTCTCCCCAGGCTATGAATGTGGTTATTCAGTCATGATACTTGAAGATCATTTCAGAGATCATCTCAGATTCAACAAAGTACAGTCATGAATTACAGGCATTCATTTTATGAACCAAAAAATAAAACCTCGTCAGCTGATGTTGCTCAGGCAATATCAACTTACGCACAGTCTTTAGGAGACATTGCTTGGATTCCCTGTGAATAAAGAACCTTCAGAGCCAGAGACTCTCAGTCGTGCACCAAAAAATGAAGCTTGCAAGCTGCTCTAGGCAAAGAGGAGAAAACAAAGAAAACATTCAAGTCCCCTTTATATCACATACGCATAATAAGCAAGTGAAGGAGCAAAAATAATACCAGTATAAACCCTCCATCTAGCAGCTCATCACCTCCTTTGGAACTGCTAAAGGAAAGACTTTGTGTCAGCTTCATATTGATCGCAGATGTACATCAGTTAACCATTTTTCCCTCACAAAGATTCTCGTCATGAAACTGCAAGCATCTTTGTGATATGAAAGTTATTGCTCAACAACAGAAAAGAAGCTTTAGCTTCAACAGTCCTGAAAATTAGGCCACTAACTCCATTGTGCTGCGGCTTATATTCAAAACTTGCTGCATTCAAAGGAATTAATAATGTCTATCTACTGTTCAAAATTATACCCATCAGTTTTAGGGTAGTTTTTTGAAGCTGTACAGTCATAATAGGATAGGTATGTCTAGATCTTTGTATTTCAGTTATTCCCTGAAAATTAACAGTGACCTTTTGCAGTAGGTTAGTGTAAGTTCAGTATCTATAGACTCTTTTGGAGCTCTGTAGAGACAGTCTCAAAAGAAATACAGACATTACTGCTGAAATTCACATCATCAGAATACATGAAGTGTTACACATGAGAATACTGTAAGGTTGCAAGATCAGACAGGAACAGTTGGCCTATAATTAATATCGCACTGACAAGTGTATGCATGTGTGCACATATTGAAAATTATATGCATCTTTGTATCTTGCATAATATTAACTTACATCTAAAGTAATATATAATATAAATAATTCCCTCCTGCAATAATAATGGTTTCCAGTCATACCTCATATACAGTAAAAGCTTATGCACGTGCCAAAGCATCTATAAATACTTTTATGCTAAGACAACACTACAAAACTATCAGCAAAGCACTTGGGAGCCTGCAGGCCCTAGGCTCTCAAACATCTTTGAATCCAAGCTTGTTTTACACCATCTATATTGGCAAAAGCATTTTGCTTCAAACCAAAGTCTTGACCTTTCCAGTGCAACAAAACTTTCTACTGTAAATTGCCATTTCCAAATGTCCTTTCAGTATCAAGTTCACAAAAGATATTCCAGTTCATTTTCAAGTGAAATACAAACCTATTTTCCCTGGCAGACACCAAGTGCTGGGGAAATGGTTGCTGCTGGCCTCCAGTAATGTCTAGTATGTCTATGATAACGTCTACTATATCTATGATAATGTCTACTATGTGAACCTACACAGCTGGCCAGGGTCTAGACGTCCCAAGGCACGTTCAGGACAGCCTCCAAAAAGTACAAAGAACAGTAAAACACTGTTTCAGCAGCATAAGTAGCCCCTAGCTTGCACAATCTTTCCTGCTGGTTTCAGTGGTCCAATTGGCTTTACAGTGCAAGTCTTCTGGCCACACGCTGGTAGGCTCAGACTTCCAAAATATCACAGTATCACAGTATGCTAAAGATTGGAAGGGACCTCAAAAGATCATCTAGTCCAATCCCCCTGCCACAGCAGGAATACCTAGATGAGGTTACACAGGAATGTCTCCAGAGAAGGAGGCTCCACAACCTCCCTGGGCAGCCTCTTCCAGTGTTCCATCACCCTCACTGAGAAGAAGTTTCTTCTCAAGTTTAAGTGGAACCTCTTAAGTTCCAGTGTGTACCCATTACCCCTTGTCCTATCATTGTTTGCTACTGAGAAGAGCCTGGCTCCATCCTCATGACACTCTCCCTTTATATATTTATATACACTAATAAGGTCACCCCTCAGTCTCCTCTTCTCCAAACTACAGAGACCCAGCTCCCTCAGCCTTTCCTCATAAGGGAGATGCTCCACTCCCTTAATCATCTTAGTTGCCCTGCGCTGGACTCTCTCCAGCAGGTCCCTGTCCTTCTTGAACTGAGGGACCCAGAACTGGACACAATATTCCAGATGCGGTCTCACCAGGGCAGAGTAGAGGGGAAGGAGGACCTCTCTCGACCTACTGACCACCCCCCTTCTAATACACCCCAGGATGCCATTGGCCTTCTTGGCCACAAGGGCACAGTGTTGGCTCATGGTCATCCTGCCGTCCACTAGGACCCCCAGGTCCCTCTCCCCTACACTGCTCTCTAATAGGTCGTTCCCCAACCTATATTGGAACCTGGGGTTGTTCCTGCCCAGATGCAGGACTCTACACTTTCCCTTGTTATATTTCATCAAGTTTCTCCCTGCCCAACTCTCCAGCCAGTCCAGGTCCCGCTGGATGGCAGCACAGCCTTCTGGCGTGTCAGCCACTCCTCCCAGCTTAGTGTCATCAGCAAACTTGCTGATAGTACACTCAATTCCCTCATCTAAATCGTTGATGAATATATTAAATAATACTGGGCCCAGTACTGACCCAGCTCTATCTCTTTAGGAAGGGATGCAGTTCTTTAAAACAACAGTACACTCTTGTATAAACATGTAACTGCTGGAAACAGAGGCAGACCAGCTCAGGAGACACTCTTGTCCCTTCCTCACCAAATTTCCACACTTTGGTGCTTTAGCAAAAGGTTAATCCTCGTGACCATAACAAATTTAGAATTCCTGATGACTGCAGAAGAACAGAACACCACAGGCACCTGCCACCTTCCCTTGATTTTTGATTCAGGAAAAGTTTAACTAAATCCTATCATTTAAATAATCATGACATTAATATGAACACTTGCCACCACTATTTTGCTTACTCTTTTTGTATCCCCATCAGGCCCATTTAACTTACAGCATCTCTGAGATGAGGACCAATTGCTTCATGTTTGCACTCCAACCTGACTGAGCCCTACTTACAAGCATTTAAGATAATAATTGCATACTTGTATAAATTGACACAGAGACAATTCAGACACAGAGACAATTCAGGCACAACTACTTCAGTGCACATAAAAATCTCACTTTGCTGTTATTTGGAAAACAAGAAATAGCATTGAGGACAATAGAAATTAGCAAAATGCATACATATATTTTTTATTTTTTTTTAAAGTCCCTGTCTAAAATCTTCAGGACCCAGGATCAGATTTTCATGCTTAGGAAGTCTGTCCTTCTCTGAGCCAACTCTCTAGTGAAGGTAGAAAACAATTAAATGAACTCACGAAGCAGCCATCCTTGAATCTTTGGTTGAAGACAAAATTCCATGTAATTTTTATTATTCATTGTCCTGGGTTCAGCAGTGGCAGTCAGTTTTTTTCTCCTTCTTAGTAGCTGTTGCAGCACTGTGTTTTTGACTTTTGGCCTGGGAACAAAAAACTGATAACACTGATGTTTAGAATGACCAAGGACTTTGTGAGTCTCATGCTCTGCCAGGGAGGAAGAGGGGCCGGGAGGAAGCGGGGACAGGACACCTGACCCAGACTGGCCAAGGAGGTGTTCCATACCACAGCACGTCATGCCAGGGGATGTAACTGGGAGCTACCTGGAAGGGCACGTCCCCTTTTTGGTCGGGCTGTCTTTTCCGGCAGGCGGTATCGTATTCTCTTCCCTTGTTATTTCTCTTGTCGTTGTTATTGTTGGTGGCGGCAGTGGTGATTTGTGTTATACCTTAGCTATTAAACTGTTCTTATCTCAACCCGTGGGAGCTGCATTCTTTTGATTCTCCTCCCCGTCCCTCCAGAAGCAGAGGGAAGAAAGGTGGGGGGGGGGGGGGGGGGGGGCAGTAGACTGCGTGGTTCTGATTTACAGCTTGGGCTTAAACCACGACAGTTCTATTTTGGCGCCTAACGTGGGGCTCGAAGGGTTGAGATAACGACAGATCTGACCGGAGTGTGTGTAATCGTATTTGTGATAAGCATTCAGTGTTTTGGATTGATAGTCACTTGTCACAATGCTGATTTACTGGCTCTCAAAGTTGTTGGTTTTGATCTCACAGTCTCAATATGCTGTAGGTTACTTAGAGCCGGTATTTGCTGTGTTAGTGTTTTTCAAGTGTGGGGCTTGGGCTAAGGTTATTGTCTCATTATATTTTATGGTAATGACTTGTAATACAATAGAAAAATTGATCATGAAACTGGTCTGGCTTATGTTCCCAGTGTGGTCACCACCTTTATACTTTGGGAGGTATATAATACAAATGTTTAGCAACTATACATCTTTTTTCTCCTTCCTGGGTGGTCAACCTATGAAGGAGACATTCTTTTACCCTCCCAGTGCCCCTTCCAGACCCTTTACAGCATCGTTTGAGAGTTTTGAAGTTTTTGAGTGGCCTTTTAATATTGTTGAGACCTGTTTGCTGATTGTGATGGGGGTTACCATGTTGGCACGCATACAGAGTGTGTTTTGTCCACAACCATTACGTCTGATCTCAAGAGTTAAGCAGAGTCGGGTTTGGGCCTTGCCTGGGGTTAGACGACAAAATAGGGGGACCGAGAGATTTTCCCCAAGGCTGGACAGCCATGAGTGGCAGGGTGTGTGGGATAGTATGGGCAAGTATCTAGGTCAGTGGGCACCTCCAGTGTTTTGGAACTTCACCACCGAACAAGTGCAAAATCCAGAAGAATTAGTAAAACACTTAAATGAGGTGTGCTGTCATCCTGGTCATACCAGAGAGGGACAAATCATGTCAACGTGCTGGGGCTTGGCCTATGCTTACCGGGCCTTGTTCAACACTATCCAGCACCTTCAAAAGGAAAGGAATGTCCCTGGATCTGAGGGCGAAGCAACAGACAGCGCAGCTACTCCAGCTCCGAGCACAGCAGCTACACCACCCCTAGCGACAAGTACAGCCACTACTCAAACTTCGACTGCAACAGACAGCAAAGCTACCCCAGCTCCAACCACAGCAGCTACACCACCCCCAGCGACAAGTACAGCCGCTACTCAAACTTCAACTGCAACAGATAGCGAAGCTACCCCAGCCCCAACCACAGCAGCTACACCACCCCCCGCGACAAGTACAGTTGCTACTCAAAGCACAGTGATAATGACTGCAGCTAAACCAGAGGACCAATTCGTACCAATATCGATTGCCCCCATACGCAAGAGAAAAAGCAAAAAAGAGGCAAGAAGGGTGAAGCAAGATGAAGAAACAATGTATTCACCACCCGGGCCACCATCTGATCAGGAATCATCATCCCATGACGAAGAAGAAGAAGAAGAGGTGACTTCTCGACCTCGGACCTCAACCGAGCTACGGAATATGCGAAAAGATTTCACCCGTCAACCAGGGGAGCACATCATCACCTGGTTGCTACGATGCTGGGACAATGGGGCCGATGGTCACGAACTAGGAGGTATGGAAGCCAAGCAGCTGGGATCACTTGCTAGAGAAGGGGGAATTGACAAAGCAATTGCAAGAGAGAAAAAGTCCCTCAGTCTTTGGAGGCGGCTCTTGGCAGCTGTGAAAGAAAGGTTTCCATACAAGGATGATGTTACGAGTCGTTCGGCCAAGTGGACTACTTTAGACAAAGGCATCCAGTCTCTGAGGGAATCAGCCATCGTAGAGATGATCTATCACACCAAACCGAATAACGGAGATATACCCATAGACCCAGATGAAGTCGAATGTACACGACCCATGTGGCGAAAACTTACACGGAATGCACCGTCATCATATGCCCATTCATTGGCAACAGTAACCTGGGGTGACATAGTAACACCAACAGTGGATGAAATGATTCACAAACTCCGAGAGTTCGAAGACAATCTCACCCCTTCCATCATCTCAGCTGTGGAAAAACTGTCCCAGGATCTCAAACAATTGAGGGACGATCTATCTGATTTATCCAGCTCCTCACGTGTACCAACATACGTCTCAGCTGTTAACAAAAGACGTCCTATTGTTCAAGACAGAAGATATAGAAGGCAAACACCACGGGCCACCCTATGGTTTTACCTGCGGGATCATGGAGAAGACATGACGAAGTGGGATGGAAAACCTACTTCAGCTTTGGAGGAATGGGTGCATGAATTGAAAATAGGAACAAGGGTCAAGACTAATCATCCCATGAGAGCTGCAGCTTCAGTCTCTGGTGAGCAGGTTCCCAGATGGAGCGGAAGAGCTGATTTTACTCCAGCTCCTGTGATAACGAAGAATAATCCCTTTCAACACGACTTAGGTGTCCAACGTTGTGATGACTGTTAGAGGGACCCTGCCTCTAGCCAGGTGAAGGTAGGGGACAATCGGATTTACTGGACTGTGTGGGTCAGATGGCCTGGCACATCAGTCCCGCAGAAGTATAAAGCTCTCGTAGATACCGGTGCACAGTGTACCCTGATGCCGTCAAGCTGTCAAGGGGTGGAACCCATCTATATCTCTGGAGTGACAGGAGGATCCCAAGAGTTGACTGTACTGGAGGCTGAGATCAGCCTGACTGGAAGGAAATGGCAAAAGCACCCCATTGTGACTGGTCCAGGGGCTCCATGCATCCTCGGCATAGATTACCTCAGGAGAGGGTACTTCAAAGACCCAAAAGGGTACCGGTGGGCTTTTGGTATTGCTGCTTTGGAGACTGAGGAAAATGAACAGCTGTCCACCTTGCCTGGTCTCTCAGAGGATCCCTCTGTTGTGGGGTTGCTGAAGGTCGAAGAACAACAAGTGCCAATCGCAACCACAACAGTGCACCGGTGGCAGTATCGCACCAACCGAGACTCCCTGATTCCCATCCATAAACTGATCCGTAGTCTGGAGAGTCAGGGAGTGATCAGCAGGACCCGCTCACCCTTTAATAGCCCCATATGGCCAGTGCAAAAGTCTAATGGAGAGTGGAGACTAACAGTAGACTATCGTGGCCTGAATGAAGTCACACCACCATTGAGTGCTGCCGTACCGGACATGCTAGAACTTCAGTAAGAACTGGAGTCAAAGGCAGCCAAGTGGTATGCCACGATTGATATTGCCAATGCATTCTTCTCAATTCCTTTGGCAGCAGAGTGCAGGCCACAGTTTGCTTTTACTTGGAGGGGCGTCCAGTACACTTGGAACCGACTGCCCCAGGGGTGGAAACACAGCCCTACCATCTGCCATGGACTGATCCAGAATGCACTGGAACAGGGGCAAGCTCCAGAACACCTGCAGTACATTGATGACATTATTGTGTGGGGTGATACAGCGGAAGAAGTCTTTGAGAAAGGGAGGAAAATAATCCAAATCCTGCTGAAAGCTGGTTTTGCCATAAAACGGAGTAAGGTCAAGGGACCTGCACAGGAGATTCAATTTTTGGGAATAAAATGGCAAGATGGACGTCGCCAGATCCCCACAGATGTGATCAACAAAATAACAGCAATGTCTCCACCAACTAATAAGAAAGAAACACAAGCTTTCTTGGGTGCTGTGGGGTTCTGGAGAATGCACATCCCAAATTACAGTTCGATTGTAAGCCCTCTCTATCATGTAACCCGGAAGAAGAATGATTTTAAATGGGGCCCTGAGCAACAACAAGCCTTTGAGCAAATTAAACGTGAGATAGTTCATGCAGTAGCCCTTGGACCAGTCCGGACTGGGCCAGATGTAAAAAATGTACTGTACACCGCAGCCGGGGAGAATGGTCCTACCTGGAGCCTCTGGCAGAAAGCTCCAGGGGAGACTCGAGGTCGACCCCTCGGCTTTTGGAGTCGGGGATACAAAGGATCTGAGGCCAGCTATACCCCACCTGAGAAAGAGATACTGGCAGCCTATGAAGGGGTTCGAGCTGCTTCGGAGGTGATTGGCACTGAAGCACAGCTCCTCCTGGCACCCGGTTGCCCGTGCTGGGCTGGATGTTCAAAGGCAGGGTCTCCTCTACACATCATGCAACCGATGCGACATGGAGTAAATGGGCTGCACTAATTACACAACGAGCTCGAATAGGAAATCCCAGTCGTCCAGGCATTCTAGAAGTCATCATGGACTGGCCAGAGGGCAAAGATTTTGGAATGTCACCAGAGGAGGAGGTGATGCGTGCTGAAGAGGCCCCACCATATAATAAACTATCAGAAAGTGAAAAGCAGTATGCCTTGTTTACTGATGGGTCCTGCCGTATCGTGGGAAAACATCGGAGATGGAAGGCAGCTGTATGGAGTCCTCAACGACAAGTTGCAGAAACCGCTGAAGGAGAGGGTGAATCGAGTCAGTTTGCCGAGGTGAAAGCCATCCAGCTGGCCCTGGACATTGCTGAACGAGAAAAGTGGCCAGTACTTTATCTCTATACTGACTCATGGATGGTGGCAAATGCCCTGTGGGGGTGGTTGCAGCAATGGAAGCAGAGCAACTGGCAATGCAGAGGTAAACCCATCTGGGCTGCTGCACTGTGGCAAGATATCGCTGCCCGGGTGCAGAACCTGGTGGTGAAGGTACGCCATGTAGACGCCCATGTACCCAAGAGTCGGGCCACTGAGGAACACCAGAACAACCAACAAGTGGATAAAGCTGCTAAGATTGAAGTGGCTCAGATGGACTTAGATTGGCAATATAAAGGCGAATTATTTTTGTCCTGATGGGCCCATGACACTTCAGGTCATCAGGGCAGAGATGCAACATACAGATGGGCCCGTGATCGAGGGGTGGACTTAACAATGGACACTATTGCCCGGGTTATTCATGAGTGTGAAACATGTGCTGCAATTAAACAACCCAAACGGTTAAAGCCTCTTTGGTATGGAGGACGATGGCTGAAGTATAAATATGGGGAGGCCTGGCAAATTGACTATATCACACTCCCACCAACCCGCCACGGCAAGCGCCATGTGCTTACCATGGTGGAAGCAACCACCGGATGGCTGGAAACATACGCTGTGCCCCATGCCACTGCCCGGAACACTATCCTGGGCCTTGAGAACCAGATTTTGTGGCGACATGGCACCCCAGAAAGAATTGAATCAGACAATGGGACTCATTTCCGGAATAACCTTATAGACACTTGGGCCAAAGAGCATGGCATTGAGTGGGTATATCACATCCCCTACCATGCACCAGCCTCTGGGAAAATCGAACGGTACAATGGGCTGTTAAAAACTACACTGAGAGCAATGGGTGGGGGAACTTTCAAGCATTGGGATACACACTTACCAAAGGCCACCTGGTTGGTCAACACCAGAGGATCTGCCAACAGGGCTGGCCAAGCACAGTCAGAACTTTTACATATTGTAGAGGGGGACAAAGTTCCTGTGGTGCACATGAAGAATTTGCTGGGGAAGACAGTCTGGGTTATTCCTGCTTCAGGTAAAGGCAAACCCACTCGTGGGATTGCTTTTGCTCAGGGACCTGGATATACTTGGTGGGTAATGCGGGAAGATGGGGAAGTCCGATGCATACCTCAAGGGGATTTGATTTTAGGGGAAAACAGACAATGAACTTAATTGTACGCTGTTGCCTGCTATAGCCCATCAACTAGAAGTCTGCAGGGCACCAGCAACTGGCTCTGACTTCCCTCCGACCATCATCCCAACAGAGAATGAACTTTGATAGAACCGGACGAGTTCTACAGTAAAGGAATGATCAGCATCAGCAGGCAACGATCCAACACTGCATACAGCTTCTTCTGCCCTGACTGTTCCAAGAGATGGAGCCCAACATCATGAACCGAATGGACTCAGTAGCTTTATAGGAATTGGTCCGTGCACTAAGCTAACAGTGCACCGAGATGAGAGTGAGGGTATGTGGAAAATGATCCATTTGGGATCTGGGATCTGAGCATGACGTGAATGGTATGGTACAAGGGGTGGATACTGTCCTGGGTTCAGCAGTGGCAGTCAGTTTTTTTCTCCTTCTTAGTAGCTGTTGCAGCACTGTGTTTTTGACTTTTGGCCTGGGAACAAAAAACTGATAACACTGATGTTTAGAATGACCAAGGACTTTGTGAGTCTCATGCTCTGCCAGGGAGGAAGAGGGGCCGGGAGGAAGCGGGGACAGGACACCTGACCCAGACTGGCCAAGGAGGTGTTCCACAGCACGTCATGCCAGGGGATGTAACTGGGAGCTACCTGGAAGGGCACGTCCCCTTTTCGGTCGGGCTGTCTTTTCCGGCGGGCGGTATCGTATTCTCTTCCCTTGTTATTTCTCTTGTCGTTGTTATTGTTGGTGGCGGCAGTGGTGATTTGTGTTATACCTTAGTTATTAAACTGTTCTTATCTCAACCCGTGGGAGCTGCATTCTTTTGATTCTCCTCCCCGTCCCTCCAGAAGCAGAGGGAAGAAAGGTGGGGGGGGGGGGGGGCACTAGACTGCGTGGTTCTGATTTACAGCTTGGGCTTAAACCACGACATTCATTTTCCACTATTTGGGGTTGAATTATTAACATTTGCAAGATGCAAGCATTATTGAGTCTAGACTAAAACTACACCTGATTTGGCTTCAAGCATCACAAACACAATCAAGCCGCTAATGTTTTTCTTGGGAGCAGATTTTTGCATGGAAAATGAATTCTGGTAGTTCCAGTTTCACCCAGCACTCCATATAAATGACACAAGATTTCTAAAAAGTTTATGATAAAAATATTCAGCTTTCATGCATCAGTGTTTCAAATTCATTTCTAGTAGCATCACAACTCATTATTTGTTGTGCTCTTCAGACTATGAAGAGATGTGCTGGCTTAGTTTTGGGTTTTTCTAAAGCAAGAACCTGAAGAAAAGTGGATCTTTTGATCTATGTAAACATAAAACTATGCAAAATGATGATGAGACAGTTAAGGTTATACAGATTATTAAATTAACCTGCCTCAACAGCCCATAAGGAAGGAAAACTCAGCTGTCAAAATCAGCTGTAATTGTTTAATATGGAAGAAAACCAACAATTCATAAATGATCAGGTAACTTATTGTGTTAGTGTTAATGTGCAGTACCTACATGAGATATACGTATAGAGCCCATTCTGAAGATCTAAAAATCTACTTTTTGTAGCAACTGTTTAGAGAGATGGAATTTAAACTATAGCTTAGCATTTTAGAAATGCCAACTCAGAAACTGAATAGCTTAATATATTATTGTACTAAACACCCCAGTATTTTCAGAGAACAGAAGTTTGTTTAATTTCCCGAGGTGTTATAGATTAAGACATTAAAATTCCATGGGAAAGCATAACTGTGCCGCCTTGTGTGCATTAATAACATCATCATATGACAGGTCTTGAGCATACCACATGTTTTTGTGCCAGCTTAGTTTTCAGTTTATGAAACTTTTCATAGAATTTAGTTAACTCTGGGAATAATTCTATAATGAGTAGCACAAATGTGACAGTTAAGAGGCAGCAAAGGGAGATGCACCATAGGCTGGCCCTCTATCCCTACCATTCATGAGTGCTGTTTGCCCATGATACCCTCCAACACTGCTCACAGGCAGAGGAAATGAAAAAGTTCACAGTATCACAGTATCACAGTATGTTAGAGATTGGAAGGGACCTCAAAAGATCATCTAGTCCAATCCCCCTGCCAGAGCAGGAACACCTAGATAAGGTTACACAGGAATGTGTCCAGGCGGGTTTTGAATGTCTCCAGAGAAGGAGACTGCACAACCTCCCTGGGCAGCCTGTTCCAATGTTCTGTCACCCTCACTGAGACGAAGTTTCTTCTCAAGTTTAAGTGGAACCTCTTGTGTTCCAGTTTGTACCCATTACCCCTTGTCTTATCATTGTTAGCCATTGAGAAGAGCCTGGCTCCATCCTCATGACACTCTCCCTTTATATATTTATATACACTAATAAGGTCCCCCCGCAGTCTCCTCTTCTCCAAACTATAGAGACCCAGCTCCCTCAGCCTTTCCTCATAAGGGAGATGCTCCACTCCCTTAATCATCTTTGTCGCCCTGCGCTGGACTCTCTCCAGCAGGTCCCTGTCCTTCTTGAACTGAGGGGCCCAGAACTGGACACAATATTCCAGATGCGGTCTCACCAGGGCAGAGTAGAGGGGAAGGAGGACCTCTCTCGACCTACTGACCACCCCCCTTCTAATACACCCCAGGATGCCATTGGCCTTCTTGGCCACAAGGGCACAGTGTTGGCTCATGGTCATCCTGCCATCCACTAGGACCCCCAGGTCCCTCTCTCCTACACTACTCTCTAACAGGTCGTTCCCCAACCTATATTGGAACCTGGGGTTGTTCCTGCCCAGATGCAGGACTCTACACTTTCCCTTCTTATATTTCATCAAGTTTCTCCCTGCCCAACTCTCCAGCCAGTCCAGGTCTCGCTGGATGGCAGCACAGCCTTCTGGCGTGTCAGCCACTCCTCCCAGCTTAGTGTCATCAGCAAACTTGCTGACAGTACACTCAATTCCCTCATCTAAATCATTGATGAATATATTAAATAATACTGGTCCCAATACTGACCCTTGAGGCACTCCACTAGATACAGGCCTCCAACTGGACTCCGCCCCATAGACTACAACTCTCTGGCTTCTGTCCTTCAGCCAGTTCGCAGTCCATCTCACTACCTGATCATCCAGGCCACACTTCCTCAATTTAGCTATGAGGATGCTGTGGGAGACTGTGTCAAATGCTTTGCTGAAGTCAAGGTGGACCACATCCACCGCTCTGCCATCATCCATCCACAATGTTATTTCCTCATAAAAGGCTATGAGGTTGGTCAAGCATGACTTCCCCTTGGTAAAGCCATGTTGACTGCCCCTCATAACCCTCTTATCCTTGACATGCCTTAAGATGGCATCAAGGATAAGGTGTTCCATCACTTTCCCAGGGATGGAGGTGAGGCTGACCGGTCTATAGTTACCCGGGTCCTCCTTCTTGCCCTTTTTGAAGACTGGAGTGACATTTGCTTTCCTCCAGTCCTCAGGCACCTCTCCCGTTTCCCAAGACTTGGTAAAGATGATGGAGAGTGGTCTAGCAATGACTTCCGCCAGTTCCCTCAGCACCCGCGGGTGCATCCCATCTGGACCCATGGATTTATGGATGTCCAGATTGCTCAACTGGTCCCTAACCCATTCCTCATGGACTAAGGCAAACTGCTCCAGTGACCTGACTTCATCTGAGGTCTCAGGAGTACAGGGCTCTTCAGGACTGCCTCCGGCAGAATAGACTGAGACAAAGGCGGCATTCAATAACTCTGCCATCTCAGTATCTTCTGTCACCAGGGCACCCATCCCATTCACCAGTGGGCCAACCTTGCCTCTGGTGTTAGTTTTATCAGCTATGTATTTGAAAAAGCTCTTTCTGTTGTCCTTGACCCCTCTGGCCAGATTTAATTCTAAGGAGGCCTTAGCCATCCTAGCTGCCTTCCTACATCCTCTAGCAGCAGCCTTATATTCCTCCCGAGTGGCCAGCCCCTCCTTCCATGACCTGTAAACTCTCCTCTTCCACTTGAGCATACCCAGCAGTTCCTTATTTAGCCACGCAGGTCTCCTGGCCCTCTTCCTTGACTTCCTACGTGTCGGGATGCTCTGCTCTTGAGCTTGGAATAAGCAATTCTTGAATGTCAACCAACTATTTTGGGCCCCTTTACCTTCAAGCAGCCTTGCCCATGGGACTTCCCCTAGCAATTGCTTGAAAAGGCCAAAGTTTGCCCTGCTAAAGTCCAGGGTTGCAATTCTACTTGCTATTGTACTGGTCCTACCACACAAGATCCTGAATTCCACCATCTCGTGGTCGCTGCAACCAAGGCAGCCCTCAACCTTTACTGCTTCGACCAGCCCCTCCTTGTTAGTGAGGATGAGATCCAGCAGCGCTCCTCTCCTGGTTGGCTGATCCACCATTTGCATGAGGAAGTTATCATCCATACACTGGAGGAACCTCCTGGACTGTGGCTGGGTTGCTGAGTAGTCCTTCCAGCAAACATCAGGGAAATTAAAATCCCCCACGACGACCACGTCCTGTGACTGTGAGGCTGCTCTCAGCTGCTTGTATAAGGCCTCATCAACTTCCTCACCCTGATCTGGTGGCCTGTAACAGACACCCACAACAGTATCGCCCCTGCCAGCCTACCCCTTAATTCTCACCCAGACTCTCAACTCGCTCATCCCCTGTTCCTGGACAGAGCTCAGTACATTGCAGCTGCTCTCGCACATAAAGAGCAACCCCACCACCCCGCCTGGCTGGCCTGTCTTTCCTGAAAAGGACATAGCCCTCCATGAGTATATTCCACTCATGTGAGCTGTCCCACCACGTCTCTGTAATTGCCACCAGATCATAATCTCCTGACTTAACACAGGTCTCCAACTCCTCCTGCTTATTTCTCATGCTGCACGCATTGGTATATAGGCATTTCAAGGAGGGAGCTGAGCTCACCAATTTCACCCTAGGATTATAGGAGGCCTCCCAGTCTTCATCAATCCTAGAGTGCTGCCCCACTGGGGCAAGCCCAGTTACAACCCCATCCCCCTTCGAATCTAGTTTAAAGCTCTCCAAATGAGCCCTGTTAATTCATGCCCCAGCATCCTTTTGCCTCTGTGAGTTAAACCTTTCCCACGTGCCATCATCCGGACTGGAGCCTTATAAAACCAGCTGTTATCAAAGAACCCAAAGCCCTGCCTAAAGCACCAGTCTCGTAGCCAATTGTTTACGGACTGAATTTTCCCATTCAATCCCACATCATCACCGGAAGATGGAAGAACTGAGGAGAAGATCACTTGAGCCCCAGACTCTTTCACCATCCGCCCCAAGGCCCTGTAGTCTTTCTTCATCCCCCTCAGACTGCGGGAAGCAGCTTCCCCCCCACCTGTCTGGAAGACCAGCAGCGGGTAGTAGTCTGTCGGGTGCACCAGGCTGGGGAGCGCCTTGGTGATATCCCTGATCCGGGCTCCAGGCAGATTACACACTTCCCGATGATGAGGGTCAACTCTGCATATCGGGCCCTCTGTTCCTCTCAGAAGGGAATCGCCTACAACGATTTTTCTTTCTTTCTTGTCAGAGGCAGTCTTGAGGCGTGAAGTCGACCGCCTTTTCCTATGTGACCTTGTAGTCTGGCCTTGCACCACATCCTCACTTACCTCTCCATCAAGATCCAGGGCCTCAAACCTATTATGGAGGGGCACCTGGGGAAGCAGGGCAGGAAGGGAGGAAGGTTGCCCACGGTTCCGAACTGGAACTCGCTTCCAGCCCTCATCGTCTTTTTGGTCCCTTACCTCTGCGCGACAGCTACAGAGCAGGGGCTGTCTCGGGTCATCCCCCTCTGTCTGAGAGGACAGGGGGTCCATCCCCTTGTGGGGGGTATCTCCCTGGAACCGTTCCTGCTGGCACGCCAGGGAGTTACTCCACCAGTCGATCTCCCTTTCACACTCCCTGTGGTCCTCAGCGTCTCGACCTCCTCCTTAAGTTCTGCCACCAATCTAAGCAGATCTTCTACCTGCTCACACCTCACGCAGGTGGAATGTTGGCCTCCCTCCCTCGGCAGCAGCAGGCTCTGGCACTCCCTGCAGCCAGAGACCTGAACAGCCACGGTTTGGGGCAGGGTCTCTGTCTGAGTTGCTACAGTCTCCTTACTGCAAGCTCTCCTTCTGGAGGCGACCATATTGGTCAGCAGTCTGGGACACCAGCAACACAGTCCACAACACGACCTGGTTGTTCCTCCCTGCGCCTGGTGGCCAGCGCCCTCCCAAAGGCTCTTTCAAGGCAAGGGGCAGGGGTGCGGTCGCCGTTACCGCGGGAACGCCCCCTGCCACGTCAGCCGCTCTCTCGCAAGGGCTGCTGGGGCTCCGGGGATCGGGAGATGTCGGGAATCGCGATGTCTCTGCGCTGTCCCCTCTGATTTTCCTAATCTCTTCTGACCCTCGTGGTCTCTGAAGCGTGCTAGCTCCGATCAGCTGACTGACAGTTGAATTTAAGCTGAAGGGAAGAACAAAGCACAATACGCCTGCAGCACACGACCCATTTAATATCACTACCACAGGTCAGCAATGTCAGGGAACATTGCTGCAGGCAGTGTTTAATGCCACCTTTAATATGCTTTGCATAAGCTTTTTCTTTGCCTTTTTTTTTTTTTTTTTTTTTTAATTGGCTATACAGAGTGAGGATTTTTTTTTTTTTTTTTTAATTAACAATAACAGAGCATAGTCTCCAGAATTCCAAAGAGTCTTTCCAAACAACAAGGAGCAGTTGCAGGGACAGCCTCTGGGCCTTTCTAACTCAGTGAAATAAGGTAACTTGGGTGTCTTTTCTGTGTAGATGACCTTTTCTGTGTAGATGACCTGTATAGTCTCTCCAAAGACATTCACCTCCCTTTGAGTATAAGTTGTCGCCCAGGCTGCACACACAACCCTGCGCTGTGTGACCGACCACGTGTGCTGTTTCAAGAGTTTCATTTGAGACACACAGACCCATAAAAAACAGGTAACTGTGCCACGTAGGCTGCTTTTGAGAATTACACAAAGCTGATTTCAATCTCCCCCACTACCACCTTCCCCATTCCAGCAACCATTGTAGAGGAGAGGAAATGTAAAAGAAGAAAACCCTTGAAGCCTACAAAACAAAAAACAAAATAGCAAACCTGGGTCTACAGAAAAACAGGCAGAGACTCATTATCAGAAATGGAGGAGCCCGAGACAAGTTCAGCCATCTTAAATATTAGGAAAAAGAGACTTCTTTGCTGACTAAAACTTTCCATTCCAACTACTAGGAATAAGAATTGCATTTTCAAAACCTGTTCAGACTAAGGGCATCAAAATTAGTTCTGTAATTAGATCTTGAAAAGTTTGGGGGAATTTTCCACATTGATTCAAGAACTAACATAGGCTTCTTCACATAAAGCATTAGGTGCTCACGTGTATTACTCAGTAGACATTAGAAACACCAAAAAAAACTAGCAAAGTACATGCAGACTGCTATTGAGCTGCACCAAGAGAAGCTTAAAAACCTATTTCAACATGTGATGGAGAGTTTTAGCATATTGAGCAAACTTTAAAAATCCCATTTTGATGCTGTTTAGAGGAAAAACCCACAAATTACTCCCTGCAGGCAGAAAGTCTGCTCTGATTAAGTGGCTAAGCATGATTTAAGACAGAATAGTCTTTTTTCCATGTAACTTGCTGTTTTCTCTCCATTCCCCCTTTACCCCAAAAATTCATTTTTAAGTGAATCAAGAGAAGTAGCTTTCCCTTGAACTGGCTTTTGAACTCTCACTACAATTCCATTAAATAAAACTGCAACCACAAATGCCTCCGTTAGTGAGGAAAAATCTGTTCTGAGTAGTAAAATTTTAGAACTGTTTGGGTTTCGTGTAGTAGCTTCACTTGAATTGCCTGTTTAAAAAAAAAAAAAAAAGAAAGAAATTTCCATAACTCCCAAAAATCCAGTTTGTAAATGGATCCCATCTGTTCAAGGATGTCCAATCCCCTATTGACACAATAATCTTCCTCTTATTTTTTTCACAATCCTTCATTTTCCAATGTGTGCCACCTATCCCATCTCAACTTTGCTGGTTTTGATCATTAACAATGCCCTAATGTTAATCATTCTTCAAAAACAGATGAACAATGCATCTGCATGGCTTTTGAAGTAGAAGGTTGGAGCTTGATTAGCTATAAGGTGATACTCCTCTCCCAAAATCCTGATACCTTACTGGGTCTAGACTGTTAAATGATCTCTTACATCAGGCAGAGAATCACAGTTAGCACTTTTAAAGCAAATCTCTTGACACTTCTCAATAAAGGATAAGAGTATATCAGCCACACCCTACGACTCTGCTCATTATTCATCCCCGTCCCAAAAAACCTGGTTTTCTCAGCTTTACCTTCCTTTAAAGAGTTGTAAATTGATACTGTGTCCCTATAATATGGAACAAATCCTATTCTCATTTCCCTTTAAAACTGTCCCTTGAAATGCAAGTAACATGCAAAACACAGCCACCTGCTCTCTTCTGCAGATAGAGAAAAACACTTCAGGCCAAAAATACACTGGCAAATCAGCTATTCAGGGTTTAGGTAATATTTCCATTGTATGGGAGAAGGACAGGCAACACTAGCAGAACAACTGATTCTCAGGAGTGCTTTAAATGAAGAAAAGGCTTGTCAGATTGCCAGTGGCTGCAGGAGCAAGACTACACCCTCTCCTTCTTTGAAACATAAGGAGAGTTAATGTCACATAAACGTCACATTTTGAAGGCAAAGTTATAAGTAGCTTTAACTAGAGACACATTTTAGATAATCCAAAAAAGAGGAAAAGTTGTAATTAATAACTAAGCAATATTCCAGCATGCAAACTCCATTGAAACACCTTGAATTATAAAATATTCATCTTTATCTTTAGTAACCCCCATTAATACATGGAAGTTCAGCATTTACTTCATTTTCAGTATTTTCTGTATTGTAATACTCCCTTTTAATAACTGGATTTGAGATGCAGCATAGACTGCATAATAATTTGAGAACTACTCAACTTTATTTTTGCCACCTGTCAGCTGGTAATAGAACTTTTTTCAGAGGCTCTTTGTAGGTCTAAACTCATCACAACCACGAATCGCTATATTTCATGTCCTCAAGTATTCTTACGCAATCACACATTTCTCACACCTCTTCTCTGCAGGTCACAACAATTCACTAAAATGGCCTGTGCTTCTGCTAAAATGTTTTTCAAGGAAAAAAGGCTCAAATTGAGAATAAAAAACCTCTGAAAAATGACTTCTCTCTTTTGATTAAAAGGTAAAATATTGGAGCAAATACTTTTTACTGGACTTCAAGAGAGCAGACTTTGGTCTCTTCTGGAACCTGGTCAGTAAGGTCCCCTGGAATAAATCTCTAGGGGGCAGGGGGATGCCAAGAATGCTGGTTGATATTCAAAGATCACCTGCTCCAAGCTCAGGAGTGCTGTGTCCTGATACGAAGGAAATGGGGCAGGAAGGCCAGGAGGCCTCCATGGATGAATAAGGAGAGATTAGAAAACTCAGAAGGTAAAAGGAAGCTTATAGAAGGTAAAAGTGAGGACAAGTGGCCTCAGAAGAATACAGGGATGTCGTCTGGGAAGCTAGGGATCAAACCAGGAAAGCTAAGGCTCAGATAGAACTGAGTCTGGCCAGGGATGTCAAGGGTAACAGAAAAAGCTTCTATAGGTATGTTACAAACAAAAGGCAGGCTAGAGATAGCATGAGCCCTCCCTGGAAGGAAACAGAAGAACTGGCTGGCCTGGATTTGGAGAACGCTGAGGTTCTCAATGACTTATTTGCCTCAGTCTTCACCAACAAGTGCTCTGACCACACCACCCAAGTCTTGGAAGATAGACGCAGGGACTGCAAGAATGAAGCCATTAGACCCACTACTGTGGGTCTAATCAGGTTCGAGACCATCTTAAGAACCTGAACATGCACAAGTCCATGGGACCTGATGAAATCCATCTGTGGGTCCTGAAAGAGCTGGTGAATGAAGTTGCTAAGCCACTGTCCATCATATTTGAAAATCATGGCGCTCAGGTGAAGTTCCCAGTGACTGGGAAAGAGTAAATATAACTTCCATTTTCAAGAAGGGGAAAATGAAAGACCCAGGGAACTTGGTCTGACAGACAACATGGCTTCATTAAAGGGAAATTTGGTGGTCTTCTGACTGGGCTACAGAACTGATGGACAGGTGTAGAGCAGTTGACGTCATCTACCTGGACTTCTGTAAAGCATTCAACAACGTCTCACACAACATCCTTGTCTCTAAATTGGAGAGACATCAATTTGATAGATGGACCACTCAGGGGATGAAGAATTGACTGGATAGCCACCCCTCCACTCTGCTCTCATTAAGACCTCACTTGGAGTACTGTGCACAGTTCTGATGTCCTCAGTATAAAAAAGCCATGGAACTGTTGGAACAAGTCCAGAGGAGGACCATGAGGATGATCAGGGGACTGGAGCACCTCCTGTATGAAGATAGGCCGAGAAAGTTGGGGCTGTTCAGCCTGGAGAAGAGAAGGCTGCGTGGAGACCTCATAGCAGCCTTCCAGTATCCGAAGGGTGCTTAAACGGGTTAAAACTTAAACAGGGGAAGTTTAGACTGGATATAAGGAAGAAGTTCTTTACTGTGAGGGTGGTGAGGCGCTGGAATGGGTTGCTCAAAGAAGTGGTAAATGCTCCATCCCTGGTGGTGTTCAAGGCCAGGCTGGACAGAGCCTTGAGCAATACAGTCTAGTGTGAGGTGTCCTTGCCCATGGCAGGGGGGTGGGAACTAGATGATCTTTAAGGGGTTGGAACTAGATGGTCTTTAAGTTCCTTTCCAACCCAAACCATTTTATGATTTTATGAAGTTGTCCACAGGTTTTTCTCAGTGAAACTACAGCAGCCCCACCAGGCAGCTGGTGTTAGCACCAGGCTTTCCCTTGGTGTGCTCTACAGCAGCAAGGCAGCTCACCAGACACAAGCACAGCACATTGGTTTCAAGAGGTAAAGAAATAGTTTCAGTCACCATGTTTGAATAATAAAACACTGAGACAATATAGCTGAAAAAAAACAAGTGAAAAATTGATACAGAGCAAGGTCAAAGCACATAAACTGATATTCCTGAGAGAAGAAAAGATAGT
This sequence comes from Psittacula echo, assembly GCF_963264785.1. NCBI lineage: Eukaryota > Metazoa > Chordata > Aves > Psittaciformes > Psittacidae > Psittacula > Psittacula echo. Next base: position 20,289,482 of record NC_137735.1, on the reverse strand, counting down.
TTTCCTTAATGCCATGTTAGTAAGGGTGGACCATATATAGATACTTTTTACAGCTCATATAAATAAAATCATGAGCAATACTTGGTAAAGTTGTGAGTGCAAGGGTTTCATTTACGCTTTTTCTGGGATAAAACACAAAGTCAAAAATCTTTTGTAAGACAGCTTCATTAACATTAAAAAGATGTAAAAGTATGACATTCTTCTAGTACAGAGAACAGCTACAAAGGTAGTAACCCTCACCTCCTGAACATCACTTTACGTTCCTTGATAGCAAAGCCCTACGGAAAACGCGTTAAACAATATTATCATAGGCTTCCCACTTCACAGAGAACAGAATCTCCTCATGGTGACTAGAGCAAGCTAGAAGAAAAATGATGTTGCAAAAGGTGACCTCTGAATAGTTTTACAGGCAAGTGATAATATAAACCTATTCTCCCAAAATAGAACGGCACAAGAATTGCAGTTACGAGCTAAAGAAGATTAGTTCAATTCTCCTATAGAATTTTCTCCTATATTTTGTTTAAGCTTAAGAAGCTACAAATTAAGAAATATGATTACATTAAGCAGAATTCAGTTTTGTATGACCTTTCTCATTGACAACAGGGTATGAGTAATCTATAGAAACACTGGTCTTGTCATATCAAGCAGTGCATAACAACATTAATGCTGAAGACCTTCAAGACTGCCTAATGATAAATGGTTACATTGCCATAGAACTAGTTAGCATGCAGAGTGCCAAAATCCCATGACAGTCAAAACATTCCCACAAATATATAGCACAGATTACAGTTTTGTAAAGAAAACAGAACAGATTTTGTACAAACAAATTGAGCAGTTGAAGTCAGCCTTTAAGCTTCTTTTTTCGGTAATCAGGTTGATTTATTTTTTAGAAGTGGTAGGAGTACAAATTCATTTTTAGTCAGTAAAATCCTGCTTTTATAGTCTATAGCAATGCTGAACTTATACGCTTTGGGATTTATACATAAATAAAGCTGAAGCTCAAAAATAGGCAAAGTATTCTCGAAGTCCTGATTAAAAATGTTTAAGAGTTTGTGAGCCAAGCTGACCAGCAGTTTCTTCACAAATTCAAATACTCATATTTTCCTGAAGGTTTTCCACTAGTAATTTTAGTTATTTATTTAAACTTCCTTTTACATTTCAGATTAAAAACAACCCTCAAAGCAAGGTTTTCCTAGCATGTCATTTTTTCTACAACAAAAGAGCTTTGTTAAAGGATGTTGGGAGCAGTGGCCACCTCCAGCAGCGGCCACCTCCAGCAGCGGCCACCTCCAGCAGCGGCCACCTCCAGCAGCGGCCACCTCCAGCAGCGGCCACCCAGACGCTGCCAATGGAGCCCAGCCTGATGCCAGCGCATCAGCACAGGCTGAGGAACATGGCTGCTCCTTTATCGCTGCCAGATTCAATCTGCACCAAACCGCAACGTGTGACCCCAAATTCACACAGATGCACACAAGCATACACACACAGAGGGCACAAACAATGCCAGTCACACAAACTGCCACAGGCAAGGCACTGCCTTCACAGTGCTCACTTACTGGACTCATGTAAAACACAAGCCCAGACAGCCAAGTCCCCTCCTCCTTCCTATTCAGCTGTGGAGGGACAGGCACACACACAGCACCCTTTGGGTTCACAGGGACACTTGTGGAACTCCTGAGCACTGGCACAGCTCCTTTTTCCCTTCCACACCCCTTCCCAGACCCTGGGCCCTCTTACCTGTCCCTCAGGTCCCTTGTTGCTAGCTCTTCCTGTTGTGTTTGCTAGTGAATACACTCACACACCCCAGATCCAGGGAGACACACACTACCACAGCCACCAGCGCCAGCAACACGAGCTGTGGCCGCCAGCCCCTCACTCACCCCACACCATTCCCGCCCAGGGGCTGGGGCCTCACCTGCTCAAGGGGTGGCACAGAGACCCCACTGGCTCCAGTAGCTGCCTCCACAGGCCACGGGTGTTCACAGCCCTGGCATGACTCCAGCTGCTGGGACTATATCCATTCACATCAGCACCAAGTCCTTGCAACACTCACGCACACTGAGATTACACAGAGAGGTCACTAAAAAAGGATCTAATCGGAAGATCAGACTGTGGTGATCAGGTGCAGGGCTCAGTCAGACAGGTGTACTGACTAGCTCTGGTTTACAAGTAATGAGCCCCTTTCGTGCCCTTTTCTGTCTACTCCCACTTTGTTCCTCCCTGATCCCCTTGCCTTGCACATTCCTCCATCAGATTGTGCAGTATCAGCCACTGCAACATTCTGGACCCTCAGGTTAGCAACCGTATCAGCTGCAGTCCCAGTTATTTCCTGATAATCCATTAATTTTTGTTTCTTGTCTTTGTCACAGTATGTTTGTCTGTCAGGTCTGTGTCTGTATTTTCATTATTCCTTCCCCCTTCTTTTCATCACATCTGACAACATCTTACAGAAATAAACATTCCCACATTCCCACACCCTTTATCAGTTAGTGAGACATACCCCCATGTACTCCCACATACCCTTACAAACATCTGATTGAAGTTAAGTGAAATCAAGTAAAAAATGTACTTCAAAAGTCTCCATGGATAAATTGCCATGGGAGTCTTTCACCATCTATTCTTGCTTATGGTGTGTTCAGGCAAGGACTATATTCATACTCATGTACGTAATTTGTACTCCCTGCATTTACAAAGAAGCTCCGCTTTGCTTCAAAGAATCTCTCCGGGAGGAAAGCCATATTCAGTATGAGTAAAGGGCGTTTTCAATTCTACTGCAATAAGCCAGTATGGGGGGGGGGGGGGGGGGATGGGGAAGAGCCAAAATAGTCCACAAACCAAAGGCAAGCATCTGAAAGAAAGCTTATTATTTCTTTCCCTCTTGTTCCAATAGTTACTTATGTGCTCAAAACCTGCACAACAGCAACTCGGCTACAAAATTTAGAACAAATAGTAAGCACAGCAAGAGGACATAGTTTTCATTTAGGAATAGCAATAACATGCTGGTCAAGGGTGGCCAGGGGGCGTAACGACATAGGCAGTGAAAACACATACTAAACAGAAGCACTGGCATCATTAAAGTGGAGAAAGAGGAAAAACATTACATCTTTGGAATTCTCTACTCTCCTCCACAGCTCCAGAAAGATTTCTGGACTTCAAATGCCTGCTCTCCCTAAATGACTGATTTAATTCTCCCTCCTGAAAGCATTTATCGTCTGGGTTTTGGTTCTTATTTTTTCATAATCTAAAGTTCAGAAACACGGTCAGGAGGACACAAGAGATTATGCTTATAATACTACACTGGGTAATAAAGAAATTAAACCCAATGCTCCAAACCAAAGTTATTGAATTAGAGGATTGAGGGTGGAGCTTTTGTCAAAGTGTTAATCTAGGGTAACCATCTAACCATCAGATGAACTCAATCCTTCTAGGCCCTTACAACGCACCTGGGAGATAGAACCCACACTTGCTCAGCATACGCATTTTAGCCTAAAAGAAATGTTTCCTTACAAACGAATCTGAAGTGCCCCAGCTCCCTGTTTAATATGCATTTTGTGTTAGAATTCAATTCCTCTGTGCGCAAAGAATTTGACATAACACTGTTGGAAAGATTAACTCTTCCCTCAACCTCAACCCCTCCTAGGAAACTAAACATAGATTGCACATTCCCAAAAAGTTGCTCCAAGTATCAGCGTTTTATAGCAATTACATTTCACAAAACATTCTTCAGCTTCTAATTGAGCCAGGCAGGTTTTACGAAGAAAGGCTTTTTTTTTTTTTTTTTTTTTTCCCCCCTTACGAAACACAGCTTATGAATTCTACCTGCTTACTGATAAATTTGACACTATTGGAAAAATAAAGCTGCTGATTTAGGAAACAAGAATTATTCACACTGGGGAGGAATATATCATTAACCATTTTTTGTTTCTTAATCTGTTCTTCATGTGCTGTAGATAGAACAATTCTGCCACCTAGAGTAAAATCCAGGACCAAGATAAAAAGATTCTGGTGAACATGCACTATCTTCTTGACTAATTTGAAATGAGAAAGATACCCTTTGTGATTAAATGCAAATATTGTGGGTTTATTCATGTTTTTTTTAAATCATGCTACAAAATATTTAGTAGGCTGCGCTGCTTGCTATCAAAATCAGCAGCATTACCAGGGAACTAGGTGGAATACATGATAAATAGTTGAGATAATTTACATTTGTATTGGCCTTTTCATTATACACATCTCCAAATATTTCCACAACTCCAAAAAGCACACATCCATTTCCCCATACAGAATAAGACAGAATTCCCTTAAAAAGGTTTTAAGTCTGGAATTGGTCTATTTGGTTAAATCAGGAAATCGTCATCCAATTTAACAGAAAAATTGTTCCAGTTCATATACATATATATGTATCACATTTCCAAATATTTTTGAGGCCAAAAACTGCTTCTACTTCATATGTAAAACCCTGTCCTCTAGCTGGGAGGGGAAGTGAGCTAACGGCAAGGCAAAGCAATTTCTTACAGAGTTGATGATCTTCAGCTTAATTTATGTAGAAGCTAGGATTTTAGCATCTTATTAGTATGAATTAATGCATCTATCTACAGTTCTCAAGCTCACAAGGGTGAAGAACTGATGTCTCCTTGCATATGAACCTCTGGTTTTAAAGATTCAGATAAATTTAAAACAATAAATCATCCTATTCTGAGGGCTGAAAGGACATATGTTGAGCTCTTCCATAAGCAGTTATGCCAAAGTACCAAATAGCACATAATATTTCCTCTAGTGACTGAAATACATTTGTCATCATGGTAGATGGAAATTTACTTCCAACAGACTAAAAATATCATTTTCTTCCTCTAGGTTCTCTCTCAGACAGAGGAGAACACCCTGTGCAAGGGTGTGCAAGGTTAATCCCCCAGCTCACTGAGCACTACTTGAAAAGGCAGGGACCAGAATCCCATTTAGAGGCAGGTTCTGAATGTAATGTCCAGATCACAAAGTCTTTAAAATGCTTGTTGCTAGAAGCCAGGAGGGTCTGCCAGATAAAGCATCTGTCTTTTTCACAGTTCTCTTCCTTAAACACCTGCTATTCCTGAAGCCTAGATATTGAGATAGCTGGACCTTGGCATAACCCATCGTGACCATCCTCATGTGGCAATTTTTTTTGATAGGAAAAGCACCAAGAATGAGCTGTTGCTGGAACTAAAAATAGCCTGTGCTTATTGGCAATAATGTGTTGCACCGGATGCACATAGCACACTTCATCTGAGGATCTAAGTGTTTTGCAAACATTAATTAAGCTCTGCACTGCTGTTATGATTCACAGAATGCCATTATCACACCCAAGGGATGCAGGAAAGAAAGCCATTGAAGCAAAGTACAGGGAAGCAAGCCCTTGAAAGCACAATGACTCTGGATCCATTTCAGATCACATCAATCTATACATATATCCTAGGACAAAGAAAGTAAAGTCAAGGATTACTCAGAACAGAGAATTTTATTTTTACATTATTTATAAGCCATAGGTACTTTAAAAAAGTACTGGTTTCTTCTGACCATTCTTTCTTTTCTTGTCACTTGTGAGATTACATATTATGAGCATTTCCCAGCCCTATCATTATTTCTGTTTATTCTGCTCTGTTACTAACCCTGAGTACATTCACCTTTCTTTTCAAATCTGCTAGTCTTGACCTACTCCAATCATTTGTCCTGCAAGTATCACATTTCCTCCAAACACCCTATCCCTCACATTCTTCCACTTGACATTCCCCCCTAGAAGCCAGAGAACACTTTCCTCTCTCAACCTTTACCACATTTCTCAATTCCACACTGCCCGTTTCTGACTCCCTGGGGGGCAAATTGCTTTCTATTGCTAGGAACAGGGAGTAAATAGATAAATATCTCAGGAGCAGAGCACAGCAACCATTAATTGTCCCCCACTACTTCCTTTTCTCATCTCCATTAAAGCAGAAACACACTGAAGGGTGTGTTTTCAGAGCTTCAATAACTGGCACTTTTTGTGCTGTGATAGGTCTTCATAGTATCAGCCATGGTATCAACAGGAAGCCAGCCTGACTGAGCACCTCTCTGGAATGCCTGTGCACAAACACAGCATGCAAAACAGACATTAGGACAGCATGCAGGGCTATGATCTCTTTGGGAACATGGAAACATGGTGGGACAGCTCACACAACAGCTGCTGCGATGGGTGGATACAGGACAATATGGTGAGGAAGGAGAGTTGCCCTTGATGTGAGAGCACTGCAGGCATGTGTGGAGCTCTGCCTGGAGATGGGTGATGAACCAGCTTCTGTGGGTCAGAATCACTGGGTAGATCAAAGAAGGCAATGCCGTAGTGAATGCCTGCTACCAACCAGGCAGATCAGGAGGAAATACTGGATATCTGTGGCTTTCTTCAGGCAACTGAAGAAGCCTCATGTGCACAGACCCTGGTCCTCATGCAGACTTTGACCACCCCAGTATCTACTAGAAGGATAACACAGCAGAGCACAAGCAATTGAGGATGTTTCAGGAGTGTGTTAATGATGACTTTCTGATACCAGTGATCAAGCAGCCAACAAGGGCGGATGCTCTGCTGGACTTTTGACTTACAACAAAAGAAGAATCAGGCAGGGGTGTTGTGATTTAACTCCCACAGGCAGCTCAGCCCCATGTTGCTACTCACCCACACTCCCCCTACAGGGATGAGGGAGAGAGTTAGGAGGTCAAAAGTGATATTTAAAATTTGTAGTTTGAGATACAGACACCTTAATAAAGGGTGGGAAAAGAGGGGGAGAAAAAAAACCCTAAATAAAAATACACAAAAGCAATGGCTTACCACCAGCCAACTGATACTCAGGTAGTCCCCAAGCAACAACCACCCCTGGGAAACTCCTCCCCAGTTTTATTGCTGAGAACAATGTCATATGGTATGGAATATACCATAAACCAGCTTTGGTCATTTGAGGTCAGTGTCCCAGCTGTGTCCTTTCCCAGCTACAAGCTACTCCTTAGGGGAGAGAACAGAGAAACAGAGAAGGCCTTGATGCTGTGCTAGCACTGTTTAGCAACAGCAAAAATATTGGTGTGTCATCAGCATTTGGTAACAAATCCAAAACACAGCCACATACAGGCTGCTATAAAGAAAATTAACTCCATCCCAGCCAGACACAGTATAGGGGGTATGAAGGCTGGGGACAGTGTTGGCTGCAGCAGCCATGAGGTATGTAGTTCAGGATCCAGAGAGGAGGGAACAGATGAAATAGCAGGATCCTGAACTCCAAAAAAGCTGACCTTGCCCTGTCCAGGGACCTGCTTGGAGAGGTGATATGGAGTATGGTCCTGGAGAAAAGAGTGGTTCAGGACAGCAGATAGAGAGTGTTGCATCTTCCAGAAGGCCAACTGACCTCACCTCAAACCCTGGAAAAGTGATGGAGCAAGTAATCCTCTTAAGACATTTCCAAGCTCAAGAAGGACATGGAGGTGATGAGTCAGCATGAACTTATAAAGCAGGAATCATGCCTGCGTAGCCTAACAGCCTTCCACAATAAAGTGATGAACTCAGTGGATGAGGAGAGAGCAGTCGATATGGTTTATCTTGATGTTAGCAAGGCTTTTGACAGTCTCCCACATCTTTCTTATAGATATGCCTTCAAAATTAAGTGGACAAAGCGGACCGAAAACTGGCTGAACTGCCAGGCTCAAATTGGTCATTGTGATCAGCAGCACAAGGCCTTGCCGGATGCCAGTAACTAATGTTGTATCCCTCTTCATTAATGAACTGGAAGACAGGACAGAGCACACCAACAGCAGGTCAGCAGATAACTGATGAGGAGAAGTGACTGACAGACCAGATCAGTGTGCTGCTATTCCAAGGGACCTCAACAGCCTGCAGAAATGAGCCAACAGGAACCTCACAAAGTTCAGAAAAATTTTAAATCTTTATCTTTGGGCAAAAAACCGCAAACACCAGCACAGGCTGAGGGGCAACTGGAAGGGAAAACAGCTCTGCAGAAAAAGACCAGATCCTGATGGACAGCAAATTGAACATGAATCAGCACTGTATCCTTGAAACAAAGACCAACAGTCTTTCAGGATGCACTAGGAAGAGCCCTGAAAGCAGTATAAGAGAGAGACGGACAAACTGGAGTAGTTTCAGCACAGGGCCATGAAGATGATTGCAGGACAGGAACATCTGGTAAGTGACTCAGAGAGATGAGATTGTTTAGGTTGTAGAACAGAAAGTTCAAGGGGACCTTATCAATGTGTATCAATACCTAATGAGAGCAAGACTAAGCCAGACTCTTCACAAAGAAAGGACACAAAATAATGGCCATTAATCCAAATAAGAAATTCCAATCAAAAAAAAAAAAAAAAAAAAAAAAAAAAAATTGGTTTTTACTCTGAGGCTGTTCATATCCTGGTACAAGTTGCCCAGAGATACACTATGGAGTCTCCATCTGTGGAGGTATTCAAAACCTGCAGTAAGGGGACTGTCGTGGTTTAAGCCCAGTCAGCAACTCAGCCACGCAGCCCTCGCTCACTCCCCCGCCTTTCGCCCCCCACTCCCGGAGGGATGGGGAGGAGAATCAAAAGAATGTAACTCCCACAGGTTGAGATAAGAACAGTTTAATAACTAAGGTATAACACAAACTACTGCTGCTACCACCAATAATAATAATGATAAGAGAAATAACAAGGGAAGAGAATACAACCACTCACCACCCGCCAACCGATACCCAGCCTGACCTAGCAGTGATCTAACCCTTCCGGGTAACTGCCCCCAGTTTATTTAGTGGGCATGATGTGCTGTGGTATGGAATACCTCTTTGGCTAGTTTGGGTCAGGTGTCCTGTCTCTGCTTCCTCCCGGCTTCCCCTCCTCCCTGGCAGAGCATGAGACTCACAAAGTCCTTGGTCAGAGTAAACATTACTGAGCAGCAACTAAAAATATTGGTGTTATCAGCGCTGTTCCCAGGCCAAAAGTCAAAAGCACAGCACTGCACCAGCTACTAAGAAGGAGAAAAATGACTGCTACTGCTGAACCCAGGACAGTGACCCTGCCTTCATTAGGGGTGTTAGATTAGACAGTCTCTAGTGGTTTCCTTGGATTCTAAAAGTTCCATGATCCTGTGATCCATGTTCTGGTGACTGAATAAAGTGGGGGGAAAAAAAAAAAAACCCACAAAAACCAAACAAACAAACCAACCCACAAAAAAAAACCAAAAACCACACCAACAAAAAAAACAAACAAACAAAAAAAAAACCAAAACAAAAACCAAAAACAAAACAACCAAAGAAAGGAAACTGACTGTTCCCCAATACATTTCAAAATCAATGTGTGGAAAGCCATCAGAGATCGCTAGACATTCTCAGGAAATACACACTAACTGCAACCCACCAGCAAGTTAAGCCATCAGTCATCTCACCCAGAATAAGATCCCAGAATGCTTTTGAAACACGAGGTGGGCTAACTGAGCATGTTGAGTTGCAATGAAAATCAAGCTGCAAGCCTCTCTTTCAGGAAAGGAAACACAAACTCCAGAAACACTTACTGTGTTTTAGCAGAGTACATATGTTAATGTCTCCAGCTAGTGAGCAGCAATGACAGGATAAGCCTGAACATTCCTCACTCCTATTTGTGTGTATAAAGGATTTCAGAATAACTAGCAACACAGATGTGAAATACATATAAAGCATTATTAAAGTCTTTGTGGTGGTTCTGTGCCACTTTATACTTTATGTTCGCAGTACATTTGTGTCTTTCCTTTCCCCCCATCATGTCACTATATGAAAGTCCCTGTTCAAGATGAAGGAAGGTCAAACCTACTTTTTATATTATACTTTTCCTGTCTTTTCATTTTACTTGCCACTCACTTCCCTTCTCCCTCATCCCCCCAAAGTTACTAGGTTAAAACATTCTGAAACACAGAACAGAGTTCAAGGTAGCTTTGAAAATCAACACTTCCCTTTGCAAGAGAAAATGCTTAGCTCTCAGAAGAGTTTTATCCCTTAATCTAGTGAATAACTAATAATATCTAGAATTCAGAACAGTACTTTCAATTAACAGAAGCTTAACATTTATTTGACCCCTAGCAGGAAGCCAGTTACTACTGCCTTTATTTTACAGAACAATTGAACTGTCTAATTAAAAGTCACAAAGCAGGTAAGTGACAATAAGAACTAGATTTCAACCTCCTGTCTGAAGCTTAACTAAATGTACGTTATCTCTTTGTATTAATTAAAGCAAAGATCCAAAGTTACTACCTTTGTCGATACTCAGCTTTGATAGGCCAGAAAACAAGAGAGATCTTTCTCTTCAAAGTGATAATAGAGAAAACAGCAGATTTTTTCACTTGAATGCTTCACTGCTTTAAGATGTTAGTGGGAATTTATGTGGATCCTTAGCCACATATTTATTTTAAACATATATGTATGTGTACATAAAACCACATACACACTGCTGAAGTTAAGTTTGAAGCAGACAATTTTCTTTTACAGAAGTTTTCTTCTGTTCCTGTCATTACTGTGAAGATTGCCATGATAGGCAGTAGCTGTTTCATTCAGACTAAACCTGACTGAGCTACACTAGGTTGGGTCCTATCAGGTAAGGCCCTCAAAACGTACAAAGCACAGTCTGTAGCAGTCCAGGCAGAGTGATCAAACACTAACTTGGAGTGCACTGGGAAAGCTCAGCTGGAGCTTTATCTGGCTGCTGAAACAGAAAAGAATGAAGTCCTACTGGTTCATTAAAAGCAGTTTTGTGAGACCTGCAGTTTTGTAGAGTATTCCAGAGCAGCCATCACCACATAAGATGAAAAGGGCTGCATAAAGAAAGTTTCATGAAGCAAATTTCTTCACTGTTGTGAGCAAGATATTACTGCTATGCTTTATCACTAAAAAAAAAAAAAAAAAAAAAACCAACCAAAAAAACCCCAAAAAACCAGAAATAAACCCACACAACCTCATTCTCACTAAGGACAGGTAAATGATTCGCATAGTGCAGAGTATATGTGATCACAGTATGATATATTCTTATGCTGTAAAGATGCAAAGTGCAGTCTCATACACAACAGTAATTTTCTATGTATTTCTAGAATCTAATTCTGCTGTGGAGGGACAGTATAAATAAATATTAATTAATTCAGTAATTAAGATTTTGGTTACACTTCCAGCATGACCTAGCAAGAATTTGTTAATTTCAGCTAACCATATCATTCTACCAGATGGGACAGAGGTGCAATAGGAACATTAGTAATAATCTTATTAGAAGACAATTTGGAAGAAATGCTCAAGGTAATTTTCGTAAGCTATAATTTCAAGTTGGGAAGTTGATGGAGCACTAAAGTGTTTCAGGTTTATAGGATACTATTTTAAACCAGCTTAAAGGCCACAGGTGTTGGTAAAATCTCTTTGGTGTTCATACCAGTAAACTACAAAAATGCAAGCTTCCAATTATAGATTCACAATCCTGAAAACTAATACCAATGCAATCTTTGAATTCATATCTTTCTTTGATTCTCTCTCACCCAAATTTTTCATTGCTCCAACTACACCCTATAGTAGAGTACTGCTCAAAGCAGGTGTCCTTTTTCTGCTACAGTCCCGTCTCCTAATGCAAAGCAAAGCACTCCCTGGTAATACACACAGATTTCCCTAAAGTCTTCAATAGGCAAACTATGAGTGTGATATATCATGAACACTGAACTATAACAGTGATTCACCAGTGTCAGACTCTCAAGAAAAAAAAAAAAAAAAAAAAAGAAGAAACAGCAAGTGTTTCCACAGGGTTCAGGCTGCATTTCAAGTGAGGGAACTGTTTATTTAATTCCCAAGTCTGCCTGTGCAAATGAATGTTTGATTTCTCCCAGAGGGGGAATACAGAAAGAAAATCGGCTTTTTCACAAACAGCTAAGAAATTGAGCCGCCTGCCTAGTTTATAAAATTCTTTGTAGAGAAGTCATCCTCTAATGTGCATAGTAATTTTCCCTTGTGAAAAGGAGCAGCAGTAATAACCAACAAGTTGAACATTAGCATATTTGCGACCTAATTGTCAAATCAAAATGTGTGAATTACAGTGCTGCCTTCTCCATTGATGTTGAATTCTGAACATATGTCATCTTACACAGTGCTTGGAGATGAAGAACATCTTTAAAGGGATGGAAAACATACACCCCTTCTCCCTCAGGAGCAAAAGAAGAAAATTAATGTTTGGTTGTAATGCAACAAAATCAACCACAGCTCTTTGATAATAGGTTTGTCTGAGCTCCCCTGGAAAATAGGACACTTGAGAATTCTTAACTACAGGAGATACAAATCCAACATAGCCAAGGAAGGCTGAATTATTTCCATTCAGTCTGGAAATAATACAATCTCAGAACAATTGGTTCTGCAGGAATACTGGACAATCTGGCAGAAGCCAGAAAGACAGAATTATCTGAATCAAAATACATCACCTCTACCTACACATGCATACGGCAGGTAAGCATGAGGTAAATATTCCTCTCAAGTTTGGCAACGGATATACCCAAAGAGAATATCGAGAAAGGAATGAAGGAGTACATGTTATTGGGGATCACACACTTAATTTCAATAGCTCTAGATAAAACAAAAGGGGAGCATAAGCAGAACTGTATTCTCAGCTATAAACTCTGGAGCAAGGCATGGCAAAGTATATGGTCTTTAGCTGCCTTTAGAGAAAGTGACAGCAGTAGTTTCTGCTTTCATGCAGCTCTCCCTCACAGGATTCCCGCAGGACCTTTAAATTACAGGATCTCCAGATAAGTCTCAAATTATTACCAATGTCATTAATGAGGGCTCTGAAGAGCAGAGTCTCTTCAGACATGTGGAAGAGCCTGGCTTGGTTTTCTTTTTCGCTTGCTCTACTGCCAAAGAGTACACTGTATCTCTCAATATGACTGACTCAAAAAAGATCAAGAAAAGCTCTTGTAAGAGCATCACAGTAACTATTACCTTGCATAACTGGCCATACTTTAAATATCTTTATCACTATTTTCTGCACACACAATCTTGACATCATGCATGTTCAAGTTGATTAGCAGCTTAACACCAAATTCTACACTGGCCTGCCAAGTCTCTTTCCCCAGTTCTAAATTGCACCTAAAGCATTCTAAAGAAAGTAGCTGACATTTCTAACATGCACTTATCAAACTCCTCTATGCTTTATTATACAATTTCCATCTTTACCATGTTTAATGAAATTAAATACCAATAAATCTAAGAAGTTGTCTTCACTATTCCCATCAGCTCATGCAAGCATATTATTCCCTTTAGCTTCTTAGCTTGACTGCTTTGTCATGAGCACCTTCTTTTACAGCCCTTTGAAAGAAAAACTACTGTGTTTTCCTTTATCTATAGTACTTTGGAATATTGAAGGACAAAGTAATACTAATTTTTTCTTTTCAAGAAAATAACCAGATTCAAGACTGCAATAACTAGAGCTCCTTCAAGGCTTTTTCTTAATTAATATTTACATGATTTATACAGAAAAAGCTTCAATATTTTGGTGAATGAGAATTTTCTCTACTCCCTGCAGAGCCTCAACTAGTTTACTTGTCTATGGCACCCTAATAGTAGCAATGGCACTGAGCAGCTACAGTAGTTGCCTGGCAATGCTCAGTAGCTCTGAACAGACCTTGAGGAATTAAGTATTCCAGGCTTGACTAATAAATAAAAAAAAAAAAAAATCTCCAATCAAAAACTTTAAACTTGTCAAAAATAAAACTTAGGTTTGCCTGTAACATGAGGAAATACATTGACAACAGCAAAACAGCAGGAGTATGCCAGGCCTGATTTAGACAATGGAGGTTGTGCAAGTACACTTAAGGGCTGCTTTGCACAGGTGCCTTTTCTTTGCATTACACAAGACAAAAAGTCAGATTTACTACAAAACATAACTTCCTGTTGAGGCAGACATTTACACTAGAAAACTTTTCTTAAAAGACTGCGTTCTTTTATTTGAATTTTCTCAACAAGGTTTTGAGCTTGGGTTGTGTTTTTTCTTTTTTTTTTTTTTTTTTTCTTTTTTTTTTTTTTTTTTTTTTTTTTACTTCTACATATTAGATTTGGAGGATTTGCTGTTTACAAATCTGAAGACGTATATCAAAGCTGAAACTACAGTTAAAGCACCCCTTTGGCTGAACAATTCAGCAATGCTTAGATGTATGAATGAAAAAGTCTTTTTAAAGTGTCATGGACTTCATCAGAAAAAGTCCACATTCAGAAGCCCTTTACTTGTTAGATACTGGCAATACATTAACTTTTATCAACTTTCATCAACTCAAGTGTTTTTTCTATGTCTCTGATGCTTCTTCTATCCTGAACAGAAATTAATCAAAATCTCTGACAATTATTCAGACTGTTATATGCTCTAAATGAAAATACTTTAAACACCACAGGTTCTGGTCATTATTGTTTTGGGATTTTTTTTCTTGTAGACATTTAGCATAGTCATCTATCTTGGAGCATTCCTAGCAGATAACATTCTATCTCTAAAGGCATATCTGAAGTTATTTCTGATGGTTTATCCTTCTCCAACTATTTTATCTAAAATTGCTACAAAAGATTAACACATTCTATAGGTTGAGTAGAAAGCAGAATGGATCCCACCTTTCCATACACACACCAGCAGTATTTTAATTCACACTCCTCTTTAGGATTTTATCTCTACACCTTAAAAACAGAGGAGGTATTTTCAGGAGCATGGGGGGGTGGGGATGGAGAGTAGGCATTTCAGTAATTACATAGTCTGTGTTCAAACTTCCCTCTCATATGCCTCATCTTTATAATCAATCCATCATTCCTCCACACTCCTGCATTTCAGAGCACAGTCAAATAATGGTAGACTCTTTCTCCTGTGCCCCTGTCCCCAGCTTCTTTCTTCTCCCACACATGTATTCACATGCCTTCACACATGCACTATAATTGTGACTTCCAAGTTCTGAAATATTTTCCTATTGCTAAGCCTCCTTTTTATAATACCAATGAGAAAAACTGGAGGATAAGTGGCTTTGCCAAATGTGAGCAGTACACAGAACAAACAGAAAATCCAGCATAAAGTTCAGAAATTACTTCCAGAGTATTATCAGCCACTAACTGACAGATAAGGCCTCTTAGAACAGACAAACCCCAGCCTTCAGAACTTAACTAGTTAGTTAACTTCCTCTTGGAAACACTGGGGAAAAAGTGATATTTTTAAATACAGAAGTAGGAAAGACACAGGATTGAAGCAGACAAGTACTGCAGCATTAAGCTGACAGGGAGCCCAGCTAGACATTACTTTGAATACAGATAAATTCCTTGATAAAGAAATATTTTCTGCTGTATAGCTGCATTAGCAGATACTTAGCACATCCTTACAAGGCAGTCAAAAAGAAATGAGAGTAAGGGAGACCTTTAGGAAAACTGACCCAGAACCAGTTTAATCAAGAGCACTCTATCCCTAGGAAGAGCTCAACACCCTAAGGACAAGAGATTACCTGTCCCATTTCAACCCTAATCCACACTTTTCAATTCACAGATTGCAAAAGCAGGATGCTACAGAATTCCACATGCAACGTCAACTCCCCAGTGGAATTGGTAAAACTATCAGTTTAAAAGCCTAAATTTGGCAGGGTGAGGAAATGAAATTTAATTCAATAGTAATCAAAAGCGTTCATCTAGAAGAAAAAATACTTCAGTGACTGAATTCCAGCTTCCTGAGGTTAATTAACCAAAGCTCAGTAATACCCCATGGGATCACAATGCTTTGTGTTCCACTTACTTGGGTGCCCAGTCTTGCAGTAAAGACATTTCTTATAAGCTATGCTATAATAGCTCAATTTAAACTTGCAGGAGAAATTACTAGTAGGTCTCCAACAGGAAGGTATTTAGCTCTCTGAATAAGCAGAGCTAATTTAGGCTTTGCCAGCCTATACGCTTTTTTCCATTGACAAACAGTTAACACTCTTTAATCAAGAACACTAACAACAATTTCAAGGGAAACCAGTGACCAACTTACACCAAGTTATTGCTTCTGAAGAGGGCTGTATTAGAAACTACAACTGAAAATCATTTATATACAGATTCAATTACCCATACCCTATTTTTATCTAGGAGAAACTTATTTTGCACTGTTACGTTCTCTAAACATAAATCACACTGATCCCATGGTCCACACTTGTACTGTCACTCCTTTATCCCACCGCAATCTTGTCATCCCCACATAGGTTCAACTTTTGGTTACAAGATAAGCCCTTTTTAAAAAGCTCTTCCTGATGTATACCTAATGCTTCTTCCTTCTCAGAGCTGCTTCTTTTTTTTTTTTTTTTTTTTTCTTTGGGAGCTCCGGGTTCTCAAACTAATCGTCACACTCAAAATCACAAGGCTATGCATTAATCCAACAGTCATTTGGAACGGCTTTTCACCTTGTTTGAAAGAAAACCTACAAAGTCCCATATGCTGAAAATATGAAGCAACTTAAGCTCAGACAGGCTATTTCAAGCAAAAGCAGTAAGACTCGGGATTTCCAAGCCTAACTGTAGCACCCTAGCTGACAAACAAAACTGTCTCTACATGTGCCTTCCCAGTAATATTGCTGTCAAGTTTCAATAATGTCATGAAACAAATAAATATTGGCCAGAATCCTAAGCAGAACAAAGAAAATTTATCTCACAATTTCTTTGGTTTTTTAAGTAACAATCAAAGTTTATATACTCTGGGAACACTCTAAGATCAGGCAACATTACATAACACTTTCACTAACACAGTTTCACTTTTCAAAATGGAAGTCAGATTTATTAAACATTAACAACACATCAGAAATCAATATCCACTTATAAAATAAAGCAAAGTAACATGAATAAACACAAGAAAATACTGTCTCAGACTCTCCAAGCAGGACATTTCTCAAGACTCACAGGAAAAAAAAATATTTTTAAATGCAAACAGTTTCAATTCCCAAAAACTCATTTTTTCCAGTTGTAAAGCAATATATAGCCAATGGGAGGTAAACTAGAAAGGGGAATGAAATGCATCATGCTGTACGACAAAGAAATACTCCAACTGCATTTTGTGTACAGCATTAACAACATGCAGTAGATGAGGTTAAAAGCAAGTACAGCGTGTATATATTAGAGAGACAGAAAATAGTCTGAGGGCTTTGTTTCTCATTTTAGTTCAACTAATGAAAACAAACAGAAGCTAAGAGCAATTAGAGGAAGAGCAGAATCTGCATGAAGGACATCTCTTCCCAGAACAGTAAAGCATCTTAAGACAGATTTAAACTGTGCACATATTTACTTGTCTTGGTCCTCTTCTTGTTATGTCATTGAAACATACCCAGATCCAATGATGGGTTTTATGCAAGTATCTACATTTTTGTATAGCTGTAATTAAAGAAAACAATGCAAGTCATTCAAGTTCTGCTAATCTTATAAGTCAGGCATTAATATGCTGAACACTCACTACAACTCAATGTTATTTAAATTAAAAATAAAAACAGAGCAAGGCATCTCCCAAACAGCCATGCTGAAATGCATGGTATTTTAATTCTTTTTGTTGCTGGGAGGACAGCAATGTGAAAACACACATGCTCCCCAATTCATTTCATTAAGAACTATTTAAACGATTCTTTCAGACAAAAGGCTGAGATCGTTGTTGGTTCTACTCAGGTCAGAGCCTGGCACATTTCTCTTGCCAGTCCTTTTTTTTTATATTTTTTTACAGAAATGTTGGTGGGTTTTTGGTTGTTTGGTTTGTTTTTTTTTTTTTTTGGTGGGGTTTTTTGTTTGTTTGTTTGTTTTTTTAAAACCAACCCTCAAGATCTCCTATAGCTTTTGTCAGCTATTGAAAAGCAAGCAAGCACAACGCACATGCAAGTTATTAGAATTATATAGCCAAATGTAAGTAACTACAAGGTTCCAAGCAAGAAGTACATCTACATTCCATGGGGAGACTTGGTCTTGTTGGGAGATGGATATGAAAGCTGATAAAGAACACAGGTCACCTGGCTTACTTCAGGTTCTCTGCCTTCCATCTGAAAAATTCCAGGAACCCACTCTACTACCAAACAAGCTAATAAGCCAGTACAATTATTCAGTATTTTAATTTCAGTAAGAATGAACTAATGGCTGACAACTGAAGACTGACTTTCGTAGGGCTGGACATACTGACCTTAATTTTAAACTAATTCAAGTCTGAAAGTAATTGTGCAGCATCAAGGTAAGATACAAATAAAGAACAAAGGAGAATTTAGGAAGGATAACTTTACCACTCAAACATAAATTGCATCAGTCATTGCTCTACCTAGTTCAACTGAAGTACAGCAGTGTTTTTCAAGACTAGAGCATGGTTGGATATTGTAAAAAGCATCTACCATTTTCCGTTAGTAATTCTTTGCTGAAAAAAAAGGCTACTGTACTCCAAACATGAACATAAATCAACTATCAGTACCTGTTTATTTAACAGTAGAAGGATCACAAAGAACTGGATTGAATTAAAATAAAAGGAATGCAAAGGAGAAAGTCTTAATTCATATGTCTTTACCACATATTAAAACAAAACTGACTTTAAGACACACTACTAAAATCATTATCTGAAACTGCTCTGAGGTCTGGCAATCACGTAACTTAGTGCTGTAATTACCAAATTTAATGTGGGGTCAAAAATGTAGTAAAAATATGAAGGTAACACTCTGTAAAGCACATCTGAAAAAGAAACATTTTGTTTGGAGGGTTGTTTGGTTTTTTCTCTTGGATTAAGAGTTACTGATCTGAAAGCTCTGAGATTAAATGTACCTCTCATCTCCAGCTATGTAAGTCATGAGAATTCCTTAGTCTTCTGACTCAGGAACAGACAAAAAACCTCTGAACTCCTTTTCATCAACTGCAAAGAGCAAGAGGAATTTCTTTTTACCCTGCTCAAATGTGCTTTCCTTAACATCTAAGCATAAATTAGTTTTCCCGCTCTAATTTCAGTGAAGAATTAGATACACAGAACACAAATTTTGTAAACTTGAGATTCAAAGTTGTAGAGAAAAAAAGGTAACACAAATCAATGTTATTTTTGAAAGACTGAAGCGGACTGTTTAAGCACTGCCATCTTGCTTAAGTAATGTCCAATGGAAGAGCAACTGGGAACAACAGTTTAAAGGTTAATATTGGTACAGTTTATATGAATCACTGCATTCTGTTTACGCAAGAGAAAACTACGTAGAGGTTCAGATCAGCACCATCACTAAAGAGATGGAAGGGAAAGCTAGCTGTTGAAAATGTGTATGACACTGTTGAACTGCTACTGAAGCCTCAAAGAATGGTTTCCTAAACATTTATATGCTGTCAGGCAGTCAAACTCTACTGGTAAAAGCCTTTCTTTGGTTACTAGTTATATCAACATCTGTGTTTAAGTCACTAGTAGAAAAGTTTATCAGTACTTGGAATCAAACAGCCTTAGTAGGTTTAAACATTGTTCAGTGCAACATCCATGATTAAAATGCCACAGCAATTCAGAGCAAGCAGTGTTTCAGACATGAGATAGTAATACATCACTTTAGTCAGTGCAACCGGAATAGATTAGAAAACTGTGCTCAACCTACTTAACATATTGTACAAGGAGATAAGCAAATGCTAAAGACTTCCAACATCCAAGTCCTCTATTTGGCTTTAAAACAAACAAACAAACAAAAGCATTCAGTTTATTTACCTTCTTCTTCCTTGCTTGTAAGTAAATGCATACATTGTAAAAATAAGGTAGTAATCCCTCTCCAGCAATGTATCTTGGAAATTGAATGAAACTATCCTGAAGCTCTAAAAGCTGGTGATACAAGAAATGCTAATTAAAGCTCATCTCCCTCCTCTGCATGCTGTTCTTCCATATATTGGAAAAAAAAAAAAAAAAGGAAAAATCTTGGAATCTTCAATTTCTAATTAATTTTATCTTGTAGGCTTTCAATCAGTCATAAATTAATGCCTAACTCAAGCTGGCATCCATAAATATACTAAGAAAACTCAAGTCAAGCATCCTTGCCTTCACTATCTTCAAGGCTTCCAAATGAGGAACTGTATTCTTACTATAACATTATTACCTTGACTATGATGGAAAAATCTTCCCTCTTTCAGCAAACTGCCCATCAGAAAGTGGAGGATAATCTGCTACCTAGGTACCAGTGAAGTGAGGAAAGAAAAGCTGACATATGCCTGGAACTGCCAATGTGCAATTTTAAATTCCATCACCGAGAAGGGAAAAAGAATCAACTGGTTTAATCTCCAAGTCTGTAAGGTGATCAAATGCATTCCCAATGGCAACCAGAAATGCCTTTCCTGAAATTTTTACTTTATGAGAAAAAAAAGTGCCACACTGCGTTTGTAAGAATTGGGGAAAGGTTTGGGTTTATTCAGTTTCAGAAGAATTGGTGTCATCTTTATATAGAACCACACACTTGATACTTCTTCCTTTTACAGGTGAAAGAGTTAAACAACCTCTTCAAAGAGAAACCTTTCACGCAGTTTCCACAAAGGGGCTGTTGTCCTGACAAAGTACTCAAAAAAAAAAAAAAAAAAAAAACAACCCAAAACATTTAAGAAAGCAAAGACCCTCATCTTCTGATATATACTGGAGAATTTAAAATAGAATGTGGATTTTAGCTATACAAGCTTAAAAAAGAAGTCCTCAGCCATTCAAAGCTGATGACACTAGATGATTGTCTTGAATGATTGACATGTCCTACAGAAATCCTAGTGGTCGGAATGCTGGCTGGACTGTCTGCCAGCCAGTTCAGGTTACACCATTAAGCAATTGGGCAGAAACAGAAGACCTTTTGAAGCACATCCTTTCACTTCTGAGACGCTGACATACCAGGTACTTCAAAATTAACACTGGACTGGATGTTTGCCACTGAGGACCTACCCAAGTCAGTGCTCTCAACATACCTTCGCAAAAGGATGCTAGCAGTTTGAAGATTAGTAGCCACAATAAGAACAATACAAGTCACTTAAATTGTGGACAAATTTAGGTGTCAAGATGTGCAAAGGGTCTATTAAAATAATAAAAACAATCCCAAATCTATTAACTTAAAATTACAGTTTGTGCTGCAACATCCAATACTCACCACTTCTGATCATAGTAACTGAAGCTATTAGTTCTATAATATTTATTAAGAAACAGCTATAAGTTACAGAATAGCTGGGGATAAACAGTTGTTTTTTTTCCAAAAGGCAGTTAAATTACTTAACACTTAAACTCACAGCCAATGAAGAGTCCAACGCCTTCTCTATATCATTTTTTGGTATGCTTACTACAGAAAGCTGAATTTGTCTGTTTTGGCTTCTCAGCATTTAAGGTTGCCTGACTTTGAAGTCAGGATTAAGAAGTGCTGTCCTCCCACTCCTCAGTACCAGATATTCTTTCCTCATGTGTAAATATACACTCTTCAGTTTCATCTTTTCTGATAACGACAGAGGCAGAGTTCCTCAAAATTCACATTGCAAGATTTACCATCCAACCCCAGATCTTACTTTAAACTCAAGTTTTTGCTATAGCCTTCTCAGATGCAGACATCAAAGTTGAACACTTTTCCGGTAGCAGCCTTCTCCATGCTGTTTAGGAGGCAAAATAAGTTCCCTACTTTTCTGTATTGTTTCCCTTCATACATGTTCAAGGACACCATAAGGCCTCTAACTACAGGTCTGAAGACTGAGCACTGAGATGGCTGTTTGGCACAAGTCTTTCTGCACTGCTGTTTTGGGGTTTTTTTTCTACCATGTACAGAGTGTAGAAACTTTGAGACAACTGTTACCTTCTGATGATTTTTTTGCAGCTATAGCTGTTCAATCTGATGCTTTATATCATAATGGAACAATATCCCATTTCTATTTGTCCTTTCCTAACTTTACTGAACAGCTGATTCCTCCTATGCTTTTCTGTATAGATGACATACAACTATTTTTAAACAGTAAAACTCTGGATGCTTTCTGTTCTGTTAAGGAACTGATGAATGCGTCAGGACTTTTAAGGTATTTGCACACTTTCTAACTCTCTTCTAGTCATTTCACTAGCTGCAGTAAATGCATCTGTTAACATCACCACCACTTCCTGAGGACAGAACTAATACATCAGTTATGTACAGTGGAACCTAAGTAGAAAATGATAGAAAAGACATCACTTGACTCCAATTAGCTACAGATTTTGAAAGCTCCTCACTAGAAAAAGAAACAGGCAGTCAGTGAATTAATTTTTTCATACAGTACAGCATGTACATACTGGCAAGAAGAGAGCGCCCCTAATCACAGGTCCCTGGCAGTGGCACCTGTTACTGTGGAAGAGCTGAAACCATTTAGCCATCACTGGGTAAATTGTGTTCACTACAGCAAGAAGTATTTCTTTGGAATGTACCTCAAAAGAAATTTATGCTCGGTATTAATATTTTCAAACAGACTGAATAAAGGCACTGTTGCTCAAGCAGTACATTTGTTGTCTCCAACTGTTAAAAAAAATAAAAATTATTCTGAACAACTAGCTACTGTTGCTCTAAGAAGGCTTCCTTATTACCCTCCTAGTAATTTCTTCTCTCCCTATAAAAGCTTAACATAAAAACTGCTTTTATCTGAAGCATGTCAAGTCTCACCTTTATATCTAAAATTATGAGTTAGTGTAACAGTATGCATTATAAAATTATACCATTTACTTCAGACATGTCTGAACAGCTGAATCTTAAAACTATACAAAAATAAAGTGTATGAAATCTTACAAAAGGACATTAAGACATTAACAGCTAATCCAAAAAAAATAACACCTTACACACAGCAGAAAGCATAAGCAATGTAGCCTGCAACCGCTTTCAATTAGCAGGACCTCTGAAACAAGTATCAGCTAAAATTGGAACAGTCCCAAACACAATATTTCCAATTTATTATCTTTGCCACAAAACAAACTTTTACAAACCAAATGTCTGTTGTCTGTCAGTCTGTAAACAAAAGCTACTATCCCCCCTCCTCATTTGAAGAGGGTGAATATTTTCAGTCCTCAGTCAAGATTCATATCCATCACTTGCATAAGGAATCAAGAGCCTCTTCTCTTGTTTAATTACCTTTTTTTTTTTTTTTTTTGTCATACAGCCTGCAGTGAAGCAAAAATCACAGTGAAAATCCCGGGAAAAGCATGATCTTTACAGCAGGACTTGAACCATTCTAATAATAAATGCATGTAACAAAGCTTCCCATAACAAAAGCATGGCATTTCCATTTCCAGAAATCAAGTCAATTAGAAATCCTAAGTTCTACTTAAAAACCCCAGAAGATCTAAAAGCGAAAAGATTCATCTTCTCAGACAAATACAAGTCTTTCACTTGTAGAAATTTCCAGTCTGTAAAACAGTAGTGCAATTCCATTAGTTCTACTTTTTATTTTTTCTTAAAGTCCAGTAGATAAATGTCCTAGCTCTACAGAACAATAGGAAGAATGCTCCAGTAAACAAGAGACTTTGGGAAGCCCAGGAAGGCTTACTAGTCCATTAAAGCTTAGGAAAAAAAAAAAAAAAAAAACAACAAAAAAAACCAGAGCAAACACTAAGAAAGACAAACTTAAAAAAAAAAAAAAAAAAAAAAAAGAAAAAGAAATAAATAGGCAGAAATGAATGTAAACTGTCTGAACTTTTTAATGATTTCTCACTGACAGCTGGCACGACCTTTGACAGTACAGTGAAGTCAAATATAGTTGACCTACAGAGCATTCCATTAGGGCATCCAGTCTGGAATGCTCAAATGGAATCACATTCCTAAAGATTTAAAAAACAGTTCTTACAACACTACAACAGGCTTCTTCTGCCCACCTCATTTACACTTCTTCTTAAAGAGGCTTTTTATTTTTGATGGCTTTTTGGTTTTTTCACCATTTTGGTACAGGTCCTGTGGGATGCTACTTATCCTGGGGACAGAAGCAGCTTCATGGCTGGGTTTAGTATCACTGCTGGCTGAAGAACAAGAGGTGTGCCGAGGCTTTGGAATGGGGATCCCAATTGAAAGCTGGTTCATGCTGCAGGACTTCTCCAGGATTCCATTATAAACTTTGCTTGCAGGACTAAAGATCATGCTCTTAGTTTCAGCCATGCCTACGCAGTCAGGAGAGCCCCTAGAAATATCTGCAGTTAGAGAAGAGGAGTCTCCCGTAGATGATTCCTCCAGGGAGCATTCTTCTGGGGATACTTTCTGAGAAGAAAGCACCTGGTACATCTCAAGACTTGCTGGAGGAGACTGCTTCCTTCCAGTGGATGAATTTAACGAGTCACATTCTGAACCTGTTTCCTGTACTTCCCTGAATCAGAGCAAAGAGAGGAGAAAACACAATTGAACTACTAATTCCTTTACACGGTTAAAAAAGGAAATTAATTTAGAATCAATAACATTATCCTAAAAGCACCACCCACACTTTTCCTTAGTTAATTAACAAAAACCATTTAGTTAAACAGTTTATGTCACAACTTGCATTACATCATTTCATTATCTAAACTTAAGATAGTTAATTGTGCAATCTCATTTTTGTGGGCAGCAGCATCAACCCAGAATCAGTCATTTGTATTTCACTTCAAAGAACAAAAACTATCTTTCTGGCATGTGAAGTCAGAAAAGTTATAAAATGAAAGGAGGAGATTTAAGCCCATCATATATAAAAAGTTTCTTCAGGACAAGTGTCCCTACCTTTCAACAAGCTCATTTGCTCCTTCCAAAAGGAATTTAACCTTTTCCTATGAGGCCATGTAACAAGAGTAGGTACACGCTCAACATGCTGTAAGAATTGTGTTACCATCCATCTTCTCTTCGCCCAGTAGCTGACATTGCTTTTGATCCTAGTTTCAGATGTAAAAGCCAGTAACATATTGTAATGGAGAATCAGGGTTAGTTAAGTGCACCCTGGATTGTAACATTACTTAACTGTATATGACATGCTAGCTATTTACATACACACACCAGACAAGAACTCTCTCTGTTCCATGTGGACTATATTAATCTACATTATCCTACAGATTATTTTAACTTTTTGCTTGGTTCAACCCCTAATTCTAAACTGTTACTCTCAATCCTATCAGATTTCCAAGTGCTACTTGCTAATCTCCATACCATTGTTTATCAGCAGAGAAGTAAATGGCTTCCTCCTCATCTTCAGTTCGATAAATTGCTGGGCAGCTTGACACAGAAAGGATGTCAGGGTCAGGGGAGTGCAAAGCATGCTGAGACTGTGGAGATGATGACACAACATTGCGTCTTGATCGACACAAGCTACTGCTTCTTGCCAGTGTGCCCGGAGGTTTTACAATGGACCCTGAGGCAAAGAAAAAGCAAACCAAAACCCTCCAAGTGACATTAAAGAAAGACTGGCATCACCTTATATATTCTACAGTTAGATGAAGCTCTAACTAAGATGCAACTGCAGCAGTTTGTGCCTGCCAAATGTTACTCTGACCATGTGCACTGAAGCTCTGGCTCACTATGCTCTCTTGAGAAAAAAAGAGAAAGATTCTACTAAAACTTCCAACCCTTTATAAACTAAAAATAGCAGTGCTGAAATTAGTATATTACACAATATCCTGTATTTTACTTGTGCGGCAATTTGGAGCTTAAAAGAATATGTGAAGGTTTTGCAATGTAGATACACTTAACCAAACAGCCATGAAATAGGCAGCATTAGTTGAAAGATATATTAGATGCAGAAGATCAGTTTCATTCATGTAACATCATATAAAATATAGAATTCAACCTCAGTTTTAGCTCAAGATTTTCCTTTTTGGTAACACTTTCTTTTGCCAGGCTAACCATGAATTTCTGGAAACAAAAATACTAAGAATGGGTGGAAACAGCAGCTCAAGACTTGATAAGGAAAGTATCTAACAGGAAGGGACAAACTAAAATGTTCTTAATCCAATTCCTCCTTGAAAATATTATTAGGCAGCAAAAACTTCTATGGAAATAAATCTACAGACCTGTTTTCAGGCTAGCTGTTATGAGCCTCAGAATTTCTCATACCCCTCCTCAAACTATCCCACAGAATGCATTACTGCTTAGGTAAGACAGACCCACCCTGATGTTCAAAATGTTTACCAAACACTAAAAAAAAATTGAAAAGGATATTTTTGTAGACAAGGATGTCTAGCCTGACAAATTCATTTTATGTTTTGAGATGCCAGTTTAGCATCAGGTAGATTATAATTTCCCTTCCTGGAATCTCAGAAAAGGTAGGGCTGTCATTCTGGTTTAGTGCAGGAAATCAGAACTTTCACAAAACAGCAACTAGCTGCACCTTCACCAACACTTAGATTTTGTTTCCTACTCAGCTCAACAGAAAAGAAAGGTTTAAAACTCCCAACATTACAGTTGTCATATAACTAAAACTTCTGATTTTATTCTGATGAACTCCCTACTGACCTAAAAAGCAGGGGTTCACAGGTCAAAAATAAGATTTGGTCATCACAAAAAGATTCCCAAAAAGCAAATGTGAACTGAGATAAGAGAGTAAGAACTCCTTCAGAAAATTTATACTATGTGTCGAGGTAAATCAGATGCCATCCTACTCACTCGTATAAAAAAAGAACAAGATCACACCATCAGTGAATTTTGAGAAGTCACAAGCATTTTGGTTCCTTGTAAGTGTATATACACAGAATTATGAAGGATTCAGCAATGAGAACCTAGCATCTAGAGTTGTCTACTACAAATGAAACTCACTAGATTAAGAAATTAGGTGTATCCTAATCAGTCAGTGGAAAAGTGGAAGTTTCACTATCACCTTCATGTATGATTTTGTTCCACTCTTGTACATTATTTCTTTATCCCCTTTTGTTCTTTAACTCAGGACTGATTAATCAGCTCTATTACTTCACACCATTTAAACCATCATCCCAATTGCTGCAGCACAAAGAAGCCTGTCTGGCAGACTTCCAATTTTGTCAATATTGAGATCAAATGATACTGGGGCAAGATAACAGCCCAGATTAGGGCTTAGGTTTAGGACTAGAGACTGAAACAGTTGTGTTCATAGCTGACCTGTCTGCATGTTGCATTTTGCCTGAAGCCTCATGAGTGAGACAAGCCATTTTGCTTCTGTCCTTCCTCATGTGCATTTGTCGTTTTTGTCTAAAGGATAGGAATAATTTACCAAACTAACCTACAATAATCTGACTCCTGTGGTTTCAACCACAGAGCATTCAATTTTAAGTAGCGTTGTAGGGGGATTAATGAACTTTTCATTGTAGCCTGTAGAAAGTTTGTTACATTCAGAAGAAAAACATGTGCTCCAGGCACAACAAATGAAGCCAGCAAAGTGGCAATCATTCTCCTTATGCTATTTTAAAATATGGTTCTAATTTCTTCTGAAAATCACAGCCCTGGAAGAAAAATGTACACATATGATGAAGTTTTCTTCCCTATCCATTCCTCAGCTTGATATTGCTTGTTTAAATAGCTACATGGGAACTCATCTTTTTGATTTGCCTCTAGAGTCCAGTTAATCAAAACTTCCATTAAACAGGCTCTTGTACTGATGCAATAACTCAAGATACAAGGGTGGTCTGAATCCCCAGTGTATATACTTAGATCATAGTTTAACCAAAGCTGAATTTCCCTCTCTCCAGTACTTGGCCTCTCTGCCATGCACTCAAACAACCCACTGTATCCAAACACAAATATTCTGCCTGAAAGCTTCCCTTAGACAACAAGAAGATTTTGTTCCAGCTACTAAAGAATGTTTTAAAAGCTATGTAGCACGCAGCCCTTCTAGGGTGTGATCTTCATGGTAGCTCAAGGGACTCTAGATGAACTGCATCCTTTCCATATGAAAGAACAAGTGTGCTAACAGAAATTCAGCATTACTCATAGATTTTTGTCTAAGCAGCAATCCAAGCATGACAAGCAGACTTTCAAAACCTTAACTGGATTTGCCCCTCACTTCCCCACTGAAACAGAAAAAAGACTTTTTGTTCATGTTACCTTTATTGCAAACCCCAGTTTTCAGTTCATCTAAGTCCCAAAAGATGCATCTGAAATGCTAGACAGAATTGTGGTTCTTTCGGCTTTAATCCAATCCTGTTTGATTTCAGCACTCTTCTCCCACCTCACTTCAAAAATCCCATGCCTCCACAACTTCTTCCCTTTATTTTTACCGAGCTCACCACTTACCATAAAACTGTGAAACTATCGGGGGAGTATCTTCATCTAAGTCATCAACGCCCCCTGCGATTGGGTAAGGAGGAATGGAAACTCGAGGCATAACTACCCAGCTGTGATCAGAGTAGAGAGAGGAGGTCAAGCTTGGTAGCCCAGAATTGTGTGCTATTTGAAAACCACAAATCTTCTCAATCTGTTGCCATCGATAAAGACGTTCTCGTAAACATGTTGTCAACTCAGAGAGTGCTTTCCTGAAGAAAAGCACACATTAAAGTTACATACACTGCTCTTAAAGATAAAGCAAAGCAACACAAGTACAGCCATTCCAGCATACCAGAACATCCAATTAAGATTGTCCAAATATTCACACTTTAACATCTTTTAAACTGATTTACTTAAAAGTGCAAAACCACTTAGACTCTAATTTCCATAACTCCCAAAAAATTCCATTGTTATAAGAATAACCACAAAAGAATATGCATCCTGGTAATACTCTTACTTTGCTTCAAGAATTTTATGGTCCACCTCATCCAGGGAGGAGCTATGTGCAACATGTAATGTTCCAAATACGGTGCTTCTCTTCTTTTTTATCTTTTCTGCCTGAAAAGCAAGATGAAATGCAATATTGACAGTTCGCAAACAACAACTCATAGGAGAAAAAGTATCCAAATTTACCTGAACAATTTGTATTTACCATCTCATATCTAGCAACAGATCAAGAAAAATCTTTAGCTAGAACTTATTACCTCATCTTTGGCGATTGCCAATTGCATTTCTGCATGCTGTCTTTTGATATTGTAATACTGTACTTCAACTTCATGTGTTAACTGAAGCCACTTCTGCAATGCTTCTGGAACAGACCAATTACTTCTCAGCTCAAACTCCTTCTCAGCCTTTTTTAAAGCCATGCGAACCTAACAAGAAGAAATAAAAGTGTCAAGAGTATCATTAGAACTGACAGCAGAAGAAAGTGAAATATAAGCACCTTTACACCCACGGCAACATACTAAGGCTTTACAGAGCTTTGGTGTATGCCAATTGCTGTCAAGAAGGTGGATCTGGCATTTCTGAAATGCAGCATATAAATTTCCATATACTCCATTATACATAAGTATATTTTTTTCTATTAAATATACTCTCTAATTTGAATCTTAAATATTTTTATAAGACAGCATTTTTATTCAGTGCAATAAATCCAATCTATTGCTACTCAGAGGAGTGAGACAAAGGTATCATCTCTTATCTGTTAACAAGATAGAAAAAAAAGCTTTTGTACATATGTATTTTGTTCCATGAATTCAAGAATATTATGATAAGCTAAGGTACAAAGTGTATGTCTTTTTAGGGTTTAAGGACTATTTTACTAGATAATGGCATGATTGATATTTCCATTCAACTCCAGCATGAGACAAATGCTGCTTTAAACATTCCTAAGGATCTATTAAAGCCAGGACCAATCTAAAGTCAACACTAAGATTATAAACATTTTGCAGATACCTGTACTAGCTCTTCCTCTGCATATTTGAGCCTGCTGAGCTCACATTCAGCTCCCTCCCTCAACTCCCTTAGGCGATGAGCTTCCCGTTTTGCATCACTGATCTCATCCATCATTTTGCGCTCCAGATTTTGCTTTTCCACAGCAACATTTCTATTCTCCTCTTGTGCTTTCTCAAGCCTTCACAATTGAACAAAAAATATGAGAAAATACACAGCATATTTGTTAAAAGTTGCAGTTCTCAGAAGAAAATGTCTCCAGCAACAGGGCAAGAGGCAACAGGCACAAACCAAAATACAAGAGGTCTGAGCATCAGGAAGCACTTTTTCACCATGGGAGTGATTTAGCATTGGCAACAAGTT
The DNA here is from genome assembly GCF_963264785.1 of Psittacula echo. NCBI lineage: Eukaryota > Metazoa > Chordata > Aves > Psittaciformes > Psittacidae > Psittacula > Psittacula echo. Next base: position 20,259,488 of record NC_137735.1, on the reverse strand, counting down.
GCCCAGGGAGGTGGTATAGTCTCCATCCTTGGGCATATTCAAAAGCCGCCTGGACATGGTCCTGGGCAACCTGTTCTACACGATCCTGCTTGAGCAGGTAGGGCTGGACAAGATGACCTCCAGAAGCCCCTTCCATCCTCAACCAGTCTGTGATAATAAAGACTGTGCAAGCTTCATGAATCAACAGCAATTACATCAGACAATGTGACGTCTATATCAGACAAAACATGCAAACTTCTAGGTGAGCCTTCATTAAAGGTGTAATAAAATAAAAAGTCTTCATAGACAACTGAGTTACAGGTACATCAGAGAAGACCATCAACTTTCACATGCAAATATGCAACAGCAAGTAGAAAGTAATCAGTCCAGGTCTGCTTCAATCTTAACAGCTTAAAAACAGGACAAATATTCTTATTTTCCATGTATCTAAGCATTCCAAAGCAAACTATAATTATACAAAAATAACAGTACATACTTCTAAATCTGAAGGTTAAAACCCCCGTATTCTCTACCTTCATACAGCCTGCTAAAATATCCAGGAGGAATTTCTATGCAGAAACCCATCACCACTAAAATCACAATTTCCATGCAAAATGAAGATGAACAAGGCAGATGAATACAAGTAATTTATGACTATAAAGGATCTGTATTTTTATTTAGCCTCAAAACAAAAGAACAAATAAACATTAACTTTTTTAATTTTTATACCTTTCCTGCAAGTCAAGAAGACTTTGCTCTGCTGTTTGGAGACTTTCTAAATCCTTCATCATTTTTGTGATATGTTCTCTTGAAGTCCTGTTCTGTGTAAATGCAAACCAGCAGCCTCCAAAACCAATAACTATAGAAACTGTTAATATAAAATCCTTCATCCAGTTGTGAGGGGGACCTGCACAGAAAACAACATGATTATTAGCTAATTCACTGATACAGACAACAGATTATGGACTTCCCCTCCACCCCCCCCGAGCCTAAAAGGTGACAAAACCTGATACTAAACAAAATTCCATTTCCTTTACCTCAAACCATCTCCAACCTTTTAAATGGATTCCAAAGCATTTTTCATACAGCATAATCAACTCTGCTCTAATACAATCTACTTAATCTATATAGCTCAGATCTGGTCTGATGTTTGCAAACTCATTCACTACTCTCTAAACTGACCACCAAGCTCGGGAAAGGCCTCCTAGTTCAGGAATACCCAACATGCACAGTACCAGTAACTGTGTACTAGCAAGCATGCACGCCACTACTGATGTGGTACATTTGGAAATGTCTGGGTATGCTAAAAATGGATCAGATGTGAAAATGCTGCATTAAATTTAACTGCGCTTAAACTCAAGCCTGCACAAAAGACACTAGCATTGGATCTGCACTACCATCTCCTTTTTTAATTCTTTGGGGAAGGTCATCCCCTCTCATTTCAGCATCCCAGCTTACACTGTCCAAGCTAATGCAGAAATGAATGTGGCATTAGCTGCAAGTGTAATATAAACATTAAAAGACTTTTAGAGTACACTTCCTGTGACACAAAAGCCAACATCGATCTGTTAAATGGCATTATACTAAAATTTCTACATAATCTCACACACAGAAATGAATCTTTGTCCTGATCCCAGCATCCAGATCATCTTTTTTAATTCACTGCCCAGTTCCACAAGGCATGCCAAGTAACCTGTCAGTACATCCACAAAATAGACAAGCTGTCCTACCTATCAAGTGTCACTGAAAATTCTATCTGTTGAATTCTTACAAACAAGAGATAAGACCAAAAAAAAAAAAAAAACCCCCCAAAAAAACCAAAAAACACACCACAACTTAAAAAAAAAAAAATACTAACGGGTGAGAGGTCCAAATAAAACAACATCCAATGCTTTAAGCTGAAGCTTCTGTCTATGGCTCCGGTCAATTATTTTCAAGTGAGAGATCATGAAAGCATGTTCATTTACTGCTATCCTGTTAATGATAAGACAAAATGTTACCTATTCCAGAAGCTATAATCAAAACCAGTCTATGGAAAGAAATATATCAATAGCATTTCCCACAGTTATATAGGTTATAATTATGTAATTAGAGTGAGAGATATAATACAATGACAACAGTGCTATTAAAAAAGCATATCAGCATATGGCAAAGGAAGAACAACAAATCATTTCCCTACTTTCTGTAATAATCATAAAACAAATCCATTTAGCGTAGTTAGAGGTAATGGCATATTTGAAGACTTGTGACAACTCTCTAAAATACACACAATACTCAAATTTAGTACTTATGCTCAAAAAAGCAGGTTCTACAGGTAGTTTGAGGTATAACCGTACAACAGATTGGAAATTGTTCAAAAGGAAGTTCACTACTGTACAGAATTGTGTCCATTGATAAAAGCTTCAACAGCAAGAAACAAAGCAAAAACAAAAGAAGCAGCATTTATATTTTGAGTTACTTTGGGAGAGGATAAAAAAAAGCAGCCAGCTTTTAAAAACTGCAAGGATGCTACTCTCCCCTTGCATTTAACTGTATCTTGTTTGACTTTAGGCTCACATAGTTCTTCCCACATAAAGACAAAGCAGCAACCTACAGGGAATTAGTTGAAACTAATCCAGAAGAAACGTTCACCTGGGAAGTGTTGTTCCATTGACATTGCTGTCTCTAAAATTCTTTTCATACTGGGGCAGTTCAACAAATTCTGACAGCCACTGAAGAGTGTCCTCTTGAGTCCAGTTATGAACTGGAAGAAAAAGTCAGATTAATTACCTTTAATTTTTGTGAAAATCAATACCAAGACACCAAGACACAGTAGAAAAGCAGGTTACAGTGAGCAAGAGGGTTTAGCCAAATATAACTGCAGAAAAATTAGTATTCACATTCACCAAGGTGTTTCTGGCATTTTGCTTTTTTCATTATATGCTTCTCAGAGGAAGCTTAGGCAAACCTATAAACAAAAAAAGCACAGAACCAATAGAAAGATTTCTTTATTAAAAATTCCACACAATCATTTAGTGTTTTGCTTTAGTTTAAATCAGGACAGCATCTTGTGACTTTTATCTGCTTAAACTGGTCTCAGCCCGAGTCTTTTTGTCCATGTTACCCCTGCAGAACTAAACACGTCAGCAGGTGCTGTAGCCATTTGAGGCAATGTACCAAGATCTTTCCCAGTATGACGGCTGAAGAACTTGTTTTCACAAAAATTTCTATAGAGGCTCATGCCTACTAACCACAAAATGGGAGCAGACAAGAGAGGAAGAGAGAAGATTGAAAGAAAATACTGAGACACAGAAGAAATTTAAGAGGAAAATAGTTAAATCTCTCTCAAATATGCCCAGAACAGCTGTACTACATACAATAACATCCCACTAAGAAAAAATATTTAAGCATTTATAGAATAATCAAACGTTTTTCTGTATAACAGCAACAGTTAACATAAGCTTTCATAGCTACAGAAATACTGCATAAATATTACACACACAAAAACACCAACCACCACCACGAAAGCATTTTTGGCCCTTACAGGCTAGCTGCTGCAGCTTACAGCTGCACACTGACAAAGTTGAAGGGAAGTTGTTCACTCCATTTATGAAGTCTGCAAAAGTTTGTCTGCACATGAAAGAAACTGACAGCCTCCTTCTGGACAGATGTGTCTTTGCATGAACAAATACATTTAATCTCCCCCCCAAAACTATTTGTATATGACAATGCTAAGCAAGTATTTCTTGATAAACCTTACCACAAGGACACATTCATAGTGGTAAATTTTGACAATGACCCTTTAGAAAGAGCTGCTGAAAGTTTGACAGGTAAGCTGCAGGCAATACAAAAATTTATGCGTTTAAATTCATATTTCAGTTTGCACTGAAATAAGGACTCCTAGGTCTCTTGTCTACACTAGCATAGCTGAAAAAATTAAGCTTAAACACTTCAAATTTTCATCATTCCCAGTAACAGAAGACAGAACACATTTCACAGAGCCATTAATAGCTTTAAAAAAACCCAAAAAAAACTCGCAGTACAATGCACGTGTATTCTATCTGTATGAACGGTTAACATCTACTTCCTGGAATGCTGCCCCATTTCCTCTTCTTCTTTTGAGCCACAAACTGTTTTCCAGGTATTGATCTTGTAACAGACTTAGTTTTGTCATATTACTCTAAGCTTTCATGCAAAATGTCGGGGGTATATTTTTAAGCAGATCATTTTCACATTACAAAGATTCTTAACTCTTTTGTGAATAAGAAGCAATCAGATTTACAAGTCATTCTAAGCATCTCGAAATGGTGGTAAAATCACCCAGAAAGATATCACCTTAATCACCTTGACTGCATTCCAGAAATAGGTTCATATACTGATGCAAAGCAAAAGCATTGTTTTGATGTGACATTAGGGGGGAAAAAAAAACCCTCTTAAAATAGCTACTATACACTACAGATGTTATCACTGACAGTGCAGAACACACAATTTCAGAAGCCACACAACTCACTGAGTTTATAAACTGAGGGGGAGGGGAAAAGGAAAAAAAAAAAGTATTAAGAAGTGTCACTTCAGCTGCTAAAAGTATTTTGTTGTCACTCTTGCAAAACTTACTTTTTTATCATTCAGTAGTAATTATAAATATATAATCATGTAAGAAATGAGGTACATACTGATGTTGTTTACTATACGGCCAATCACATCTGTTCTGCTTAGACTTGTGTGACGTTTTCTTCACAGGATATCAAAGGCATCTCCCCAAACAAACTATTTGTATTTAGGAAAAAGCACTTTACTATTCATTATATATCACTGTATCAGATACCTCCTTTAGTACAGAAACTGCAAAAAGAACCAACTAAAGTCTTACAAACTAGAATCAGAACATTTGGTATATGCTTTGTCCTTTTAAATGGCCAGTCACCATTTAAGTGAAGCATAATCAATAGACTCTTCTGGGATTTCTGTCTGAATCTCTGCCCATGCACATATTTCACTAAAAATTCAGATTTAGCATGTAAAATAATTCTGCATTAGCAGAATTCCAGTGTCAGTGCCCACAAATCCCCTACTTTTCCAGCTTGAACTGGACCCTAAGCTACCATGTTCTTCGTTTCCTACAGCACCACAGTAGAGCCTTGGGAGATTGCTGTACATCAGTGAAAACATTCAGAATGTTTTTGGGTTGTTTTTTTTTTTTGTTAATATCTTGTATATGCTATTTATTGGTAAGAAGTATTGCTTGACAATAAGACTGAAGACAGCATACATGTTTATTCTACAACAGTACTGAGAAGCAAAACAGTCTTTCTTCAGTAGAAGTCTACCGAAACATGACAGAAGTGACACACACCAGGTGTACTGAAAAGCGAGCAGGCCAGCTGAAACTCATCTCAATCAGCACTGACAATTAGAATGTGCCAGCTCCTACTAGTTAGCTGAGGTTGTAACTTTTCCTTATTTTAATCACCAGAAAATAACACAGTGGTTCAGTGGAGTAGCAACTGACAGGGTAACTTAAAGCGTATAGCATTAGCCAGCAATCATAACATCCTTTCCTCTCGCACCTGTTTTGTAAATTGATATCTTGGGAGAGAGGATGTCAGCAACATGCCTTGAGCAGCCGGGTGCAGAAGCCACAGCGTTTACACCCTGATGCAGCACTCTCTCTCTAGACTTGCATAAGCTGTTTTCTATTTCAGATTACAACTTGAGATTGATTTTTAGTTTGGCTGGTTTTGTTTTACTTTGGTGGGCGTTTTTTGTTTGGTTTGGGGTTTTGTTTTGTTTGGTTCGTTGTTTCGGTTTGGTTTTTAACTGCTCTAACAACACATCTGAAGGTGAAGACAGCAAAAGTAGCTTCAAACTTGCCCTACATGAATGTTGCTCCCTGCTAATCCATGTTAATGACCGACTAGAAGATCAGGCTGTATTTTTTTCATGTTAAATTTATCCTGCAGCACAGTGCTTCAGGGCAGACAGTCATGAAGAAAAACAAGATTACAGTGTCAGCCTCAGTACTCCTATGGGCCTCCTACTCCCTTCAGAAATCAAATTACATTCAATAAGTGTTTCACAGCAAGAAGTGGATACAGCTATCTATTAGGCTTAAAGTTGAGAACAGGCTGACCAGGCAACATAGAAAAACATGAGCTTGTTCTACATCAAGCACACAGAAGGATTCAAAAGTTAGTTCTGTTTTAGCAGGACTTCAGCAGCAACTTCAGCATGAAATATGCTGCCACCAGTAGGTTTTTAAACAGCATAAAAAAAGCAAGAGAGGTGTGACCCTAACTATCTTTTCAACAGTTGAGCATTCCAACTCCCATAGAAGAGCCTGTCATCAGTACTGTGCTGGCCCTGCTTGGAACAGCACACTGCATTATGTAATTCACCCTTAGCCAAACCCTGCTTGCATGCATTTCCAGTCTCCAGATATTTAAAAGCTGAGACAGCAATGATTAACAAAGTGTAAGGCAACCATAACATCTTTGTGATATGCATTTTAGTTCCAGTTGCTGCAAGAACCACTTGTGCACTCAATACAACAGGTGATTACACATACAAACATATAGGCAAATAAGCTATGATGTTAAAGAAAAACTACTTTTCAAGGCAGTTTGTAAAAACTAGGTTTTGGTGGTACCCAGATTAGTCTGACAAACTTTTCACGAGCTCCAGGACTGACCACCGAAGTTTTACTTTGCTACAAAATCAAATCCCAAGGGACAACACTACATCATCAAGAATGCGGCACCCTACCTATTCACCAAGACAGTTCAGAAAACTACCCAGCTGCCTTCAGTGGTGATATAGCTGCCTAGTGCTGGTTTTACAGACCCCCTTACTATTGAAACTAAATACCTACACACATCTCTTCAGACAGCAAATTCATATGATCTTAGCCTATTGGGGGGGGGGGGGGGGGAAGAGAAGGCAGACACCCTTAAGACACAGAACTTTCAAAAAACATTGTAAAAACCTGGTATTCAGACATTAAAACAAATGTTCATCTGTCCCCTTTGCTGCACTCACACCTACCACCTCTTCAAGGCCCTTGTAGGAAAAAAAATAGAAGATGCACCTTTAACTCAACAATAACCACTAAGCTTGGTGCTTTAGTCTGAAAGACTTTGTATATGTATAAATACTGCTTAGACAGAAAAAGTCAAATCAAATTCCATACAACAAGCATATACTGGCATTTACATTCAAAGAACAGACACAACAACAGAAGTCAGAGGACTATCAGAAAGCAGTGTTTTCTAGGCTTTAAACAGCTACACTATTTTCCTAGTCATTCCTCTAAATAAAGCTCTCTGTACATTATGAAACTAAAAAAATTCAGTGGTCATGGAAAGCACAAGTAACATGAGCTAGCTTAAACTGACAACCTTGAGTTGTACTGAAGGACCAATTGAAATTGTGTGGAAACACAACAATAGGCTAGATGCTGATTTAAGCTATGATGCGATTCCTTCCATGCAAGTAAAACCAATAGCCTCGAAATTCCTTTAATTTGCATCCATACAGACTATGCCTTAAGGATTCTGCAGCAGATAGGGATTACCAAAAACCTGCCCAGTGCCAGAAATATTAAAAAGCTGGGGTTTTTATTTTATTAGAAAATTTTTAAAGCTTTGAACAGAGCCAATTCTCAGGGTTCTATTCACTGTATGTTTTTCAAGGAATTACTCAAAAATAATCTGTTTTTCTTAATCCTAAAAGGCAACACCAAACAGCAATAACAAACTTACTATACCATAAACTGTATTTTCACTTTCTACCCTCAAATCTTATCTGTCTTACATCACCAATATCTTAAACGGCAAGCAACTTTAAGCAATTTGCCAAATACTCAAGACAAACATCTACATAAAGCTACATGGAAAAGAATCAACAATTCTGCTCAGCATAAACTAAGCAGCAATAGATCCAGAAGATGCTTCTGCATAAGCACTAATGCTCACTGTCCAGGGTACTACTTACAGCTTGCAATTCTCACAACAGATACCTCAACAGACTACTTAAAGTTTCAAATTACTGATACCATCATTTACACTACCTTCCACCCTCTTGTTTAATGCTGTCAAATTACACTGGTACTATAAACTAGCAGCACATAAACTAACAAACCAAAATTCCTAAAAACAGCTAGAAAGGAAAACCAGAATTTTCCATGTTACCTAATATTAAATGAAAGTAGTTTACTATTTGAGGGGCTTCATGCTTCCTAACAGTCACCAGGTCACTGTTAGCACTGCTTGGTAGTCTCATTCTAAGAGCCTCCCCGTGGTGCAACTTCAGTTTCCTCAACAGCATGCACAGTAAGGCCATTATAAGCAGGCACAGTAAGACCAGACATTCCTCTCAAAATCTTGTGTGTCTTACTCACACTGCTCACTACATTCAAGAAGCCTGGAACAAAGACATTACACAGTAGATAAATTAACTCTTCATAAATGTAAGCTATAACAATATCAGAAGTATCTACTCTAAGTCAGACAAACAATTGTAGGGAAATTATCTTCTCTGATAATTTAGTTGCAACACTTTCATTGAACAAGATCTTCAGTAAGTATCTGCAGAATATTTGAAGAGATGAGGATATAAATCACTGGTTAAAATTTAGATATTTACTACAGAGCAAATATTTAATCAATTAATTACCTCAGATTGCATTTAAATTACTTCCTACATAGAACCAGTGCAATGTTCCTAGTTTCATTTGTCCTTTGTTTCCACTTTTAGCTGTTTGACTAATACCAGATCTCTATATGCTACAATACATTCTGGACCCCTGGAAGTTTCATTTTAGTAGCTACATCATAGACCATATTTGGCAGTGAACAGCGTACTGCTCATTTACTACTGTCTTTTGATATTTGGAATATTTGGCTGTATTTACATTTTTTCATTCAAATCAAACTGGAGGAGGGATGGTGGTGTTGGGCTATCAGTCCATTTTACTATATTCCAAGTCTGAAAATATTTCCCGAAATGTTTTGACTAAGAATTCTAATTCTTTGTAGCCCAAAGAACAGTTACATCTAAATTGAAACACCCTGGACTTTCCACTTAATACAATATATCATTGATGTTTTAAAATAGCCTGACTGCCAACCCTAAGGCTTACTAAATTAAAAATGTGTTTATATGGAATTCAGTGCTTGCAACAGTCATCTTCATAAATTACAACCTCGTACAGATGAGGGTGTAAGCTAGCTTAGTTTACTTACAGTACACGCAGCACATCAAGAAAAAATTAATACTAGCTGGACTGAATGAGTTTTTAAGTAAGGTTTACATAGATCTATAAGTAACAGTACCAAAACAGATTCATGAAGATGCTTTTAAAAGGTCATCCATTTACTACTCTAAACTACTTGGTGGAAAAATTATTGAATTATGTCTATTTCAATAACCACCAAAATCTTTAGCTATTCTTTACCTACCTTCAGATGTCTTCCAGCGTTTCCACAGATCCTCAATGGTGATATGTTTGTCTTCTCTGTGCAGGTGATTATGTTTATTAGAGGCATCTTTGTATTGCATATCTTCTCTTAGAAACTGAAGGAAAAGGAAAACATCTTAAATGTCAAAAAAACCAACAGAACTACAAGGAAATCAGGCAGAGGAAAATCTTTAGAAGCTCTTCCTCAAGCAAGCAGCACACAATTCACATAAGTTGACCACATCAGACTCAGAAAACAAGTTAAACACCCTTACAGGAATTCATTTTCACAATGATTAAATCCTAGAAAAACTAGCAATTACTAGTATACTATGCTTAACATTATTAGTATGCCTTACATTTACAGTGATTACAAGAATGCACCACACAAGTCATACTACCTACTTCTCTATTCTCAACATATTTAACCAGCTTCACCTACTTGAAGACCATTTAAGATCTGAAAATGTACCAGTCCTTTATAAAGGAGTAACACTTGAACCCTTCTATACCAGATAAAGCAACTGCTTGAGGTACGAAAGAAAAGTGGTGACTAAATATTAATAAAGTCTTTTGATTAGACAACAAAAATTTTACTTCTGTTTCATCAAATTAAAAAAAAGAAGGCCATCTTAGGGCAAATTTTCTTCTTGCTAACCATTTCTCAGTGGTTACACTCCTAGTTTAGAAGCATTAAACAGAGCTGTTTCATTCTCAGTAATTAATAGTTTGCCTATGTCAAAATATCACTTTTTGCCTTTCAGTAAAAAAAAAGGAAAATAAGATGACAGAACGGAATAGCCTGGAATCCCATCATATATAGCAGTGTTGTATCAGTATTTCACAAGGCACTACAAACAGGATCTCCAAATACATACAAGAAAAAAAAAAAAAAGAAAAAGAAAAGCATGGAACTGTAAAAACCCCATTTTGTTTTTGTTTCACGCAGGCCTAGAAAAGTTGGAATCCTGGTTACCAGACCACCTCTCATTAATAGTGGAAAACTACCATACATATCAGTCCCTAGAAGCACAGCATGAGTCATGTCTGTGGGTAGAGATCTTAATATTAGTACCAGAAAGTTAACGTGGAAGCTAAGTCATCTTCCACAGCATATTGCTTGCTTTCTTCATTTCCTGAAGATTAAAGCTGCTCAGACAGGAACAGCTATAGGCAGTCATGACACTAACTCAAAAAACAGCTTTTTATGTGGCTGGTCATATGCCATCATCACCACTTCAAGCAGATGTGAAGAAGAAAGCCAAGCTAGTGATGCATGGCAGAAGACCCCCCACCTAAAATTTAGTCTTGCTTTATCTGCAAAGCATCCCACACAGACCCCATTTCTAACAAATCAAGAGACTTAGACACGCAAAAAACTGAAAAGTAGTCAATTGTAAACCATAATATTAACTCTTAATAAAAGGAGGCAGTATGGTAGCAGAAACATGCAAGAAAAGAAAACACAAATTCCCCTTATTAAAAACTTCAATCCTACTTGTAAGCAAGAAAATCTAAACACATGGGAAGGGATTCAAGTTTCTCTTCTAACTGCTAGACTTGGGATAAAGTACTATTTGCCTTCCCTAATCCAGTCAAAGTCTATGTGTCGTTTGGTTTGAGGTTGAATGCAAACCCTCTCTCATTCATCTATCACTTCAAAACTTGTCTGACGTAGCTTTCTAAAGCCTTTTGATTCCTAAAATAGTTCCATTTAGCCCATACAAATTACATGGCACTTTTAACTCCTCTTCCCTACGTATATGACAGAGGCATAAATACAGGTATTTATAGATACACAGAGATACATATATACATGAGAAATACAGGAGAAATTTGTGAAATATATGAAAACAAATGAAAATAGAAGCCTGTTAGAGCGATTACAGAACTTCTGCAACACCATGGACCAGCAACTGTAAAAAAGCACAATAAGCACAGAAAAGGACTGACTGCTGTAGCTATATGCAAATGTAAAAATACCTCTTGCATATTCCATCATCCAAGTATGCACTCCAAGCACTTCCCCAATTAGTACAGCTACCATGAAGCTTGCAATCTCCACAGCTAACATGCAATCAAAGCTGGATTAACCTTATTGACTCCCACTTCATTTTTATTAAAGGCTAAATTGAAGAAAAGGAATCCAACAATAGGAAAACAAAAAATCATCTTATTCACTAATGTCTCTAAAACTGTCCAGATTCAAGTAGTCTCGCAGCTGGACCAGCAGGAAAGAACTGACGCTTGCCCACCTCAGCTTTTCCTTTCACACTGCAAGTACCTATTGTCAACTACCATCCCCCCCACGCCTCTTGGGAATAATGTACTAAAATGACAGTAAAAAATACATTATAGTGCCCTCCCTGTAAAAGCCATCTCACTTCATATGGGGGTTAAGGTACATGTTAACACTCTTCAGCTTTCTAGTGACTGGTGATGCAATGCCCTTGGAGACTTCAAATGTCAGGTGTGGACATTTGTTTTGAAAACAAACGTTGTAGGCAATCAAGTTTCTGAAGAGGAACAGAATGAGATATATACTACACTTAAAAGGTTTCAGCAGGTTTCGCACCTGCTCTGCTAAAAGTCGCTTCAGATCAGTTTTGTTCTTAAGAAATAAACTTGCTTCTACCTTTACTGCTAGTTGTGAGAAAAAGTTGTAAAATACTTCAGGACAAGAACATTTGAACAGTTGCAGGTGCAGTCAAGTAAAATCTGAATTGCTGTTAACAATACTACATACAGGAATAAAGAAGATTCCGACTGATATACTAAAAAAGCTTCAAGGTGTTACGACTCACACCAAAGCACTAAAAGGTACTACAAGAAAGCATTCTGATTTTCAAAATGGGACAGGAATGGGTTACCTTGGCACCCAGGTAAGAAATACAAACAGTTTGTGGAAAACCTGAGGCATTTCATGTCATTCACAAGGCCTGCAGAGGGAGCAAGAGTTAACGTATGAATTCATATTCTCAATACAGTGCTAGAGCACAACCTGCTACAGGGTCGGGGAGGGGGGAATGAAAACCCCACTTTCAAATTTCATCACAAATACAGAAAACAAATTCAAGTTCAAACCACAAGATTTCCTGGGAGAATAGCACAACAATGGAACAGATATGGTTTACACTGAGAAGCTACTTAGAATATTTGACTAAGTTCCTTTTTTAAAAAGGGGCTGTTAACACACAAACTTATAAACAGCTTGCATTTAGTAATCAGTATGCAGCTGCTCCTCAGTGGAAGATATTATGCACTTGTGAGAATTTCTTCAAGAAAAGAAAGTAGCTCCTTTTCTGCTCAATGCTACCCATATTGCTCCCAGATCCTGTGAGAATAATCACAATGACTTTCTCAGTGAGGTTCTCTAATAACAGATAGTCACAGCGGTAGTTACAGGGTGCACAGCTGGAAAGAGGACATCATGTTTCAAAGAATGAATGCATTTACTAATGACATGAAACACCACTCTTCTGTTTAAAAGATCTTTGTTTCATAACTGGCCTAATATGGAAGTGCTCCTTCTAAGAAAAGGAATTGTGTCCTAAATTGAAGAAAGCCATAAAAAGAGGATTTTTCTGTTCTTTGTCATGGCAGCTAATCTCTCTTCTGTTGCTCTGATCATTAAATATACAAAGAAAAGGTTAGAAAAATAGCTTTAAATGGGGAGGTTAAAAGAATAAGCTTTAAAAAAAAAAAAAATTAAGAATTATCTTAGCCAACATATTTACTCAAGAGGGAGAAGGCCATTTAAGACTACAAAGTTGAAACAAAGAAAGCAGCAGATAAGATACCTAAAAACAGTGTGAAACAAAAAAAAAAAAAAAAATCATTTGTCAAAGTAGTTACTTCAAAAACAAGTAAAGTGTAAAAAAACCCACCACACCTAGACTCAAAACTGGAGCTTTGTTGATCCCAGAAGTACCATTACAACCATGCTTCTACAAAGATTCACATCCCAAAACCTAAGGTTCAGCAGCATAATACATAGAGAGGAAACTTTCTCCCTCCTGGAAGGAACAAAACTTGTGGAGTTCTGGGAAAGAGTTACAAAGTCAGGTAGCTACACAGCCACCTTTCTTGCTCTTCAGGAAGCTTTTAGTACCATAACATTCACCAAAATCCAGTCAACACATAATCAAAAACTAACCTGAACTAAGAGCCACCAAAATAAGAAGAATAACTCATTCCAATACCAGTTTGACATGGAGAGCTTTAAGGTCACATGCAACAACACAAAAAGTTCACATATGTTAAAATACAGAAGTTGCAAGAGATGCCTGGTCCTTGAACAGCAAATGAAGAATTGCATTCTTTTGCAATTGCCAGTGGAAAAGTAAAAGTAACTACACTCACTAACTGCAGAAGGAAGCACTCATGCTATGTTTACATTTTGTTCTGTGTGAAAGCTCAAGTTCATGAATTTCAGTTTCATCAACTTAAAATAGACTCTTTAACTGACAAGTTTACTTTAAGAACAATTAGTAAAATCTCCTGGCAGTGTTATGTCCTTCAGTTTTATCCCTTTAAAAGAAAACCTGCAAAAGTTACAACTTCGGTTTTCCTCTAATCCTACTTTCAGGTACAGCCAGTAACCGTTAGACAGCCTCCTAATACATTCCCTCTCATCTTCTGCTACCAGACTCATTGTGGCTATCACAATGTCACACTTACTGGCAAGTAGGCTTCTAAAAGGCAATATACAATGATTCAGGTATGACAGCATTCTCAACTGCCTACTCTTTAGAAATGGCTTCTAACAATGTTACACAGTAAAATAAGAAAATGTATTTAAGCATAATAAAACCATCACCAGAAAAAGTTAGGACATGGTGTTACTATGTTGCCAAATGTTACAAAGTGTTACCAAGTACATTTTAAGTAATCTACAAATTCTGTTGGAAAAAAAAAAAAAAATATTGCAGCTCAAAACAAAATTGTAGCTATTCTATTGCAATGTAAACTTCACAATCTCTTCAAAGAATTTCCATGGGGTCATTTCATTGTAGCAGGACTAAACACCTGCAGGCTTACACAAACATGTACAGACAGCTACATATTAGCTTAAGTACCTCCAAGGAGGCAAAGGCATGAAGCAGGTCTGATCCAAATCACATTGCAAAAAGTTTCTATGCAACAGTACACGTGATACACACACTGACTCTATACAGGACACCTTAGCACAGGCATAGCCACAGACTAACATGATCATGTTTGCAGACAAAACCTGGCTCTGAAAAAATCCAGAATGTGCAGACATGCTCAGAGTTGCTTATAAAACTTCAGGAGACAAACTGAGTTATAAAATCCAGTGTGGGGAAAAAAAACAAACCAAAAGAACAACCAACCAAGACAAAAAAAAAAAAAAAAAAAAAAAAAAAAACCACCAGAACACCCTTTACTAACAGATTGACAACCAACTAAGGGAATCAAGGTAACCCAACAGCTCTTGGGGAAAAAAGGTTTGCTACCCTGGTTAGGCCACTAACACACCAAGGAGCCACTCCAGTTTTATGCAAAACAAGTGTGTTCAGTTTCCAAACTGCAGCTAGTATTTCTCTACATGCAGAACTTTGCCTAACCAGTTGACACTGAAGCATCAGCTAGTTTACACAAATATGAACACCAGTTTAAGGACCTTTACTATAGCAATAATGACAAAACCAGTATACTAAGGCAACTTTACAGGACATTTAACACTTGCTGAGTGTATATCTGCAGACAAAATAAACCTAGAGCTCAGTCTATAGCAATGTTTCTCCCAGTTGAACTTAAAACACTCTGCGGTGCTCCTGATGCTTAATCTTCTGCTAAAACTTCTGCTCCCTCCAACAAGTAACAATCAAAAGGAAGAGAAATTCTGTACATAAATTTGCTGCTGGTTCAAGAACACAGAAGGACTATTCATTTAAGTCATCCGAGTTACTATTAAAACTCTGAAAGTGTTTTTTTGACCTCACACTTCATGCTCCTAATATCCAAAATATACATACTTAAAATGGGAGTATCACACTCCCTTGGTATCTAGTTCTTCAGGATTTCTTGTCATGGAATTTCTTGCCATTTTGCCCATAGTATTTAGTACTCATACTGTCCAGAACAGGTTACTGAAATGAATGGGTCCCTGGTCCAGACTAGTAAATCATGTATTGTTTACTTTTTATATCTCTCAAGGAATCAAAGAACAAAGATCCGCAAACTTCTTTACCAACTCCCCTTTACACAAATTGAACAGGCAGGTCTGTTTCAGCAGTAATTCAGAAAATTATTTTTCTATGAGAAGATACATGTTAAATTTTATTTCTCCAGGTTTTCCTGAAGTATGATATCTTAATTTAGCAAGCTTGTAAAATAGATTTTAATGTACAGATGCATATACCATTTTAATTCCTAAAAGAAAGGAAGCATAAACAACCAAGAATAGGACTAGCAAACTGATTATGTAATAAAAGCATGAACTGGTTCTCCTTTATTATAAAACCTTTAATCACAAATTAGCGCTAATGGGAATATATATTGCAACACACATTTCTGAAATCACCCCCCTTCCATAAATTTTTTATTTTGAATCAAGTAGTTAACACTTGACCTCTGTATCTTCCCCATTTCTATTTCCTTCTAGATTCTTCCTTTGACTTTTTTCTTTTTAGACTCCACCTCTTCATCCCCTCTTCAAAAACACAGCACATACTTCAAGATATTATGTTTGTTTCAACTCTCTTGGATTATTTGCATCCAAAATGCAAATATTACCTCAAGCCCTCAAACAAAAGCTTTACAGAGGCCATCCATTCAGAAGATTGTCACTTCAAAGGAAGATCATGGGCTGTCAAATATTCTGCCTCTGTCAAACATACTGTAGCCAAAGTGTGAACAGATTATACTAGCTACTTTTTCTGCTTTAATCTCTGTATAGAAGACAATCATACTCCCTGGTTTAGACTACTAAAACTAGGTTCTTTTCAATTCTTGCCTCAAGACAACATTTTAAGTCAGGCACTTTTTTTACATACGACTTCTGAGGTTCCAGCTTCTTTGACTGTACTGTTAAAAGCTATTCTCTGATTGTTTCATGCTTTCAATACTGCAGTTTCTTCCTCCCCACACAGTTTTTTGTTTGGGTTTTTTTGGGTGGTTCTGTGTGGGGTTTGTTGGGTTGGGGGTTTTTGTTAAGTAACTATGCAAGTACACACAAAAAGCCTAGAACAAAATATTAAGATATTAAGTGATCTATCCACACAGAGCTGTAGATTCATGCCATTAGCTCTGTGTGACATTAAACACACAGTAAGATATTAGTATTTCAAAACATCAACTTACTCTATTTGTACAGTGAGATTCCTTGAGAAAATTTCTTTATGTAGGATCTACATATAAAAGCTCTTTGGAAACAGGAAAAACCTATGTAAATAGTGAACATATGATAAGTCTTACTGCTTTTGCCTCTTCATCATTAAAACGAATCACTAAAACCACACATGGTGGAACAGATGCTTCCTGAGGCAGGTAGCCTCCCACAACACATGACTAAAACCTCAGTTAGTAACGTGTTCTCCCTTTCAGTTACCCTTTTACAGCCTAACTCTAAACCAGTTTAAGCAATTGCAATCTTTTGTATGCTAATAAAAGAAGTAACAACAGAAGATAGATTTGATAGAAAAATTCATATTAGCCTGCCCTAAAAATTCAGGGCAAGTATTAGAAAGTTACATGAATCCTGACTGGGAAAAAAAAAAAAAAAAAAAAAAAAAAAAGAAAACCACAAACATATGAGTAGCAATGTCAAAATGCTCGTTTTCCCTAAGTATTTTGTAATAATTAGAATTAAGAAAGTACCTTCTAGTGATTTTGAAAGTTCAGGGGGTTTTCATCACTATAAATACCTTAAGTTATACCATCTAGTCTAACTCAGGTAAGAGACTAAACAATAAGTAAAAAGCATAACTAACCAGTCCATGCTCAAACTAGAACCCCTCTATCTTCCTTAGAAGACTTTGACAAATCCCTCATGTGTTTCAATGACTAACAGATCCTGTGTTAAAAATTTAGATCAAGTTTCCCCACATCAATTTCATCAAGATCAAATACAAGCTTCTTTCCAGTCCACACAAGGTAGATCCAAAGGGCTTCTAGTATAAGACAATTTTTGAGGAAATAAGTTTCTAGTAACAGGTAAAATTCTCTTATATTCTGAAGAAACTCTTCCTCTATAGAATGATCTTATGTAAGGATTCATTTTACAGAGGAAAAACAAACTACAACATAAAACAGGGCATGACGAACATTAGGAAAAATAGAGTGCAGATGAAATGTCTGCAACTGCTGTTGGGATTTCTCAAAAGTATAAGCAAATTGAAGTGGCTACAAGAAACAGTTCAACATCTTTAGCTCCTCTTACCTTCCTTCTCAAAATAATATATTTACAAGAACTTCCTTCCTTGGTGTAAATATACACTTGTAATTTGTAACACTGCTTTAGTGCTGGTAAAACAGCAGAAAGTTGTACTTTGTGACATTTTTCCTGCCAAATATCTGATCAACACACTCAATGTATGGCTCTTCCAGCAGTCTTGCAAGTAAAAACCATGAAGCATGAAACAGGAAATCCATTACCTAGCTGTTAAGTAAAATCCCTGTATTCTATGTAAACTTCTAATCAAATGGGGTTTTTTGATTATTAATCCTCACTTTTAATCAAAACAAGCAGCATTACCCACTTTGACAGAACAGAAAAAATCTGGTTTTGAAATAGTGGATACTGGGATATATTTAGTATATATTCAGACCTACTGTAATCAGGTAACTGTTTTTAAAACATCAGATCTCTTAAAGGTTATGGTAAAGCTCCAGTAATAGTGTTAACAAGAAGAACATACAGGTTATTAGTTTAACTTGCAATTAAATTGCATTTCTCATTCATTTCAGGTTTGCTTTTAATGTCTTAAAAGAAAGCACTCTGTGCAAATACATATTCATCATTGATTTGCACAGAAAATATATGTAGAAAAAAGCTAATTGTGGGATTTATTAAATATTTCTTCTATGGTTAAAAATGAGCTTGCAGAAGAAAAGATTACATTTCAGTCATTTTATGCACAGTCAGTAGTTTGAATATACAGTTTCATTCATCTGTCATCACCCCAGCAATAACAGCATCCCTCATGAACTGTTTTAATTTCAGTCACTTCAACAGATTTTAAGAGTAGCTTCTGTTGCTGGGGTTTATCTTGACATTTCACTGGAACAAAATGAAACTTAAGATCAGATATAAAGATGGTCCACTTGAAACCAGGACAGATCTTTTGATTATTAACAAGATTTTTCCCAATGTATAAGTATTTCAGTGTTTTCTTTTAACTTTCTTAACAAATACAGCACAAGTCAAGAGAATCATACAGTGCTGAGAAGCTCCTTAAGGAAGCTTAAACTCCATTACTAACATTTCAAGTTTGCAGACTGGATTGTGCCTGTCCCAGACATTACCGACTAACCAAACTTTCTGCAGTAACAGAGCTAGTCTGTTTCTAGCACCTGAACTACCCTCACCATGACACTCCCTAAGGTACAGAGCAGATTTTTTCCCTCCAAAGTTATATTAGTCTGGACTATTCTCTCCATTGTATCATATTCCTTCACAAAACTCCTAGCAACAAAGCATCAACCACCGCTGATGCTGTTTGTACAATAGTCACACAGAAAGGTACGTAGCATCACATTAAACTTGACAATGGTAACTGACAACTCATTCAGGGAGAACAATCTTCCTAATGTTACAAAAACAGGAAGAAAAATCAGCAGTAGATTCTTCTCCCACTCACTTCCAGTGAAAATGGGCTTTAGAACCACATGGCAATACCCTCTTCACTCCCCTTCCTTTCTCAAGCCTATACCTGACAACTGCCAGAAAGCAAAATAAGCAAGAACAATGAAACTACATGGATGTTTCGGTTCCTACCCAGCAACTCTGAGAACCCCAGTGGTAAAGTTGAGACCTGCCTGTGACAAGCAGGTTCAGGGCAGTGACTCTACCCCTTGGCTCTCGTGAGACTCCATCTGGAGTACTGCATATGGTCCCAACTTAAAAAGGACATGGACATGTTGCAGTAAGTCCAGAGGAGGGCCACAAAGATGATGAGGCAGCTGGAGCAGCTCCCCTACAAAGACAGGCTGGGGGAGCTGGGTTTGTTCAGACTGGAGAAGAGAAGGCTCTGGTGAGACATATGAGCAGCCTTTCAGTACTTAAAAGGTGCCTGCAAGAAAACTGGAGAGGGACTTCTGACAAGGGTATGTAGCAACAGAACAAGGAGGAATGACTTTAAATTGAAAGAAGGTAGATTTAGATTAGGTATTAGGAAGAAATACTTCACTATGAGAGTGGTGAGGCACTGGAAGCAGTTGCCCAGAGAAGCTGTGGCTGCCCCATCCCTGGAAGTGTTCAAGGCTGGGCTGGATGGGGCTTTCAGCAATCTGATCTAATGGGAAGTATCCCTGCCCAGAGCAGGAAGATTGGAACTAGATGATGATCTCTGAGGTCCCTTCCAACCCAAACCATTCCATGATTCTATGATAAGCGCAAAGACCTTTCCAGGACCACTAGAAGCCTGCCTACCAAACTCATTCAAGCAGTCACAAAAAACTTCAGGCAGGTCTGCATAACCTTCCTTAGGCAGTACTTGCTACTTGCCCATAAAATGCAAGCAAAAACACATTTAAAAAAAAAAAAAAAAAAAAAACCACCACCAAAAACCAGGAACAAAAAAGCCACACCTTTCTTGACTGCTGTCTGTAACAGGTATTATTTTGCACCATGAAGTCTTAGGAACAGATCTAAAGTAAAAAGCAAAGACCAACAATGCCTTAAGCAGGAAAATCTTGGAGCAAACAGATTAAAATATGAGGTGGCAGATCACATCAACCTCACTGCAAGCTAAACCAACACCATTTGCCTACCTCTTACACTGACCACAAAAATAGCAGCTTTTATACACAGTTGTATAAAATTTTCCTTTAGGCTAAAATAAGAGACAATAATATTCCATTTCAGACAATTCTAGAAGTTAGACTTTCCTTCTACATTTGGCTGTGGGAAGGGCTGAATTAAGAAAAACAGTAACAACTAAAGTGCTGGAACATGAAGAGCAGCTATCTAAAACAGACAGACCTCATGTATGCATAAGTAAAGGCTTTTACTCCTACCTCATCACTTTCATCTACTTCAATACCACCATCTTTGTCATCATCCATTTGCTTATGGATCATGCGGAGAGCTTCTAGACTGAATCGGTCCTCCTCAGTAAAGCACGGTGGGCTGAGTGAACTGCAGGGATCTAAAGGGAAGGGGGGAGAAAAAAAAAAAAACAAACCAGAAATATTATCTACTGTCGCTCTACAATATAAAGCTCCCAAGAAAAACAATGGGCTTAAATTTCTGTATGTGTACATGTCCTTCACCTCGCACAGCCAGGAGGTCATAGATACCAAATTCAGCCGAAAACTAATAATTCTTACAAAAAAAAAAAGTGAAGGTGGGGGTTTAGGGTTGGAGGGGAAAGGGGGTCAACTCTTCATCGGGAGGGAAGCCCAAAGAATAGGCTAGAATAGTTTGGATATTGGAATTTTTTTTTTTTTTTTTTACCCCTGTAACTGCTATCTCCACCTCTCTTATCTATCATCCACCCTCAGTAATATATCACTGCAATAGCACATAAAGTCACTGTGCTTTGCAACCTCTTTCTGAAAGCCTGGGCTAAACAGAGCAGAGGAGGAAAGAAGTGTCATTCCTACAATTATAGCTTCATAAACAGGTAACAAAGGAATGACAGCCATACTGCAGAGCATATTCAAATTAGACAGACAGTACTACTAGATGCAAAATATTCACAGTGGACTGCAAGAGAAGCAAGCAAAGAAAGCTCAACTGATAACAACACATCATATTCTCAGCCACGTATGTTCTGATTAAAAACACCAGAATTACTGTGGAGCAGGTTTCCAGGTCAAAAATAGCACATTTTCATCTACATTCGTTACCAAAGACTAATGATTTGCATGCATCTGATGGCTCTGCTTCCACCATGTCAGATTGTTATAGCTCTGTTATTTCCCTTCCACAAGGCACATGCCAAATGCTCCAAAAATTCTACAAGGCATGATCAATTATCATTAAAGATTGTCTTTCACAGACCTTGGCATTAACTAATAGCCATTTCATTAATTCTGATGTACTGAACACCAAAGAACAGAAGGTGGAGAAGGACACACAAATTAATTTTTGAAAGTTCAGCTTTAGTAAGGTAGTGAATTCCCACTGGAATAGCCATTATAAAAATGCACTCACTAGTCCCATAAACTGGTCAACTCCAATCATATCAAGGCAAATACAAATTGAGGCAGCATAAGTAATTTTTGCTTCTAGTCTACCAAAGGATTAAGCTTCAATGTTACTATAGATTTTATTAAAGGCTCATTTATATAAGTAATGAAAGGGAAGCACATATAGAAATGGATAAGATCAAAAGTTTGCACAGAAAAATATATTTATTAGTTTAGTACCTCCATACCAATTGTGTTAGCATGATTCTGACTATTATAAATTTAAAAACAATCAAAAATAATGGATGCTGATAAGACAGCTTGCAGAAGGCTATAAAGCAGAAATACAAAGGTAGCAACCACAGCATAGCTGGAATCTCTAATGCATATTAACAGGATTGATCCCTACAGCTAGACACGAGTCAATGCACTCTTACTTTATACACCAGTTTTATTACACAGAAGTTAACAGTTACCTGTTATCTGTGTCCATGTATCAATTGAAAAATAAACAAAACAAAACCCAACCAAGAACCAACCACAAAAACAAACCAAACACCTTACTGAAACCATCCCAGAATGGAGATGCTGAAGTAATGTGTCATGAAAAAAAGGGAAACTGAGTAATTTTATGTTTAAAAAAAAAACACCTTCTATTTGCCCATCTTCGCTTCATTAGAAAAGGTTTAATTTGTACAATACACAGTCTTTGGATTTTTGCCTTCTAATGAAAATGTTACAATCATGGGGGGGGGGCTAAAAGACTTATCCTTGTAATACAGAGTATTTGCTGTAGAAAGGCTTCCCTTGCAATAGTATGAATCACTTCAAAGTTCTGCTAATAATTAAATTCCAATAGCCACAAACAAAGAAGATTACATTATTTTAAACACAAACATATTTCAGAAGAACATTTTTGTACTGAAAGATTAGTTCTATACTATGTTTTAAGTTAGAAGAAAGCATAATTGTCAGAACAGATGAACAGGTCCTCCACACTCAACTTCATTTGTAGTTATTCCTAGACTTACATAGAAAACATCAGACCAAGTGTTCAGCTCGCAAGCACTCACTCAAATGCTTCTTTATTTTGTTCAGCTGAAAGCCCAGCTTTTCAATTAAAAAAAGTTTTCTCAGAGTACATTTTCTGAAAACTGAGGTTTTTCAACTCTTTTCTCAATCAATTTCTTAATCAGAGTATTTATTTATCTTAAATATGACTTTTTTAGTTATTTAAGAAGGAAGGCACTTTAAAGAGCTACGGCTCTTCTTGAGAGAAGTAAACAGGCTGCTTGTACTTCAAATGTGCCATGTCCTGGCTCCAGGAACACTTGATCTCTCTTTCAAGACAACAGAGTTTCAATTGCTCCTTTTGGAACTGAGAAACATGGAGCAGGACCACATCTCGACTGTAATAAAAATTAACCCACTCTAAACAGAATCCAAATTTACCTTCAAGGTTATTTTCATACGGTAAAATTAAACATTCCTAGACTGACAACACTTGTCATCCCTCTACTCAGAGAACAATCTCATAACAATTTACAAAGCCACAACCTAAAGAATAAGTGAAAAACATTTCACAAGCATACCTA
Organism: Psittacula echo; assembly: GCF_963264785.1. Lineage (NCBI taxonomy): Eukaryota > Metazoa > Chordata > Aves > Psittaciformes > Psittacidae > Psittacula > Psittacula echo. The sequence goes on along the minus strand of NC_137735.1, from coordinate 20,236,163 downwards.
TGAAGCCCTACCAACCCCAAAAACACCTGACAAATTTAATGACCTGCAGCTCTACAGAGGATTCTAGCACACATAATTTTGCCTCACTTGCATGGCAGAAACAATTCAAATTAATGTTACATGAAGCATGGCTAGAAACTCCCAAACATCCTGTTAATTAAGATAAAAGCCAAGAGGAAAAGTCTGAATATAGAACAAGCACCACAAACATAGGTCTGAGACCATGCAATAAATTATAAGACTAGTTGATAGTTTATTTTTCAATTTGAATCTATTGAAGGTGTTCTGGGATTCCAAACCTTCTATTGTACTTTAATGACAAACCATTTCACATCTGGACCAATTTCACTGTCCTAGTCTGGTATGTGTGGCATAATACACTCAGTCCAAAACCATCATCGCAGGAAAGAGCACAGGGATACCAAGTTCATTCAGGGAGTAAACCTGATATTTTAGAATCTGATCCTTCCTTTAACAAAGAGCACAGAAGAATTAACAAAGCAAACAACAGAGATACAGTGTAGATGAGTTGGACAAGAGTCATACAAGCACACCATATGTCACTCTAGGCAGGAGTTATTTTACAGCCCAGTTTTTCATGTTGCTCAGAAGCATGGAGTTTTTAGAAACTCAGGTCATGATATGGAGGGAATTTGCTACTAAAAAATTACATGTCAAATTTGTGGCTCAACAAATGCAGCAGAGGCTTTTGAACTGACCCTTCCATCTGCCTCAAGTAGCTCAGTAACTGGTTCCTAGCTCTGAGGCAAGAGGAGAAAGTACTCTTCACCAGTCCAAGGAGCTGCACAAGGCCAGGGGTACAGACCAGTCTTACACAAGACAGTTTGATAGTAAACTGAGTATAGAGTTATCCAAGGGGGTATACAGGAAACTTTGTATTTGCAGATAAGGGGAAAGTAACACTTACACTTTCCCCTCCCCCCCCCCTTTTTTTTTCTCTTCTCTGTCTTTCAATGAGGTTAGAATAAGGTGAGACTACAAGAAAAACTCCAGTTTGAAACTCTCCTAAACATTAGAATAATGGCTTTTTCATCCCATTTCCTAAAAGCAACAGGGGTTAACTTAAAATGACAATGTCAACACAAACCACTAAGGAAAATTAAGTACATCCATATCTTCAAGCATTTCAGCAAAGTCCTTGAAATTTATTTCAGGAATACACCATTAGAAATGGTCCCAAAGCAAAAGAATACATGCACCTTGCAGTCTTTATCTATCCTGAACTTTTCCCTAAATTGCTGCAATCATAACAGACTTCAGAATGAAAGACTGGCAGACAAACAGCTAGTAATCCTGTGGTCATCCCCTCCACACACACACACCCTGCTGCATATGGACACTGGAGTATAGCAGCTTTGTGACAGAGGGACCCTAGCAAGTGTTTGCACTTCCTATCTGGTCTCCAAAGCATTTGAGCCCTCAAGTCTTTTAAATGCCTCAAAGAGCCTTTCTAAGTAAGAATACGGGGTCACACAAAACTTTTATGATTTTCAAAGGTACCTGGAACTTGACACACACCTCCAAATTTAAAATTTAAATGCTTTTAAATTTCCCTGTTAGTTCACTCAGAGCAACTTTGTGTTGGGAGTTATTGGATAGATAGGCTACTACACATCATTTCTGCTCTGTGAGGATGTTCGGCATTCACAGAGAAGGAAGCACACTTTTTTATGCTAGCATATGGCAGTCCTATGAAAGTCTGCAGTGCTTCCGTGACAGTCTTTTTCTGATAATTTCAGGAGTGTACCATGTTCTTCTAGTTTTATGATTCCTTGTTCCTAAGAAGCCATCTGGGGAGAAAGGGAAGCCTCACAGAAAAGGCAAGCACTATACAAAGTGTCAGCTTCCTAAGTACATACTCTCAGCTTAAAATAACTGTTTCCCAAGAAGTAGGATTTCTTTGCATTTTCCAGAGCAAAGCAGGTGGCCACAATATCCCCAACCCCCCCAACAAATGGATTTTTACCCAACTAGGATTTCTCTTTCATTACATTTCTTTTGTGCTTTAGTTCTACACTATACTTTAATACATAACAGTTTTTTCATCAATTTAATATATTCCTTTCAAGGCAAGATAAAAACCATAAAATAACCGTAAAATAACAAAGTACAAATCTGGGTGTCAGGTACAGTAGAGACTACTCAAATTACTGAAAAACAAGTGTTTTCAAGAATTTCACCAGATGTTCAAAACAGCTATTCACAACAAAGGCAACAAACATGTTTCTTTTAGCTTAAATCTTTACATAAGGTGTCATTAAAGTCTTCAAATGCTTGAAGACACAGGCTCAAAGTAAGCTTTGTTTAATCTTTCAATTAAAAGCTCCCAAAGCAAATCACTCCTACTCTTAATAATTAAACTACTCCATATGGCAAGTAGGCTGAGCAGGATATAACTGTTAACTTGACAAAGTCATTTGTGACATTTATTTAAATGATTAGAGTGGAAAATAAAATTCATCACTGCAGCACATCTTTCCAATAAAAACATTTTAAAAAATTTTGACAAAAAGGGCAGAATACACTTAATCTTTTAATCACAACACTGATTTACTTAAATGAGCTTCCTAAAGAGGAAAAAATGCTGTAATACTAATTACAGCAGGGAAAGGGGTGCAACAGGAGAGGAGAATCAGGCCACTGTTGTCTCCAAAGAATTTTACAATGCAAAATTTCACTTTCCATTACCCCATATTAGAAACAGACAATTTCTGAAATCGTCTTTCTAAGCTCATGTAGTAACAGCAGATAAGACTCAGATAAAACTCCTGACTGCAAAGCCTGGTATCTGAAGCACTTGTTTCTGAGCATATGTGTAATGCTTAGTGACTGGTAGCAATTCAGTTAAAAAAAGTAAATTAATAAACCCAAAGATATTTGCAATTCAGCTCCATGAAAGCTGCCGTAATTCTTTTCAAATCCACTAAACATCCTTCAGTAAAAACAGATCGTTTTGAACAGCCTTAAAATAATTCATTACCACTTCATTATATATATATAAGCAATATTCCCATGGGAAATCCAAACCTGGCTCTGTCACTACTGAGAAGCATCCATTTGGTCTGCTACTTCAGTACCTTTTAATACATGCAAATCAATTATATTTTTAACCCTGCATGGAAACTTGAAACTTGATCAGGCAAGCAAGGCTTTGATTTTTCCTTAAATCACCATTAGCTCATCTCTGCTTTCTCCACACCCACAAAAAAGCTGTCTTACTCTGAACTTAAATTTCCTATTTTTATGCCAAGGAAAAAAGTGAAACCAGTTTGATATTTAAAGCAAAAATTCAGACAATAATGCCATTACAAAATCAAGTCTTAAAACAGTTTTTGATTAAGGCTTTTCTAATCTTTCCTAGATAAAAAGCATAAAAAGCTACAGAACAGCAGAGAGTGTTAACTTTCTGATCATCTGTTAAGATATTCAAAACATCACACACTATTTTAGAAAACTATTCAAGAACTCTGTAGCAATAAAATTGATTATTCAACAGAAAAGATACAAAATAAATTCTCTAGAGAATTAAGTTTTATGTCAAATCTAATTTCGCTTTGATTTAACTGCATTGAAAGCAACTATCCCAAATCAGCAATGCTTGTTTGAAAAGAAAGTTGCAATAAGGGGTTTGAATACATTAATCATGTCAAGGATTATACAGAGACAACAGAATATCAGTATAAACACTTCATTTAGACTCTTAGGAAATTAATTATTAAATTACAACACTGTCTAATTAAACAAAAAATCAAGAAGATGGCTTCATGGCTTTTCCATCTTCTTCCCACACCCTCCCTGAGCAATGACATAGTTTGAAGGGAAGAGGAAGCTGGACAATTACTGTACACAATGGTCAAAGGAGACTGATTTAGAAGAGGAACTCCTGCCAACCCTGACAGAGCAGGATGAGAGGAAACCGGGAGATGCATTTTATGTAAGCCATGAAAAATTCACCTATTTTCCTACTTCCAGCCTTACATGTACTTTAATGGTACTTAATATAAAACCCCAAACACACATATGAACGCTCAGTTAAAATATTAAAAATAATAAAAAAAGGATACCAGATATCTAATACCTCCTCTCAGTAACAGGAAAATCGTCTCACTTATTAGTACAACAAGACCAAGAAAGGAAACATTTAACGCAGTTTAAATCCAAGTACTCATCCATATATCTTGATTTTGTAGTAAAGACTATTTAATGCTCCTTTAAAAATGTATTTTGTACTCTTTGCACAATATCATAATTACCATTTCAAATTTGAATAGCTCCAAGAAAAAAAACAAATTAACACAGGCTGAAAGATGATCTAAATTAATAACTTCACCTGAAATAAAAACACACTCTTAACTCAGACAATATATCCCACACATTTAGAAGTTACAGCTATCAAAGAAAGAGGACTATGAATTTACTATTTGAATTCATTTCTGAACAGAACATTAATAAAGCTGATGAAAAACTGCAGATGCATATTCATATACATTCAGTGACTATTAACGCATATCACATCTAAGCACATAAACAACACACATCCAAGCTTCTAATACATTTTAGGTCTGACTAGTTATCTACCACTGTTCTAACAAGTTTCCTCATTTTCTAACAGCAGGAAGCTGGAAAAGGTGCAGTATATCCCTGATCATATACTTTAATCTGCCTCAGAATTTGTCAGCTCTTAAGGAAGAAGAGCAGCATAGCATTTAAGCCACTTTCTTAACTTGGTCAGAAAATTAGAAAACCAATTTACAGGTGACCCTCAAATGTCTGACAATATGCCCATGTGATTTCTGAAGCAAACTTCCTAGTAATGGTTTCCTAAATAAAACCCCACCTTCTTGCTTAGAATTCTGTTCTTGTTAACACCTCTGCTGCATATTAATCTGGAAGCCTCATATTTAGCCTCTTGGCTAAGTATAGGGTCAATATTCAGTGTACCGATTTCTTTTCGGATACAGCTCAAGAGCATAAGCCACATTGAATTCCTTTCTGGAAGACACTAATCCGCAGACTACAACCACCACTATATTATGGCTGATAATGAAAAAGTCCACAAACTTTTTTCATGCTGAAAGGTAGTTCACAGCTTCTTAGAATTAAAAAAAAAAGGGGGGGCTACCCCTGAAAAGCATTTTACCATCTTACCTAATCTGAAAAAAGTTTAGTAAAGGCATTAGAAGTTTTACAGGTGTGGCTTTAAGATTAAAAAAAGCATCTTTTAAGACCTAAATCCTTACACTCTCAGAAAAATAAACTACTAAAATTATAAATTAGAAGAGTGTATTAAAGTCATTGTTTCCACAAACTCTTGATATATCTTTAAATTTATACTATTAATCACATCATTTTTTCCTCTGATATATTTATTTTCACATGTGATTCATAATCATATCCTATATTCATGAATCAGGCATGTAAGCATGACATTGCTGACATTACTGAATTACTTCAGTCTTCTGGACCATCTGATCTAGTACGTATATTAACAACTGTTCTAACCAAGGAATCAAATTTAATCTTCTGTGAGCACCATCTGTAGGATCATCAGTTCCCTCAGAGTTCCTGTAACAACATGTTGTCAGGATGTATTTATACTTTAGGAGACCATATCAGAATTATACAACTGAAATCTAAAGTAAAAAGATGTAACACTGTACTTACAATAAAGAAAGCATAGCATCAGGGCACCTTCTTTAAAAAAAAAAAAAAAACAAAAAAAAAAAAACCACAATCTGTTCAGATTCTAGCATTTGAGTATTAAATTGTCAGCCTATGTAATGTTTATACTTTCAGAAATACAAAGGCACTGAGTGCATAGATTCATCTATTTTATCAATAACACCATAATGACACACTTCTGTTTAGTATCATTCAACATATCAGTAATTTTAAGGATGTAAATAAATATCAGTTTCTTTAAATAGTTCTATTTGCTTATGTGAGGATTTAGCAGTGCAGACTGCTGCCTAGTTAAGTACTATCCTGCTTCCAGAAGCTTACATGAACTACTCTGTACTCACATCCAACTCCAGATTGCACAACTGGCAGTTTTGCTCCTACTAATACGCTGCTAAATATTTTTCTCATGATTAATTTCACCAAGTGATAAACCAGGATGACAAATTTACTGCTGGTGTCACAGTTCACCTTAGCTTATTTGATGCAAATGAAATCTAAAGAGTTGGGGTTTTCAAAAAAAAAAAAACAACAGGTTTTCAGAATGTAAAAATGAACTGGTCACACTTCTTTGGAAATAACATTATCATTATGCTATCGCCCAAAAACACAGACAGTGCTATTTATAATTATCAGAATGTCAGAATAAACCATAATTGCACATATCTTGGCTACATCTTGGTTGATACCGTTTTTATAAATATATTTCTAGGCCCATAAAAATAGTATCAAATGGTACAGTTTTCCAATATGCATTTGTTTGTTGTTAAAGCAGGCAATAAAATAGAACCCAGACCCTACACAATGAGTGTTCACAAAGTCATGCACTGGAGTCACAGAGGAGAAAAAGAGGAAACTCAGTTCAATTAAACAAGAACTCCAGAACTCATATGTTGGAGAGATTTAGCTTGGATCAATTCTGGTTTAAAAATAAATAAATTAAATTTGTACTGCAAGCACATGGTTCTTCCCATCAAAGAATTAGATACAAGTTTACAAACAAGTTTAAGTAAGTAGTACTGCACCTCTAGACAAAAGTCACACACAAAAGGAAACAGTAAGGTTCCTGAATACTCTGCATTTGCCTGAACAATGCATATTGCCAACTACTGCTTGTACAGCATTGCTTGTACACCTACCCAACAACATGAGTATATTCAGGATGCAAGGAAGAGCCAAAGACTAATGCTAAAAGGATTCCCAATTGTTTGTCCCTTCCTCTCCCATTCCTGTGTCCCTGTATTATCCCCCTCCTTGTACCAACATAAGCACATTTGTGTAATCATGCTGCAGGAAGGCTCAGATAACCGATCCTGCCTGAAGTGGTTCTCTGTACACAAACACTTGTGACAGCAAAGGCACAAGGGGAGGAGGAAATCCATGCAGCAGCAGTCAGAAGTGCACTTTATAGCCAGTGCTGCTGCTAACCCCTGGTCCTGATGTGCCCTATGTTATAACTGAATCTAACAGCAACACAGTAGTGGGCAATAAACTGAAAAACTGAATTAATGCAGTGGAACAACACGTATGCTACATGAGCGGAAAACTCCAGCTCCATTTTTATATCCTTGCTTTCTCAGCTAGGAGGCGCAGGACAAGGTCGTGTCCTAGATAACTTGTTGCAATTAACTGTCAAATGCAAAAATTACCTCTTTACCTGCAACAAGTTGACATCATGGCTGGACTTTAAATAAAGCATTGAGCTCTCTACCTAAGGAAATCTGTGGGGTTTTTTTTCAAGTAGATTTTGTGCCCTAAAAAACCTAAACTAGACTTTTGTAACACTAGCAGGAGCTGGAATAATAGCAAACCCAAATAAAACACCCCACAAGGTTTGACCAAACAGTTTCTAACACCATTATGGCAAGCTCAGAATCTATCCTCTCTCCAAGATTCTCCTCACTAGCCTAGAGCACAAGTTGGAAAGCCTAAAGTCGGAGCACAAACTCCAACGCAGCCACTTATACTGCAGTTAGTCCCCTTCATAAACAGTAGGTCTTCAGAGACAATTCATTTCTACAAACTTACATCAGCAAGCTCAAAGTGTCAGTTGAGTGCATGTCTGCCCCAACCATTGCTATAATTTATGTAGCTTCTTCATTTAAGCTCCATTTTTCTGACCAGTTTCCAAAACCTAGAAGCCAGAACATGCATTAAGAAATTCAATATACAGGACTAAAAAAAAAAAAAAAAAATTAGCTTCTGTCCCAAAGCTGACAAACTATGACACTTGGCAACATAAAGCCAAGTGAGCTTGTTTTGGGGTTTTTCTGATTGTTTTGTTTGGGGTTTGTTTGATTTTGGTGTGAGGTTTTTTGTTTGGTTTTGGTTTGGGTTTTTTTTGCTTTGGTTTGCTTTTGTTTGTTTTGTTGTTTCTTTTTTTATTATTAGTCAACACAGTAAAACATTACAAACAGGCTACACCAGACTGACTGCACTACTGACCCACTATCCTCTTAGCTTAAAAATTACCAATTCAGTTCTCAATTTTCCCTTTTCTTTAAAATTTAATTTTGAGATCTAAAAGCTTAAAATTTACTTAAAGGAAGAAGTGTCAAGGCATTAAAAAGTTTTCCATCTAGGCATATCAGAAGTTCAAATTGAAAACTTTCTTTTAAATTAGTCTAGAAATTTTCTCTCTGTGAGCCACCAATTCCCTATGTCATGCAAGGTAACATTCCTAAAAAAGAAAGTCTGAAGCTGTTAAATGTTTTGGGTGATAAACTTTCCATCTTTTCACTAGAGTAGTAAGAAATTACTCTCTTTTCTGTTTACATGTCTTCATAAATATAGTTCAATCAAAGAACTTTTCTACATGTGATCTCACCTCCAAAGCCTACTGGTTATTATTCATATGTAATGGTCCAATGTGAATAACCTCCAAGCAGAATAATCCTTCCAAAGCTGCACATTTTAGAGTAGTTAGACTGAAAAAATATTGAATATCTTCTGTTCTAAAACAAATTATAGTTTTTCAACAAGCCAATTTACAATCCATGATATTTCAGTAACTTCTTTCTTAATAAAAAATTGCACTGCTTGGCTATACAGATACACATGAACACACACATTTGCAGCATGCAACCTTTTTTTTGTTACAGGCTTATTTTTTTATCCATTAATACTACATGTTCTTACAAATTCTGTCTTTAAAATCTTGTGCTCAATGAACTTGTTCTATTTGATTGGGATTATAAAAAAAAAAAACAACAAAGTTTTGATACTACATAATTACAAGAAGATCAAAAAGCTGGGCTTGTTTAGGTTCTTGAAGAGGAGGTTAAAGTGATCTAGCAGTAGCTTGCAACTGACTACTCGTCAGCAGATGGCAACTCCCCTCATCAATAGCAGCAGACAATATATCATGCGCCAACAGTTAAATTATGCACTGGGAGGGTCAAGTTATATACCAGGAAACCTTCTTTGCTATGTTAGCATTGCAGCACTATGTCATGCTGCTGCATATGTGGAGTCTTCACCCTTAGAGGCTTTCAGGAGCTGCCCAGATGACCTGACGCTGCAATGGTGATATTCTCGCTCAAAGCACAAGTTTGACATCCACTGGTCCTTTCCAATTAGCATCTCTACCATCTCTTTTGAAAAGCAGATTTTAGTATAATGACATTTGTTTCAATATTGTCATTATACTATTGTCACAAATACAAATAAAAATGTAATACCAGTAGCCATATTTATGAAATATTAATTGTAACCTTGCTGTATGTTCCTAGAATGCTCACAGGAAGCACTGTGTGAAGAAGTTGCTGACCTACCACATTTACAACCCGAAGTATCAAGCAAATATCTAATGGTGACAGAAGAATGAACAAGGCAAGGCTGAAGAAACCCTTGGAAAATCCCAATCAGATCCCACATGAGGTCTTACAGCACTGACATCTGCGCAGATTTTACTGCCATTCAATGTGAGTATCTATTCCTCATGTGAATAGTAAAGAGTGTTTATACACATGTATACAAATGAACTTCTCCTTAGGAACACCTTAGCAAAATCTGGTTTTACCATCCCATCAGTTCAAACGAATACATTTTATATGATGGAGAAAGGGAGTTTCAGCAGTACTTAAGCTGTGCTGAAAAACAATAAAGAGAACAGAGCGTAAAGAACTGGTATGCTGTAGAAGCCCAGAGCTTGAAAATAGGGTAATAACCACTCAGAAGAAAGAATTCATCACAACTAGAAGAATAATGTTTGTTCAGGAATGAGTTTTTTTTAAAGCCACACAGTGTTGTAAAACATTGCTTTCCATCATGTAGTCCCATAAGAAATACTTTAGGAGACATCTTAGACACACAACATTATAAAGGCGAAAATGCTATATTTCTATTTTACATGGCCATGCCTAGCTCTAAATAAATGACAACCTGCACTTTTAAGTGAGATATCTATTGCAAAATTCTACACCTCTGTACCATGGCTAAAGCAAAGAAACTCTCACACTGTAAATTTTCTAAAGCTCCAATAAGATTCAGTGCTGTTTTCACAGAAGCCTCACCTTTCTTTTCAGCAATTTAAAAATTGAGACATGAGATTCCCCAGGGATGAATACATTATTAAAAAAAAAAAAAAAAAAGTTCAATGGCTTACACAAGTTTAAAACTAAAGATTCTGAAAAGGGTTATTTTTCATATGCAGAAGAACAGAAGAAAAGACAGGGTTGTTTCAAAATGCTTTCACTGTTTTTATAAGCAGAAAAAGTAATTTAGGAAAAAGTGTTACATAAGTTACTGCACTACAACTGCAATCTTGATCAAAAATAAGATTCAAGATCCTGTTAGCTAAGTTGCAGTCAACAGCAGGGGGAAGGGAAAGTGGAGAGCGCAGAAACAGCAGAAAAGGAGATGAGATAGTAAGGCATTAGTTTCATTGAACTACTTATGGCAGTGAAACAAAAACATCTTACAAAAACATTTAACATATTAGCAAAAAATAATTATTTGTGAACTTAGACTTCACCCATATTTTGATTGGAAATCTGCAGAAATTATTGCATATACGAAATGCACTAATACAGAGAAGCAAGCAAAACCAGATAAATTGAAGTGAAATTAAGGAGATATGAAGAATTAATGCAAGCAACACTCTGAAAAGGTACCCAAATCTGCTCCAATAGAGCCCAGGTCTCAAACTGAAAGAAGTTCTACTTCAACAGGAAAAATACTGAGCTCAGAGTTCATTTGGGTAACTAACCCTGAAGCAAATTCATAGCTTAAAACACAACACACTAACAAGAAATCATTACAGCCTCTTCTGAACAGCATCAGCTGTTCCATGTAACTGCAGACTAAACTTGAGCATTATTTATTGAAAGGTGGGCTTTAATGCAATTAACCAAAACCTTTTCTCTAACACTTGCCAGGAATAGCTTACCTAGTGAGCAAAGCAAAGCTATTAACATTTTTAAGTAACAGGATTTAAGCAGTCTCAAGCAGCAAATTGACATGTAAAAATCAATGTACCAAACATTATTTAATTTACTGGTGTTGACAACTGCAAGTTTCATGGGGCTTTCTTTTTTTTAATGTACAAGTTCTGAGAATTAAGGCAGCAGCAGGTAATGCAAATTACTGTAGTAAATTTAATCTGTGCACTGTATAAAAGCTCCTTTGTTCTTTTTTAGAAAAAAAAAAAAAAGTGTCATTATTTCAACCTAAGTTTTAATAAACAAACTTAAACACTGGAGTTCTTTAAATTCCAATGTTTCATACAAGATCACATGGCTTTTGATTTACTGATCCCTTACAAAGGATCACCTGTTGGATAAAACCTGATTAATAGAATAGAATTCTCTTAGCTCAGCAACTACCATAAATATTACACCATCATTTTAAAGCCATAGACAAGACAACAAGATTACTAGACTGAGGTAAAAATTAAGTACCAACTATTGCAAGCACAGAATGCCAAAAAATTACAGAAACTGTCAAACAAACAAACAAAAAATTCTAACAGTTGAGAGCCAAGCACATTCTTTCAAATGACAAAAGAATTCTGCAAATACCTGCAGAGGCTATAAACAAAAAAATAAAATCTGCATTACTAAAAATTGAATCCTATGTTGCTACTAAAGCACTGCCTTGAAAAGAATCATTCCTTTCATCATCATTTAAGTGTGCCTTTCTATGAAAGGTCAAATGAACAGAAGAAATTCCAGAAACACAGATCAGTGAGCTGACAAATACCCACCTTCAGAACATGTATTTTCAAGTAATTTTACCCTAACCATTTGTTCAAAAAACAAGTTACAAGTAATTCCTGCCCATTCTATAGACTATGAAACATCATATATATGCTTAAAAAAAAAAAAAAAATCCTTAAATGAACACAAACACACCGTTTTCTTACCTGAAAGGGCTTTCTACCTGTAGGCCAATGTGAAAGGACACTGAAAAATGGAGACAGTAAAAGGGTAAGGGCTGTCATAAAAAGGAGATAATCTTTTATGTGCTTAAACACCCACTTGCACTTTCCAAATCAGATAAGCATTTTTCAGAATTGCATACTTCTATGAAAACACATAAAAGTATACTCATGAGAGCAAATAAGTGTATACATAATCACTGAAAAAAAAAAGATATCCAAAGTAACAAAAAAAAAGCAACCAGATAAAATTACAATGAAGACATGCAGGATCTTAGCTGCAGTTTTTCATAAGGACATCTTGAAACAAATGGCCTCTGAAGACCTACCTTTTCTCACAATATATTTATTTTTAATCCCATAGAAATTACTACATAAATTACAATAACATATACCAAGTTCACATACCAATGATTGAGCACAGGCCCATTGACCTACGAAGAAAAACACCCACAGCAGCCCAGTGAAACCCAAAACGGAGGAAGAATTTGAGAGCGGGTTTCAACCTTTTCCAAATTAAGCCCAATGGCAATTTAAAAACAACAAACTTGGACAACAGTTTCCTGATACATTTTCCTTCAAAAATACAGAGTCCAGAATTTGTACAGTTCCCCCCAGCACCTTGATCCAAACCTCTCAGTGCCACCCCAGCTCTGCCTGCACACTAGTCTGATTAATCCATTTCTGCACTCTAGAGAATTATCCACCCACATGAAGATGCAGCTGATAGAAGCCACGCCTTTGAGAGGTTTCAAACAGAAACAAGGAAATCAGGCCAAACATTCAGCCATGTCTGCTGCATCCTGTCTTCCTGTCACCTCCGAGATTGCAAACTGACTAAAAAACCTCTCTTTCCACTAGCATCTTCCCTGTCCTGATCAAAGCTCCACCGCCCAGCCATCTCAAGGTCCCTTACATGAGAATAAAGAGCAAACTGAAGCACAAGCTGAGCACTGGCTGAAGTTGCAGCCTCTGTGGTATGTCATTAACTAATTAGGAAGACAACAGAAAGCTGATTTAATAAGTCAGTCTTGAGATTTTCTGTATGGGTGCAAATATTTAACTCAGCTTGCACACGCCTCAGGCGGGACTTGCAAAGCAAACAATCACTTGTAGCACATCACTGAGCAGTCTATGACTAGAATCACCAGCCTGTGGTTTTGCATGCTCCATACGCAGCCAGGAAAATAGCATGATTTGAACAAGCTGCAGAAATATTTAGTACATCAGAGTCTTGCCACCTGTTTCTCCCACCTAGAACTCAATAAACAAAATAGATCATAATAAAACAACAAAAACAAGCAAACAAAAAAAGGAAGCATTTCAGTTTCCCTATTTGTTCTATTTTTTCCAAGAAGCAGGATTTCATTTTCGCACAATGAAAACATGTTTATATGTGGCTGGTTTTGATTTGTCTGGGGGTTTTTTTCTTGCTGTTGTGGGTTTGGGGTTTTGTGGGGGTTTTTTGTTGGTTTTTTTTTTTTTTTAGGATACTTTCTCTCTGTTAGGGAACTGAAGGGAGACAAGAAATGCAATGAAACTGAAGGAAGTAATACTCCTGTAACTACATACTGAATTGAAGATACTGTAACTCACTAGAATCTAAACAACATTATCGAAGACTGATGCATAAACATGCACAATACATAAATTCACATAATATGTAAATAAAATGTTGCTTCTTAATAGGAGCTACTCCAAAGAAGGTGATAATATTCATCACTTGGTAGGTAAAACATTTCATTAGCAGAAATCAAGAAAATTTTCCCTTGTTCTTTTCAGTTTGGATCCACAGAAATGTTTGGTCCCCCAGAGCCACTGGGTTCCTGATCAAATGGCCTCAATTTCTTTGCTGTTTAACATAAAAAGTCTACCAAAGAAGGAAAAATTGCACTTCCCTTAATGCCTTCCTTTTACTTGCCCTACCAGAGTAACTTCAGTTTTCTCTTCCCTTATCAATACAGTAAATACTGCTTAAATATGTTCCAGAAGAAAAACAGCTACATTCAATTCTGTCTGGAAAACGCTGACTTTGTTTCTTGAAGGTAATCTAGTATTTTACCTGAAGACAAATTCAACAGCCAGTAAATTGTACGAAATTCGTTTCATAAGCCGTTGTACTCAATAGAAGAGCTGGTATAGCATGTGAAACCAAACAAAAGACAACTTTTGAGAAACAGGATACAAATGCAGATAAATACTGAACACGACGTATGGGGCAAATTATTTATACTCAGAGGCTTACACACAGGCAGTTGATATCCAAAACAAAAATTGAGACTTCCCTTTTTCTGCATCAGTGCTGAATAGCTACAAATTCATTTGCAGAAATTATACCATTCATAACTATTCTTCCTTCATATGTAATCTTGCTGTTGGCAAAGTGTGTTAACAAATGCCATCTATGACAACTTGAAGAGAAATCCAAGCATGACCTGTGGAGAGGGAGACGTGGAGAGGAAGATGCAGAAAAACTGACCATTGCTGATCTGCACAGTAGTTCACCTGAGGTTATTATACACATTGGAATGTTTTAGTGGAGAATTTTTTACCAGAAAGATTGCTAATTGGTGTTAACTCCATTATTTGTTTAATAAGCACCTATTAAAAGTTACTAAACAGAGAAAGAAGTAATTACACCTTCCTTGCTTGAGTACTGTGTGCTGTTTTGCTCATCTCCAAACAGAATGGGCATAATTCCAAAGAAAAGGAAGGAGAGATATTTACATGCAAAAGGCATTTGATAAAAAACAAAGTAGAGAAAAATAAGTCATAATGACAGCATTTTAGCTTCTAGTTAAAAAAAAAAAAAAAAAAAAAGGGAATTAAACAAAAAAAAAGCCTTTACATGGTGTAAGACAGTTATGACAGTGAGTTCTACTAATCATCATGTCCAATGACCAAACATTTCTAAATGAGATTTACATGATGGAACATAAAGCCATGTTTGTATTAGGCAAGATAAAAATCAGGCAGTCTGGAACAAGTCTTCACACTTCAGGACATAAGGCAACTAGTAAATGTGTTTTGTTAGGAAGAGTTATACTGAATCACTGTGCTTCAGCTATGCACTATACTTCTTGTGATATCCTTTTCTCAATCCCAGGTAGGCAGTTATTCCAAGATATTAGATAAGCTGCTTCTCCAATTTTGAAAAATAACAGTTATGTTCTTAAACAAGATTTTAACCAGTCACTTCTGGATCAGTGGGGGGGGGGGGGGGAAGCACACAACAATATGCCTAAAAGCATATTCATGAATAGCAGCACCAACTGGTGTCTAAGAGAGCCATGGCTCTGAATAGCAGACTATAGTGATAATATGCTCTGTAGAAATGCAAGTAAGTTTGTTCTTTTATGAAAGCAGTAAAAATATTTGCCAAGATCACTTTGTTCCAAATACAACATTTCAGTGGTCTGTCAAGATCTATAATCACATCCAAAATTTGATTCCATTCATTATTTTTAAAAATTACATAACGGAATAATGTATGATACATGTATACAATCCTCCTTGTCTGTTACCCCAGTCTTTGGAAGAAAACAAGTACTCATAAGTAAGGCTAAATTACTTACAGAAAAGTGAAAAAATAAACCCCTTGAGGATTTCCAGTGGCATAACTTCAGTACTACTCATTCTGGACAATTCTCAAGCATACACTTACACAAATTCTGCTAAACCAAGTTCTTTAAAAAGAAAACAAACCAATTACTAAACCCTATCCTAAAAATAAAAGGTGCTTTATCAGTGACTTAGCACTAACTTCCAGTCATGGAACAGAAGAATGCAAAAGAATATGCCATGAGTGGAATAAAGAACACACACTGTAACCTGCCAGGCACCCTCAGAGTGGAAAATTTCAGAATCACCAAATTTCTCAAACAAAAATAAACCACATAAAAGATGTGTCTTAATTTAGCATTTCTGGTTTGCTTTATGCTTGTTTCTTAAACAGCTATGACAAAATATTGTTTATGTACATGAACAAACACACCAAAAGAATGAGACACAAGGAATAATCCTAAGAAATATTTCCCAGCTTCCCCGGCTTGTTTACTGCTGGGAACTGTGTATGCAATCCTTTAAACCCTATACAAAACAAATCTGTCACCATTGTTACCCTAATGACTTGAATGTCTAAATGCCATCAATGCCAAGGTATTTTTGGTATTTTTTCGCTAGACAGACCCAGCATTTTTACAATGCATTGTGCAGCATGTTCATTCTTTGCTACCCTCCCCTGACAGAGCTCCTCTCTGGCCCATCTCTCATTCCACTGTCAACTTTAATTTAGTTTCTCTCCGAAGTGCAGCCAACATCCATCTTCTGTTGAACATTCATGAGGCTATACTAGCATCCCTCTTTTTAGTTTCTCTTACTTGCCTCTGATTTTCCCATTTCTTCTCTTCTTTATACAATCTGGTTGGGCAATAGTGATAGCTAGTTGGGACATTAAGCATTATGCCAAGCAAGTGGATGAACAGAATGGAGGAATTAATTTTGGCACACCTTTTGCTGACAGATAACCATGCTACTTTTAATTATGGATTCACATTCAAGGAATATTCAGTTACATATTAGAATCACTTTACACAAGGCCACAGGTCAGAAGACATATTAACACTCTAATACCACATATAAAGGTCCTTCTGCATATATTAAGTGTGTTAGACTGAACACAAAAACCATTTCCAACATCAAGTCTTAGGTCAACCATAAACTCTGAATGCAATGATATAGATATTCATTAACGATGCAGAAAATCAAAAATTCAGACAGTAATAAAGCCTTATCTAAATGGCTTTGCATAATATTTATTAAGAACAAACTCGAGATTTCTCAGGTATTCACCCTCATATCATTCACCCCCTATTTGCACTGAACCACCATATAAGCAACAAAAAAGCAAAAGCTACACAGCGGTTTCTTGTTGGCTTGTGTTTCCTTTTGAACACAATTCCTTAGCAAGTTCCATTGGACATTCACCTGAGGAGGTAATTAACAGGTGTTACCAAAACTGAAGGTAATGTTGGACAGACATCCAAAGCCAGAGTTTTGCCCAAGGATAAAATATATTAATTTAAGTAATTACACGACAAAATAAGTCAATCTATACTAGACAAATCACTTTTTTAAAGTATATTATTTAGTTATTAAAATATTTGAATATAAGAGTTACCCTGCAGATTTCTAGAAGCTTTAATTACATGAAACATTCAGTTGTGCTTAGAAGTACAGTGCAGAACTTGGGCATAAATGTTGATTTGTTACAACTTGCTTTAGTCAGATGGAACAGGTAAGAGCTGTCTGCAAATTTCAGTTTTAGTCCAAAAAGGGTACAGCAACTCAGACTCCTATCAGATGTTCTGAACTACTACTGAAAGATCCTCAAACACAGGACAACTGTAGTCTCCTAACAAGCTGCAAATTATGTGTCACCAAACATTCTTGAAGATTTTGGGTTTTCTCTGTGTTTCTGTATCTTTCAAAGACAAGCCTATGTCATCAGAAAAACGATACTGCCCACAACTCTCATCCTTCCTACTGCAGAACATGTATGAATAGTAATGAGCCACGAAGAGCAAATCCAATGCTATGGTAGCTTGCAAAGACAGAGTAGGCAGGCCAGTATTCTGCTTGTGACTAAACCAATCACAGTTGCATGATACTGAACAATTGTGGGCGAGGGTATCACAATTTCTAATTTAGCACAACATTCTGATATGAAGTACAAAGTGTTACTTGAAGTTCTCAGATGCAATTAATGCAGAGGTGGAATTGTTCTTTCCTTTTTCCACAGCTGTGCTTTAGTCTTATCTACAGATCTAAAATATTTAAGAGTTAAAGAACTAGATTTTTATTTTTATTTTATTATTATACTTTATTAATATATTTATATATATTATATTAATATATTATATATATATTAACTGAAGGCAGTCTACTCTCTACTTCTGATTTACTCCTTATAAACACACACAGATAGATTTAAAACCAGCTGAGCACCTTATATCAAAAAATTTGCAAAGCACAGAAATTCCTTCCATGACCTACATGGCATTTTCAGCTATGTGCAGTTGTAATCAGCATCTTACAGAACGCACACAATTCCTCCATAAAAAGCTTAGCAATACAAAATGGTTGTATTTAGCTTTTCAGTATTCCTTTCCACTCTGCAGCAAAAAATAAGCAGTGAATCAAATGAGGTGAGGCGGCCTGTTAAGGAGGTTGGGGTACATAATCATAACATCCAAAACATGCTGGGGTGGAGGAGGCGAAGCAAGGCAAGGCAAATGCAACAGCATGATTCAACAGATAAGATATTTAAAAGAATCTTACAAGATACATTTTGAAACATTACATATAAAAAAAGAAAAAAACCAAACAAAAACAAAAACCTTCTTAACACTGCTACCCAATCATTCTGATGAAATCTTTAAAAGTTAAAAAGCTCAAGTGAATTCCATAATTTATCATCCTCTCTGTAATCTACTAAGAAGTCTAAAACCTGAAAATATTATGGCTACCGAGGCTATCAAAGGTGTGAAGAAGGAGTTAACACCACCTCTCCTACCCTAAAAAACATTAATTACAGCTTCCTAGGTAGTATTACTGATTGGCTGAAACCTAATCCTGCGACATTTTAAAGCTAAATGACATAGAAAACAAATCTTAAGTGCACTTAAAAAGCACTGTGAACATAAACACCAAATTAATATCCAACCTGAGCAGTGATTAATCATTCTGTAGCATTCAAAAAAAACACACACATTAAAGAAACATGGCAAAAATACACCTGACTCAAAAAGTATTATCTGAAAGTACATCTAAACTTTTTAAGTTAGTTTAAGTTTATATCTAAACACTCAACAGAAATTTATCTGACATAGTGAGTAGAGTATGATTCACATCTCCAGACAGTGCTTTCTACATCACGGTAAAACAAATTTACTCTGTTACAGGAGCCCAGACTAGCTCAGATGCTGACATCCCCAGAAATGTGAAATTAATCCCATCCTTAAAGCTACTGATCAAATAACACCCTGGGTATGCACTTGAACATGTCTGGGCCCTACAAACTCAGCAGTGTTAAACAACAAACGAAAATAATGAATAGGGGAAGCAGGAAACTGTGCCCAGTAATTGCTACCAAGTATGCTTTTTCCCTGACACATCTTGAAGTTTGCATGGTCTGAAGCACCAGCTCCCAAACGATGCTGCATTCTCAGAGTCCAGGATAACAACAACAGCCTTGGCATGAGCAACAGCCAAGCAGAAGAAAGCAGGCTCACTGCTGGAAAGATCCAGCATAAGCAGCAACAGGTCCTGCTGGGGCTGGCTGCTTCTTCCCACACTGGGCCCTGCACCCCACATGCATCAACCGCTTCTGGGAGCAGCACTGCAGCCAGCAGCAAAGCTTTCTGCCTGCCCTGCCAAATGCACAATCTTTATTTGCCTATTTCCTCTAAAAGGATGACAACCGGACACGAGCTGGAAGATGCCTGAAAGTCATCTTTGGATGATGACACCTTAACAAAAATAAAATAGAGTTTTTGATAGCAGAAATATTTAACCCACATTCAGATATCTAGGTATACCAAATTATCTTAAAAATATTTCAGGTTAGGAAAGAAATAATTGAGGTTCCTTTCATTACAACTAAACTTCATATCCATTTCAATTAGTAAACAGAAAATTACTAACATGCAATCAGTAAAATTCAGTGGGTTTGCTTGTTTAACAAACCACTTAACTAAAACTTCCTATTTGAAGTAATCTGTGTTTAGCAGAAGTTTGAGGTAGGCCAAAGAGGAAGCCAGTTTCAAAATATTCTTAAGTGAGAAATCCGAGACCATAAGGTGAGGCTATTTCACAAAACAAGTGACCACGTCAGAGCCAAAGGCTCCTTATTCATGCAAATATAACAGGCTACTTAACTCTTGGACAAGATGCAGAGGAAAAGTACAGTATTTACCTTGCCCTAGCACTTAAAACTGCAATACTGTGAGAACTTCGTATGTGAGAACTTTTATTATAGGTGTTGGCACCTGTACTTGTCAACAGTATGAACATCATAATTCACCCTTTACTATATCTCCCACTTACACTTATTTTGCACACTAACATTAATATCCAAGAAGTATGCTCTCTACTAGGTATTTAACAACCCTGGGGTTAAGTAAAATACTTACAAGAAATGCCTTACATGCGTTAGCTCCACATAATACAGAACACTCTATATTCAAGTTCTGATGTGAAATTTACTACCTAACCAACAAAAGGAGCTCTCTGTACAAATGGCAGCCCCTGTGGTGATGCCAGGACATATGTTGTTTTCCACAGCAGTTTACAGTTGATGTTCCCAATACTCATCTATGTGCAGAAAGCAACAAAGAACTTCATATTTAAACCTGTCTTCTCAAATTCTGAATGCAAAACTTCCCTTTGCCAAGGAAAACATAATCATAGCTCTGTCTTGATAGTGAAATACAGGCTCCTTCCTGCTTCTAATAGGTCTCTTAATACACTCCCAATAAACAGATCAGAATTACGCTTATCTTTTATGACCACTGAAAATACAGCATGGACTTGGAAAGCAAGCTGAACTTTCACTCCTTTGAACACCACACTTCTTACTTTCCATGCACAAAATTAGCAATGTTTTGCTTCCACTTTCATTTTTATTGGGCACACAAAAAAAAAAATTTGTAAAAGGCAAACTGAAGTAGACACATTCATGTAACTTTTCTGCAGTCACTTTTCAGAGCAGAACCCCTGGCAAGACCAGACAATTCCACTTTAAGTATTCACAGTCATAAGAGAAGCAGTGAAACAATCATTTTCTTTCCAATAATGAAATCAATTCCTTAGAAACCTTTTGAGGAGGAAAAAAAAATACCAACAAGACGCCACTAAGTCTGAAAAGTTATTTAAGGTTATCTTCAACATCCTGCAAATAAGACTGGCCTGGTAGCACCTACAGAATGAAAATCTATTTTCCAAAGCAAATTGGGTTGACTGAGCCTCGTTGACAGGTTGACTGATCTTCAAAATTGTCACACTACTACCTAAAACACTACAGCTGCCTAAAATCTCTACTTCACCCACAGTCAGATCTGAAGGTAAAAGACAAGACTGGTTCTCTAACCACAAATAGCAAGGTGCTAATCTAGACTTTAAGTAGGCTAACACTCTTATAGTAATGAAAACTCAGTATCTTCAGTTGGTATGCTTAGTCCTCTGCCCACTGTTTTCTCTAATATTTCACAGGCAAAAGATACAGTATCAGAACAACAAATTATCAGAATTAAAGAAGCACTTATTAAAATTTTTGTGCTAAAACTTAAATATTTATTCAAATAAGTAATCAACTACTACATTCATATTTAAAGAATAAAAGCAATAATTTGGGCAACAAAACAATGACTGTCTTGTTCTTTAGCTTCTGTAAGAAAGTTAATCTGCTGCTGACAGCATTTTGGGCATAGAAAATTATAAGTCATTAAAAAAAAAAAAAAAAATCAAGAAAACAAAAACATCATTGTAACCTTACTGACTTCTGGCCGGAAACAAATTTCAGCCCTAGGATACCATTTGGGAGACTGCAAACAACACAAATCAACAGAAAAAACAGTTCAATAAAATCAATTTATAAACTGAGTGAGTGCCACCTAAAATTTTGCCAGTCCTCAGTTGAAAACCTGCAACTAACACCTCCCAAAAACCATATAAATTATGACGCAGCTTACTGCAGCACTATAACATTCTCTATTGAGCATTTTACCCTTATTCTTTCTACAATAGCTGTCACTTTAAACATTTCCATAAAATCAAAAATCAAATGCTAATGGAAAACAGCAGGTATTTTGCCAAACCATCTTTTCTCAAGCAACACAACTGTACCTTTCAGCATCACAGAAGGCTAGCAAAATTGGCTGCACTGACTCTAAGGTGTCCAGCTACTTCAACTTTGCACAGCACTAGTTAGCACCAGATGGTGCCATACGAAGAGTAATGGCAAGAAATTTTTTTCCTCTCTCTGCAAAACAGTCCACTGCAATGCATTTCCTAGTTTAATTCTACCTGTTTACACAGGTGTGCTCTTCCCTTCCCCTAGGAAAATTGGAAGCAGGGGGAGGGGCAAGGTAATATCTACTTTTAGACCTTCTGACTTTCAATAAATGGCCCCAGGTCTCATAGCATGAAAATAACTACCGGTGTTCCTACAGTTGCCTCCTTTATAATTAATACTCACAATTTCAAAGAGGTCTACTGCATACTCACTATCACATCCAAAGACCTGAAACCCACCTGGCTGCCACAGTGCTCTTCCATTCCTCCCTCCCTCTGCCTCCTTGGCTTTCCTTGTTTCCAGCCCCAGGTTCATTCAACCTTTGCTTAGTCAATTTCAGCAAGTTACTCCAGCAGATAATGAACCAAACAACTAAAATGCATGAGGAAGAAGACAGGCTGAAGTCCTAAATCACAGCTGCTAACATATACTGGATTTAGCTTCTGAAGAGCAGCTATTGGATTTAGCTTCTGAAGAACTATTACCACAGGGCAGATCTTTTAAATACAAGAAGTCCTAGTTTCTTTTCATGCACAAAAATGAATATACAAAAACACTGGCAAGGTTTATTCAAACCTTTTCTAGTTTTACATATCCTTTCAAGGGACAGTGACTAGTATACTACTTCCCTTTCTTCATAACCTGTAGTATTTCTTCCTTACCAACAAACAGGCTTCTTCCAAAGAAAAAGTCACTCCCAACAATCTCAAATACAACAGCTTATCAGAACTCAAATTATTTCGTTAAATCCAGCCCAAGTATACACTTAACAATATGAAAGTACTGAATAAAATAAGCTCCCTCCTCCTTTCTCTCCCCACCCTACTTTTTGCACTTCGACACTACCATCTCATCACATTGTCAAAGAGTATTATGAAATACCATCTGAGATCTCTGCAGGCAACAGCAGTTTATGTTAAGTTCCCCTCCATCATCCCACTAAACATCAAATTTCCACTCTCTTCTAAGCTGAACAGTATAACGCTCCATTTATAACTACCTAGTACCATGAAGATGCATCCTTTTCCTTCCCATTAGGATAATATTTTACCTGTGATTGCTTATCAGTCTTACGCAAGAAAATGGCAATTTCTGTGGACCTGATCACAGCCAAGGTTGTGTACATTTCATTGAAATGAGGAAGTCTTACCACTCATCAACATCAAGAGAAATGAGAGTCTCCACTACTGTTCAAAGGATACTCTAAACAGACATGAGGCAACATAAAACAAGTTTCTGAGGGCTTTTGTGACAAAAAAAGAAACACACCACAGATGCCTAATTTCTTAGGAAGGATATTTACTTAATAAAGGAAACAAACCAGTTTTACTTAGATTCCTTTATAACAAAGTTTAAAAGTAGTCAACTGGATGTATTTAGAGCTCAGATAGGTGCTTGCTTGACTTTTTTTTTTTTTTCTTTTTCAAACATCTACAGCTGAGTCAGAATGGGACATGTCTTCATTATCCTGTATTAATAAAATCACATTTCATCAGGTTTGCTTTATACAAGTAAGTATTTATGCCAGGCAAGTGATTTTAGTTTTGAGACATGAACTCTCTCTTACAATAAATTAACTGGCAAAAAAAAAAAATTAACTCCTGAAGCAAAGGTTTTACTCCAAAATTCATTCCTAAATTACTATCATTTACAATAACTAATCTCTTTAAGAAACCCCACTAAAATCTTGGCTCTACTGCTAATCTAAAAGTTACCCTCTACAAATTTTATGGATTCTTGAAGTATTTCCTTACCAGTTTTGAATGTCATTTTTTAAACTGCACAGTTTGTGACATCTGTGTAAAACACTTGTTTTTGTGAATAGCTAAATCTCCCTTACCCACCTTCCTCAATCACTATTTACTTGGTATGCATGGGCTTTTACTACAATGGTTAATACTACCTTCCTCCAACACTATTATCTTCTCACTACCAACTTTGAGTTCAATCAGTTCCCCCAAATTAACTCACCTCCAGCCACTATAACATTAAGGTAGCAGCTGGAACACACAGAATAGGCAGGGAGGGAGAGAAAGCAACAAGCACAAAGGAAGAGCCACCCCTTGCTGCAGGACAGTTTAAACCAATAATAAAGCAACACCCTTCAAAGACTGCAGAGCTACAGGTCTCATACCACTGCCTGCAACACAACCACAGTAAAACCAGTTATCAGGAGTGCAGTTTCATATGACCAAAACCAAAATACTAATTTACTTAAAATGCAGTGTTAAAATGAAATCCTGGTGAATTCATAATATAGGTTTATACACTGAAGTCAATGCAATCCATCACATTGTCTCTTATCTCTGCTGTAGCCTGACATTACTGCACTGCTTCCAAAGTAACTACCATAGCCTCTATGGCTCTGACAGCACTGTTTCAGTAGATACATTCAGGGAAAATGAACCAGGTAGAACAGAAGAGATGAAGGCAGCCATGTTCCAAGAAAGTACTGGCAAAGTTAAGTCTTTTAAAGAAAAATTAAAAATATACCCTGGGGAAGACAGAGCTGCCTTGATGCATTACATTTGCAACTAAAAATCACAAGTAGAAAAGGATATAAATATATTTTCCCTTCTTGCCACATCATGGCATAAGTATTGGAGCTATATGATATTATATAGTCTCATTTTCAAGTTTAGTAAAACAGTAAACAATACTTAGCAATAAAAAAGTAACTGAATTTTCACTTTCAAATAATTTTTAAGTCTTTAGATAATGAAAATAACCTAAGCCAACAGTATTTTTCATATAGCTATACTACGTTACAGCAAGAAGCTACCTAATACAACAATTTATAATTAAAACTACAGTAGGAGGCCTCTACTCAGAATAATTAACTTTGGTATTTATTTCAAAATCATCACAGACTACGGTTTGAGTGGTTTTGTTTATTTGTTTACAGTATAATATTTCTTGCTTGTTGCTCTTGAAATAGTGGGCAGCATATCAAATTGAGGAAAAACTAATCAAGCTTGTTATATCCAGAGTAGAGAAAAACAACATAAGACTTACTCTATTTGGTTTGGATCTAGGCATACAAATAGAAAATTCACCTGCTTACTGCTGCTAGTGAGGGTAGGAGGGAGGAATGCATTTCAAATAAGAGCCTATGGTTGGGACAAACAAAAAATTCAGCAGATTGATGAAAGTCATGTTGTTAATTTCTCAGCAAAGCTCACCAAGCATATTTCCACAGGTAAAGAGAGGAAATATTAAAAACAGAAAAAAAAAAAGGAACACCAACCACTTACTAAGCCATTCCCTCATTCAGCAAATGCTACACACAGGGAGGGAAGAGTGAGCGAACAGCCACACATTTAGGAGTTATTGATGACCAATCTCAATGGGAGCCTAGAGAAGTTATTTACTATTAAGAATAACATAACATTTGCGTGAAGATTTCCTTTCTAAGTGACACATTAAACTCTGAATTTTAACTAATTAAGTTCACACTGTCACCGGATAGAACTGAGAAAAATTATTCCTTTAGCTATGTAACATTACTACATGTGCTTAATAATTACATACAACTAACCCCTTGTTTTGTTCTAAGCCAGAAAGTGAGAAGAAGCATTCATACCACACCTTCACATATGGAAAGCTGCTCATTTTAAAGAGAAACTACAGAGCTTAGAAATCCAAAATGTCTTCATCAAATTTTTAGTCAACAAAATCTTGTCTAAGTTATTACTCTACCACAAGGTTTGTTTGCTTTTAAACACAGCTTTAAACAGGCTCTAATAAACTACTGTTTATTGCTAATCTCTGTTTTAGAAGCTGAGCAGAGAACAGTTTCTTATAAATGAACAATAACGACAGAAACAAAGTACAACACCACAAAAAAAAAAAAAAAAAAAAAAAGACAAAAAAAACAGGTATTAAAATTTTAACTGGCTACAGTACTAGCAGGCTGGGCTGCTGACAAGTCTTCAATTGTTTCCTGATGCGGAAGAAAAGGTAGGAAATGGAAAGCACTGCCTTGAGGAAAAGGATCAAAGTTGTCCACGCATTCCTATAAATTCTGAGCTACAGCAAATGCTAAAGCTGCACATAATCCAAGTAGTCTCAGCAACCACTCCAATTTACAAAAGTTTATTGTGCTGCTTGTAATTGCAATACAAGTTGCCATAGTCCTCCCACCTCTGCATCCAGGAATCACCAGAGAAGCGAGAGTCACCTGCAATAGCATAATACTATCTGCATGGAGAGGAAATACTCTCCTGATATCTTTCCTAGAAACCACAGGAATGAGATTTAAAAGGTTCTTACCTGCCAATTCAAACTCTGCTGACTCCAATGTGACAACAGTTTTGTTACATTGAGTGCTGTTAACTCAAATTCTTAACTGTTCTGACAACCACATCATCTTCAATTTCCAAGACAGATTCTAGTTAAAACTCTGGAGTACTTTTCATTACACAGATTTAAGGATTCATCTAAGAGGTATCTGAAAAATACCATGCTTTTTGGATTGGAAGGAGAAAGGAGCAAAGTCCAAAAAAGGGTAGGGGAAGGTTAAAGATATAGTAACAAACTTAAAAGAGTTCGAAGTGCCTGCAGGAATCAAGTAAACAAATGCAAATTTTATAGTACACAGACAATCATCGCATTCTGTTTACGCTGATTTTAAATTTTAACAACACATTATCATTTTATTCACCCCTCTCCCCCTTTCAGATATGCAATGATAGTTTCCATAGTAACAGGAGAGACTTAGTAGTATCCAAAGGCAGAATAGCTCTAACTTATGTAATAACCTGAAACTCATCTTGGTTTGTAAAATGTTTATACGCTTTTTTTAGGGCAAAATACATAATGGTTATTTACTCTTGACACATACCATATTTGTTCAGATAATCATCTCAAGTTCCTGTATTTCAAAGAGCCAGTTCCACACCTAGGATATAACAGACTAATCCCAATGAAGTCTTCTCATACATCAGGATTTCTGCTCTAAATTAGAGTTAACTCTTATGTAAAATAATACATTTTCTACTTCTTAGGTTTTGACAATGCACTAAAAATTAATAGAAAATTAGTAATTTTCCTAGCTTTCTCCCCCAGTGCTGACTGAGGACATATATTAAATATAAAGAGAGCATACAAGTTACAGCAACAAACTAAAAAACAATTAAAAGGATATAAATTGCTTTCTTTACGCAAATTAAAAAGAAAAAAAAAGGGGGGGGGGCAAGAAAACTACATTTTTAGGTGTTTTTGACAGTGATGCTGTATTCATGGAAGATCTTACCAATTGCCTCTGTCACTGGCTCCAGTTCTCCAACAAATACATGACAGCTCAACCCAGTTATGATTCACCAGTATCACTGAGGTTAGTTAGAATAAAATGAGTCATGACCAAGGTGCGTAGGACCAGCTAGCCAGAATCTGGTAGGAGGTCCCCAGAAAAGCAGAGCTGTCTTCAGAAAGCTTATAGCTGAGTAAGCAACACAAAAACCTGCTGAAGAAGGATGATGCTGAGTCAAAAAGCCAACTCGGGGAAGGCCACTGAGGGGTTTTAAGAAAGAGTCTGCTACAGACTACTACTGTAAGACAAGAAAAAGCAAATATCAGCTAAATGCCTGGCTAATTCCCAACAGTAAGACAAAAGAAATCTTCAAATTTTCAGAAGAGGTAAAACTGATGGTCAAGGAAAAAAGCTCACAGGACACCGGAGGGTGCAAAACACACTAGCAGAAGCACTGAAGAGTTACAATTATAACACTGGAAGGCTGTATAGCAAAAATACTCAGCTATGGCCAAAGCAAGCTACAAGTGCTTGAGGTCTTATCTCTGAACGGGAGCTACATAAAGGCCAAGATTTTTCCTGATTGACTGGTTTTTAATATTTGTTTCATAAAACTCATCAAATCCAGCCAATTATAGCTTTTTTTTTTAGCTATATCTAGTATTTATGACAATTCAACAACTTCTGATTGAGCTATAAAAACTAACAAACCTTGCTGCACAAGGATTTTTTTGCTGGATGGCTCCTATTATCACTAAAAATAAAGAATATGCTAAGAAATTAAAAACCTAATGAAATTGAGAACAGAGCAGAAACTAATTAGACTCTCACTGCATTGAGATGCTACCAGAAAGTAAATGACAGCTTGAAGTAGCCATTAATGGAGAAAGGACTTGAAACTTCTGTCTTCCCAACAGAAATAATAAGACCAGATCATGAAAGAGCTTAAGTAGAAACAAACAAAGCAATGGAATAAAAGAAAGCCTGCAATGCTGTTTTCATCACTAAAGAAATCTACTAGCCTTGAAAAGCAGTTTGCTAGGGAAACAACAGAAACCTCACAGCTCGCAACCTTTTAAGAGCATTGCATGCCAAAATAATTATGCAAAGATCATTCTGCTATGTGACCAAAATCACTGCACTCTTTATCCACTACAGGGGATAAAATATGGCCAGATGGCTATTTAGTTCACTATATATAAAGTCTCACATACAACCATTAACTTCTAAACAGATTATTCAAACCCAAAAAGGTCACAACTGTAGTTTCAGTCACTTAAGAGATGCAATTCCACAGACAATTATGTTGAAACCACATTTCTTCCCCAGTGTTGACCCCACCTGCAGAGTCCCATCCTGCCTCTTTGCAGTGGTGCTAGTGCTGAAAGCATGTCAGGAAAGATTCTGATTAAAAAAAAAAAAAAAAAAAGTCCATAGTGTTTTCTGTTTCCTGTGTTTCTTTTCACGTTCCTGTAAGATAAAGCAACATACAGGGCTCATTACAACACTGAGGGCAAGCAGGGTACAAAGGAGAAACAGAGCAGGAACTCCCTCCCTCCTTGTAGGCTGCAAGTACTGAGATGAGCATGCCTACTACTAGCTCCCCTGTGCTAACAATATTGCTCAAGTGGCCAGCTGGGGTCAATCCCAAAGAAGAAAGCTACTTTTCAACAGCCACACACATTAGAATGCCTTAAACCAGTTGGGCAGTTGCAGATAAAAATACATGTTTTCTTGAAACCATCACCTTTCAAATGCCAAAGTCCAATTAATTTGAAGAGCTCAGAGGGGTAGGATGATGGGTAAGCTCCAGAATGGAAACTCATTTAAAAATTAAAAATTAGTTTAAAAATTTAAAAATTAAGAATTACTATTTCCTGAATAGTAATTCAGGAAAAGGTTGCATTGTGTTGTCCATTGCTTCTTCAGTAAATTCAATGTAGTGAGTTTAAATGGTCTAGCTCAATATTATAGGCCATTATTTGAGAGATATTTATTAGCCAAATACAGGTTCAGGTTCACTCTCTCACCTGAAAGGCAGCCAAATTAATCCACGATCATGAACTAAATTTAGACTTTTAAACAAAAATCCTCAATTATCCAGGATTACAAAGCAATTTAATTAAAAGTCAATGAATAAACTAATGTGAAAACCCAGTGTTATCTTGAGGCTCAGAACAGAAGGTTCCTTAAAGCTTTCTACCAAATTAAGTTGTGAAGGAGCAGAGCCAGAATGAACACAAAATAGCTTCCTGGTGTTCTACCTTGTAAAAACAGCTTTGTTGATCTGATTTTCATCACTGCAACTAAATACACTCAGCACAGTGTCAGATGTTACATATACAGCTCTCACTTATAAATTACCATTAAAAAGGCACATTCACAAAGAACGACATCAGTAATGATAATTTAGATAAACCATTGAGAAAATCCATGAATACCTGATGAAATATGGCAGGAATAGAATCTCAGTCTCTTTAGGAAAGTCCTAAAATTCATTGTACATCCTTTTTCTGTCAAGCGTCTAGATTACCTTTGCCAGTTTCTCTAACCCAATAAGGGGAACTTGCTGAACAACCTACGTAATTTGACTGTCATAGGTGAAAACTTTCCAGCCTATATTTAACCTAAATCTTGCCTACTACAATTTACTTCCTCTTAACGTACATCTTAACCACAGATAAAATGGATAGAGTTTAAAAAAAAAAAAAAATTAATATCAATATGCTTCTGTGAACCATTTCTCATGTACACACCCCTCCTACAGCCTTTTCCACTCCCACTCCCCAAAATAAATCAATACTTTTTTTATTTTCATCAGTCATAGGTTCTGAGCCTCCCAATCTACACTGGTACTTTCCTCTGTACTTTCTGGATTGTTTAATACTCAAGACTAGACACAACAGTGCAATCAAAAAGAAAAAAAGTAAAAGCTTTCTGTAATTTAAACTGGATCAGTATATCAAAGGATAGCACCTACTTCTGCCAGCAGCATAAAGTTGCTTATTCACATCAACTGTTGACTTGGCCTCCTGGATTATTCCCTGCAGCTGTGCTGCCCATACACCTCTACTTGAGCATGGGATTGCCTCTTCCCAGAGCAGCATTATATACTTTTTTCCTTCTGGATTGTACTTCTCAAACCTATCAAAATGACTGAATTGAAAGTTTATTTCATTCTTCTCCAGATGAGTGTTGGCAATCCTTGCTAACTCAATGGCAGATCTGCAAGTTTTATCTTTTAAGGAAAGAATGATAGAAAATATCACTAAAATCACCCCCTGCATGTCATCTGGTTTTCTCCAAGCCTTCAAGGGTTCTTCCAGCTTTGCAAAGGGTAACTTACAAGATCAACTGAAACACGACATTTATCAAGTGGATGAACACAGAACTATGTTAAAAATCTCCTAAAAGGTTGATCCTAAGACGGCTTTTAATCATACGTATTTTCCACGCCAAACTATCCTGTAACACAATAAATCCACCTATAACATGTTATATTTCTCAAACAAATGTATTTCTTCACCAGGTTCACTGCTAGGGGGGAGGGTGGGAAGGACAGCACAACAGCTGACAAACATCTCTGTATTTTTGCAGTCTATAAAATATAAATAAATAAAAATAAACCACTTTTTTTTTCCATACAGACCGACACATCAGAACTGATTAA
This sequence comes from Psittacula echo, assembly GCF_963264785.1. Taxonomy (NCBI): domain Eukaryota; kingdom Metazoa; phylum Chordata; class Aves; order Psittaciformes; family Psittacidae; genus Psittacula; species Psittacula echo. The sequence continues at coordinate 20,205,091 of NC_137735.1, read as the reverse complement.
GTGTGGAATGTAGACAGCATCAGCACTATACATAGCAAAAAAAATACCACCTACAACCAGATTAATTATGGTCTAGAAAAAAAAAAAAAAGCGCTGTTTCAATAGAGCATTTTCACAACACCCCTGGGAAGCATGACTGCTGCTTCAGACTGCGGATGTTCCAACTTCCTTAGTTTATATGGCAAGCCAAAAGATTAGACAATTTAGGCTGCAGAAATGCTGTCCGCAAACATGATCGCTAGCTCACATAGCCTTGCACCTCCATCTCAGAGTTATTTCAGAAACACCGTTGAAGTTTTGTTAATTGAAACTCATGTTCTTAAAGTGTTACATGAGACAAGAAACCCATGCACATTTCACCCACTAAAACCTAGTAATTTTAGCTCAGTCAACACTATTCCAAACATCATCATCAGGTCTTCTCTGATAAGAAATGAAGGGTACTTTAATTCTGAAGGGGTATGTTGGAACTAGATGATCTTAAGGTCCTTTCCAACCCTAACTATTCTATGATTCTATGTTTCTTTCATCCAAGTTCCATACTCTCCAATTAGAGAGCTTTCTGAAAAGCACATTATGAGACATGACAAACTTCTAAATGCTTTTGCCTATTTCTTGAGATAAAAATCCCATTTTCTTAAGTGAAGAACCTAAAGATCATAAAGCTTCCTACTATTCATTACAAGATACATTCAGAATGTGTACAAGTAATTCAGAGCCGTCAAAGCTTGCTGAAATGATACTATTTTAAACGTTTCAGAGCCAGTGTTGTTTTTAACTGCAGGCGTTACCATTTGCCGTTAAATACGGTAAAATAGACATGTTCCTGGAGGAATTAAACGACGGAAAAAAAAGCTTTCCGCACTTCTCCTGAGAACTAACCCCCTCCGAGAGCACCGGATAAACACCTCAGGCTACGCAGCCGCGGGGCTCGGGAGCAGCCAGCTGCGGCGGGTCACCTCGCCTCTCGTAGCCTCCTCCCCGGGGCCGCAGCCGCCCCCTCCCCACACGGAGGAGGTCCGGCACCCCTCCTGGCAGCTGCCCGCGGGTGCCGGGGGCGGCCCAGGCGCGCACAGCGGCTCTGGGCCGGGGCCGTGGCTGGCAGCGCCCGAAACACCCGCACGGACGGCACCGCAAGAGCCGACGCGGAAGAGGCGCCTCCGGATCCCAACAATATCGCTATTCAACAGGATCCTGCACATATCCTGCGGCGGACTCCGTCCCGGGGAGGGGCCCGCGGGGGCAGTACCGCAGTGCCGCAGCCGGACCCCCTGCGGACCGGACCGGCGCCCTCTGCAGAGCAGGGAGAAGAGGAAAGGAGCGAGAGGCGGCTCAGAGCACCGCAGGGCCCCGTCAGGAAGGCGTCCATCTGCCCGTTCGTGTCTGCCCCTGTCCGATCCCTCAGTGGGATGCTTCCCCCACCACCAGCCTGCCGGTAGCACGCGCGGGAGCCGTTACCTGTCACAATCGCCGCCGTCTCCGCCCCAGAGGAGGTGGCACCTCCTCGTCCTCCTCGCCGGCCACCGCCGCCGTCCGCAGCCTCCAGCTCGCACCCCCCGCCGGCGGCAGCGGCGGGCAGGAGCATTCCCAGCAGCAGCAAGCAGGTAGGCACTGCGGTGGCCGCTGGCCGCCCACCGGGCGCTCGGACCCCGCTCATCAGTACCGCCGCTACAGAGAGACGAAGTGAAGCTGAGGAAGGAAGGAAGGGGCTGGAGCTCCGCCGCTACGCTGCTGCCCGCTCCGGCAGCACGAACCCCCTCAGCTCCGGCCCCACGCTACCTCCCGCTGCTTCCGGCGGCGGCCGCCGAGCCGCCCGGGCGACACGTCACCGCGCGGTGACGTCACCAGGAGGGGCGGGGCGAGCCCAGGGGCACCGGTCTAGGGCGGGAAGCTGCGAGTGGTGGTTCTGTCGGTGTGAGGAGATAGTGGGTCGTGTGCCCTGCCCGATGGTTCGGTTACCCCGGCAGCCCTGAACCGGGTCCCTGAACGGGCTGCCCCGGATCGAGGCCGGTTCGGGAAGGTACAACATCCCATAAAAAGACATGTTAGCTGTGGGGGTCCTGGGAGTGTTAAATATGCCCTTGTGACAACAGTGCGAGCGATGCGGTCACCTGGGGAGAGCCTGATAAAGGGGGAGATGTATGAGAGAAGTTTTGAGTTCGGCTACAAGTCCTGTCAAAACAAACATGGAAAATACGGTGTTTTAAATCTGATCCCATATAACTGAAATCAGGGAAATCCTCACAGAGATTGAACCCTGATTTCACTGTGCTTAAGACTTTGGCAAAAATTCCTCCAAAACTGCTTTTCTATAAGATGTTTCCATGGGGTAAAATGGGAATGAATGGGAATAAAATCTATTTTGGGCTTTGCTGTTTCCCAGTCTTCAGGATTTTCAATCATTCTGGTTTGAGACATTTAACGAGAATAATAGCCTTTAAACACCAAATTCAATTTAGTATCTCACATACACAATATATGAGAAAATCATGCAGTATGCCTGGTAAAGCAACATAAACATTGTATTTAGTATTAACTGTTGCAGTCACCTAAGAGATATCAGAAGTGTTTTGAAAAGATCTTGAGAAGGGTCTTTGAGAAAAGCTTTTGGCTGCTTTGCAGACCCTGCAGGAGGCAGGAAGGTAAACCAGAGTGGTACAAGCTGCTTTTGTGGGGCAGCAGACTCCACAAAGCTAACTGTGAAGTGGTTGTAGTACAATGAAATGAACCAGGAAATCATTTCTCTGGCAACACAGTTAAGGTGCATCGTCCACCCCAGCTGTATTTTTAATGGGGGAGAGAACAACATGCAACAAACAGACAAAACACTGTAAATTAGCCATACGGCATATGAAGATTGGGAAAATGTGTCTAAACCTGATGAATTCTCTTTGAACTGTGAAGTGTGTGCATAACCTTATCATTTCTGTTGCTGAATACAACAGCCTTTAAAGACCAACAATATCTGACCAGATCTTGTACAAAGAGAACAATGCCATGCCTGCATCTTATGAAAAAGCTTGCTCAGCTTTGTTTAACTTCAGGGAGGAGAGCTGGAGCAGAGTAAATCCCCCAAACAGAAACAAAGAAACCAGCTGTTAATTTAATTAATTAGTTAATTTTAAAACACAAAGAGAGAGTTATTCATAAAGCGAGCACAAAACCAGCAGGTTTTCTGGATGTGTATGAACTATTTTAACTGACAGCTACTGGAGTCAAAGGTGTCCCATAGAGAAATGCCCAATGTCAGAATAGCTGAGAGATGGGAATGCTGTAGGCCTGAAGTAGAAAATGATCTTTCTTAAAAATCCTTTTACAAAGTGGGTTCATTTTTGCCTCTTGCTTTCAACTACAAGTCTCCAGGTCGGGAAGCATGGAAAAAATTTTTTCAAGCAATACTTGTGTCCTGGAGTTGGGAGATGGTCGTTGCTGGTCAGGGCACCTTTGCTCATAGTGAGAAGCATATTGAATGGGAACGCTTTGTGATGCACTGCCACTTCACATCATGCAAACTCAGCTGTGTGAGCTCAGAATCAAAGTAGGTACCTACCCTGGGCTGCAGCCTAACCCTCCAATCCACAGAAAACAAAATTATTTGTGTTTTAATATGAGGAGCCAAATATTACAGAGTGCCCTGCAAGGCCTGATCACAGGATGCTAGAAAAATCTATGATCTCTAGAGTTCATCTACTCAGCCCTGAGGAACACCACTCATAAACTCATTGCCGGTTTAATTTTGGACTGTTGGCTATTACATTTTGAATAGAATGGTTCAGACTCTTTTCCACCAACCTTGTCCACTTACTCAGTCCCTACTGGACTCCAAAGATGCTACGGATACCTAGCAAAAGCCTTTCTAAAGTGAACGTGTGCTGTGGCTATCACCTCATCACAGAAGGCAATTGCGTTGATAGAACAGCGCTGTTTTTTTCTGAATCAACTTCTTGTCCTTCATCATCCCAGAAATGGCTTACAGAAAGGTTTGCTTCACAATCTTCTCTGAGAGAGAGTCTGGGTTAGGATGACTATCTTGTAGTTTCCTGCCCTTTGCTTTGATGATAGATGGGACATTTGCTTTTTTCCAGTAACTGGAAATCACATGATTGCCACAGCCTTCAAAGGTGCTAGGAAGCAGCACAGTGACATCAGCCAGCCTCCCATCACCTTTACAAGCATCTTCTGCCCAACCCTAAGGACTTGTAAACACCTAATTTGGTAAAGCAGCCTTAATTCAACCTTCCTCCACAACTGGTAGTAGTCTCCTCCTCCAAACTTTGCCACTAGGCATAGAGAGCTCTGTGAGGCCCAAGAGCTGGGCTGACCTTGCTAGTAAAGAACAAGGGAAGAAGGGCTTTGAGTACCTCAACCTTTTCCTTGTCCTTCATCACTAGATCACCTACCCCATTCAGTAGCAGCAAACCTGTGGTTCTCAGGGTTAGTACGCTTGTAATTAAAATTATTTAGATTGTTTTCTTTACCTCGAAGTGTAAATAGCTGTAACAGGAACGCTGGGATTAGCATGGAGCATGAATGAATATCTGGGTCTGGATCACTGAACACCTTGTGTGCTCTACACACCTACAAAAGGGCTCTGGCTCATAGTTTATGGACTCTTCCAATGGCTAATTAACAGGTCATCAAGACCCCAGCATACCGTTGTGCAGTTTCACAAGACACCTAGATGTGGAGAAAAAGAGCAGTGAAGAAATCCCCATGATTCACAGAGGTAGGACAGGATAGAGACACTGATCACTGTCAGCTGCTCAAGGCTACAGAGATGTAAAAAGATCCAAAACCTGTGCGTGGTTGCCAGCCTCAGAAGAACCTGGGATACAAGAGGAGGACTTCACAGGTGGTGTCACTTTCCTCCCATGTAATTGCAGTGGATGCTGGACATAACATCTGGACACAGGCATTGCAGTGCTGGGTGAGCAGTCTGTCATCACTGCTGCGGTGCCCCATGGCTGTGTAGACTTCATGGGTGCACACATACTGATGCTTCTGAGCAGGACAACACCCCGAGGGCATGAGCAAGTGTTAAAGGGTTAAAGTGTTAAAGTGTTAAATTTCAATCTCTGTTTTAAATAAAAGCACCTTCTCCTCAGAAGGTCTGGCGCTGACATGTGCTATATTGTTGATAGAGCGTTGCAATAGTATTTCCCACATGGACATACATTTACATCTTTGCAGAGAGCAAACTGGTCTCAAGGCCTAGAGTTCAGCCATTTCTTATTTTCAGTCATGAGTCCTGCACTCAGTATTAATGGACACATATGTTCTTGGTCAAATTTTCTGAGTGTACTTTGCTGTACGGATAACCCAAGATGCTTTTTTGAGTCCTGTCCTCCGTCCTTCCATTGATCTTCACAGCAGAAAGCTATTTTTCTGTATAGTGTGCATTTTACTGCTTTGAGTTGTCATTTCTGACAGCAATTCCATCATTCACCAAGCCTTGTGCGCATTGGTATATCTAAACAGATAAATGGAGAAGAAATAATCTTCAGAGTTGTTTAGTGCCCACAGTTCTTTCCAATATGTACATTTGGCCAGTCCTAAAAAACTCTGGAAGCAGATTTGAGCAGTAGAATAAAGGATAAATGAATATTTTTACTGCTATATGGTGCTATTTAGAGTCTCCCCAAACTACAAGCTGGGAATGCTTTAGGTAGATGTGAAAACTCAAGAGGAAATATACTAACCAAGCAAAGAAACAGATAAGAGACTAATCTGGTGAGCAAAACAGAACCAAAGCACAAGCTGAGAAAATGCTGAAAGGTCACATTACAAAAAAGAAGACATAGAAATAATAAGCAAAAGCTCAGGTAGAAATTGATACAATCAGATCTATTTCTTAAAAAACAACAAAAAACAACAAAAAAAACCAAAACAAACAAACAAACAAACAAAAAAAAAACAAACCACAATACAAGTACAAACTGACAGGAAGTTAATGTAAATTCACATAAGTGATGACCACCAGATTATTGGCAAATTGTCCAAAAAGCATTTGATTCTGTGAAAAGAAACAATCACTTTGAACAGAGTTGAAAGTAAAATTCATATGTCTTGTCTTGATTTGGGAAATTACTCATATCGGCACCCATATGATAAAAAAAATGTACTAATTACAACCTTCTGGTTCTCTGATTCATGTGCTTATACAATCTCAAATGAAGGTGGAATTCTATAGGCTTCATATTTGCCAGGATGGGAGGATCAGTTTAGGAACCCCTTCTCAGTTGTTTTCGAGTTACTGAAGTTTATGGTTTGAGGAGGGAAAATAGTTAGCTTGAGGAAACTATACTAAGCATTTTAAGTGGTCTTGTATTCCCAGCCATTATGGACTAAGAAGCTACAGGCCATAGATGTTATCTCAGTTCAGTAATTAAATTGAAATAGAGAGAATGGAAGTGAATTAAACATTTTCCTTATCTGATGGGAGTATTAGTCTTTATGATCTTCTTATCAATGACCAAGAGTCTTGGTATGGCTCAGATGAGCAAATTGCATGGTAATATGCTGAAATGCTACTAAAATTACAAAGTCTCTTTCAGTCGGTGAGAAAGAGCTGTCATTAACTGCAAACTAGAGTTGTAGATCTGCAAAGAGTTTTCTGATTATGTCTCCTAATTGAGGTCTTTTATTTTCAGTCAGTATTGTCACTGGTGTTGCAAAGATTATTTTTTTCTTAATAACACTTAACTAGTAAAGTACAGATATTAAAAAAATGTCTTGAAAAATATGGAATGGTCAGCGAATGTTCATTGCAGCTGAATCCCTTATTCATGTGGAAGCTTTGCTTATCTCTTTTTTCAGTATGTTGAGTTCGTTATGAGAACAAGGTTGCCATTCCAGCTAGACGATGTTGGCTAGGCAGACTGTGGTTGAATTTGTTTATGTCAAAAATAAACAAAGACTCAATCTGTTTACACAAGTCCTGGAGGCACATCCAGAGATACCAAACCTGAAGGAAAACAATGGCAGAACGAATGAATAAAATATTTCAGGCAGCAGCACTTTGATTTCTGAAATCTGCAATAGGAGCCAAACAGCTTGCCAGGACACCATCTTACAAGTGATGGAGGAGCAGGGATCTTCCTATCTGATTAGATATTTTTTTGTGTAGATGTGAGTACTCAAGAGGAAAAACAGTTAGATTACAACAGCAGTTAGATTACAACACAGTGATGGGTTGTTATATGTTTTTACAGGTAAAGGACATTGGAGAGCAACACAAGAACAGTTGTGGAAATTAATTCATTACACATTAAGGTGATTAGAATTATATTAAAAACTGCCAGGCGACAGTCTTGGAGATCATGATGTGACTGAGCCCCTTCTCCTTACCTGATTTACTCAGAGCATTCCTCACTGTCACTTTTTTTACCAAAATTGATTACCGTACTGTAAAAGTCCAGAGCAGCTTTGATGTGGCAATTTTGCTTCCCCAGTAAAGTAATGATCATTACATTTGTAGTTCAAACTGTCTTTAAATGATCAATGTAACCATTCTTGATGCTTAATGAACAGCAATTTTGCACAACCAATCTATACATTACAAATAGTTTGCTTGCCATCCTTCTGTTTCCGTTTTCAAGCAATGTGAAAATTCAACACATTTCAACACAGAAGTGATAGCTACAAAGATGACTTACTGAGAAAGGCTATCTCAGAGAAAAGGGAATACAGATAATTTCATTGCCATATGACAAAAACTAATTCAACATGTACACAATCTTTCTTTCACCTTTTCTGAATCTCAGTAAATCTCTAAATCCAGCCTTACCTAAAGCAGAGACAGGCAGTGCTTTGTGTCTGCTTATTCCCTCCTTCCCTGCTAGACAAGAAACAAGTGAAAAAACTACAATCAGGTGATGAGAGTCACTACTGCACATGACTAGCTTCTATCTTAAAACAAGCATGCTGACCAACTGTTTGAAAAAATAAAATAGAAGTCACAATTAAAAACCCTATCATTTAGACATAATAACTCAGCACATACTTGTGATCACAGCAAGTATCAAAGACTGCCTCCTGGGGCATGGTTGGGTATGTTTTCACTGTGAGAAAAATATTCCTACTTGTTTGTGACAGGAACAGTCAGGATGGAGTCTGCCTATTCAGGCTGGTTGAGGTGTTCTGGGGGATCAGTTGTAATCATCTCAGTGGCTACATGGTAATGGTTGCATTAAAATTAATGTAAGAAGTAACTTTCAGAATGTTGGGGTTTTTTTCTAAATAAGGAGCTAAATCCCTGTTAGCTTGTAATGTATAGAGCTGTTCTTTATCTGAATGAGCATGGTCAAAGAAATACTGTCAGATTAATTATTTATAATGGAAATCATTTGCCCTTTTAAATAAATATTTGGGATAAGAATGAGGAATAGGTAGGACCTTATGAAGAAGCAAGATGGAAGTGGACAGAGCTTTTACTTCAAATGTGGTTCTGGTAGTTTTAACAGCTGTTAACTGAAAAATGGAATGAACAATCACACAGAGCAATCACCCAATCGGAGGCCAGAGCTTGAGTGAGTGGGAGATTACTTTCTCATGATCTCTGACTAACAGACAGTAATAAAAAGCCTAGTGAATGTGTGTATCATGTAAATACAATTCTATTATCAGGTGGCTCTGGTAGAATGAAATGGCTGCTCTGAGGTCAGAGCAAGCAGGCTGTTTCCTGGAATTTCTGCAGGCAAGTTGCACATCCTGTAAACAGGAGCTCTAGATCCGTGGCACATACTGCCAGGTACTGTGAGCAACACGGCACCTAATAAATAAGATCATTCTGCAGAGGCAGAGACAGCTTGTCTCAAATCACCCAGAAAGTTGAACAGAATATGGGAACTACTGCTGAGAAAATAAATTAACAGGTATTTTGTCTTTGTCTCAATTTTTTAAAGTTTGGTTTGGGTAACAGGGGAAAAAAAAGCATCAGAGACCATATCCTCAGTTACAAGGTCATTGGAAAGAGGCTATCTTCCTACTTTTTAACACAACCTGAGGCATTTGGCATTGTGACTTACTACAAACAGTTGTATTTCTTGTGGAGGAGGGGAAGCGAGAGCGAAATTTCATCCATTGCTTACACCTTTAGAAATGGTACATTCATTTTTGTTCCAGCTTCCTTTGCAGGTTGTGGTACTTGGAAGGTTGTGTGTGATGTGCTAAGCTTCCCTGAGCACTGGAGTTGGACAAGCTTTCATGCTCTTCCTTAGATCTGGATTTTTTTTATTCCTTCATCTGCCTTCATGATGAAATTACTAGAGTTTTGGTTAAGGGTGAGACAAAAAAGTTCTGCATTCAGTGAAGTTTGCCAGCTTTCTCTCATATGACCTGTATAGGACAAGTCATATTATTTATTATATATCTACTATTTAATGAGCTTTAGTGGTTCTTTTTAAACTATTCATGGTAGTTATTAGGAAACACTGGGAAGGGCTCAACTGGAAGTTAGACATATAAATCTGAGACAGCCAACTCCTAATCCCTTTAGAATCAATAATAATCAAGAGTAATGGGAACTTCCAGAAGGTTGTTCATATCATCATAAAATAAGCACTTAAGATCAGACAACTTTTAGAATCATAGAATAGTCAGGGTTGGAAAGGACCTTAAGATCATCTAGTTCCAACCCCCCTGCCATGGGCAGGGACACCTCACACTAAACCATGCCACCCAAGGCCTCATCCAACCTGGCCTTGAACACCGCCAAGGATGGAGCACTCACAAGCTCCCTGGGCAACCCACTCCAGTGCCTCACCACCCTCTCAGTAAAGAATTTCTTCCTTAGATCCAATCTAAACTTCCCCTGTGTAAGTTTGAACCCATTACCCCTTGTCCTGTCACTACAGTCCCTGATGAATAGTCCCTCCCCAGCATCCTTGTAGGCCCCCTTCAGATACTGGAAGGCTGCTATGAGGTCTCCACGCAGCCTTCTCTTCTCCAGACTGAACAGCCCCAACTTTCTCAGCCTCTCTTCATACAGGAGATGCTCCAGTCCCCAAGTTTTCCTTTTAAACTCTTGTTTCTCTTCATTGACAATAAAGGGAGACTTGCAAAACTATTATAGCCATTTAACTGCTAGATTTCTAAAATATGTTGAACTAGATCCTGCTCTATTCATCTTGCTATTAGAAGAGTTGGGAAGGGAGTTCAGAAGAGAAGTGAATGAAATTGAAGCAAATCAAAGCAAAGAGAGAAGAGGAGACGAGAGGAGAAGAGGCAAATCAACTTCCAGAAAAAAAGAAAGTGAGTGATCTTTTGTCTCTGATCCTCTAGGGAATGACACACAGAAAGTTGTCTTGATGCTTTTCCATCTACTTTATTTCACATCCTTGGGACACAGGAATCCAAATAATTTTTAGGCCTTACTGGAAGTTATATGCCTACAAAATAACCATAAATGTAAATACGTACAGCATGAAAGAGCTGGAACACACATCCAGTAGCAATGGGCAAACCTTTACTAGTGATTTGCTATCTGCCATCCTATTTATGCTGCAGTTAGTTCAGTACCTTCAGAACTAGTCTTCAAGGGTTAAAGAGAGACTCAGAGAAATATTTGGCTCTGAAGATATATTCACAGTGAGATTAGCTGTGCTAACACCAGCAGTGTCCCCTTTCACCTGGAACCAGTGATTGTGATCATTCCATGTTGAAAGTTTCAGTAACATTCCAGGACATTCTACACAATCCTGGTATTTTTGTAGTCTGAAAAAGAAAAACAAGCTCAAGAAACAGCTACAAGACCATAAAACGAGGTTGCCAATGCCTGCTGAATTATAAAGGCTTGAGGTAGATGTGACACCTACCTAGAGTTACTGGAGAAAGATTGCAGCAAACCACGAACTGTGGCAGTTGGTGTTGTTCCTTAAAGCAGGGTGGTTGCCTTCTCCTGGGAGTTTTAAGCTGGAAAGAATGTGTGGTTTGGTTCTTAAGTTCTAACAACTGCCCCTTTTAGATCTAAATGGTAGCCTGAAAGCTCACACTTCAAACAGGGGGGCTAGTGAATATTGCAGTATCAGGAACCATCTTTTTGTTTACATATCTGAACTGAAGTCAGTAAAGAGAGATTTATCCCACACTTGCCATTTAATAATCTCACCATGGTGTTTCCTAAAAAGGGGCAAAATTTCAGTCTGGAGAAAAGTGAAAAGATGGCTTACATTAGGGCTGAAAACACACATTTTGGTTGGGTTGTGTCCAATGTTCTGGGAGATCTGCGGTAAATTTTACAAAAACAGAACAAAAAAGACCAGTTTAACTGAGAATATTCTTCATTAAACTGTTTGGAACTTGTGAACAAAAAATCTGCATCTATGAAGGGCTGTTACTTCTATAACATTTTACATTGCATATATCTTTGTGCTGCTGAAAAATGGTGTTATTTCTCTTTGTAAAAGTACAACTGGCTGAGCTGAGACTTTAAAAAATGCTCAGGATTGCCTAGCTATGAGAATACTAGCCTTGATTGGAAAACATAGAATACCTGTGAGAATTACAGTTCATGCTTTTAAAATAGGAAAATACAAATATATATTTTTATAAATTCCTTTTTTTAATGGGAGAAAAGAAAAAATCATGTAAAAAGGCAAAGATGGACCTTACGTGTCAGAGAGATCCTTACTCATTATTACTCATTATCCCTCCTACATTTGACTTAAAAAATTAAGATTTTGATCAACTTCTGGGGGAGAATTTTACCATTTTGCAGATACTAGGAAGGGTCTGACAAACTAGAAAAAAATCATCACAAATTACTATTGTACATATATTTTATATCATGTAAGGTGATGTTTGGTTTTTTCTTTGCCCAGTTTTCACTGTTCTTGATTTGTTCTCTGGAAATGATACTTTTATTTTGCTCTATCCTCCTGTTCTAGAATACTGTGTCAAGATCTAGTGTATACAAAACAAAGAAGTTTATTTGTACAAGCTACCACTTTGTCCCTTCCCTCAGCCACAGTCTAATAGTAGGGATGAGTTTTCTGAGTAGAATAATGGGAATATATTCCATTACCTGCTTGACAGTTAGTACATACACTGCTGTGTCTGACTTCTTTCAAAGCCAGGGCAGTCAACAACATCTTAGACAGGTTTCTGCCAACTTTGAGTGAATGCATAGGCTAATATCCAGCCTGAGAAAATTTGCAGTCATTATGGTGTCTGTAGCTTCACTGCTCCTCTCTCACTATCTACTTCTAACTGAAAACCTGGTAGGCACGCAGTGCACTCCTTCTTCAGTTTTTCCAGTGTTTACATTCAGAATGGTTACATGGAATGTTCAAGAAAATATCCTGGGCATCAGTCCCTTCTGTTTTGGGAGGGCTGCACTTGACAGGAACATCTTTGATGTATATGGCTTTCTAAGATTTCAAACCTCTGTTTAGGTCTTTATTAACCTGAATTGTCACAAAGCCCAAATATCCACTACTTTCAGCTTTTAATTGTGTGTTTTCAGGCCTGAATATTGATTACCTACCTGAACAAATAAAACCTGATGTAAACCAACATTCCACTGTAATACTTACCCTTTATTCATGTCACCGCCCAGTGCAGGAATGGACTGATACCAAATCTTCACAGTTTTCCTATGATTTCTTCATAACAGATTAGAATAATTGTCTTTCTTAGGGAAAGATAAGTCTACACATTTTGAGCCCTTTTCCACAAGCCCTTTCTTTCCCCATAGTGGAAGTGTGTTTTGTGAGCATGGGGCAGAGGTGGGAAACAGGCTTTCATGCCTGTATGGTAATGGTGAGGGCTGTTAACACTAGTAACACTACTTTCCCATGTCTATCAGTTAAGTGTAATGCCTTTAGAAACTCCTTATGGTAGTAGCACAAATGTATCACAAAATAAAATTGAATATCTAAATATGTCTTTATGTCAGAAACTATAGAAAGAACTTCTTCACCACTAATGTGAGTGCTGAAAGCAACTGCAACTTCCTTCACAAGCTGTAGCTCTGCCAGTTTTCCACAGTTAGAACTTGATGTTAACATTAATGAACCAGGACTGGGCTTCAAAGCAATGCTAATGTTTTTGTAACCCAGATGCACTTACATAAAAAAAAGAAGAAAAGGGAAAATGTTGTGACACTAGACATACTATACAAGAAATTTAGATAATAAATCTGAACAGATATAAAATTAAATATTATCGCTTTTTAAAACATATATTTGTGATAATTTACTGTTTATAATTTGACTTACCGAAAGCATAATCATCCTAAACAGAGCTTTGTAGGAAAAAAAATCAGAGAATGTACCTTTCATGGAACACACAACTGTTGAATAAAATTAATTATCAGATACCTACTAAAACGTATTCTGTGGCTATAACATAATATTTTGTCTTTGACTATCAAATTCCGATTTGTATCTTAGCAACATGATACAGACTTTCTTATTTAAAACAAAGCACAGAAATTGGTCACATGCTTTGTCTCCCACAAATTGTGAGCTTTAACTCCTTTGTTAAATATTCCATTTATTTTGGTCATAATCCCAAAAGAAACAATTTGTTCAAACTGTTCAGCCAAATACAATGTCATTTGGCAAAGCAAAATGGTCCTCCATACAGCCAGTTCTCTAGAGATAATTGTATGCACATAGCAGTAGTCCAACATCTAGAACAACACTGATTTATGGGCACACAGAGGGCCCACTACATCCTCCTTCAGAAACCCTGAAGTTCACCTTCTGTAACCAGCGATGTCTGACAATATACAGAATCAGGTGAACCCCCCTGGGTTTAAAAACTCAAAATCAGGGTTTGCCAGAAAGCAGTATTTCTTCCCCCACATGTTAATTTTAAGGCTGATCCCCAATCAGTATTTAGCACAATTAGGCTGCATTACAATTGTTTACGTGCTGCAGTCTGACATGTGGTGAACCCAAGGCAAACATCCTATTCTAACTGTATATTCATTCTGTCCCCATTAACATCTGCTGACTTCTGCTGCACTGTGTGCCATCAACGGAAGACACAAATATCCCGAGATGCTTCTCAAAAGTGTAATTGGTCTGTATGGCTATCATTTGGTAGGTAGACTATTAACAGCCTAACTAAAGAAATACTAAGATGAGTCATTTTAACAATGTTTTAAAGGAAAGCACAGATGTTACACTGCTGGATCAAATGTATCTTCCCTACATTGACAGTTTTGTGAAGATATTGAAAAAGCTGAGCACGAAGCATCCAGGAAAATTAATTCTTTCAGTGATTTCTATTAGCAGCACAACTTATTCTGGATTCTGGAGATTTCAGATTATCATGTGGTTATTTACTACAAGAACAGTTCTTGCAGAGCTGCTCACAGACTTGCTTGCTGGAGTCCCTCACAGCAGGTGTAGCCTTCTGCTGCAATTTTGAAGGTTCCAGAATGGGTATTTTTTACCATCCTGTACTGGGTCCTAGTGCTGTAAAAAAAAACTCCCAAAGCATAAAAAAACCCCAAAATCCAACCTCACCACAGTTGTTCTTCAGCACAACTGTCTGGTGTGCTGTTTTCTTCTGAAACCCAGTGTGGTTAATTCGGCTGTCTGGAGGGGCATCATTCACAGGGGTGGTTTCTCCTGCTGGTGCTGCCGAGGGGGACAGGAAAGCTGGCTAATGCCCTTGCAGTTGACCATGCCCTCGCCTTGGTCCTGACCCTCCTGCGTTCCCCTGCCCAGTGAGTGCACATGGGGCAGCTTCCAGGGGTGGAGGAAGCCAGCTGTAGCTGGCTGTACAAAACACAAAGCTCTGCTGATCCCAAATACGCACTTCAGCTAATTGCCTTTCCTGTGTGGGCTTCGGGGATGAAAGCAGCCGGTGCAGCAGCATCTGCCAGCAGCCAGGCATGGACAGGAACAGCCTTTAGGAAAGAAGGGAAAAGGAAGAGCCCAGGAGCTCCCGCCACCCCTGCTGCATCCTCCCTGCCCTCCCCCACTTCCTCACATGAAATACTGGACACAGTATTTTACTGATCTGTTTCAATGTCAAAAGGCTCTTCCCCTTCCTTGCTGAAGATACGGCCCTATAGTTCTGCAATGCATTTCAGTATCTTTTAAAGAAATGCTTATTTTAATAAGCTGCTCACTGTATTGCTTTCCTCTAAACCCATCTTTATGCGGCAACTCTGTTTAATGAAATCCCTTCAGTCTTGTTGGAAGAATTTTATGAAATTCATTAGGAAACAGTAAAACAGGCACATGCTTGGGCATACTCTTTTTTTTTTTCCCTGGTTTCTTGTAACAAGTAGAAATGTACCTCAAACTGGTGTCTCTTTCCAGCCTTTTCCCTTTGCTGGGATATCAACTGTTCTACAGTCTCCATACTCCCTCCATGTCTCTTAATAAAATTTGTTACTATGATAAAAAAATTCCACTAAAAAGTAGAAACTGTTCTTGTTATTCAATTGTTCCATTACTCAGCCATCAAGATTTACATTTCAATATCTTTTTGGAAGTACTGAATGGAGATAACTTGGGTACATTTTTAGACAAGCCTATTTACTTTTACATTTTTTAAACAGTCTGACATTACAAGGAACCTCTGAGAGACCGCAGCCAGAATCCCAAAGTCAGCAGCAAAAAATTGATCTTTATCTATAAATATGGAGACAATTGGTTCTTGTACTGAAATGACTGTTTCTATTGATTTCAGATAGGGAGGAACAGACCAAGAAAAACAATCTGACTAAATTGAGCCATTAAGGGTTCAGCTCAGCCTTTTAAATTAATGTCATTATCAATTTAGATATAATTCTATTATCAAAATGCGGCCATTACTTAAAACAGTGAAAATGAGAAGGGAGTTTTGGGAGTTTTAGGAGTTTGAAAGTCAAATGATAGAGTACAGACATCAACAGGTTTGAACTGGTTAAATAAATATATCTTAAAAAATTGATATTACCTATATATACACAAGAGAAGTATCTAGCTATCCTTTTAACATATTTTAATATGTTAAAAATATTTTACATGAAAGAATGCTATTTAAGCAACGGACATTAAAAATACAAGTATAAACCAGAATCTGAAACACAATATTTTGTTGGAACTAAAATGAGAAACTGAGGGGAACATGAGAACAATACCTCTTCAGTAAAAGCCATTTTTTAAAAACAGATTTAAAAAAGGATAGAGAAATCTAACAGTGTAGTTGAAGTCTAAGGACAGGATCTGGTTAATTTTTAATCTCATATTAATCTCAGTTTTAAAGCAGTTATACTCCTGTTCCTGTATACATGTTTCCTGTGTACATCTATCTGTATGTGTATGCATTTTTCCATACCTCAAAAAAGTCAACTTAAACATCTGACCCAAGGCAGCAGAGGACTTCAAGAGATTTTCTGCTAGAGCTGGTCCCTATGATAGCCATCTCAAGAGCTGCATGCAAGCCAGAAAGTAAGAGTCACAGCATCACCCCAGGGTGATGGAGCATCCAGCCTGGGCAGTCAGCACGAGAAGTCTAGCCAAAGACACATGTTGTTGACCCACCCTGGCTGCAGAGCAGCACAAGGTCACCTGCTCAGCCACCAGGAGAAACAGGGGTGGGGAAGAGGAGTTTAAGTTCCCCAGTGAGGAAGGCAGAGGGGACACAAGGGAGATGAGAGACTGTTAGGATGAATAACAAGATGGTAAGTCAGAGGAAAACAGACTGTATTCTGTTAGTCACAGAACTGCTTGCTCACACAAGAACTCAGCAGTCTCTGCCTACTTGTAACATATTCAAAACTATTGAAAATGAAAAAAAAGAGGGAAAAAAACCTGCTCAAAAATCCCAGTATGGAATGGGTCAGAGGAACATTCAGATTTTACACCCTGTACTTGCACAGAGCAATGGGAATTAAGAGGGTCAGCAGGGCTCCAAGGAATCTCCCTTGCTATTTAGTAAATACTTTTAATTCCCTAAAAGACCCTGGTAACCTTGTAATGACCTTACTGAGCCACAGACCTTGTGACTGCTTTGTAATGTTAAAATTTCTAAAGCACTAGCCAATTTTATGGATTTTAAAATCTGCAAAATGCAGCATTTTTAGAGGTAGATGTGCATCGTGTTGTTCTGAAGAGGAAACAAGGTCTTGTGGTTAATACACAAACATCAGCTTGTATTTCAGAGCATCCTGAAGCATAAACTGGAATTTAGGAGACGAGAGACTGCTCACTTCTGTCAGGAATCTACTCTGTAATCTTTAGCAAATCACTTAATCTTTCTATGCCTCCCTTTTCCCATACATAAAACAGGGTAGTAACTTGCTGTAAAAATAAAAGCTGTCACTTGTGTCCTCTTTTTAGAAATTAAATGTCATAGAAAAGCCTCTAGTTAAACAGTTAACACCATTTATCACAAATATTTAGGAAAAGATCAATTCTCTTTCTTATCTAGAACAAAATTTCTCCAAATATTCTTATTCACTATGTCATATCTGTTAAGCAGTTTGGTTCTTTATACAAGAAGTAATCACACTGAGCCCACAACTTTACTTTATAAAAAATCAGCCTTGTAAATTTACTAGCAGTCTATTAAAGTCCAGTAAGTTTCTTACCACATTATCCTGACAGAGACAACAGGAATCAGACATAAAGCTCATAACCCTATCTGAGACTACAGCTTAGACCAGTTGGCAGATAACTTCTGAGGAAACTCTGAAGGATTCATGTTTCAGTGTCATACATTCAGTATGTATGACAAATGATGACAACTACATGTATGTAAATTAGGTGAAGATAAAAGTCCTATGGCAGTGGCTGTATGACCCATTATGTTCTTTGATTTTGATCCTTCTTCAGGTATTAAAATATGCTTTACCAAATCAGATTCCAACTTTGTTATTAAACAAATCAGTGGAAAAAGCTGGAAGACCTCACAAAAAGGTACGATTGCAAGAGACAACGAGCCAGCCTGACCGTGTAGTGACAATCCATCACACATCAATGAGTTTGGATTCTGAACTGAAGACTGAGCTGTTGAATCAGAGAGACTGGAAAACTGGCCAAGGCCTAGCACTGCTCTTCCAAAGAGGGTGTGGGGCACGGCGAAAGGACTCTTGGCACTGTTCTCAAGGAGAATATTTTGGCTCATGCAAGGACTGGCTCCAACAAGCTCTGAAGGAAGCTATGCTCAGGCCTTCTCTGCAGGGAACATATTTTATGACACGGGACCTTTGATGGGATGCTGGGTAGGACTTTTTAGAAGACGCCTGAGATAGCTGTATACCTAACTGAAGATAAATGGGGAATGTGTGACTACATCTCTGTATACGAAAAGAATAGCAGAAGTAGCTAACATGAGAAAGAACATGGAGAAAATTTCTGAGAAGATTATAAATCAGAGATAACAGAACTGGCGCATGATCCTATCTTTTTCTTAGAAAATGATAAAAAATTCTTACAAGTTAAAAGTATCTTAATTTTCTCAATTGACAGTATTTGAGCTGGTATCCTCTGAGAGCTTGAAAAAGTAATTTCATATTAAAAGAGAGCTTTCAGGACTCCAACATTAACATCACAGAACTCAGATCACAAATTACATTTACTTTATTTAATTTAATATTACATGCATTTTAGACACTGATTCATATTGTTTAGTTGCACAGGTAATCATTCTCAATGTACAGTAATAACCATTGCTGCTCTGGTGAAATTCAGTAGCATGCACTGCCCACACTCATGTGCAAAATTACTGTTTTCAGTTAGAAAAATTTAAGGTCATGATTTCTAAACTAATATTGTACATACAGCTTAATTTTGGTTTTATGCAGATATTGCATAGTTGATGATTAGCTTCTCAAGAAAGGCCGAAATTGTGGTACCAGTATGGCTGAAGCAGATCAAGTGACTGTAGCAAACAAGAAGATCTGAAGAAGAGGCATAACTTTCAGGGTTGAAAGGTCAGCAAGTACAGCCTAGGATAAAAACCAAAAAGGCTGTTTAAACTTGACATTTGAATCGAATTTCTTTAAAGCAAGTCAGGAAGTCAGAAAAAGATTAAAATACTGACTACAATACTACTAATAATTAGACTCAGACCTGGCTAGGAAAAAATTATGCTGTTTCATGTTAGGGTCCTATTACATTATTTTTCATTTTAACATTTCAAAGAAAAATATATTTATGCATATAAACCAAGAAACTTTATTTTAGCCTTTAGCCTTACTTCAAATATACATGGCATCATGGGTGAATAAGGGGTTTAACATTTCAACTTGCTTCTAAAAATAATTGGGAATTAAGAATCCTTATCCTGTGGCTTGGCTAGTACTTGTGAAGTAAGTCCAATGTAATGACTCAAATAGTCAATTTCTTCTTATGAAAGTATGTTTGAAACAAAAATAAATTCATCACAAGATCTCAAAGTTCAAAAAAACCAAAATACACCACCAGATTTTTGAAAAAAAAAAAAAAAAAAAAAAAAAAGTATTTTGACAAATTACTATACATAAACAATAATAATCTTCATCTTACTGACTGAATTTTCTTCATTTCCCATGACAGTACTCACAGTGAAATTTCAGGTTCAATATTGACATAAGTAATCTTGCTAAATCTTGGTAATATGAAAAAGCATAGAAGGAACTACATTAAAACATACTGAGAAAGGAAAAGAGGTACAAGCCTCTACAATATTTAAAAAAAAACATAACCCACAAACACAGATCATATATAAAATTAGAAAAAAACCCTAATTGTACAAAATGATTTGATAACACTGCATTTTTGTAGCAAATATACTATTTGATTCCCTTTTACTCCAGAACAGCAGTGTTGTGTACTGCACATTCACAATTTCCTTAGTTTTTTATCTAAGGTAAGAATTTAGGCAGAAAGATTTGTACTATGTACCACGTGCCATATGAAGCTTAAGTTACTCTTGTTGGCAAAGCATCAGAAACTATTTCGATCTCCTCCAAATGAAACTTATCCTTACTTCAGCTGCAGCCAGTGATGTCACCTCCATCAGGTTGACTGCTCGGAAAGCAAACACAGCAGCTGCCAGGACTGAAAGAAAATGCCCAATATTTAAGTTGCTGACCTGGTTAGGATTAATATTGTAGGTAAAATACCAATTCTTACTCTCTTAATTATTTTGATTCTGAGGAATAATATACAATGGATGACTGTGGCTGAGTTTCATTGGCCACTCTTCAAACCAGACAGGAAAAACACAACATTCTTTCAGAAAAGTCTGAGTGAAAAAGCTGGAGTTTAAGATGAATAGCTTTTAATTAAAAAGGACAAGGTGGTTTACAATTAGTTGATTTCTAAACAAATAATTTTAATGTATTTAAATAGCAATATTTCATTTGTATTATGTAACATAAAAAAGTTAATTTATTTTGTACTATCTTGTATAATTATACTCTCTACATAGGTGTCTTATACATGCAAACATAACCAAACCATTTTCTCTTCTATTTACCTACTTTGTATATAAAAACTGATCCAACTGAAGATACATGTCTTCTTTAGAACCCCATCTTAAACCTTGCCTAAATCCTGGGACAATATTTCCTTTATTAAAAAAACTACAAAACCTTCAAAGTCTCTTAAAAGATGGGACTTCAAAAGAAGAAATAAAAAAAAAACCCAGGGGGACTCTCAATTGCTGTAAGTACTGAAGCAGTACTTGCCAGACATGAGGAACATGAATTGTGTTATTTTGTGAAAGGTGATGAACTCATTTATGTTACCACTGAAGCTGGGAGATCATCTTGTGTTCTGTTCAGAGAGCACTTAGCGGTAAAATACCTCCCATATTTTGCTAGAGATGGAGTACTTATGCAATTCTAGTTTTCTAAAAGTTATACTCTGACATGTATGTAATTTGCTTTCAGCATTCAAAGAGCAACATATATATCCACCTGGACTCAACATGTTTTGCAAAAATAATTCTATATTACCAGCAAGAATTTCTAAAGAGTTGTATCCCAGGATCCTGTCCCACAGAAGTAAGAGCTGATCTGTAGCTAAATAACCAGAAAATGCTCGTACCATCCATTTAAATGAAATTCGTAGCCTGCAAAAAAAGTGATAAACAACAGATATTATATTTGTCTCCCATAATGATCAGACAGATCCTCTATAAACTGAAAATATTTATTATTATTCTGCATTTCTCTTCCAGGAAGAATAGCAATTTTCCCTTGCTGCTTTAATTATCAATATTGTCCTTTGCAACAGCCATCAGAAAACTATTTAGCATCTTACTTGATAAAGTACTGATATTAAAATATTCTGACCGAATAATCACATTAGAGGGATCCTCACCTATTACCACCCCGAATGTTTCATCCTTTCTGCTATTGTACTATTATGATAGGTAACAATTGTAACAGCAAGATTTTCAGGTTCTATTGCACTTGGTGCCATGAGTACACTACAGAATGACAGCATCTTGTTCTCTCCCCTTCCAGTAGCTTCTGCTGTAATTAACACATCTCTGTGTCTTCTGTATATTCCCTATGTAAGGAAATAAGTCACTTAGCTCCACCAGATCTGACACGAATAACTGAAACTTAGCTGAATAATGCAGCATTTCCCAGAGCAGTTCTCCCTTTTCCACAGAACATACAGAAGAAATGCACAACTCACACAAATGTTAGAAAAAGGACTCCAACTGACTTTTAAGGAAAAATGGCACATCAATGTTTGCACTTTCAAGTAATTTCCCATATATTTAAAATCAAAATACCACAGAACAGCATTTTCAGAGCAATGAATCTGCAACATCTGTAGCAAGTCAGAAGGAAGTACTTACGGCTGAGCCCCAATTTCTCGAAGGTGATAAAAGAGCTGGGGCAGATGGGTTTGTAGAAGAGTTTCAAACAGCAAACACAACGATACAATGCCCTAACAAAACAAGATCATATCCTGAATACTAACACTCATCCTGTCAAATCTGAGAAAACAGTATCAGCACGTAAGTATACATGAATTGTTAACTGAAGCAATAAAACACTATTAATGATATAATACACAGCTTAGGTAGACAGTGCACAAGCAGTTCTAATGCCTTCAGTCACTAAAGGCTTGCTCCTACAATTTCATTTATATATTAGGAACATAATATGTTGTGATAGTCCCTTTCAACTCTAAGTTACTTATGGTATTTGTATGTCAAGGTCTAAGTACTTAGTGGGTTATTATAATATGACCTACTTGAAACATTTCCACCTTGATGAAATAAACCACAGTTGCACTAAAAAACAGAGGATGAGAGAAAGAGTATCTGACAACCGAAAACGAAACCAGCAATAGGGATAACTAGAAAAAAGTTAAATGCAAACCCATTTTAAAATTTCTGTTACTAGTCACCATGAAAATAAATATATTCCTGTTCTCTCCATTTCTCTGCAATGACTGGGTATGCACAGCCTTGAAATGGTATATCAAGGAAAGGATTAACCAGGAAATTAATTTCTTTTAGCCAGGAAACATTTTCAAAGCATGCTATAACTATTCAGCAATTTGTTAGGGAGAAAAAAAATTACTATATTTTGTTGTTCAAAAATAGAAGATAAACCAATTTCTACATTTGTCTTATATTCAAGAGAGCTGGTCTTGGTCATAAACATAACCAAATTATTTAAAGTCATCTAGTAGTGCTAAAAAGCACTTGCTATCACACTAAGGTACTTGAGATAAAGAAACAGACGTTAACATGATATCACTGAAGCAATATCTGACTAGATTTTAAGCCCTCTACCCTGGAAAATACTTAAATGTGCACTTACATGTCATTGATTAAAATGGAAGTGAGTATGAACTCATGTGACTTCCAGAACCTCAGAAACCTATTACATAAAGACTTGACTCAGAAAAAAAACTCCAAACCCTTAGAAAACTGAGAACTGTACTATTTTAAATTACATAATATTCTATAGCAAAGACTAACATTGACGTAGAAAACCAAAGTATCAAACCTGGATTTACCTAATAATTTTTCCAAGCTTGCCTGAAATATGTTATTATATTTAAAAGGATATATTTCAATCACATAGAAAATCATGTCACTGTACATTATTGTTCCATAGCAAACAGAGTATCAAGTGAGTGGGTTTTAATTCCTAATGAACTTACAGAGGGATGAGAAGAGATGGAATGGAGTCTGAAGAAAAAACGCACATACATCTCACGGAATATCTGATACAATTTGGAAGGTTCATGGTACAGAAAACAAAGTGGAGCAACTGAAAGGATAAAAGAATTATAATTGACTCAACACTGTAAACTGCTAAAAGAGTTCAATGATTAAGTGCATGAAGTATGAGGAAAAACCAAGTAATTTATAGTAGTACAATTTACAAACACAATACAAACCCAATTATTTAGAAAGAAGTCTTTTATATCTATCATTTGATGTAAACAGTAAAGAAAAGAAGTACATTCTAGGTAATAGTTCTATATATTTCAAGAATCTAAACTAAGTAGAACCTGCTTACTACAGTGTTTGCTTCCAAAGCAATAAGGAATATGCCTTAAGGAAACTTCCCTGGGCTGTAAGGCAACGGTATGTTGAGCAGTGCAAGTTTTTGATTCAACCATCTGTAACTTCCAATGTGCCCTTTGGCTAGTGACCGTCTTCAAATTGGTTCCCCATTTGTAAGAGTGGAATAAGTTTACTGCTTGCAAATGGATGTTGTGAAAAACAAAATACAAAATATAGCTTTTGGTTGCTACAATAACCACATAAATATCACAGACTGATATAGAGACCTGTTTATTTCTTGTAAGATCTGAAAACCATGGACATTTGGTAGTTTACAGTTTAGAAGTATTTTAGTTTATCTGATTCAAGATAAGAGTTGGCTACACTTGTAAAGCAGCAATTCTCAAGGAGAAGTTCTCAAACTTTTTTTCAATCAGTCCTTTTCTTGTTTTTGTAAAAGTTCGTCATATAGATAAATCTGTTGTATGCGTATGCTGCACAAACATAATCAGTTCCTTCTGATTGCTACTCCATTCATTCAATGTATGTTTCACAGACAGTTCTTCTATATACATTTCTGTAAACAGACTTTTTATCTGTCTACTCATCACATCTCCTGCTCCATTTTAGAGGTGCATTCGCTATGGATGACAGCTTACATTCTAATAAGCTCACAGTCTCTGTCTCTACATTCACCTTTCCTTCCAGTTTTATTTACACAAAGCTAGGGATGTGGATACATTTGTCTGCATACATATGTATACATATGAACATAGATATATGCACCTTTACATATGTCTATACACACACACACACACAGAGGTGTATGCATGTGTGAATTCATTTTCACATATATATATCTCAGAGAAGGTGGCTTAATAGAAAATAGTGGTGTGTATGACAGGTGAGGTGCTAAGGTAAGGTGAGATGCTCACAGAAATGTGTATTTACATAGGGGTAAGAAAAGCAGAGGGTGTTACTAGATTGAAGATGGAGGTGGAAGATTTGGCAGCATGCGTATGTACATGAAGACCAGGAGGATAACAGAACAGTGCCCGATAGTTGACACCCTATGAGCATATGCATGCAAACATACAAAAGGGTACAGGATTTACATAAGGACCCAGATACTTCCTCCTAGCATGGAGTACACAGGATGCTCTGCTTGTCCCCAGCTACTGCACCCACAGCCTGAAGTGACACTACTGTATTTCTGCTGCTTTGTTTTCCAGCCTCCCTCCTACTCACAAGCAGCATATTCTGAGCCCTTGCAAAAAGAGAGGACAGGACGAGGGAAGCAGCTCCCACTCAGTTTGAGAGACACTGTTCTCAAGGGCAAAGCCAAATCCAAACATTTTGAAAAGCAGTTTCACACAGAAAGAGCAAAAGCCCCCTACTGAGTACCTAAGGAAGAGTTTGTAACTACGCTGTTCACTACCTCATAGACTTAAGATTCCCTACTAGGGTTCAAATTCGTGTTTCATATTTAGTTGCCTGGTTTTAATGATGATGTCATCATTAAACATTATTAATAGCAAAATGTAGCATTTTAAGTATAATCTTAAAATTTGTTTGCTCTGTGTTCCCACAAACACCTTTCATCAATCTAAGGAAAACGCTGAAAAGCTGTAACAGTCTGAATTTGTTGGGCTATCTCTGCCTTGTCACCTCTGAGACCTGAGGAGATTTTTCTGCTCTTTTCCTAGAAATCTTGTTGATACTTGAGTTGAGTTGTGCAGTAAAGTAGCAACCACTCTATTATTTAATCTTCCTTTAACACCTGTTGTAGGCAAATGGATACAGCAACAGGCCTTTCACATAGTTCATTTTTTTAAGAACTCTTTTCACAGGTAACATGTTCTACCCGAAGTGAAACACAAGAAAACAGCATTCTGTCAACAAACTGTACCCCTCTATTCACATACATTAAGATGTACAACTCAGCTATTATCTCTCAAAGAAGGAACTCCCACAAGGTAGCGAGCTGTAATGTAAGTAAATAGAAACAGCTTGGAATTTTTAAATTATATAGAACAGTCTTCATACACAAAGAAACAGATACATGCAAGTGGAAAAGTTGCAGAAAAATACATGTTTAAACTGCAACATGATACAATGGTTTTAAGAGTTTATGAGAATCACACTTACCATACATAGAAAAGCCATGGAAAGGAATTACACCTACAAAACAAAAATAATTCTTTTTTGTTCTTTCATATTTCCTTTATCCATGTAAAAAAAAAATGCATTTCCCCCCCTAAGTTTCTAGATTGTATTCTATCTACCACAGGAATAAAGTATTTCCTTGTAATGGTACCTGCAGCCTTAGATCTAAATCTTGTAAATATTTAAGTACAGGAATTGTATCACTTACTTCAGTACAACCAACTACATGCTTAAACACATGCTATAGCTCCTAGAAAGCCAAGTAAGGCTCTGTTTCCGTGAAGTTACTTGTCGTGGTTTAAGCCCCAGCTGTAAATCAGAACCACGCAGTCTACTGCCCCCCCCCACCCTTCTTCCCTCCGCTTCTGGAGGGACGGGGAGGAGAATCAAAAGAATGCAGCTCCCACGGGTTGAGATAAAGACAGTCCAGCAACTAAGGTATAACACAAATCACCACTGCCGCCACCAACAATAACAACGACAAGAGAAATAACAAGGGAAGAGAATACGATACCGCCCGCCGGAAAAGACAGCCCGACCGAAAAGGGGACGTGCCCTTCCGGGTAGCTCCCAGTTACATCCCCTGGCATGACGTGCTGTGGTATGGAACACCTCCTTGGCCAGTCTGGGTCAGGTGTCCTGTCCCCGCTTCCTCCCGGCCCCTCCTCCTCCCTGGCAGAGCATGAGACTCACAAAGTCCTTGGTCAGTCTAAACATCAGTGTTATCAGTTTTTTGTTCCCAAGCCAAAAGTCAAAAACACAGTGCTGCAACAGCTACTAAGAAGGAGAAAAAAAACTGACTACCCCTGCTGAACCCAGGACAGTATCCACCCCTTGTTCCATACCATTCACGTCATGCTCAGATCTCACATTTTCCATATACCCTCACTCTCATCTCAGTGCACTGTTAGCTTAGTGCACGGACCAATTCCTATAAAGCTACTGAGTCCATTCGGTCCATGATGTTGGGCTCCATCTCTTGGCACAGTCTTTCAGGGCAGAAGAAGCTGTGTGCAGTGTTGGATCGTTGCCTGCTGATGCTGATCATTCCTTTACTGTAGAACTCGTCCGGTTCTATCAAAGTTCATTCTCTGTTGGGATGATGGTCGGAGGGAAGTCAGAGCCAGTCGCTGGTGCCCTGCAGACTTCTAGTTGATGGGCTATAGCAGGCAACAGCGTACAATTGAGTTCATTGTCTGTTTTCCCCTAAAATCAAATCCCCTTGAGGTACGCATCGGACTTCCCCATCTTCCCGCATTACCCACCAAGTATATCCAGGTCCCTGAGCAAAAGCAATCCCACGAGTGGGTTTGCCTTTACCTGAAGCAGGAATAACCCAGACTGTCTTCCCCAGCAAATTCTTCATGTGCACCACAGGAACTTTGTCCCCCTCTACAATATGTAAAAGTTCTGACTGTGCTTGGCCAGCCCTGTTGGCAGATCCTCTGGTGTTGACCAACCAGGTGGCCTTTGGTAAGTGTGTATCCCAATGCTTGAAAGTTCCCCCACCCATTGCTCTCAGTGTAGTTTTTAACAGCCCATTATACCGTTCGATTTTCCCAGAGGCTGGTGCATGGTAGGGGATGTGATATACCCACTCAATGCCATGCTCTTTGGCCCAAGTGTCTATAAGGTTATTCCGGAAATGAGTCCCATTGTCTGATTCAATTCTTTCTGGGGTGCCATGTCGCCACAAAATCTGGTTCTCAAGGCCCAGGGTAGTGTTCCGGGCAGTGGCATGGGGCACAGCGTATGTTTCCAGCCATCCGGTGGTTGCTTCCACCATGGTAAGCACATGGCGCTTGCCGTGGCGGGTTGGTGGGAGTGTGATATAGTCAATTTGCCAGGCCTCCCCATATTTATACTTCAGCCATCGTCCTCCATACCAAAGAGGCTTTAACCGTTTGGGTTGTTTAATTGCAGCACATGTTTCACACTCATGAATAACCCGGGCAATAGTGTCCATTGTTAAGTCCACCCCTCGATCACGGGCCCATCTGTATGTTGCATCTCTGCCCTGATGACCTGAAGTGTCATGGGCCCACCGGGCCAAAAATAATTCACCTTTATGTTGCCAATCTAAGTCCATCTGAGCCACTTCAATCTTAGCAGCTTTATCCACTTGTTGGTTGTTCTGGTGTTCCTCAGTGGCCCGACTCTTGGGTACATGGGCGTCTACATGGCGTACCTTCACCACCAGGTTCTGCACCCGGGCAGCGATATCTTGCCACAGTGCAGCAGCCCAGATGGGTTTACCTCTGCATTGCCAGTTGCTCTGCTTCCATTGCTGCAACCACCCCCACAGGGCATTTGCCACCATCCATGAGTCAGTATAGAGATAAAGTACTGGCCACTTTTCTCGTTCAGCAATGTCCAGGGCCAGCTGGATGGCTTTCACCTCGGCAAACTGACTCGATTCACCCTCTCCTTCAGCGGTTTCTGCAACTTGTCGTTGAGGACTCCATACAGCTGCCTTCCATCTCCGATGTTTTCCCACGATACGGCAGGACCCATCAGTAAACAAGGCATACTGCTTTTCACTTTCTGATAGTTTATTATATGGTGGGGCCTCTTCAGCACGCATCACCTCCTCCTCTGGTGACATTCCAAAATCTTTGCCCTCTGGCCAGTCCATGATGACTTCTAGAATGCCTGGACGACTGGGATTTCCTATTCGAGCTCGTTGTGTAATTAGTGCAGCCCATTTACTCCATGTCGCATCGGTTGCATGATGTGTAGAGGAGACCCTGCCTTTGAACATCCAGCCCAGAACGGGCAACCGGGGTGCCAGGAGGAGCTGTGCTTCAGTGCCAATCACCTCCGAAGCAGCTTGAACCCCTTCATAGGCTGCCAGTATCTCTTTCTCAGGTGGGGTATAGCTGGCCTCAGATCCTTTGTATCCCCGACTCCAAAAGCCGAGGGGTCGACCTCGAGTCTCCCCTGGAGCTTTCTGCCAGAGGCTCCAGGTAGGACCATTCTCCCCGGCTGCGGTGTACAGTACATTTTTTACATCTGGCCCATTCCGGACTGGTCCAAGGGCTACTGCATGAACTATCTCACGTTTAATTTGCTCAAAGGCTTGTTGTTGCTCAGGGCCCCATTTAAAATCATTCTTCTTCCGGGTTACATGATAGAGAGGGCTTACAATCGAACTGTAATTTGGGATGTGCATTCTCCAGAACCCCACAGCACCCAAGAAAGCTTCTGTTTCTTTCTTATTAGTTGGTGGAGACATTGCTGTTATTTTGTTGATCACATCTGTAGGGATCTGGCGACGTCCATCTTGCCATTTTATTCCCAAAAATTGAATCTCCTGTGCAGGTCCCTTGACCTTACTCCGTTTTATGGCAAAACCAGCTTTCAGCAGGATTTGGATTATTTTCCTCCCTTTCTCAAAGACTTCTTCCGCTGTATCACCCCACACAATAATGTCATCAATGTACTGCAGGTGTTCTGGAGCTTGCCCCTGTTCCAGTGCATTCTGGATCAGTCCATGGCAGATGGTAGGGCTGTGTTTCCACCCCTGGGGCAGTCGGTTCCAAGTGTACTGGACGCCCCTCCAAGTAAAAGCAAACTGTGGCCTGCACTCTGCTGCCAAAGGAATTGAGAAGAATGCATTGGCAATATCAATCGTGGCATACCACTTGGCTGCCTTTGACTCCAGTTCATACTGAAGTTCTAGCATGTCCGGTACGGCAGCACTCAATGGTGGTGTGACTTCATTCAGGCCACGATAGTCTACTGTTAGTCTCCACTCTCCATTAGACTTTTGCACTGGCCATATGGGGCTATTAAAGGGTGAGCGGGTCCTGCTGATCACTCCCTGACTCTCCAGACTACGGATCAGTTTATGGATGGGAATCAGGGAGTCTCGGTTGGTGCGATACTGCCACCGGTGCACTGTTGTGGTTGCGATTGGCACTTGTTGTTCTTCGACCTTCAGCAACCCCACAACAGAGGGATCCTCTGAGAGACCAGGCAAGGTGGACAGCTGTTCATTTTCCTCAGTCTCCAAAGCAGCAATACCAAAAGCCCACCGGTACCCTTTTGGGTCTTTGAAGTACCCTCTCCTGAGGTAATCTATGCCGAGGATGCATGGAGCCCCTGGACCAGTCACAATGGGGTGCTTTTGCCATTTCCTTCCAGTCAGGCTGATCTCAGCCTCCAGTACAGTCAACTCTTGGGATCCTCCTGTCACTCCAGAGATATAGATGGGTTCCACCCCTTGACAGCTTGACGGCATCAGGGTACACTGTGCACCGGTATCTACGAGAGCTTTATACTTCTGCGGGACTGATGTGCCAGGCCATCTGACCCACACAGTCCAGTAAATCCGATTGTCCCCTACCTTCACCTGGCTAGAGGCAGGGTCCCTCTAACAGTCATCACAACGTTGGACACCTAAGTCGTGTTGAAAGGGATTATTCTTCGTTATCACAGGAGCTGGAGTAAAATCAGCTCTTCCGCTCCATCTGGGAACCTGCTCACCAGAGACTGAAGCTGCAGCTCTCATGGGATGATTAGTCTTGACCCTTGTTCCTATTTTCAATTCATGCACCCGTTCCTCCAAAGCTGAAGTAGGTTTTCCATCCCACTTCGTCATGTCTTCTCCATGATCCCGCAGGTAAAACCATAGGGTGGCCCGTGGTGTTTGCCTTCTATATCTTCTGTCTTGAACAATAGGACGTCTTTTGTTAACAGCTGAGACGTATGTTGGTACACGTGAGGAGCTGGATAAATCAGATAGATCGTCCCTCAATTGTTTGAGATCCTGGGACAGTTTTTCCACAGCTGAGATGATGGAAGGGGTGAGATTGTCTTCGAACTCTCGGAGTTTGTGAATCATTTCATCCACTGTTGGTGTTACTATGTCACCCCAGGTTACTGTTGCCAATGAATGGGCATATGATGACGGTGCATTCCGTGTAAGTTTTCGCCACATGGGTCGTGTACATTCGACTTCATCTGGGTCTATGGGTATATCTCCGTTATTCGGTTTGGTGTGATAGATCATCTCTACGATGGCTGATTCCCTCAGAGACTGGATGCCTTTGTCTAAAGTAGTCCACTTGGCCGAACGACTCGTAACATCATCCTTGTATGGAAACCTTTCTTTCACAGCTGCCAAGAGCCGCCTCCAAAGACTGAGGGACTTTTTCTCTCTTGCAATTGCTTTGTCAATTCCCCCTTCTCTAGCAAGTGATCCCAGCTGCTTGGCTTCCATACCTCCTAGTTCGTGACCATCGGCCCCATTGTCCCAGCATCGTAGCAACCAGGTGATGATGTGCTCCCCTGGTTGACGGGTGAAATCTTTTCGCATATTCCGTAGCTCGGTTGAGGTCCGAGGTCGAGAAGTCACCTCTTCTTCTTCTTCTTCTTCTTCTTCTTCATCTTGCTTCACCCTTCTTGCCTCTTTTTTGCTTTTTCTCTTGTGTATGGGGGCAATCGATATTGGTACGAATTGGTCCTCTGGTTTAGCTGCAGTCATTATCACTGTGCTTTGAGTAGCAACTGTACCTGTCACGGGGGGTGGTGTAGCTGCTGTGGTTGGAGCTGGGGTAGCTTCGCTGTCTGTTGCAGTTGAAGTTTGAGTAGCGGCTGTACTTGTCACTGGGGTAGCTGCACTGTCTGTTGCAGTCGAAGTTTGAGTAGTGGCTGTACTTGTTGCTAGGGGTGGTGTAGCTGCTGTGCTCGGAGCTGGAGTAACTGCGCTGTCTGTTGCTTCGCCCTCAGATCCAGGGACATTTCTTTCCTTTTGAAGGTGCTGGATAGTGTTGAACAAGGCCCGGTAAGCATAGGCCAAGCCCCAGCACGTTGACATGATTTGTCCCTCTCTGGTATGACCAGGATGACAGCACACCTCATTTAAGTGTTTTACTAATTCTTCTGGATTTTGCACTTGTTCGGTGGTGAAGTTCCAAAACACTGGAGGGGCCCACTGACCTAGATACTTGCCCATACTATCCCACACACCCTGCCACTCATGGCTGTCCAGCCTTGGGGAAAATCTCTCGGTCCCCCTATTTTGTCGTCTAACCCCAGACAAGGCCCAAACCCGACTCTGCTTAACTCTTGAGATCAGACGTAATGGTTGTGGACAAAACACACTCTGTATGCGTGCCAACATGGTGACCCCCATCACAATCAGCAAACAGGTCTCAACAATATTAAAAGGCCACTCAAAAACTTCAAAACTCTCAAACGATGCTGTAAACGGTCTGGAAGGGGCACTGGGAGGGTAAAAGAATGTCTCCTTCATAGGTTGACCACCCAGGAAGGAGAAAAAAGATGTATAGTTGCTAAGCATTTGTATTATATACCTCCCAAAGTATAAAGGTGGTGACCACACTGGGAACATAAGCCAGATCAGTTTCATGATCAATTTTTCTATTGTATTACAAGTCATTACCATAAAATATAATGAGACAATAACCTTAGCCCAAGCCCCACACTTGAAAAACACTAACACAGCAAATACCGGCTCTAAGTAACCTACAGCATATTGAGACTGTGAGATCAAAAACAACAACTTTGAGAGCCAATAAATCAGCATTGTGACAAGTGACTATCAATCCAAAACACTGAATGCTTATCACAAATACGATTACACACACTCCGGTCAGATCTGTCGTTATCTCAACCCTTCGAGCCCCATGTTGGGCGCCAAAATAGAACTGTCGTGGTTTAAGCCCAAGCTGTAAATCAGAACCACGCAGTCTACTGCCCCCCCCCACCCTTCTTCCCTCCGCTTCTGGAGGGACGGGGAGGAGAATCAAAAGAATGCAGCTCCCACGGGTTGAGATAAAGACAGTCCAGCAACTAAGGTATAACACAAATCACCACTGCCGCCACCAACAATAACAACGACAAGAGAAATAACAAGGGAAGAGAATACGATACCGCCCGCCGGAAAAGACAGCCCGACCGAAAAGGGGACGTGCCCTTCCGGGTAGCTCCCAGTTACATCCCCTGGCATGACGTGCTGTGGTATGGAACACCTCCTTGGCCAGTCTGGGTCAGGTGTCCTGTCCCCGCTTCCTCCCGGCCCCTCCTCCTCCCTGGCAGAGCATGAGACTCACAAAGTCCTTGGTCAGTCTAAACATCAGTGTTATCAGTTTTTTTTGTTCCCAGGCCAAAAGTCAAAAACACAGTGCTGCAACAGCTACTAAGAAGGAGAAAAAAACCTGACTACCCCTGCTGAACCCAGGACATTACTACATATAAGTTTTGCTGAAATTAGAACCTAATTTCAGATAAATGACAACCTGTAAATGTCAGGTACTGACAAGGAGGGAGCTGGAACAAAGGAGGCCAAGGCCTCTAGTGATTCATATAGTACAAGAGCACTTGGCAGTTGTATGATGACAGTTCTCCTTTCCAGCTGATCTTGGCTCCCATTCATTAATTTTCATATAGGACCAGTAAAAGGGAGCTGCTTTTGCAAAAGGTCATAAGGACAATGCTTCACGGCTACAAAGCTGCAGAGAATTTTGGAGGCAAAAATGAAAGAAAGAAGAACAAAACTATGTGTTACAAGTGGCACGACTGACACGAAGACATAAAAGGCCAGAGATACAGATGCAAGACTGGTAACATACTGTCTTGAAAGCAAGAGCAAAGAGGTTGAATTTAAAATGCAAATGCAGCGCAAAACCAGAAAAAGGATTCAAGAGGCACGGATTGAAATGGTCAAAATAAGAGCTGAAAAAATAATTTTAATAATCGAAATAACAGCAAAAGCAATAACATTAAGATTACATGAATTTTTAAAATGAACACAAATTTTGAAAGAAAAATACTTTTGAAAATGTTTGAGTACTGAAAAGCTGGGGGTCAGAGAGTTTCAGCAGGTGTCATTCAGATCCTCCAAGTAGTGATACAAGACTGGAATACAAGCTGCTGCACCAGAAGTTTTCCTGCTCCTTCCCACACACATAGACAAACTCTGTATGTGAATACTAACACCAACCTGAATGCTTTTTTGGAGTAGCTTCAGTCCATCTTACTCCTTTAAATTAATGAATTTCAGAGAATAACAGCAAAACATAATTTGTAATAGAAGAAGTTAGTACGTATTTGAGGAAAAAAGCCACAAACCTGTATCTTTTCAATCTACCACTAGAGGAGGCAATAGTATAATTCTTACCATTTGGAGGATAAAAAACGGCATATTCTTCCATTCCAAGTTTTCCTGTGAATCATCAAAACACAATTAAAATATGATTAAACTGTTAAGAGGTATAACATTTTAAATTAAAAAGGTAGATTATTAGTTATAAAAATCATAATTAATTACATTATTGATCATTTTATAGTCTTTAGAACAAACAAGAAATGCAATAGGACAGGTATAGTTTTAGATATAAACCTAAAATGCAGCATCAGTAAGGGAGGATGACAAAAAGCAAAACAGAGGAGGAAGATTTCAGCAATGCTATCCCATAGTGGTTTTATCTGGCTGTATCTTAGAAGCTCTAAAAGTGTTTGCTGCAAACCTTGAAGCCAGTGAAGCTCTATGAGGATATAAGGTTAAGGCGTAAATCTGACATGTTGTGGCAGACTGACCTAGGCACAGAAAAGGTGTTTAAAAAGATCTAAGACCAGATAAAAAAATATTCAAGGCTTCATTAAGCCTGCAGCAGAGAGGAAAGATGGGTGGTATAACTGTGATACAACAAAAAAACTATATAAGTAACCTGTTGAATACAAAAGATTAAGTCTAGACAATCACAGATAGTACAGACTGACCATGTAACTTTTTATCTTCCCTTCAAAATGAACATGTTATATTAGTTAACCATATTTTAACTACAGAACCTAATAATTTAAAACCCACTATTAAAAAATAAAACCATTTATTTAGAAATATAAGTGGTTTTAAGCATAATTACAACTAATTAAAAACTAATTATTTTAGTTTTAAAATTAGAAAGTTCAACTAGAAAATGTAATTATTTATATGAAAACATAGAATATTCAGAGTTTTTTTAGATCTCTGTAATTTGTTCACTCTATGCAGAAGAATTTAGTACAGGGAACTTTTGTCAGGTTCAATGGAATCTGGATGCAAGATATTTTCCTGTAGCATGAATTGACTGAATTAAACTCAAATTTACCCTGAGAAGCTTTGCCTACTACCCCATGAAAATAAAATCCAGTATTTTCTAATTACAGAAATCAGTTGTTTCATTAAACTAAAAAATATTTTTCACTTTTCCTTTCAAAAGTTTCCTTGCTGTACAGCCAGTAGCTGTAATTTGGAAGGAGAGTATTTTTAGCATGAAGCACATCTCTTGGAAAATTAGACAAAAATAGGACCAAGAAGCCTTTTGGATTTACACTACACAGGTTCAGCAGAGATTTAGATTTCAGCAACTTCATTCCCCAGGTTTTTCTAGGACTAAGCAGGATGTTCCCCATAACTGCATTTCTGGGCTGCCATGGCTGCCTGAGCAGAGAGCCCAGGGAGACCTGGGATCCTACTGCTGTTCTGCTCTCAGGTGAGCCTTTTGCTTGTTTAAGAAATAGGTAAAGTCCCTAATTCAGTTAAAGAGAGAGGAAAGACCAAAAAAGCAATGAAGTAGGAAGAAAAAAAGGAAAACTGCCAGCATGTCCTGCTCAAAAAAAGTACTTGGTATGGGGATCCCATTTGGCTAAAGAAACTGGTGGAATGCAGAAGGTAAAGGTACAGGTAAAAAAAAAAAAAGGTGACTGGATGGCTGAATAATTCAAGAAGGAAGACAAAATTAGAAATCGCTGGGTAAAGCCAAGGCAGGTGAGGATCTAAGAAGCAAGAAAAGAGTCTGGATGCAGCATGAGAAGTTAGCAGAGAAGGCAAGTAAGATTGTTAAGAAAGACTCACGTGAGAACTTAAACCAAAGAAAATCCAGCGGTAAGCTAACACTCTGGAAGACGCCATGCTTTACCAAAAATCAGCGTAAGTCTGCTTGGTAAAGCTCTACTCTCCCAGACCTTTCAACAGAGCCCGTAATTCTCCAGCAACATGTTCTGCTTCCGTCTACAAGTATCCGCAAAGTATACTGCTTTGGGAAGATAACATCCTATCATTACTTCCGTTCTAAATTTATTGAAGTTGCAGAGGACAACGTTGTGCATTTAAATTTCTGGCTCTGATGAAGGTAGATGCTGTCAAGAGTTTACCATTATTGTCAGAGTTGTGTGTTCAATTTTTTTTGGTAAAACACTGGAGAATTATATACACAAAACTACAATAAAAGAACATTGCAATCTGGCCTTCATGTGATCAGCTTCTAAACTGTCATAACAAAATCAGTGCTGATGTCAACTGGACATATGAAGTATTTATAAATGTTCTTTTAAATGTAGTCTACTACATCTCTACAATCTTTTTTTTTAAAAACAACTCAACTCCATTTACCTCGTATGTATGATTTGGGTGGGGTGGCACTACTGTAAGTAAAGTGCTCCAATACAGATGTATCTCGGGAAAAACAAAGTAATACCTGTTAGAAAAGACAGCATATAAGAATCAGCTGACTTATTGGATCAACAAAGCAATGTCAAACACGTTTAAAGACCTGCCTGAATTAGCATCTACTGGATGCTATTGAAGAGAACTAATAAGGCTGGAAGCTCTTGACCAAGTTAATTTACTTTCCTGTTCAAATTTCCAGGCTTGCTTTGAACTTGCCATGATTTTAGTTTCACATTCATTTGTTGTCAGTAAAATATCCTCATTCTCCAACCCTTTTCTTTGCCTCTCAGCGTGGGTTTATCCGCTTCAGTCACATCATTAGTGACTGTGCATGCACCTGGCTGCTTTGATATCTATTAGCTTATTTTTCTGTTCAATTACTATGACCTGAGGAAGCCCTAGAAAGTGAATAAGCAAATGAAACATTTCCATTTTTGCATGTGTGCAGTTCTGGAAGACTGATCCTTACATTTGCTTTTGTTCCCAGGAGCTTTACAGAATGCTTGCATGATATCAATGTTCTTTCAAAAAG
This sequence comes from Psittacula echo, assembly GCF_963264785.1. Lineage (NCBI taxonomy): Eukaryota > Metazoa > Chordata > Aves > Psittaciformes > Psittacidae > Psittacula > Psittacula echo. The sequence continues at coordinate 20,168,516 of NC_137735.1, read as the reverse complement.
CATAGAGTATAATTTTCATCTCATATCCAAAGTTCTGAAATGCACATTGTATTTTGTAAAATATATTTGGATTTTTCATTGTTTACGTAAACAAAAAGCACAGCATTCACAGCAATGGAGTATAAAATTAAATAGTGAAAGCATTCACAGGAAAAATTAACAAAGAGTCTTGCTCTATATGCAGTTGTAAAAGTGTAATAATTACTATTATATTTCAAAATGTTCACGTTTTCATGCACCATTAAGAATGTACACAAGAGGGCAGAAGTAAGACAGACTTCAACTTGCTGCTGACTTTTTTGCCTGCCTTAAACCTTCTCTGCTCTTGCAGATTTTAACTCGTTGTTTGCTTTAACTGTAGACAAGGTGAAAAGGTAGAAACATTTTAAATGGTGGTTCACTACATGATTTGTTGTGAAGAAAAACGAATGGCTTCTTCCTTCAACTAATTATTGCAAGCATTTACCAGGTAACAGCATTTGTCTAAAGGCAACATGCAAAACTGAAACACTGACATCTGAACATCCTTGCTTTTATCAATTTTTTATGGAAGCAGGTCATATTTTGAGACTTTTCCTTCTTTTGAATCTCAAAACTATTTCTCAGATGCAAATGTCTTTTAAAAAATAAATAGGTTCTTTATCTCAAACAGTTTAAGCTAAATATTATTTTTGCGCAATATACAGTCATTTTTGTAGCTGCCAAAACACAGCTGACAATAACAAAACACAGGCAAATGTAATTCTCTGTATATGTTAACTGAGGTGAAAGAAAAGGAACTAATCTAAGAGGAGCATTAATTATCTACTCTCATAGGGGAAAGAATGTAACTTTCATTTGTAGGCCCCCTTTTTTAGGAATACAGTGTCCAGTACCAGTATCTGGAAGTCTTTAAGACTTTCCATCTTTATAAGAGATAGACTGTAGCTCAAACATAAGTGATGGCAATACCTAAAAACTGGGTGTTCTTTGCATGCCCTCATCATGCAGGATGTAAGACTAAAGTATTCAAATTGAACCTCTGGCATGAAAAAATGAATTTAAACATATTAATCCACATACTATGCTTGTAATTCACAAAATTATAATGCTAAAGAAAGAAATGACACAAACCCCTTTTAAGTACAGAAATTTCTGACAAACTATTGGACATTTATAATCAAAATTGAAAAGAAAACTACGGATCTCAAAGGACTGAGAATAAGAACAAAAAACCCAAAGCCAAAGCTTTTATCAAAAATAAATTACTATATTCAAAGTAACTGTATTCTATTTCAATACTTACAAAGAAGTAATAAAAACATATAAACTTTGGGATAAAGAAAGCAAAGCTATTAAAGAAAATAAATGACAATTTCACAGTGTTCTTCCCAAAAAGAATTGCATGCTACGAAAGAGGTACTAATAATCCAAACAAATATCCTCATTGCTATTTTACCTCACGTTTTCTTGTTTTGATGGGTGCTTTATCTGGTAAGTAATAGACAGACAAATGCCACATTTTTCTCAGTGACTTGGAAAATTTAGAGGCAGTAAGCAGTCATGAGAAAAAAAAACAACAATCAAAACACACACCCAGTGGAAGCACAGAAATAATTCATCTGGTTTAAACTAACATTTTCATTACCTATTTTATTTAGCCAATATTTAATCCCAGTTATCATATGAAATCAATAAATAATATTCCATATCAGAGTGACTCATACTGCTGAATTTTTCCAGGGGCCATAGAACAAAATCATTTGGCATCAATGCATTTGCAAATCAGGTTGAAAGAGAAAATTATCATGGAAAATTGGTAACTTGCTTCTAGAAAATAGTCTGAAGAATACCACAAAGTACAAAACAAACCTAGAGCAACTAATAGTCAGAAGTTTGAGATATTTTTTGCCTCAAAGACTTGCAGTGAAACCAGCCAATTTTTCAAATATTTTTGGCTACTCTCCTTCAAATTACTAAGGATAATTTAGTCCTTTTTATGTTTTTCATTCTGTAATCATTCTTTTAGTTAATAGAGATATATAAAAAAAATTAAATATTCAACTGTGCTGTATATTAAGAATGATGAACAAAATCAATTTCTGATGGTCTTAAATCAAAAGATTATACTGTATACTAGTTCATGCTCCTTCATAGATTATAACACTGTGTCTACTGGAACTGTCAGTTAATGACTAATTAATATGCCTTAGTAGTCTCTATAATGAACAAAGCAGAAATAAGAATGAGATTTTCAACATCCTATGTTGAAGAGATGTTACAATAATGAAGATCATGTTTGACTCTTAAATCAAGAAAAACATACATGTAAGTTGTCATTATGTAGTCACTTCTCAAATTTTCATTCAGAAACAAATTCAGATACAGATCTTAATACTGTAATTGGTTTTAAGTAAAAAAGCCTATACTTATATGAGGTTACAATTTTAAGTATTAATGTTGAAATGCTTATTATGCTAAAATATTATCCATAGACACGACTGAATAGTATGCTTAAATAGGAATGCATATTTTTATATCTCTATGGAATAAACAGCATTAAGGACAGTTTCTTGCTTAGTTAAATTACTAGCAGTTTTACTTATTGCCATCAAAGAAAAAAATCATTTAGTTTCATATAGCTCAAAACCAAAAAATTAAGCAAGTCTAACAAAACTGATGTGCCTAATGAAACTGAAAGCACTGTGGAAATGGTAAGTTTGCTGCATGACATTTATGTTGACATTGCAATCAACTATATATTAGGAAATTCAGAAATGTAATCTCCGTTTATTTAAGGGCATTTGACAGGCAGTAATGAAGATAATTCTTTATAAATTATCAGGGTTCCCCATTGCTAGAAGCAGCTTTGGAATGAGATGAATCCTGAAAGTAACCATACATATCACTACCTTACTCAGAATCAATGTCTTCAATTTCAAAATACGTCAACACAGTATCTTTTATGCTTACTGCAGCAGGTCACTGTATTTTTATAACTGGAACCCTGAATATATTTCTTAAGTCTTAATATCTCCTCTAAGCCACCGCTGTTCATAATTTCATTACTGCAAAGCTGGAGAGGGGAAGAATATAGCTGACTTCATATTTTCTCATTTACTTCATTAGAAAGACATTGTGTAGAATCCTTCAGAGCACGAGCTTTAGAAGCCTGTCCTACTTAATCTGTTTAAGTGCATAAGACTGTTATTCAGAACAGAAAGTATAAGTAAACCAGCAAACAGATCTGTCTAGGTTACTGCTGTACTCTGCCTATACATGAAACACAAATGCAATCCTTACTTCAAAGGGGATATAATCCCACTGGAGTATATTTTGTAGCTTTTCTAAGAAAAAAATAGTTACATACCTGATATAAATAATCCTCAAATACAAAATAATAGTCATCATTGCTTGCTGTCAGCTTTACATCCTGTAATTAAAAAGCACAGCAGTTAGCTTGAGAAAATGTATTTTGCTTTCAGACTCCCATAGAAGCTAAACTTAACACAGCAGTAGAAGACGCTGTTTCACCACTGAATCATGAAAGAGCTGTAGTTAAGCATACACTCCATATTTTAAAATTAAAAAATGTTGTAGTAACTTGATGATTAAAGTATTCAGAATTGAAACCATCTAACTTTTTTCTGTTTAAAAAACAAGATGAGTGTATAAATCACCTAATCACTGTTTAGTGAATTACTTACTTTGTAAATCAGACTGTCCACTAGAAGGTCATGCTGAATCACATTTGATTTAAGCTGTTCATAGTACAAGACATCCTGAAATTAAAAATATTATCATCATCAGACTGAGACACAACTTTACATTTAAACTAACAAAGCCAATTCTTAGCTACTAAAAAAATACATATAAGCATGTGTTCAGCTGAAGAACCCACTGCATAATTTATGAAGCACTCTATCATGGTTTATTCTAGTTTAAGTCTTAAGAAATTAAGCAGATATTTGAGACATTAGAAAATGACTTCCCCTTTAGAATTAATGAGAATGAAGGAATTAGTTAAAATAAGAGATCTGCATTTCCAACCTTTGGGTCTTTCTACACATAAAACATTTTCAATGCTCAAAATCGTCATGCTTTTTTCCTTTGTTACCCTCTATTTTCATGCACCTCTCCACCAATAGGTTCTGTCACATCTTCTAGTATTAGTGAGTTGCTGCAAATAGTTGATGTTAATCTGACTCTCCAAATAGTTTAAATTTGTGTAAAGATGAAATTGTATATATATTAAAAAAATCTTGTGAAGAATATAAAGAACTCAGACCTTTTTTTAAACTCCAATTACTTCCCAATGTCTACAGAACATACTACACAAGGGTGAAATGATGGGAAAGAATCAGAACAAGCACTTCTCTGCTTTTGCTTAATTTTATCCCTTTCTTCTTAGAAAGAGTTTGCAAAGGAAAAAAAGAATTAAATATTGCACTATCATCATTGTAATTCTAAATCTCTAAATACCTCTCTGCCATTATACAATTGAATAACGGCTTCAGATTGAATAACACAGCTTCAGACAGATTTGGAATCACTCATTAGATAGATCAGCAGTCCCAAAGCTCCTTCCCACTTCACAAAACTATTCTGATTTCAGTGTCTCTGTGGACACCACACAAATGCTTGCACATTCCAACATATTCTTCACATAACGTTTACTCCTGATTTATTTGCAAAAAGGGTTAGTCTGGAGTAAGGATTTAAAGAGCATATGGGAAGTAAGATAGAATTCTGAGAGGGAGAAAATTGAAAAAAAAAAAAAAAAAATTAAGAGAAGGCCAGGCAACACTCGAAGTGTTCTTTGTATTAACCCAAAACTGAGAGGTGGTGAATAGTATACAATTAAAAAATATTAGAACTGATATATTATTAAACTAATAAGTAGAAATGAGGACAAACCCTGTGCTTACTAACCACTTATAAATACCACAGGGAAAATACTTCCATTTTTCTTTCTGAGAAATAAAAAGCAGAGGTATAAATACTGCACTATTTCTTTACAAAGAATCAGACATAAATATTTACTAAATGTAAATTATTTACAGTATGAATACAGCACTATGTAAATATCGTTAAAGCTACAGAGAACTAACTCTAATATTAAAGTCACAATTTTAAAGTATCAATACTGTAGTCTAATTAAGTGTAACACTGTCAAATGAATAATGTCTAAAGGCTTTTTTTTTTCCATCTCAAATGACTGTATATATTAGAACAGAAGAAGTTAATACAAAAAAAATACAAGCCAAACTTTTTTTTCATGCTAAGCAAACAGCATGATTAACTGTTTCTGTTGCACAGGCAAGTACTCCTGCATAAAGAATGCTACACTGAAACTCATGGCTACAAGCATACTAGATAATGCAACTACTAATCTATTGTAACTTGGGAAAGAGATTCTAATACCTCATGGTTTCCCTGTTAATATTTCCTAGTTTTCAGTTCTCTAGAATTTCTTGAACTGCTAAAAGGCTGTTTGGAAGTGGGAGATGAAAGTGGCATGAAAAAATGAGTAATCTTTTGAGACACATATAGAGCATACTTTAAATTTATATGCAGAAACAAGTTTTCTTTTTAAAAAACTTTCATCTGAGGTCACACGGTGGGTTCAAGCCACAAATGAACTTCATCACTAGTGTTCTGTGCTAAGCTTCTCCATCCTAAATTATCACAGAATCTTAGACTGGTTAGGGTTGGAAGGGACCTTAAAGATCATCTAGTTCCAGACCCCTGCCATGGGCAGGGACACCTTCCCTTAGACCAGGTTGCTCAAACATCGAGCCTGGCCTTAAACACTTAGAGGGATAGAGCATTCACAACTTCTTTGGTCAATCTGTTCCAGTAAATTGTTTCCAATTAGAAAGCCTTTCAATTATGTTTTACATTTGCTTACAAGAGTCCATAGATTCTCCTGTTATTATGAAAATTATTTAAAGTCACAACTAAAAACTAATCATTTAAGTACATGGACCATTCATCTTAACAGTCAGAATAACTTGGTATCAAGTTTAATTGCAGCTGATTTACTCACACTTAAAATAGATTTCATGATTTGGTATGTGAGGAATGACTTTACTGAATGTATGAAGAACAAATTTCTGGACAAGAAAAAAGATATTCATAAATGATGCTCTACTCCACTGACATCATGAGTTTAAAGTGCTAGTTTCAGTGCAGTTTTATGGCATCATACTGAACTATGACTTATGTCATTAATTTCTTAAAATGTTTATTAGCTTCATTAATTCAATTCAAATTAATTCAACTGCATTAATTGAAATGTAAATAATTATGTTAACTGCAATACCAATAGTCAGTGAAAAGTATCGTCCACAAAATAACCCCAGAAATCTGCCAAAAGAAATATAAATTCAATATTTTAAACCAGAACAGAGGGTTTGCTATTTGGTAATCCAGAATGACACATGCATTTAATACATTTTGTAACATATATTTTTGCTTTCACAAAGTTATAGTATAGAAATTTTTGATTTCCTACCTTGTGTACTGATTTTAGAAAACCTACTTGTAAGAATATGGAAAAATACTATCTGAGAACAGAGATTTGAATTACTTAACCAATAGTATGCACAATTTCAGAAATATATATCCTTCCCAATTTTCCTCAATTTGTTTCAGTTGGGGTAAATATTTTAAGCAAGTAAAAAGATGGTTTGGGCACTGCCTTAAAAGAGATAATAACTGGGCTCAGATTCTTCAGCAACTCCCAGAAACTGAATGCAAGTTCTTTATAACTCAGTTGAATACTTTTTTCAATATGATCTTAAATGAAAAGGGTCAACAGTTCATCAACTTTTCTTTTTTCAGAAGTAATAGTTAGTTTCTCCTTTACTCTTACAAAACCCCACTACGGCAATTTGGTCATTACTGAGAAAATCAAAAACCGTTTGCTGCTGCTGTTTTAATTTCAGCATGAACTAAAACTTCAAACATAACTCAAAACTCTGCCCTGAAAAAATAGCAAATTTACATTGCAAATATTAGCAGAGTAAAACAATACTTAAATATTTTAAGAGTTCAGTAATTTAGTAAAAAGACCCAGAAGGACAAGCTGTGCACCTGAACTAGAACTGAGAAGAAAAAGTTTGGGAAAAAAATCAGAAATCACTAAAAAGGGACATGTAAGGGAAAACCGGTCATAACCATTCTAGGACTAAAGGTTTTAACTCAGGACTCATCATCCATTTTCTCTTAAATTGTGATTATTGTGATGCAAAACAGAAGTCTGGGCTTGGGAATCATGCCAGGTTTTTTTCAGCAGTAAGTTGCCTACAAGAGGATCTTGCCCATGCCTCTTGGTAAGACACGAGGCTTGTGATTCACGCTGTATTAATAATTTCTTCCTTATATCTGAAGCATAAACAAGATTGGTCACAGATTTACTTTCAAGTCACATGACTCTCTCTGTAATCAGTTTTTCTCACTTTCTAAAAGCTTCACTCAGGCTGCAAAAAAGATTCAGGTCTCATTTTACTATTTTATTGGCTGCATTTCTTCAAGTTTCTGGAGTGTCCAAAAATGCGGTATCTTTCTTAGCTTAAAATTAGGCTAAGAATTTAATTAAATTCAACTATAAAAACAAAACCTTATAATTTTCATCTGATTCAACCTTTCTTCTCTGTCTGCCAAATTTTAACATAACCTTGGTTTGTAAACTTTTCCCTTTTTAAAAACGTTGCAATTTTATATAGACTGTAGCTTTAAGTACTGCAGTGCTTAGCCCTCTTGATCTTACAAAGCCACATACCACAATTCCCACCCAAAACCATCATACTGTATCCACTTGAGAGCATAAGGAAAAGGGAGCTCTGAAAGCAGCACGCAGGCAAGAGAGAAGAGTATCTTTCAACAGTACACAGCGAAGCTAGTATAAGCAGTTTGGTGATTCACCTTCTCTGAAATTAAGGTTTTGATTACTCAACATCCTCTGTGCAGGCACAGTCCAGCTGTGGCCTGTCATGAAATCCTTGGCACTGGAGCTGCACACTCACTGTTGAGCTATAGGCAGCTCATGATTGATTCCTAGGTTATCCTTGTCACGCGATTGCACTATCTATACTTGCCTTTCAAATCTAATTCAAGAAATGGATGAGTGAAGCATCCATTTCTTCACATTGAAGGAATGTGAAGAAAGACTGACACTCAGGAGTCTAGAAAGAAGACACTAAGAATTGTGGGAACTGGATGAAGCCTGAAAAAATGGCAACCAGCATTAATTAGGTGAGCTGTAGATTTTGGAACAGAAGCGCCAGAAACAAGTACAAACCAAAAATTAGTCAGATTAAACAAAGAGATAATGGACAAAAGAGTTAAAGAAATTCCCTCCTGGCAAATTCTTGAAAAGGATCCAAAGCTTATTCTCCTTTTACCATATACCCATGAAATCTACTTGTAAAGTACATTCTTCTCCAATCAAAGATGATAACAGTACATTATTGCTACTGGCTTCTCTGCTGTTTGAATAGTACAGTGGGTACCTTAGGCTACTGATCCTAACCTAAAAAAAACTGATAAGGCACAGAATTACACAATGCTCCATTATGGACCTACCACCTTGCCTATTTATTAAACTTTTCAAACCTAGGAAGTTACATTCAATAAAAGCTGTAGTAAAACAGCACTACTCCTTTTTGCATGCTGGAATTTTCAGAATTAGGATTTATTTTCTACCTATTAACTCAAAAAAAAAAAAAACTAGAGGGGAAAAAAAGCCTATGAGATAATGAACAATTTTGGTTTTTAAGCACTGCTGGAAGAGCATGCAGTGAATAAATCATAGGAAACAGAAGGGAAAAAGAATTAAACAGATTCTCAGTAAGCATGTACCATCCATTTTGTGCAATGAATAAGGCAGACTTTCCCTATGAAAAAACTATGATTGTGTGATTCAAGATCGTACACTAAAATGCATATATACACAGCAAACTGGACTGGTTGCAGAGACAATATTAACAGTGACACTGTTTGGCTTTTAAATGTTTGACTTTGCAACCTTCAAAATTTTCTTTTAACACAATTTGTCTAAAATATACCGTTACAAATGAAAATCAACAATTCATTGTCAGGCAATGTGTTTATGCATTTCTAAATAAACCTGCATATAGAGCTTACAGTTTATCAGTTTTATGATTGCGATGCTAGATTGCTAATATTGTCCCTTACTTGGCTCTATATTAGCTTTATACAGAGGCTGAGCTTTACTGAATAAAATTTTCCAAACAATATTGGATGCTAATAAACACCATGTTGCCCATACCAAACCCTCATAATGTTTTACATTAAAGAAAGGAAATTCACAGTCCTTATGAGTTACAGATTCATACAACTATAAATGGAATAGAGCCTTAACTGCAAATCAGAAATACTACAGCAAGAAATCTCTGCAACCACACAATTCAACTCCAGCAGAGAAACAGTACACAAGAGGTAGAGAAATGTTAGATAAATCAATAAAGTCTATATGAAATACAGTAGATCATAAAGCAGCTACATGTATATGAAAACTGCTTTGCTATACTTTACAAAAAATAAAGCAATGTATTCAGCATATGCAAGAAGAATGTCTCAGGGTGTTAGCATTCTGGTAGTAGTTACAGCCTTACCTCTATGAAATGCTAATAAGTGCAATGTTTAAAATGAACTATAGACATCCAACTTATAACATAGCTATAGTAATCAGTGTGCTCTCCTGCCTGATCTATGGGCAGTCTGCTAGGTCTCAGTCAGACAGCCTATCCTTTTAGTGCATTTATTTTTTTAGTACTCAAAGTCCATAAAACAACTGTAGCTTAGAGCCCAGGACAACAAATACTATACTATATAATGCAAAAATAGTCTTGGAAAATAAGATAAGAGGCTCCAATAGCTGTTTCATTAGAAGATACAGTCTCAGTTTATATGACAGAAAAACATTCATATGCACTTACATCACCAGCTTAGATGAATTTCTCCAACATAGGATACCTTGTCCACAGACTTGATAATTTCTGTTCTCTGTTGCGAGGGAAGGTTGATTTTTGTATTTTACCCTTTCCCAATCGTGTATTTCAACAATCTCAAAGCAGTGACAATTTTTCAGTAAGCATCACTTCATCCATCCTTACTTACCACTTTCTCCTGATGTTATTATTACCATTTTAAACCCATTTATCCTCATCTTTCTAGGGCTCTTTCAGTCTCATCACAAAATACTGCCTCACCAATACCTCCCTGCACACAGTCCATTCAGTTCAGTCTCAAGGCTCTGGACTCTGCAGAATGTCTCCTAAAGGAGACTGCCTACTGCACCACATCTCAGAACACTGGATGCGTATACAATTTTTTTCTTCTTAATCTATAGTTCACAAGTATCATTTGCTAAGTGTGTAGAAAGTGATCTCAACATAAAATGTCAACGAGAACGTAATAGCTGCCCTAACACAAATGTCCACATGCATCCTTGCAGTAAGCTGGAGATAAATTACCATTTATTACACAGTAGAGGCACATACATGGCACTTGGGATCAATTAGCATACCGTTCTCTATGTTACCTGACAGTAAATGGAGTTAATAAACTCACAGCAGACTAACCTTTTGAGAACGTCTAAAATATTCACTCTTCAGGCATAGTATAAACACATATTAAAACCAACTATAGAGTTAACTTTTAAAGCAACTAACGGTGTGGCTGGCAAAGATATTAACAGATAGACATGGCTTGTTCCTCTTTCACAAATCCATGTGAATTTCAAGGAAATGGATTTTAATAAATCTATTTCTGTAACAACCCATGCTTTACATGAACATAGAATATTTTATCATCTTTCTGATTATTATCTTGACTTTCACTAATCCAAACAGAATATCTGGCGCTTTTTTATTCAATCATTTCATTTTCCACATTAAAATGAAAATGCTCTTACAGCATGCACAGATTAACAGAATATAAATACATGCAATGTAACCAACATCAATTTCACACCTCTCAAACTCCTGCTCTCATAAAGACTTCCAAAATTCAAGCTGTCCTGATAACTAAAAATAACTTAAATCTAGTGTTGAGCATCTTAAATAAGATGTATAGTATTTCATTATTTCAATAGCTTTTTCTTCTACAGAAAATTCAAACTTTACTAAAAACAAAAACCTATTTTATTTTTTCAGAAAATGAATAAACTAAGTAATTCTAATACCAAATAACTTCAACTCCTTAGGTAAGCTGTCAATGAACAAGATTTACTTTGTTTCTAAGGGCAAGATCTTATGATTGCACTAAGTAGTTACCAACAAATGCCTGAGTATTACAAGAAAATGGCTACATCCTCGAAGCACATGAGACACTAAAATTCTCACATTCATAAGCAAATTACTGAATGTTATTTTTTATTGCAACAAAAGCCTTGCATCAAACTATTCACAAGTCTGCAAAGATTTAGATAGGATTTAACTTTTTAAGTTGTATTAGATATATTTGCTACAGTATGGCTTTGGATTACATCACTGTATGGCTTTGCATACTGCAAAAGATTTCATTGTTGAGGACTTGAGTCAAATACAAAGTACTATACAAAAACTGCTGCTGTACAAAGGAGTAGGAAGACAATCCACGTCTTATCAGGTTTTCTTGTCTTTTAGCTTGTACATATATAGAATATATGCAATAATATATGAAGCAATTTACAAGATATCTTTAAGGTCCCTTCCAACCCTAACCATATCATGACAGATTCAAATAACCAGGAAAAAGGTATAGCACATCTTTTTTTAAAACTCAGCAAAGATAAGAGAGGTTCAGTCTTCTTTCCAGGACTTTAATCTTGCCCCCTTCTGAAAAAAGTCAGCACCATACAAGAAAACCTCAGGAGCTAGCCAGATCAATTTAATAGTTTGTTCCTAAGCATTTTGCTCATATATCTGTTAAAAAACTAGGGAAGAGCCTGAAAGACTTCACCTGTGAAAGACTTCACAGCATGGAGTTTACAGAAATGCATATTTCTCATAAAATGTTTATCAGTTTCTGTGACAATTCAGTAAAACATTTTTATTTTGGAAAAAGATCACTAGAAGACATGTGCTTGCACTTTTGTGTTTTCACCTGGTCTTCGTATTTTATTGTCACTTTTCTCCTTACCTCTGGCTGATTAGAAATATTGAGAATGAGGGCCCACAGATCAGCTCGGAGTGCTGTTGGACATCCCTGACGAACATATTGTTGAGATGCAGCACTATCTTGCTCTGCTAAAACTGTAAGAAACAAAGCAGATAAGAAACTGATGTTTAAGACTTCCAAAGTTTATCGAATTATCAAATACTTTTATTTTTTACTTTAAAAACTGGTTTATCATGCTGTAAGCATTAGCATTTAGAAAATATCTAAAAGGTCTGCTTCCACAAAGCAATTCTGAAGTAGTTCCCTGGGAAACAAGGCAATTGGTATTAATAGTCAAGACTGTATTACCTTCTGTCATAAAACAGCACTTAGTATCTATCTCTTAGTATGTATCTATGACTATATCGAAGCTAATTGCAGCTAGCAGGCTGCCAACAAGTGGAAAAAGCAGCTGTATATAGCCACAAAATAATTCTGTTTAACTATGAGTGGTATCTCAGTTGAAATAGGAAATTGTCACTCATTCTGGTTTTTCGACTTCTCTATTTTTATGTGAATTATACAAATATCTTCACAGATAACTGTGGGGCAAGAATTTTCCATTTCAAATGTACTATCATGTTCTCTCACTATCGGTATACATACTCTGGAGGATAAACACTTTTTTTTCTCAAAGACTTTGTTTTTCCTTCAGAATGACATAAAACAAATAATCTACTGTTGACAGGTTTGTTTAGATGGGTCACTGTTATGAAGCTTTAGGCTAGCCACTCTTGTGACAAGGGCCTCACCCTGAATACAGTACTGTACATACCTTGAGGCAGATATTAGAAAGAAGCTCTGTACTGTGAGGGTGGTGAGACACTAGAGATTGCCCAGAGAAGTTGTGCTGCCCCATCCCTGAAGTGTTCAAGGCCAGGTTGGATGGGGCTTTGAGAGACCTGGTCTAGTGGAAGGTGTCCCTACCCATGGCAGGGGGTTGGAAACGGGTGATCTTTAAGGTCCCTTCCAACCCAAACTGTTCTATGATTCTGTAATTATCTCATTCCTTATTTAAATTGATAAACTTGAAAGACATGCATCTTTAGCTATCCTAATGTAGTAGAAGTGTTGTTTGTCATCAAGGTTATGTGATCAACTATACCCTCATACTTGAAATATCTTTCAAAACAGAGAGAATTGGGAGAATGCTTCTGTGATATTACCTAGACATTAGATAGGTGTTGTATTGGTATTCAGAACTTCTGAAATTTGTATCCTCAGATTTTTCTGAAGTCTCTCAGAAACAACTTGCTTTTCTGAATTTCACTAAATTCAGTATTCACAGTATTTGTGCTCTCGTGACTTTGAAGGCTGAGGTTTGGAATTATAAATCTATTTAATTGATTTCTCCCTCCTTCCTTCTCATCTTAGATACTGAATAGAAGAGTCTGCCAATTTTCTGTTTAACCTGCAGAGCTCTAACACAGATGGTGTGTGATCCCTTCTTCCTAAACTAAGAGGGCAAAAATTAAAAAGTCTTACATTCTTCACAAAATTTTAGGAAAAGGCTGTGATTCATCTCAGTGTCCAGGAGTGTTTACCTTAATTTTTTTTCTTACTGAGACACAAAACATTATGAAGTAGGTCTGCTATATACAAGATGGGGTTTGCTACATACAACAAGGAAAATTCCCCAATTTTGGCAATACATCTACTGTAAAAACAAAATCAATATATTAGTGGCAACCAAAGTCATAACAAACACCCAAGAGAGCATTCAGTAAGATTCCCACTGAATGAACTGAGATTTCAGTTTATGGTCAAGACTTTTAACCTATATTTTTACAAAATTTTGTGTCTTTGCATATAAGAAAAGCTAACACAGTATCTGTAACAGGGGCTGCTCTACACACACAAGAGGTAAGGAGTGAGAATTATATTGTGGAGTTGAATGGCTGGGTCAGGAAGTCTGGTTGGGGAATTTATTTGAACATGAAAAGAACAGAGAGATGGACAGTAACCTAATGAGTTGCTCTTGGATCAGAAAACAGATGATAAGGGATAGAAAGAGGACCACAAAAGGAGAAGAAAGAAAGGTCACTGTTTTGTTACTGCAACAAAAAAAAAAGGCATGGAGGACTTTTTGGATGGTATTCACTCCATTTTTTTTGATGGTGATAAAATTTAGCAGGAATTTCAAGAGACTGTAAGGTGCAGATATGGATGAATTTCAAACATTCCTTGTGTATTTCTTTTCATCTTTTCTTTGGTAGCTTAGTTCTTAACCTACAAAAAAACTTCTTTAGAAAAAGCAATATACAAAGACAAATGAGTGAATTTTCCACAGTGCCTAAGTACTGCAATATTTAGCAAGCTCTACAATTGCAAATAACCGTTAAAAAGACTGTTTTGAAGCACAGGCGTAAATCCCATTACACTAATGAGAACTTCGTGTGCAGAGAAGGGAGTCCAGAGTCTTTTGATTTTAAAATGAAATTCAGTAGTGGCAATAAGTTATTATCAAAAAGTTATGTCTCTATGCTTCCTATTTCATTTTTAATGAAATATCTGTGGAGCCATGTATCTGGTAGCTACCAGTAGACTGCAAATGCTTGCTTTTCTGTCTCTGTCTAAATGGCAATAGTATTACTGACTGTCTCTGTCTAAATTACAAAGGTATTGCTGGCATGCTTTATGTTAGTCTAATTTCTTAAAATTCTAAGAGGTACACGTAACAGATACAAATTTTCTAACGGTATTCCTAACTACTCAGTTAATTACAGACGAAAACAGACCCATACCTTTCTGTCCAACACGTACATGTTCATTTTCAAAGAACTCTAGAAAATAAATAGAAAAGAATGGCAAAGAATAAATGAAAAAAAGCATAAAGATACTTCAGCCAGTAGTGGTCTTCATAGTTTTACTCCAAGCCATTACATTCAGCTGATTTTTACTGCTAATGTCACTAAAAATTAATCTGCATCAGCATCAGTCTTCTTTCTCAAAAAATAAGGAATCATACTACAGATTTTTTTTGTCTGAAGGACTCAAATACCAAAGCAGCACTATACTACATGAATGTAGACTTTTAATAACGTAATTTTCCACTTAAAACGAAAAATCACTTGATACTACAGCATTTTTCATTTTGATATGGACAGACCATTTACAAACCTGTTTCTACATGAATAAATGCATACATGGGAAAACAACAGAAACTATGCACTTTTAAAGCTCCTTAATATTAATATATGGATATTTCCATATATTTTCACAGAGAGTTTGAGCAGCCTGGTCCAGTAGGAGGTGTCCCTGCCTATGGTAGGAGGGTTGGAATTAGATGATCTTTAAGGTTCCTTCCAACCCCAAACCATTCTACGATTCTATGATATATGCATATCTGTTAGTTGGCTTAACATTTATTGATTATTTTCTGTATTTTTGGAGACAGACAATTTGGTTCTTTTGACCCTGAAGTGTTCAAAGACACTGAAATTAACATATTTTTCAACTGAATGTGATGATTTTACATCTTCTCCAAATCTGACCCTTCATATTTACAATGTTTTCTATTATTACCTATGTTTTACTAAGAAAATAACTACAATCACAGTTACAGAACAAATATTTATGGTTTATTATGGTGAAAAATATACAAATTACTTGATAATTGTAACGTATTCTACTCATTAGTGTTCTATTTAAATGACTGAAGCACAGCATTAGCTAACCAGGAGGCACTTGTGCTGAATCATCAATACCCAGCTGTCCTATGTTTAAGCCTAGTTCAGTGAAGTCTTCTTTCTGAAAAGAAACAAAACCATAAAACAGTAATTAACAATGTTTAATTCTCTAAATCACCAGAGATTTCTTCTGAAGGCTTAATGCAAATACTTTCTAAACCAAACATAGCTCTTTTAAGTGCCTAAATATGAAATATGAGCTCAGGTTTTCAAACTGAAGAATCTCACATCAATTCTTTTCATGTCAACTATGAGCTACACCTGGATGTAATAAAGTGGTAAATTAAAGATCAGCTTAAGTATCTCTAATTCTCTGCTCTTTTCCAACCCAGGTGCCAGTTTTTCTACTAGCATAAAATCATCAAGAGCCTTATCACTGAAGCATTAAGAGCTCTCCTATTTTCCAATTATACCCAAGCATCTCCTTTCATTCATGATCTGACAAAAAAAGAGATTTAAAATTACTTTGACAACAAAACCAGAAGCTAACTTATTATCAGGTTACTGATCTTGTATAGCATTAAACAGAACTCTAGAACTAAGATAAGCTACACTGAAAAAAAAAAAAAGAGTAAGTAAATAACACATACAGAAGTACATTTTTGGCACAAATCAAACCTATGTAGCACAAAATAAAAACCTTCCTACCTGCAGGTAATTTGCTGTTTAGTTTTATTTTTCATTAAAAATGCTTTTTCATAAAACTTTCTTATGCTCGTATTTTAACTGCTTGTTTAAATTGATTTACACTTTCAAAAAGAGAAACTTATCATTATACTACAATTTTTTCCTTATTGTTTAGAATCTTATTCATTAGCAAGGCAAAATAATTATTACAGAAACCTCTTGTAAGATAAACTATACTTACCAATTCTGGGATATCTTTAACTTTTAGAGGAACCTGAATTAGCCCCAGATGATTTCTGAAACTAGGCTGGTCTCCATTTTCATAATTTGGGTTTCGAAGATTCATCAGTACCTTAAAAATGGTAGCTCTGTCATTCCTTGGGTATATTTAGAAATTTACATTCAGAACTCTTCTTAACATCATCAGTATTACAAACAATACACTCACTCAACAAAAAAACATTTCCTGCAACTATCATATATACAGGCCCAAATTATCAAATTGTACCTCAACATTTTCAAAATCAAAAAGAACCCAAACTTTTAAGGAGGCAAAGAAAAAGGTCAATTTATGAAATAAAAAAGCAGAACGTATCAAATTATCAGCTTAACATTGCAATTTAAAATGAAAAATTATTTATGAAATCAGAAGGAGAATGGGTCTCAGGAGGAAAAAAGTTAGCTCCAAACTGCTGTTTAGAGAAAGATAAGTTTGTCAGAAATATGCCAAATTTCACTTGCTGTAAAGCACAAATTGTTTGAAATACACTTAATTATTTTTCCCACTTCACATAAAAGACTATAATGGATCCAAGTCAATGGCTGAGTCATTGTTTCATAAACACTTACCTCAAGAAAATCTTTAGGTGCATAAACAGGGCGAAAGAGACTTAGATCTGAAATAAGATTAGAGCAAAGATTAAAGTAACAATGTCACAGATATCATGGCTACAACCACCACATATTCTCCAAACATTCCAGTCTTTGGATTGAACCATTCTTAGATATGGGAGAGAGATGATTTTCAAGAGTTTTAGTTTGGTTTTTTTAACAGAATAGATTGTTAAATTAAATGTAACTGCTGTAAAACAAAAAATAGGGGCTAGCCATAAATGATCCATGAAAAGTGTTTGCCATTGCAGAGGTGGTACTGTGATACAAACCAGTACCTTTGCAAAAATAATTTAAGGAACTTGGCCGTCACCAAGGCAGTTATCCTTGCTCTCCAAAACTGTAATGTGACTGACTATTCTGTGCAAATTATATTTTTGTATTTTATTAATAAAATGTCTGAGCTTAATTATCCAAAGTTCTGAACACCTTCTTTCTATTAGCCTGAGCTAACACTAAGAGGAGCTGTGCCCTAGCTGTATAAATCCCTAAAGCACTGGAATGAGGAGCATTATACCATAACCTCTCTGTGATGATTCAAAGCTAATAAAATAATTTGAAACAAAAAACCCAATGAAATGAATATTTATTTATGCATAATGAAACACTACCAATGAGAAAAAAATATTTAAATCAGTTTATCTTGAAGTGATTACATTGATCTTTGAGTGATAAATAAGATGTATATGCTATTTTTCCATGTACAAAAACTTAATGCACATAAATTTAGTGGATCTTACCTGGCTCATCAGTTCCCATTTCATTCCATTTATTAAGCAGTTCTTTCTGTTCACTTGCAGGCCTCTGAAAGGCACAAGTAAGTAACTCTTCGTTTTTTAATAGAATCAGTAAAACCATGCCTATTTCAAATACATAAATTAATGTAACACATTAAAAAAAAAAAAAAAAAGCACTAGCAACACAAACTTATTTTGCTTACAAATTATCCCCGGCCTGAAGGTATATTCTACTGTAGAAAGTCCAAGTTCCAGTTCAAGGAAAAAAAGAGCCCACGTGTTTACTAATGAATTTTAAGCTGTTTAGTAGTCAGTTTCATATTATTGAAGATTTATTGTTCATTCCATTGAGCTGTTGGACTTCATCATCAAGTTCGTGTCCCTAACTCTGTCATGAAAACCAAACACAGCTGTATCCTTAAACTTATTTCCATTATTTCCCAATTCCACGATCTTTAAAATTAAAGTCTCTAAATTAATAAGAAACAAACCAAAACAGAGCAGAATGAATGACATTGAAATTAGCAATGTACCAATCAGTACCTCTCTCCAAAGTACCTGTTCAGATATTGTTTCCTCCAGTACACAAAGTATATCCCTATTGTGTACAGGCTGTACAATTAGAAGTTACACAGCTGAGTCTGCACACAAAAATGCTCTAATAGAACCAATAAATATAGCAATTAGCTTTACAACATGCTGATGCTCCCTCAAGAGGATAATTACTGCAACAGCAAAGAGGAAGATTTACTTACAGACTTCTGTCTTCTCCCAAGATGAGCTGCTGCAAACATTGCTACTATCCCCAAAAATTATTCTGCATTAAAATTACCTGGATAACAGCCTTTCTGCTCTCAATAACCATGTATAAAATGAACATGTAAAATGAACTTGTGTTACAAGAGTGCAAGATGAGGCTTAATTTCCAAAACCCATCAGTTTGGAAGCAGAAAGTTAATACATTACCTTCTGTGCTAATGGGATACCGAGTTCTGTGCACATGCTGTTTAGACTTTTTAGGATTCGCTTCTCCCAGCTTCCCTAAAACACACAAAAATTAAATTATATGGAACTACTTTATCCTCCAATTGCATTTATCACATAATAGCAAGCAACTTTTAAAAGTTATATATAAGAAAAGCTAGCAAGAATCACTGACTGAATCTGCAAAATCATAAAGGGAATATTTACATGCTAGTTTAAATGGAAACAACAGAGCAAACAAATTTAATATAATAATAAAGAACCAGAAAATTGAGTTGTTCACATTTCAAATCTCCAAAAAGCATGTATTTCACACTTATTTGGTTTTGACATATGCCTAATGATCAAGCTTCCTTCCATATCAACACACAACATTTTTCAAATGATTGTAAGCAGGACAATCAACTGTGGAGAATACCTTCTCCACTTTGTGACCTGAAGAAAGTGCAAGTCTTTCTCAAAACAAGGTATCTTAAATGTTCTCAGAAGTTAAAGAAGTTAGAAATCTGGTATTCTGTAAAACTAAAAAAAAAAAAGAAAATTAAAAAAAAATTATATTCTTGTAAAATAATGCTCAGGAAATAGTTCTCTAAACAGAAAATCAGAAGTAGACAATACCTCAGCAGCAAATGGACAGCCTAAAGAGCAATCAGGTTCTTCTGACTACTGCATTAGACTTCAAACACACCATATGGTGCCTAATCCATGGCTAATTCCTCTGAAGTTAATGCCAACTAGGACTGACTTCCTTGTCAACTGACTTACTTAGGATTTTGCTTCCGTGATTATAGCAGTACCGGTGGGTTGCGTATTTAATTAAATTTTCTGTGGACCATGAGTCAGGCCTCAATCAAATGAATGCAAAGACTCCTCTTAATGTCATTTACTTCTATTTATTATTTGTGATTTGCTTTAGACACACAGCAGTTAGTTACGGTCTAACCACATGTTCCTCAAACTTAAAGTTCTGTCCAAAAGAGGCTGCAGTTTATTAAACAGGAAGTGAATAAAGGGCAGATGTTCAAACATTCAGTAAAAAAAGTAAAAATTAGATCTTGTCTGCAATTGTTTCATTTTAGCTTTCATTTACAAGGCCCTTCCATGACTTTTTCCATCAAATGAAATATCTATCTTTTGATTAAAATTTCATCCCTTTACCCTCTTTTGCATAAACAAAACAGGTTTGAGTTTCAACTGTAAGGAATGTTTTCCAAATTGCAGTATTTTTATAATATTCTGTACAGTATTTTTATTTAACTGAATTATCATATTCAAATGCCTTCCAAATGCTGCAGTTAAATAAACTGGTTATTCTCTCAGGGAGGGATGGTGCAGAGCATTTATAGTATCCTATTTTTGCTAAAGAGTGGTTTTGTTGCTGAAAGAAATGAGAAGCAACAGAGCAGAAAGATTACTCAACCATACAGTGTAAGAAAGTGGAAACAGAGAATATAGAGGTGTTAGTAGCAGTTCAAAAAACAAACTGAAAAAATCAAGATCAATCACAGAATCATAGAATACCAGGTTGGAAGGGACTTCAAGGATCACCCGGTCCAACCTTTCTTGGCACAAGCACAGTCTAGATTAGATATCCCAGCACCTCATCCAGCTTAATCTCAAAGGTGTCCAACACTGGGGAATCCACTACTGCCCTGGGGATATTATTCCAGTGGCTGATTGTCCTCATTCTGAAAAATCTCCCGAGGAGTAACTTGTGCCCATTACCCCTGTCTTTTCCATGTGACTCCTTGTAAAAAGGAAGTCTCCACCTTTGTGGCTACTCTTTAAATACTGTAGCAGGGTGATAAGGTCACCCCTCAGCCTTCTTTCCTCAAGGCTGAACAAATCCAGTTCTCTGCGCCTTTCCTCATGCAGCAGCTTCCCAGTCCTTGGACCACCTCTGTGGCCCTTCCCTGAATCCTCTTCAGCCTGTCCACGTCTTTTTCATATAGCGGGGACCAAAACTGAACACAGGATTCCAGGTGTGGTCTGACAAGTGCTGAATAAAGTGGGATAAGGACTTCTTTATCTCTGGTGATGCCCTTGTTGATGTAACCCAGCATCCTGCTGGCTTTCTTTGCCGCAGCTGCAGACTGCTCATTCATATTGAGCTTGCTGTTCACCAGGACCTACACATCCCTTTCCATGGAGCTGCTCCCCAGCTGGGTAAATCCCAGCTTGTGCTGCACTCCTGTACTGTTTTCCCAGGTGCAAGACCCTACATTTGTCTTAACTGAAATTCATAAGGTTCTTGTTAGCCCACTTTTCCAGCCTATCAAGGTCTCCCTGCAGGATGTCTCATCCTTTCAAAGTGTCTACTTCCCCCTTCAGTTTGGTATTCATCAGGGTACACTTGATCCCATCAAAATTAAGGGGTGAAAACCACACAAACAAAAAAGGCATGGATATACTGCAAGTCAGAAAAGCTACAGAAGAAGCACAGAGGAGGCAGATGGCAGCTTTGCAAGCTCGTTCCAAGGAGCAACAGCAGTCAATACTCTTGGTGTGACTGACAATTGCCAGACCAGGCATTAACTCACTTATTGCACTGGGGAAGCAACATGTGAGTAATAAATCACTTCCGGATACTCAAACTGTGCCATAATTCATACTTCAAGACTCTGCCTGTAAAAGATATTCAAATAAAAGCAACCAAGTGAGGGCTACACAGCCAGATGCCCCCTCTCCCCAGGACAGTGGAGTTACCTGCAGTAAGCAGAAACAGAATGAAGCATCCTCAACTGAAATAAAAGGCAGAGTTCAAAAAGTAATTCCATTAATGGGAACAATACATTTTCCAAGATGATCCCTCTAATTTTATGAAGAAATTTAACACACAGGAAACATGTTGCTGGGATTGCTATGGTGACAATGATAACCTTCACCACTTAGTTGAATCCAAGGAAGGCAGTACTGGAATTTGCAAACAATTCCATAGAGTCATTGAATGGTTTGGGTTGGCAGAGGCTTTCAAGATCATCTAGTTCTAAGCCCCCTGCCAAAGGCAGGGACACCTTCCAATAGGCCAGGTTGCTCAAAGCCCCATCCAGCCTGGCCTTGAACATTGCCAGGGATGGGATATTCACAACTTCTCAGGGCAACTGCTTCCAGTGTCTCACCAGCCTCATAGTGAAGAATTTCTTCTGAATGTCTAATCTAAATCCACTCTTTTTCAGTTTAAAGCCATTCCCCCTTTTCCTGTCACTACCTGCCCTTGTAAAAAGCCCTTCTCCAGATTTCTTGTTAGCTCCCATTTAGGCACTGGAGGCTGCTCTAAGGTCTCCCCTGAGCCTTCTCTTCTCCAAACTGAAAGAACCCAACTCTCAGCCTGTCTTCACAGGAGAGGTGCTCCTGATCATCTTCATGGCCCTCACAAGCCCAACAGGTCCATGTCCTTCATACATGTCTATTACAGACATGTAATATGAGATTTATCTTATCCTGTAAAAAGTAATTTATAAACTTTCACTGCAGTTAAATGAATCTGGGTGGGCAACAAATAAACAGAAATAATGTCACAATTGCACAAACTAGCCAAGATTAGTTACAGTTTCTTCCACAATAATGAATCCTAAAATTCTCCCTAGAAAAATGTTTTTTTCAGGGTGTACTTAATAAGACCTACTCTGCAGGAAGAATTCAAGGTGTCTGGACACAGATTATTATTCATTTAGTACATTTTCTCTAATCAAACCCTGTAAATTTCAAGCAGAAGACAGTGTTTAGTTTGTTGTGAACTTTGTAAAATCTACATATGACACAATTAGAAGACAGCTTTATGGGAGATATTAGACTGTGAAAACACTTCCTAACATTTCTTTGGACTCAGCTTTTTATGCTACTCTTTACCTCTTTTTG
The DNA here is from genome assembly GCF_963264785.1 of Psittacula echo. Lineage (NCBI taxonomy): Eukaryota > Metazoa > Chordata > Aves > Psittaciformes > Psittacidae > Psittacula > Psittacula echo. The sequence goes on along the minus strand of NC_137735.1, from coordinate 20,145,583 downwards.
CTCTTATTTTTATGTTATCCATCTCACTTCTTCATTACTGTTTGCAGCAAAGTTGTCCTAAATCTAGCAAAGGCTTTCTCAGTGAACTCTGGAAGCAATACAGTTGAAGGGGTCTGCAATCATTTCCCCTCATTAAAATGTAGATATGAAAATAGTCGATACAGCAGTCCAGTGGATTCAGGAATGTTTCAACTCACATCAGTCACTGCTGGGCAGGTAAAGCTAATTAGCAAAATTCAGATTTTTAATCCTAGCATCTAGTGTTAACTCCTTGTCTGCATTAAGATGCATAAGCTTTAAGCAATAATTCTGCCATTTAACAAGGTAGGAAGAAGTGAGCTATCTCCCCAAAACTGTAAGCAGACCAAACACCTCAGAAAACACCAGGGATGCATGTTTTAAAGAAAGGTACTAAATATTGTATCTGACATTTTTCATTAAACAAAATTCCAAGACATAGCACTTCTCTGTCTAGAAAAGACCTAAACCATGATAGACTAAAGCAGCCGTACCCAGTGATCTGTCTCAACCCACGCAGGACCAGCTTTGGAGAACACACAATTATAAAATACACATTATGTTACACCATTATGCAAAGATATGTAAATATTAATGACAGTATTTTTTCTACACTGGACAATACCACAACTGCATCAATGATTTACAGCACTACTACTCCTTGTGTTAATGCGTTATCCTTTCCTAGAAAGCTGTTTTTCTTTTGAGGTAATGAAAGGAATACTGTACAAAAACTTCAGGTCTGCCACCTAAGAATGAGAGAACAGAACCAATTTCAGGAGAAAAAGGGTTAATTACATGCATTTTTATATCTACTTAGAAAAATACTAATATAGTTTTAATTACTGATTCAAAGTCATTCCAATAACTGATATCAAAGTAAGATGGTTTTCAAGCAGTATTACCCTTTTTTCCAGAATTCTTAAGTAAAGCAAAATTAATTAAGATAGAAAAGGATAAAGAAAATGTCAACAAACTCGTAACAATGGAAACAACATCGTAAATGGTGGCTGTGCCTAATTTAACTAGACCATAACTTATACGGAAAACATTTTTCTGCCAGGGTAAATTTTGTTGATAGCACCAAACTATTCTTTTCCAACTGCTAGGATGCTAAAAGTCAAAGTGGAAAAAAAAAAAAAATCTGCCTACAAATAAATCAAAATAAGTCTTCTCCCTTAAAAAAAAAAAATTAGATTTCCAATACCTAATCAAAAGAAGTTGGTAAGTTTCCACTTTTATTTCTCTCCCAAAAGGTACTAGCAACCTGTATGTTTGCATTTAGCTATTTCCAAATATTTTAAACAAAATTATTGAAACACTAACTTTGTAAGATTTTTACATTGTTTATTGCTCTTTAATCAAATAAAGTAAGAAAATAAAACCTAGTTGTAATTCAATTGATCTGGTCATGATTGTTTTCTTACAGACCTATTTCCTACAATGACCAATGTGTGTTCATCTTGAAAATCAAAATATTTTGAAAATACTATGTTAATTCCTAACTGTGTATTTATTACTATTTCACAACTATACCATCTAACAATATTTCTATATGAAAAGGATTCCTATGTCTTTATTGAAGAGCTCCATTTCAAGAAAGGACTTGAAGGAAGATCCACTGCTTTTGGTTGGGATGGAGTTGTTTTTCTTTGTAGTAGCTGGTATAGTGCCATGTTTTGGATTTGTGACCAAAAGGGTGTTGATAACACACCAACGTTTTGGCTACTTCTGAGAAGTGAGTACATAGCATGCAGGCCTTTTCTGTTTCTCATGCTTCCCACCAGGGAGTAGGCTGGAGGTGCACAAGGAGTTTGGAAGAAACAGAGCTATGACAGCTGACCACAACTGAGCAAAGGGATATTCCAGATCATATGACATCATGCTCTAAATAAAAAGGCTGGGAGAAAGAAGGAAGAAGGGAAGCATTTGGAGTTACAGTGTTTGCCTGCCCAAGTAACTGTTATAACTGTTGGAGCCCTGCTTTCCTGGAGATGGCTGAACACCTGCCTCCTGATGGGAAGCGGTAAATGAGTTCCTTGTGTTGCTTTGCTGGAATATGCAGTTTCTGCTTTACTGTTAAACTGTCTTTATATCACTTTTGCCCTTCTGATTCTCCACCCAATCCCACTGGGGGAGAGTGAATGAGTGGCTGAGCTGCCTACCACAGTTGACCTACCCAAGAGGATATGGATGCCTAATATTCTTTGAAACAGGGATATGAAATTTTGAAACTAGTAAAGTCAGGACTTCTACTCATTTCTAAACTATTAGAAAAACAGTTCATCCCACAGAGAGCTAAAAATATTGGTTACCGTAAGTACTATATATGCTTTTACAAAATAATAGTCAATGAAACTGGTTTAGATAAACATACACATAGATACACCTCTGTGGTTTTCCCATTAGTAAACTGATTATTTTCAGGCAGTAAATTGTGGAATTATATTTCACACCACAGAGGAAAAATTGTTTAATACAATACGGTCCCCAAATGCTAACGACTGAAACGCAGGACAGCAAAATAAATCTTACTGGAATAAGAAACCGTATGATTGAAAAAGGAACACAATTTGTTGAATACCTTGTAAAGGAATACTGCAATATATTTCTAGGCATGCCTGAGTTAAGTATCATTTCATCCTTATCTCAGATACTTGGGTTAGATCACATTCTTCAAGCATTCTTTTTTAATGTAGATTTTTTTTAAATTTATTTCAAATGTAAAATATTGGTGAAGAAATAAAACCAACGAAGCAAAAATATCTTTTCATGACACCAAAAATTCTCATTTAATCTTCTATAGTTCAGTTTCTCTTACTGTCCTTCAACATGCCTTACTTAAGCTCCTTAGCTCTATACTTTTCATCTTCCTTTCAAATTTCTAAGTACTAAATGTATCTCTCCTTTCTTTCCTATGTCTGCAGCCTGTTCTCCTTCATTGCAAAACTGCCTGCCTGTGTCTCCTCAAAACAATATTTTTGCAACCTTAAGTGAAATGATTTATAGCTACACTTTTCCTTCCTGCCAACAAAATAAAATTCTCCTCCTTGACCTATTTCACATTATCTCTATTCCACAATTTTCACCTACCTGCCACTATATCCTAATTCTTTCATTCTTGAACATTTCCTGTATGTAGGTAAAATGTCACATATACAATATTATTAATTTTGATGCAATTACAAATTTGTTTTTCCAATTGTACAACAACATTATATACAGTAAATCTAAAATAGTCTAATCAAAGATCTGATGTGAATGGTAAAATTGACAACAACCAACCTGTGCTTTCCTCATATAAGCTAATGGTTCTTTCATATGCTCAGGTGGTGCTGCAGGATGGCAGGGCGAAGGAAACCTTAAAGAAAGTATAGCACATTTTAAATGCTCAGATTTTTTTTCCCCCAGATTTTTATTAACCCTGTAATCGTAAACCTAAACATAACTTCTTTCATGAGAGCACTAGTAATGTGGATCAGAACCAAAAACGGCCATTATTTTTGGATACATTTCTTCCTCATCTTTTCCTATGAACACAAACAACGTAAAGTTATGTTGGTATTAACGTTTCAACATGAGTTCTTATATTAAAGATAATACTTCCTCATAATTTCACATATATGGAAAATAAAATAATTCTGTGAACAAATCAGCTATTTTAAAAGTGCCTCCTTTTCACATCACGTCATCTTTATAACCCCTGAAACTTTAACTATTCAGGATATTATATTTTTTACAAGAGACAATGTAGGGTTTGGAAGAGTTCCTTTTAAAAATCAATACTGAACACGTACATATCCAATGTGGTGTTGACCTAAGCAAAGCTGAATATCCATTCATAAACTGCATATGCCAAAATATAAAAGCTGGAACAGAAATAACTAAAAAAAAAGCATGACTAATTTATCTTCCAGTACTGCAGATTATTTCCAATGGGTTATTGCCAAACATTTTCTCCAGCTTAATTTTAACTGTCTCAAATGCCCTTCAGGAAACAAAATTTACACAAAGCTTCTCTCATAGCTAGCCTGAATTTTCATTTGTTTAAATGCATTCAAGCAGCTCACAAAATCATAGAATGATTTGGGTTGGAAGTGACCTCGAAGATCATCTAGTTCCAATCATCTGCCACAGGCAGGGACACCTTCCACTAGACCATGTTGCTCAAACCCCATCCAATCTGGCCAGTTCTTATCATATGATTTTGGAAAACCTTCCCCAAATTTCTTCCCATTTTTAACTGGTAAGGTCATTCTTGTACTTGATGCTTTGTACTACACAATTCTGTCCCTCTGTGTAGAATGGAATTAATAAAAATAAATTTCAGCAATGTTGTTTCTTGGCTTTTCCACAATGCTCCTAAAATCATACTACTCTCAGTTTCAAATTTACAGGGCTAATTTCATTATTTTGCAGCTTACATCCATGAACTCTAAAAAAGCATAGGCATTAGTCCAAAACACAGGTAAATATTTTTCCTATGAAAGGTACAATGACAATGAATCCTTATTAATAGATACAAGTACAGCTGAAATGAGTCCCTCATACAACTATGACACATTGTTCAAAATCAGCAACTCTAATAAGCTTATTTAAATTAGCACAAATAGATTTGCATACACATTTCTTATTATACAGTTGCATTTAATGCTATATCCGTTGTGAAATTCACCTTTCCTCCTTGTCAGAATGTAGAGGTAACTTACGCTTCCCACAAGTCTAATGCAAAGTTTGCAGAACAATAACAACAAAGGATTTTCAGAAATTTCAGTGTGTTTATAACCATATCCCAAGCATGATAAGCACTGATCTGGTAAGTCTAGAGATTTAATATCTTATGACTTATTCAAATAATTAATACAACAAATATGTGCAATGCTGCCATAAATGTCTGAAAATCATTAAAATTAATTTGCAGCAACTACCTCAGCTACACACGAATCACATTATGACTGTTGGTACTTTTGGACATAAATCAGCAAATTACTAAAGTTACAAAAAAAATTGGTGATATTTATTTCACTCATTCCTTAAAACGTACTTGAGTCCAGTATTTTCACTAGGATTAAAAGAAATAACGGTATTTTAAAAACAGAAATGAAGCAGGTACCCTTGGTATGACAGATCTTGCAGTTAGCAGTAACACATCATACACCTACATATACAAAGGAATCAGAAGTAAAACATGCAAGTACATCTTATTAAATAAAAATACTAAATAAACTCACACATTGAGTTGGCTATAAACAGCATTCTGAAGCTTCTTTTCCCAACCTGTTAAAATAAAAAAATACCCAGAAGACAACTTTAGGAAATAAGACTAATGGAACATGAATCGGACGTTGCTTTGCAGTCACCAGTTTTCTGTCCTGTTCTAATTCATGTCTACCTACCAGAGAGGAAGAGATGAAAAATCCTCATCCTATCAAGATAGGAAAAACTACAAGTTGAGACCTGTATAAAGGTTAAATATCCTTTATTTTCATCTACTGTTCAAATAATTCAACACAGCTTTGGTTAAATAATTATATGCTATTTTTTCAAAGCCATCATATTATTATAACAACTATAAATATTAAGAAACACAGTGTTTCTGATTATTATTTATCACTTATGATCAAATCTTAATAACTTATCATCAAATCTTCACATTATAGTTACACAGCCTGCAAATTCCTATGGAAATAGGAAATTTAACTAAGGACAAAATATTCAAGAGTACTTCCACAAATGCTACTTTCCACTTTCAGAAGTGACTGAACTCTTGTATTATTCAGAACTTTCAGAAAAATTACCAGTATCTTGTAAAAGTATAAAATCCCTTCTTTGCATAGTATGTTTTCTCAAAATTCTGCTGAAATCCAAGAACTGTTTCCCTTTTAATTTTCTCTCTCTTGTTCAATACTCTGGAATCACTGAATGCTTAATTCTGGATATTGTGAGCAAAAAGACACCAAGCTGCACAAACTACTACTTTCATCATGTATGTTGCATATGTTCTTACACAGATCTATACTATTCACAAATGTATCAACGAAATAATACAAACCTGATGTCTTCAGAAAATCCTTAATGTCTTCTTTTAGTGATTCCAGTTTAATTTCTGGTTTGTGTAGGCTAACCTAAAATGAAAAATTAATAAATAAGCATCAAGCGAGCACTAAAAAGAAAGTAAGTTGTATATAGTAATATATAGTTATATGCACTATATATATATAGTGAAATAACACACATGCTTAAGGTTACACACAAAGCAATCTGCTTCCTACTAACTTGACAATGGTAACTGCAGCAAAAAATATCAGCCAACTTTCTCCTCACTCGATGTCTTTTCTTTCACATCAGTGCTAAAAGCTGATGTGGTGAAGGAGGGAGAAGAAGGGAGCGGGAGTATGGAGTGACATATATCTTTAATATTCTGAGCAAGCAAAAATGCTAGACTACACATTAAAGGACTGGTCATAAGGTACATAATTAAATAACTAGAAGCCACTCACTATATTCTACATGAAAGAATCGAACTAAAAATGTTCCCCAACTCTTCATTTAACCTCCCACAGTTCACTTCTTTCAGATATGAAATGACATCTTCAAACTTCAGATAAAAACTGTGGACCAAACATTTCTCACTGCAGCTGTGACTACCAGGTATATACATCCTCTTGTAATGAAATACACTCAACACAGACAATTTAGGTACCAACCAGCTTTACAACCGTACCATGAAGCTACCACCAAGATGGTGCTGCAGACTTTTCAGCACCAGCGGGAGCAGCTGCTCTAGCATCTCCTGCTTCTACAGCTAGACGAAGAGGAGAAAACAAATAGACCATAAAGGTCTAAAAGGACAACAAACAGAAACTCAGGAATTTCTGTAACTTCTAATACATATTTTCCTAAAAGTGGAGTGTGACAATAGCTGATTTACACCAGAGGATAAAGCTAGAGGCTTAAAAAAGAATAGCAACCCTGACTGCTAACTGGAAAATAACACTGGGAGATCCATGTGCAACTTACTCTACTGTCGTGACAGCTGAAGGCATATGTTAGAAGCATAGGGCCACATAATCTACCCCAAAATGTGAGATGTCTCTTACCAAAAGCAACTCAGCAATATGCTATAGACATATCAGCTGCTGATTCAACTGCAGGAAGTTATGCTGTAATTAAAAATAAATTTTCATCAGCCTGTGCACTTTGCCAGCCCTAAGAGCACCGCAGACAGCATGGCATGCTTAAGGTCCATCACACACAACTAACAAACTTCACAATCCTTACCATTTACACACAAAAAAGGGAATTTGCTGTGCTTGCTGGAAAAGTTGGTCTACATGAATTCACAATGCAAAATTTTAAGGAAATCTTTCAATTTTCCCTACCTGAAAGGAGGAACGCCTAATAATGCAGAGACTGATAGCATCAGCATTTCTGCTCTTATTTTAAGTCACCTTGCCACTATAGGTAAGGAAGGCTTTTATATTTGGTTTACTGACTGCAACAGCAAAGAGACTATTAAGCATGCTTTCTGAGAAAGAAAGGTGATCCTAAGCACAAACCATGAGGTGTGATGAACTGCATAACTCTCATGTCATGTATCCTGTTCAGCACAACGGTAAAAGCTGGCAAAGGGTCATCATTAAAGGTAGGAAATCAAAGATTTTCGTGGTAGTTCTTGGGCAGCTCACAAATCGCCCTTTTAAGCAACAGCCTCAAGGAGTATTTTATGAATGGCTCCTTCTGAGCCTACTTTTGTGGAAAGTGCTGTTTTGGACTGACATGCCAGGCGGAGGGTTTTTTTCTGCCGCAAGGCAGTGGTTCAGTACCAATCCTGTATGCATTTTAAACAAAGTAACACACATCAAACTGGGTAAACTGTGCCTTACTGTTCCTCAGAAGCTTTTGTGCACACTTTTGTAAATGTTCAGCTTTGTATTCTGGGTTAAATATGGCCAATCCCAAGGTCCATGGGTTGTTTACCTTTAAAATCCTTTATAGATATTCAAAAAACACCTCAAAAATACAACTCATCAAGAGATGATAAATTACACACACAAAAAAAAAAAAGAGCTTTAGAATCTATTGAAAAGCAGGTTCACTGTCTTAACACTGTGAGTAGTGAAAGAAGTGACAAAAATGCAACCAGGAGAACAGTATTTTAATCCTCTGCTGGTCACACATCTGTAATATTTGTGGGCTCGTGGCTCATTAAGGAAGGTCTGACACTCATACTGACTTTTTCTTATGTGTGGATTCCTGGAAATTATGGCTACTCATATAATATATTGCATTAGAGGAGATAAAGAGTTCAGTCCGCACAGATTACTTCCCATTTTTTCTGTCAGGTCAAAAGATAATGACAGAGGACCTTCTTGTGAACTGCAGTTCCCAACAGAGTCTGCTCCCCAGCTGTAGAACAAAGAAATAGTGACTCTTTTGTATGCAGCAAGGCAGCAGCCGAAAAAGCAGCAGGACAGCACCACAGGGAAAACTTTCTCCAAGGATTACATTAGTGCATCAATCAGTTACCTTCATGTCTTCATGCCCATTTATTCAGTCAAATTCTATTTCACTATTCCTAGCCCTGCTGCAGCTGCAGCAAATACTCCTGTGCTAATCTTTAACTTACCGGAACTTTTAGCCTCTTTCCTGTACCCTTTTCCTTCTCTTGACTGCAAAATGCCCTACTGAGACAAACTTTCATGTAGGAAACATGAAAATTCTCCCTCCCTCCAAATTATGCGGGCATTTCTGTCCCTATTGTTGCCATTTCAGGACGCAACTGCCAAAGCCTCCTCCCATTCCCACTTTTATTTACTTCTGGATTATGATAAATACATTCCTACAGTGCTAAACAGAGCTACAGAGACACAGAAACTGCTACTGTTAGGGACTCATTGCATACTGGATTGCTGCTCAGTCTTCAAATCAGACTTCTCACCTGAAAGATGGCTCAGACAGCTGCTGAAGCCAGTACAGAAGAACATACCTCTTTGGAATTTATATGGGTGTTTAAGGGAACTAAACTGTGGAGTCAAGCAGACTTAGCAGAGATGATGTATCAAAATCACCAGACCACGTTTACCACACACTTTTATTTTCCCTTTGGACTAACTGATCATATTTCTGTGTTGTACTACGTTGCAAAATATATTTAGGTGTTTATATTTTAAGTAGGGTTTGTTTGTTGTAAACTTCTTGGTACAACATGTTGCCTAAGTCTCATTTGCATTTTCATCCCTATGAGGGTTTGGTAGAATGAAAAGTATGTTGCAAAAATTTTTTTTATATAAAAAGTATTACTGTGATTTACACTGATAAAAATGCCTGGCTAAGGTTTATTAGGAAAAAAACACCTTGATGAGATTTGTACTGATGAGCTGAATTCATTTCCTGCATGATCAAAATGCAGCATACACCCAGGTACAACTACAGACTGCAATTTCAATGCACACATCTTGATGAAAGAGTATCTTTCTTTTAAAAGAAAATAAAATCTGGTACTATAAGGAGGCTATCACAAGCAGGGTAAAAGAGAGTGAACAATACAGGGGAGCAACCCACAATGGTAGAGTGACAACCAGACCAGGGAAGAATTCATGCTATGCAGAGGCTCAGTCAGGCCAACAATCCTGAAAGGAGACAGGGATGAATGCAGCATATTTCAGCAAGCAATAACACATTATTTTTAATAACAGTTGATGCCTACCAGTTTCTTTTCCCATATAACTGGCATTGTGAATTCTTATGGGTATACCAGCTTTCAGGCACTGGGTGTCTGTGTTCATCTACAGTCTTGGTCAGCTTCTTGCAAATCAAGGAGCAACTGGCTGTTAGACATTCTTTCATAAAACAAGCTATTAGTACAGCATTTCTTGGCACCCTCTTCTTCAGCTGTACAGAAGAGAAAAGGTAGTTTTGAGACTCGAAATTCTGCCAAACCTTCTGAAAGCTGGCTAAGGTACCACTAGCAGTCCTTCGTATACATCTTTGCCTTCGATTTTGGCAAAGTATCCCACTGAGATCTGGGCAGTCACCACCGTAAGTGATACTCTAAATGTACACTTTCTGTGTACTTGGATGCCAAGATAGAAGAAAACCCAGACACTCAACACTGATCTGGCTGAAAGCAAGCAAAAGAAAAGCACAGCACTTAGGTGGAAAATGCTGGTGGGCATAGTAAATTGATTGGTAGAGCAACTGAACAGAGAGACAAGTCTAGGGGCAAACTATCATCCAAATTTGGAAAAGGCATTCAGTCACCATAACTGAGGCAGCATTGACCATGCAAGAGGATAGATGAGCCATCAAAGTGCAGCACTCATAGAAATATAGGAATATAGCTAGAGCACCAGCAACATATTACAAAGGGGAGGCTTGACAGAACAAAGTGTTCCAGCATAACTCCAGTGCTAAACTATTTCTTTTCTCAACAAGAATAAACACTGCAGAGAAGTGACCCAACTACACTGAAATGTAGAACTGCATCAGGTGAACACATATTTTTATCCTGCTGCAAACAGTTCTGCAAACAACTTTACACAATCTAAATATTTTTACAGGCTATATGCCATAAGTTCTCTTCAAAGCTTTTTTGGTTTAGATAAGTATGTACACTCCTAGAGCATTTATTACTGTTTATTATGGTTTTGCACAAGTGTGCAATGTTTTTAGCATTTATTGCTATTATTTCCCAAATTACAATAAAGCACACACTCCCAAATGCAGTCCAACTTTAGCAGAAGTGAATTCAATGAAAGCTAATAAACATTCACCTTTTCTCACATAATCCATTCTGCCATAACTTCATTTTATCAGGATGAAGCCCACCTGTTAAAAACTACTTCAAGTACAACCACAACAATTTCAAGATAACACTCTCTAAACACTTTAAATCCTACAAATTTTAAGGGAATGGTTTTGGTTTATACATTTCTGTAATAGAAGGAGGAATTATTCTGAGCATAACCAAAACAAATCTCAGCAAGGGTAAAACCCTGATTAAATTGACAATTTTCCAACCCTTCTACATTTCTGCACTGTAACAGAGAGCTTCAATTAGCCTTATACAAGAATAAACAGCTTCAAATGTCATGTTCTTCTAAAAGATGCACAGGATAAATTTTTTATAATATAATATTGATGTTTTAATAGTTTTTCTAGGTTTTATTTGAATATTAGTGCTGCAAATAAGATACACAAAAGGTAAAACATCCAATGTACATTACTAAAAAAAATAAATCTGTGAATCAAGCTTGCATTGCTTCTGAACTCCATAATTTGTCCAATGTATACACAACTGCATTCAATTTAAAACTCACTGTACTGCAAATGTTACTGCTGAACATTTAAACTAAAGTGCAAGCTCTATCAGTAAGCCCTTTGTTAAATACAATGCATGAAAAGGAATCATCAATTATCCAGGATGACTTACAAGCCTATGTTTATTTGCTACGTTTTATTAAATAAATGCTACATTTCACAGAAACATTCTCCTCCTTAATTCGATCTCCTACTTAAGTAGTGACCACTACCAATTTATTTTTTTAACTGTTGGAGAAAAATGTCATGCGAATAACACCCTCAGATATTTTGGAAACTGTTCACTCACATAAATTCTAAGATGTGTACCTGTACTCCCTTTAGAAGCACACAGTCATGCAATACCCCAGCTGCAGTGTTCCTAGCACTCCCAAAGCAAGCTCCTCTGCTGCTTCATTCAACTGAAGTCTTGTGTACCCCAGTAACCCCAGCAGCAATTCTACCTGTTGAAAAGCTAGTATCTAATATTTTGGCTCTTTGTAACTGTTACTATTTCCTTTCCAACACACTACAAAATATGCTCAGAAGAAATTCCAAAGCAAATGACAGACACAGCAACACTCCTTCTGGCATTCATCTCTTTGTATTAACTGCAGGCATGTTACCAATATACCAGAACTCAACCTGCAAATTCAACCTTACATTGATTTTCCAAATTGTCGCATAACCCTACCTCTACCTCAGTTTTCAGGACAAAATGTGATTATCTTGGTATCCCCAGAGCTAAAGCTGTAGCAGCAAATCATTTGGTGCCCATGCCAAACTTTATCTCAAAGAGATTGTGTATCACAGTCCTTGACACTAGCTCAGGCTCTCAGTGACAGCCAAGCACAGCTCTGGTGTGATCAGTTCATAACCACAGGGCTACTCTATCATCTCTCACAAATAATGCCAGGATATTGTGTCTTCCCAAAAATTCTATTAACTTGTGAAAGAAACTGCTCATTTTCACCTCTCCTTCCTAGACATTAAAAGAGATGAATTTACAAAACATAGTTTTTGTTAATATTTACAATACTGTTTGTGAGACCACATGAACTCTCAAAAATCGCAGGTAATAGAATGGACCTTATGATCCATTCTGACTCTCATGTTTTCAAAACTATTTACTGTCCCTGAGGAAAGAGTATCAACAAGGTCGTTTTCTACACTGACAAGATGAAGAGGAATCTTTGTAAAGGTAAAATACAACTGTAGTATAAATACTCAAAAAAAGTAGGTTTTATTCTAATGCACTGCCTCAAGAGATTTCTCATACTACTATATGCATCCACCAAAATAGTTTAAAATCACCTAAAAAGGGACCACCTGTGTAACAATACTGCAACCGGTGCAGAGGAAGCATTGTTCAGTGTCATGGTTTAAGCCCAGGCCATAAATTAGAACCACGCAGTCTACTTCCCCTCCCACCTTTCTTCCCCCCACTCCTGGAGGGACGGGGAGGAGAATCGAAAGAATGCAGCTCCCACGGGCTGAGATAAGAACAGTTTAGTAACTAAGGTATAACACAAACCACTACTGCTACCACCAATAATAATAATGATAAAGGAATAACAAGGAAGAGAATACAACCGCTCACCAACCGGTACCTCACCCCCATCCTGCAGTGATCCAGCCCTTCCGGGAACTCTCAGTTCTACATCCTGGGCATGACGTGCTGTGGTATGGAATACCTCTTTGGCTAGTTTGGGTCAGGCGTCCTGTCCCTGCTTCCTCCCAGCTTCTCCTCCTCCCTGGCAGAGCATGAGACTCACAAAGTCCTTGGTCAGTCTAAACATTGGTGTTATCAGCTCTGTTCCCAGGCTGAAAGTCAAAAACACAGTGCTGCAACAGCTACTAAGAAGGAGGAAAAATGACTGCTACTGCTGAACCCAGGACATTCAGAAACTGACTGTTAACCAGAAGAAGGAAAAATAAATATCACCTCCTATCAATAAACTGAGTTCAGGTGTGATGCACAGCAACAGCAAAGTTTTCCTATTTGGTAATGCAACTTCAGTAATACTCCATGTAATGGAAGGGAAATCAAACTTTCATTTAACACAGAGAGAAGCAAATTCAGAATTCTGCTGCTAAGTGATGGACAAAGATAAGGGACTCACTGACTGGGTCTTTGCAACTGCATAGTATAGCAATAATATGACTATACAAGCATTACAAATAAAACAAATCTATACTGTGCATGAAAGAACATAAATGCATGGAAGGTCAATAAAAAAATTTCAAGATCAAGGAGAACATAAAGATTCCTGACAAACAGGGTGCACAACTCTCTACACTGAGAAATCCTTTTGTTGATGTAGCTATATTTTTTCAAGTCTTTCAGATCACTACACTGAACTATAGATCTTCTATTGATCTTCTATTACAAATTCTGCAAACACCTATTCTAAGAATCAATCAGAGTATTTGTTGCCCTGATTATTTTCCCTCACCTTAACACCTTGTATGATTAGATTAATTTTCTGATCTACATACATACATGGGGTTTTGTTTGTAAAACAGTGCTCTGCAAAACTATCATGACAAATTTGGCTGTGGTCATTAGATCATGTTTTATTTATTTTATAGGTTACCTTTACACTTTGATTATGCAGAGTTTCTGCTTGTATTGAATAAATTGAAATGCTACAGAGTCAGTGAGGATTTAGGGATTTAACTGCCCTTCCAGATATCAAACACCACCATGGAAGGGCACTGCTAAGGCCCTCAGAGGGTATGCCTGTATGAAAAGGCTGTACAAAATTGCCATCCACTAGCAGAGTTTAAACACCCCACTAAGTCCTGATGACATCCAGCTTCCGCGTGTTTCAAAACAAACATGCAAAGTATGAAATAGCTGTGAAATCAGGCCTCAAGGGAGACAGAGACAAAAGAATGAATGTGGAGGTGAGAACATAAAGGTTTTATTATAATCAGTAACAGAGTTGATAGAGAACCTGTTTACCGCCTTTGCTGAGGACAAGGTCTTGAACTTCACTTTCCACACCTCGTGTCAGGCTTTGTGCAATGATGAATTGCCCAACACTTAGGAGAACCCAACATCAATACTCTTATAATTCCAGCCCCCTTCAAGTTAGGCACATTTGCTTACTCATACATCCAGAGAGCAGTCAACAGGAGCAAAGCAGATGTACATTTAGAAAAGCAAATAGACACGAAACTGGTAATTAAAAACAAATAAAAAACCAAACCCAAACCCCCAAACACCACCCCCACCCCAAATTTCATAAGACCCAACCCAAAACATTTCAGTAACGCCCAACAGCATCAACATTACAGCACCACTACTATGTTATTATGGTTCCAACAACTGACACAATTTTCACCTGAAACATCCTAAATGAAGTTCAGCTGAAATACGAAAATCTGGCTTCAAGTGCAAAGAAATTACTAAATTTTAAAAAGCAACTGCCTTCCCAGCTACAAAAATGAATTTTAATATGCATTTCCATCTATTTTCATTTCCTTTCACCAAACACTCATTTTCTCAGGGTCACTCTGCAGGGGTGGGCCTGTATTTAAAGCTTTCCAAATTAGAGATTAAAAGACAAAGAGATTAATTTTTGGAACTATATGAAGCAGCGAGATTTCAAAAGGACAGTCTTCATATTCACTTCAGTCCCAAGGGGGGAAAAACTAACAATACAGTTCTAGAAACCAACCAGACCGCTCTCCGGCCCCGTCAGGGAGGGGAGCAAAGGGAAGGAAGAGGAGGCCGCACGGGCTGGGCAGGGCTGGGGCGACGGCCGGGAACAAAAGACCGGGAAGGGGAAATGGGCAAGGGAGGCGAGCCTGGGGGCACGGCGCCAGGTCGGGGCTCACCCGGGCCTGTCGCTCCAGCTGGGAGTGGAGGCTGGAGCCCTTCAGCCGCTGCACGATCCGCGCTATGGTGAGGGAGAGCCCGCTGTCCGGGTCCAGCATCGCGACACGACACCCCTGGCCACTGGAGGGATGCTGCACCGGACAGCTTTCGCCGCGGCACCCCGCCTCGGTAACCGGCGTTACCAGGCAACTGCGGGAGCGGGGCCGGTCCTTCGGCTGCGTCCGGCTGGAAACTGACGCCGCACAGAAAGGTTCCTGCCGCTGATCATGACCCGAGCGAGACAGCGTCGCCTGCCTATATGCCCAAACCCTCGTGGCCACGTCGCCGCTCAGCAAGGCTTAATTAACTTGTCTGGCTTTGCCTTGTAAAGGGCTAAACTTTATCTTGCAGTCAGCTATTGCACCTCAGCTGAGATGTTGTTATCAGTAGCTTACAATGCAGCATCTTTTTGAACTCCTGCTCAAAAACAGCTGACTGTGAAAGAGCTTCAAACCCAGTGCAGTCAGAAAGATCAGCTTAGAAAACATCTTTAGCTGCAGTTTAAGTGACTTTGCTCAGTATGAGGTAGCAGAAGTCATATATTCACATCATTAAAACTTGAGAAACGGTTAAAAAGCTGCTTTAGGACCTGAGGTATCACATCCAGCTGGTTTGAACAGCAAATTCAGCCCTGAGGCTCATTTCTGTGTGCTCCTTGAGGAATTCAGGTGAAGTTTTATTGTGCTGTTGACTATTTTACCCCTGTCTGCTCAGCATTAAGAAGCATTAATTCATGCTGAGTAACAGGAACCAGCACAGCCCTCATTTAAGCAAAGCAGCTGTGTGGCACTATGTATACCTCACTGGGTGATGTAAATGCAAGGAACTTTAATCTACTTAGCTTTTACGGGAAAATCTATTCCTATGTGCATCAGTAACAGGACCATGTAATGAGATTCTCACTTAATAAACTAATTTACTAAGCCAAAGTACTAATTTTGAAGATCCCAGAATAATTAATAAATAAGCTAAGAGAGTTCAACGAGGTAACATGGAAAAGCTGAGCTCTGACCTCCAAAGCTAAGCATTAATACCATTTTCAGCTCTGAGGATGGCAATACCTCTGTAAAACAGAGAATGTGTCAAGATTCTGAAACATCAGGTTGTAACTTTTTCACTGCTGTGAGTGATGCAGATGTGAGGAAATGAAGATAGATGTCGTCAGTTACCTTGCTAGAAAAAACAACTAGGTATAATAGGTATAAAACTACACTGGAACTCATCTGTCTGCAGCCTCTTTCGAATTATCTGTGAGCATTTCTGGATAAAATTAAGTTTAAAGAAGAATGGTAGTAGAATATCAGAGATATTCAACAAACTGTAGAGAAACCTGGAGAAGTCACTTATGCTAAATCAAAACACGGAGGAGAACCCACTTTTTAATTCATGGAGAACACGGAAATTAAATGCCCAGATACCAATGCCTTGAATATCTGTTCTAATTTACATTAAGTTTTCTGTCAGTTCTGCTCTTACATGCATATATGAAGTTATAGGCAACGGTGAGCACACTTTATTCTTTTTCTCTGTGTATTGGGAGTTAATTTGCCCACATTCCCAACTGGACAAGCATACAAAGTGTGATAGTTTTGTGTGCTAGTTCATAATAGAATTCTGCAAAGAGTTCACACTGAGGCAGTACCTCTCCTCATTTTTCTTTTATTGAGCAGAATTGTTTCTTTGTGTAGGAACTTCATCTGCTAAGACAAGCTCATGTGGAAGAAAAGATCATGCCACTAAACTCCACAGCATTATGCCTCTAAGTCTAGGGTTTTACATTGCTGCTGCAAGTGTGAGAATAAGCCCTATCCCTTAGCCTAGTACAGTGCTCAGCAGCATTTTCTTTTCTAGTTTCTGAGAGGACCTGTGGACTGCCACAGGGATAGCAGTCTTACATTGCTTTTGGCAAGTATGTTGCTTGATATGTAGGGACTCACAGGTTGGGTACATTCCTGCTGGTAGCACAGCATGGTGTCTGGCTGTTTTCCATGCTGTGATCTGCAGGCACCACGTTCAGCCAGATGGCAGGTTGTGGAGCAGGATGAAAGTCACAGCACTTTGCTGGATAGAAGTGTGTGTTCTCTTGCTCCTGGGGAATACGGGGAAACGATACATCCAGGTGAGTTTCATATGCAATGCATAAGAATTTGCAGGTCTGCAAAAGCCACCTTTATCTCTGTAGGTCAACAAAACAGCAGAAAAAGCTAATGTCAGCTGCAGATGGGTAATTTCCTCCAGTTGCCTACCTCTGCTGCAAGTTTGCCTTTGTTTGTTATCCTCTGCATGTGCATGTCTGTCACTCTTCACTGTTTTTCTAGGCTATTTCCCATCTGGTTTCCTTCCTCCTATGCACTGGGTTTCTCTTTCACCAGTTATGTCTCCAGTATGGGTAGGAAAACTTACTTCTTGTAAATGCCAATCAAAGATAAAAAGGAAGGCAATATAAAGAGATAATCTTTACAGAATCTCACTAAGGGCTATTAGCAGCTTGTGTATCCTTACCATATCCAGTTAAGAAATCTCATGCTTCTTTTTTGCTTCCTTACAAGGAGCTTACTGCGTAGCAGCTTGAGAAATGCAGGGTCATTGGTAAAAAATATCACTTAAATAACAGGCATTGGCAGAAATCCCAACCATCTCTTTAGCCTGTCACCCTGGTATCACATGACTGGTTTAACTTGGTTCATGTGATAAGTGTTTGGCAATTACTGCTTTTTCATTGTGATTTACTTTTAAATTGCAAGTAAGCGACTGCATAGGGTGGTTTTATGATGTCCAGTGCCACATACCAGAGATGCCTGCTGGTTTGATCATTGGTTCTGGTGTAGGTGTCATTGTTTTTCTGGTTTGGGTTGTTTATTTTTGTGGTTTTTCCCTCTCTTTGTCTCGGTCCTACACTCCTGAACACTAATTCTCTTCACCACTGTATTCCTCCTCCATTTACAGCTGCAGTGCTCTACAGTGATATACCTTTCTTTACTGCATTTTGTGTCAAGTTACTGCAGTTAGCTCTACCTGATACTAGTATCCCAATTATTTATCTGCCACTTCAGGTTTGGAAATCATCAAGAGTTTGGCAAGGGATGATGAAAACTGCATTATCAGTATTTGAAATATTTCACCCATATTCTCTCCATCTTACCTTGGTGGATTTTTGATTGAGAAGAGGAGAGGATACTAAGCAGCAGATACATCATACTGTCATATTGAAGTCACATGAGACAAAATGCATTTTAACACTTTTGGGTGATTCTGAAGACCACTTTATTTCCTGGAGTGTAAATGCAGTGAGTAAAAAGGGAAAACAAAGGATGCACTGAGTGCCTGGAAGTTGGCTTTTTCCCCGTGTTAGTCGATCTAATTAAAACCAGGGCTGTCTGCAGGTATTCACCAAAGGAGGCAGTTGTCTTTTAAGACAGAGTAATAGTGAAGGAAGTCAAGAAAATCCCAGCAGTCCCAATTCCAGACTCCCAGCAGTCAACACAATCCCAGCACTTTCAGTCACCTGCTCCCAAGACAGTCTTCCCCATAGCAATTTGCAACACTCGTGCTGCCCTGATCCCACCATCATCTTTCGTTCTCTTACTGGTAGAAATGCTAAGTTATAAAGTCTCCTCTCAGGGCTGCTTTTTCTGCTGGTAGTACAGGGGTGGGGAGGGCCTGGAGGGAGACACTGCCCCTTTACCTGTGCTGAAAGTGGGTGCAGTCATGCAGTCAGTGCTGGCAGGGTGAGGGAAGGAGGGATGGTGCAGAATACGACTAAGCATGCAATTGTTGTCGCTTACTACGGTACATAAGCCACTTACTATTCCTTGACACCCTGAGTAACAGGGGGTTAAGCTGTCCAGGGAAGCTACATGTTGCAGTCACCCTGATAATGTATCACAAATATTGTGTAGATCTCCAAGTTGTCCCACTTTTTTGCTACATGAGACACTGCCAGGAGAATGACATTTTGTGCAGTCCCTAATGGCAGACTGAGTCACGTGTAAGAATGGCTATGACCCAGCCAGATTAGTCAAGTGCCATCACAAAAGTATAAGGCATTAAAGGAAAGCAACAAAAATCAAACTCAAATACACCCCACACACATCCTCCACACCCCCCACCCAAATTTGCTCTACTTCTCTTCTTCAAACAGGTGAGTGGGGGTTTTTATCCCCTCTCAGGTAAACTGAATTTTTTTGTTGTTATTTTGGATATTTTTCATCAAAAAAACCACTCCTGTCCAGACCTTCATTTCTTCTTTCTCCACTTACAGACATTTTAACTCATGAAGGTTTAAAAATCCATAGTCCTGATCCTCAGTCTCAAGCCATTATCAGAATATTACCTGTGAACTGAATTGTCAGGTTCAAAAAGCTACTCCTTGGATTTTTCATCCAAGCAGGTGAACATCATATTCATTCCTTTGCTCAGTGTGCTCACTCTTTATATTAGACTAGTGGATATTAAACTTTAATCTCAGTTATGGGCCAATCCTGCAAGCTCACCTTTATAACATCCACTCGTTTCCTTGTGCAACGAGAAGCATGATATATTGTTTGGAGCTGATTACACACAGGTGTGACAGAAAAGAAATTTCTGTCAGTGACTCACCTTCATCAGTTTCAAGCTTTATCCAAATTACTGCCCAAAAAGTGACAGTGTGTATTTTGACAAGTTTCAATACTTTATTTAAAATAATCAGTTCCTGTACAGTAATGAGATTTTTTCCCAAATACCACTGATGCAGTCTGATGTAGGAAGCCTAGATGATGTGTCTTCACTCGTCAGGGCAGAAAACCTCTCTTATTGCAGACTATTGTTCATGAGAAGTATATATTTTATCTAATATGTGGCTGAAATTGAGAGCTAGACTTTGATTATCAACAACATTAAGGATTATCAGTCTAATTTTAGGAGTTTCACATTGCTTCATTTCTTGATTTTAGGTAATGTCCTACCAGACAATGGAAATGCTGAATGAACTGAACATAGCAAGCAGAACCTTATGAGTTTCTCATGGTTTTGTCTCCACTGATGGTGCTGACAGCACTTTTCTTTCCTTGTATGGATAAATGCTTTATGCCATCTGAAGGGAGCACTGGGCACTGAATGAATATCTTCACCAACTATGGAATAGAGTCTCCTCTAATTGATCTCGGGCCATGGCAGGGGCCTGAAGAATTGTCTATCAAAAGACTCGCAATTTTCCTGTATTAGTTCAAAAGAGATTAAGCCAAAATATAAAACTGAGCCCTAACTTCTACACTAATTCTCTGCTTATATACAGGAATATATTATTGCAGAAAATAATCCTAAAGCATTGAGCACTAATGCTGCCTGTTAAAAGAATCACTACTAAATGATCGGTTTTTACTCTGGAAATAAGCTTATAACAAGAACATTCACAAGAATTCAAAGCAACCACCTGAAAATAGTGGAACAATGAGGTGGAAGAGAAAACATACGTAAACCATAGCTCTGAAGGCTGGATTAAGAGCCATTGAATAGCAGGCTACCCTGCTTTCACTAACCCCAAATATACAAACTAGTGTATGCATCTGCTTAAAGGAAAAATGGCACTGAAATACTGTACCCGGCTCTAGGGAGCACAAACAAACCCAGATGACATGGTTTCAGTTGAAGCTCTGCACACTGAAAGCAAAGGAATTTCAGTATACAAATGCAGTCAGGTTTTTTGTTTTGCTTAGAGCTCTGTAAAGAAATCTTTCTAATGAAAAACAGATTTGCTATATCAAAAAAAGGACAGAGGTACTACATTAAAAAAATGTATTAGTTTGTTAATGAACAGGATGCAGGATTGAATCTTACAATCTGTACTGCAGCATGTTCTCAGAAAGACCAGGAAGGAAAATTAGAAAATATTCACAAACGTCATCGTGCTAAAAAGCTGAAGAAAGGTTGAGATTATTTGTATTCATGGCAAAAAAAGAAAATTAAGAGACATATTATGAAGCTGGTAAAACAATTTAGCAAAACTGCACAGATTTGCTCTAGCTGAGGCTATCAGTCATTAGTGTTAATAAACAGTCATATAGCAATGTAATTGGAAGAATATGCAATGTCAGAAGGATAACTGTGATTCACTAGACAGCTAAGGTGTGGAGTATTTTAAAGTCAGATTTTCCCTGATCCACCTCCAGGAGCCCACATACCTGAGCTGAAGTTTGTCAGTAACTTGCAATAATCCAACCTCCTCAGCAGGATGCCTCCCTCCCCACCCTGGTGACTTTTATCGTGGATCACTTTAGTCCTTCATAGGAAGGACCTCTGCAGCCAACATTCCTACCCACTGTTTTCCAGAGCAGATGGGATAAAATGTGCTCCTACCTTATATGAATATGTAGATATACACTAGTAGTCAGTTGATAAAAAATTCCTGGTCTTTGTCTGAATCTGCATTCAGGCTTACACCCATAGAGAGGTGAGCAAGGTAAATTTTTGCTGGGTAGAATGTATAGCATCAACCTAAAATATAGCATTAAAATACCTCATTGGAGGTGTTCAACAGCAGAAGGGCTCACCCTCACTTACGAGGATTTTGATTTTGGTAAAAATTATATATATTTTGATCAATGAGCTGACACATATACCTGTCCCCCACACGTGTACTGACCTAACAGGAAATAGTAATGGGAGATGACACTGATTCTTTGAAGTAATCTGTTTTCAAAACATAGTTAATTTTTACCCAAATACAACTGTGAAGATTTGCAATAAGAATGGGGCAAAGACTTAAAATAGCCTATACAGGATTTGGTAAGGGATTTGGAGGAGAAAATATATGTATGTATATTGATTTTATAATCAAAAGCTCACTGAGAAAAACACTTTGCTTTGGCATGATTATGCAGTGGTTTAGAACACCAAAACCCCAAAATGCCCATAGCCATGCAGTGGTTTTAACTTTCAGTGCATTTAACTGTGACAAGAGTTAATATAATTTACTTTTTAAATTTAATATATATATATATTTTAATTTCCTTATGCAGTGAGGTGCTACAGGCTTTCATACCTTTTTCCAAGAGGCACAAGTCTGAGACCTAACCATTTATTTACTCCGTAGCACTGGATAAGAGCTCTGTTGAAGGTACTGAATACAGCTCAGTTGCACGGGCTAAGGGATGAACAGTTGGGACTTAAGATGCTATTTGCAAATTCACAGTTTTGGTTAAATTGGTTTAAAGAACGAGAAATCACACAGAGAGGAAGGGCAATAGCTAAAGAAGCACTCATGAGGATGCATCAAAGAAGGTACAGAGGAAAAGAAGTCCTTATCATGTTACTAACTAAATGAGTCACTATGTAGTGAACAGCATGATGGGAAAAGTGTAACCAAGGAAAGAACCTGTTTTGTTTCTCATTCCCCTGTACTATTCAGGGAAATGAAATTTACTGCCTTCTTGATACGTAAGCTGGGTTTCATCAAAGACATATCAATTTGTACTGCTAGTTTCTTCTCAAACAGCATTAAATCTGGAAGGTCTTGGATATTTAGCAACATGTCAGACCAGAAAAACAAGTTTCCTATCTTCTTAGGAGTGATAATATTGTATATGACCTATTACCTACTCCTTCCTAAAACTAAAAATGTACTTAGAAAATTATATCATGATCTGATTTTTTTTGAATTTATTTGAATATTTCTCACAGAATCCAATCTTAAATTTCCAGCTTTCTCTATATAAGGTCTTGTGAACAAGATATTCCAGTATGAAATGACTCACTTTAACAGCTAAAGAAATAAATAGTGCTTTACTTTTTATTTTGCCAGAGCATTCCTGTTTGACTTCTAATAACAACTTTTGTGAACAGTCATTGAGAATTAAGTGAAGATTTTAGAGAGAACTGTCTTTACAAAGTATAAAATTGCAGCTGACACTTCTGGCTTTCTAACTGAAATGTAAATGAAATATAAAGAGATAAGATTACTGTAAGATTATGGTTTGAGCAATATTATACTTCTCATACTGCTGGGTTTAAAAGCAGAGTGAGTGAGAGTAGAATCTGGGAGCATTTCACTAGCATGTCACTTAAATTATTTAAAACCCCTTTACTTGCTCCAGCAACTTCGAAACAAAGCTTGTAAAAATAAAATACTAATTGTTACTGATCTTTTGTCACGGTCTCATCAGAAATACTTTTCCTGCTTCAATTTATTTATTTTCCCCACATTGCAGGAGTGCAAAATGCATGCACTAGAATAAAAGGAGAACACTGGGAAAAAATAAGGTATCTGAGAAATGACACAGTAGCCACAGTTGCTATGACCTGTGACTGTTTCGCACTGCTTTGTCTGTACACAACATGCTTAATGCCAGTGTAGTTGATTACAGAAAGGGCCAAACCAGTATGTATGAAATTGCAAATGTAAGACAATGACGTCAGGCACACAAAAATTAGTGAGAGAAATCATCCACATGAGTTGCAATTTTTCAAACATTTGTTAAAGCAAAATCAACAAAGTATCGCGTAACTTTCTGTATACAAGGATTACATCCCAAAGATCCAGCTTCTGATATGTTCATCTGATTTAAAAGCCCCTTCCAACCCAAATCATTGTATGATTCTATGATTCTACGCACATCTGGGAATACCATGGCCTCTTAACTGAGTCTGGCTCTATCAAAAAGGGAATGTAGAGAATTCAGAGCAGAATTTGTCCTTGGACAAGAACTTGTCCTTGGACTTTTCTTTTGAGAGTTGTGTCTTCTCCATGGCAGCTTTAAAACAGTTTTGTACCATAAGCAAAGGCTAAACAATGAAAATGAATTTAAAACTTGCATGCTTTCAGTCACATTAACTCCCTGCACAATGTAATATTGTATAAACACAGACAAATAGTCCAAACTAACTAGAGCAATTCTTCCTTGGAGTGTGTTTTCTTAAGAATTATATAGACAAAACTACTGCAAGTAAGGCCAATAACACCACCATTCAACAGCCAGTCTGTGCTGAAACTCTAGAAATTATTATTTTCACAGTTTGAATAATATTGTGAAATCACTCTGTATGGAAATACTGTCAAATACTCCCAGGAGTGCTTAGCACAATAGTTAAAATAAGGCAGTATTTGAGCTTTTGATCTTTCATTTTCTCAAAAAATTATAACTGACAGCTTTCAATGTCCAGTTATTGGACAGCAATTATACTATCAAAGAAGTCCAAAATGCAAAGACAGTTTGGCTAATTTACAAATAAAGATAAGCATCCCAGAAATGAAGACCTAGAACAGAACTTCAGCCAGGGTAAATTGTCTTCACTCCCGATGGTCTCCCTGTACCTCATCTTACTTGTTGAATGGTTAGTCCAAACTATCAGCCACAGAGTTCCAAAACAAAAAAAAAACCCTGGCCTTCAGATTGTCACAGTAAAAGAACAAGAATCCAACAGTAAAATACTTGATTGTGTACAACAAAATTCATAGTCATGTGCCTGGCTTAAAATCTTGCTTTTATTTTAGGAGCCCCAGAACTTGGGAACAGCCCACCATCTCACTGGCTGAGTA
The DNA here is from genome assembly GCF_963264785.1 of Psittacula echo. Lineage (NCBI taxonomy): Eukaryota > Metazoa > Chordata > Aves > Psittaciformes > Psittacidae > Psittacula > Psittacula echo. The sequence goes on along the minus strand of NC_137735.1, from coordinate 20,120,864 downwards.
CCCTTCCATGCAAAATCATGACAATGGAAAAATAGCAAAATTCTAGACATCACACAATGTTTTGCTCTTCATTAGATCAAAAACCTACTTGGGTTAAGTACTTTCAAGGAGGGAGTATTTTTTCTTTGTGGAGATAACTGGAAGGGGTTTGTAGACAATAGTAGCTGTCTATGTTGTACTTATAGTAATAGCAGAAAGGTCTTCTAAACATGTCCTAAAATTTTTAGATAGAGCTCTATATTTAGAAATAGCTCTGGATAGCTATTTCATAACTAGATACCCTCCTGCAAATACTGTATCTCATGTTCTTCTTTTTTTCTTATTCTTTGTCCTTACTTCATGTTCTGAATTATCCTAAATGACTAAAATTCATAGTCAGTTCTTGATAAGAGACTTAGCCAGTTAGTTACTTTGAAAAGGTGAGGCTGTATGTGCCCCTCTTTAGCTACGGAATAATACACTATTCATCAAAATATAAGCAAATTTTATGTTCAATTTCTTGTGCAGACTTGTGCAAATTTGTGAAATCAGGTCACTGCTGTTCACAGAAATTTTATGATTCCTATAAAACCTGAAACTTTCAAGAACTACTGTTGGTGATTAAATGAATGTAAGTGTAATTTTCAGTATTTTTCTAATGGAGACAATGCTCTTGCTTCACATACTTCAGGTTCTCTTAAGCCAAGGATCATATGGTTCTTGGGAAGTCAGATGTCAATGAACAAATTTCAATAGTATTACCTTACATGTATTTATATATATTACAGAAACTGATACTCCTCAAAAATGTAGATGTCAGCTCAGATGTCATGAAACAAAAGGTAACTTCTCTCCGTACATAGTAAGACACGTAAACTTTGGATTCTTAAATTAAAGCCCTGGCTTCAGACATGCTGGTACCAATTTACCCAATAATACGTCAGCTGACTTTATTTCCTCCCAATTAATCTTTCAGGCAGTCACTTAATGGCTTAGTTGGTGTTGTGAAACTAACATCTCTTTATCTCATTCTATGGAAATGTGGAAATCTATTTTATCTTAACGTCACAAGTATAGGAGGGCTTCTTTTGAGGGCAAAGCTGTCTGATAAACATAGCACTGGACCAAGTCTGAAGAGACTGCCTTCCTTTTCCTGACTCTCCCACCAGCCCATTGAGTGGCCTGTGTCAAATATTTCACTTTCCTGTGCTTCATTTTTTTAATCTTTAAGTTGAAATTCATAGTGACTGCAGTTAACATAACTGGCTTCTTTTGTATACTTCTGAGATCTACTAATGGAAACCTCTAGAAGTAAAACAGTACTGACTCTTCGTTATGTGCTTGACTGAATCTTAAACAGAAAAGACTACAGTTCTCAGTTGTTACAGGTAGAGGTTTATTTCATTGCTGCAGTTTTGAGTTTTATTAAGGAGTTGAATAGCATGCTGAACAGTTATACCGTTCTGTTGCTGACATTTCGACCTACGGGGTTTCTAGTTGTTTCTAGTGGCAGCCCATATCTTTTATCTTTGTTACAAACTGTGTCATGACTGTACCTCAGAAACCAGTCTCAGGGGACTGGTACCTTCGAACATGTGATGGATTCTGACTTTGACTGATGCTGGTTTAGTATGCAAAAATATGCTCAAATGAGCACATTAATGGTCACAACACCTGACGGTGTTTAGATAATCCAGAAAAAGTGACCTCTTTGGCCATGTGTTAAATCATCCCAAACATCCAAGAAGTTAAAATACTGTGAATTTGCATTTCCAAAGAAAGAAAAGTAGTCACCCCCAAAATACTTTAAAAGATACCTTGAGAGATACCCAGATGGAGTATCATCTATCAAGATCTGTGGCATCTTCCAGGCATTTATTAAGATACATGCCACAGCACTGTCATACATGACCACTGGAAACGCACTGCAGGGGCAGCAAGAGCAACTTGTTTGCCTTTGATCCGCTCTACAGCTGGTGAATGCTATTTCAGAAATCACTGATGGTACAGCAAGGTGCTCTGAAGTAAATTTCATTCTTCTGTTACTGAGTTCAGAGGAGTATGACAGACACTGGTATTAATTGCAGTTACTGTGGGACACTGATAAGACTGAAGCTCAGATCACCTTGAAAAGGCTTAAAATCAGTGTGTTCCTGAGAATTTTGTGTGTTCTCCAGAGGCTGGCCTAATCGAGATCTCCCTGTAGTTTGTGTCTATGTGAGTAACAATACTGACTCAGTGGCCTAATGTCAACATAACCCTGGCAAGTGAACAGAAATAGATCATGACTTTCCATATATATTTCTTCTAATTTTTTTACTTTATTTCATCTGCCAGGACAAAAAAGGCCTGGCAATAAAGCAAAAATATTTGTCTGTTTGACACAAATAAACATAAGTTTTTCCAAATTCATAATTTTACAAGTGGCATTTCTATTTAAATTTAGGTAAAGATCTTTGTCAAATTAATGAAAAAAATGAACAGATGATTATTCTTCAGGAAAAAGAACAAGACAAATGTAAATTGATGTGGTTTGGATTTGGACAAGAAAAGCATTATATACATAGCATGAAATGACAGAGCACAACAACTGTTTTGGCTGCAAAGACTGTGTGTTCAGTTTTTGACATTATAGGAGCAAAAAAGCATTAAGGCTAAAATAATAAAAAAAGGAATAAGTGTCAGATTCTTTTGTTACCATGGATTAGGAACCTGCTCCCCTTCGAATACAGGGAACTTTTGTATACTTTTCTCTGAACTACCTGCAGAGGTAAACTACAGTACCTAAATTATTTCCTAATTAACAAAGCCAATTTTATTAATAAATTAGTGTTGTCAGTAAAGCAGCCAACTCAAAGGAAGTTCTTGCCCAAAACTCCCAACATTTCAGATAATGCATGACTAAGTTCAAGTGGGACAGACAGGTTCTTTGGTTTCTCCTAAGTAATAAAATTCCCTCAGTGATTAGCAAGCATTTCATTAAAGCAGCATCCTTTTGTCTTTCTCTTAAAGCTTGCAGGGAGATAATGAGATGATACTGATCTGCACAGAGAGTGACCTATCATAAAATTAGCTAAAGGTAGCGGAGAGAAATGATGTCAAAAAGGCAAGTCAGAACTGTCCAAACATTACAATTATTGGCTGTATATTTGAGTAAATCTATGCAAAAAAATGCCTAGAAAAACAAAACTCTTTGATCTTCGCATGTTTCATGCAGAAATCCACTCCAAAAGGGGAATCAAGAGTTTATAGCAAGCTCTTACTCATTTAGTCTGCAAATTAACCAGCAGACGTTGAATCCAGCTCAGCCCAGGGCCAGATGGTATTCATCCAAAGCTTCTAAAGGAAACAGTAAAATTATTAAACATGATATGTAATCGCTTGCTTAAAATTATGGTGTTGCCAGAGAGAGAAAAATGGGCTAATGTGATGCCAATGTTTAAAAAGGGCTCCAGGGGAACAAAACCCTCGGAATTACAAGCCAGCCTATCAACCTGGCACCCACAGGAGGAAAACGGATAAAAATCTCTGGACACATGGTCTGCACAAATTTTGTAAAGGAAAGCTACACCTTACAGATTTAGAGACCTGAGCATGCGAATAGAATGATCCGGAGTGGTTTAAACAGTAACTACACAGTTGTTGATATTTGCATAAGATAGCATTCCCTCACTTGTCCCAGACTTGGTTGAAATTAGTACCCTCTGGAGTCAAAGTTGGCTCAGTACTTACCCCTCAACCCTTCATGTCTATGCTCCATGTGCTCCCTTCCACCACTGTGCTCTCCAGCACATTTGCTTTCTGCATAGTATGTGACTATAATGAGAGCCTTCGCAAAGCAGGATGCATCTAAGGGAGTTTGGTCCATTTTGCATTTCTGCTGAATACATTAAGTCTCTGGCTGCAGTTGCTGGCCTCATCGATTTCAGCCCTCTTGCATGTGCTTAGGATGCATGTCTTAACACTGTAGTGGGCCTATCCCTTGGGATGGGGCTAGGTTCTCTCTCAGGAAAGCTGGCCCTTCACACCTTCCCACATACAGTTGAGACTGAACTGAGAGACATGCACTTTATAGTGTTTGCTGTACTGAACTGGAGCCGTGGCCAGACTCTCACCCCACTGAGAGCAAGGGGGTTAGTGGGACCTTGCAGTGGTATGTACCACTGAAGGCCAGCTGTGTTCAGGACCTCCAAAGGAGAAGAACATTGTGTGATGTCCTCCACAAAAGCCTACTGCTCTCTGACAGTTCAGCCTTCTCCATATAGCACGGCCATGGCAGGCTTTTTTATGCACAGCCTGGCACTGCCACTGCCACCACCAGTGGGCTTGTATTGGGAAGACATGAATGGCAAGGGATGAAGCCATCTGCTTACATGTAATTCAGGACAATAAACTTGAGATATATCATCTGAATTTGCACATCCAGGAAAACTGAGCTGCAATGCAAACATGACTCCGGGCTTCCTCTGAAAAAGTGTAATAGAAAGGTCTGATTTCCTTCTATCCCTGGAAAAGACAAAAAAAGAAGTGAAAAAGGCGCTCTCCCCTTAGGCTGGCAATCAGAGGCAAATCCTTGGAAGTCAAGTTCCTGGCATCCATGAGCATCCTGTGGACACAGAGCCAGTGATCCATGAATAACTGGTGATTTAGTGGTACAATGCTGGTAAAAGTCTTAATACCTTAGTTGAATACATGCTGAGTTTTCCAATGACTTGCATGCATGCTTCAGGCTTTGTGTTTTGTTCCTTTAACTTAAAACTTTATTGCATCATGCTGTGAGCACAACTCACATCACTGAGCTGCTGTATCACTTATTGTTTTCTTTCTTCATTGCTTATCTAGATGGAGCTTCCTAAGACCTAAGATGATTTGACACATGGCAATCAATGTTCACAGATAATCCTGAAAGACTTCTCTGGGCTGAGGGAGCGAAGCTGGCATGGATTTGCTTGCCAGAAAGAACAAGAAGAATCAGGGAAGAGGCTCATGAGTGATTTCTAACACCATGGACAAGTAGACCATTGATCTGGAGTGAAACAGGGAATGGTATGATTAGAACATTGGAAATAAAAAGTAGGAATGGAAAGTAGGAATGAAAGGCAATAAATGTAGCCCCACAGGGAGCTTTGCTACAGCGGTTTGTCTCTTTCAAAAGCTCCAGAAATGTGAAGAGGGGTGAGGTTTAAGAGTTTTGTACTGATGCCAAGTCGTTCAATGAGAAGAGATGCAAAAACTGACTTTGGAGAGCTGAAGAAAGTTCTTTCTGATAAAATGGGAGAATAAAAATCACTGCAAAGCAGAAAACAATTGTAATTTTTCCTGAATGATGTAAGGCTCTAAATTAGACATTACTATGCAAGAAAGAGACTGCTGAACTTAGAGTAGGTTCTTCCATGAAAGCATCAGTTCAGTTCTCAATAGTCATGAGACAGGCAAATAGAATTACAGGAATTATTAGGAAGGGAACAGAAAAAAACACAAAAACTTAATATGCCATAACTTAAATCCTTGGTTCATCTTTATGTGTTTGTGGAAGACTGTATAGAATAACTAGAAAATATTTTAGACCTGGGCCATGATGATAATGGAAGGTATGAAGCTGCTTGTTTACAAGGAATGAATAATCAACCTGACAAAATCATGACAGGTACAGAGAAGATAACTTCAGAATGATAATTCAACTGTCTGTTATGATGCAGTGAGAGACAATAGCCCCAGTGTAATCTCTTAGACTGAAATGATCTCCCTAATGACCCCTCTAATCTTGTCTTCCCTCCTGATCACTGACCATGTCTCCTCCAGACCTTCATTCATTCCATTTCTTTTCTTCTTTTTAACCAGGTCCTGAACACTTCATGGAAGACTTTATGCAACCCAGTTTAGCAAGTCTGGAGGCCCAGCAGATGTTGACAAGTGCAAAATCTCAGTTTATATTTGACAACATAAACAAAAGTTAATTTTTCTCCTTACTGTAATGTTGCTTCCTCAAGGTGCAGGAATAACCAAGCTGTAACTCATCAGAACACCAGCAGTGGTGCAACCAGTACCATGGTACAAACAGTGTACAAATGGTAGATTAAAAATGAATACAGGGAGAATCCAATCTCAAATAGCAACTCATCTATGATAAATAAATAATACAGTAAATAAAAATACTGGTAATATCAGTCATTCAACACAACTGCAGCTGAATACTTATCCAATCATTTCTCTAATGCAGATCTAATAGAAGGTGCCAGGAATCCAAAAAGATCTCTTCCACATTAAGACTAAGCCCAGAACGACAATTTGACATCTTGTTTACAGAAAGACTTAAACTCCATTACAGGCTATTTAATTCAGTAAAGAAACTGCTAAACACAATGACACAGCCTGTGTTTTGCAGCACGTCAGACCATTATAATAATTATAAATAATCACAGTAACTTCTTTTGATACATAAAGGTTTCTCAAAGCTCAAAATTGTTCAGACCAAATGCTACTTCATGACAAAATACTCTAAAATGTAAAGACTTCATTGAAGTGAGTCTCATATGCATATAGAAAGCAGGATTATATCTCAGATGTAAAGGACACCTTAGAAAGGCAAACATAAGCTACAAAATTTGGTCTGTCTTGGTTTGCCCTTGATTTTTGTTCTATAGGAAGTAATTTTTGTAGGAAAGATCAGCTGTTAACCAGAAATCTGGGCAGCTTAGACTGTCTGCATCTTGCTGTTTTACATGAAGATAAGCAAAAAAGCAACTTAAGCTCAGTAGCCTTTCCATTCCTTTTTCTGCACATTACCGTTACTAAATCGGCACCTGTCTTGGCTGACATTCCAGCTGTTTGGGGTATTATAATAACTTTAAAATACCAGAGAAAATGTTCAGGAAATACTGGAATAATTACAAATAAATTCAAAACTAAACCAACAAAAAACAATTCTATGTTTAATGAAATGAGTGTTTGTCATTTAATAGAGTGCTTGATTAGTAACACCCATCAATTTAACCATAGAAAACATTAAAAAAAAAATTAAGATTAATTGGGCAGCTAAGAAATAAATGGGTTTCAGAGATGTTGGTACCTAATGTTTGAACTTAATGCTCAATCATTGCCAAAATGGAAACATATTTTAGTTTCTTCAATATGATTTTCTCCCAGTTTGAGAACATGTCATTTTAGATTAATTTCCTACCAGTACATTACACTTTTGAAACTGGAACTGAGTCCTGCTGGACTGAATGTTTCTTTCAGCTCAGACAGTCACACACGGTATACATCGATCGCCAGCTTGAGTCATTTTATCTCAGATTTTCAAAAACTGCAAAAAATCTGTAAAAGAAATGGAAAAAAATATAATTAATATGCTAAAGAAAAGATAATTTAGTAATTAGAACTTTAGGTGTAACTATTCATCTCTACTTTCCTACATACCTATTCCCATGGCATGATAAAGCAAAGCTGTCGAGACGGGAAAAGAAATCCAGGCTTTCCAGTCTGTGTATATCAACTTTAAGGGGTCCAGACTTGTTGTTAGGAACTTGTTATTGCTTTACCTATTTACGTAGAAGAGATTTTAAATGTGATTTGTTTTCATTGAGTTATAGCAGAGATTCATTTATAACACTAATTTGCATTTTTTGCCATAAACAACCTGTATACTGGAAGCTAAAAGCCCATAACTTTGTGAAAGCACCAGAGATGATGATATTTATGTGTTCAAAAGCAGAATGCAGAAGACAGGGTTTCTTCTAAACAAGCAAGATTGTTGTGTTTTTACACTAACGTGTAACTAAAGTGCCACAGCTTATCAGTTCATCAAGTTTGTGTCTGAGTCACATACAAGTCCTTGCACTGAGAAAATGTGTAGGCTTCTGCTTATATTAACCAACAATTCTGATATCGTACTTTCATAAGGCTTGATCCAAGAACACTGACATCAGTGAATCTTTCTGTTGACTTGCAGGGGTTTGGATCAGGTGAGTACAGTGCTTTTGTATGAAGCCAGCGTTTCACCAAAAGAGATAAATGTAACAGCTCTTGTTTTTCTGAGCATACCCAGTGTTTAGTCTACTCTGAAAAACATGAAGGTAAGAATTGTTTTCAGGTATGGCATAAAAAATCTTCAGTATGTTTTTCTTTTCTCTGCCCTTTTATTCAGCTACTCTTACCATTTTAAATGTTGTTGATCGAGAGATGGTTTCATCACTCTGATCACTCACTGGTTGTGAGTTGTTTGCTGTGGCATAACAGAGTATCTCTGAAAAATATTGCAGAGCTGTGAGTAGGAGCAATCTTGCAAGGGGTTAATGCTGTAATCTTTTTCTAGCCTGTTTATAATCCCCACAGTAGTCCAGTAACAGAAAAGGGTGGATCTAAAAAAGTACCAGAGGAGATGTGTGTGTGTGTGTGTATGTGCGTGCATATGCATGAGCGCGTCTGTGCATGCATGCTTTGCTTTTCTGGACTGCCTTCTGTGCCCCTGGAATAAATCTTGTTCAGCCTTAACAGGACCTGTGTGCCAGGTGCTCCTGACAGAGTTAGAAGAGCTTCCTTGCACAACTGCCTGTCTTGTGTTCCTCCTGGAGATTTCACTCAGAAATGTATTTGTTTACTGCAAGAATGGGCAGGTAGTTACAAACCCACCCTCTTTTTCATCAGAGCTAACCTGTGGACACTGAAGAATGGAAATAGTTGATGCTAGCTTCCTTGGGAACAGTACCAATTTTACTGCTTTCCTGTGCGATATCGTCTTGGAAAATGACACTTTTTTCTGTGTGGATGATCCACCTTATCCTTCTAAAGGTATGTATAGAGGAACAGATTTTTCCAGGCAGTTTTAGTTCTAGCTGGAAATAGAGATATTATGGAAAGAAACAGACACACAAAGCTTTTTCTGTGTGTGTAAAATCAACTGCGTGCTGATAAGTTAGGATGAGAAACAGGCAGGAAAAATGTAGTATGTGCTGGTTTTCCAAGGTAAAATTCATTAGAAAAAAAATCTGGATATAATGCAGAACTAAACCAGTAGCAGTACTGGGCACAAAATGTAAACAGCTCTGCTAAGGGTTTGAAGAAACATAATTTATATTTTTTCAGCAATTCAATAACAATGAAGTTATCTGATCTGAAGCTGTGTAGGAAAGTGATTATGAATGAAACTATAGCACTCTGAGGCTGGAAAAATATGCATGTACTAAAACATTTGATTGCTGTATTGTTTCTTACTTCTGCATAAAGAAGGATCTCCTATGGTGAGTGAGTTGTGCACCCAAAATGCTGTGGGCTTCTAAGGAGTCGAATTTGGCTCTCCAAATGTACACGTTATTGCATCTATTATATTTTAACGATATGCAATTCAGGTAGATCAGAACAAGTTTAAAAACTGCAGCACTTCCATTGATTTTGCATAGGTATAAAGACATAAACCTTAATAAAACTGAATACAGAAAGACTTAACTTTTGATTAAAGACTGAAACACGATATTAGTCTATGAGCTGTACACTGCATACCTGATCTTTCCCTGTGACAATTTTCAGATTTGCATCAGATAATTCGGATTCTGCTGTATTGTCTGATATTTCTGCTCAGCGTTTTGGGGAACATCCTGGTAATCACAGTGCTGATAAGAAACAAGCGGATGAGAACAGTCACCAACACATTTCTGCTGTCACTAGCAGTCAGCGACCTGATGCTCTGCCTGTTCTGCATGCCATTCACCCTCATCCCCAACCTGCTGAAAGATTTTATTTTTGGAAGCACTGTTTGCAAAACTGCCACTTATTTCATGGGTAAGTCTTGGAGATTTATATTTATTTTGAAGACTGACTAATGAGATAGGTGAGAAGGTCATTAGAGACCTCTAAAATACTGATCATTTCCATCTGCCATTGAACAGTTACCAAAACCACAAAGGAATAGCTTTGTAGTGTCATAATGGTTCTGGTTTCCTCAGCCTGATCCAACAAAATGCAGAGGCACCCACTTAATTTTAGCAACATATAGAATTCTTTTGCTCAATCAAGTGAGAGGTTAAGTGAGAAGTATGCTGCATGATCAAGCCTTAATGAGGAGCCCAGCACATGTGCTTGAGTACCTGTCACTAACAGGTTTATTAGCAGTGGTCAGATCACCCACCAGAAGTGACAGGGTTGTACAGTCCTCACTAAGGGCAGATTTTTCCCACAGATTTTTGGTAGCAGTGGTGCATGAAAAAAGAAATAAAACCAGACAATGCCAGTGCCATTTTTGGAGCTGGAAGTTAGAGCAGGCACTTTCTGAGAACAGACCAGGTGTGGTAAGAGCTCACTGGGAGACCACAATGTACAGATATAGGTTTCAGAGGCTGGCTTTAAGAAACATCACTTTTATATGCCTTGCCATACTCCCTTTACTTGTGGAGCCAGGAGTTTCAGAATGCCTGGATTACGTACGTGTGTGTAAGTGATTTTGTGTCACTTCCAGAACTTCCTGTGCATTTGTTGTTTCTTAAAAACAAAAAAAAAGGAGAACAGTGAGTAAAGCTTTTGCTACCCTGGGACACCTTCAGTCCCTTACAGAAACCTCAGGTACCCTTTCAACCTGTGCCCTTGAGAACTTTGCTGTGTTGTGAAAGTACACACCTAAAGTGTGAGAATGGGAAATCAACATCTTTTTGTAGATAAAGCCAATAAAACTAAAGGCCATGTTTAAACAATTATAACGAATTGCTGCCATAAATACCACAAACCACTACCGAAGCGTTGCTGTATTCCTCTTTTTTCACACTGTGTAAATTACTTCAAAAAAAAAAAATCCAGTGAAATTTATTCAAACATGAAGTTTTTCATTATGAAGGTGTTTTAAGAGACAGAACGTGGATATTTCCCACTATCAGTTCAGCTTGTCAGGGCCTTCAATTGACACTGGCATGCATTGCATCACCTATGCTCAATTTTTCATTTTTCATTTTAAGGTGTGGGATGACTTGTATTAAATTACAGATAAATTGTGTACAGCAAACTGTAAAGATATTGGCATTTTATATTTTGATCCACGTTAGAACATTCACAAAGACTATTAAATGAAACTCATTTACTGAAAGAAAAAACTGTGACAAAAGAAGAAATATTTATAATCTTGCAGTGATAAACTGGGGCACCTCAGTGACAGAAATACAGACCACTGTGCTACATTTTGTAATATATAATCAGGAGAAGTTAAGGGCATTTGAAGGACAAAGATTCTGCTTCATGACTTCAGTTTTACTTTGTAACCCCATTAGCATCTAATTTAAAAAGTGATGGCATATTTAATTCTCCTGAATGAGAAAATCAGATCTCCAGTCAAGCAGGATGCTTAAAAAAATTAAAGCAGTAAAAGAGGGATTGTGAACTTCTGTGTTAAAAGAGCAGTTAACAGCATAATGCCACCAATTACAAATGCTTGTTTCAATTTCAGTCCAATTAGTGGAGTGGATAAACCACAGTAGTGAAGGAAAGAATTAGGAGGAGAAATGTCTTCTTTCCCTGCTATCAGAATTTTGTGGTTTGACAGAACGAATCTTTTCTCTTGGACTTCTGGCATTAGAGAAATGCAGAGCAGAAATATCATTCTGGAGACCCAGACCTGTTGCCCACATATTCTTCACTGACTTTATCAGTATGATATTTATGCACATTTTATATTATAAATAATCCTATATTTCATTTTCCCTGTGCCTTTGGAAAGTTAGCTAGACTATTTGAAAATGAAATGAACCTTTAAAACAAACAATTAACCTTTTTCTTTATTTTATATATGTAGGTGTCTCTGTAAGTGTGTCTACATTCAACCTGGTTGCCATATCTTTGGAGAGATACAGTGCCATTTGCAAACCTCTGCAGTCCAGGGTCTGGCAGACAAAATCTCATGCCTTAAAGGTGATTGCTGCTACCTGGTGTGTTTCCTTTACCATCATGGCACCATACCCAATTTACAGCAAGCTGGTACCTTTCACCAAGTATAACAACACCACAGCAAATATGTGCCGGCTCCTTTGGCCAAGTGATGTCATTCAGCAGTCTTGGTAAGACATAACTGACTGTTAGCAAATGCATAATTATCTGGCAGAAAACAGGATTTCATGGTAGCATTAAGCCTATTGAAAATCAAGTATTAACCTTCAGCATACATTTACACTTCTAGCATGCTTATTTAAGAAGTAAAAAAAATATTTTTAAGCTGCTTACATTTGACACTTGTATGACTTTTCCCTTGTCATACGAATGATACCCAACATGGCAATGATTCTCACACTGTAGTCTGCTAAAGCCCTACTGTTGCTGTAAAGCAAGCATCTGTCACTCCTCAAGTATGAGTACTGCTTTGACTCATTTATACACAAACTTAAATATTTTTCAGAGAACTGCTTGATTAATCTTTGAGAAATGCAGGCACACACAAGTGCCCCTCTGTGTGCTGCCTTGCCCATTAATTTGTTTGTCTGAAGGTCCTCTGAAGCAGAGAAGCAGCAATATTACTTAGACATTGTGTCCTTGCACAATGACTGAACATTTTAACTGGCACTGAGAAGATGTAAGAGTTTTTTGGATACTGACTGTCAATTGGAACTGGGAACAAGATTAAAGTGTGCACCACTTCAGGATGGTGTATCCACAAACAGCAATTTTGTACTAATGCTTTCATAGTCTCAGGTATTCAGCAGTGTGAATACAGATGAGGAGGGAGGTACAGGGAATAATTCTCTCTCTCTGGTGTCGTGGATTTCCAGGTGCATTAGTGAGTTTGCACTAAAGTCCCAGGGAGCAGAAAAGATGTACGCTCATGAATGCAGTTAAACATAATTATTTCCCCAACTTGTAATCACATTACAGAAGCTGCCTAGAAGATTAACAGAGGTGCAACCAAGTAAAAGCTGCTTCCTATAGCCGAAGGGTGGCTGGCCGTGGGATCCCTCCCTGAGGGTTCTGTTTATTTGCAGGGATGAAAGCCCAGGTCATGGCTGTCCTGTCCCTTCCCACATGTGCCATGTCCCTTGGCATGTAAGAGCTCATGGAAGAAATGGCTGCCAATATCAGGGGCTCTTTGAGAATCAGCAGCGGCTCGTTTGGCTTCTGCAAGGCAAATCTTACATCCTTTGAAAGTACAGGGCATCTGATGCTCACCTGGTAACAGCACTGAGCCCTGCTCTTGGGCAGAGAAACCTCCTGCTCCCTCTAACCACTATGGGGGTGCCCATCTCCTCAGGGCCTGCAGAAATTGGGTGATGGATGTTTTGCAGCCACAGTAGCCTTGTTCCTACTGTACTTTTCTGGGGAAGAAGGAGGAGAGTTGGAAAGCTCCTGATTTCCAGAGCTGTCAAAACAATGCTTTGTATTAGCATGAAAGAATGTCAGAAAAAATCTTGCCATGCCATACATACACATATACATCCCCAGTTCTCGCCTGGAGCAAAAGGAGCTTTTCTGGGTTTGTGCTGTCCCCTGGTCTCAGTTTCTCTTTTGATTCTTTAGGTACACTTTCCTGCTGCTCATACTCTTTCTTATACCTGGGATTATAATGATGGTTGCATATGGCCTCATTTCTTTGGAACTCTACAGAGGAATAAAATTTGATGACAGCCAGAGAAAACCTTCACGAGGTACCAATACATTTATACCCAGGGCTGGGGTTCTTTAAAGTTAGAGTTGAAGATCTGAGCAGTCAGTTTGAGGCTACTGAAAGCAAACCTGTCTATTTGCAAAAATGATCATTATGGCCAGCTATGGTTGTGAACCTGCCAGATGCGTTTGTTGACTGCAGTTATTCCATTCTTCACTAGCAGATAATTCCTCATCTATGACTTGTTTACAAACAGTCTGGGCAGGATATATCAAATTTTAATTTTCTTATTATGGAAATACCAAGATTTATTTCTTTTTCTGGCCACAGATGAGGACCATTCCTGGAAATAAACACCACAAAATTTGTCAAATTTAGGTAGAAGCACATAATTTTGGAAACTATCTTCAGTGAATACTGGAGCAAACAGTGTTCTTACGTCCTTTGCATCAATTTCTATGGAGCTAGGATGTGAGAATATTGGGAAATAGTAGATGCAGAGCAGTTGGTATTTGACTGACTCAGAAGCAGGCCGGTGCTTCCTCTGCAGCAGTTGTCCGGCCATGAATTAGGTTTTTTATTTAGACTTACATTCCATTCTCAAATTCTTACTTTGAATCATTGTTCAGAGATGTTTTGCCAACCATTTAAGCACTAACTTATATGTACAGAAAGAAAAACAAGTACCTGCAGTGCCAAATATGAGGAAGGAGATGGATGCTACCTCAACAAAACCAAGAGAAAAAGGAAAATGTCATTGCAACAGCTCTCTGCTACTAGCCATAGCAAAATAGACAGGGTGAGAAGCAGCAGCTCTTCTGCCAACTTAATGGCCAAGAAACTCGTCATCCGCATGTTGATGGTGATAGTGGTTTTGTTCTTCCTTTGCTGGACTCCCATCTTCAGTGTCAATGCCTGGCGTGCATTTGACACCACTTCAGCAGACCAGCATCTCTCAGGGGCTCCCATCTCCTTTATCCATCTGTTGTCCTACACCTCTGCCTGCGTGAACCCCATCATATACTGCTTTATGAACAAGCGCTTCCGCATGGGTTTTCTGGACACTTTTACCTGCTGTGCAAAGCCAAAGACCCCTGTGACAAGGGGAGAGGTTGGTGATGAAGAGGAGGGGAAGACAACAGGGGCTTCACTCTCCAAATGTTCTTACATGCACATGAATGTGTCTGCACCCCTGTGAGCTGTGGCAGAAGGGGCAACAAGTGGTCTACAGAAATACAAGTGTCTATCATCTAATCTTGGAAAGTGACTGTGGCATCAGCTGAATGCGATTTAGTTCTGAGGTAAAGAAACACTTCAGCTGACAGTAAATGCAGTGAGAGTTTTGTGGGAAATGGATGTTATCACTGTCTGAGCTTTTTATCATTCTCCCTTCAAAAGTAGGAAGGAGGAAAAGGCTCTTTGAAGATAAGAGACTTTATAAAAAGCCTTAGAAAATGCTCTATTTGTCATAAATTTTTCTGTAAAAATTGGTGTCCTCTGCATCAACAGGTTTGCTCAGTTTTCAGCTGCAGTCTGAGTATCTCTTAAAATTTCCAAGACACTAAAAGATCCTCCTCAAACATGAATATATGTATTGCAGTCTTCAATATCTATGTCTCAAAATCAAAACCTTTCCATTACATTTGTAATGAAAGTATTTTTTCATGTTATTTTATCTGAGCTAATCCATGTTGAGATCATTTTGGTGTCATGGTCAGTTAAAAGAGGAATTCTGGGGTGGGGAGAATGGGCTTGTCCATGTGCAAATAATGCTTTTAAGTCAAATAATTTCATCTTTTTCTTAATAAAATGAAAATAAGTATCGGTGACTTTGTGGATGGAATGCATTCTTCACTTTGGCAATAACATAAATTAAGATAATTTAATGTTTTTTTGGTTTCAATAAACTCCATCAAATAAGCACAAAGAAGTGATTTTCTTCTGTGCAGCTGCAGGCACTCACACTTAAAGGTGGCAAGGTCTTAGAAGACTCCCAAAGGCTTGTGTGGAAATAATCACACTGGGTTAAATTGATAATTTAGCCTAGGGATAAATGCTTGGGATAAAGGCAAAGAGGTGATTTTACAAAAGATACGGGACTGAAGATGTAGGACAATGCCCAGTGTAGTCACATGGTCCATAGATATATATTTGCAGTCACTCCTGGCATGGTACTGCCCATGTGGAAATAGAAGCCATTGGATGTATAAAGGCAGAAAAAACACACACAATGAGCAAAAGTGGAAAGCCTTTGTCAGAAAACACAGTTTTCTAAGCTTTTTCTCCTTGTACACGATTTTCTCCAAGCACATGTATTTGTAACCGTGACTCAGCACTTGGAACGATGCAATTGTTGGTGTTCTGTTGAGCAAGGATTGCAGTCTCTTTCCTGTGCAGTGCAGAAGTGAGTGTGGGTGTTCAGGTCATTTATTTTGTTTTGTGAAAATATCCTGTTGGAAACACTTCTATCTTCCACCTGAATCAGTATTATTTAAAAACTTGTTATTAGACAGAGATTAAATTTGAGCACAGCACAGAATGCAGATGTGGATATTAAATATCACATCTTTCAAGGTTTTTAATCAGGAAAATCTGATCTCTTTACAGAATGGTTTTAAATTGGAAATACAATTTGAGTTCCAGGCACTCTGATCCATGTTCTGCACTCAGATAATGCCTGACATGGTTTACCTGTACAACTTAGTGCACCACTTTGGCCATTCTTTTTGTCACATCCAGCTTGTCCACAGACAGGAAATTAAAACAAAAATAATTCCAAACAGTATTTATGCACAATCCATAGAAACAATGTTTTCCCTGCACGGTAATAAAGTGCCACTGTTCCTGGAATGGTGCCGAGACTGCTGATACCAGCCTGACCTTCTGCAAATACTCACCAAATTAAATTATGGGCTTTAATTCACAACAATGAAATGGAAATTTTACTTCACTGAAGGATGCAGGATAAGACCCTCTAGAAACCTGTCCTGTGTGCTGAAACTGAGGGAACAGATTTCACTGCTTTGGGATTTATGTGGAACAGTGAGAGCAGAAAAAATATTTGTGAAGTATTTTACACTATTTGAAAGTCTGGTTTTATTATAGGAGACAGTTTAAAAATTGTTGTTTAAGTAAAAAAAAAATGTAAATCACATTTTATAATAGAAAGGATGTGAATTTTGCTATGTGCTGTACAGTGAAACCATCTACTTCACTACTCTGTGTGCAGTTTAAAAGGTAAATTCCTTTTTGTAGCTGTAGATGCTCCAGTACCTTTACAGCCTAAGTTACAGTATGTGCAGCGTTAGCAGCTCCAACTGATTTAGTCAAGGAATAGTGGTTTCAGATGAAAGGTAAAAGCCATTTTCAACAATGCCTTAATCAGATCACAGCCCCCCATGGCCTCCATTCAGTACCCGCAGCTGAAAGGAGCAGAGTCTCTGACTGATTCCCCACTCGTGACTATCAGGGAGCACAATTTGGAGGTGATGAAGTGAGAGAGGCAAGAGAAAAAGATGCTGATGGAGTGGCAGTTGGGCGACAATCAGGGGAGGGTTAGAAATGCGCCCGAACAGAGATGTTTCCTTTTCTCCAAGGCTTGTCTGTGCATGTGTCACTCTTCCCCTCCATTGCCCCTACGCACATTTTGCTTTTTAAATGGATGCATTAACTCTTCAACCAAGCTCCAGAGTCAAGAGCCTTAAGACAAATTCCAGCAAGGGGGAGGAATCAAGTTTTTAGAATGCAATATTGCAATCCAGTCATTTTGTCTCCTTCTGCCCTGCTTTCTTAGCACAGAAAATTTCAGCCTTCCTGCAACCTGCACGCATCATAATGACATTTACCTGATCCGTGCATTGCAGAAGTCATTCCTGGCTCCAAATGTTGCCTTTCATTGTGAAGAGCTGGGGAATTGCCCCAGCATCTTTAACTCAAATACTGCTTTATGTGGAAATGTATCTTCAGCAATAAATGTGGGTGGAATAAATACATCAAAGTAAAAGAGACCATGAAATCTCCTTGTTTTAACATTAGTTTATAGGAGCCTGGGGGAAGAAATCCTATCCCAAAAGTCTTCTACAATGAATGGGCAGAACCTAATCTAAAGGCAATCTGTTTCCTGGATGTAGCACATAAATGACAAACCAAAAACTTTCAGGTGTATAGTGCCTGTAAATCTCTGAAGTCTTTCTCTTCTTCCCCTTTCCCCCCTGCCTCCTGTTCTTTTGTCTCCCTTTGTCTTTCCGTTATCTCTTTCAGCTGCATCTCATCATGGTTTTTTTCTTCTGTACCCTTCCCAGTCTCCAGGTTACTTTCCTCCCATCAGCAATTGCTAGATTTTCTTTCCTCTTTGACAGGTTTATTTTCCTTCCCAGATTTACTTTCCCAGAAAGCACTTTCATCTTCATTTCCCCCCTATCACCCACAGTTGACAGACTCCTGAAACATATTGTTCCAAGCAATATACCCTGCCCACAATGCAACAGCTCTGCAATTGTCTCTTACAATCTTGTCTGAGTTCACACATTGCATCTCTTGAACACCAGCTTCTGGCATGTTCAAACAAGTGGTATGTGCTAGTTTGTAAGACAAAACCATAGCACAAAATAACATCCAAGTCCTCCTTTTCTACCCTATCATTATTACTTTCAGCCTCTATTATTAGGGTCACTTGAAGGCAGATGCTTAAAATATTGCTAAACAGAGCACTTGGTGGGAAGGGTGAAAATTGAGGATATATTTGACTGTTGCCAAGGCAAAATGCAGGTGCTCTGAATGAAAAGTAGCATGTGGGTTTGGAGCTGCAGCCACTGAAAGTTTACACCTCCTTGGACAAGTTGTGATCTCTTTTGTGATGCTGCCAAGCCCTTTTTGGCAAGGTGGTGAGCCTGTCCCGGCTCATGCCTGCTCCTCCTGCCTCCATGCCCAGGGATGGTGCAACCTGCATTCACACATCATGGCTCGTCACGACACTCTTCTGGCATGGAACAGATTATTTCAGGGTCTGACAATACTGAAATACTACAATGCAATACACACACACTGCAGCCAAAGCACAACAAATGAACACACATAAGTTTCTAACAGCATTCAGCAGGATTTCCCTTAAAGCAGGCACTTATTCAGACCATGTGCACAACTGTGCTAGGGCACAGGCTCACCTGAGGGCAGCTGCCTTCTGCGGGACCTCACGGATATCGGCTGCCAGGAAAATCTGGATGAACAACTGTGTAGTGCAGGGTATAACACTGCTCATGTTTCTGCATCAAAGCTAATCTACACTTGGATATACTCACACTGTGCTCAGACCAGAATGTGGCAGCCATTTAATGACTGCAGCCAAACCAGCTTCTAATGTTACGATTGCAATGATGAATACAGGTTTTATTTTTATTCTGTTTCCTCATGAAGCATTAATCTTGGAAGTACCCATACAGGTGTTGAGAGGACTCTAATAGCTACTCACCTACTTTATTTTCTCAGGTACCCATTTTTTCACAGACGATGCACTTTTATACAATTGAGATGTACAAACTAAGAGCGTCTTCAGATTCAAGAACTGTACTTACTCCCTCCTCCATTTCTCAGGACTTTGATAAAAATGCCTCTTTTTTTTAACTCAGTCTAAACTTAATGGATGTTGAGCTAAACTTCATGTTCCTGGTGGCAAAAGATGCCTATTCTCAAGAGGAAATTGAAGAAAATGTAATGGCTTTGAGTAAGGATTATATGAAAGGAGAGGCTGTAATCTTTTTATTACAGCACAGGAGACAGGGTGGTAGAGAGGGTTGTGTTTTTTTACAGATGTCTTGTTCTTCCAGTCAGAATATGACACAGACCAACCAAACCACACTTCACCCAGGTGTATGTAGGTCAGCAGTTTGCTCACCCTCTGACCTCAGTTTTCTTACCCATTTTTCTATATGCATTATTCATTTCTTTTATACAGCTCCAGACTTCTTTCCTCAGCTTTTCTCTCAACAGTTACATCCACAACATAAAATTGTGTGCCTTAGAGATGCCAGAATTTCTGTGTAAGTGCTTTATAAAAAGACCCATTTCTAGCACTACCTTTTTATTTTTCTCCTCCAATACTTGTTAGGTTGCCTTGGGTACCTACCAAAGTGACAAACATGCAAAGGAAATGTTTGTGAATTGTAAAGCTCCTGCTTTGCTTGCCTAATAGCAAATCATCCCTGCTAGGAGTTATTTGTCTGCATCTTTACAGATAATTATGGCATGAAAAGTTTTCTTTGGCTTCCGCTCCCAGTTGTGTCCAAAAAAGCACTGTTTTCAAGCTAGTGAGATGTCAGTTGTCCACTGTACTGAGGACGAGAACAAAACATCTTCATTAGCATCAGCAGGTAGCAAACATCAAGTAGGAATCATCCCCTATGGGGTAAACACCATTTAATTGACTTCCTGCTATTTTGGCAGTTATTAAAAAATTTAAATATGTCTCCTGACAGAACAAAGAAATGCAACTTATAATGAGAGTTTGATTTAAAACTGTGGACAAGTAGCTCCTTTGTGAACATCATACAAACACCAGTGTTACAAAACAAGCATGACAGCTACAGAACCCATAGAGATGAGGGGCTGATCATGCTCTTGGCTTGCTCTCAGAGCCCATTTTTTAATTAAATGGACAGTGGTTCAGGGCCATGTTCTGGGAACATTTAGCAACTGACAAGAGGCCTCATTTATGACCAAGTGAAGAATGACACACAGAGGTGAAAGCATGAGGCCAACCACAATAATCAGATGACAACAGCCAAGGGAGAACTGGCCAACCATCTGAGAATGATGCCTTGGCTCTTTCAAACCTGCTACCGGCCTTCTAACATTGAGATCTTCAGGACTTCATAACTAAACTGGGGCAGATGCGGAGTAACCAAAGCTGCTTCCTGTTCTGAAACAGCTCAAAACTGAGTCCACATCCCTGTGAGGGGCATCTGGCAGCGTTACCGTGCCTGGCTTGCTATTACCTTAAAGGAATATAAGCACAGTAATGTCATCTAAGACATTCCACCTTTCTATCCTTGGAGTTGCTTTTTCTGGTGTCTTCCCAAAAGATCATCCTGCCACAGTCCACTTGCAGGTAGGAAAAATGACACTGTGGTTATGGTCTGAAGTCAATGCATTGTGTCAGAGAGGGCACAGCTGCTGCTTCTGCCAAAACCCCAACCCCTTGTAGCTTCCTAGGGTGCTATGGCTAATTTTAACACACCTCTGTTTATCTGATGCGGAAGGGCAGAGGTCATCACAGGATGAGGAGGCTGCCATGTCTTAAAGACAAGGAGCTTTTTATTTGTGGTCAGAGTTCAACTGAGTTGAGAAAAAAGCAATAGTGACCAAAGCAAATTTTCAGCTACGAGACAGGTTCTCACAGTGGATTTTTAACCAGAAGAAAGTCTTGCTAGCATCAAAGTCCTCACTTCATTGGGACTGCAGATCTAGGAAAAGGATCCAGAAAACATCTCTCAGTGCCCTTGTGTTTACTGGATAGAAAACCTGTTTAAATAGCACCAAGTGACTGAAGCAAAACAATACAGTCCAGGAAAGACTGTTAGGCATAGCTTTATGTTCCCTGGTATTTTTCAAACATATTTTTTCTGCTGCATTTATTTCCTTCCTTTTTAGTGAAAACTAAGAGCCCGTGGAAATTCAAAGAATGCTCATTGAAAGGCAGTGTTTTGCATGAGACATCAAATCTTCATTAACATCCAACCTCACTCCTCTGCTGCACTGATTTGTCAAATATCTGTTAAAACCCACAGAGACTTTCTTTGCTACACACTGAAGCCAAGACTGACAAGCCTCCAATTACAGAGGCTGTGTAGAGAGGCAGAGAGCAAGCTGCAGGTGCACAGCTTTGTTCTGTATTGCTTGTGAGATTTGAAAGAGATTAATAAGGTGGATAGAGGAGCAAATATTTAGAAGGATGGTGACTGAAGAGAAAGGTGAATTTGATGCACTTGCAGCTGGAATGTGGCTCTACAAGGCCCAAATGTAGGGCTGGGATAAGAATAGAAGGGAAGGAAGGTGAAAGGGAAATGTTTTGGCCTTGTAGAGTCAGGAAAAAATTATAAGGAGGAGGAAAGGACAATGTGATCTGATCTGCGGAGAGAAAGAATCATTGGACTGTCAAGAATGCTCCCTTCATCTTGCTCCCTTCTGAGAAAAAAAGCAGCTGTGCCCTGTATGTGAAGGAGACACATGGGGGCAGACAAAATTTTGCCTAGGCAGCAAGATGGAAGGAAAGCCCAACTTCACTTTCTGTACAAAAGCACACAAGGGTGTGCTTTTAAGCAAGGGTGAAAGTGGAGATCTGAAAGGAAAAAACTATTCTGGAATGGATTTCTTTTCCACAGGCTTTGCACAGGGTTTTGCTGCTGAAGGGATTCTGACAGCAAGGCAGACCAGGCAAGTGGATCTGGGGTCTCAGCAGCATGCCCCAAGCCAAGAAGCCAGATGGAGAAGTGCTCTCAGGACCATGGGGTATCGGCAGCACACACTGTACTGCTAGCGAGCAGAACATTGCTCTTGTCTAGCTGATGGGTTATAAACATAACACTATTTTCCTCTGTCCCCAAAGCCTAATACCTCAGAACACTTTGCATTCACTGTGCATCCTACTGAGATCTCCAAGTCTTGTCCACCAGCCAACCCAGATCTCATCTCTGCCACCACTGGCATGGTAGGAGGTGTCCTATAAGGATCCTATGTTCCATCAGACTGAGCTAGAAGTGACAAAGGTCTCAGAAACCATAAACCCCAGTTGTGGTCAGTTAAGTAGGAAAACAAGTACCTATGTAAGCAAGGGATTATTTAAAAAAGAAACCAAAAAACCCCACAACCAACACCCTCCTTCCTCCCAAACTGTGGTGCTTGCATTTATTAGTTACCAGTAACTGAAACAAGATGCTACTTTTCACTAGCATCCTGTAAATGAACTTAAAGAGTGGTACTCTCTGCTAGGAGGAAACAGCTATTGCGTCTCCTGCCCCACCTCCAGCTCACTCTAGCTATAGGTCCTGTGTCTTCATTCTGCTGACTGACAGCAGCAGTCTGTTGTGTATCCCAGTGCTACCAGCTGGCTTTTCTAGACAATAATTTCCAAATCTATGTGTCTGCTTAGACTACAATGCCTTGTACATTCAATTATTCTCCTGACTCTTACCAAGAGCAACATGTTTCTAAATTAATATAAACTTACCAAAATGCAATTTTATAACTGATTCACGTTGCATCTGCTCTTCCTCCAAATTTAGTTTGACTAATGCTTTCTAATCTACCACTACATAAAACAAACTGAAGAACTTTGCTGTTATTTCCATGCGCCTGTGGACTCAAACGCAGCCATCTGTGCAACTTCAGGCTCTGCTTCCGAGCCAAGAATTGTTATTTACGTACATCTGTCCTTGGTCCTCTCTGGAGGAACATATTTGTACAAGTGCTTTTGAGTACATTTCTTGGTCTGTGAGACTCCCTCCACCTGTGCAATCAGTTATCTCAGATAGCAGTCGCGAGGGCTTTTGAAGAACGGACACTTAGGAACACCTGCTTTTCAGTTACACAATCCAGTAACTTTATATCCACTTTTCCTTGTTTTCTTTTTTATACTGCAAAATTTCACATCTGCCTTGCCTTCCCTTTACGTTGTTTCCTAGGTTTAATATGAACCGTTCTCTTTCACCCCCCCAACCGATCTCTTCATTCTGACATTCCCATTGTCCATATGAAGTGTGCCAGGTCTAATGCTCTCACATACAGGTCACCAACACGAATAGATCTTCTAGATTTCACTTTTTGCAATATATTTCAAGGACGGGACATACACATCTATTGTTAAAGAAGGTGGAGCAAGGTGAGAGTGGATTAAAGCTTTTGGCACCTGGTGAAACAGGAGCAGAATCTTCAGGCCACCGAATGAGCACATAGATTGTGTCTGTACTGAAGTAAGAGGAAATTAGTTTAAACTACAGACATTTAAATGTCTTTTGGCCTGGGTAAGTGGACCTGCAACAGAAATCTTCAGAAAGGGATAAATCTTGCAAGAAATGGTCTGAACAAAGGTGCAGAATACTTGAGGTACTGCTGATGACATGGAAACCCCTTATACTCCATTAGCTACTTCTGCTTCAAACCCAGCCTGGGGTCAGTCCCATCTAATCCTGTTTGTTCCCAAACAGCAGCTGTTACGAACAATTTTGGGCTTACATTTGCAGAATCTGTTGTCATCCGTGAGAGTTTATCTGGGTAAGGATGTCAGAATAAGCACAACTTCCCTTTTCTCTGGGTATATGAAATGAGATCATATATTTAAGTGTTTGTTCCTACTGGTCTTAAATACACCAGCTCAGAATCCTATACTCAGGTATATCCAGTGCGACTTCAGACCACAAACACTGATTTCTGGGGTGGCGTGGGGCTCAGAAAGCCACTGATGTAGTCTCCATGAGGCCCAAAGTGCAGGCATTTATTGTTTTATTTTATTTTAGTTCAGGTTATTTTTAGCAGATAGAACAGTTTTAGTGTTGTAGTAAGGTGCTGGAGGGTTTGTAGCAGTTACAAGGCAACAATTCTTCTTTCACCTTTCTAATGAATTGAAATTTTAGCTCTGCCTGTCAGCTGAGATTCCTGCATCATTCCATTCAAAAGCTCAGCTGATTCAGCTGACTGATTTAGATGGCTTGGCAAGTAGAAACCCAGCACATTGGCATATTTCTCATCAAACAGCCAGTGGGAGTTTTCTGGACAGCAGCTGCAGTTTAAATTCCAGTAGCCCCCAGTTTCCCTTGAACACAAATCCATTCTTATCCCTTCCATTTTTGTTTATGGTCTGCTGTGCCTAGACCCTTATCAAGCACCTAGAGTACTGAAGGTGACGGCTCAGTTAACATCATTTGGCTTTTCATTTGTGCTCACCAAATCATTCGTATTACTCTGTCTCAGGGACATAATTCACCCCTTGAAGAACTTTGCAGTTCAACTTCAGCTGAGAAGTTCAGTGAAGTGACAGTTCATCAGGAGCTTTCCTATAAAAGTATCTGCCCAAAGAACTTTTGATGGAGATGAGGCACTTAGAGTGAATCCTTTTTGGCAGGGAGAAAGCTGCTCTAATCCAAGACAGAATTTCTGATTTAACATGAGAAGGGAGCAGGTTTTAGTTCTTTCTGTTCTTGGTTCAGAAAAAGGATTTAAACCTCAGCTTGCCCTATTCCAGGTGAAACAAACCCACTGAAAGGTTACAGACTTTACAACCTCTCTGGGCAGGGGTTTTATCAATGCCTATAAACTATTCTTAACTGGAAAACCAGGAAAAACAGATTAGAAATATCTAGAGAAACTGTTACTGTACTTCAGTGGGATGTCCCAGCTTTGCATGCAAAGCAAGTATCTTGATCAGATTTTATTATTATTTTTTTTACCCTTTTCTACTTTTTAAAAAACTTGCTCTATGTGGCTCTGAAATACATCAGATTGATTAAGATTGCATAAATTCAAGATTATTTCAACTTGGACAGCACACACCCCCAAGCTTTCCTAGTAGGTATCGTGTATATGATTTGATATTTTGTACCTGAGCTCTTGGCTGTTTACCAATGACAATAAATGAATTGCTGGAGAACGACAGATTGTAACTCAGTTCTGCTCGAGCCCAACAGCTGATTGCACTGCTATTACCATTCATCTCTGATTTGATTTTTCCCATTTTACATTGTTAGGTTTTAGAATAAAATGATTCATAAGTCCTGGCCATCAAGGAGACACCTTAGCTGGTACTCAGCGGAAGGGTTTCATGTGTCATCATTCCTCCTTCTGAGTCAGCAGCACTGTTGGCCAGTGGAACAATCCCCTAACAGCATCTCCTCTTGGCCTATATGACAAGTAATACTCTGACTTTCATAATGGCTGCATACATTACATGATTCATAACTCCCATCAGCCCTGAAATTTCCAGCAGCCTTGCTTAAAAGCTGGCATTCGCCTTTGCTGCCAGCTCTCTCCATCTTACATAATAATTTGGCAGTACTTATGTTTTACTTAAGGTCTAAACTCCTTGTTTTCACCCTCATCTGGAACCTGGGCAAATGTCCTTTGCATCAGGATATTACTGCATTGGGACCGTGAATTTCCTGCATCAGAAGAATGACAAGTGTCCAATTTGCATTGAACATGCCATAGTGCTTTTGCAGAGAACACTTCACTAGCTGGCTAGCTAGTGAAAAAAACCCCATCATTTTTAAAAGAAAGAAACACTTCCATATATATGAAATTAACTGAAAACCAAGATAAACATCAATATTCTTAGTGTTCACTCTAATATGACCAGCTGCAAATAATTCACTTGTTATAACAGAATGAAAGTACAGGTAAGAGAAAGAGAAGTTAGATTGTAATATAATGTGAAACTGGTTGATGCTTTTTTCCCAGGTCCCAACAGATAAATAGCAAAACTTGCCCATATTTCACAACTGTGTCCTCAATGTAGCTGGAGGAACAAGCTGCAAACACAGGTTCACACATATTTTTTAAAAGCTATGACTGCATAATGTATTTAAATGTTCTCCTTGCTCTGAAGACAATCCCATGCAGGTGGTAAGCCCAGTTTATTGTTTCACCATCCTCATGTCCAGTGAGGGGATGTGGATTTTTTTGCTTCCTATTTTAACACATTTATATTGGTAGCTGATAGCTATTTTCTCCAAGTTTACCTGTCACATGACAGTAAGAAGTTGTGCAAAAGCAGAATTTTATCAAAATTTATCATTTAAATCTCTGATTTTTAAAGCAGTCCAGGATATAAAGACACCCAGATAATAAATTTTTAGGATGAAACACAATTGGCTCATGATAGCTCAAGAGCCAAAGTATCTGAAGGTAGAATATAAACCAACATGTAAAAAAAAAATCACATAACATTTTTTCTTTGACTAAATAGCATAAAATTAACTTGAATAATGAACCAGCAGGTAGAAAGTGCAGACGTATTTGAAAGCTTAAACACTCACTGATTGCATTTATACTCCCAAAATCAGAAAAAGTATTTTCCTTATCCACATTACTTGTAAATTAAATAAATAATAAACTTTTTTTTTCAGACCATTGTTCCACTTCTATGTCTATTGAATCTCCAAGGTAAAACCCTTTACCAGAAATTGATTTAGAAGTCTAAAACTTTCTGAATGTAAGGAACCGGGAAAATGACATAAACATCAGTCTTACAACTGAGGTCATCACACCAAGCACAGCCCAAAACCCTGACAGCTCCTTAAACCGTGGCATGCTGTAAAAGGCAGTATGGAGCAGCAAAAGTACTGTCAAAACAGATACACATGCCCACACAGAAGTTAATCCACATCAGGCCCTTCAGAAATTATTCAATTTCCTAAGAACTCTTCTGAAATTTGCACTAACTAATCAGTGATCTGCACAGCACTGCCACAAGGTGTTTTCATTTGGAAAAAAAAGAAACTAAACTCCTTCTTTAACTGGAATTTTGTGCTAGTTGCCTACTTTGTCAATAAAAGATTTTAAGTTTTTTGTGGTTTTTAATGGTTTTGCAAGATATTCTGCTTTGTATTGCTGCAGGCTACAAGACTGTGCCATCTTAGCAACTATACTTGATCACACCACTTAAATTGTCACACAAATCAGGCTCTACCACCAGTAAAATCTGATCAGGCTGAAGAAACAATGGGACTGCTGACTTTCTTCCCTCAAAATAAGAAAGTAGATGCTGTGGCAGAAATTGCATTGACTTCAAGAGGTAAATCTGCAGTTGCCTTGTCTATATGTCAAGGTGCTTGTTTCTTCAGGCTTGCAAAGAACTCCACAGAACTAAGTTAAACAGTGAGAGAAATTTAAAATTCTTGCTTTCAAAGGCAAAGCCCAGAAACACCTTTCATTAGGACCAAGATATGAACACATCTAAAGAATCAGGTATAGCATTTCTTAACCTAATGATTTCTTACATATTAAAATCTCTCACATTTTTTTGTAAATTCCCAAATGCGTTTTTTAAGGCAGTACATTACCATGAATCCTCTTTTTGCCCTTTGCCAATTTCCACAAAGCAGGATTGTTGGCAGTGAGAGAACTGAAACAGAATTAGAAGCACAGCTAATTGAAAACCAAAATAAACCAAAACAGAAAAAACTACAAGAATAGGAAAAAGACATAATTTAAGACATCACAGTAACAGATTACTGAGGACAAAAACAAAAGATGGAAGCTAACAGATAAACTGACGATTTGTGTCTGTGGTTTGTGTATCTCTATGGTGCTGCATGAGACATGCCTATGCAGGTAAAGAAATATTTAGAGTTCACACTGAACTAACAGTGCAACCACATGCACATACAGAAGTATCATGCAAAGTTATCCAGATGAAGACCAAAAACCCACGTTTGAAGTCACTGCTGTCATGTTTGCCATGTGTGATGAAGACAGCAGTGTGGATCTCAGGATTACATCCCATTTCACAGCACAGATATCTTGCTGGATTAAACAGATTACATAGAACTTATCAGAATTATCAAAATCAAGAAGATAGAACACACTGACTCACCCAAAAAAAAAGTCACTGGGCTTAAACCAGAATTAAACTCGCTCGGAGCTTTTAAGGACTACTTAAATGTTTGTGACCAGTTGGTTATTAGACAATTTCCAGGTAGAAAACACACTATGTATAGCTCGGTGCTTCTACCTTTTATATATTGGTATTCTTGAAGCAGAACTATGAAGGTTTTAATAATACGCTGATGATATGGTCTGTAATGCTGTGGTTTCTGTAATGAAATCCTTCCTTCTGTACAGGATGGCCAATGGAGAACAACTTACTATAAATATCTTAAAGTATGGGTATAGCAATGAACAAGTGAATGCAGCTGCTATTATTTATTTGTATGTCAAAGGCCTCAAAGCCAAGTCACTCAGGAGAAGCTGAAGTAGAAAGTAAGAGATGGGGGCAGGGCACAGAATTAGCTCAAATGGTATAAGGTCCCATCTTGCTTCAGAAACACGTCTGTGGGAATTTGCAGAGGTGGAAAAGGACAGATTTCCCAGTGAACAAATCAGGAAGTAGAACAAATGTATTTTAGTTAAAAGCAGAGATGATTTTAAGGTTTTAATGAACACAGGTGAGGGGGCAACACAACAAGAAATATAATTAAAAGGTGAGTAATAAGCAAAGAATTTCTACATTCAGATGAAGACTCACAGGCACCTTTGTATAGTTCCAAATTACATGTGCCATCTTCAGATGAAGACCCGCAGATCACTAAGGCCAGGTCTGTAGAAACTTCCATTCAACGTATCTACAAGCAGCCTAAAAAACAATGAACATTTCTTTCTCCCCCATCCCACAGCACAACAGTAGAAACAGCAGAGATGACAGCACTTAGTCTCACAAGTTAATAGTTCACCCTAGGTAACACCGACTCCTTTCTCCTAAATTATGCAGCAAAATTTACACATTCAGAGAAAAACCAGAAACTAATTAAAGATCTGGAAAAGTTCCCTTACATGAAAAGTAAGGGAACTGAGACAAGAATACAATGGCAATACAACATGGAAAAGGCAACAGCAAGCTTTTAACCATCATTTTCCTTACTTGAAGATGATGCACTATCTGAAAGCTGTCAAATTCAGACGGCTTTATCAGATCTTTTTCAGACAGCAGTTAGCTTGCAAGTTTGCTGAAGACTTCCTCAGCTTATTTATCTTTAGCATAAGTAATTAATGCTGATATTCAATACAAAAGTATTGATAAATACTTGAGAAAATAAGTAATATGGGCTAATTCTCAATGCTTTTGGCCTCACACTAAGAATGTGCTACTGGGTATCAGAACAAAATATCCTTTATGGACACACTAACTGAGCAC
Organism: Psittacula echo; assembly: GCF_963264785.1. NCBI lineage: Eukaryota > Metazoa > Chordata > Aves > Psittaciformes > Psittacidae > Psittacula > Psittacula echo. The sequence goes on along the minus strand of NC_137735.1, from coordinate 20,091,423 downwards.
ATACAAGTGGTTTCTATCCTTCTCAGAATCACGCAACTCCAGTCTACACAAGGCACTGAGAAAGGTAAACTCTCTGTCAAAGTTCTGTAATTCTGCATGCTCCTGAAACAGCATATATTGCATGTAATCCTCCAAATGAATCCTCTCCTGTAGCCAAATAATTCCACACCATTCTCATTTTAATCCTCCACACTCTGGATTTTAACAGTATTTATTATCGAGACTGTTTACATAACTAATTGTCAAGGTTTAGATTAAGAGATTTTTTCTATCCATAGTTCTTCACTGAAGACCAGCACCACCCCATGCAGTTTCTTATGTACCAACACTAAAGTTTAGCAAATGACCGTTCTGTCTGCCAAAACCTCAGATCCAATTCCTATTCTGTTCCAGAAGAATCAAATTATCATTCCTGAAACAGACTGCAAGAGTCCTTGCAAAATAATTTTAAGATGCAATCTGCCCATACTGTCCCTGTTTCAAACAGCAGAAGCTCTATGAATGTCTTGTTTCTGGCTACTTTATATGTCCTAATAACAATGGCATTCACCTCTGTAGATGTCTCAATAAAAATCTGTAATATGCTTCTTTTAGTCAAATGATCTATGTTTTCCAAAGACATCTCTCTTGCTCTCGCCCCACTTTCTTAACAACCACTTCTGGCCCCTTCACAGTCTTATGGATAAACCAGTGATTTTTGGATTAAACAAAACTAGTACTGGTAGGTTTTTGCCATTCCATATTGTCTCCCTGCTGTGTCCACATCCCATCTCAGAAACTTTTTTCAAGTGACTGTGTCACCTGTGCTTGCAAACTAAAAGAGTGCATAATTTCAAGCTCCTTAGGGGCCTACTAGAGTATTCTGTCAAAGAAAGAAACAAACTAGCTTGCTAAATTTCTACTTCTAATTATTAGCCAACTGAAAGAAATAACAGACAGCCTGCAGCTAAGGAAAGAATGAAAACAAGTCAGATATACTAGTTACAATAATAAAGTAGCTAAAGTTAAACAAGTAACAGGTTTTTTTTTTTTTTCTTATTTAATAAATAACAAAAAAGTGAACCAATTATTGGTTTGGTTTTTGGTTATTTTGGGTCTTTTTTTTTGTTACATTATGGAAATAAACAGTTTCTTATCTAACTCCAGCAATAATACAAGCAATAACGAAACCAATTTAGATTTTTGGGTGGACATTCCATAGCCCATTTAAGTGGAGTCCAGTGTGCATAGCCTCACAACTAGTGATGACTTTTCCACTCCTGGCTTGATTTTCTTTCGTGGTGTTCTGGCTCCATAGATGGCCTCATTGTTTGTTCACACAAATAAGAAAATAAGAACCATATTCCTTGGTTAACATTGAAAAAATCCACAAAAATGTGGCAAGCTTCAGCACCTGATCAAATCATAACTACTTTTAAATCACTGTACAGATGTTCAATTACATTTGTCACATCAACAGTAACATGGCATTAAAAAAATGAAACCCAATAGTATATGCACATACACACACACAGAGTACACTTGACAAAAACACTTTTATGTGGTTTACATTTCACTTTTATTTAATCCTCAAAACTGCCCATATTGCAGGGTTTTTCTTGATGAAATATGGAACTGAGCAATTAATTCTACAAAATTATGGTAAAAACTTGCTCATTTTTCTACCTTATTGCTAAGAAACTTTACAGGTGCACAGTTTGTAAAAATAACCCTTTTAAGACTGAATGTATACACATGCTACAGGATTTAGAAAGAAGTCATTAGCATAGCACCTCCAGATGGGGCAAATGCAGTGCTGAACACAGCATGTTTACAAAGTTAGAACTGCTCATTTAATTTACAGCATCTAAAGGGAAGAAGTCGTTCAGTCCTAAAAGGGTTAAGTAGAAACCCTAATATACTTCTTTTTCTAACAAAGCTGCCACTCAGTCCCCACAGTACAGTGCTTGAAAACAAAGTCAAAAGTCTGGCACAGGAAAGTATACACATTTGTTCAGTACTCATAAACACAGCTGCTTTTGAAAGAAAGTAAATAATATGGTTAATAATTGAACAGCATCTTAGTTTCAAGATGGACACCTCAATGGAGTCATTCAATCAACAAGTGGGTAGCTTACTTCCAATAGATAATTTGCTTCACTTGGCATTAAAATTTTGTATATGGGGAATTCTCTGATTTATGTGTTGAGTTCATGTCTTTTCAGGTAACCATTCTGATCTTACAAGTCTGTGCAATGAAAAGAAGTACAGAATACCACTATTAACACAGTCATGGGATGCCCTCAGGCAAATAATTAGGAAAAACATCAGCAGCAGTTTATTAAAGACTATGCTAGTGTTGAATTCTGAAATGCAGTTCCAAACAAAAGAAAGTAAGAAAAAGGCATTGCTAAATTTGAGCACTTAATATGCTTTTTATGCTTTTTCTTCCTATAGTTGGAACTATAACAACATTCTGAACACAGACTCAATTTCTATGTATACAGAATTAACAGCAGACTTAACACAGCTAGACTTGAACAGTTATAATAGTTTCATACTGAAACATTCTAAATGTAGTTTTATCAAAATCTCCAGATATTGTTAATAGCATGAAAATTGATTAACAGCTCACAAGGCCAATAAATGTAACAATATCACCCCACAGGAAAAAGTTCAGGAAGATAATATATCTGAACTACCAGACATCTTAACAACAGTAAGGACCTGGAAGACCATTTCTGTACTACTGAATAACTACTGGCAACAACGGAGCCACAAGCCCAAGGGTAAAATGGGGTTTAAAATGATCTTGTAAGCAGAACTTTAATAGTCTCTTTTTTTCACCCACTTGGCTGTAGTGTGTAGAACACCAAATATTAGGCTAAGTCATTAGGTTCTTTACAAGTCAAGGAATATTGCATCTACTGGGCAAAATTACTGTAAGTACAGAAACTGAATATAAAAAGTATTGCATTTATATGTAAAAATTTTAAAATAATGAGTATAAAAGCACGTGTCAAGTTCTGAAAAGCTATTTTAAATAGTCTTTGAAGGTTAAAAGGCTTGTTATGGTTTGTCTACCATGTGTATATTGTGGTTTCTTCTTGAATACCCTCTGAATCTGATATATATTTATCGCTTATTTCAATTCTCAGTCTAACTGGTGATGAAAATCTGTGGCTCTTGAATTAAGCCATACTGTAAGATACTTATGTGCTTCTAACAAAAACACTGTGAAATGATTCCTGCCACAACACAATTAAAACAAAGTTTTATAGCACTCACAAAGGTAAACAGATTTGCAAGTAAATGCCAGTAAACAGTTTAAAACAGAGATAAGGCCACAATGAATTCTGCCCTTGGTCACTGAAACGGAGATGAGGTGAGGCAGTATTCACTAGTGCTAAGAACCAGCATTGCGACTATGTCATGGGAAGAAATTTTGTCAGACAGAATAGCAAATATGAAGGCCTGTGGTAGAATATAAGCACATTGTCCAACGACAGTGGCACCAATTTTACTATTAGCTAAATATGCTTTATAATCAATTTCTTCTTTTAACCACATTGTTTCACACATACAACAGAGCACTAAAGCAAACAACTAGAATGGAGCACAGAGTACACAAATATGGTGCAGAGACAATGCTTTAAAATGGTGGTGGGTGTTGAAACTGGAATAAGTGGTCAGAAATAAAAACCCTATGAGAATGGTCAACCGATAAACTTGTAAGCAACACACTGTAGGAAGCCACAGGTTCACATTTACACAGCAGTTGTGACTCTTGCTTCAGGGTATGGAAAAGGCTGAACACAGCACAAAATTTGTATTTTGGCTTTTAAAAAGGAAGATCACACTATCAGAACTTGTCCTATGAGTCTATGCCTAGTTCTGTGACTACAAATGAACTACTGGGGTATATTTTCAAAAACAAATGAGGCAGGCAGGTCTACAAGGAGGGACAAAAACATGGCGAAGTCAAAATGAAAAACAAATGCAACAACCAACAAAGTCAAAGTGCAAATGAGCCTTGAATTTATGATGGAGAGAAGACTTGAATGCTGCACAAGCTGTTGGCAAGGAAAGAGAAACCCACAGGAAAGAAGGATGGAAGGAGTTAACATCTTCATAGTGCTTTTATGGTTTTCTATTTGCCCATTTCTAAGTAATAAAATTTACTTCTAGTTATTATGGTATGATCACTTCACAATGAAAGCACGTTCTCAATACAAGCGTTACACCAAAGTCTGGCCTAATTTACTGAACAGTATGAAGGAAAACATGCCTGTTGTGATTCTCAAATGATGAAGGGCATCACCTACCGATCCCATTTGTAGCACGTATTTCTCATGGTACTTTAGTTACATGCCAACAAGACAGACTACATGCTGCCAAATGAAGTTATTGGGAACATTCCACTTTTGAAATAAAACATTTAACTTACACTTAATACAAATTATGTACAAGATTAGAAAAACCTGAACAGATCCTGAAACATTTTCAGATGTACTATGACTCAGCAAGGAAGAGGGGGAGTAACCCAGCAACAACCCTTCAAAAACACCAACGTATGCCTGTGACATAAACAATCATTAATACGACTGCTTGAGATGCCACTTTTAAAAAAACTCACGTAATGTTAGAACCTCATGAATTATCACTATAAATACATATTTAAAAAAGAAAAACAGAAATAACTATTAACAATGACTGAAAACAGAGCACTAAAGTTAACATACATTGCATGTATTGCAGGCAAGGCAGAGGCATTTTTTAAAGCTTTTGCACAGACTTCATATATCTTAAAAAAAATATGCTGGCCTTTACAAGGTTCTACTTGCTGAAATAAAAACAATTTCAGTTCATAAAAAGTCACAAGACTTCAGTTTAAAAAAAGGAACAGTTCCAGCCACAGACCAAAAATATATATATATTTTTAAAACTGGAAGAGTATGGTAATTAGATTATACAAGCATGGTCAGGCTTGGAACCTGAATATACTTCAGAGCAAAAGCTCAGAGGAAAAAAAAATATAAACTATTTGGTAACAAAAGTGTACTATATGTTGTGATACAAAAAAGGTATGGTGAAAATGTACCTTTTATACTAAAGCTTATACAAGTTCCTTGGTCCATAAAAACTATGTTGTGTTCATGTTTTCTAGTTTTCTCAACATGTATCCCAGCCACATTTTTTGTTTCTTGCCCATTAAAAAAAAAACAGCTGAAAAATAGATTTTCAATAAAGTTCTTATGTTTCCGGTGTTGGTGGTGGTGGTTGTTTTTTTTCTTTATTGTGGCTTCTATATTTAAGATCAGCACTTGCAGGTAACAAGGTTCAAATAATATCACCTAAAATGGAAAGGTGTTTTCCCATGAAACCACAAAAATTGTTCAGTTCTCTTGAATGTAGCACTCAAAAGTCAGTTAAAGTCCAGACAAACAACAGTAGTTAGGAAACTACAGTTGCTGTAGATGATGTGACATTGGTTGGATTTGTGCTGACATTTGTATAACTTCCCTCGCTGTTTGTATTTGTTTCACTGGAGGCCATGAGGCTTGAGCTGGCTCTGAGGATTGCTCCAGCAGCACTGCAGTGTGGTCGTGGCCCTGGTTCCGGTGTGTACGTAAAGGTAAGGCTGGTGGAGTAAATTATGCCATCGTTACGGACCAAAGTTACTGGAACCTGGACTGGCTGACGGACCCACCTCCAGCCCTCTCGAAATGCAGAAATATCTGGAACAACACACAGCATACTCTCTGCACACCTGGAAAACAAGAGAGTCAACTGAGCACAATAAAACTTAAGCTTAGAGAAAAGAACAGATCAGAATAGTTCTGTTGGATGGGTCTTACAACAGATCTAGTTCAGCTGCCTGACCACTTCAGAGCTGACCAAAAGTTATAGCATATTATTAAGTGTTTTTCAAATGCCTCAAATGCTGACAGGCTTGGGGAACCAATCACCTCTCTAGGAAGCCTGTTCCAGTGTTTCACTGACTTCTCAGTAATGTTCCCTAAAGTCCAGTCTAAATCCCAACTGACACAGGTTTGAACTGTTCCCATGCATTCTGGCACATGATACCAGGGAGAAGAGCTCAGCACCTCCTTCTCCACCTTGCCTCCTCAGGAAGCTATAGAGAGCAAGGAGGTCACCCCTCAGCCTTCTTTTCACCAAACTAGACAAGCCCAGAGTCCTTATCTGCTCCTCACAGGACATTCCCTCCAGCCTACATCCTACCAGCTTTGTTGCCCTCCTTTGGACACATTTAATTACCTCCATATCCTTCTTAAACTGTGGGGCCAAGAACTGCACACAGTGCTCAAGGTGAGGCAGCATCAATGCTAAATACAGTGGAATAATCACCTCTTCTGACCAGCTGGATGCAGTTTGCCCTCTTGGCTGCAAGGGCGCATGCTGACTCATATTGAGCCTGCTGTCAACCAGTACTCCCAGATCCCTCTCTGCAGGGCACAAAGTATACGCTTCAGTGTGTACATGTGAATGTATGTTCTTCAAAGCATCCAGTAAAACGCAGTTACCATAAAAGTAGTAGAAAATAATGTACCTGTACATGGTTTCTGCTTCCACATCCCCAAACCAGACACGTAAATTTGGAGTGAAGTTCTGTCCTGTAAGTTCCAACATTGCTACATCTCCACCACCATTCAACTGGAAAGGAATTGAATAGGAAAAAGAAGAAAATCCACGTAAAAAAGTATTAATAAAAATATACACTCCCCTCTGAGGAAGAAAACCAAAACAAGAAAAAATTCTTCACATGCATATTAAGAGCTGTAAACAGTGCCGTTTCTATCAGCTGGATAAAACTGAAAGAAATACCTACACAACTGAACTGTAAAAGAAGTAACACATCTAAAAGATACTGCCAATTAATGTGATATCCTGAAAGAGCTTACAAGTTTTGATAGTGGCTACTCAGAACAGGAGTAAATAACGCTTTGAAAGCAAAGAACAAAGAATCTTTCGGAGAACGTGTTAGGAGAGCTTCAAGTTTTTCCACAGCAGAATGCTGATTTTCTTAACAAGGTATCTGTCTGGCTCTTTCTGATCTATAGTTGGTTGGTTTAAGGGCCAAAATCAACTTCTAAATAATCAAACAAAAGTAGAAGCCCTAAGGATATTACTATCAAAGTACTTTAAGAAATAAAATACTTAATGTATAGAACAATATTAATATTATTCCTATGATGGACAGGCTCATGTATTCTGAAATGTAGGTAAGAAAACTTGTTGCAACATAAAGTAAATTTCCTATTTATAAAGCAAGTAAGAACGCTTTCCTACAGTATTCCACAATGGTATCATGAAGGTTAAATCTGCATGACAAAAATAATCTCACATAAGAGAGTTTATTAAAAAAACAAACAAACAAACAAAAAAACCCCAACCAACTTACCTGAAGACTTTCTACAACAGGCACAGGTGTCACAGGAGCATGGACCGGTCCCATCCCCTCATAAAACGTGTATTCTGCTTTATCTGTGCTAATGATTGTCCAAGAAGCTCCGTCATTAATCATTTCTTTATTTGGTTCTTTTGGGCATGGAGTGGCCTTAGAAAGAAAGAAAAGTTTTCAATCTGAGCTGTAGACTCATTTGCCAAGTCACAGAGCTAAAAAACAACTCAGCCAGTAACAATGTTTATTCCAAAAACATGTATCCTTATATATTTCTTGTAACAAAATGACCTAAAGAAACAGTCACATACATTTCAGAAAAAGTAGTAGAAAACTAAAGCTTGTGAGAACACTGTAACCCTCACCTGTGATACTGTCATGTTTCCAACCTTCTGTTTATTATTGGGTTTTATTTCAGTTCAGCTTTCAAAGTTTTAACATTATTCAACAGCCAATAACCAACAAACTATATCAACTACAAGCAGCTATTTAAAATAGATCTTGCTTTAATAATGCAAAGTGACTAAAACACCTACAGACTCCAAGTCTAATAAGTTTCCATTGCTGTGATCTACATACGGGCAAGATTTTGTTTTTCTTCTTAGAGAGCTCTTCACCATCCACAAAATGATAGAAAAAACAAGCTTATAGAATCATAGATCCATATTTCAGTGTTTGTGCAGACATGGGAGAGAAGCTGAACTGACAACCTTGCAAATTAGTCAAACGTTCATTGTCTCCCTGTAAATAGTACTAAATTAGCATACATGTGTACATGGAAAATACACTGACAACTATTTTTTATAGCAACAAACACCTTTCTGGCTAATTCCATCATCTAGCAACCAGTAAGAAAATTGTGTATAGGTTAAACACAGGTACAGGAAAAAAAAAATGGGACTCAAATATTCTAATTTTAATACCTAAATTCTGTTTTCTTCCATTAAGCTTTAAGGATATCTACATATGTAACCATAACCTTCACTCTTCAAAATGTCAGATAAACTTCGACTCCCGTGAATTTACCAGTTTAGATGAAAAGAAGATCAAAGCTGCATTCTCATGTGACTCTTCATTTTGCTATGATCATGTAAAAAAAAAGCACTGAAAACAGCTTGCAAGAGAAATGTGTAACAAGGATAGGAACTACAGATCTTTCCAAGCTCAATCCCATTTTAAACAACTCACTTGAAATTGGATTATTCTCTCCTGGGAAAGGCACAGATACATTCTCTCAGTGTCTTTAAGGTAAAATGCACATTTATGGAGCTGCGATACTGGATCATCTGCATCCAATAACGCTGTTTGTTTATCTACTTTTCGAATTATCTGTGAAGGAAAATTGCACATATATATATTTAGGTCAATTTCTGTACTTCATTACGTTGGAGATTACATATGTACTGTTAGTAAAAGGTATTTTTCTTAATTTTCCATGCCTCCTGTTTTAATACCAACATTAGATTCATAACTCTCAATGCTTTTGAAGTAAGAACACAAAATTGAAGTGACACTCAGTACTACATCTTCAGTGTGCTGCATGCATACACATTTTATCTTTTTTTTGAGTAAGAGTAGGGAAAAAACTTGCTTCAGCAAAATCTACTTTTGTTCCATTTCATGGTACAAACAAGCAGTAGGTCAAATATTAACAGACTTCTACAGAATCTTCAATCATTGATAGCATCCACAACATTCTGTGGCAGACTGGTTGCTGAATAAGAATAGCTGAAAATAAATATTTACTTTGTAGGTATTGAGATGTCCTTAAGTACAGTTTGGCAAACATAACCATCATAGCGTATCTTAACAATAGGTGGTCATTAAATATTACTTAAAGACAACTGCAAAGAACAACTGTTCCTCACATCCAACAGCTCAGTGAAAAAGTAGCTGCTGACTTAATTCAGAGCTGTTACACTGATTTATTTTTAAAAATTAAAAAAGTTATTCCCTTACAGACAGTGGAAATCTGCAGCTTGGAATTTAAAATCAACTTCTAGAAAAAAGTTTAATACTTCGTTTTATGCAACATCAGCAGAAGCAGCAGCCAAAGTGCTTGAAGATTTCTAAGCCAACAATCAGAAAGCCAATCAGGTCCTCTGGAATTTCTAATGATAATAAATGGCATTATTAGCAATATAAGTTTCAAGGTTAACTTGTTTCTTCAAAGTTCTTTGCATTAACCTATAAAATGTCTGCAAGTTACCTTTTAATCACATTACCTTCAATCAATCTTGTAAAGCAGCATGACAAATGTTCTCAATAGCAAACAAAACAGGAATCTTTAGCCTGTTTTAATCTATTTCTACCTAAAAATAAGGTTTCTGGAATCATAAATGATGGCATCTCCTTTCAGCAATAAGAAAATATTATCATGAAGCCCACAGATGAAGTGAGATCCTCTTAGTGTCATGTGCATTGAACCAGATCAACAGTAACAAGGTCTGGATTTTTCTGTCAAATAACGTGATTAATAAAACAACTAATCAAGTGATCATTTTATACTACTTACTCTGAGCAGTTTCACTCTTCTTTTTTAGCTAAGTTTGATATTAGGAGAGAATTTCGTATACAGTCCTAGTAAAATAAGTCTGGAAAGGGGAACAAAAACCTGCCTGCAGGGAAGGTTGGTTTTATATTGGCACATTCTAAAAATTGTTTCTAGTTAAAAGTGGAATTAGCAAAGCCTTGTACGAAGTTCATAATGGGCTGCAAACCACAGTTTCACAGAGGACTGCATATGAAGTATTGTTTATTATCAGTCACATAAAATTCTACTTCGGTTGACATTAAGTGCATAAAACAGGAGATAAAAAATAAATCTGTAATTATACTTAAATTTATTTATAAAAACCATTACAGCAATAATTTGTTTGGTTCACAGACCATAACTGGTTATAATCAATTTTGTGTCTGTGACAAAAACAAGGGCTGAAATTGTCTCTTTCTAAAAAAAGTAATTACAAAGGCATTTTCAATGTTTCATATTTAAAACAGGCAGTATTAATAAATGTCCAAAATGCTTTTGCAAGCTGATATTGATATCATTATGTATCCTTAGAAGTACACAGAAGTGGTTTCAGATTCAAGCTGGAAGAGCATTTTTAAAGCTGTGCTGAACTCAACAAATGGAATAGTGCTGCTGGCTGCAGAGACTTTACTCAGCTATTTGATATCAATATTTAAACTATTTTGCTACACTGAGGCCTACATTACTGTTTTAAAATAGACATATTTTTAAGGACAGTTTGCAAATTAACCTAGCTTGGCAGGTTTGAATTCTGAGAAGTTCCCTACACTTATGTTACAAGCTGTTCTTTGCTTACAGAATTAATCTGCAGATACAAACATACACTTTCATTAAATTGAATGCTATTTTCCATATAAAACATATATTACTAAAAGAAGAAATAAAGCCAGATATTGTAAACAACACAAATCCAACTATGCAATTACACACACTATGCAATCTACAGATTAGTTACAGCACTGGAGAAATTAAACTGTACCAGTCTTGGGAGTGCCATGCCAGTGACTGAGCATACAAGTTTGACAGTCTGCCCGTAATGTATGTAGCCATCTCTCACTGTGAATTCTTCTCCTTCTGATTCATCATCATCCACTGCATGAAACAGGAATTTTCACGTTATTTGTTTTATCCACTGTTTACCCCAATAGGAGGAACATTTAACACCCCACTATTACATCAAATATACAATCAGTAACAAAACAAATCCACATATGAGCAACTAATATGCAGGAAAAAAAAATCCAAAACTTTTTTTGTGGGGATGGAGGGAGGGAGGTGAAAACATATATTGTTTCATTTTTACTTACAGAGGTGAATGTAAAACGCTCCCCATTGCTGTGAACTGGCATGGAAATTACCACCTTCTACATGCAAATATCTGGTGCTAACTGTTTGGGATCGAAGTCTATTAAATAGTGCCACTTTTGTCCCTGACGCAATACATACTGCAAGGAACACATACAGACTTGAGATTATAAAATTACTTCATTATTACATAGAAAAGTAACAAAACCTCACAAATACAGTAAAATAAACTGATGAAATTAAGAAATACTTCTCAACCATTGGTAAATTTAGAAAGTATTTATATTCGTGACAGATCAAAACTAATCACAAAATGACAAGTGGGGAACATACAGTGGGCTGTTCTCCAAAGGCATGCTAGTTCACAGAATTTTGCCACTTAGCCAAACAGGCCACTGCTTGCCAGCTGAAAACTCCTGTTCTTAGTTCTCCAACAACTGATTATTTGAGCTTAAGCATTAACTTGCCCTTGTGAAGTACTCCAACTTTCAGTGATCATTCAGAGTATATATGAAGTATAAAGAAATTATTCATAGAAATCACAATAAATTGAAAGGAAGACAGACATAACTATGTAAAATTGTAACCATGCAACTTGACATTTTCTCTTATCTGAACTTACTTGTCATTCAAGACAAGAGAGAAATGCTAAATCCGCTCCCCTGAAAAAATCTGCAACTAGCATTTCGCTATGAAACAGGCATGTTTCTTCTACTTGGTTAGTATCTACTATCAAAGAATGCTTGGTTCATATTCACCGTCCATCAAAACTATCTGTCTGAACACAAAGTCAACAGTGCATACTCTGAACCCACGGGCGTGAACTCCACAGCAATAGATTGCCTTTAGTCATGTGGCAAGCTAGCGCCCTGAGATCCACATTCCATAGATGAAATGGGTTCCAGCCCAACACAAATGGAAGAGCCTTTTAAAGCACTAGTGAAGAGAGAGAGAAAACCAAACAAACAATAAAAAAAAAAAAGGTATCTCTTGAGGTGCTCCAGTGGTATGGAGGCAAAAACTCTGAGGGAAAGGCAAAAATGCTCCCAGTTATACATTAGCACCAGAGATACCTTTACTTGAAAAAACACAGTAAGCAAATAAATCTGGGTGAAAAATCACCAGATTTTCTCTTGACCAATTACATAAAAGGAACCATGCAAAACATATTAAAAATAAAAACAACATGCAAATTTGCGTGAGATAGTAAGAAGGTAGCTGTGATATGATGAAGTGCAGTTTGGCTAATGTGATGCTATTCATCTATTACAATCTGAAAGCTATCTCTTTGAAGCTGATCAGACCATCCTAAGCACCACATCAGGCAGCTTAAGAGATCTAACAGCTTAGAAAGCTAAGGTAGAGCATTCTTTATGCATTTGTCAACAAGGATTCACTCCTAAGAATAGTTTTTTTGGTGGACCTTTTATATTTACTAAATAATTAACTGTGACCACATAAAACTCAATGTAGTCTGAAATACATCAGAAAAACAGAAATTGAAAACTGTATTTACTTTGTAGTCATAAGAACACCTAAGAAAAAATCAGCAGGAGGCAAAATGAATTGCTACATAAAGAAGTGTAAAATACTTACAGTCTGCATTTTTCAGTGACTGTTTCTTTTTAGAAGGTTTGGAGATGACTTTGATCCGTTTACTGAGGAACACACCGATGTCGTCACTATTGCCATAAAACATTTTTACTGATAACATGAAGTGCTTTCTCTTGTCTGAGTCTGATATGTATAATGTTTTGGCAGTGCAATAATTCTGTAGGTGAAAACATACTGTTGGTTTTTCAAGTCAACCCAGTTTAAGAAACTACATATATTTAATTATGAACAAAATTGGAAAACTGATGCAATAGTTTCTAAACTAGATCAGAAACTGGTTTTTCCATCTCTTCGATATGGGTATCTTTTATGACTACTGTTTAGCATTGTGAAGTTTAGCACCTGACTTTAGTGCCTTTTCCTAAAGACCCTTATCAGAACTAGAAACCAGATGATTAGATACTATAGCTATGTCAAATCCATCTCTGATTAAGAGCATTACTAAAAATTACATTTGAGTAGAGCTATAGTAGAGCTATACAGGCAGTGCACTGGACATGCACAAGAGGCTGCCTGTGCCGAAGAAGTGTTCAGCCAATTTTTTCTTGAAAGGCTGGGAGATGACTGGGGTTTGAAATGTGAAATGTGGCTAGGTGCTATATGCTAGCTGACAACAGGAGCTTCAAAAAAAACCCAAAAAACAAAACAAAACCACCAAACAAACAAAAACCTCAACAAAAAAAAAAAAATCTCAAAAAGAACTTTTATTCTTTTCCCTGTTCAGCAACATATGAAGCATTTCTAAGTAGACTGGGCTGGAAATACTAGATAGCTATAAAATACTGCTTAACAAAACAACCAGCTGAAATGAGCATTGACATGTTGCCAGTTCTGTTCCAACTGTTTAAGTCATCACAAATATCGTAAAATTTTTTTATAGCAATTTTTATCACTGAAAAAAAACCCAAAACCAACCTTACTAAATTTATTAAGACGTCATTTGAATTGTATTTTTATGCAAAGCGACTTAAAGACCTATTCTGGCAGCAGATGGTGTTCAAATACTTCTTTGTTAAGATTATCCATTCACGTAAGCCAGAGAAAAGGACACAGAGTTTGGGCTAAAGACCTTACTTCAGTTAATCACTGATGCCTACCAAATAATCGAACAGTTTACTGACTCTGAATCAACAACCTACAAGTTAAAGGTTAGTACCCTGCTATGATCCCATGAACCAAATCCACCTAATCAATTGTCCTACATATTTTTGACAGATTTTTTAAAACCACTTACGTAGTAGCTGCTACTGTGTAAAAAGTAATCAAAAATAAGCAAAAGTATTCCTTGAAATATGCACCATATAGCTACAATATCTTTTGCAGTAATCCGAGTGGTTTATTACATTTCTTCTACCTTTCCTTCCAAGTTCAGCTGTTGCATTTCTTGGTCACTGTTTCCTATTCCAATGAAGGCGCAAGGTTGTGACTCTTGCTCAGTGCAACCATCCCGTTCCATTTGCTCTTTTTTTTTCTTCCATCCGCTGCCCATAAGATACACACATGGAGGAGGACAAAAGAACCTGAAAATGAACAGCATGTTATAAGATTACACACAGCTTTCAAGAAAATTCTTGAGACCAACACTGTTGTGTACCCAAAGCTTTCTCAGCCCAGTTACTCTCTGCATTTGAGTTTATACATACATGCCCTTCATTTGCCTGAAGATTCTCTAAAACACAAATCAAAAAAAAAGAAAAAGCAAAGAAAATCAGCATGAGATGCAGTTACTGAGTATCTTTCCAGTTCAATATATGCAATGTAACATTCTGCATTTCTATAAAACAATATCTGCCCTTAGAAAGAAGAAATTCTCAAAGAAAGTAAAAAGTTGAAAGTGATGACAGTGTTTTGCTTTTATAGGTGCATAACATGATTCACACAGAACAATTCCACAAACTAATTTAATGGACAACTGCTGACTACAATTCCTAAACACTTGGTGTTTCATCATTAGCAAGGAGGGAGTCTATTTCAACAAAGCATAAATCTCTTTGCAGTCTTTAAATGGAATACATGTTACATCTTCATAGAATCATGGAACAGTCTGGGTAGGAAGGGATCTTCAAAGGCCATCTAGTCCAACCCCCCTGCAATGAACAGGGATATCTTCAACTAGATCAGGTTGCTCAGAACCATGTCCAGCCTGGCCTTGAGTATCTCCAGGGATGAGGCATCCACCAGCTCCCTGGGCAACCTGTGTCAGAGTTTCACCACCCTCACTGTAAAAAACTTCTTCCTCACATCCAGCCTGAATCTCCCCTCTTTTAGTTTAAAACCATTACCCCTCAAATCCTATCATGATCACATCCCTGCGGCAGCACCTCCCTGCGGCAGCAACAGCCCACTGTGGAGCCTTTCACCAAGGCACAGGTGACCAGCTCTTCCAATTACTCTACAGTAATGAGTTGTTTTAACTTTCATTGCTGTAAGAATAAAGTTCTGAAATTTTAAAATGGCCATGAATACAAGGAATAAGCAGTAATACATGCTATGAAACAGCACACATGGTATATCCCTGTTTTGCTTGCTATTATGCCTTTTGTATCTCATCTTTCGCTACCTGACCTCTGCTGTTTCAGCTTTCCTCATGAAGATGCTGAATGATTGAACAGTATATTTAAGTACAACATGACTTTCTGTTATGTGCCAACTAAATCCTCCCCTTCCTACTACAATTTTTTGATCTCAAAACCAAGAATGAATTTCCTACTTTTCAACTGCATTTATTTCAAACAGAGATGACATGACCTAATTTTCCCCAATGCTTCTCTGAAGGAAAAATGGTCTTAAGAGCACTGGTGAGGGAGACAGTGCAACAACAATGGTCAAGAAGAAAAAATTCATATTAAAGTACAAGGTGCATGTTACTTTCTAAAGGACCAATCTAATCTATATGCCCTATATCACCCCGAAACTAGATGTAAATACCATAATTGTCACCTGGTTGCTGCAACTTTCAGCACATTTTAGGAGAAAACTGAAACAAAGCAAGAAATAACTGCTTTAGTATCAGACTGAGAAAATGTCTACTGCGGACAACTGTGATCGCATTTGAAAAAATACACAGATATACACAGATACATATATGTGCAGGTGGGAAGGAAGCAAGAGTGTAAGAAGGAATCACATTTTTATTAGATTGGTAAGGGGTCAAGCAAGGGCAGCAATCATGCCCAAGTGCTGCTTAGGAGGCCTACTCTACTTTGCCATCCCAGATAGGAGAAACATGATGGTGGTCATCTGTGAACAATACTTTTCAAATGGGGGTTATGAACTAACTCCCAACTATTTGGGAAGTTTCAAGTAAAAGATCTTTTGGAAACAAACTCATATTGCCAGAAAAAGCACACCATATAGCTAGTCAGCTTGTGAACTCCAATGACAATGCAAGACCCTTTCAGTTTTAATAGAGGTATCCCACTAATTCTCTTCTCAACAGGTATAAGCTACTTCCAGTAAGAAATTATAAACAGACTAAAAATTAATATCAACCTTCATTAATAAAGCAAAACTTTGCAAAAAAGGATTCATACCCCTTGTCTTCTAAGTAGGTATAACATCATAAAGCCAACATCACATTTACCTTTCTTCCTCATGTACTCTTTTGTACTTTTCTTACTGTTAGAACATAAGGAAACAAAAAAAACCAAAAACAACAACAAAAAAAAAAAAAAAAAAAAAAAAAAACACACAAAAAACCTCAAACTTTTTCATATAATTTTTCATTACAGCTTTATTCTAAATCAAATCCTTTGAATAGCTATGGCCACTAGGTGGCAATGAAGATCCAGGAGAAATGAGTTTTAACCCACTGACAGAGAGAAAACAAGCCACAACAATTAAAGCACTCTTTTTAAACTAGAGCACAGACAAAAACCTTGGAAAACTATAGCTTACTGAACAAAGACAGAAACTTTCTAAGCTGAGACAATTTTATGTTTGGTTTAAACTACCAAACAAGAAAGAAAGAGTCTGGACACCCACAACTGGAATGGGGTTCCTTACATGCAGTCTCCTAACCTTCAGATACAGACAAGTACAGTATTGGGGCTTTGTCCTTTGTATTTACAAACCCAGAAACTCATGTATAAAAGAGATTAATTATAATTTTTCTATCCAATATAGTGTGAGTAAACCATGAGTATTTCTGATTTTCACAGATGATTAAAGAAAGTATCTTTGATATGTATAAAGTAACTGCTGTAAACAGGTTCTCTCATTAATATTTCTGATGTAAATAGGAATGTAAATATTTATCTGAGAAGCTGGCTTTCAGATAACTACAATGAGCAAATAAGAAAATCAACTCCTTAAAATAACTAATTTAGGTAGTTTCCAGTATTACTGATGGGAAATAAAGTAGGACAATGTTAGGTGGAACAAATGAAAATACTCTTCCTTCAACCTTTGATTTACAAGGCCTACCTCTCTCTCCTTTCACCACAAAACTAAAATAAGACTGAATAGGAGGTAAAAATTCCTCTGAAGTATTAATTTGACATACAGTAAAAAGAAAATCATGTTGGAAGGAAAGGCAGCTGTGTCTGGTTCTTCTGAGCTTGCTCAGAATATTCAGTACCAGAAATAATGCTGGAAAAGCACATAGGATGCAATCTCCTCATGGGGTTTATAACATATTCTCTTAATATCTCTTTTCTATGGTGTGAGCAGAGTGGCAATTCCGTGCTGAACATGCAGTGAAACAACGCAGGACCTTAATGCTGAGTGTTCACACTGTTCAGACTCTGAAGAGATAAGTCTCAGTGAAAGGTAAATATGGAAATAGTGTAAGAAGCACCAGACAAACACCCACACTCATCACTAAACATCACCTGAGTATCAGCTGAATGGTTTTGAAAGATGACAGCCATCCAACAGGACACATTAGGCAAAAAGTCTTAAACTCAACTGAAGTCCACCCCTAAGCTTCTTACCTCCTGGCTTGTCAAACTAAATGACATTAACTTTAAGAAGAGCAAGGCTAGTAACAGTAGTCCACTTGAAGAAAGTGGACATCCTTTCATTACTGTTATTTACAGATAAGTACCAAGAACACGCTCAAATTAATCCAGAAAGTCTCCATCCACATGGCAACAACCTGGAATTGCATTTCTGTAAGGCCTATTTATACCAGACCACACTACATGAGACTGTGCCGTGTACCCTGAGTTTTCAACAGAGTATTTCACTATCTATTAAGCCTCACCAGAACACTGAAAGGTAGTTATTGTGCTAACCTTTAAATTATGCCATGCAACATTTCCTAATGATAAATATTTTCCATGAGCGCACAACAAACAAGGTTTAAAGACTAGAACAAAAGGTAAAAGCTTGTTTAGGGTTTTTTTTAGGTTCTATGTTGAAAGACATAAAACCTAAATTTAAGAAATAATTGAAATTTAAGAAATCTAAGACAAATTTAAGAAGTAATTCCTTTTGTAATGTGACTTCTCAGTTACAAAGATAGTGCAATTTAACTTTTTCTTCAAGGATCAAAATTTAACCAGATTATATCCATGCCATCATTACTGATGCTAACAGTCTGGGAACTAGCAGAACAGCAGCAGAGACAGTTTAAATGCTGTGTTAAAGCATAAGAAAAACTAAAATATTTAAACAGGATAATGAAAGCTTAGTATGTATTCCCAACTTTCATTTCATACCCATACCAGAATGGCAATCAGTTCACTATGACAAAAATCCAAACATTTTCACTCCTAGTCATCTATTGTTGAGTTCTGAAACTCTCTAGACTCATTTGACATGCTCCCATTTTTAAAGAGGTAAATCTAAGATACCTTTCATGAACAAATGCAGCTGTGCTGATAGGCCACTGAACTGCACCTCCTAAAATCTAAAGTGGTAAAAGAATGCCTAATGTCAGTTAGCAATCGTTTCAAGCAGTGGGAAACCAGTAACTAGTTTATTGAGCATTACTAGTACTTTGGTAACATACGTGCCAAAGTGATTTTTAGCTGAATCAAGTGAAATATACACATATATTGAGGGCAACACGAATTTATGGCAATTTACTAATTACACATAGGCACTTCCAGAAACTTTTAGCAAATAACAATTTGAAGCTTTGCTCTGTATTCTTCAGAACACTTATTTAAGCTTTCCAAACTGTAACGGAACTTTGAATTATCAAAATTACTACTTTATCTTTTTATTTTCTCCCTTCTTTCAATGCAACCTGCTCTCCAAAATAATGATACACAGGACAATACTTTGCAAAATGTTCTGTCCTCATGAACTGCTGCAGCCCCTGGAGAACAAACTGACTGAAGTTACAGATACATTGTTTAGAAAATCACTGTCTTATCTGCAGGCACACCCCTCATTTTTTGGGAGTAACATGCTTTACTCATCTGCAGTAATGAGTCAACTATTCAACTCTTGAATGACAACACAATCTGACAAGATAACGATCAGAGACCTCTATACTGCCATGATAAATCTTGTGGGCTGCAAAGGGTTAAAGTTATCATTTACTACTAGTAGTGCCTTGCATTGCAACACTTTTGCATTTAAGTTTGGCAGTGAGCAAAAAGGCTGTATAGTTACAGAGCAGATACGCAGCACACTTGTCTGCTTCCATGCCTTTCCTCCTTCCTGTTTTGCTGGCTTCCCATTTGATTCTCATCAAGAATTGCACAAAAATCTAAAAAACACTTTGAATTAACAGTTCCATGGAGCTACAGAACCTGGACCCTGCCCAAAAGAAAAGGCTAACAGAAAGGACCACACATATCGAAAAGACAAGCAGTCAGGCACAGAATACTGAAGGATAGTTGAAAATATAGTCTGCATCTATGATTCACAGACATCAGGAAGTGTGATTTATATTGGCAGCAATGAATGGAGAACTTTGCAGGCTTAATTCTAACATTCCTGTTTTCTAACACTTTCATGTATAAGTATGTTAAAATCTCAAATCTCAGAAAACTGTGAAAAAACATAACGATGCAACAGGGCACAAGAGTGAGTGTAAAAGTAAGGTTAAAACTTCAAAACCATTAACGTACGAAATGCGTGGTCTTTTGTGATGAAAAAATATTAATAATAAAAATATCTGAAAACTAACCAAAGACTGCACTTCTTATTTTAGTGAAGTTGAAGGTAGAAAAATACAGTTTATACTTAAAATTCTATTTTACCATGAGCGGACTAGAAATCTGCATCTGAAGGACCATCCTATTTGCTTCCACTAGTCATTAAATAAAAATATCACATAGAGAAGACTGCAGGAAATTCACCTTTACCTAAAAAGCATTCATCTTCATGTTTACAGATTCCATCCTTTAGAGAACTACCTATTACTGTAAGTTGTACTGTACTGATTTTTACAAGAGAATGTTAAGGAACCATAAATATGGTTATGATTGACCTGTTATTATTTTAAAGCTATTACAAATCTGATTCAGAAGAATATCTTACTGAGGCTGGTAATTTCCCTTTCATATTAATTTGAAATTACTCAAGAAAAACCTCCTGTACAAATAGTCACCATTGATCACCTTGCTTACTCCAAACTTAAAATGGAAGATTTAAAATTAGAGCCATTTTAGTTCAATAGAAGAAAAACTTCATGCACAGATAGAGAACCTGTGGGTAGAAATAGGCATCACCACACAAAATTGCCACAGGTTTGCAGCTTTTGTTACATAATCAGATGATCTCAGGAACACATTCTGGCTTACGCTTCTTCAGGCTATAGTATGATCTGAGGAATTCTACACCTACTACATACCAGACCACATGCTACAGTTTCCCTAGCTGGGAACTCTAGAGGAAGCCAGGAAAGAATAGAAACTTACCTTTTTTCATTTCCATACGACTTCTGAGCAACTTTTGCATGGAGTATTAGCACTGTTTGATCACCTCGCTCCTTCAGGTAATTTCGCATTGCTTCCCTAAAAATTAAAAGACAAAATAAGCTTTGAAAATTCATTTGTTTTGTTTATAATTATAATTATCCAAAGAAAATTTTAAGACAAAAACCCCCAATACCTGAAGTTCCAAAAAGTCAACCATTAATAGCATCAAGATGAGTTTGCTTTGGTTTTTAAGACAATCACACAGCAAAAAGCAGCAACTCTCTTGCATGAAGCTAGCAGTAAGGTTCTGTGGTCATTTTTACAAGTACTACATTTTCCAGAACAGATGCTTGTGACGTAAAATTGTATCAATGCCAATGACTACGCCACATATAAAGTCCATGCCACAAATACTTGATTAGAACACACTTTATTAATTGAATATTGTCTCCTTAACCAACTTAGATAGTAAAAAAAAAAGTTAGATTCTCCAGCTTATCATTTCATCTGGTTTTCTAGAGGAAGTCTCTACTTCCTGCACACAATTGGGTAAAAAAAAAAATTAATTAGATTTTCTATCGTTCAACATCACTGTAATGACAGACGTCATATAAAAGCTGTAATTACCTTAAACACACCAACAGTGATTCCTTGAGAGAAGTAAGAGAACAATACACTCTATCATTCTTCTGTATAATAATCTAACTGTTCATTAAGCAGCATGCCAAATTCAACACCCTGGGCTTTAGCTGTGTCGGAGTGCTGACAGGAACACTTGTAAGTTCCTGGAGGAGCTTTTGTGGGTTGAATGCCCACCAATGTGCTCATCTTCAAAGTCATCAATCAGAGAAACAAATTATGAATTTTAAGGAAGTTATATGAAGAGATGAAACCCAACAGATGAAAGCTTTTTTTGTTGTCATTTTGTTTGGGTGTTTTTTGTTGCTGTTTGGGGTTTTTTGTTTTGTTTTGGGTCGGTTTGTTTTTTCAAACTGTACCCAAATGTTGAGTTCTCTTTGGACAGATCCAGAAAACCAAACATTTCCAGTGAAAAAAAGATGGAATATTTTGGATGGAAGCAGTATTTTGTTCACAAGGCCTTTTCCAAAAGAAATCCCCACAGACAGTTTCACAGGGGAACGCAAGTAGGTGGGGGGTGTTGGACAACAACAATCCAGCTTTGTTAATGATGTTTTGTAAATTCTTGCATTTGTCACGTCTGCATAAGACAGTGACCAGTGTGTGAAATTATCTCTGTAAACAGCAAGATACAAGAGCAAAGACTTGAATTTCTGTTTTAAATTTGAACTAACTTGATCTATGTGTATTTGACATTGGTAAAATCAACATTTATCCATGAAAGCACAGCTGGAAGATCTATCCCAAAGCATGCAGACTTACTTTTATGTACAACCACTGTTTAAGAATACATTTTAAACCACAATGCATAATTCACTGTGAAATCATTATTATACATTTCATTATGATATTATTAGTTGCATGTAAGTGGTTTAAAAACTTGTTATGTGACAATTCAAAATACTATTAAGAACAGTGTCATACTAAATTTAGAACATCTGTCATACTGAAATCTTTTGACTTGACTATTATTTAAAAAAACACCAGCAACCCGCGCACACAAACGCTAGGTGCTAGTTAATGTTTATTTAGCACTGTAAGAGGATGAAATTCTGCCTTTTCTACTGGTCTGTTGTTACAGTGGACTTGTACAATCCAAGCTCCTAAGAGAACTACAAATATTCCCCTCAGACCCCTCCCACTGATAAAGAAAATACATAACCATTGTAATTCTTACACAACATTTTTCTTTTATTAAATCTTAAAACTCTCTACGAATGTAGTATTCCCACAGTTTACATCTAAAAACAACTAGCACAGTATGATCAAAGTAGGGCTGCTCTGCTGAAACTTGCATGATGATAAACAGATTATTAGACAAACAGGACTGCATTTACACAGAGGCAGAATAATTTCCCAATAATTGAACTAAATGCCTTTAAGGGTTTACAGATACATTTTTGTAGCATTATGTAAACCAATCACACTCTTAAAAATGTGTTAAGGTTTTTCCATTGTTTGTTTCCAGCCTCTAGCAGTACAGAAAAGGTTTACAAGTCACTGAAGGATGGCTAGCAGTTCCCAGCTGCATATTCACAGGAAAGAGTACCTGGCATATCTAGTAGCTAAAATCCTGCACATGAAATTTAGAGTCACTACAGTTATAGAAAACTTATTTAAAAGACCTTACACTGAACAGTCATTATTTCTGTTGTTCTTTTAAAATCACAGAAGATAAATTCTGTCAGTAACTTCACAGTGATACTAAGATGCTACCGATGAAGATAGAAACCAGTTCATTATTTAAAATTTAGTATTCTTAAATATCCCTGAAAATAGGTAGGCCAATGGGAAACAGGAATGTTTGTTCAATTACTTATAAGTCAGTGTAGATAAATTTTGCATTGAAATGAAGTTTAACAATACACAAGCTAACCTGAAGCTTATCCAGAAACATGATGAGACAGATATACCCAACACAAAATGTAAATCCTCCTCCCCACCCTGAGCTTTACACGAGGCATCATAATTTCATTCAAAATATACGCAGGCCAGAGTGATGTCTTTATACAGCACTATTACCACACAGAACTATTGAAAAATTGCACACCTATCGTACTTCAAGCAGACAGTGGATTATAAACTCAGTAGCTACTTTAGATCAGCACAGTTTGTGGCACAGAGTAATGAACATTTGCACAGACTGTGTTAGAACAATGGTGACTACCTGACAGATTCTGGTGTACATACTTCCAGGCAGACCAGAAGCAAATCAGGCACTGTACTTCAATCACTCTAAACACTTTCCAGAATGGTCTGACTTGATGGTACTAATTGATGCTTTCCCTGACTGTTCAGGTTTCGTCAAAAACTGGTTAAGATCACTCCTTGACAGTACTGTGTTCATTTTGCTTCTACCTGCTGCATGACAGCAGTAACACAACAACCGAATTTTGGCACTAAGAAGTGCTTTAGCAAGCCAAAATTTTTAAACTTAGAA